>NC_137080.1:37388564-38827028 GCF_951640355.1 Cnephaeus nilssonii | reverse complement strand
ATTTTTAAATGTACATTTTTAAGTATATTCACAATGTTGCACAGCCAATCTCCAGAACTTTTTCACCTTGTAAAAATGAAACTCTACACTTATTATACAACACTTCTCATTTCCCCTTCCTTCCAGCCCCTGGCAACCACCACTTTACTTTCTCTGAATGTGACTACTCTAAATAACTCATATAAGTAGAATGATACAGTATTTGTCTTTTTGTGACTGGCTTATTTCACATAGCATAATGTCCTCAAGATTCATCCATATTGTAACACTAGAGGCCCGGTGCACGAAATTCGTGCACGGTGTGTGTGTGTGTGTGTGTGTGTGTGTGTGTGTGTGTGTGTCTCAGCCCAGCCTGCACCCTCTCCAATCCGGGACCCCTCAAGGGATGTCCCACTGCCCATTTAGGGCAGTCGGACATCCCTCTCACAATCCAGGACTGCTGGCTCCCAACTGCTCACCTGCCTGCCTTCCTGATTGCCCCTAACCACTTCTGCCTGACAGCCTGGTCACCCCCTAACCACTGCCCTGCCAGCCTGATTGATGTCTAACTGCTCCCCTGCCAGCCTGTTTGCCCCCAACTTCCCTCCTCTGCCGACCTGGTCACCCCTACTGCCCTCCCCTGAAGGCTTGATTGTCCCCAACTGCCCTCCCTTGCAGGCCTGGTCCCTCCCAAATGCCCTCCCCTGGTGGCCATCTTGTGTCCACATGGGGGCAGGATCTTTGACCACATGGGGGCAGCTATCTTGATCTTGTGTGTTGGAGTGATGGTCAATCTGCATATTACTCTTTTATTAGATAGGATAGAGGCCTGGTACATGGGTGGGGGCCAGCTGGTTTGCCCTGAAGGGTGTCCCGGATCAGGGTTCCCTTGGGGCGTGGGGCGGCTATGTGAATAATGCTGCTATGAATATGGGTGAACAAATATCTCTTCAAGATCCTGCTTTCAATTCTTTTGATGTATATCCAGAAGTGGAACGGTTGGATCATATGGTAATTCTATTTTTAATTTTTTGAGGGATGAAACTGACTTTTTTCAATCAAGAAAATTCTTTTGAGATTTATCCAAATTGTTGTGAGAATAGTTCATTTCTTTTCATTGTTGAGTAGCATTTCATTGTGTAAATTTGTTGAAAAGACTATTCTTCCTCCATTGAATTGCTTTTGCACCTTTGTAAAAAATCAATTGGGTATGTTTGTGTTGATCCATTTCTGGGTTCTCTATTCTATTCCATCAGTCTGTTTTATTCCTCTGCTAACACTACACTGTCTTGATCAAGGAAGTTCTATATAAGATTTAATATTAGGCAGAATGATTCTTCCCACTTTCTTCTTTTTTAACATTGTTTTAGCTATTCTAGCTCCATTCATTCTGCTCCTTTTACTTTATTCACTGCTTATCCTTGCTTTTTAGGGCCTCTCTATACCTTGTAGAGGTATGACAGCCTGAGGAAGAAAGGAGAAAAAAATAAAAAATATGTAATATACTACCACCACCACCCTAAAATATTACCCATGTAATTTCTATTCATCCATCTCATGAAAGGTTCTTTACTATTCCAGGCCACGTTAGTATCTCTAAATGTAACTAATAGCTAATATAGCTCTACTACTCATTAGCCACAAGTCATTTACTTATATCTGTCAGATATTTGTAAATACAGGGTGGGGCAAAAGTAGGTTTACAGTTGTGAGTACATGAAACAGAGCTTATTCTTGTATTATTATTAATTGTTGCATTATTTTCCATATGGACAACTGTAAACCTACTTTGCCTAACCCTATATATTGGTGTCCAATAAAATGTCTACTCATTAAGGGAAACTGTGTTTTATATTTCTTTATATTCCTCCATAAGTTTCAATAAACATTTAATTAATTAATTGAGGATTATTTATCTAATTGGGGCTTACAAGAGAGATCCTAAAATATTTAGACGAATAAGGGTAAAATATTAGGTAATTGCTACATTGTTTCAAGTTATAAAATCATTATCTTACCAAATCTCCATTTAAAATGTAATCTCACTTCTCAATTAAACTGTTAAAGAGTATAGTTCTAGGCTCTATTCCCTTTTCTTGATGAGATGGCTTAGGTAAAGAAAGAGAAGGTAGTAAATAATGGATTATGGTGGTTTCCTTTTTTTTCTCCTGCTGTTTGCCAAAAATGTCATCATTCATCTAAATTTTAGGGCTAACAGACCTGATTCATCCCTAACATACTATGCAGATTTATCCAAAAAGTAAAATGACCAGATAGGTTAGAATATTGATTTACTTAATGATAGAAACTCCAAATATAAAATGGGACTGTAAAAGAATTACCAAATCTGGTTTCCTATGCTCCTAACTATATCAACTACAAGGGGTCTTTGTGTCCTTTTGCTAATATGCTGAGAACATCTTCTTAATTATCAATGCTTTGCTGACAAAATCTCAACAAAGTAAGAGCATAACACTGGAAATAACATAGCTGCCTAGTCCATATTTTTAGCTACAATTTACAAAACCACAATCTGCCTACCCTATGGATCAAATAAATGCCTGCTCCTTCGCTAAAAGATATACAGGATGGGGCAAAAGTAGGGTTACAGTTGTGAATACACAAAACACAATTTATTCCTGTATTACTACTTATTAATTACTCTATTGTTTTCCATAAGAACAACTGTAAACCTATTTTTGCCCCACCATGTATATGCACCTTCCGACAAGTTTTTTGCTCATCAGCTACCAGTGAGTGGACTTTAAATAATTTGCAACACACTGTCAAAGTAAATGTAATAAAACTACATGCAGATTAGCTTTCTTTTCTTACAAAATAAAGCAATTCATAGATGTTACTCCAACAACTTCGCTGAAATTTATTTATTTTATCCCCTCCAATTCTTTCACTGTAGTATGTAACTAGGTATGCAGGGTAGGACACAATCTGGAAAGTTTCAAAGCCATCAATCTTACAGGCTTTCATCTAGTGTGTTTCTGGTGGCCTCAAAGGGATCGTCTCCAAGAACCCAAATATAGTCTGGCAATTAACTAGATGAACTGAACTCTCAGAATATACAAATTAATAAGGCTCTTTTTAGCTCTACTGTTTTCACTTCAATACTTTATTACAGAGACTACAATATGCACAATGTAATATACAAGTACAACTTCCAATGCTAACACTACCTTGCATCACACACACACACACACACACAGAAACCCACGACTTGATTAGCAAAAATTAAGAAACCTCATAGTTCTAGTGTTGTGAGAACATGGAGTAACCTGAGTTCAGACATTGCTCAAGAAAGTGTAAACTGGTACAACCACTCTAGAAAATAATTTGGTATTATCTACTATAGCTGAACATGTGCAAATACTCCTGTATCTGTTCTCTTGACAAGTACACCAAGAGATATGTGCAAGAATATTCACAGCAGTACTTTCATAAGACCAAAAAAAGCAAACAACCCAAAAGCTGACTTAAAAAAAAAAGACTGTGGCATATTCACACAATAGGATTTTAGATACCAGTGAAAAACTAATGAAGTACAGTTAAACACAACATGGATGAATCTTAGAAACAATGATGCATTAAAAGAGCAAGTCATAACAGATTATATGCAATAAACTACCATGTTAATAAATTTCAAAAAGAAGAAAAATTAAACATGTTATTAGTTATGGAAACATTCATGCAATTTTAAAAAGAAAAAATAAACACAAAATCCAGTATACATAAAGTCAGGCAGATGGACAGGGGAGTAACTCATCATCAACAGGACTGGTAAAGTTATAGTTCTTAAATTGAGTTATAAACTCTTTAGTTCCATTATTAAGCTTTATAATATGTTTATGTCTGTGTGTTGAGTGTCTATCATATAGAATCTCTGGAGAACTAACATTCCAGCTATAGGACAAGTTTAGCCCACTCATAAGATGACATTCTTGGTAACTGGGAATGATGCCAAGAAATAAAATCACTCTACTATTGATATTCAGTAACTTTTGTTACCGAATTATGCAACAAAGAAACTACAGGTGTCTCAAAAAATTAAAGCAAGGGGGTGGGCAAGGGAAGTGGGGGTGGCTATAAAAAGGCAAGTGAGGGATCCTTGTAGTGATGGAAATGTTCTGCATCTTGACTGCATCAACATCAGTATTATGCTTATGATATTGTACTGTAGTTGTGCAAGATGTTACCACTGGGAAAATCTGGCTAAATGGTACATTGGATCTCTCTGTATTATTTCTTCCAACTGCAAGTGAATCTACAATTATCTCAAAGTAAAGATTAATTTAAAAAAAGAAAACATAAAAGAGATTTTCATCCAGGGTTTCTCCACCTTGGTACTACTGACATTGTGGGGCACATAATTCTTCATTGTTAGGGACTGGCCTGGGCATTGTTGGATGTTTAACAGCATCCCTGGCCTCCATCCATTAAATGCCAGTAGCATATCCTAGTTGTGACAAGATTTCCAAACATTGCCAGAAGTTCCCCAGGGGGGCACAACTGTCCCATTAGAGAATCACTGCTCTAGTCATAAAAACAAAGAAGAGCTGTGGAAATGTTCCTCAAGATTGAAGGAGACTAAAGAGACATGGCAACTAAATGCAATATCTGATCTTACACTGGATCCTGTACTAGAGGAGGAAAGAATGCTTTTATAAAGGACATTATTAAGTCAATTAACAAAACTGGAATACCAATGATAAATTAAATAAAAGCATTGTTCAACATTAAATGTGCCTAAATTGATTACTGTGATGTAATTATGTCAATAATATTCCTATGCTTAGGAAATGCACAATGAAGTATTTAGGAGTAAAGGACCATCCTATATAATAAAAGCCTAATATGCAAATTGACCCCTCTCCTGGGAGTTCAAGGGGGGGCAGGGCTGGCCAGCCAACCGCCTACAGCCCCTCCCTCTGGCTGGATCCCACCTGTGCACGAATTCATGCACTGGGCCTCTAGTGATGTATATAATCTACCATCAAATGATTCAGAAAAAAATATATATGTGTATGTGTGTGTATATATATTTTATATATACACTAGAGGCCCAGTGCACGAAATTCGTGCACTGGGGAGGGTGTCCCTTAGCCCAGCTTGCACCCTCTCTAATATGGGACCCCTTGGGGGATGTTCAACTGCAGGTTTAGGCCCGATCCCTGTGGAATCGGGCCTAAACCTGCAGTTGGACATCCCTCTCACAATCCGGGACCACTGGCTCCTAACCGCTCACCTACCTGCCTGATTGCGCCCTAACTGCTCCCTTGCTGGCCTGATTGCCCCCTAACTGCTCCTCTGCAGGCCTGATTGCCCCCAAATACCCTCCCCTGCTGGCCTGATCACCCCCAAGGCTTTTATTAGTATAGATGTGAATAATAATTGTATATATATCGTAGGTGAATCTGATTAAAGGGTATACAAGTGTGCTCACTGTACTATTTTTATTCTTGCAACTTTTCAATATGTTTGAAATTATTTACAAATAAAAAGGTGGTGTGTTGTTGCTTTTTAAGTGGAAGCAAAAGTTGTGGTCCTTAAAATCCTAATGGCAGGTTTCATGGAACTCCAGCATAAGTGATAAAAAAAAATCCCAAGACTGGATAATGACTACTGACTGGATAAATTCCTACTTCAAGCCTGGGGCATTCTTGGAAAGAACTGTCTACCTTCAGCCTATCTCCCCTTTCCATTCTTTCTAGAGGTGACCTCTTGAATAGTGCAGAATCGAGAATGAACCCATTTCATTTTTAAAAGACCATTTCTAGCAAGTGACTCAAACTCACATCCCTAACTCAGTTCCTCCACTAATCACTGAGTTCATCTTCGCTCTCCATAATTAAGGGAAAACGCAAAAAGTGTACACGTACTCCTCAAAAGAAAACCACGCATCCGCTCAACTGAGCAAAGAGGGGAAGAACGTTGGAGTGAGTGGACTAGAGAAGAGACCACATCCAGTGTCTAGGAGGGCTGAGGAAAGGAGGCGGTAAAAAGAGACCAGCGGGGAGCCAGTCTTGGTGGAGCGCGAACGGTGTGCCGGTCATTAACAAGGACTCGCGAGCGGGCGCGAGTGTGCCCGCGGGGAGGGAGGGGCTCACCTGGCTGTGGTAAGCAGAGGGTGCCGAGTCCCCACCAGCTTCCGCACCTGCATAGCGATGTTGCTGAGCTCGTCGCTCAGTAGGCAGCGGAGGCTCATGAAGGACGTGGGGTAGCCCACGATCTTCTCCGCCTCTGACACCACCTGGTTCCAGTAGGCCGGGGACTTGGAGGACTGGCCACGCCAGGAGCCCACCGAGATGGTGCCGGGGGACGGGCACCACCACAGGCGACGCGGGGGTCCCGACGCCCGCAGATGGCGGGGCCAGCGCAACAGCCGCGGCGGAAGGCTCATAGTTTTGCGTCTGGGAGTGCCTGGGGCTTCGGGGCGCCCGGAGGTAGCGCGGGGAAACTAACCAGGGGCAGAGGAGGAAGTTGCAGGGACTAGAAGGAATCGGCGACTCTCGGCCCGTAGAGGAGCGTGGGTTCCTGAAGCCGTAAGCAGAAGCGGACTTGAACGGCAGCTTTCTGCAGCCCCGTCTAGACAGACAATTGCCCTGGCTCAGCACTGCCCCCGGCCAGCTGGGGTAGAAACCACGGCGGGTACCTAAATGGGGGACGCCATGTTTAGAGGCGGGGAATGCGGCCTGTCGTAAAGACGGAGGCGGGCTATTCTGGAGCGAAGGCTGCTCCCTACTTTACGGCACAGCCGTGAAAGCCCAGAGGGGGGCGTGACTCTGGAGGGGGAAGCCTCAGCTCCTCCCACCCTCCTGGTCCTGGCCTGTGGGGTCCGAGGGTGGCGGGGATGGCGGGGCCGATGCTTAGTGCGGCTCCAGGGCCTGGAGTCTAAGCCGAGCGTGATCATCAGAGCATTCCCAGCGCCCAGCACAGAGTGGGCACACGTAAATATTTGTGTCCTGAACGAGGGTCTTTTGTTGCGGCCTCCAGCCCGCCCGGGAAGAAGGGCGTCGGCCACCTTCTCTGGGAAGCCGCCGGCTGGTAGCTCTCGTCGTCCGCCCTGGCGGGGGTCCTGGGCCCGCGTGGTGGCGACCTCTGCGGCTGCGGGCTCTCCGGGGCTGTGGCTCGGTGGTAGCGGGGATACCAAGGGCACGCGTGGTTCTGATCTCGTGCCCGCAGCTCCCAACCAGACGGAAAGGGGCGTGGCCCGGCCCAAAGGGTCCTTTTTCCCCGAGGAATGTCCTCTGCCTTGATCCACGTCACTGGCCTCGCTGAGGCTGGTGTCACCCCTGTGAGAGCTCCCCATCCCGGATTCAAAACTGGACCGCTGACCCCAGTACTTCATTATAGCTCGTGTATTATCGCGTAATCCTCAAAGCCACCCCATTAGGTAGGTGGTATTCTCCACGTTTTATGTGAAGAAACAGGCACAGCCATGTCCTGTAAATTGCCTGAGGCCACACTAAGCAGGGACGTGAACCCAAGCAATCTGGTTTATAAATCCACACTCTTAACTACGTTAGAGTTACCAACCATTCTTTTTAACTTATTGCCGTCAATGTGGTTATCATTTCTATAATGCTACCTATTCTTTTTCCAGGTATGTCCAGCATCCTCTCTTGTCATCCCAAACAAGTGTTAAAACCCTTATTAATAAAAAAATGATGCATTATGCAGTTTTACACTCTTAAAAATAGCTTGCAAAGCTCTCTTCAACTTTCAAAATCTTTTCAAATTCATGATTGATGTATTTTAAATTAGCATCATGCATACTTACTGGACTAGACTTGGGCTCCGTTAAAAATCGGACTTAACAAGGGGCAAATTAAAGAATAATTATTACCAAAACCGGTTTGGCTCAGTGGATAGAGCATCGGTCTTCGGACTGAGGGGTCCCGGGTTCGATTCTGGTCAAGGGCACATACATTGGGGGTGTGCGGGAGGCGGCTGGTCGGTGTTTCTGGCTCTCTATCCCTCTTCCTTCCTCTCTGTAAAAAATCAATAAAATATATTTTTTAAAAAAAGATTATTCACTTTGCAAAGAGGTTTAGTTAGCCTCAGACTCCCTTTGAATGGCAAATTTCCCTCATGATTAAAAAATCTGATTTTATTGCCAAACATTCAGTTTAGGCATAACTCTTCAGGGATACATTTTAGATAAAGTGAGTTATGCTCAAAAGTATTCAACACAGTCTGTGCCCAAAAAATAAGTAAGGCAAACTACAGTTCAAAAAATAATTCATTTGAAAGAGATAAACTCCTGGCAATAAAATTCAGGTCTATTCTAGATGAAAGTAAATGTGAAGAGTGCGATACCTTACCATTCCAAAAAGTTCCAAGGCCTGAGCTGGGTTATCCAAGGTGAAAGAAGTCATGAAAAAAACAAGACCGATAAAGGCTGAATGTGATATATTATGCCCCTGAGGCTGTTTCTTCAGAATCACGGTACCTTAAGGCTAACTTTTCATGCAATTTGCTTAATACCAATTCACAACATGTACTTTAATTTCTCCACAGAAGCCAAGTGCATTATTCTCTGGTCATACTCTATTAACCAAGTTTTTTATTATTCATGGGACTCTAGGTCCCATTTATTTTAAATAATCAGCACTTTCCTTTGTACTTACAGTTAAAAGGTTGTGTTATACCTAATGATAATCAGTTTTAAAAGGTTAAAATGGTATTTGTTCTTTAATCTTCCAGATAAATATGTAACTCCTTAGAGTCTCTTTGACTAAAGAGATTTCTGAATTGCTGGTGACTTTCGGAGGAGTGGGGAGAAGGAGTACCTGTGATTGTGCCTTTCCTGAACTAACGCTGCCTACAGTCACTTCAAGGATGTCTGTGAATGTGTGCAGTAAGAAAGAATACAGCAGGGTTTCTCAACCTTGGCTTTATTGACATTTTGGACCCGATGATTCTTTGTTGTGGCGGGGAGGGCTGTCCTGTGCATGGTAGGATGTTGAGCGACATCCTCGCCTCTTACTCACTGCATGCGAGCAGTATCCCTGTCCAACTTAGGACAACTAGATTTGTTTCAAGACATTGCCAAAATATCCCTTGGGGCAGAATCGCCCATGAGGATACAGGGAAATGGGAGAAGCTAAAGAAAAAAATAATTTCCACCCATGACATTGACTTTTACAAAGCAGCAAAAGAAAAGATCCTGGGTGTGGGCAGCCCTGCAGGTTAAAGAAACCCCCAGCCAGACACAGGGACATCTGCTTGGCACTGAGTTGTTGTGGAGACAGCAAGCTGACACCTTTCTCAGGACCCGGAAGCTGGTAAAGGACCAGTAGACTTTACTTAGTGTTCTCTCTACATTCTGCTGACCTTAGAAAGCAGTAAGGTCATACCTGGTGTCCCCACCTCCCCCCCCTTTTTTTTTTTTGGCTGGAAACCTGAACCAGCCTTTGGAAATACAGTCTTAACAAGCATGGGGTATGCTTTGGGCTTTGGCATGTACATGATTAGGGGAGTGGAACTAGATAGGAACACTGCAGCTATCCTCCTTCTAGCACTCTTAACACAGTCACCTATTGTTTATGCTAAGAGAGTTCTTCCAAAAGCAGATGAAAGCATCGTGGTATATCTTGAGGCCCAATGATAAAAGGAGGCAAGTAATCAGATTAGCAAAAATCCAAAAGTTTGACCACCTACTGGGTTGGCAGACTATAGAGAACAGGAAGAACACATATTGCCAATGAGAATGTAAAATGGTGCACAGCACCTATGGAAAGGAATTTGATAATCCCGAGAAAAATTACATGTATATTTAACCCTTGACCTAAAAATCCCCAAGTACGAAATGACTTATGCACAAGGTTATTCACCACAGTGTTATTTGTAATAGCAAAAGGTTGGAAACAAACTAAACAACCACAAGTAGGGGCTGGTTGAATTAACTAGGGTAGAGCCATACGATGAAACACACTGTACAACTCTGAAAAAGAATGAGGGCTGTCTCTTTAAAATGATGTGGAATAATATCCAGAATACATGTTTTAAAAACACACACCAAGGTACAGACACTATAGTATGGTCTTTTTGTAAGGTAGGTGAACTATCCTATATAATAAAAGGATAATATGCAAATTGTCCCCTTGGCCCATCTGGGTGGGCCAGCCAGACCCTACCCATGCACAAATTCATGCACCAGGCCTCTAGTGAATATATATTTGCATATCTTTGGGATGGAAGGAAACAGGTGAAGGAGACAGGCAATGAAACAAACTATTCTGAATATACCTTGACTATATAGTTTGTGTGTGTGTGTGTTTTAATAATAGCTATTTGGAGTTTTTTGTTTGTTTTTAATCTATTTTTATTTATTTCAGAGAAGAAAGAAGAAGAAGGAGAGAGAGATAGAAACATCAATGATGAGAGAGAATCATTGATCTGCTGCCTCCTGCGTGCCCCCTACTGGGAATTCAGCCTGCAACCCAGGCATGTGCCCCTGGCCAGAATTGAACCCGGGACCCTTTAGTCTGCAGGCCAATGCTCTATCCACTGAGCCAAACCAGTTAGGGCTTGACTATATAGTTTTGACTTTAGACTCATTTATATATTTTACATAGTCAAAGTAATTTTGAATTCAAAAGAAAGATGTAATTCCTGAAATTTGAAATTGACTGAAGCAAATGACCTAACTGTATATTAAGCTGGTGGCATAGCCACACCAAGTAAACAATGAACTGACTTTGGAAAATAGTGTTTTCATTGTACATAGTGGAATATACAAAGAATGTTCTCAGGATAAAATAGACTTACAAAGAAATCTTATACTCCATTCAGTAATCTTATTGCTAGTACTACTTTCAAACTATTCTTGTATATTACAGGAATGATGATTTTCAGAGTATGTGGAACCCAGCTAATAGTAAAGGTAAATTGGAAATAATATGAACTTACTATTTTTCCTTTAAAAATGTTTCTAATATCCCAATAAGAAAATTATACATTTATTGAAGAAAAAAAAAAAGAAACATACTTGCTTTGTCCCTTAAAAAGGCCTAGCCAAAATAGTAATCTTGTTGCAATCTTTAGCATTCACATTGTACTTTCCATACATTATTCCTTAATAAAGTGAATGAGATTCTTTGGACAAATGGCAGCTATCAGGTCTGGGGCAAAAAGTGTGCATGATGATCCTGAAATACCCTGTTATGCCGGAAATCAAGGAAGCTGTTAAAGTCTGAAGTCTAATGGGACTGGTCAAAGGGACAAAGAGATCAGCATAAAGAAGCTCCCACTGGCCTGGCTGTTGTGGCTCAGTGGTTGAGCATCAACCTATGAACCAAGGAGATCACAGTTTGATTCTTGGTCAGGGCACATGCCCAGGTTGTGGGCTCTATCTCCAGTGTGGGGTGTGCAGGAGGCAGCCAAACAATGATTCTCTCTCATCATTAATGTTTCTATCTCTTTCCCCCTCTCCCTTCCTCTCTGAAATCAATAAAAGTATTTTTTTTTAAAAAAAAGGAAGTTCCTACGGGCTGAAAGGGGGACAATCTGAACATGAAAAAAGGGTAAGAACTACAACTGGTTGAAATTCACTGATGACATATAAATACTTCAGTTTAGTATTAGACATAACTAGAGCAAAACTCTGAATATTTGTAATATAATGGAAGAATTGAGCATTTATCCTGCCTTTCCTGTAGGAATAATATTTAGTGGTGTTTTAGCCTGGCTTACACCCTTGAAAGCTGAACCTGAGACAAGGGCTTACTTTTAGGTAGTTTATTTTGGACAGCCATTTCAGGAAACAGCAGTGAATGACAAGAGTGAAACAGGGTAAGTTAATACAAGGGTGTTCTCAAGTTAGCCATCACTGTGGGCAATAAAACCTCGAGTCTTCTGGGACTCTTTGACTTGCCATGTAGAATATACTTCAGAATTGTCAGCTTAATACAAGAGAGAAACAGTTATTTACCAGCTCCCAGCTCCCATTGGTCCAAATTTCCCACTTGGGGCCTTAGTCCCCTCACACTTCTAAGCTGTCATGTAAGTGCCAGGCAGATACCCCACTCTCATGGAGCCAGAGGAACTCAGGGGCAAAATGTGAGGTGTGTGCAGTGCATATGAGAAGAGGTGCTGTTAGGTTACACCTGCAGAAAGCAGGCTGCTTCAGCAATGACCATGTAAGAGGCAGCTGAGAGGATGTGAAATAGGAAACAAGTCTCTTCTGATGGAGTTACCAGGCAGCCCAGGCTGATGAGGGGAAAGTTCTTTATAAAATAATGCCATTTAATAAAAGAGAGGAAAAAGATAAGATTAGGAAATCACCATATTGTAATTCCTTATCAAATAGTTGATTCAGGCAACAACGATCAATAGGTGAGGCTGATGGGGAACTTTGCAAGGGAGGTCTTTGGGCTGATACCATCTGCAGCCACTAACCAATCTCCGCATCACTAGGAGTGCGGAGCCCACACAGATGTGCCTCCAGATGTGCGTTATGACGCACACAGCACCACCCATGACATGTTTTTTGCCAAAATAGCTGGATCTAAGTCTCATCAGGCCAATTTTAAAGAGACATAGGAGGGAACAGAACAAGTGAAATAGCTTTACTAGTACAAAGAAGCAAACAGACCAATCCAGCATATTAGATATTCTACAGGCCAACTGACTGGGTTTCTTCAACAAGAAAAGGGAATAAGATTGGAGGGAGTAGAAGAACTTCTCATGATTGAAAGATTTTGAGAAGCATAACAGACCAAGTGTAAAGTGTGGACCTTGTTTGTATCCTGATTCTAACAAACTTAACTGTAAAGAGTAAATTCTGAGACAAGTAAATAAATTTGAATTATAGTTTTGATATATAAGATATTGCAAAGGAATCATTAATTTTGTGTGTAAGTCTATAAAATATTCATATTTTTAAGTACTACAGACTAAAGTATATAGCAGGCGTCCTCAAACTACGGCCCGCGGGCCACATGCGGGTGTTTTTGCCATTTTGTTTTTTTACTTCAAAATAAGATATGTGCAGTGTACATAGGAATTTGTTCATAGTTTTTTTTAAACTATAGTCCGGCCCTCCAACGGTCTGAGGGACAGTGAACTGGCCCCCTGTTTAAAAAGTTTGAGGACCCCTGGTATATAGGAATAAAATAATACAATGTCAGGGAGTTGCTTTAAGACACCTCAGGAGGGAAAACTTAAATGAAGCGAGTGTGCTAAAATCTAGAAAGTTGTTGATTCTGGATTATGAGTATTTGGTATTTATTATACTAGACTATTTTGTATGTTTGAATATTTTCATAATAAAACATTTTAAAGAAGTAAATATCCTCATCCCCTCCCCATTTTTTTTTTTTTTTTTAACAAATGGAAGCAAATGGCTTGCCCAAAGTCATAAACCTGGAAAGTGGTGGAACTAGAATTAAAGCTCAGACTCATCTCAGTCCTTCCCCTGTATCTTATTGTCTTCAGAACTGCATGCACTTATTTTCCAACCTCAGGCATACATAATGGCTTCTGACAGTTTAATAATTGGTCCATGCTTTGTTCTTTTTTGTCTTATTATGGTTGTAGGCAGCCTCCAAGATGGTACCCAATGACCCCTGCCTTCTGGGAGTCACACCCTGTGTGGTTCCACATTGTCTCAAGGTTGGTCTGTGCCGTCAATAGTGCAGACTAAAGTGTGTCACTTTCAGATGTTAGTTTTATAAAAGTCGCTGAAGTTTCAATTTTAGGTTCTCTCTCTCTCTCTCTCTCTCTCTCTCTCTCTCATTACTTCACCTGGGAGAAGCCATGCCATGAGCAGTCCTGTGGAGAGGCCCATGTGATGAGAACTGAGACTCATGCCAACAGCCATGTGAATGATCCACCTTGAAAGCACATCCTCCAGCTCCATTAGAGACCACAGCCCTGACTCACAGCTTGACTGTAACTTCATGAGAGACTCTGAGCAAAAACCACCCAGTTAAGATGCACCCAGATTTCTGACCCTAATTTTAATTATATGAAATAATTAAAATTTTAAGTCGCTAAGTTATGGGATGATTTGTTATACTGCAATAAATAACTAATACAATTATCTATTAATCTTTGTATAAAATAAAACGTACAGCAAACCTACCACCAACACGAGAACTAGAATATTGACGATAGCTTACTTCTGTGTGGCCTTCCTTCATCCCATTCTTCTTATTTTCTTAACCCAAAGTTATCTTTATCCTGATTCTTGTATTTATCATTGGCCATGATTTTTCAAAAACATAGTTTAATAATAATAGACGTATTTCTAAAAAAGTATATCATTTAGTTTGTTATTTTTAACTTAAAAGGAGGATCCATGCTGGTTGTCATTTTCTTTACTTTTTTATTTGCTCAACATTATTTTGCTGAGATTCACCCATATTGATGTGTATAGTGGCAGCTTGTTTGTTTTGACTGCTATATCACATCCATTGGGTGACTACACCACACTTTATCCATTCTCCTGTCAATGAACATTTAGATTGCTTCTGGATTTTTTTTCCTATTGCAGCAATGTTTCCATGAACACACTTATAAATGCTTCTAAGTTCATCTCAAGAGTTTATATCTAGCACTGGGATTACTGGGTTATAAGGTATGTGGATATTCAACTTGAATGGATAATGCCAAACAGCTTTCCAATGTGGCTTTACACTTCCACCAGCCATTTACAAGAGATTTTGTTAGTCAAACCCTCTCAACATTTGATATTGTCAGACTCCTTAAAATTTCCTGCAAATGGGTATAAAGTGGAATTTCATTACAGTATAGATCTGCATTTCTCTCATCACGAGGAAGATTGCTAAATGTCTTTCCCATTTTGCAGATCAGTTCTCTAAGATGATGTGGGAAAGCATATATGACTAAAATCCTTCATTGTAATTTTCTTTTGGGTTTAATTTCTAGATCGTCCCTTCTCATATCCTTACTCCCCATGTTCACAATACTACTTTCTTGCCATCTCCTTCTAATGTTCTCAGTGCTTGACCTAAAACAACTGTAGTTAGGGAGGAAATGGACCAAGACCGACACTCCTTTTTTCCTAGTTTCTCACCCTACAGGGCAGCAAAGTGGAATTGACTAGCAATGCTGCTGGTTAATTTCACACCAGGATTAGCTCAATTAAAAGTTGGTCCTTTTCTTCTACAAAGGCTCTTTCCAGGAGACAATTTTCCTTCAGCAACTTGGAATGCAGGAAAAAAAAAATCTGCTGGGAACGTTTTTACTTGAACACAGATAGCATTATACAATGGTCAGCATGCCCTAACCGGTTTGGCTCAGTGGATAGAGCGTCAGCCTGTGGACTGAAGGGTCCCAGGTTCGATTCCGGGCAAAGGCATGTACCTTGGTTGCTGGCATATCCCCAGTCGGTGGTGTGCAGGAGGTGGATGATTGATGTTTCTCTCTCATCAATGTTTCTAACTCTCTATGCATTTCCCTTCCTCTCTGTAAAAAAAAAATCAATAAAATATATATTTAAAAAAATAAAATGGTCAGCAATCTGGGTTATGCAGCTCTGTCCTGTATGATCATAGGCTAGAAATTAATGTTTCTGAGTTTAAAATTACACATCTATAACACAAAAGTAGATGATCTCTTGGGTCCAGTTAAATATCAAAATGTTTTTATTCCATGAGTGAAATTAACTAGTAGACTAACCTGGTCTTTGTGATCATTTTATTCTCGTCTCTTATCCAAACAAACTTAATTGATGTTGGTATTGACATAGGTTCAAACTTGAAGTCCACAAAGAGGATTTCAGACCAGATCCTATTATTTTTTTTATTGTTTTGTTTGCTGTTGCATCCCTACTCTTAATACGTGTCTACTGAAAAATAGATACTCCGTAAATATTTGTTTGTCAGTTGAATAATGAATGAATGAGCTAGGTATTTATTCTCCATTCTCATTTTCACTCCACCATCCCACTCAAATTCAAAGTCTTTTGAACTGTATTTTATTTATGATAGAGGTCCGGTGCATGAAAATTCATTCACTGGAGGAGGGGTCCCTAAGCCTGGCCTGCCCCCTCTCACAGTCTGGGAGCCTTCAGGGGCAGGAGGCGACCCGGCAATCAGGGGAAGGTGATGCCCCCATCACACCTCTGCTGCTGCCACTGCTGGCAGCACAAGCCTCAGCTGGCTCTGGTTACCTGAGCCTCGGGCAGCCCTGGGTGGCTGGGGGGACTGAGGGCGGGTCTGGCCGCACCATGCACCTGCCACTGCCCCCCCCCCCTCCCGGCTGGGCTGAAAGGACTGCGGGACTCCGGTGGGGCTGAGGGGACTGGGTGCCACCATCTTGTGTCTATGGGCACCGCCATCTTTGTGACGGTGTGACAGTCAATTTGCATATCCCCTCTTTATTAGATAGGCTAAGATCAAATCCCAAAGTAAAGAATTTTGTCCATCATTACAAGCTTAGCTAGTTCTTCATTGCTATTTAAACATTTCTCACAATGACAAAAAAGTCAACACAATCATAGGAAGCCAGGGTTGAGAATCACTATGGTAGAAAAATTATAATCTAGTCTTTTTTTGTTATTTCTACCTGGTTCTCTCTCTCCCTTTATTCTTTCCTTCTTTCATTTATTTATTTGTTTCTTTATCTTAAAAAAATAAATATTTAGGTCAAACTCCATTCCCTAGGGTTCTAGAGTAATTCTGGTAGAATTCTATATAGAGAAAACTCTTCTTTTGTTGCATAGAAGGCATCTATAGTTAATATCAAGTATAAGGGAATCAAGATATACTGTATTTCTTATATGTATAAAGATTGCTACTTGTAACTTCAAGTTATAGAATGTCAGGCACCTTGTCAGTAACTGCTGCTCTATAGTAATAAATGTAACCCCTAAATTATGTGAAAATACTTTTTTCTGTACTAAAGTGCAGTTTTCTTCTAAAATTAGAAAATGTTTCATTCAGGAATGGATGTATCTATGGTGAGCAATCAAATCAATATGGTCAGTTAATTCTAAAAAGTCACTTTTCATAAATTCACTGAAAAGAAAACCTCAGTCAAGCCATTCTTTTCATAAGTTTAAGGACCAATTCAGTTAAACTAGTCAATTTGAAGTCCCATGTAGACTCACACTAGTTCATTTATGAAAATACCTATTAAAAGACTCCCAAATTAAAATCACCATGTTAAAATGTTATTATGATGTGGCCCATAGATTAGGAGACCTTTACCAACATGCCCCCTCCCCAAATAAAGACAATGTATCTAAAATGAGAGAAAGAGATTTCTTTTTGAGAGAGAGAGATATTTAATTATTAACTTTGGCAATATGGAAGCAGTGGTAGCCGCTGAAAAGAATTTGCAAAAGACCATCTGAGAACATCAGGTGGTAAGGAAAATCATGTAAGGTCATTTCCCAGAAGCAGACACACATAAGAGAGATGTCACTGTCAACTATAGTTCAGAGCTATTTCTCAAAATTATGCTGGTTTAAATCAATCAGTAGAGTTCACTGTCTGCTCTTTGAAATCATGTCATAAACAAACATCTGTAATAAATATGTTTGAACATTATAGGGCTCGTATGACTTATGTCTGGAGAAATAATTGTGAAGTGCGTGACAAAACAAAAGAAATATTCTCATGTCAAAGAGTTGCTTTATTTTTCTAAGAATAAAAGAGACAGGATCCCCAAGGTCTAAACAAAGAACAACTCTACGAAACACTCTTTTCATGGTGATTAAGGCATCAGACACAAGCCAGATGCCCTGCAATCGAATACAGCTTTACTATTAATGAACCCAGAGGGCAATATTGGGAAAATTATGTAATTTATTCTCAGCATTGTGATTTTTTTAGTTGTAATATGGGAAGGACAACAATATTTATATCAATGGGTAATTTTGAATATTAGCATGAGTTCGTAAGCATAAAGTACTTCGATCAGTACCTGGCACATAGTAAACTTAAGATATGAACCCTCTTTCATTCTTCACTATTCAACCCTAGCTCTTCCTAATTTCAAATCAATAAAAAAATATATAGATAGAAAGTGTGTTTGCTTCTTACATTTTTAGGAGATCAGCTGTTTTTTAAAATATATATTTTTATTGATTTCAGAGAGAAAGGAAGAGGGTGAGAAAGATAGAAACATCAATGATGAAAGAGAATCATTGATTGGCTGCCTCCCGAACGCCCCCTAGTGGGGATCGAGCCCGCCACCCAGGCCTGTGCCCTTGACTGGAATCAAACCCGGGACCCTTCAATCCGCAAGCCACTGAGCCAAACCAGCTAGGGCAGAATAGCTGTTTTAATTCCTGGACAAATCATACAATTTATCCACATAATGCAAGCATATGTGTATATATATATAAAAAAGGTAATTGAAATGCTGTGTTGCTTGTGAATATGATGGTGATGTTGTTTTAAGGATGTTGCAAGTTATATGGTTTAGGACTTATTTTATTTTAGAGAGAAATCTATTCACTGGTCAAGACATCTTTAGATTTCTCGTACAGTGTTTTTTTGTTTTTGTTTTTTAATGTTTTCCTTTTTATTGTAGTTTTTACAAAAGTAAAAAAAAAAAAAGTAGTATAATGAACCATGATGTTCTTATTATCCAGTTTGGGCAATTATCAATATTTTGCACTCCCCTTCCCAACAATGCTAAAGTATTTTGAAGCAAATTCCACCTATCATAATACTTTGCATGTAAATATTTCAGGATTTATTTATAGGAAATAAATGCTTACTTTTTGAAAAAGTAGCCACAATACAATTGCACCTAACAAAATTACCAACATTCCTAATATTCAAATTGTTTCCAAATGTCTTTACTCAGCTGATTTGTTTAAATCAAGATCCAAACAAGGTGAAATGGGTAATTTAAATTGTAACTATTTGGTTTTATATTTTGGAAAGTGTTTCAGCTTTATACTTATTCTAAAGGGAAATGAATATTCACAGCTGTGATCTAAAATTGAATCTTCATAATAATAGAGGAGAGAAGGCTGGAGAGAGAAATGGGAGTCTCATGGTAGGTTTGGGCTTTACTTGTAATACTGATCTAGGGGTCTACTTCGTGACATTAGATTCTTTTGCTACAGTAGAAGGAAGAAAAATAATTTTTCTGAAGTACGTAGGCTATAGGAAGTATATGGAGTTCAAAAACAGCCCCTCTGTGGCCATGCCAGGACACTGAAGCAGCATGAGCTAAGTCTCTGTCTCAAGTCCCATGGGTGTAAAACTCCCTCCTGCTTCTTGTCTATCTCAGATCCTCTCTTCTCTTCCTTAAAAATATTTTCAAAGGATTTGTTTGTGACGTTTAAAACGTGGTTCTCATATTTACAGCTGTGCTTCAGGGGTTTTTCTTTATTATTTTATTTTTGAATTGCACACTTCATTAAATTTATTGGGGTGACATTGGTTAATATGACCATATAGATTTCAGGTGTGGATTTCTATGTTACAATATCTGTAATGTTGCACTGTGTGCCCACAACTCAAAGGTGTTTTTTTTCTTCTTCTTCTTTTTCTACAGGACTCTTTTCATGCCTCTTAAGACTTGAATGTAATGTTTTTATTAGACTTCATTGTTCTTAATGTAGATTTAATATGACTACCACTGAAGCTCCCAAGTGTTTTTATAAGGAGATGCTTTATAGTGTTATTCATAATTTCCTTTATAGGTTACTCATAATTTTCAGAATAAATGAGATTTCCCTTTCAAGTAGGTGAGTAGGAAATGAGTAACAAAGGTAGTACTTAAAGATAAAATGTTAACATATTTGTATGGTGTGGGGAGAATCTAAAAATAAATAAACCCACATCCTTCTATGGATTCTTGCAATATAGCCTCCTGCAACTATAAAAGCTAATGAGAAATCCTCTTTATTGATTAGGATCTCAAAATAGTCAAAGTCTTTTACCTTCTTACTTCTTTTCCTCAGGTCCCATTTATTATTATAAAATTACCATTGTTTCTGCATTTTTTTTTTTTTTGTAATGCCATCTGGAGTCTGGTTTGTTAAAATCATATAGAGCATTAGTTAAGATCCTAGGCTCTGAAACCAGATAGGCTGGATTCAAATATTGGCTTCATCATGTCTTAGCTGTATGTCTTTATGCAAGTCACTTAACCTTCTGTGTTTTGTTCATCTTGGCTTATTCATCTGTAAAATGGGTGTAAAATACCTATATACCTACCTTAGTATATATTTTATTATAGTTAAGTCAATATTCAGTCCCATCTCCCTTAGGGTGGAATATTTTTCCTCCCTATCAATGTTGGTCTTGGTCATGGGAGGTGGGTAGAAGTAACTGACCCAGTTGCAAGCTTGGCATCATGTGTTCTCACTTGCCCTTTTGCACTCCTACCATCACCATGAGAAGAACATGTCCCAGGTAGCTGTCCTTCCCAGAATAATGAGAGTCATATGGAGCAGATGGAACCCAACACACACACACCCTGGAGCCAATCTCCCCTCCCACAGCCTGAAGCAAAGCCATGCTGCAGAGCTTAGCCTAAATCACCCAAACCACAGGCTTGCAGACTAATGAGAAGCATGCATTGCTGTAAGTTACTGGGCTTTTGGGTGGCTTGTTATAAAACACTAGAGGCCCGGTGCATGACAATTCATGCATTGGAGGGGGGGCTCCTCAGCCCGGCCTGCCCCTCTAGGGAGCTCTCAGGGGCGGGAGGCAGCCCCGTGATCAGGAGAAGGCGACACCATCATTCCTCTGCTGCTGCCACTGCTGGCAGTGCAAGCCTCGGCCGGCCCTGGTTACCTGAGCCTCGGGCAGCCTTAGGCAACCGGGCAGCTGCCATCTGAGGCTTGCCTGTGCCTTGGGCCGGCCCTGGGTGGCTGGGGAGTTGAGGGGACTGAGCGCCGCCATCTTGTGGCTGTGGGCACTGCCATCTTTGAGGGTGTGGCAGTCAATTAGCATATTCTCTCCTTATTGGCTGTGGATATTGATTTTAGAGAGGAAGGAAGAGGGTGAGAGAGATAGAAACATCAATGATGAGAAAGAATAATTGATTGTGCCTTGGGCCTCCTCTGGGTGGCTGGGCAGCCGACATCCGAGCTGCTTTTGTTGAATATTTTGCTATCTTTGTGAGGGTGTGACAGTCAATTAGCATATTCCCTCTTTATTAGATAGGATTATTGCAGAAATAGCTGACTAATACATAAGACTACTACAAGAAGCAAATGAGATAATTTGTGTAAATCATTTAGCTTAGTGCTAGGCATGTAGTCATTGTTCTGTTCAATTAATGTTTGCAATTATATCACCATCATCATCATCGCTATTATTATTTTACTTTTTCTGGGTAAAAATATCCAAGTTGTATATTGTGATTAATTTATAAGATGGTGTTAGACCATATCCTGTGAGCAATGCTATGAGGGGGCTTCCACACAGCTCCTGGTATTGACGATGGATTGTGCTTCATCTGGCACCTGCTCATATATCTCTCTAACTGCTTGGGATTCATGTGCTTTCATCCCTTCCCTCTTTCAGCCTATTAGCCTTTTATTTAGTTTGAAGTGTGTGTGTGAAAAACTTGTTTCACAAGCATGCATTCAAATATTTTTGTCTTAAGTATATGCCAGTAGTCACTGAACTCTATTTTTGCGTCATTTATTCTCTGGTGAATCTTCCAAATAATAGAAGACTAATATCTAGCTATATGGGCTATAAGAGGGGACAGATAGAGGGGGAAGTCTGTTGTGATATAAGTAAAAAATTATATGAGGTAGCAGGGGAGTAGGGAAAGATGAGATGTAATGAAAAGTCACAGGTACCTTTTTATTCCGTTTGAACTTTGCTTGCTATATAAAGTTCAGTTTCCATTACGGTTAATATCCAAAGTTATACTGTTACATAAAATATGCTAAAAAGAATATGTGTTTGTCAAGAAGTCTCTCACTAAAAATATGAACTCCACATCATCATGGACATAATATCAAGTCAACAAATATTTATTAGGCACCTGCTATATATCTTGTACTGTTATATAATAACATATATAATATGTGCCATGTTTTATTGATTCTGACATACATTTGTTTATATTAAAATCTCTGAAATCAAGATGCAGTTTTCATTTGTTGGCATGTAGTTTAATTGTCAGCTTTTGTTGCTATTGTTCATATCGCAGCGGCTTACAATGACACCTATTTCTTATAAGTACCGCGCGCTAACCGATTGCGCCACTGGAGCTCCAACACCTATTTCTTGTTCACATTATGTAGGACTGTGTGTTGACTGTAGCTCCACTGGCCTTTATTGTGTTTGGTTTGACTGGACTCGGCTTAGCTCTACATATTACACTTGCCATTCTAGAATCCAGGTGGAATAACTCTCCAATATCTGGGACTATTCTACCACTCTCTCATGGTTGAGAAAAGGAGCAAAAGCTGAATCTAACCTCACAAACATTTAAAGCTTCCTGGACATGGCCTTTGTCACATCTACTCGCATTCAATTGGCCAAAGCAAGTCGTATGCCTAATCCTGACAATGAAGTGGGGAAGTGTACCCTACTCTCTGTGAGTCTGGGTAGGAGCAGTGGGGACAGAAATTGAGAATAATAACTATCTACCATAGCAGCGTTTTTCCTTTTTTCATGGTACATAAAACAATGGTATGTCTCACAATAGTTGGCATTTTAGAGTCAGTGTAATTCAACAATTTATATTAAGACTTAAGAAAATCTGTTCTTTAGGCATAATATTTTCATGAGTTTTTTTCCTAGTTAGGTTTTAAGTGCCCAAAGCAGAGATTCACTTACTGTTTTCCTGTTTCTTTTTCCTCATTAAATCAGAACACTTGATAATGGAGTTAAAAGAGACTTGTTGGCATTCTTTTGTTAATCCTGACTTAAGTCATTATTGTTACCTAACTTATCCTAATTACAGTGGGTAAAAGAGAATGAACTATGAAAAGTGACCAAAGGACCAGGTTCTTGTAATCACTTATTATTAATTCATTTGTTTATTTATTCACACAAGAGATATGTATAGAGCACCTACCATATACAAGCACTTTCTTGGTACTGGAGATTCAGCAGGAAATAAGGCAGACAAGGTTCTTGATCTGATGGAGATTGTATTTCAGTGGAAAATGACAGATAGTAAAACATAGATGAGAAAATTTCAGATGCTGATGAGTCCCATGAAGAACAGAACACATAATTATGTAATGGAGAACTGAGGGAAGGGTATTTTAGATGGAACACACCATAGCAGGAGTTAGCCATGGAGAGACCTGGGGAGAAGCATTCCAAAGGGAGGGAATAGCAAGTGGGAAGACCTCAGGGTAGCAGAAGAGAAGAAAGAGTACCAATGTGGAAAGGATGTGGTGAACAAGTTGCTGAGTATCAGTTAAGGTATTGGTTGGGCTGTTGGAATAAAGAGACCAAAAATACGACTTAAATACAAGATAAAGCTTTATGTCTTGCTTATGTAAAAGACCAGACAGACAGTCCTGGTTTGATGGTATTGGGGACCTAGGCCCTTTTTATCTTGTTGTTTTGCCATGTTTACTCTCTGACTTCCATCCTGTGGCTTGAAATGGCTAGTACAGCTTTCACCCTTTTACCATCATACTGGTATTCCAGTCAGCAAGAATGAGGGAAAGGGAAACAGTCATATCTCTTTCATTTAAAGGACAACTTGGAAGTTGCACACATCACTCTGCTCACATCCCATTGGCCAGAATTTGCCACCTGACCATTTCTAGCTGCGAGGGAGGCTAGGAAATGTGGTCATTAGCTTGAATTCATGTAACTGGATAAACTATGGTGACTCTGTTTCTAAACAAAGAGGAGACAAATCATTATTAAGGGACAACTAATAGTCTTTTTACAAAGTGAGGGGTAGATCAAGCTAGTATTATAGGCAGTACCCTATGTATGTAGGGCCTTGCTGGCCATGACAAGGAGTTTGGATGATATTGTAAACATGTGTATTATTTATTTGCTGCTTTATAGATTTCCCCTGAAATGTAGATTCTTATAACTAATATTTATTACCTCAGTTTCTGTGAGTCAGAATTTGGAAGCCACATAGCTGGGTGGTTCTGGCTTACAGTCTCTCAGGTAACTAGAGTTGAGACATTGATTAGGGTTACAGTCATCTGAAGGCTTAACTGAGGCTGGAGGATCTGCTTACATGATGGTTCATTCACATGGCTATTGGCAAAAAGCCTTAGTTATTGGCAGGGGGCTTCAATTCCTTGCCATATATAGACATCTCCATAGGGCTGCTTGAAAGTTGTCATGACATAATAGTAGGCTTCCTCCAAACAAATTATATATATGTATCTCCTACCTAATAAAAGGGTAATATGCAAATTGACCGCACCTTCGCTACGACCAAGCCACGCCCACCAGCCCAAGCCACGCCCACCAGCCAATCAGGGCGAGTATGCAAATAAACCCAACCAAGATGGCTACAGCCACAGAGAGCAAGGTTTCCCAGGCAACAGAGGAAGCCAAGCTTTCCGCATGCCCTTGCCAGGCCTAAGCCTCCACTCAAGCTACAAAGTTTCAATTATAGAAGGTAAACAAATTCAAATGGAATGGCGGCAGCCACGGAGCTGGAGAGACCAGGCCAGGGTTGCCCGCGGCAACGGAGAAAGAAAAACTTTCTGCACACCCTGGTCGGGCCCAGGCCTCTGCTTAAGGCTACAAAGTTTCAATTATAGAAGGTGAATTAACCCAAACAGAAATGGCTGCTGGCCGTGAAGCATGCAGGAGGCTTGGCTCCGCTCCAGGCTACAAAGTTTCAACTGTAGAAGGTAAATAAATTCCAGATACCAGTGCCTCCACTTGGGTCGCCAGGGGGCGTGGCCGGCCTACAAACCACCACAGGCCCCTTGCTCAGGCAGCCCCACGCCCCAAGGGAACCCCCACCCTGATCTGGGACACCCTTCAGGGCAAACCAGCTGGCCTCCACTCCTGCACCAGGCCTCTATCCTATCTAATAAAAGAGTAATATGCAGATTGACCATCACTCCAACACACAAGATCAAGATAGCTGCCCCTATGTGATCAAAGATCCTGCCCCCATGTGGACACAAGATGGCCACCACAAGATGGCCAGCAGGGGAGGGTAGTTGGGAGGCACCGAGCCTGCAAGGGAGGGCAGTTGGAGGCAATCAATCCTGCAGGGGAGGGCAGTTAGGGGTGACCAGGCCGGCAGAGGAGGGAAGTTGGGGGCAAACAGGCTGGCAGGGGAGCAGTTAGGCACCAATCAGACTGGCAGTGGAGTGGTTAGGGGGTGATCAGGCTGGTAGGCAGAAGCAGTTAGGGGCAATCAGGAAGGCAGGCAGGCGAGCAGTTGGGAGCCAGCAGTCCTGGATTGTGAGAGGGATGTCCAACTGCCCATTTGGGATCCAGCCTAAATGGACAGTCGGACATCCCTCGAGGGGTCCCAGATTGGAGAGGGTACAGGCTGGGCTGAGGGACACCCCCCCTCCATGCATGAATTTCGTGCACCGGGCCATATATATATATATATATATATATATATATATATATATATAGAGAGAGAGAGAGAGAGAGAGAGAGAGAGAGAGAGAGATAGAGAGAGAGAGAGAGCACAAGAAGAAACCACAATGCCTTTTATATTAAAAAATCTTGAACATCACACACCATCACTTTGGGCACATTCTATTTCTTAGATGCAAGTCACTAAGTATACATAGAGCTCATAATCAAGTGAAGACAAAACAGGCTTTATTTTTTCAAGGGAGAAGCAACAAAGAATTTATGGACATATTGTAAGACCATCAGAGTATGATAGGAAGTCACTGGAACATTTGAAGCAAGAGTGTGCAAGATCTGTCTTACATTTTTAAAGAATTGGTTTGGTTACTTTGTGGAGAATGGCTTGCACGAGGGCAAGAGTGGAATCAGGGAGCCTGAGGAGCTGGAAATTACTTAGTTTTGGCAATTGATAAATGGGCCTAAGATTAAGATAGTTGAGGTGGAATTACTAAGTAGAGAGAAGTGGTGAGATTCAAGAAATCTTTCAGAGGTAGAGCAGACAGGACTTGATAAGATATTGCTAAATCCAATGTTACCGGGTGTCACTCCTTTTCACATTTCCAGCTGTAGTGCTTTTCAAATTGACTGGCTATCAGAATCTTTGGAGAGCTTAAAAAATATGAACTGCTGGTCTTCACTTACAGACAATCTACTTTAATAGGTTAGGATGGGGAGTGAGCATTCAAAACTGGACTCCACCGCTCTAATTGTTCAATGTGCTAATTAGAAGGTAATTGTTATTGTTGTTTCTTTAAAAAGAGATAGTTACTATGCAGTGGGCTGTATTATCCAAATAGTCATTTCTTCATGTAACCCCCACCACACCACATTCAATCGATACTAATTGCTATGGATTCGGTCTCTAAGGTAACTAACTCATAGAGAGAAAAACATTCCTCCCAATCAATACTGCACTAGTCTAAGCCTTCATTTATTACCTCTTAGACTATTGCAAACACCTCATGTAATTTGTTACCTCTGGTCTCTTCTTCTGCCTTTCACCTGCTGTCATAGTAATATTCCTATCCCACGCTTATGATCTTATCACCTCCATAACAAAAAACAACCTCAGTGGCCTCCTAGAACTCTCAGAGAAAGTCCTTACTCCTTTAAGGTGGTATTTGAGGTCATTGACAATCAGTCCCATGCTACCTTTAGAGTAACCTCATAGCCCCTTTAACACATTCATCCCAGGCACACTGACTCATTCACCCTTCCCTTAATTCTACTTGTACTTACTGCTTCTATTGTCCTCTCTGTTTAGGATGCTCCTTCCTCTTTCTTTCTCCCTCACCTGACAATATCCTGCTCATCATCCTTAAGGCCCAATTCAGATGGTGGCCACCTCTATCCCTCACTCAGAATTAGTCATCCCTTTTCTTAATTCTGTCTCACTTTTAAAACACCTTTCTTATTTATGTGTATGTTCACAGTGCCTAGTAGTGTGATTGCCCTTAGTGGGTTCCAAATAAAACATTCATACAGAATTTATTCCCTTTTTTTTACCCAATTTTTATGCAATGGAGAAAACAAAAGGCAAACTCATGTCAGAAGTTTGGTTAATGAAATGTACAAGGAACATATACCTTAGAAATCTATACATTTTTAACACAGTCTACACCCACTATACTTTAATTTTTAAAAAAATATATTTTATTGATTTTTTTACAGAGAGGAAGCGAGAGGGATAGAGAGTTAGAAACATCGATGAGAGAGAAACATCGATCAACTGCCTCCCGCACACCTCCTACTGGGGTTGTGCCCTCAACCAACGTACATGCCCATGACTGGAATCGAACCTGGGGCCCTTCAGTCCGCAGGCCGACGCTCTATCCACTGAGCCAAACTGGTCAGGGCACCCACTATACTTTATAAGGACAAATGGTGGCATTAATAATTCAGAGACATTGCAAAACCTTCACAACCCAAATATCTTATTAAGAATTCTAGTGACAAGATCTGAAATATAAAGGTTTGTGATTCTTTTTAAAGGCTTAATCACATCTAGTTAAAAATTTAAGTTAACAAGAACATTCTATTCCCTAAACATTCTAATTAATTGGTGTTTAGCATATGGAGGTTACCAAATTTGTCTTTGCAAAGTTTACATTTAGAGATTGCAAATAACATCATTAGGGTGAATTTCTAGGTCAGTCAGGTTCTGATTTGCAATAATTTAATGTTTGCACAATTCCACCTTGCCTGAACTTTCGAAATTATTTTAACAAACCTACATTTACTTTCCTCATGAAATAATTTGCTACAAAGTGGCTATCATGGGTTGTCTGGGAGGACACTGTAAAGTTCCTTTGCCTATCAAGATCCTTGCATCTGTCCTTGTATGGGGGGGGGGGGATTCTTTATTGAGTGTGATCTTGGGATATAAGAGCTTGCCTTCCACTGTGGAAACCAAAGAGTTCGACTTTCATTCTCCCCACACCCTGGAAGATGGAGTAGGGGCCCCAACACCTGGCAGTGAACTCTCCCACCCAGATCTGTGCACCCTGAGGTGAAGGAAGAGCATCTGGGGCAATTCATGGGGCCAGTATGATGTCCAGTGGTAGTTTCTAGAAGGAGTGGCACAGCAGAAGCAGAAGTGGCAGCATTTTGGTTAGAAACTTGGTGTGGCCTGGCCTCCTGAGGCCCTGGGCTCCTGCCTGTGTCCCATGACTGTTCTCTCAGTCTTTTGGAATCTATGAGCCTCCCTTCCTCCAATATATATTTTTTCTTTAGCATTTGTTTTTGTTGCTTGCAAGCAAGAGCCATCGCCAATACATTGGTACTACAAGGTGGCAGAGAGAGAGTTTTAGACTCTGGAGTCAGACTGCTAGTCTACTTACTGGGCAAGTGCTTAATTTTTTTAACCTTCAATTTCCTCATCTGTAAAATGGGACCCAAACTAACAGTTATATAAACGGTGTGAGGCTTGAATAAAACAATCTCTGTAAAGTATTTAGCACGGTCCCGGGTGCATAAAGAAGCACTCAATAAATAGTGGCTTTTTTATTACTAAATTCTATGTAATTG
Source organism: Cnephaeus nilssonii (assembly GCF_951640355.1). Lineage (NCBI taxonomy): Eukaryota > Metazoa > Chordata > Mammalia > Chiroptera > Vespertilionidae > Cnephaeus > Cnephaeus nilssonii. Next base: position 38,798,508 of record NC_137080.1, on the reverse strand, counting down.
TCCATGTGTTCAGGCCACAAAACTCTACCACTCACCACATAAAAGACGCCCCAGTATATACTCTGCGTTCAGTGTGGCACTTTGTTTTTCCTTTTCTTTTTTTTTTTTTAAAAATTATTTATTCATTTTAGAGAGAGAGGGGGAGAGAGAAAAACCTCAATTTGCTGTTTCTGCATTCATTGGTTGACTTTGGTATGTGCCCTGACTGGAGATTGAACCCACCACCTTGGTGTATCAGGACGATGACCTAACCAACTGAGCTACCTGGCCAGGGCATTTCATTTTTCCCCATGCTGGGTTTTTGTTTGGTTGCTTTGTTTTCTAGTTTAGGACTTCAGTGCCTTCCCACACTGTATATCCTGAGACTTTCGTGGGGAGTGCAGCTTCTTGTCACTGTACCTGGGTTTTCTCTCCTCCATCTGTCCATGACAGCTCTGTCTCAATTTCAGGCCTTCAAAAGATGAGCTGTGCTAAAACCACTGACTTCAGATGGAAAGGGTAAAACTGGGTTGAAACATGAATCTTGCCTCAGCTTGGTATACACATTTAGTAGCTTGAATGCAATTAAAAAACAAACAAATGCACAGCCTATATCCCTAGACTTATTATGGAATCCTTAATTTATCTAGTTAGCTTTTGATGAATTATTTTTCTTTCACTGACATGTATAATGTCCTCTCATAGTTAAACTGCAGAATCTTTTCCACTCAACTTCCTCCCTCTGGGATGTAATAAAGAGACAACTTATGGCCCAACAGCACATTGGAGACAAATTTTCTATAAAAGAAAAATGTTTCTTACTACATGTAATGTTTCTCAAAGGAGGTGGGTCAAAACATAGATATCAATCCTCTGTAACCATTTACTGAATACCATATTTGATTTGAGAATATGAAAATGTAGTATGTTATTTTTGAAAGGTTGAATATTTTGTTATGGCTGTTATAATTTCTATTTTTTCTTTATATATATATATATATATATATATATATATATATATATAGAGAGAGAGAGAGAGAGAGAGAGAGAGAGAGAGAGAGTGGCCAGATTATTATGAGCTCTGAACGCATAATAATCTGGCCACTCAGTGTGTGTGTGTGTGTGTGTGTGTGTGTGTGTGTGTATGTGTGTGTGCGTGTGTGTGTGTGTGTGTGTGTGTATTAGAGGCCCAGTGCATGAATGCGTGCATGGGTGGGGTATGGCCAGCCTGGCTAGGGGGAGGGGACATGGGTGGTTGGCCGGCCTGCCTGATGGTCGATCTCCTGGTCGAGGAGACAATTTGCATATTAGCCTTTTATTATATAGGATATACACTGAGTGGCCAGATTATTATGCATTCAGAGATCATAATAATCTGGCCACTCAGTGTGTATATATTGATTTCAGAGAAGAAGGGAGAGGGATAGGGAGATAGAAACATCAATAATGAGAGAGAATCATTGTTTGGCTGCTTTCTGCATGCCCACACTGGGGATCAAGCCCACAACCCAGGCATGTACCCTTACCGGGAATTGAACTGTGACCCCCTGATTCATAGGTTGATGCTCAACCATGAGACATGCTGGCTGGGCATGGCTGTAGTAATTTCTATAACAGCCATGCGTGAATTAAAACAAAGAAAAGTTAACTTACCATGTCGGCATGCTATGATAGGTGAAGCATACCTCACCTGTCTGGGAGTTGGCAGACTGAGGACTTTTATCCTGGATTGGCCACTTCCCAGTGTGACCCTGTGCTCAGCCTCACTATCCTACGTTGTGAAGTGGGGACAATTGCACTCTCGAGGATAGTTATGAGCCATAAATGCAGTAATGTGTCCCAAATACTTGACTCATAGCAGGTTTTCAATACATGATAGTTGATGATATCACTCAACAGAATTGTCAGAGGACTAATAATTTTAATGGCACTTGATGATTTAGCTAAAGAAAATATGCTATTATTGCAAGTTTACATTAGTATCTACATAAATCAAACCAAGAGTACTGATTTCAATAGACATCATCAAGAAAGGCAATGACAATTTAAGATAACTCAGATACTAAGCTAAATTTTATATTTACCAGAATTTTGACTAATTCCTGAAAATGTTCTGTGTATAAGTTGGTCTTATTAAGATATTAAGGCCATAAACACAAAGAAACTATTTTCATTTGAGAGCTACTACTTAAATATTAAATAAGTAGGCAGATAAGGCCTCAAATTTACTTCAAAAGTCAGAAAACTCATTTTTTTAATTGCTTAAAAGCAAATTTGAGTTATAGGGTAAATATATGTGTGAGCTGTAAGTATCAATATAAAAAGCTCAGACATTTGGTACATATTTCTTTATCATTGAACCCAATTTTAGTTACACAAGACTACTCTATTAGACGGTAGAAATGAAACCTCCAGATAATCTCACTTGATTTGGTCTTCTTTCATTTTGGTCTTCTTTCATGCTCTTCTCACGGGCTGGCATCTACATGGCAGATAGGTGGGTGGGTGGCATTTACTCCTCAGCCAGTCTCCTCTTCACCTGACATCCTTTGATATGAAAGTCTTTGTGGAGTCTCTAATTAAACATTGTGGGTAGAGGACTACTCCAATTGTCCAGTCTCTCAGAGCCACACTTGCTTCACTCTCAGCCACACGTGAAACACACACATTATGGTGAGTATATATGCCCCGACCCCCTGATCTGTGCCCAGGCTTCTTCACACTGCTGTGCTTACCCCTACTGGGCCTGCCTGTGAAGTGTTGGGCTATTCTGTTCTATAAGGCCCACTGCTCTTCTAGGCTCCATCTCGGAAGGGAGGCACAAGTCGCCTCTGCTCTTTGCTTTCTGCCTACTGCCTTCAGATTCTTTCAAACCTAGTAAGTGTCCCAATGAAGCTTCTTCCTTCATCTAAGCTTCTTTGCTCTTTCTTGCTCTCAACCACTGAAAATTATGATCTCTTTCTGGATTGGGAAAAAACTCCCTTTGGCTTACCATTTTTTGCCTAAATCTACTTTTCACAGTATATACTTTATAATATAAATCCTTCAGGTCATTGGGTCTTGATACTAAAAATCTAGACTTTTGAAACTCAAAGAAAGAAAAACGTTTTTTCTCAAACTATTTTCCCCTGCCCGAATTTCACAAGTTCATTTTTAAATCTCAAAAGTTGTAGACAACTCATATTTTTCTGTGAATTTCTTTTATAACATTCTTACCCTGAAGCAAGAGATGCCAAAGTCTAGTTTGAATGAAATGAGTGCATGGCATAGAAAGAAATTAGCAGATACAATAAAACAAAACACTTTTTAATACAGCAAAATATTATCTTACCACAAATGAAAACTTCCTTATACTTTGATCTAGTTTCTTGTTAGTTGTCTGACCTAAATTATTTTATAGTTAATGGCTCAAGAGACCAACTGTACAAATGGACAATGGCCAGACCACATAAGACAATAGATCTCTGACCCATCCCCTCTGCAGCAACAAGCCAGAGAAGACAAACCGCCTTTTCTGCCACAATTGCCCACATGGTTAGGACTGGTCAGTGACGGCCAGCTTCCCAGTTCCTCACCACCACCACCTTCCAACTCAGGACCAACTAGAGAAAGCCAAATATGTGCCCCAAACTGGTCACATAGGATGCCCTGCTTCTAGGTAGCCCATCTTCTGGTTAGCCCTCCTCCAGCTTCTGCATGTGGACCATCTCAAAGCCTTTTGCTTCCCCCCATTCTAAAGCTTTCCCACGTCCATGCCTACCTTTGAGTCTCTGCCAAATGCAAGTGATAGTGGCTGACTTCCTTGCTCTAAACAAGCCTTGGTCTGTTCTCCTTTGGGCGGTCTTCATTTATTTCCGCAGGCTCACTATACCTAAAGCTGTTATATTCAGACATGCATGTTGATAGTTGAGCTTAACTTTTGTTTTGTTTTTTTTAGCATAGAGATGCTTGGGGTAAATAAATACAGGGCTTTGATCTCTGCTTCAAGGGATACAAATTAAAAAAATATAACTGAATTGACCTTTTCCTTGAATTTATGGGTACTGGTATGCTTGTTTTAACGGGTACAGTTGAAATGTTTTTGAAAGTGCATATGAAAATCTCATTTTTATAAATTAAAATTATTACATTCTAGCAAATTACTATTAGAAAGAACCCTGAGCCTGGCCGGTGCGCTCAGTGGTCTGAGCATCAACCTATGAACCAGGAGGTCACAATTTGATTCCCAGTCAGGGCACATTCCCAGGGTTGTGGCATGATCCCCAGTAGGGGGCGTGCAGGAGGCAGCCCATCAGTGATTCTCTTTCATCATTGATGTTTCTCTCTCTCTCTCCCTCTCCCTTCCTCTCTGAAATCAATAAAAATATATGTAAAAAATAGCCCTAACCGGTTTGGCTCAGTGGATAGAGCGTCGGCCTGAAGGGTCGGACTGAAGGGTCCCAGGTTCGATTCCGGTCAAGGGCATGTACCTTGGTTGCAGGCACATCCCCAGTAGAGGGTGTGCAAGAGGCAGCTGATCCATGTTTCTCTCTCATCGATGTTTCTGACTCTCTATCCCTCTCTCTTCCTCTCTGTAAAAAATCAATAAAATATATATATTTTTTAAAATTAAAAAATATATTAAAAAATAAAAGAAACCGTAAAGTACATTATTTTGAAAATAAAGAACATTTTTATTATGCAGGTGATTATTACTCATGTGCCAGATTTCCTTACATTGGCATACATCTGCATCAGTTTGTACCTATTGTGAAAATTAATAAAGGAGACCTCAACCAAGATTGGAGCCTGTAGGGGGAGCTCTCACGCCCTACCACTCATAGTCAATTGTCCTAAATAGGAAGAGACTGTGCCTTGCATCTCTAACAGGAAGATGTTTTCTACTCTACTACCCCAGTAAGAAGGAAGATTTTCTCCTTCCCCAGCAAAGGCCTAGCCAATGAGAGACTGCCACAGTCCAGCCAATGAGAACCTTCGAACTCCCATTTTTGTAAATAGCTCCTCCCAACTTCCCCTTTTCTCTATGAAAGAATGTTCTTCTCCTTGGTTCTCTGGACTTACCCATGGTTTTGCCACAGCTTGCATGTTCTGAATTGCAATTCTCGGCTGTTCCTGGATAAACCCATGTTTGCTGGTTATATAACTAACTTTAATTTTTCCCCCCTGTTTTTATTTTATTTTTTTGTTTAAAGTATTACATATGTCGGGGGGTGGGGGCATGTGTGGGGAGGGGTGTGGGATGGGAATGGGGGGACGAGGACAAATATGAGATACCTTAATCAATAAAGAAATTTAAAAAATAAAAATAAAAATAAAAATAAACTATTACATATGTCTCCTTTCCGCCCCCCCCCCCCCATTGACACCGCCTCCCCAGGTCTCTCTCACCCCCGAGGGCAAGCCCCACCACCTTAGTGTCTGTGTCCATTGGTTATGCTAGTATGCATGCATACAAGTCCTTTGGTTGATCTCTAACTCCCCCCTTCCACCCCTTCCCCTGCCATTTGTCTCCGGATCTATTTTTGTTCATTAGTTTATATTGATCATTATATCCCACATATGAGTGAGATCATGTGATGTTTATCTTTCTCCAACTGGCTTATTTCGCTTAGCATAATGCTCTCCAGTTTCATCCATGCTATTGCAAATGGTAAAAGTTCCTTCTTTTTTATAGCGGCGTAGTATTCCATTGTGTAGATGTACCACTGTTTTTTAATCCACTAACTTTAATTTTTAAGGTCAACAATATAAACCTTAGGCTATTGTGAAACAATAATGATCCTCAGAAGAGCAGATAATACTCATTTGCATACAGTCATTTGCACAGTTTTATTTTTAGTTCACTTTAATGGGCTTTATATGGCCTTAACACAACACTCCAAAATATAACTTACTATTCTCATTTCACATATGAAGACGAAAACAACTTGTGCAAGGCCTCATGAGAGGATGAAGCCTCTTATCCTCTTGGAAAGAAGCTTGAGCTTGTTTGAAGCTACAAGCTGGGGAGCTGCTTATACCCCTGTGACTGAAGGAAGGCCCCCATTCTTCTGGGAAGGTCATGGCCTTCTCCTTGACACCATGGCAACGGAGGTCAGAATGTTTTTGAACAGCAAGATGGAACGGAAATCCTCACTTAGGGATGTGCCCATCTGGGTGAACTTGGTAGGGCTAATGACACATACAAATAGTGGAGCCATAAAGAAACATAGGCTTTCCTATGAAAAGGAGGGTTTCTTTACACGATGCACTTGCCCACATTTCTCCTAAAATAAAGTCCTAATTCCTTACTATGAACCACAGGTCCCATATAATCTGGCCTCTGCATTCCTCTTTCACTACTTCCCCTACCACTCTCCTCCTCATTCTGTATACTCCAGATACCTTCAATTTCTCAAACATGGTAAGCGCATCCTTTCTTTAGCGCCCTTTTAATAAATATTTTTTATTGATTTCAGAGAGAGGGAGAGGGAGAGAGATTTAGAAACACCAATGATGAGAGAGAATCACTGATCGGCTGCCTTCTGCATACCCACTGGGGATTGAGCCCTCAACCCAGGCATGTGCCCCAACTGGAAATAGAACTGTGATCTCCTGGTTCATAGCTTGACGCTCAACCACTGAGCCACACCGGCTGGGCTTTTCTTCAACTCCTTTAAAACTCTGACCAGAATACTTTTCTCCAGGTTTCCAAGATCTCTGCATGGGCAGTTCCTTCTCATCTTTCCTGTTTCATGTCAAAGTTCTTCATATAAGTATTTCACTATCTTTTTAGGAGACCCCCTACCCCAATATTCACCCTACTCCAGTTTCTATCACACACTTCTTTTATGTCACCTATCTATATCTGAAACTATCTTCGTTATTATTTGCTTATTTATTGTCCCCTCTCCAGACTGCAAGCTTTGTTATATTTGGGAACTTGTCTGTCATGTTTGCTGCTGGGTCCCAAGTACCCAGAACAGTGCCTGGGATATAATGGGCCCTTAATGCGTGTTTGTTGAATAAAGGAATGAATAAATCATGAATTCCAATTGAGAATCTGATGACAGATCCGAACCCATTCCTTGGGGAAAAATGCTCTTAGTGTTTTATATATGATTTCAGGAGGTTTCAAAGCCCTGCAAGCTTATATAGGGGTTTAAACCCCTGCATTGTAGCTATCCTGTTTCATAATGTTCTTTCTGAAATTGATTTTGAATGTTGTTCTTTGAAATTAGACATGAGTATAAACTTTAAAAGCATGTTTTAGGTGCAATACAACAAACCACAAGCCAATCATTCCTCACTGGTTTTGAATAAAATAGATCCCCGATATTTATATTAATTGATCCTAATGATCATATTTCATTGAATCAGGATGACTTTGTGTTATAAATGTTAATTGCTTACCCATATCCAGCTCTCCTCTCCTTTGGGAAAACTGGAAGGATTAAGCTTCCCAGCCTCCCTAGCCATTGGGCACAGCCATATGACTAACTCTAGGATTGGAGACAGAAGTGACGTCACAGACAGGATGGCGCATTTAGTTGCTGGTGTGAGATTCTCCAGGGCTCTACCTTCTCCTGTAGTAGTGACTGCAGAAGAACATGGTGGTATGGAGGTGCAATGCCATGCCATCACATGAAGGATCCCTGCTCTGGAGAGTTACACAGCAGGCTTTGTGTGAACAAGGATTAGAAACCTTTGTTGTTTTGAGTCCCTGAGATTTTCTGATGATTTGCTTTTACAATATAACCTGACATAACCAAAATATACCACTGGTTGGAAAATGTACTATTATTTTATACTATTGAGGGAAAAGAAGCTGTCATTTATAATTGTAAGAACTCATTATAAGAAGCATCATAGTATCTGAGATGTTAAAATATGAAAAATGTGAACCTGTAATAAAATACAGATTGTTAAAATGAATTCATTAAAACAGATTAGCATAGTGTCAAGAACTCCAAATCTAGAGTTGGACAGAAAGATGGGTTCAAATCTTAATACTTACTAGCTTGTGACTTAGTAACTTAGCCTGTGTAAACCTTATTTTCTTCATATGTGAAGCTGTCTCTTAGGATTCTGTGAATATTAAATGAGATAATGTATAATGAGTTCAGCATAGTAATTATTCCACATATTTTAGTCACATGTTTGGTTGGATCACAACACATTTAAGATCAACATTAATTTCAAACCACATACAGGAAAATCTCTTGGTAAGAGAGAGAGAGAGAGAGAGAGAGAGAGAGAGAGAGAGAGAGAGAGAGAGAGAGAGAGAAAGGAAGAAAGAGAGAGAGAGGGAGAAAATGAGAGTGAGCGAGCTAGTGGGGAGTCTAATGGTAAATCATAGTAGCAAAAGAGTAGCTCTTCTGAGATATGTACGAATGTTCCTATCCACATAATGTTACACTCTTACAGACACTATGACGTTATTGGCCTTATGGTATGTCCAAATTCATAAAGCAACACTTTTTATAATTGATTTCATCTACAGTATATTTGAAGAAACCTGCACCTTGTCACTAACAGGGTATAACAATCATTAGTTCTGAAGTTCATTCTAGACTAAAAGTTTCCTCACATATACTTTATGAGCTTTCATTCTGTCACTGAAGATATGCATTGTGGATTCTAACACAATGTTCTCACATCAGTTTTCTGGAGGATATATGCCTACTATAGGAGAAGTGACCGAAAAAACAGGTGGCTGATTAATATCATTTTTTAAAAATTAAATGCCTGAAACATTGCAGAGTAAGTACTTTTCTTTAAAGGAAGTATAGCTGCCTCTAAATATAACTCTGGGCCACAGTTCACCTTTTCTGTTTATTTTATTCTTAACTTGTGAAACTGTATCTTAGGACATGGGGTATATAACTTGTTATTTGATATGAGCTGAACAACAGTGAATCAATTGTAATGGTTCTGGCACCAAAGGAAATGGAGGGGACTTAAATATGTTTCCAGAAGACAAAAAAGCTTCTCTTTGTGTACAATTTACAATGTATGCTGCAATTTTAGAATATTCAAAAGTCCATAAAAAGTTTTCTCACGACTTCTCATTAACGACCAAGAGGACAAAACAGAGAAAACAAACTCATTCCAACCCACATATTATTTATCAGATTTTTTGATGAAATTCAGACTGAAAACCACCAAAGACCTCCCTGTCTTCTCTCCCTTCCGGTCACAGCATTAGGATGGTATTCCTCACTGGGAAATGCACCCACTCTCACACGCGTGTGTCTTCGCCGGTCCAGGAAGGGGCTGGGGGTGGAGTAGTGTTGGTGCAAACAGGCTTGGGCTCCGCTAGCGTCCTTGTGCACGGGTCGTCTTAGGCTCGCTGTGGGCAACAGCAGGCTTTGAGACCGGGCCAGAGGGCTTGGCTCACCACCTGTGCAGACCTGGGTACGTTCTCGGAAGCTACTGGAAAAAATCTGTCCTAGGGAATGCTGTACCGCAGAGCGCTCCCTAAAATCTCATCAATCCTAGGCTCCTGGCTTTTCGGGTCCTGGATAACCGCCCCAGGATTTTTAACATTTCTCCTGGGAAGAGTTTCTCGCCGACCGGGACCCCGAAGTACACACCCAAATATCTCTGATTTGACGTTTAAGAAACAAAAGAATGCTAAGATGCAAATTAGGCAAAGTAACACCCAGAATGAGCCTCCTTTGACAGGCCCCAAACTGAGATTTTATTGGAAAGCTAACACGTATCCCCCACAACGAATTCATTCTATCTTTTAAGGTAAAAATAATGTGTAATTTTAAGTCCCACCACTGTCATAAGAAACACTCCACAGTAACGAGCCGTGGAACAATGGACACCCCCACATCGCATTGTCAGGTAACTACGAAGTGTCGCGGCGAGGGACAGCGAAGCCCCGGAACGTAGGCGTGTCCTCCGCAGCGTGTGTGGGGTTCAGGGCTGCGCGTCTCCCCGAAGCCCCATCAAACCGTTCATGCCCACGCCTCCACCCAGAGAGGGACACACACAATCCAGGCTTGGCCCTAGAGGGCCGAGGCGGGGGCGCGTGGGCGCAGAAGGAGAGCGAGGCTCGGAGGAGCGGATGCGCGAAGAGAAGTCCAGAGGAAAGAGCGCAACGGGCGGAGTGGGGAGGACCCACCGGGGCGCGGCGCGGCGCGGGCGTCCCGGCTCCCGGGGAGCTCGCGGTTCTACGAGGGTCCCTGCGCTCACAGAAGTGCGCAATTTTGGGGGTTAAACCCAGGGCACCGGGACTGGGTAAAGCTGAGACAAGTGTGTACACACACACACGCACACACACACGCACACACACACACACACACACACACGAGGGAAAAGAAGAAAAAGGAAAAGAGGCTGAATGCCCAGGTGTCCTACTCCTGAGTGGTTGGTTCATTGAGAGGCAAAAGCTTTCTTGCAAGCGCGACCGTGGCCCGCGTCGCGTTGGGGACCAGCCGAGCAGGGCGCAGGACCTCTCCAAAGGGACCTCTCCAAAGGGACCTCCAGCCTCCACGTGCCCCGAGGGTGCCCTAAGGTCCCCCCCCCCCCCCTCCAGGGGGATCCTCTATTCTGGCAGCTGTGGGGAGGTCAGGGCTGTGGGTTCCTGCCCCGGGGCCCCGGCCCCGCCATGGGAGATGGCAAGCTCCGTCGGCCTTGCCCCGGGTTAGGAAGGCGGGTCGCTGGCATGGCGACCTCAGGACCCCACGCCCTCCCACCGCTCAGCCTCCTCCCTTCACCCCCATTCATTTATTTCTCTCCGCAGCTTCTGGTACGGCCACCCCACCCACCGCACGGAGCTTAGGGGAACGCCCGGGGTCGAGGCAGGCCCGGGGGTCGTCGCGCAGAGGTAGCGGCCGCGAGGGGCGCCGCGGAGGAGCCGGGCGGCCGCGAGCAGCCCCCGGAGCCGCGCGGCCACGGCGGACACAGCGGCGGTGGAAGCCACGCCCGCTCGGGAGCTGGGGGCTGTCCTAGGCCCCCCACCTTCCCCTCCCTCCGCCCCTCCCTGCCCTGCTCCCTCCCTCCCTCCCTCCCTCCCCGCTCCGCACGCCGGCCCCCGGCCCGCCCCCCGGCTCGGCTCGCGGGCGGCTCCGGGCTCCGGGGCTGGCGCGCTCTCCCGGGCGCACACACATCCACGCACGCACACCCAGAGCAGCTCTCTCCGCGCCCGGCCCTCGCCCCCCTCGCCCATGCCGACGGACGGAGCGACGGAAGATGGCTGACGACTCCACGGGGCACCGAGGATGCAGCCCGGCGGCGGCGGCGGCGGCCGGAGCGGCGGCGGGAGCGGCGGCGGCAGGGGCAGCGGCGGCGTTGGCGGCGGCGGCGGCGGCAGCGGGAGCAGGAGCGGCGGCGGCGGCATCCCCGAGACTCCTCGAGCCCCCTTCCCCTCTGACAGCCTCTGACGTCCTCCGCCGCTAGGAGAGACCCCGCTTCCCCGGCGCCTGCCTTCCCTCCCCCTCCCAGCCCGGCCCCGCGACACCGCTACCTCCGCCAGCGTTGCCACCATCAGCACCACCTCCACCACCACCACCACCACCACCGCCGCCGCCACCGCCACCGCCACCGCCACCGCCGGCGGCGGCAGCAGCCATTTCATCTCCACAGAAACCAGACACAAAAACATGGCAGAAATGGAGAAAGAAGGGAGACCTCCGGAAAATAAAAGGAGCAGGAAGCCGGCTCACCCCGTGAAAAGGGAGATCAATGAGGAAATGAAGGTATGTTTGGGCTTCGGGGCCGGAGAGGCCGAGCTCTTTCTTCCGCCCGCCCCCCTCGGGCCGCGGTGTGGGTTTGGGGGTGCAGGGGCGCGCTTGTCAGTGTCGGTAGGATGCCCCGAACGCCTCGGCCGCTCCTCCAGGTGCCGAGCGGAGGCCAACTCGCGGGCTGCATCCTCGGGGTTTGCCGACCTCCGGTTTGATGGGGGTGGGGGCGGCCGGGGAACCACAGACCGATTAACCGTGTCCGCCCCGGGCCGGTGCCGGCGCGCTGTAGGGGGAGGCGGCCGGCGGCCCGAGCGGCGGCGGGCGCGGCCAAGAGGCTTTCCCAGCCGGCGGTGCAGTTTGCTCCGCTTCTCGATCCCTCCAAAGTTGGGAGCTGCCGGGCCGAGGCACCCGGGAGCGCTCGATTCCCCCGTCTCCCCGGCTCGTCTCCCCGCCACGCGACCCCGCTTCCCCCCAAGTGGCCGGCGGTGCGGCGTCAAGGGGCTGTCAGTGCCAGGGGGAGTCGCGGCCCGGGCGGCGCGGGGCTGGGTACCGTTCTGACGTGCGGCTCGCCTCGCCCGCCCCTGCCCGCTCCCCTCCCTCCCGCGCCTTTGCACGCTTCACTTCCCGGCGAAGCAGCCGCGGGCCAGCCCCGCTGGAAGATTGCTGTCGGAGGGGCGGCCTGCGGAGAGCCCCTGCCCATTGTTCGCCCAGGCCAGCCCCGGGTCCGCTCGGCGAGGCCGGGCTCCCCGCCAGGCCAGCGGTGCTCCAGAGGTGGCGAGCGCAGCCGCCTGGCGCTCCAGCTGTTCCCGTCGGAGCGATGGCACCAGAGCGAGCACCGCTCAGCCTCCAGACCCTCCTCGGCCCCCCACCCCCTTATTTTCTAGGAAGTTGCAGCTTTTGCCCGGCGAGGGGTTTATTCCGTGATTACAGGAGCCTCTCCTGCTTTGGAAAAGAATATTTTATTTACTTGTTTTTCTTGGAGGTACACACAAGGAGCAGATTTGGGGGGGACCTTAGTCTTAGGTCTCCATCTTCTGCATAGAATCCTTAACACTGCCAACTGGCTTGGTCAGGTTGGTTAAGTTTGTATTTAAAAGACAAACTGAATGAAAGCGGCACGCAACTGAGTTGAATTGATCGCATTTTGATGTTTTCTTCCTTAGAACAAACATATTCTGTGAGAGTGCCTTGTATGAAGCCCACGCTTAGAGAGGGACACATGGGTGATATAGCCTATATGTGCACCCCCGGGAAATTTCCATACAATCCAAATTTTGAACTTAAGGCTCTTATTTTCTGGGTGAGGGACTTAGTGCGTGGAAGTATGAGGTACAGCTTCAGTCCTAAGAGAGTTAAGGAAGATTTGCTTTGGAAATCAGTGCCATTCTTTGGGATGGAAACCACCATTGATTCCAATCATAGTTTAAAAAAGAGAGAGAGAGAGAGAGAGAGAGAGAGAGAGAGAGAGAGAGAGAGAGACCAGTAGGAGTTGTTGTCCTCCAAAGGGGCTGGAATTCAAACCATCTACAATAACCATTCTTCCTCACTTACCCTTCCTGCGTTTCCAGATCACTTTTCCATTTCATTTTAAATTGGGGGTGGAGGAAGAGGAGAGAGGTGAAGTAACCAGGAAATCAGTGTGCACTGGCCCTTTAAAACACTGCCTAATGTGATCTATATGGATGGCAGCTTTTAAGTTTCATAGGTTCTAGAATTACAAATTAGCTAATTTTAATCAAAACATGTGAAATGTTATCCCGGCTGGATATAAAGGCTGACTGTGCTCGATGCTTGGGGCTCGCGTTGTTGACTTTGGCTGCGGGTGCACTCCGTGGTTTGGGAGATAGTTGTCCTTCTACAGTATAACAGATGTTTGTCTGAACTGGTGAGGAAGAAACAAAAACAACATTGTGTGAAGGGAAAAATTACACAGTTTTTAGCCAATGCTACAGGACTAAGTATAGAATTAACCTCTGTGCACAGAATTTCCTTTTTTGAAAATGTTATTTTTCTTTTAAGTCACCACCTCCTATTTGAAGTTTTAATCCTTATTGTTTCAACCTATAGTAGCAGTAAATGAAAAGTTTCAGCCAGCCAATAGTTCAGTTGCCTGTAGCACGGTGTTTCCTCTCTGGTTTGGAACAATGTGTCAGAGACCCCTGGCCGAAATCTTCCGTCATGTCAAAGCACACCATGCCAGGGGGTCCTGAAATCCCATTCCTAGTGGAATTGTTCAGTGGGCATTCCTCTAATATAATAGCACGGAAAGTCCTCATTTTAAAAGTGATTTTTCAAACACAAAAGGTGAAAGGGTTATTTCGAACTCATTAAAATTGTTCCGTTTTTAAGAGTAATAACCATATCAATAAAACCCATCCCCAAACCTCAGGGCGTTGTTACCCCTCCATCTAAAGTGTAGAGGAACATAACAAGTTGGTTGCCCTGTATAAAAATATGTGCAACAAAATGTCACCGAGAACACAATGTGGCCTTGTGCAGCTTCATATCGGTGCCGCTGGAGCTGCCTGGCTGTGTTTGCCTTCATCTGAACGGCTTTCATCTGGACCAGTGTAAACTAAGCCCTGGTAAGTAATCACTGCCCGGCAGAAAGAAAGGAATGTATACAGCTAGCACGGCCTAAGCTGTAAAAACGGAAACTTGAGCCCCCACCAGGATCACATATCAAGGCTTGAAGGTAGGGGAAATGAAAGGGGGAAAGAGGAGAGAGCGAATGGAAAAGTCAGCCTGGGAAGTGGAGGATCAGGAGGAGGCCCCCCTTAGGGAGATTTGGCTCAGGGATTAGGGAGTTTTATCATGGTGTACAGTGACCTACTCAGGTTTCAACACTGGTTGGATCAAGTTGCCTCTCTGCAAGCTGAAAGAAAAAGGACTGGTGTGTATGTGATTTTTTTCCCCCCTTCGGTAATAGAAAGGACATTGGTACAAGTGTCTATTTTAAGTACAGCCAATGCAGGGCACTGGGAATGAGCAACAAAATTACCTCCTCATAGAGACTTCCTTCAAGGTTTCCTAACTGAGATAGTCACAAATTTATTTGAAAACGGCTGGAGAAGACAAACTGGCTGAGGTTTCGCTGACACCAGTAATGGCATTGGGGATTGTCTTCATGTGGCTGGGAGCTAATATTGGTTGCTGTTTCACTAGATCAGATATTGAGTTACATTTTCCTTATCACTGGTTTAATGTACATGGCAGTTGTAACAAATTTAAATTTGATACAATATAATTTTGTGTGTGAGAAGTACATGACTTGGCATAGCTAGCTTATAGTGTAACTTTAGTGACAATATCTTCAAGCAGAAATGTTTGTCTCATTATGACCTTTACAATGACTCTTTTATCTTTCCTTTTCTTCTTCCTCCCTTCCTCCTGGGTTTTTTAATCGATTAAAAAGACTCATTACTTTACTATACGTGCAATTAGTATGCCTTATTTAATTAGTGGCCAACAAAGGAAATTTGAAAAAAAAAATGTAATCTATCTTTTGACTACTTTTGGTTTCAAAATTGAATATTGTGATTGTATCTAATGTAATATGTCTTCGTTATGCTGTCAACTCATGAGTATCATAATACATGCATGTAAGGAGGGAATTCTGACATACGGAAGGGTTAATTTGTTTTGGGAGTTCATCCAGGGCATGGTCGTTTTAATATAAAAACTAGTTTGTATTATTGGATGTGTAAATGCATATAGATGCGTAAGTGTAGGTAGAGTTCACTTAAAGGTATGTATTTTGTGCACATAGGTCTTAGGGAACATAATCAGTGGTTATCAAACAGTAATGCAACTAGAAAATCTATACTATGAGTAAAGATAATGAGTTGGATTTTTACCTTTTAAAACTCTTTGGCAAAACCAACATGATTAGATCAAGCACTCTGCCCTGGGAACTTGCCTAAACAAACCATAATTAATGCATTTACAATGCTTGGCTACTTTGTCAATTGCTAAACTACAAGATAATCTGTGTTAAATGTCTAGGGTCTTCTTTTTTGCTGAAAGAAGTTTTCTGTCTACAAATATTCTCAGTAAGTAATTTGTACCTAAAATTATGCGTCAGCCCTGATGCCTACAGTTAGAGTCAGTCACATCTGTTAGAGTTTAGTAGTAAACTCGCCACAAGATTTTTCTAGTTTGGTTTCTGATGGCCTCCATTTGGCATTAAAAATGAACTGTGTCAGTTGCGTAGATGATAAAACAAGTTGCAGAGCTGAGCTGGTGAGTGCAGTGAGATGAATAGCTTGGCTTTATGAAAATAAAAGGGAGAAATCAGAGTATGGATTAGAAAAGTTAGCATGGGTTGAAATCAGTTCATTATTAAAACATGTATATTTTAGGTTTTGCTGTTGAAACGCCATCCTGGTGTCAGACCCGGTAAGTCTCAGGAACCTAGAAAGTGGGCTCAGGACCAGATCCCACTGGGGCATTCACAAATGATGCCACACCTCTCCGCCTCAGGTGTGCCATGTGGACTGACATTAGTCCCCAGTCCTTGCCCCTTGGGAGCTGGGATAGGATGTTCCTGAGCCCACCAGCCCTGTTCTCGGCAGTGCTTTCCGTCTTCCAGCTCAATGCTCCAGTCCTGAGCCCCTGGGCGATGGTCCCAGAAGGGCACGAGAGCTGTGAGTTCTGCTCTGTTCAACTGGAGGTTTTCTGAAGAGTCTCCATCTGTGAACCTGTGAGTATGATGTGTGGTGAGAGAGATTCTCCAAGCCTCATACAGCTCGCAGGTTCCAGAGACGAGGAAATGGAAAGGAACCACTCCACTTCCTCCCAAATCTGAAATAAACATTTGAACTAGAAGAAAATGAGTCTGACAGACTCATTCCCTTCTGCGTTTCCTGCCTCTGTGCTTGCCAAGCACCGCTCTGAGAAGCCAAGCCCTACTCTCCTTGTGTGAAAGACAGACTTACAGAAACCAAGAGGCAACAGAGTTTTTAAAGGAAAGTAAAAAAAAAAAACACAAAACAAAACAAAAAACACCCAAAAAACAAAAAAAACACAAACCAACAGAGCCTCAAAAAGCATAAATATCAGTGAGCGCAAGTGACTATCTGAAAAAAGGGGAGTTCTAGGGAACTATAATGTCTTGTCAGGGGGACCAGACTTTTTATATCTTCTAAGGAAGAGTTCTTTTTATTAAGTCTTTTTACTTCTTCTGAAAAATATTATTGGAAGTAGTAGAAGGTGGGTCAAATAAAAATCTCTGAAGTCTAAAACTTCCTCTTGCGGGATGGGAAGTCAGCCACAGCTGCACTCTCGAGCTAATAAGATTATTGAATATTTTCCTAAAATGAGAAAAAACTAGAGTACTTTGTTTTTGCTGGTGCCAGTTGAAACATGTAAACAGACATGAAAGCCTGGGGCGAGTGAGATTTTGATATATTTTGGGATCCGTGGACGGATGGGTGTTAATATCTCTTGTGTAACCAGAGGGCTGTGGAACTCGGTCCTGCTTGAGGACCAGAGGCTTTGGCTCAGTCAGGAGAACAATGTAACAGGTCTTGGCGATTTTTAGGGCAGTTCTGAGCTGTGACAGGACACAGCTGCACACAGCTGCACACCTGCCATGCCTGCCACAATATTAGCCCGAGGGCTGCTATTCCCAATTTCACAGCATTTGTTTGACCTTCCTGGGATAATTGATGTCCTGGCCAAAGATTAAAAAGTGAGGACATAAGTGTCTGCTCTGTGTTACAAGAAGACAGCAAAACAACATGGATTTTATATGTGGAAGCACACAAGTTTGGTTTCATATGCCAGTTACCATATACAGCCATCCAATTCAGACTGGATCAGTAGGACAACCAGACTTTCTCTCCAGGCCTGCTGGAGGCTGGGGTGAGATTCTAGTGTTGTGATGTGTCCTCTGCTCGTAAAACTGCATTGTAATAACTGTGTTGTGGCTGAGAACAATGCTGCAAAGTGACCCAAGTGGAGCGCAGTGGCCATCTTCAAAGGATTTCAAGCTAAAATGGTGCAGTTCAGGTAAAACCAGCAGGGCTCAGTGGGTAGAGTCTGCATCAGGAATGCAGACCTGGCTGCTCTCGTTATTTCATGCATGTGCATGACCCTCTAAGGGTCATCTGTGCAGAGTGGCTGGTCCTTAGGATACCATCTGATCTAGTGGGATCATGAATGTGGAACTACTTTGTAATCTCTAATGGGCTCTTCCAATATTTCTTTTCCACTGTTTAAATTTTACCTCCCACCTTCTTGGCAGAACCATAAAATAAAATCCATCCACTTGATCTGTATTAACAGAGATGATTTAGATTCAGCCCTAGACCAGACCTGGGTATAGAGCGAGGTGCTGCCTTCTAATCAAGTTCAATGCCTACTTTCTACAAAAGACATGGTCTCTCTCTTTTGCAGATTCTTTCCCCATCTCCTGTTTGAGTCTCAATGAGTGAGTCCAATGATTCTTAATAGAAATCTACCTCAGAAGTTAGTACACATGGAGGTAAAAGGGGAGGTAAAATGTTTTCCATAAACAACCATAATTCTATTGTTAATAACCTTAACTAGTGAGATATTCACATTTTTCCCACCTTGTAAAATTGTTCAGGATTGGGGTTTCCTTTTCCTTTGAAAGTATTTCTCATATGCTCCACTTTCTTGGATGATGTATGTCAGAATATTTTGAAGTTAAGTAATATAGCTGGCAGATCCTCTATTGTCATTAAGATTGTGAATTTGGCTGGCATGGTTGTCTATGAGAAGACTGTTAATTTTTAATTAAAACTATTTTTATTTTTACAAAAATAATACACAGACATGACAGAAATAGTAAAATAAGCAATACAAATAAGTAAAAAAAAAAAACACCTATAATTTTCCCACCCAGACACAATTACTGTCAACATTTTGATGTACATCTTTTCATGCCCCTTTTCTATGTATAATATATAGTTTCTTTTAAAAAACAAAATAGTCTTATGGTGTACTAACCTTCCTTTTAAAACTGAATATATTGTTAATATTTTTTATGGCAGTAAAAGTTTATCTACAGAATATATTTTACTAATAAAATAGTATTCCATGACTAAGCTGTAATTTATTTAACCAAATTATTATTGTTTGGCATTATAGTATGCTTCTAAGAAAAATAACACTGAGATAAATGTTCCTGAACATTGCATATTTTCATACTTATTTCCTTAGACTAGGTTCTATAATGACTAGACATAATATTCCTGAATCAAGGGGTATGTACATTTTGAAGACTTTTAATGCATAGAGACAAATTACCTTTTTCAAATGTTGTATCAACTTCAATTCCCAATACTAGGAGAGTGTTCATTAACACTGGCTATTATAAATTTTTAATGTGCAAATATTTATTTTTAGAATCAGTTTTTAAAAATTTTGTTTGATCATTTCTCTGCACTTATACATTTTTAAAATATTTGTGAATGCATTCAAATGGATTAGCACATTTCTTGAGTACATTCTAAATGCCAGGCATGGTGCTAGGTGAGGCATAAAATGAAATAAAAGGTTTTTGCCCTCAAGTAACTTTTAGTGTATTTGGGATAGATGACATCTCTTATTAGAACTGGAAGTTGGGCCCTGGCTGGGTGGTTCAGTTGATTGGAATGTCGTCCCCATAACACCAAAAGGTTGTGGGTTCGATTCCTGGTCAGGGCACATACACAAGTTGTAAGTTCGAACCCCCATGAGGATGCCCACAGGAGGCAAGTGAATGATCTAAAAATTGATGAAAACATATACTCAGGTGAGGATTAAAAATAAAAAGAACTGGAAGTTGCAGGGAAAATGGGAATTATGTTTGTGGGGAGAAGAAGGACATGGCGTTTTCTTTATTTCAATGAGTCATTGGGAGCTCTTTGTAAGCTTTCTGCTCTCTTGGGTAGGATAGGATACAAAGTTGAAAACACATTGACATTCAGTTATGCAAGGCCTGGGATGAAAGAAATCAGTGGTACTTATGTATATTTTAAAATCTGCTTGCTGTTTTAAAAATAAAATCATTAGTCCTTTTGGAAGACCTTGAAATACTTGTGCTTCAGAGGTATTTTGAGAATTTGTAATAATTGTTATTTTCAAAGTGCCTTGAAGCCAACTCTTTATTGGTAAAATGTTCAATTGAAAATCGTTAGATTGAACTTGCAGTACTTCCAGTTGAATAACGACAGTGTCTAATTAATGTCCTGGGGATTCAGTTCTGATAAAAATAAAGTTTGCCAGTATATAAAGAACTCAGAGGAATGGAGAAATAGTAAAATTTCCTGCCTTTCCACCATCTTTCTGTGATTTTTTTTTTTTTAAATTTTAGGAAGAGATTATGCTTTCAGACTAAATGTTAGGGTTGTCTTCTTACCTTAGGAGTCCTGGTGGTGAGAGAGAGACTGTAAAGGGTGAGGGAGAGGTACGGGAGTAAGAGGCGTGCAAAGCAATTAGAGTCAGATGTGATGTCAAAAATTGTCAAGTGAGAAGGTTAAATTTTAATTATAAAATTTGAGCACCCCCATTTCAACAGTACAAATAATTAAGGAGAGTAGGGCCCAATGATAAAATCTGAAAGAAAGTGAAGTTTTAACAGAGGTAGACGTGCCCTGGCTTGAAAGCTGTATATATGTGATATTGACATCCTATGGGATGAATGCTTTGCAATTCTTTGGTCCAAGAAGGTAGCTTCTTTGAGATTGCTGACACATTGGACCTTACAGAAGTTATAACAGAAAGAGACCTGGTATAAGGACCTGTATTTTCATGCTGACTCTCCTGGGTGATCTCTCATGCCTGTCATTTACCTTCTGGATGCTTTCATTTCTGTTGTAAAATGAGGATGTTACATAGGTTCACCAAAAGTTTATTGTGGAAATCAAATACCTAATTCATAGGGTTATTGAAAGGAACAGGAGACTTTTAAAGGATGTGGAAACACTATAAAGTGCTATAAGAGTGTTAGACATTATCATTATAATTATAGTGACCTATTTTCCAAACCCAAATTGGACCACATGGTATGAGAGAGGATTTTTGTGCCACTTCCAAGGGCGAGAGGCAGTCTGCAAAATGTGATTCAGATGCCAGGATATTGAAATTTCTGGCACATTTTGATGGTTTATGGGAGCAATGATAAAATATCTGAAATAGTGGCTGTTCAGTAAAATTTATGATGTGTGATCACTATAATTATATTTCTTTGCAAAAGGTATTTCATTTCTCATATAAGCAGAAGTTCGTTGGTTTAACAAAATCTCAGAGCCTGGAAAGACTTTCAGAGACTCTACTTCAGTTTCCTATTCTAAGTCTCCAGAGCAAATGGTGGGTGAAGATTAAGGGGGAAGCAAATTTTATAGTCTCCCTTAGTACAGTAGCTTCTCTTATTATTGAACATCCTTACCTCAGAATCTCTGTACTTTAACTGTTAACACCTTTATTTTTCACCTTAAAAAAACACATAACTGACATGGCCTTATGTAGGAAAAGAATAATTCTTTTAATAGAACATTTTTTTTTTATAAAAGATAACAATACAAAAAATGTTGGAAAAATGCCTGTTGGAACTCTATGGCAGAAGGGCTTAAACCCCTTATGGGCCATAAACATTAAATTCATTTCTCCTAGAATATGTTATGTTTCTTGGATGATAACTACAAAAGTATATTTCATTTCCTTTGGTTTAGCACTATAATGAGTCCATATGATATCTGGCATCAAATTCTACCTAGAAATTAAAAATGTTAAGTTGTTTATTCCTTGGGGTTCTTTGCTTTCCTTCTTTCCTTCCTTCTTTCCTTCTTTCCTTCCTTCCTTCCTTCCTTCCTTCCTTCCTTCCTTCCTTCCTTCCTTCCTTCCTTCCTTCCTTCCTTCCTTCCTTCCTTCCTTCCTTCCTTCCTTCCTTCCTTCTTTCTTTCTTTCTTTCTTTCTTTCTTTCTTTCTTTCTTTCTTTCTTTCTTTCTTCTTCTTCTTCTTCTTCTTCTTCTTCTTCTTCTTCTTCTTCTTCTTCTTCTTCTTCTTCTTCTTTCAATATAGAGAGAGAAACATAATTTGTTGTTCCACTTACTTATGCATTCATTGGTTGATTTTTGTATATACCCTGAATAGGGATCAAACCCACAACTTTGGCTTATTGGGATGATGCTCTAACCAACTGTAGGACATGTCTTAATTGATTTTTAGAGAGAAAGGGAGGGAGGGAGGGAGGGAGAGAGGGAGGGAGGGAGGGAGGGAGGGAGGGAGAGAGAGAGAGAGAGAGAGAGAGAGAGAGAGAGAGAGAGAGATGAGAGAGAAACATCAATCGGTTGCCTCCTGTACATGTCTGACCCAGGGTCAAACTGGAAACCCAGGTAGGTGCCCTGGGTTTTGAACCCACAACATTTTGGTGTATGGGACAATGCTCCAACCAATTGAGCCACCTGGCCAGGCAGGGCCGCTTTCTTAATACAACAGTGTATAAGTCAGAGGTAATAGTCTATTTCTTGTGCTTACACTAAAAGGAAACTTTGGTGTTTGTTTTCCTCTTCTTTCAATGAAAGTCTTGTTCCTCCTGTCACGAAAGGTTTGAGATTTATGGCTTGAGGCTTTCTAAACCTTTTGTTTTCTACTTTTGAAATCATATATTGAAACATGAAGGAGTTTATTTTCTTTTCAATGACAAGAAAGGGAATGTTTTAGAGTGTATTTCCACTGATATTTATAGTAACTTGAATATCATGGAATAGATCAAGTTCATATTGATTCATGAAGTGTCTGAGTTTTCAGCACAAACCATAAACTAAGAGATGCAGTTACGATGCCCAAATAATATGAATTTGGTGTTAATAATCCAGTTGAAATTTTAGTTTTTATCTAAATGTGTGGAACTTCTGGATTTCATCCCTGGGATTGGTTCTGAAAGAATGAATGGATTTGCAGCTCAACTAAAACAGACACATCTATATGCTGACTGGGAGGTTGCTCCATGAATTATGCATCTGTAGCCTTTGTGTCACTTCAGAGGTTCGACAGAACTGGAGAGAGAGGTGCCCAGATTCAAATGGTCTAAAAAATTGGATATGGTGGCCAGGAGTTACTATGCAGAAGATTTTCTGTCTTGGCACGGTTCTCTGAGAGATTGGGGCAAGTAGCCCATAGACCAATAGGATGGCTTGAACTTGGCTTTTAAAACGGTTGAAGTTGTTTTTTTGATGCAAGGTGTAATCCTTATCCTTGGAGATTTCTGCTGCCAGACCACTGATGGAGGACCTCGGTTTGTGTGCGTAGGGACTGTCATTCTTCAGTCCAGGCACTGAGCTCAGTGAAAGAAATTGGGTGTTAGGGGAGACTGATGCCTCATTAAAGAGATCATTTTTGATTGAGCAGAGCGGCATTTAGCTGAGTCCTCCTCAGTGGTATTCCAGAAGTTGCTGAGCTTATTATACATATCGATCATATCATCTTTGTGCATTCATGAAAGGAATGTCTATTTAATGTGGACATGACCAGCCATCAGCGAGAATAAATGCCTCACTAGAGCTTGATATGGATGACTGTTGGCCTCACGGATGGTAACCCTGAATCAATCTGGCTAGATTTTTTTTAATTGCTTGTGCACTGTGCCATCACAGGTTGACCCCGTTGGAGCTCTAAGCTTAAGTGAGTACTAAAGCAAAAAATCTAGCATCCTTTGGGTAGTTTGAAATGCCAGGTTTGTTTTTGTGGAGTCAGTAGTGTAATATCATTTTTTAAAAATAATGCAACCTCTGCTGAAATCTAGTTGTGAAATTTAGGAGAACATGGAACTCCCACGTTGAGCCTGTGAGCACTTTGGTTTAACCTGGGTTCTTTGTTTCAGGTATATAAATTATACATCCCAGTGTAATGCAGAAATGACAGCTTCTAGGGAGAATGAGAAATGACTTTGAAAAGATAGAGAAGGTTAGAATATACAGATTTCTAGCTCAGACTAGAAGGCTCAGGCTGCCTTGTCATATAGAGATGCTTTTAAAAATTCATTCAATAAACATTTATTAAGCTCTTACTCTGTAATGTAGATTCCTTCTTTTTATTTAAAAATTTTCCAGCTTTATTGAGTTATAATTGACACATAACTGTGCAAGTTTAAGGTGTACAGGGGTTGGTTTGATACATTTATGTATTTCAAAATTATTACCACTATAACATTAGCTACTACCTCCATCTGTCACATAGTTTAACATTTCTTTTTGTGGTCAGAACATGTAAGATCTACTCTCTTAGCAACATTCAAGGATGTGATACAGTATTATTAGTTATAATCATTATGCTGTAAATTATATCTCCAAACTTTTAAATCTTATAACTGGAAGTTTGTACCCAATTAACCAATATCTCTCTATTTCCCTGGATAGAGATTCTTTAAGGCCCACAGAAACATTAAGATAATTAACAAACACAGCCTCACATTTTGCTTCCAGATCTAGCAGTTGATAAATTCATAAAACATAGTCACCTGATATAAAGGCTTTAAATCTGTCCAAGTAGATTCATTATTTTCACAGTTTGATAGCTATAATAACAACAGCACCTTATATTTAGATATTAATTTATAGCTCAGAAAGTTTTCATACGTTATCCAAAATTTGGGTGGGCTGGAAACGTTAAAGTTATTTGGTACTTTTATATTACACGTCAAAAGACAATCACAGTGTCCTTTGATTTCATGGAGGAAGAATCTGTCACTAATGAAATTGATAAAGCAAATTCTGCATTTATTTTTAAAGAATACTCTTGAAAAGGGAAAGTAAAAAAGGGAAACCCTTGTCACTCAGTGTTACTATTAATAAATTTTTTCTTCATTCATTAAAATAAAGGGAGAACCTTGTAGCCTATTTAGCTTTCTGTGTGGTAGTGTCCAATTAAATCATTTCTTTGCTGAGGTCTTGCTTTATCTGAAATGAATTAGAAAGCAATTCTAACTTACATTAATCCGAGCCACAAAAGGTTAATTAGTTGTTTTCATTTTCAAAAAAATTTTTTCGCTGTTTTTGTGCTATACCTTTCAATATTTCTGTATTAGTGTGGTATAGGTATAGACTTTGCAGAGGAAGATGCTAAAATTGTGTTTCTGTTTGTAAGCAAAACTAATACCTTTTCTCTTATTATCTTTAAATTTCAAATGTCTGAAGGCCCGCCATAATTTGACGTGTCATCCTGAGATTTAAATGCATTACAGTTTTGAACAGGAGTTGAAAAATGAACATGCCCCTAGGGGAGGTGGGTGGAGGCTGGTAGAAAGCGGGTGGTGCAAATGGAATTTGATTTATGCATTCTTTTCAAATAGTTATTGATTTTATAAACAAGTAGCTTATGCTTCTCTTTCAGAACTTTGCAGAAAACACCATGAATGAACTCCTTGGCTGGTATGGCTATGATAAGGTTGAATTGAAAGATGGCGAAGATATTGAATTCAGGAGCTACCCTACAGATGGAGAGAGCCGGCAGCACATTTCTGTTCTCAAAGGTAATGACATTTAATGTGCCTGTGTTCATGCCAAGAAGGATTAACTATCTCAACTTGCCAGAATTGAGCTGCTTTGGGACTCATTTTGTTGATTATGCCAATGGTTGATTTACACGCACATCCCCAGTGGTGTTTTCCCATAAGCAGAATTCCACGGAATATAAGAGCACAACATAAAACAAAGGTAGACACAGCTTGATCTCCTTCCAGCAACGGGAGAACTAGCTAGACAAGGGCTAGGGACCTTGAGTGCTCTAGTCCTGCCCACAAATGTATAGAAAGGGCTAATGTTTGCTAACTTCTGCTTTTCTAAGCCCTTTGATATATGAATTGTTGGAGACTGGTGCTTTCTGTGACGTGAAATGCTAGGTTTAGATTTTCAGATGCAAGAGAGTATCATGGTTACTTTGGTAATTCCCCCGACCCCCCTTTTGTTGGTGGGAATTCTAAAGAAAAGCCCTATTTCTGTTTCATGTTTGAGGTTTTTACCCTTCCCACATCCCCAACACCTGTGGGTGGGGTAGGTAGAGGAGTAAGAACGTAGTAGATGGTTGGATCCTGTATTATTCTATAAGAAGTTCCTTAAAGCCCAACCAAAGAGTGGAAATTAGAGGCTTGACAGAGTTGAATTAACACTGATTCTGCTGGTGGTAGCAGAACCAGATGTCTCATCATGAGGGAGCTTAGAACCATCGGGAGGTGTTGTATGGATACTGAAATTATGAACCTACCGTATTTTCCGGCGTATAAGACTACTGGGCGTATAGAAGATTTTCCTGGGTTAAAAAGTCATCTTATACACCGGAAAATACGGTA
Organism: Cnephaeus nilssonii; assembly: GCF_951640355.1. Classification (NCBI taxonomy): domain Eukaryota; kingdom Metazoa; phylum Chordata; class Mammalia; order Chiroptera; family Vespertilionidae; genus Cnephaeus; species Cnephaeus nilssonii. The sequence goes on along the minus strand of NC_137080.1, from coordinate 38,772,561 downwards.
AATTTGGAAGGAATGTCCAAGAAAGAAGAGGAATATGTGAAGAAGCAATTTGAGGAACTTTAATAAAATGTGGGTAAAACTAATTGTGTGTTGTCATTGGCAATTTGATTAGTATTTGCATTGCTTTCCGAGTCTATTGGCATAAACTACCTGTTCATGCATTTTGTTTCCAGTCTCTAAAATAGCACTTTTCCTTCTTATATGCCAAGCCACGAACTATAAATGAGCTGTCCTGCAGGCATGTGGAATTGAATGTACGTGACAAATTTTATGTTAAGCTTGCTATGAAATTGTACACATCATGTTATGGCAATAGTACCAATTTCACTTGTAAATGAAAAATACGAGTTATGAGTCCATATTCTATAAACTAATAGCTCATAAAATACTTGGTCTAGGTAATAACCTTTCCCTCTGTGGAACTGTGTACCAGGATATGTGACTAAAGGGACTAAGTTGTTTTCTATGGTTAAGATGTTTGTTTGTTTGTTTGTTTGTTTTAAATGATTGACATGCAAAGATAAAATTCACAAAGTTCATGTTATTGTAAGTTTTCTTTATTTTCATTTTTAATTGATATTAATGGGTTAATTTAATGGGTCTACCCTGTGCAACAACAGTTTTGTTCCTAATCATTTGTTTCTTTTCTTTTGATTATATTATGGACCAAGTTTATAATACACTGGGACTTAGTTACAGTGCTGGGTGGGTGGGGCACTTTTTCAGCTTTCCTCCGCTAGACAGAGAGCGATGCCTGCTATACATCACTTTGTACATGGAAAAGGTTAATTGCCTCTCAATTTTCTATGGGCTTTTACAGTGCTAAAATTCATCATCATGATGCAATTGGGATGTTAGCTATCATAGCGGGGCAAATTATAAAGGAGCCCGTTGGAAATTTATGGCAACAAGCCTGAACAGGTCCTGGATGGTTTGTAGAGTTCTGGTAAAGTGTTTAAAGGTTTGCTAGGAAAATGTGTTTTGCTACATAGCTATTTTACTCGAGAAAATGTGGTCATAAGGGAAATAAAGTTCTTTTGTCGTGTTGAATGCGATTTCTTTTCTTTTACAGAAAATTCCTTGCCAAAACCAAAATTACCCGAGGACAGTGTTATTTCACCATACAATATAAGCACAGGCTATTCAGGGCTTGCCACAGGAAATGGACTCAGTGACTCACCTGCAGGGTCAAAGGATCATGGCAACGTGCCCATTATTGTACCTTTAATTCCACCACCTTTCATAAAGCCACCAGCAGGTAAGTCATTACTGGGGTTTCCAACAATAATGACTCATAGAAAGTTGTTTCAACTATCTTAAAAATAATGATCAAGCTCGAGTTAATTTTGGAAAAGACTTTTAGAAACTTTGTAGATAAGAAATGTGAATGCATGCATTCTTTAAAGTAGGATTGCTATTTTAAGCAAACTCTCCAATCTATTGCTTAGGCTGTAAACTTTCAACCTATCATAATTTTTTTTTCTGCCACTGGCTACAAAAACGTATTTTCCTTCTCTGAAATCATCTGTTTGAAGTAAAAAGGGATAAAATTATTTTTAAAATAAGATCTATACTGACTGGTTAGCAAGAAAAGAAGCAAGCATGGTTGGTAGTGCCTTGAGGGCCAGGTCTGCTGTATGGGGTTCTAAAGGAATGGGCAGTTTTGGAAAGCTCTCAAAGACCTCTCTAGGAATTAGAAAGAACTCTATGGCAGAGATGGGTAATCTAGGCTGTTTCTTAAGTGGGTTTGGAAGAAGGAACTTTGAAGAACAAGTGAAATGGCTTTTTGCAAGACCCATTTTGCATAGGCCAACTGGAAAGAAGAGGGGTGACTAATTTTATAAAGGTAAGGTTCATGCTTGAATGGATGTCCAGCGGCTTAGGTGAGTGATGATGGCGATGAGGGTATCATTAAGGCAGTGTGACTCAGTGAAAAGAACACAGCTTTCAGATTTAGGCAGCGGGGGTTCAAATTTAAGCTTCGTCACTTACCAGCTTTGTGAACATGGACAAATCACGTAAACTCTCTTCTTCTCAGTTTCCCCATCTGTAAAATGGGGATCGTGGTTCCGTGCCAGGGGATTTGCTGTGTCCCTGAGCTGAGAAAATGTATGCAAAGCTCCTTAACATGGTGCCTGCCAAACAAAAGCCATTTAATTTTTTCCTTTTTTCAGTTTCAGTCGGCCCTAGAGTTATCATGCACATAATTTGTGCATGAAAGGTGTGCATCCAAATGCAAATTCCCTCCTAAGATTTATTTGAGCAAAAGCAAACAGCTTTAGAAATTAGCATAGCTGAGGCTAACATGCGTTTGGCATGCCAAAAAACCTGCCCTGGAGTTTCCTGCTGAGCCAGCCACGTGGAATTCAAGCACACAGCTCCTATTTAATTCTAATTCCACATCAGATCAGGAAATAAATATGCAAAGGGATAGAGGCCAAAAACTGAGCCTTGGAAGTCTTAGACGTTGGAACTCTGAGGAATTACAAGCCAGAGTAACCCAACACCAGTGGTTTTATGCTGTCTTCCATGCGACTCCAAGGCGCTCATCTGTTCAGAGCAAAATGTAGGGAAGGACATGTTTAATTTTCTGTATCTGCTCTCAACCTGACTCGATCCTACTCCTGGGCTCTATAGGAAAAGACAAAGATACAGAAAGGTTCTCTGCTTTCAAGGACCTTACCCTATTCGTTCCTAAGCAGAAATGTCCAGGAGAGATGAATTTTCATTTAGTCATATTATCTAATTCAGGGATTAGCAAACTTTTTCTGCATAGGGTCAGGTAGAAATTTGGGCTTTGGAGTTGTACTGTCCCTATCACCACTGCTGAACTCTGCTGTGGTCGCAGGAGAGCGGCCATGGATGATACATAAACAGATGGTCATGGCTGGGTTCCAATAAAACTTTATATTAAAAAAGGCAGTGAGCAGGATTTGGCCAGGGACATAGTTTGGTAACCCTTACATTAGGGCAAGGTTGGTAAAAGTCTCATGATAACTGGAAAGTGAATAGCGTTTCTAAGAGTCAGGCCGTGAGCGTTGCCAAGGTCCTCTGTGGAATAGCATAAGGGACAGTAACAAGGGCCGGGAAATAGTGGGGTCTTCAGGGTATGTGGTGAGCTCTGACACGTAGTGGGTGCTCCACCAACATTTGTTGAGTAAATGAATACTATTCAAGTTCCTGTTGCCCACATATGAGACAGCACAGGCTACTTTGTTGTTGAATGAGCCCCAACCTGTCTGACCTTGACCATAGTCTCTCCGACAGTTATGTGAGTAATTCCCTGTGGATAAGTAAAGCCCACAACTTATCCAAAGACTTCTGTCTCGTTAACCGTTTCAATTCTTTCTTTTGCTAAAACTTGTACCAGAGTTGTTATTCAGGGTAATAGAGCCGAGGCACTCTCACTGAGAGTTTTACAGCCATCTGTAGGTTAACCTGGCATTCCTGAGGGGGAACTAAGAGATGGTAGATTGTCTAGAAGCCACAGGCTCCTCGATAATCAGCCCCTGAATAGTTTAGGGTTGACGGTATCATGCAAGTGTCCACCTCTCAGGAGAGGACAGATGGGGATCCTAGGTATGCTTTGGATTCCTGGAGAGAAAACAATGATTAGCGTTCGAATTATTGTTGTACTGTGAACTGACCATGTGAGAATGTTAATAATAGTACCTATGTTTGTATTCAATCCTCTACAGTGTATGAAACTCATTGATACTTGCTATTTTATTTAACTTGATCTTTACAGTAACCCTGGGAATTAGCATGTTTGATAGTACTACATAAAAAACTGAAGCTCAGATTGGTTAAATGGCTTTATCAAGGCCACGTGATTTCTAAGTACTTGAGCCAAGACTAGTACTAAGGTCTTCTGACTCCTAATCCAATACTTTATAACACAGAGTTGCACTTCTAGCAAGAATACTTACTAATTTGCTACTTCCCCAGTGACAGGGGATACAATTTATTCCTGCAAAAGGCTATTTTTTTTTTTTAAAGTCCACATCTTTTGGAAGACCCGATGAGTTCTCTCACCCTGAGAATCCGTGGTTCTGTGAACTGGGGTGACGTAGTAGGGGTAAAACCCCGTTTTGGTGTGAAAGTGATTGCCATCCTGAGGCAAGCTGCTGCTTCTCGGAGGTACCAGAGGGCTCGGTCTGGTCGGGCGCTGGTTCCAGGCATGTTTCATGTACTCTGGCTGACCACTGGCCCTCGTCCACGTTTGGCAGGCTGTGGGCCCAGTGGAATACTCGTGATTGGGAACACGGTGATACCACATGCTCTTGGATTTCCCCTCTCCCTTTGCACAGCTGCGTACAGAAGTGTGGGTGTAGCTTACTTCTGTGCCTGGGGATCTGCTTTTCTGTTCCTGCCCCCTTTTTCTTTAGAGAAGGGGAACTCCCTGTGCTTTGGGGACCCTCCTTTGGCCACACGTGTTTGCATCCGATTTCACCCGATTTCTGAGGCTAAGCTGCCCTTCCCCACTCAGAGACAGAATTTGGCCCTTGGCATTGGGTTTGTGACATCACAGTTGTTACTATGGTAATAGACTTGTTATAAACACAGGGTAATAGCCCCGATTTTGCTTTTTTTTTTTTTTCTTTTTTCTCCTCTCCAAGCAGTGAAGGGAATCATCATAATCCTTAAATAAGAATCATAGGCTTTTTTGCAGACTCTAGGAGGTAGACAGAATAAGGCTTTGCCACACAGAGCAGTCATTAAAAAAAACACTGTTATAAGAATCATATTAGAAAATAATTGAAAGTATTAACCGACGCCTTCTTTTTATGCAAAGATTCGTTTATTCCTTTAGTTTGAATGAATATGAAAACCTCATTCTTTGCTAATTTTAAAAATCACAGCATGAGCGTAGTCTGAAGTGGCAGACTGCCGATCAGCAAGAGTTTTGAAAGATAACTCAGGTTAATGATATCGCGACCTCGCTGCAATTCTTCTCATATTAGAGATTTCAATCTGAACCCAACCCTTTGGGACTTCATTCAAAGAGAACTGTGCTAGGGAAGGACTTTTCTGCACGAACCGAGTTATAGTGACTCTCCATCAAAATACTAGGCCGGCCCTGCTCCCCTGCAAGTGTGACTATTGAAGTAAAGACATTCAAAATAAGGTCTTTGCTGCTTTACCAGTGAAATAGCGCTCGGCTCCATTGATCTGCCATCAGTCCTCTGCTGTGGTTGGGCAGGTTTGGGTCTCCCCACCGCGTCTACCTCTGGTCAAAGTAACCAGCTGGGACTCGAAGGAGGATTTTTATATCTCAATCTCAGACTTGCCCTACAACAGCATTTTTGCTCCCAAGAATTAAATAAAAATCAATAAAACCATCAGAGCCATTATTTTCCTTTTCCCGAGGAAAAGATGAAATGCAGCAACTTTCTAATGAAAGTTTTACCGAGCTCCGCTGCAGAAAACAGTGTATCTAGGAAACGACATTTTAGATCTGAGTCTTTGGACAGGTTTTCCCAGAGGCTTACAAGTTGCCTGTTGTAAGCCCAGACTCCCTCTAAGTCCCTGATTACTTTTAAATGAAATGAAATGTGAAAGAAGGAGGGACTGTATTTCTCTGGATGCATTTATGTGGCAGTTTTAAATAAAATGTCTTTGACTTTAAATGGCAAGTGATCATATTCTTATCCCCTACCATGTTCCTATGTGTGAGGTGAAGGGCAGGGCCCACACAGGACATGCAGGTTTGTGTGGAGGGAGATGAGATCAAGCCCCTGAGACCGGCTTGATTTCCTGTGTGCAGGAGCGTCTTGCCTTTCTTTGAAAACAATGACCATTTCCTGTCCTCCAGGATAGTTTGCTCTCGGTGAGCGTTCCAAATATGTGTTCAGGCATGGTCATGGAAATATGATATATTTTTTCAGGCAAATCTTGAAATTCTTAAGGGGTTATAGGAACGGGACTCTAAGGAACCATTAGCTTAGCTGAGAATGTGGAAACATTCACGTGACCTGCTAAGCTCTATGTATAAAGCTGAGTAACCCACAGTTAATAAGCATGTTACTTTTTGGCTCTTATAATTCTTACATGGAGTCATACTTGCAGGGAAATGGGAATCAGAATGTGGTTTGCATTATGATCATTATTTATTTTATCTGTTATTCAATATTCTTGGGGCTTGCATATGCATGCTGTATTCCAAGTAGCCATTGAGAAAACAGGATTTAATCAAAATTGCTTTGCCACTTATTTGTGTGTCCAACTTTTAAAATATGATTATTAAATAAAATTACCTTGAGTTAATGGGATTTGGATGACTTACTATTTATGTAGCAGATACATTTCTCAAAGAAGAGGTTCACTGAACCCTCAGATTTGGAGTTTTCCAAGTCATTTAGGACAAAAACAGGAGGAATGATGGTGAATGGCAGGACCAGAGTAGTTAATAACAGTAATGATATAATCTCATCACAGCTAATATTTTTTGAGCACTTATTATGAGGCAGTTGTTGTTTAAACAGATTATCTCATTTGACTTTTTTTTTTTTTTTAACAACTCTGTGTGGGTGCTGTTATTAACTTTGTTTTACATCTGAGGAAACTGAGACCCAGAAAAGCTAAGCAACGTACCGGAGGTCACACAGGTAATAAGTGGCAGAGCTGATATGTGAACCTAGGCATGATGTCTCCTTAACCCACACTTATAACCACCAGGTTATCCAAATACTATGTCAGTCTCCCAGTCCCTTATGTATTTACTGAGTGTTTTTCACATTGCACCAGATAATATCAATATCTATTATCATCATCCCTGAGCACCAAGAACTTAGAGTATAGCTGGAATATAATCAGCTATACTTGGGAAAGTCAATATAATTTTAGCAGCATGTGGACAGTGCATGGTGTGGGCAGAAAGGCGAGGAAAGTGGAGTAGCAGAAGGTCTTTAGGCAGATAAGACTTGCTATATTTGTACAGTTGAGAAATGGGATCTGAAACACAATGTAAGCTAGAATATAGTCATTTAAAATTCAAAGTGATTAAAAAGACACAAAAGCCTAAAAATGTTATTTACTCTGATATGGGTCCTGTTTTATCTTTCCTTATATAATTAGGGGGTCTTAAAGAATTGTAGACCAGATTTCAGTATGCTCAGTCATTCTTAATGCCAAATGGAATGTGTAGTTTGAATGGAAAGATTGCTAGAGCAAGAACCAGGAGGCCCGGGTTGTTAATGTCAGCTCTGCCATTTACTGGTCGTGTAACCGTAGAGAAGTCACTTAGCTTCTGTGAGCCTCAGTGTCTTTGTCTGAAAAAAATGTATTTATTTTAGGTAATCTGTAATTTTCCTACATTTATTAAATCCTATTTGTGACTTGTATAGTGAATTTCCCACCTGATTTTATGATTTGAAAGGATCTATTTTAATAAGCCATAATATGTACTTGTTAATCGATTGAACATATTTAAAGCAAACTCAGCTGTGTGTGTAGTTATGGCAGCCAAGATGAAAGATTTATGCTACTTAGGCCAGCTTTCAATGATTGTTAATTTTTACTCTGAAAGAGTGAATAACTTGAAATAATAGCTTTAGAATTTATGAAAAGTACCAAAAATGTGAAATGTGAGTGAATAAAAAAGATTATATCACACATATGTTATTAGACCAAATCATTTGTTACACATAAGTAGTGATCATTGCGAGTAATTATGGGAATTTCTGCAAAAGAGAAGTCACATTATGTCTAACTTAATTCACCAAAACAAGAACAGGAAGAAATAGAAAACTTGAATAGTCCTACATCTATTAAAGAAATTAAATAATTAAATCTTTTTTACAAAGAATATTCTAGACTCAGACAGCTTCAGTGGTAAATTCTACTAAACATTGAAGGAAAAAAATAGATCCCATCACATGACAAGGGCATTAGAAGTAAGGAAAATAATAATTTAATGTAATTGGGTTACATTAAAATGGTAAACTTCTATTTATCATGAACACTGATTAAAAAATTCTGAACATAATTGTAGCAAACTAAAGCCAGTGATATATGTACAACAGGATATTATATCATGCCTCGGAGTTTTTTTTAGGAATATAAGGTTGACTTAAAATGTAAAAATCAGTCAATATAATTAACCACATTAACAGAATAAAATAAAACCTCTTACAATATTCTCAATAGATGCAGAAACATAATTGGATAAAATTTAACACAATAAATAATAAAAAACTTTTGGCAAAGTAGGGATAGAATGAAACTTCCTTAATATGACAAAAAGTATCCACAAAAAACTTATAACAAACATTATACTTAATGTTAAATATTGAAAACTTTTATCTTGAGATCAAGAATGAAATAAAGATGACCACTATCACCAATTCTATTTAATTTTGTCCAATTACATAGATAATGTAATAAGGCAAGAAAAAGAAACAAACAAACAAAAAAGATTTGAAAGGTAGAAATGACATTTTGTTTAGAACAGAATGCCTCCTCCACCGGTGTATAGGCAAACATCAGAGATATTGTGGGTTTGGTTCCAGACCACCACACTAAAAGGAGTATTGCAGTAAAGCAAGTCACACGAAATTTTTGGTTTCTCAGTGCATATAAAAGTTTATACTATTCTGTAGTCTACTGAGTGTGCAATAGCATTACGTATTTAAAAAATACATACCTTAATTTATAAAAATACTGTATTGCTAGTGGTGGTTCTTGCCTGGATATTGATGAAAATGCCATATCTGCAAAGCACAATAAAATGAAGCTCACTAAAATGAGATATGCCTATTATGTTTAATGAGTGCATTAATCAAAGTCTCTAACACAGTTGATACCCCCAAATCCATTATGTTTTTATATACCAATCACAAAAAAATTAAAAGCAAAACTTAAAAATATCTACAAATTCCATTTATTTTATTTTTTTAAAAGCTGTTTTAAAAATATATTTTTTATTGATTTTAGAGAGGAAGGGAAAGGGAGAGATAGAGATTGAAACATCAATGATGAGAGAGAATCATTGATTGGCCACCTCCTGCACGCCCCCAATGAAGATCAAGTTCATAACCCGGGCATGTGCCCAGACTGGGAATCGAACCTCGACCTCCTGGTTCATAGGTCGATGCTTAACCACTGAGCCACACAGCTGGGCCAAATTCCATTTAAAATATCATCAAACTGTCAAATATCCAGAGGGGGGAAAAATCTAACAAAAATATGTGCAAGATTGTTACACAGAGAATGATAAACATTGCTCAGAGAAATAAAAGAAGACCTAAATTAGTGGAGGGACACACCATGTTTATGGATTGGAGACTAAATATCCTAAAAAGGCAGATTCTTTCTAAATTGATTCATAATTTAATGCTATAAAAATCTCAGCATGAAATTTTAATGGAAATTAAAATGCTGTTTCTAAAATTTACATGGAGATGCAAAGGGGCAAGAATAGGCAAGACACATAGAAGAAAATGAAAAACAAAATTGGAAGACTTATACTGCCAGACCTCAACAATTATTATAAGACTACAACAATTAATTAATAATTAAATAATTTTATTTTACTATTAGTGTTAATTGTTGATGCTGTTGTTACTCTTATTTATTTTATTTATTTATTTATTTATTTATTTATTTATTTATTTAATGAATCTTTATTGTTCAGATTACAATTGTTTCTCCTTTTTCCCCCCATATCTCCCCACCACCCAGTTCCCACCCCCCCTCTGCCCTTACCTCCCCCCCACTGTCCTTATCCATAGGTATATGATTTTTGTCCAGTCTCTTCCCATACTCCCCACACAGACACCCCTTTCCCCCTGAGAATTATCAATCCACTCCCATTATATGCCTCTGATTCTATTAAGTTCACCAGTTTATTCTGTTCCTCAGATTTTTAATTCACTTGACTTTTAGATTCACTTGTTGATAGATATGTATTTGTTGTTCATAATTTTTATCTTTCTTCTTCTTTTTCCTCTTTTTAAAGAATACCTTTCAGCATTTCATATAATACTGGTTTGGTGGTGATGAACTCCTTTAGCTTTTTCTTATCTGTGAAGCTCTTTATCTGACCTTCAATTCTGAATGATAGCTTTGCTGGGTAGAGTAGTCTTGGTTGTAGGTTGTTGCTATTCATCACTTTGAATATTTCTTGCCACTCCCGTCTGGCCTGCATGGTTTCTGTTGAGAAATTAGCTGATAATCGTATGGGAGCTCCCTTGTAGGTAACTAACTGTTTTTCTCTTGCTGCTTGTAAGATTCTCTCTTTGTCTTTTGCCCTTGGCATTTTAATTATGATGTGTCTTGGTGTGGTCCTCTTTGGATTCCTTTTGTTTGGGGTTCTGTGCGCTTCCTGGACTTGTAAGTCTATTTCTTTCATCAGGTGGGGGAAGTTTTCGTTCATTATTTCTTCAAATAGGTTTTCAGCATCTTGCTCTCTCTCTTCTTCTGGTACCCCCATAATTCTGATGTTGGTTCGCTTGAAGTTGTCCCAGAGGCTTCTTACACTATCTTCAACTTTCTGAATTCTTTTCTCTTCATGCTTCTCTGGAGGAGTGTCCTTGGCCTCTTTGTATTCCAAATCTTTGAGTTGATTCTTGCGATCCTCTAGTCTGCTGTTGGGTCTCTGTATAATATTTTTTATCTCAGTCAGTGTATGTTTAATTTCTAGTTGGTCCTTTTTCATATCCTTGAGGGTCTCATTGAATTTATCGGCCTTTTCCATGAAATTCTTGAAAAACCTTATAACCGTGGTTTTGAACTCTATGTCCAGTCGCTTGTTCTCCTCCATTTCTTTGGTTTGTGATCTGTTTCCTTGCCTTCTCATTTTCTCTGCTTCCCTGAATTGGTAGGGTAGTTTTGTGTACTAGATGTCCTATTGGTTCAATGGGTCAGCCTCCCAGTTACCTGAGGTGGACACTCTTGGTGTACCCTTGTGTACTGTGTGCCCCCCAGCAGGAGCTACAGCAAGAACTAGTTTTCTCCTCCTTTGCTTGGGCGGTTTTGGAGCAGTCTGACTGGAGCTGCAGTTAATTTGGTTGAGCTGCCACAGAACAGGCCATTTATATGCAAAAGCCGCTGTGTGGAGCCTGGGCGGGTTTGTAGAATGTGCGGGGCGGGACCTCAGGGCTGGGCGGGGTCTCAGGGCGTCACTAGGCTAGGGCGTGGCCAACGGCAATGGCTGGCGTCAGCCGTCTCTGCCTTTCCACGTTTCCAAGTCCCTGCGCCCCGCGCTCCAGCGCTGTAAAACAATGATTGCTGGGCGCACCTCTGCAAAAAAGTCACTCTCACTTTCCGACCCGATGGCCGAGAGTCCAGCTTCTCCCCGTAGGAGTCTGGGTCCCCCGCGTGTCCCCAGAAACTGGATTTCAGAGTGATCGGGAGCTTGTCTCCCTGCGGGTTGAAGAAAAGCCGCGCACCCAGTTGCCCGCCGCCAGCCCGCTCTGCGCGCCTCCGTACCTCAGCTTTTCAGCGTTTGTGCTCCTTTCTCTCCTTAGTTGTAAATCTACCACTCAGCCAGCTTTCCCGTGGTTCTGGGTGGTAGAAGTTTTGTCTTTTAGTTGTATTTTTGAAATTGTTGTGTGAGGCAGCAGATTAGTTGTTTAACTATGCCGCCATCTTGGTTCCTCTCCTCCTGTTACTCTTATTTTAACCATACTTTAAATTAGCCTTTAAGAATAATTAATATAGCCTTAGGTAGTTTGTCTCAAGAGTCCTGGGTTCGATTCTGGTCAAGGGCACATGCCCCGGTTGCAGGCTCGATCCCCAGTGTGGAGTGTGCAGGAGGCAGCCGATCCATGATTCTCTCTCATCATTGATGTTTCTATCTCTCTCTCCCTCTCCCTTCCTCTCTGAAATAAAAAAAAAAATCTATAATAATAAAAGCATAATATGCTAATTAGACCAGACGTCCTTCCAGATGACCTTCCAGATGACCTTCTGGAAGAAGCCAGGGCTGTGAGGGAAGCCTGGGTCCCGGGTGCCAGAGGGAAGCTGGTGCCGGCAGCCGGGGGAAGGAAGGCCTACTCTTGCACGAATTTTGTGCATCAGGCCTCTAGTATATATATATATATATATATATATATGAATAAATATGTGTATATTTGAGGTATAAAAGAGAAATAATACTTTCTGTTTGTCATGTCAATTCCCTTTTGTTTTAAATTTTAAAAAGGAAACTGCAATCATGAAATATATTACATGTTGGAAAAAAACATAAATCTATTATTTAACAAATAATGATCTTTGTCAACTCAGCTTCTTTCCTCAAAGAAGTAACCACTTTTATGGTAATCATTGCCTTCTTTTCTTATACAGTTTTAACACCGAAGTGCCCCCCCTCCAAGAAATATAGTTTATTTTGCCTATTTTTGGACTTTAGGTAAATGAAATTATGGTAGCCTGCTTCTAAGATGGCTCCCAGTGGTCCTGTCCTCCTGGTGGTCTCCTCCTACATTGAATCAGGAATGGTCTGGGGGATGAACTTCTCAGGCTGCCATAAAAGGTTAATGCAGTTTCTGCCTAGTTCTCTCAGATTGCTCAGTCTCAGGGGAACCTAAGGAAACTCAAGCAGTCCTGTGAAGAGCCCCATGTGGACAGAGGCCGAGGCCTCCCACCAACAGCCAACACCAACTTGCTAACCTTGTGGTTGAACCATTTAGAAGTGGATTCTCCAGCCCAAGACAAGCCTTCAGATGACTGCCAAAAAAGACATTTGGCTGAAACCTCATGAGCAGCCCTTATCCAGAAGTGCTCCAAACCACTCCCAAATATCTGTCCTACAGAAAACATGAGCAATAATAAATGATTTCCATTGCATTAAAAAAAGACAATGAAATAATGATACAAGAATATACATATAAATCATTGCAGTGAACTTCAGAAACTAATCTAAACAGATACTTGATTTATGACAAATGTATTAGTTTAGGTTATCACAACAAAATACCATAGCCTGGATGGCTTAAATAACCAACATTTATTTTCTCACAATTCTGAAGAATGTAAGTCCAAAATCAAGGTCATTGGGGTTGGTGTTTGGATTTTCTCTGTGGGTTGCAGATGGTCACCTTCTCCCTGTGTCCATATGTGGCAGAGAGAGAGAGAGAGGGGTGTGTGTGTGTGTGTGTGTGGCGGGGGGGTGCGGAGCAAGTTCTTGGGTGTTTTTTCTTATAAGGGCTCTATCCCATTGGACCAGATCTCTATCCTCATGATCTCATCTAACCCTAGTTAACTCTCAAAGGCCTCATCTCCAAATAGCGTCACAATGAGACTTAGGGCTGCAACACATGAATTTTGAAGAGACACAAGTATTGAGGCCATAACAACAAAGATAACAATGTAGAGCAGTGAAGAAAACTAGTCCTATGGGAAAAAATGTATATGGATTTTTTACTTCAAACCATTCACAAAAGTCAGTTCTAGATGGATTGTTGATCTAAATGTGACATATAGAACAATAGAGCTTGTAGAAAAAAGCCTACGAGAATATATTTATGATTTTGGGTAGGCCAGTATTTCTTAAACTATACACTAAAAACACTAACCATAAGGAAAAAGGTTGATTAAATAGGCTCTATTGAAGTTAAGAATTTTTGCTGATTAAAAGACATCTTTCAAAATAAAAAAAGAGGGTTGATGTTCATAATGCATGTTCCACAAAAGGCAAATATTCACAATATATAAAGAATCCCTATATATACATATATATTAAAAAACAGCCTAATAGAAAAATAGGCAAAACTGTAAACAGGCACTAAACCAAAGAAAATATCCAAGTGGTCCATAAACATGTTAGAATTTATTTAATTTCAGTCAGGAAAATAACATTTAAAATCATAGTGAGATACCAGTACACAAACAGAATGTCTAAAATGAATAAAACTGACCATACCAAGTGCTGAGGAGGATATGGAGCAACTAAAACTTATACATTGCTATTGAGAGTGCAAATCAGTATAACCACTCTTGAAAGATGATTGCCAATATCTGTTAATGCTGAACATACATATATCCTATTACACAGTAATTCCATCCTAGATATGTACTCAACACCAATGTGTATATATGTGAGCCAAAGACATATAGAAGACCCTTCATAGTAGCATCTATATATATAAAAGCCAAGAGACTGGAATGACCGGAATGACCAGAACGATTGGTCGCTATGATGCGCACTGGGAAGGCCAACTGGCCCGATCGGGACACCGATCGGCCCCTCCCAACTGCCCGCGGCCCCTCCCCCTGGCCGGCCCTCCCCCTGATCAGGGGTGGGGCAGGCTGGCCAACCTCCCGGGACCCCCCGCTGACCAGCCTGATCGGCCCCTACTGGGGCCGGCTAGCCGGACCCCACCTGTGCACGAATTTGTGCACTGGGCCTCCAGTTTATTTATAATAGCTAAACACAGGAAACAGTACAAATGCTCATCAACAATAGTTAACATAGTTTCCTGTGGGGGGGTCCTTATATTGGTTTAGGTGGGTGAGTGTAGGCCTTGAAGTTGAATGTGAAATTGCCGGTATATCACATGTGTATAATTCAGGGACGAAGATCCTTGTCTCAAAAATATTGAGTCCTTGACTTAGAGACGTGGATTTCAAAAAAAATTTATTTAACTCCTTCTCCTAATTTAAGCAACTAAACCCCAGAATGTAATTTTGACATTTTTATTTTATAGCTAGTCTGCTCATAGCTTTCTGAAATTTAAATCGTATCATTCCTTATTATTAAGATGTTATCTATTTACATGAAATATTTCATGGTAAAGCCTATACATTAAGTTATAGGCAGAAGGCCTAAGTATCTCTCACAGTGGTCTACTTGGAAGCTGCTTTTGATATGGTATAAAGTGGAGAGACAGGGAAGTGACAAGAATAGGATACACAATACACCATTGGTTCTTCTCAGGCTTTGCCCCCCAGGAGACATTTAGCAACATTTGCAGATATTTTTGGTTGTCACAACTTGTAGAGGGGGCGCTGCTATGTATTGAGTAGAGGCCAGGCATATAGCGAGTAGAGGCTAGAAAGGATGTTAAACATTCTACAATGCACGGAACAGTCCCACAACAAGGAATTACCTGGCTGAAAATGTCAACAGCGCTGAGGTTGAGAACCACTTTATGGTGATGACAACTCTATGTATGGGACACTTCTAGTACACCACTCCAGACCCTCTGGCCCACATCTGACTCCAGTGATTGCTGGAGCACTCTGACAGCTTACGCATGTGCATTCTGAAAGGGCCTTGCCTCACACCTGTCTCTAGCTTCTAGTTCTGGGCTTCTCTGATATGGCAGCATGGACATCGCATAAATCCTTTCAGCACTCGCTCACACATGTGCAAACCAGAAGTGTGGGGAAATGAACACACCAGACCAATGGGACATGAGAGTTGATGAATAAATACTTTTTTCCTTTGTCCCCTGTGTGAGTGGTTATAAAATGTATTTCAAAAAACTCCAAAAAATGTTCTTTATGATTGAATACCAGTCACCTTAGTGGTGGGCAACTCAATAACACATTGTTCTGTTGGCTTTTCCACTTCCCCAGGTTCATTTCCCTGTCCCTCACTCCTACTTCCTGGAATCACATGCCCAATAGATTCACCTACATGTATGTCTTTGTCTCAGATTCTGTTTTATGGGAAACTCAGGATAAAAATACCATGTGTGGAAGTACATGGTGAAAGATCAGAAATCAATGGAAAAGAATATTAAAATGTTTTTCCCTTTAAAGTCAAGCATAAATATATAATAGAGGAATAAAAAAGAGGATACCAGGTTCTTGGTGGTGCAAATATTGGAGAGCTTAGAAAGGGCCACTTCTAAAATTGTCCCATTAGCGGAAGAATTTTCTAAGCCTCTTATTGTAAAAGCAAGGGACAACGGTGGTGGCTATATAGAAGGAGAAAAAGGAAAAATATTAATTCAGCGATTCAAGAAAAATAGGAAAGAAAAAAGAATATCCTGTGCCTAAACTCTTTTAAACGGATCTTGTTATTTTGAGAGATTTAGAATCCTAGAATTTTAATTATAAGGGACCTGAGGGATCATTTAGCTAAATGCCCTCTTTTACAGATGAAGAAAATGAGGCCCAGTGAGGCTTAATGACCTTCTCAAGGTCATTCAGTTGGATTAATGGAAGAATCAGAGCCAAAATTCACTTCTGAAGTGGAGACACAATCTAAACATGAATTCTAAATCACACGTGTCTGTGATCCCTGAGGCAGTTCATAACTTATTGTGGCATTACCTCACTTTAGGGATGTATGACCTAGCTCGGATAATACTTTCAGAACACTCTGCCTCAGGTCACCAAAGAGCTAAGATGCTAACAGGAAATAAGAGGAAATGTCAGCTGTGCTTTCCCTTGCTTGTAGAGGGTGACCGTATTTCTGAATTAACATAGACTTGACTGAACTATTTGCTATTATTTGGAGGTAACACAGTTTGGTTAAGAGAGAGAAATGATGAAGTTAGTAACTCTTGTTATTCTAGGGACATTCCCAATACTGACTTCTCAAAGTTCCTATTAAATTGAGAAGGCTTAGTTCATGGACTTGGCCAAGGAGAGTGGAAATAACGATTGCATTCTGTTCTGGGGATTTTAAGTGGTGTTTCCCTCTAAGGCAGCTTTGTTCTAAGTGATTACTACAGATGGTGTCCTTGGCTCCTCCTGCTCCCCTACTCCCACTGGGCATCCAATCATCGAAGGTGCACCTTGTAAGGATTCTGCTTTTCTCTTTTTTATGCTGAGGCCCAAAGTAGACATTACATTCTATTGAACAAGACAAACATGGTCCCTGTCTTAACTGGCTCACAATATGGTGGAGGAGACTTGTTATAAAGAAATCTCAATCAAGTCTGAAGATGATCAATTTAGGGGTGCTGTGGGATCTGACCAGGTTTGGGGTTAGGGAAAATCTTCCTAGAGTGAGGTTAAAGATAAGATATGAATGAGCAATAGTATACTCAATCGTTCAAGGATTTTGAGGTTGTGGGTGAGGAAGCAGCACATAGAAAGGCTCAGAATGGAGAGAGAGGTTCAAGGAAAGTAAAAGAATCTAGAGTCCTGGGAGTTGACAAGCTGAGAAGGCTGGCCTGGTCATGGGAGTCATGGAGGCTATGACCAAGAATTCCAACTTCTTGAGGGCAGTAGATGACACTAAGGGATTTTGAGCAAGTGACAGCAGTGATAAAATTTTTTTAAAAAAATATATTTTATTGATTTTTTTACAGAGAGGAAGGGAGAGGGATAGAGAGTTAGAAACATCGATGAGAGAGAAACATCGATCAGCTGCCTCCTGCACACCTCCTCCTGGGGATGTGCCCGCAACCAAGGTACATGCCCTTGACCAGAATCGAACCTGGGACCTTTCAGTCTGCAGACTGACGCTCTATCCACTGAGCCAAACCAGTTAGGGCAGCAGTGATAAAATTTGTGTTTCAATAGAATTTTCTTCATCCAGAGTGGAGGGAATGGATTGGACGAAAGTGAGATAGGAGGCTACATGTAAGTATGGGCAAGAGGTGTTAGTGGCTTCACTGGAATAGACAGCAGTTAACTCCATGAGGGTGGAGCACCTAGAACAGTGTCTGTGACGTAAGTATACTTGATAAGTATATATTGAATGAATGAATAAGTATATTATGAAAATATTTAGGAAAATCTGGTGATTAATTAGAATGTGGGAGGGAAGCGGGAGGGAAGAGGCAGGAAAGATGCTAGATTTCTGCTAGCAGGTAACTGCATGGATGGTAGGGCCAGGAACCGAGAAGGGAAACACAGCGAAGGGGCAGGTTATGGGAGAGGTATGTGTGCAGCTTTGGATGTGACAAGTTGTCTGGGAGGCCGTTGGAAATAATATCTCATGAGAGATGACTATTGATTTGAAAATCTTCATTTCATGGGTGATAACTGGAGTCACGAGTACATAGATTACATGACCCAAGGGAAGATGAAGAAAGAAGAGAGGAGGACTCTGAAAGATTCCCATTGGTGTGGCTTCCACTTTGCCCATGGCTGGCATGTTCTGTCTCATCATATTCCTGAATAAGGATTGGCATGGGGCCCTTTCAGAGAGTCCCTCCATCATTAATGATTCTCATTCAAGAAATCTGAATAAGTATTTCAAGATAGGAAGGATGAAGAGGGAAATAAATTATATTGTGGACAATGTTCCAGCAGGTTCACCTTGGTTCTTTTAACAAATTCAGTACAGTGAACTTCTTATTCTTCAATCTACTCAACTCGTACTTCAGCGCATGGAGACAAGAAGAGCCTAGGAGGAGAGAAGCAAGTGCTTTATGTGAGTGCTTTAACCCTTCCAGGTGTCCCTCTGACCTGAGTCTCTAGCCTGTGAATTCCTTTCTCCTGGAATGGTAGTCCCAGCATGAGATGCTACTCCAGGACTGGCTAGAATGTTAAGGTGGGACTTGCCTGCTGGTCAGTCACGATGAGGCTGCTTATAGCCCCTTCTGTGTTCACCACGAACACCTGGCTTCTGTGACCTCCTACTGGTGACAGAGCCCTGGGAGAAGGCATGGCTTTTCCACGGTCCTTTTCTACTGCATGTTGGCATTTTACACTGGGGGCAGCCATAGAAAGCTCCTTGAGGGCTGGGATCATGTCTGTCTTGTTCACAGTGTATTTCCAGCTCCTGCTGCAGCGCCTGGCACAAAGTTGAGTAAATAAGTGAATTCTTTGTCTACAATTAAGGTTTCCCCTTTGGGGAGATTTGTCAACCACTATGGGGCCCAGTGAGTGTAATTAATGGGAAAGCCAGATTTCAGAAGGGGCAATGAGTCCTTCACATAAATAGTAGGTGTTGGGAATACTCTTTTTTGCTCTGACATCCTATATAAAGCAGTTTGGCTCTTTAGTCCTATTACGCTGCTATTGTATTTCTTTGGTGATGATGCCCCTGTTTGCTCTGCAGGGGCTTGGAATTACTTTTCCAGCAGTGATGGATTTGCTGGTGCACAATCTTTGACCTTGTCCCCTATCCTTAATCATGTTCATTTGTCAGCTAGTTGCTAGGGCTCAGTGAGTGGTCTTCAGCCATGTAGGAAAGAGAGGTCCAATGTCGAGCAAACCCATGGTTACAGCATCATTGTCCCAGGGCCTCGTAGATTGGTCAGATCTAGGGCTCAGGGAAGGGGGACAAGATTTTACTTGAGTTCCTTGTCCATACCCAGTGAACATGAATGATTAAGTGTCAAGAGCAGTATTACTCTTCCATTGCCTTACTTGGGATTTCTGTCATTTTCTCTGTAGGATGAGAAGAGGGTGCCTTGTCTGTATTTGAGGCAGATAGCTTATGCCACAGGATTTTGTGTATCATGGGTGTGTTAGTTCAGTCTGGTAGTATTTATTGAGGACTGGGAAGCATTGTTCAGCACACCTAGCATTGGCCAAATGGCTGCAGGCCTTGTGTTTCTGCCCAGCGCAAACAAAGAAGGCTCCTGAAAAGAAAGATCCAATTTGGGCAAAAGAGAAGAAACCTTCCTGATAATTATGATCCATGTGGAAGTGCTCATGCTTCGGTGCTAATATAGGGCAGTGGGGCAGCATGTCCCAGGGAAACTTTCTCAGAAGTCCAGTCTTGTGGCTTCTCTGTGGAAAGACATGTTCATGGCCCAAATGGTGAAATACAGCATACTCTGCCTCCCCCTCTTGAAGATCATACATACATTATACATTCCAAAAAATCTTAAAGTAAAGAAACTGTTATTTAACTTTGTTTGCCAGTGTTTTCCATACATATTTCACTGGGGAAGTCTTTAAAAAATAACACCATTTTAAGTATCCCATAGGATCAGTGTTCTGTGGCATGTGATTTCAGAAATATTACATAAAGGACTCTGGGTTTTCCGTACTCTGAAGTTCTGTTCTTTTCTTATTCCAGTTCCTTAGGATGAGTACATAGAAAAGACTAACTTTCTACAGTGAGTTTTAAGAAGTGGAGGTGAGGTTGGCAAAAAGGTTTATAACAGACATCTCTTCACTGGCAAAGCTTTGAAACTATGGGGAGATAGTCAAGTTAATGCTGAGGAGCTGCAGGCCCCTGAGCTTAGTGTCTTGTTAAAGAATCCAAGTCAGTATGATGTTCAGGAGAGAATTACTACTTTGTGACTTTATGGGATCTCCTTTTGTTCTTCTTTTCATTTTCACTATTACTCTATAGGTTTGGAACTCATCCCCTTTCCTCTCAATCATCCATCCATCCATCCAGCCAGCCACCTACCCACCCACCTATTCATCTGTCCTTTTATTCATTCACCCAGCATAGTTTAAGCACTGCTATGTGGTAGGCACTGAACACACAAAGGTGAATGATCATGGAGCATGCTCTCATGTTGCTTACTGAGGCTTCTAGATGTGGAACAAGATTATAGTCTTTGCAAATTCTGATATACCCTCCTGGAGTAACATTTATGATCCTGTTATGTCCTGCTGAGAAATATTCCGGAGCTCTGTATTACCTGTGGAACAAAGATGAGCTCCTCCTGCCCCATAGCAGAATGCCATTCAAGCGACTCCTTGTTCAGGCCCCTCTGGCCCCAGTCTAATCTCCTACTTTTGCCTTCTCACAATTTTGGTAAACTGCATGACTTCAGGAATCCTCCCTATCCTTGAGCCTGTCTGCCACTCCTTG
Source organism: Cnephaeus nilssonii (assembly GCF_951640355.1). Lineage (NCBI taxonomy): Eukaryota > Metazoa > Chordata > Mammalia > Chiroptera > Vespertilionidae > Cnephaeus > Cnephaeus nilssonii. The sequence continues at coordinate 38,751,932 of NC_137080.1, read as the reverse complement.
ACTCCTGCTGTTCCTTCTCTTGAACTTTCTCCCCCTCCAATTCTTCAGGACCTAACTTTGTGGGCTCTCACAGGTTTCTGAACCTCTCTTTTCTGTCACACACTTCCCTATCTGTTCTCTCTCTCTGTTTCCTATCTGTTCTCCTAGCCATGTCCTATTCAAGTCAGCATTCTTTTTTTTTAAATTTAATAAATCTTTATTGTTCAGATTATTACAGTTGTTCCTCTTCCCCCCCCCCCATAGCTCCCCTCCACCTGGTTCCCATCCCACCCTCTTCCCTTACCTCCCTCCCACTGTCCTCATCCATAGGTGTACGATTTTTGTCCAGTCTCTTCCCGCACTCCCCACACCTCTTTACCCCTGAGAGTTGTCAGTCCACTCCCTTTCTATGACCCTGATTCTATTATATTCACCAGTTTATTCTGTACATTAGATTTTTAATTCACTTGTTGATAGATATGTATTTGTTGTTCATAATTTTTATCTTTACCTTTTTCTTCTTCCTCTTCTTAGAGAATACCTTTCAGCATTTCATATAATACTGGTTTGGTGTTGATGAACTCCTTTAGCTTTTTCTTATCTGTGAAGCTCTTTAGCTGACCTTCAATTCTGAATGTCAGCTTGGCTGGGTAGAGTGCCCTTGGTTGTAGGTTCTTGCTATTCATCACTTTGACTATTTCTTGCCACTCCCGTCTGGCCTGCATAGTTTCTGTTGAGAAATCAGCTGATAATCGTATGGGTGCTCCCTTGTAGGTAATCAACTGTTTTTCTCTTGCTGCTTTTAATATTCTCTCTTTGTCTTTTGCTCTTGGCATTTTAATTTTGATGTGTCTTGGTGTGGTCCTCTTTGGATTCCTTTTGTTTGGGGTTCTGTGCGCTTCCTGAACTTGTAAGTCTATTTCTTTCACCAGGTGGGGGAAGTTTTCAGTCATTATTTCTTCAAATAGGTTTTCAGTATCTTGCTCTCTCTCTTCTTCTGGCACCCCCATAATTCTGATGTTGGTATGCTTGAAGTTGTCCCAGAGGCTTCTTACACTATCTTCAAATTTTTGGATTCTTTTTTCTTTTAGCTTTTCCAGTTGAGTGATTTTTGCTTCTTTGTATTTCAAATCTTTGACTTGATTCTTGCGTTCCTCTAGTTTGCTTTTGGGTGTCTGTATAATATTTTTTATTTCAGTCAGTGTATGTTTAATTGCTAGTTGGTCCTTTTCCATATCCTCGAGGGTCCCTCTCATATCCTCGAGGGTCTCACTAAATTTATAGGCCTTTTCTAGGAAATTCTTGAAAAACCTTATAACCATGGTTTTGAACTCTATCTCTAGTCGTTTGTTTTCCTCCATTTCTTTGGTTTTTGATCTGTTTCTTTGTCTCCGCATTTTCGCTGCTTCCCTGAGTTGGTAGGGTAGCTTTGTGTGCTAATTGTCCTATATGGGCCAGTGGCTTGGCCTCCCCAGTTACCTGAGGTGGATACTCTTGGTGCACCCCTTTGTGGACTGTGTGTATAGCCTTGTTGTAGTAAAGTCTTGATTGTAGTAAAGTCTTGGTATCAGTGGGAGGAGTTGACCTCCAGGCCAATTGGCTGTGAGGATCAGCTGTGTCTACGCCGGGAGACAGCCTTATTTGACTAGACTTGCAAAATTGTAAAAGCCTCTGTGCTCAGTTTGGATGGGGCGGAGTCTGAGGGTGGAGTCTACAGCCTTGGCTTCCGGTCAGCCCCGCCCTATGAGGTTCCTGGGTCTCAGTGTCCCTCGGTACTAGCTGCAAGCACCTCTGAGAGAAAGGTGCCCTGGAGTTTCACCCGCTGCCAAACAGTCTAGTCTCTCCCCCAATGAATCTGGATTCCCAGATTCTCTCCCGGAACTGGGGTTCAGTGCAGTCCGGAGCTTTTGTCTCCTTCCCGCTAGGGCAATTTAGTGGCACAGTCCACAGTCCGTCCTCTGTGCGCATTCATGTGCGCGCCTCCGGAGCTCTGCCTTTCGCCGCTCCCCTGAGTTTCCCCCTTACAGCCCAGATTCCCCCAGTATAAGCCTGGGTCCCCAGGGTCTCGCCTGGAACTGGGGTTCAGTGCAGTCGGAGCTGGGGTTCAGCACAGTCTGGAGCTTTTATTTCCTTCCCACTAGAGAACGCCAGCCAGGCACTCAGCTGCCCCGTCCTCTCTGGCTCCATCCTCTCCGCACGTGCATGCCCGCCCGTGTCTCTGTACCTCAGGCTTTTACAGCTCCTCTGATTTTCCTTGTGGTTTTCTCTTTCCTTCTAGTTGTAGGATTTCCAGTCAGCCAGCTTTCCTGTGGTTCTGGATGATGCCCGTTTTGTCTTTTAGTTGTATTTTTGAAATTGTTGTGCGAGGCTGCAGTTTAGGTGTTTAACTATGCCACCATCTTGGTTTCTCCCTCAAGTCAGCATTCTTGATCAGTCTCCTAGTGCATGCAAATGTTTAGTTCATTCTGCAGTCACATCTTTTACATATATATCTATATCTATTTATATATCTATATATCTATATATATCATACATATATAAATAATTAAAATTGCTAGAAAAATTTCATTAGGAAATTGAAAATTAATTAAGAATTTTATCATTTTTCTGTCATTTTGTGTAATATGTGCTTATTTCTGTAACTTACTGGAACTAATTTTAGTTTATGTATAAAGATTTAGATTTTATTTTCGTGTTAAATACTACTCTAGTTAGAGGGGTGCAGACTATTTAAATGTTTGAAATCACATCAAATAATTCCATTTCCAAAAGAAAAATAGGGATAATTTTAGGTACTACAAAGAATCATAGTTGTATGAACTGTTATCATTTAATCACATCTATCCTTTTAACTAACAAGTGCAATAAAATTTTATTAATTTGGACTCTATTATTTGGCAATTTTTGATAGTTAAGGTGGCAGACATTTTCAGTTGTTGCTATGATACTTTTTAAAAGAGCAAACTTCTCAGGCACTTAGAAAGATCCACCCATGTGTGGATAGTTGATGTTATAATTACAAAGAATTCCCATCTATTAATTACAGAATATTTGGCAGTACTGTGATATATTTGGCAACACCTTGTCAACTATTAATTCAAGTTAAGAAATTTTTTGAAAGAATAGCTGTAAGTGAAGCTTTTAATAAATCTAATGGCTTTATTCTGAAATAGTTTGAGTTAGTGAAATTTAAGCAATTACTGGGTGGTTCTTTGTATTCAAAGATAGTGGTTCTAGAGATGCCATCCATGGGAGGGAATGTAATTGAAGTGACTGGTGCCTGGTCATCTGGGCCTGTCCAATTACATCCAGCTGACACCTACCCTCTTATGGGTCTAATTGCCAGTAGTTCTAAGGAAGGCTCATTTACATGTAGAATGTTCCTACTTTCTCTCATTTGATCCTCACCACAGCTAGGGTGAGCATTACTATCCCCTTAGTGACTTGCCCAGGTCACACAACTGGGAGGGGCAGTTTAATACTTATGGCCTCTGTCTCTATGTCTCTGCACTCCACCACACTGTCTTTCAAATATTAATAGTGACTCAGGTTGGCAAAGCAGTGTTTATCTGTGACCTCACTTGCTTAAAAAAGTTACCCCCTTGAGACTGTAGTAAGTGGATCTGCCTGTTGCTTTTCTTCCCTAGTGATCCCTAGCTATATGCCATTTCTTCCACCTCCTTCAACTTCTATTGTGGTTTATATTCACATCTAAAAGGTTCTCTGAAAATATTTCACATTGTGCCACGGTATCATTGCACCGTATTTTCTTCTGTCCACTCTGCCCTCAGTTTGTTATACCTGTGGTCCAGGGCGAGACATAGCAAAGTAATGACCAAAGGCGTCTTGTGCCCTAGTCTCTTCCATCTCTGCCTTCCATGTTTCTCATTAGAAGCCAATACTCAGCCCTTCTCCCCATTCTCTGTGAAAGCCTTCAGAAAGAATAACTCATGTTAAAGCATAAATGATTGCTGAAAAATGTATATTAAACCTTCTTGCTTTCAGGGAATTTGTGTTTTAATGGGATATAAGAAATATTTAGTCAAATAAAGTCTTCTCTAATGGTAGAATTTAATTTTAGTGAGCAGTTGAGGGGTAATTTTTGAAGCGGAGATATTCTTATTGGGATCTTTGAAATTACAAATGTAAGTGATTACTCACTTGACCCACATGGAAAGTCAGTCTTATCCATGTCCTACTGTTGGTCCCCCTCCTTACCAAAGAGAAAGCTGGGAAGACTATTGCTTGCCTGTGGGTAGAATGACTGCATCCTGCGATCCAGGTATTCTTGGTTCTTTCTCATCATTGAATGCTTAAGTGGAACTTGCTGGTGAACGTGCAGATAGAATGTTTGCAGCAAATTCAAGCCCCGTAGTCATAAAGGCTTGCACTGCAGGCCTTTACCTTTTTTTTTAAGTCAGTCGACAAATATCGATTGAGTAACATTTCAGCTGTCTTCTCAAAGACATTTTGACCCTTTTGGTTCCATTTTCTTTGTCTGTTAGTGTGTCCTGGAACAGTGTCCTGTGTAAGTAGCAGAACCTGGGACAGCTTTCTGTAGAAGGAAGTCTGTGTGGATGGTGTGCAGCCTCCCATGCTTAGAAAGGCTGTGTGCTTTAAGGTGTAGTGGTCAAGAGCTTGGGCTTGGCGGCAGATGGCCTGGTCTTCATCTAGGCTTTGGTATGTACTGGCTGTGTTATCTGGAGCAAATTACTTAACTTCTAAACCTCACTTTCCCCATCTGCACAGTGGGGATAATGCTAGTACCTGCCTGGAGGTGGTGGTTGTGATTAAGATTAAATGATGGATTTAAAGAATTTCACACTGTGCCTGGCGCCTACTAAATACTGAATAAGGCTAGCTATGATTATTTTCTTTTTGGCTCAGTGGTTCAAGTTTTCTCTGGGTATCCTTAAATGTTCATGTTGAGAACACAGGAAATTGTACAGAAGCATCTATAGGATTCCGTGGAAACTTTTAAATTGGACTTCCCTAGAGCTTTTGGAATTGAATTATTCCAAAAAAGGGCTGAAAAGAAAGCACACTAGTTTTAACCCTAGTTTCTTGCCTGCCTTCCAGACTACGTCTTCATTTTGTTCTTAAGTATAGCTGCTCCAACAAATAGTTGGACCGAGTGCCACCTGTGCCATAGCTCATGGTAGGGAGAACTCACAGGAGTCACTTCAGACTAACTTGTAACTTGCTTCAAATATGATTCAAGTCTTGAAATGAGTATCTGCACATGTACATTCTAGGAATTATTGGAGGAGAGAAACATCACTAGCAAATATTTTCAGATTTCCCCCCTCAGTCTTGGATTCCTGTGAAAACTACAAAGGGATGATAAATCTACAGCTTAATCACTTGGGGTCCATTAAGGCCCTCCTGATTGTCTTTGGGCTCTGTCAGGTAAACTAATATGCAAATTCATAGCCAATTTAAATGCCGCGAGAATGCCACTGGCCATCCTTATTTTTAATAGTCACCAAATAGTGCAATTTCTCAAACAACTTCAGCAAGGCATTCCAGAAATGCTTGACATCATACTTCTCTGCACTGTGATAAACAAACACAATTTTGATTTCATCTCAGAGTAATTAATCTGAACTTCTCCTTCTGGGATGTAAAAATAGAATAATTTTCTATAGTTCTTTGAACATTAGATCGGAAAGAAAATGCCCTAAACATTTTGCTTAATTAAATCCTGAAGAGGTGGTACAAACTTCATGATTAATTGAAACATGCATATTTTGACTGATGCATATTTATGTGACATTATCATATGAAAATTTTTATCATGTTATACAAACTATTCAATTTGGGAATGTGATTTAATACTATAAATATTTTGCATTTGTTGTTGCATTGTTCATTATGAAAAATACATAGGCTAATGGCAGTAAGGAAAAATATGTTACATGAGTCTTCTTTGAGGTAATCTCTAGTCTCAAAATCTCACAGACCTTGAGCTTAAATATAAGACAGCGCATCGGGTTTTCCCTAGTTTGAAGAAATATGTTTTAAATAAAGAAATTTGAAGCAGATCAAGTTAGAAAAGCTGAAGTGCTGGGGCCTTCTATTTTGCCAACATAAAGCATGTACATAGTTCCAGGTTTCAGCACTAAAGAAAATCTCACTTTTCTAGGGGTGTAGTCATACTGCTTAAGGTGGGACTCCATCTCATGTCTGGTGGCAGAATCTTGAGCTATGCTTTAGCTGACAAAATTAATGTATATAATCGCAGATCTTTCTTAGTTTCCTAAATATACTATTAATAAAAATGACTTCTATAAGACTAGAATACCTAAGACATGTAAAAATGTTTTCGTGAACTTGTGGAATAATCCACTTATCAGACTCTTCTCTGGAGCATTAGCTATTGATAACAGTTTGATGACAGAAAAAGAGAAATCTCATGGAAGTTTTCCAAAGTGTTTGCCTTTATGAAGCGGAGTTTTATGAAAAACGGATGGGAATACTGAATTATTTAACAAGACAGATGCTAACCATTTCCAATTTCCAGATACACAATTTTTTGTTTGTTTCATATTCTCGTGTTGTTACTTCATAGTACAAATGATTTATAAAAATAATCTGCTGTAAAATTCTACTTTTTGTCCGTTTGTTAGGTCTATTGTTTGTAAGAAAGCATCCTTGCCTCCCTTAAAAAATGACAAGTGGTCTGACTGGTGTTGATGGATGAAGCGTGAGGAAGACCCACCAGCAGCCTTTTTGTTCCAAATGTCATTCCTCTGAGCAGGCCAGTCGCAGGCCGCGCACCGCCCCTGCCGCAGCTTTGTGCTCTGTTCTCTGTCCTCTCAGTTTTAGATAATTTAAATGGAAGAAACAATACGGGGAACCTAATGTATGTCCTAAAGTTCCTCCTTGGACGCTGAGGCCAAATAATTTCTCGCATAAAGTATTTTTCCTTACAGATTTCACCAGAATCAAGTTTATTGCCGCTGGATCATTTGTGAGAGTTCTGCTCTATCATCTTCTTTTTCAGGAATTTAAGATTATAAAGCAGCTAATCGCTTGGGAAAATCAGAAACTATTAGTGCTAGCAAGTTTAGTAATGATAGATGATTATTTAAAAGGTATAACATTTCTAATCTAATTAAAAAACCCCTCTGTACTGTAAAGGTAAATTATAGAGTTTTGTTAATTCTTCATACATGTACAATGTCTATAGACAGATGCCATATTAGAGATGATATAAAACACAAAGCTTTCTTTGAATAGAACAAATTATTAAATACAGTAATTGTATGATATTTGAACTCAGGTTGACTCCATTTAAAGAAACGTACGTTATAAAAAATGTTTGATTAACATCAAAGGTCATTGTTATACTGTCTCATTTATTATTAATTATAATAAATCACAATATGTAATTGTAAAATAAAATGGTGATTAAAATGACAATATTCCATTAAAGTAAATAAAATGCTGCACATGGTTCTGAGTGGTGATCCTCAGGGAAAAAAGCCGTATCACCGCACTTCAAATTAGTTTGCTTCTAATTTTGCAGGCTGATGACCGCACTGCCTCAAACCAAATCTTTCCCCTGGAAATGGAATGATTGCATGACAGGTTCTATGAACCATGAATATGTCAACAGCTCATGGACCAGGCCTTGCTTAGCAATTAGTCTTTGGGGGATTTTACTCAGAATCAGACAACACTATACCAGAGCTTGTTGGGGATTTTGTGATTACCATTCATGTCTGGAGCATGAGTCTGGGTTAATAAAATAAAAAAAAAAAATCCATAAAGGCGGAAGAGATGTGGCTAATAGTGGCAACCAGTCAGACACACTTTGTCATTTGGGAGGACCAAGGAAACGCGAGATATAGCCAGAGCACATAGGAGATAGCAAGGCAATATCTGAGACCTGTACTTAAGGTCTATGTTTAGTCACCCACCAAAGTTTCCCAGACTTCAGTCATTTGAATACCACCATCCCATGTTTGTCTTAACATCTCGCTACCTGCACTGTAATTACTATTACATTTCATTTACTGGCTCATGTTAAAAGTCTTTATTTGTTTTAAGCAGTAGTATTTGCGATGTCATGGACTTGTACTACTTAAATTTGTTTGCTTTTCTTACAAAGGAAAAGAAATACAGTATTTTAAGTCTTGAAAATATTTGCATACCACCTAACATCATTCTGAGCATCCCCATGACGTGGGCGACAGGTCCCTCTGGAGCTGTGAGGACCACCCGTCTGGCCAAGAGTGATCTGGGCAGCCGTGTGACCTCAGGGCTCATGGCTGACACCCCATGACTATTCCTCCATCCAGGGACCATGAATCACACACATCTCATGGAGAAGAATTTCAATCAGGCCTGTGCCTGTCTGGGACCCCACGTGGGAAGGCTGCATCACAGGAGACCACCGAGTGAGCCGGGCCACTGCCTTTCTATCAGCAGAATCTGGCCACTCACATCTCTCTGTTGTTGACTAACCATATCACTGGGGAATCATTGTATTGCAAAAGTAAATAACACTCCATATGTAACATGTGATAGGGAACATGCCAAGATCGGTCCTGGCTCCTGACTGTCAAGGTTCACATTAGGACATCACATATGTGGGTGTGGTGTCCTCCCCCATATGCAGATCCTGTAGGCTGTCGGCTGCACCTTTGAAGAAATGGGCCATTCTACAAGCTTCATTAGTACTGAGCCTGGTAGAACCAGGCAGAATAAGCATTTTGACCAGGCTAAGCAGCCCTGGGAGCTCTCATGGCTCTGTAGTCATGCTCTGGTTTTTAAGTAAGTGATGTTTTTGGAAACTTAAAAGCCAACAGAAAAAAAAAAAAGGAAAAAGAAAAAAAAAAAAAGCACTGAGTCCTCCCCCCACGAGCTGGCTGTCCTCCTAGGTCAGAGCATGGTGAGGTGCGGAGGTTGAAATCAGACCTCGGGTAGCTCTTTCAGGTTCAGGGTGTGACTTAAGTTTGAAGGGATGTTTGCTTCTGATATGAACATTTTTCTTATACTTTTGTTATAGAAGATGATGTGTCAAATGTACAAATAATGTGTGCCTGGTGCCAGAAAGTGGGGATCAAGCGCTATTCCCTGAGTATGGGAAGTGAGGTGAAAAGCTTCTGCAGCGAGAAGTGCTTTGCCGCCTGCCGACGAGCCTACTTCAAGAGAAACAAGGTAAGAGCACGTAGAGAGGCGGCCCCGCAGGCCTCCCCCGCCCACGTGCGCATGTGCCTCTTAGCCTCTAGCTGGAAACACTGCGCACCTTTTATGCTTTCTGTTTTATTTTATTTTATTTTATTTTTCTGTTCTCTTTCTCTGTCATACTTAACCTTTTGGAATAAGGGATCCCCTTCTAATGTATATAATAACCTGTTCTTCAGTTTCTCTGGCCTTGGTGTTTGAATTCTGAGAGGGTGAATGAATCTGATGAGGACACGGTGATCGCAGCTGGTGCCCTAAGTGACAGGGACTCCCCAGCAGTAGGACACGCAGACTAGGATCTGGCAAGATAAGTGGTAGAGATTCCTGGGGAGCTAGCCACAGGCCATGCATGGCCAGGTAGCTTTAGTGCACTCAGTTTACTGGCTCCCAATGGGACTATTGCTCTGGCTCTTTCCAAAATCCGACCCACAAATTCTAATCAAGAAACACGTCAAGTCTCTCTTGACACCTTATATTAAAGTTGATGGATATTGAGAAAAGGTGAAAGAATGAATACATGAACCAGCATTACTCACATAGCCAAGCATTGAGAGGCATGGTGGGCGAACACAGGAACGGCCATAGTCATAGTTTTGTGTGTTGTGTTTTTTTTGTTGCTTTTTTTGTTTTGTTTCGTTTGTTTGTTTTAAGACATCTCAGATTTAAAAATGTCCTTTTAAAGAATAGTATTAGCCACCACTGATGGGAAATGGAATGCATGATGGTTTTACAATCCCCCACATACATATACACATACAGCTAATTTCTTAATCTTTAAAGAACTTCTATAGCATTTTGCCACCAATTACTGAAGTAAATTGCTAGTTCTTGATTATTTCCATTGATCTGTAAAGCTTCCTTAATTCATAAAACTGTCCACACTTTGCTGAGCATTTCCATTTCCATAATACAAGAAAGAGCAAAACCTGTCCTTTCTTGAAGCAAATAATAATTATTTTTTAAGTCTGATATTTGCAATCCTGAAATGCTCATCTCGGGCTCATTGCATTACAAGGAGCACTGTTGCAGCAAATTATCTCCTGCAAATTTGGGTCACATCATTCTGCCAAAAAACATAACGCTGAAAGAATTAGGCTGCAGAATTCAGTAGGGTGGAATTTAGTAGCAGTCTCTAAGAATTAGGCTCATAATCTTCACTGGAACAGGAAGGCAAGTAAGGAAACTGCGATTCTTTTGGGACAGTCACCAGTCAAGTTCACTTTCCCTTGTGTGTTAGGGTGGGCAATGAAGCTTCAGAAGAGGGTGGTTAGAGCAATGCATGAAGACATGGTTTGCTTTAATATACGGGGATTCAATGATCTCTGAGACCCTGGGCCCCCCCTTTTGAATGCTGAACACTGGGGTAACAATCACAGGAATGGCCCCAGCGCTTTCGTCTTCAAAGCCCTACTTACCACAACAAAATACTTTGCATTCCACCCTAGAAGATGGCTAGAGAACAGGTTTTCTTTTTGTCTTTCTATGATTCTGAAAGGTTATGGGTCTGAATCCTGATAGACTGCCTGTAGTGAATAAAATCCAGCAAGATGAATTTGTTACAATCCTGGCGATATACTTCTTATACTTTGCAAAGTGGTTTCACTTTAGTAAGCCTTTGAAGGAAGGCACCTGACCCAATTGGAAAACAACCTAGAATAATCTACCTATATCTATATATCTACATATATAATTTTATATATAGAGTCTACATATATCTAAATATAGCTATATGAAATACCATATATAATAATACCATATATAAATTTACATCACTGTAAGTCATATGTAATATTACATCATTATAAAGTTTAAGGTCAAACTTCCATAGCATACGGTTTTGAAAACTGGGTAACTGGGACCAAGATAAGAATTAGCCTGTGGAATACTTCTCAGTCAGCTGCAGGGTTATTGGGGAAGGTCTTTGAATAGCTTGCAAAACCTGGGCGTCACAGTGGCTTGAAGTTTGCCGGCTGATCCCAGCAGCCCATTAGTGTACATACTATGCCTGTCTTCTCTGCAATCTTCATGCTTATTTATGTATCAAAAGCTCTGCCACACTATATACGTTCTCGTTTTTCAAATAGAGAAATAAACTGGTCACATCACTTGCTGGGTTCTTTTTTTTTTTTTTAATTTTAAGAGTGTTATCTCTGTAACAATATCCTATTGTATTACAATAAACATGTACAGCTGCTGCATTTCTGTGAACTGATAGGATTTTGTGGTCATTTCATTTAGGGCTTGGGTTTCTTAATGGATTGTATTAGATACCAGTCTCCATCCTGCCATTTCTAAGAACTGCTGTAATCAGCCCCAGGGTGTTCCCCACTGAAGACAATAGCAAATAGCTACTTCTCTTGTATCATTTAACAAAGTCTTTGGTCCTCATTATTAAAATTGCAGACTTTCTTAATCTTAGAAAAAGGGCAAAAATTCTCCCATTCCTTCATAAAAGATTTTCTGGCTAAATTCTACACTTTTAAATATTGAGAAGTGGATGGAAAACAGAGTGAGTAATGTGTGTGCAGAACAGAATTTTGCCTTAGGTATGATGTAGATTTTTAAAAAAACAACCATGTAAAATTAACTATGCTGTAAATTATGCTTTATAATGACAGCCCGCTTTTAGTGGATAGCATGCTGGGATCTAAAAATGGTCTCTAAGTTGAACCCAAATTGCATGCATAACTTCACAAAGGAAAATCCTTGTGAAAAAGGTAGCTAATTAGGAGCAGTATTCAGCTGACCTCTGTTTTGTGTCTGTGCAACACCTGCATTTGTGAATGTAAATTGGACAGCTGTGCCCGTGTTTCCCCTGCTATCCTCTTCTCAGATGCTTGGGATAGAAGCAGGGGCTGATTTTCTTCTAAAAACAAGGACAAAAATAACCCAACTCTCAAAAATGAAGGCCCCCTGAAAATTGACTCTTTAAATTTATCACTTGCTTCTCGAACCTTCTTTCTCTTTGATGGAGTAGTTTAAGAATGTCACATCCCTTCTCATACAAACCCTGGCACTGTGAAGTAAGGTGGGATGGATTGAAATCAACGTAACTCTTTATGGCATGCAGCTGATATTTTTAAACCAAATTAATTTTATATGAAGAGTTGTTTGGATTGCTACAAGAATGTAGGCTGTCTTCAGAATGCTTCTCCTAGGAGAGGACTGTGACTCACAGCTGTATTCATTTCATGAACCCAACTACTAGCTCATACACTTCAGGATGTCAGCTCTAAGATGTGTACAGTGTTAATTAATAATTGTATTTTGTGGAGTCCTTATCCCCAACAGGCTCACTTGCTGCCTCAAAAGTTTTTGAAGCAGTGGGTATGAAAAATACGTTTGTAGTCTGTGGGCATTGGCTGAACAATGGGATGTCAGTCTCATTACTAGATGCACTAGAGACTTGTCATGGAACTAATAGCTCACGCTTTCCCCAGCCCCCTTTTGAGCCACAAGTAGAGAAGGAATTGAGAACATTTCTAGCTTAGTGATTCACTGAGGAGCTGGCAAGTTGCAGGGACTCCTTGGTGGTTTTGCAGGAGATGCTGAAGTGTTTGGTCCAACTAATGCCAGTTTTATTTCTACCATAACACACACTTAAAACTATTCTTTACTAAGGGAGTAATGTCTTGTAACCATTATCCCTTGAAGAGCGAGAGTAACAAACACGACTACAAATAGTAATCATTTCTAAATATCCTGTGTTTGTGTTTTTCCTTCGGCATGGGAAATATCCTGTTGTTTAAATCAAGCAGGAAATCAAAACTCAAGACAGATGGTTCGTGCAGGCAATGTCAAGGATGATTGTTTTCTGTCCTTGTTCAGATCTCAAGTCTATAGCATTCTATTTTTTCAAATATGTTTTTATTGATTTCAGAGGGAGAGAGAGAGAGAAACATCATTGATGAGAGAGAATCATTGATCGGCTGCCTCCTGCACACCTCACACCGAATCCCAGGTATGTGCCCTTGGCCGGAATTGAACCTGGGACCCTTCAGTCTGCAGGCCAACGCTCTATCCGCTGAGCCAAACCAGCTAGGGCTATAGCACTCTTTATGGATTAGGGGCATTGATACTTCAGTCATAAACAAAAATTCCTAAGAGCACTAAAATTTTGCTTCCTTCTTCTAGTTTTTATATAATGTGAGACAAGAATACATAGAAATATGTCTTCAATATCATAATGTTGCTGTTCCCCCAACAAACAGTAGTGGGAAGAAACCTATGCGGATAAGAGATAAGGATAAGGATGAATCTTACTAATAAAAGCCTAGGTGGTCCTCACGCCATCACAAGATGGCTGCACGCCCAGTGGAGGCGGGGTTCCCGCGGCCCCATGTGCGTGCCATGGGGGTGGGGCCCCGGCGGCCGCTCCGCACGGCTTCTGCCAGGGTTCCCGTGCCCTCCCCCCCTTCCCGTGAGCACTGGGCTCCCGCACTGTGAGAGGGCACAGGCCAGGCTGGGGGGAAACTACGCCCCCCTCTACCCCCGCCCCGAATGCACAAATTTCATGCACCGGGCCTCTAGATAAAAAATAAAAAGATTATATAAACAAACAACATTTGCAGATGATGTCATTAAGATCTCCTAACAATCATGATAATAATATCCAGTGAGGGAAATACTGTATAAGCAGCATTTCTTTTACTTTCAAACTATATCCCTGGATACACAGCGATCTCTTCTTAGAAGAGATCTCTTTTGGAAGAATCTGTCGCTAGTTAACATGTATCATCATATTAGTTGGAGTTACATTTTATTTAGACTGTTGGTTTTTTTTTTTTATTATTAAACTTGAATATATCCTGGGAAAGATTCTCAGGTTGAGACTTAATTATAGAACCTAGTAGTGGCGAAGAAATTGTAACAATTGCCCTGTTAATCTAGTGATTAACCTGTCCACTTTTTTTCCTTTAAACACTTGCAAGATTTAATTTGCAAAAAGGCTATCAGTCATGATGGTTTGGGGAATGACATTTAGAAATTACTTGTAACTAATGTCCCCTGACTGCCTGAAGCTCAGGCCACAGACTTGCTTCTGCCAGTTGCTTGCAAATATTCTTGATTGACAAGTAAATGTGCCCACGGAGCACCAGAGTTCTTCCCCTGGATTCACCTTGTTTTTATGGGTCACCAAGGAGGCTGTCGGGTCTGTCTTTCTGCAGGGCGATTGCTTTGGTTCTGCAGTGACCTTTGGAACTGTGCCTGCATCTAGGGTGGCCTCTGCCTCCCAGGCTTAAGCCTGCAGGCCCGTGGCTGAGTTCCCTTTTGGTCACAACAAACGGGGAAGCTCTGGGGAGAGAACAACAAACCCTGTGGTTTTCTCATTCCCGGGTATTTTGGAATATGGAATGGAATACGATGAGCTCCTGAAAGTAAGAACCTATGGAAAAAGCAAGAGCAGAGGAAGGGAAAGGTGTTAGCCCTTTGAAACACATTTAGGCTGGGGTTAGAGCAGGAGAATTCTGGCCGGTGAAGTAAAATGTAGGTCAGGTTAAGGTGATGCCTAGGCTCTTGAAGAAAGCCCGAAAGAGTGCCCGGCCAAGTGGGACACCATGCCCTAGGAAGTCATCAGAAGCTCCGGGGGAGACATATGTGATGGTCTTGTTTACAGAAGACTTGACTACCGCTTGAGAAATAGTGGTCGAAGGGATACCGGGAACAAACACAGCGGGGCAAGGGGGTATATTGAAAGAAAATAGCGACGACACCTAGTTTTTAATGGGCTACATTTTGGGAGGTTGTGAGGGAAACAGAAATAATTCTAATCAATTATCCAGAATGGATGTCAACTACTGAACAATAATAGACATTTTAGATTAAATATGAAGATATGATAAAAATCCAAAGAGCGTCAAGTCCCAATCTTTGTTCAGTGCTTCCTCCTCCCCCCCCCCCCCCCAAATGAATAGGAGGAAGAGGGGGATTTTTAATATATCTGAATTCAGTCCCTGGAGATCAATACACAGGGCTATTGACATATATGCTTGAATGTTAATTTTCAGACACAATCTCTGGCCATCCTTCTGGCGATAGCTAATACTCTACACTTAAATCAAGTTTTTCTCATCCGAACTGCCAGTAATTATCCAATCCATCTCAAAGGCACGCTCCCTTTTAACATTAACCACAGTGTCAGATTGCATCAGCTGCATTGTGTTCTGGTGACTGCGGCTGCGGAGTGATGAATGTGTGCGCTTTGAGCTCCTGGTCCGGTTGCCTGTTTGGACAGTGGGCAGCTCAGTGCAGCAAATGATCGGGAAGGGATCTAGTTATTTGGGACATGCATTCTCCTTATCGATCTAGTCACTTGCATTGCCAGCTTTCTCACCCTGCTGTTAACAGTGTTCAGGTTTATCTGAAGAATAAGCATTTAAAGAATTATCTAATGGGCCATTTTAATGCACTTCTCCCAGCATACGCTGTCTAAGCACAGAGTTACTCTTTGTGCCTGACTATAAAAGGAACGAGATATTATTATGTTAAAGTAAAGACCAGAGGAAGGAGATGTTTATAAGAGGTCTTAGTGCACTGTCCAGAGAAACCGTGAGAGAATGATTGTGCATTTTCCTAGGGTTGTAGTTATACTCTGTTAATTCAAATGTTTTGTTAAAAAATGTTAACTGTCTAAGTAATTGCATGCATAAGACAGGCCAGGTGGTTTGTCTTGAGATATTTTAAGGTAGTAGTTTGAGTCCAGAATTTCTGTCATACACTTGCAATATCTGGTCTCAAACCCTAATACTCTCAAGAGTGGCATATGCAGGAGATGCACACGGTAGGCACACCCGTGGTTATTTTTGTTTCTCCTCCATCTCGGTACCCGTGGATGGCTTTTGCTCACATAAGCAGAAGTGTGAACTGGGCAAGCCACCTGTAAGTCTGTGTTCCTTGGGCTCCTTGCTCTTTGTGTGTGTGTTATTGCAGATTAGGATGGAATAAAGAAGATCTTGTTGCGGATGGCCACTTAATTTCTGTCCCAACAGTTCAGACAGAGAATGGCAAATTCCCTGTGTTACAATCCACTCTTCTCACGGCCGTGCACATGGTGGAATCTAATGTCTACTGACAGACTGCCTTTGGAGATTACAAACATCAGTCTGTTGCATTCTCTGTAAACACAGGCTGTGGGCACTACTATAAGCACTAGAAGGCAGATCAATGGTTTAATGAATCTATAAAAAGATGCTTGAACTCGGCTGCAATTTACCGAGCACTCCAGTTAAATGAAGCTCCTGTAGTCTTTAACAAAGATAGAGATAATCAATGGCTGGGGAGGGAAGCCAATGTCCAGTCACAACAACCTCCCAGAATTTGTGTTGTCATCTCACTGCTCACAGAGGTTAGGCCGACTCAGGCTGCGATGTTTGAGCTGCATTTTGCCCAGAGATGACATAATCATAGTAGCGTTGCTTCTGTGAGGAATATTTTTAAAAGCAATGAAATATTATTTGAATAATATTTCTTTAAAGCAACAAGATTAAGTTTAGGAATTAAATTTATTCTAACATGTAGTGTCTTTGTCAGGCATCCCCATGATGAAAAGTAAATAAGGGAATAAAATTCATTCATGATTAAGTCTTCAGAATGTCAAATTGCTTCATGTTGGAGAGCCCTGATTAATCCTTCCTGGTAAAATATTCCTCATTAGTTTGCTATGGCTAAGAGTTAACCACTCCTATTATAAATTCAGACATTAATGTATTTTCTGCTTAATTCGTCTTCTAATAGAGGAAAATATAGTTGGAAGATATTAATTTTTTACTTCCAAATGTGCTTTGGAAACATTATACTGATTTATGAGAGAGATTGGAGACATGTAGGAGAATTGCTTCATAAATATGTTGAAATGTATTTGCAAGTATTTAACCACTTTTGATTGTCGAAAAACTACTGCCCTGACTTTAAAATGATCGCCCTCCCCCCCCCCCCCCAGAGTTAGAATTAATAACATAAACCAAAGATTTTTATATCTAATTTTGGTCATATGAACTTCCTTAGTGTTTCACTTCTTGATCAGCTAATTAACATTAAGAGCTGGATCCAACCCCAGTAAGTGTATGTGGGAGGTTCAGTGGGTAGTAGGAATTCTGAAGTCTGATAACTGTTTATCAGCTTCACGGGCCTTTTGCCAAACATTTCGTGACAAAGTGGTGACTTATCTTGTAATTTGTTTTGATACAATGACTTTGTATTTTAAGATATGCTGAGCAGTTCTATGATTGCACAACCAACTCTGTTATAAGAATCTTTGAAGGCCCTGGCACTTTCTGTGATCATCTGTAGGGTTATATGTTTCCTTAGTTGGGGCAATTTAAGTTATTGGTGTCAAAGGACTTAGGGAGACAGAGACCCCGGGGTAGGTGAGATAAAGCTGGGCAAATCGTTGAAGACCAGGGGATTTGCCCAACAGGAGGCAAGTTCCTCTGTGATGATTTTTTGTTTGTTTTTAGCCAAGATTAAAAAACAACCTTGTTATTTATTTATCCACTTATTATTATCGTTATTATTATTATTTTTGTTAATCCTCACCCAAGGATAGAGAGAGAGAAACATCAATGTAAGAGAGACACATCAATTGGTTGCCTCCTGCACGCGCCCCGACCAGGGCCAGGGATTGAGCCTGCAACCCAGGTATGTGCCCTGGACCAGAATCAAACCCAGGACCCGTCAGTTCACGGGCCCATGCTCTATCCACCAGTCAAATTGGCTAGGGCCATCCATTTATTATTTGGAAAATAAAATAAAAAGACATATTGAATGCCTATATAATGTGCTATGCACTGTTTTAGGTTTGGTGGATTATTATTAAATAAGAAAAAAGTCCCTGCCTTAAAGGGACTTACATTCTATTCTCTAAGGGAGATAGTAATTTATAAGTTATAAATATGTAAATACATATCACAACTTCAGGTAGTGATAACTGCTATGGGAAAAAGGAGGGTGGAGGGACGGATAGTGATAAGATGCTGTTACATCTGGTGGTCACAGAGGTTATCTTTGAGGGGGTGACATGTGGGTAGGGACAAAACGAAGTGATACAGCTAGTCATTTGAAGAGCTTATAGCAGAGTTTCAGAGAGGAGGGGAGCAAGTAAAAAGCAGAGGTCCTTAGGCAGGAATAGGCTTGACATTTTTGTCAAGGAAGTCAGGCTGCAGTTGAACAATCAAGGTCGTTAGGGGCTTGATCACATAGGCCAGAGAGGTAATAGTTTGAATTTTATTCCAAACGTGAGGGCAGCTATTGGGAAGTGTGACATATCTGATTTTCATTGTTGATTGGATCTCTGTTAAGAAAGTAATACATTTAAAATTTAAGATCCTGGATGCAAAGGGGATTTGGAGAGCAACAAAGGCAACAGCATTCTCATTAAAATTGAGTGTGTCTGGCAATAGAAAACTAAAAATATAATATTCACTGAATTATTCACTAGTGGTTATGAAACGTTTCCCAGTAGCAAAAGTGTGTTGAACCAATTTAGTTAGTTTTTTTCTAAAGTGTTGGAGAAAATGAACCAAGGATGGACATGGTAGGCTAAATGCTGACACAGTGATTTTACTTCTCTACAGTGGACGGAGCTTACCCCCAACATAGTGGGAGGTTAAGGCCTCAGAAGGCAAGCTCGGCACAGAAATCTAGTCTTTAGCATCCACAGGTCTTCTCAAGCCCTACCCCTAGACGTGGTGTGATGATAAAGAGATGGTACTTTGAAGGGAACATCTTTGGGTAAAGGAATTATTCTGAAGTTTATTTTATTCTAAGAGTAGACTTAATTTGTTGATTACTTATAAGATGTATCAGGAATTTTTATGCAACTAACAGAAGATTCAGCTCAAACTGGTTTAAAGGCATCTTTTCTTTGATGGAACTGTGAAGTCCTATAAGTTAGGGCAGGCGTCCTCAAACTACGGCCCGCGGGCCACATGCGGGTGTTTTTGCCGTTTTGTTTTTTTACTTCAAAATAAGATATGTGCAGTGTGCATAGGAATTTGTTCATAGTTTTTTTTAAACTATAGTCCGGCCCTCCAAGGGTCTGAGGGACAGTGAACTGGCCCCTATTTAAAAAGTTTGAGGACCCCTGAGTTAGGGTATACTTCAGGTGGATGGATCCTGCAGTGTAGTGGTGTCTTAGCATGGTCTCATGTCTTCCCATTTCTATATTCTTCTGCAGAGAGTGTTGGCTAGCTTCCAAGGCAAGCCCCTCAGAGATCATGGGATGACTACTGCAGCGATCAGGGCTATATGCTTCTTTATTCACATCCAATAGAAGAGAGAGTGACTAGCAATCCATGCAGGAACCTTGAAATGTCCACTCTCTGTCTATACTTTGGTCACATACTCATGCTTGAACTGGAGATTGTGACAAGAGCAATGGATTTTTTAAATTAGTTAAGCCAGTTAGGGTTTTCCTCTGATGTTGGGGTTGGATTCATTTTCCTCTAAAGCCTGCATGGGGAAGGGAAGTCACCAGAATGAAAATCTGGAAACTGTTAAGAGAGGAAGGGGTCAGAATGATAGCGGATGGCAGGTGCTAGCAAATGCCCACTGGAGAGAAGGAGAGGTGATCTCCTGAGGTTATCCCATGAAGTTGAATTCTTTACCCAATGAACATGTCATGCCCATCTACTCTTGTCATATGGAGGAAGGAATCTGGAATCCAAGTGTGGACTGAAAGATAAAAAATGTGGTCACCATTCATCATGGGGCACTTAGATGAGCGACTTCTTCCAGCCAGGACCAGAGGCTTTGCAAACCTGATGAGAATGTTGGCTTTAGTACCCAGACCAAAGTGCTGACTTTTTCTATATTTTTTGTGCTCTATAGAACATGAGATTGCTCAGAACTAAGATGAAGGGATTGTGGTTAGCTATTAGATGTGCTCATTTATGAAGAGGAACAATGGTGCAGTTAAAACAGCAAGCCCAGTAAATACAGGGTGGGCACAAGTAGGATTACAGTTACTTGTATGAAAAGTAATAAAATATTAATAAATAATAATATAAGAATAAGCTCTGTGTTTCACATACTCACAACTGCAAACCTACTTTTGCCCTACCCCGTAGTTTCATCAGTGTAAGTGGCCTGGGAGGTGTTGGCCAAGGACCATATTGAATGTAGGGAGGCAGATGCCTGGGATGGGATGCGTGATGGGACGACGCAGCTGTTAACCATCAAGAGTCAGCCTGCCCACCCACACATTTAAGCTACTTCCTCTGTGGCTGGAAACTGTGTGTGCTAAACAGAAGGGAAAGGGGAGTGTTCAAGCAAATTGTGATTTAGTCTGAGGCTGAATGCATTAAGTGCAGATGGCCCATGGAGCAGAGACCCTGAAGGCTGCAACTTTCACAGTTATTAAATTCAACACATATTTGTTGAACAGCCATTGTGTGCCAGGCCCTGTGCTAGTCGTATTGGATTTCATTCCAGATTTTCATTCAACAAGAACCTGTTTCCTACCCTCATGAAGCTTATAGTCCAGTGGGAGACATTTATTCAAATAATAACACAGATGTGAAATTGCCATGGTGACCAGTGCTATGGTGGTGTGGGCACAGTGCTAAGAGAGGCCCTGGCAGGGAGATTTGACTAGTCAGCAGATCTGGAAGGTTCCCTAAGGAAGTAAGTAGTACTTGGACTGAAATAATAAGGATGAAGAGATGTTAAGTAGGTAAGGAGGGGAGGAAAGAGCTTTTGGGCTGAGGACACAGCAGCATGATGTTGACTTCTGGCCCCGATTTGCCACTTCTTTGCTAATTTCACATAGTCTGTGAAAGGAATTGAAGGAATTGAACATTACCTACAAACAAGAAAACAAACAAACATCCCCTGGAACGATAAATCCCATTTATCTATTTGTTTGTGTAGTCATTCATCTATTCATTCATTGGGGATTCACTGGCTTCTGCTTTCCCTGACTTCACTCAGCCATAGTTAGCATATTATTATTAATTTATTTCAGGGGTTATATTGACAGCTTGTAATTCCTGAAGGCAGAAGCATTTTATAAAGGAATAAAAATAATAAAAATAATGATAACTATAAGAGCCCAAGTATTTTTAAGGATCAAATGTATCAGAAAAGCAACAATGGCAACAGAGAAAAAAGATTGGGTGAAAATGCACTGATGTGAGAGAGGGGATAATGTAATTACTGTCTGGCCAATCTGGTTGGATGATTGAAAATAAATGGGGTAAGTTACTCTTTGATGGGAAGAGCCACAGACAGGGCAGATCCCGCGTTCTACCTCCTGCCAGGTGTGGGGAGAGATGTGGTTTTGTTACAGAGAGAAGGAACAGCAATGTTAACATTAATGCGAGGGCACACAGGAAGTGGGGTGATGATACATTCCAGGAGAGAGGACTGCTTATTGACACTCAGGTCCCCAGACTAGACGACGGTGATAAAATGGAAACAGAACAGCGTGTCTGCTGGCACAGTAACACCGGACGATTCTCATGGCACAGCCGTGTGGCGCGCAGGAAGGAATCCTCCTGCGTTTCTTTGTATTCTTTGTTTCAGCTTCGGATCTCATTGAGTGCGTAGGATCATGATGACAGCTCCGTAGAAATGTAGGGAGAAGTAAATAGGCAGGTAATTCAGATTTTATCATCCGGGGTCTCCACTGGGTGATGTGGAGGTGTGTGCCTCACATGAAAGGCATCTGCATCGCTCTTTATGATGCCAAAGGGAAGAGCTGACCCTTCCCGAGGCCAACCAGACCTGCACCTGCCTCCGATGGCTGAGTGGGGACCGCGGGGCAGTTCAGCTGGAGGCAGCAGCCCCTCTCCAGTTCCAGTAACTTCTGAAAAACCTCATCGAGTGACGGTTGTTTCCAAAAGAGGCTGATTTTAAAACTGTGATGAAAATGGCTAACAGCAGGCTGAAGGTTAAAGTAAAAAACTTAAAAACCATAAAATCTGCCTGGAGGCTATTTAAGCAAACTGTTTTAGAGGCACAGATGGTTCATATACCTCTGAGCCAAAAACAAAAAAGTAAAAAGGGGACAGTAAAGCTGGCGCGATTAAGCAGACAAATATGAAAGTTTTATTAGTACTAAAAAGGCATCCTTTAGAAAAATGAAAAATCTATCTCCGGAAACTTGGAAGACCTGTTAAGAGCCAGTGGGAAATGGAGAGGTCAAACAGACGACATCTTAAAGCGCAATCAGAGATAGTGAAAAATTACAATGTGCCTACGTCCAGTGGAGAGATGTGCCCTGAGGAGATCTAAAAGTGTCAGACATCAAATAATTATAAAGACTTAAATGTTTAATAATAGGGAATTATTCAATAAACTGTGGCACTTTTTACTGTGAAATACTGTGTATTCATGTAAATATGGCCTTGTAAAAATATTTAATGATGTATAAGCATATACATATTTATGTGTTATATACATATATATGTAAAACAAACTAAATATCTGCTCCTGTCTTAATGTAATCCATTCCAAAGATTTTAGCACTCATATTAGGAAAGTATAACTCATCAGGATAAAATGCTTGGTCAGAAGTAACATGACAATATGTGTTTGTAACTAAATATTTGACCATATTCATAATTACTTCTGGTGAATAAATGCATATGGATGAATATATAGAAATTACTATTTAGAATAAATATGTAGACTAAATATATAGAGATGGCATTGTTGGATCAATGTATCCTATATAATAAAAGTTTAATATGCAAATCGACTGAGCAGTGGAACTGCTGGTTGGCGGGGGGCAGGGCTGGTGAGCGGGTGGTGCCGGGACAGCCAAGGCAGGTGCCAGCAGGCAGAGGGAGTGGACAGCGATGGGGGGGGGAGAGGGGGCGGTGGTGACCAGCGGTGGCGGGGCGATGGGGGGTGGGGCTGGCCATTTGCCGGCTGGCGCCAGCCCCCAGTCACCTCCAGTAGAGGGAGGCCACGGGTGGTGGTGAGGCGGCGATGGGGGGCAGGGCCAGCCGGCGCTGTCCCCCAATTGGACTGCCAGTCACCTCCCGCAGAGAGAGGCCACCAGTGGTGGTGGCAGTCGGCCCTCTGGTCGCCTACCGCAGAGGGAGGCCAGACTGTGGCTTAGGCACACTCCCCATGGGAGCCATCAGTCAGTTGGACATCCCCCAAGGGGTCCTGGACTGTGAAAGGGTGCAGGCCGAGCTGAAGGACCCCCCTCCCCCAGTGCACGAATTTTTGTGCACCGGGCCTCTAGTATACAATATTTTAAAGTTTTTGTTATGAATGTCAAATCCTCATTCAGAAATTCTATCAATTTACTTTTTGGAGAAAAAGAAAGAAAGAAAGCAATGCAAGAGAAAGATGCAGTATGTGGACAGTGGGTGTGGCTTCCCTGCCTTGTATTGTTGATGTAGAACAGCTTTTGTAGGGATTTTGATGCAACTTAAATGGTGATTCGAGTCTCCGAGGAAAATCAGCTTGGAGCAAATTTGAGGAGCTTAAGTGCCATAAATCAGAAGGTCCAAAGCATAGGGAGGAAATAAAGCATGGGGTTGCTGGTAGTGTTATTAAACATTGTAAGCAGCCCTGAGAACTGGGAAATCTGTGGGGTTGGAGGGCCCCCAGCCTCCTCCAGGGGTACCGCTGAGTGCTCCTGCATGCAATCTCTACGCGTTCCTGTGCCCGCCGGGGCACACACATGCCCACACACAGACAGTCACTGGGGTTTCCACTGGTGAGCTGCCATTATAATGTTGAGAAAAGTCAGACTCTGGAGAATAACAGAACAGTTTGCAGGGCTGCCATTTAAGAAGCCTTCTCTGAGGATAGAAAAACTGTACTTGTGTCTTGAGTTAGCATTCAATATAAACCTGTATAAAAGTGACCAAATACAGCCATGCAGAAGGTAAGGTAAGTTGTCTGGCTTTTCGGAAACCCAAATTATTCACTTAGAGTTTGGCCAACTCCCTCCAAAAGGACTCTTGAGGAAAATAAATAACCCAAGGCAAAGAATAAAGCCTTGCGTGGGATTAAGAAGCTGGGTAAGGAGGGGATGCCATTCCTCAGAGCACAGGTGAATTAACAGATACCATCCCAGGGATTTATATTAGGAATAGTGACACTTAATGTACTGGTTGCTTACTTGGAAGGAGATGACAGGAAGGAGGGGGGAGTTTGCTACTTTCTCTAAGTTGCTTTCCTTTAAAAAACCACAGAGGATTACCTCTCCCTCCCATCCCCCCCAGAAACAAACCCTGCTCTACAAATATATAAATGTAAAGAGGTAACTCGACATTAGATGCAGTTTCATTCACTGAGCTGTCAGCTAGCTCACAGGAACAGAAAGTTCCGCCCTCACACTTCCTGATACAGGCTGCCCCTCAGCATCCCCAGAGAGGGAGCTTGGTCCAGAGTGAAGGGGGCTCAGCTGTGTTTCTTGACTAAAGTAAAAAAAAAAAAAAAGTTTTGAAGGGTTTGCATTAAAGAAAGTTTTAAAAAGTGGGCAAAAGTACATCAACCAATGATCATCAGGCTTTGTCCCATCTTCATAGGAAATGTGTAGTTCATCCTTCTTTAACCTGATTTTTACAAAAGGCTAACGCTGAACTTTAGGAGAATTGACATAGAGGATTAAATATATTTTCATTAGACTCCAGCCTACACAAATATGGGATACAAGAGCCTGAGAAGGTATACTGCTTGTTGAGGACAAAAGATCCAATAATAAAACGAAAGAGTTGGGGAAGATAAATGGAATGAAAGTGTACTCTGCCTCTTAGCACTCAGGGCTAACCTTTGTCGTTGGCCACCTTGGAGAAAGACTGGGTCAAACTCGTGGCAGATGGTTTAATGCCTCGTGCATATATCAGTCCACCGAGGCGGCCCTGGAAATGCAAGCAGGTTGTCGGTGATCGTGTGTAGCAGTTGTGAGTGCTCCCACTCTTGCAGGAAGGTATTCAGGTACCATGCTTCAGGGTTCGAGCGGAGCGTTTCGGGTGGGGAAAGCATTTCCCCTTTGTGTGGCGGCACAGAGGATGAGGCATGCTCGGGGAGGGGTGGCTTAGACCATGCTGGGTGGATGGAAGGGAGAAGGTGGAGTCACACCCCAAGCGCACGGTTTAGTTTCACGACTTCTTACTTCTGGATGAAGTGGTGCCATAGAGAGTCCATCAAGTATGAGGAATTTGTGAATCAGATGTGAAGGCAGCAGACACGATTGCTGTAAATCTAATGGAAGGTCGAACCGGATATTCAAGTCAATACTGATTTAAAAAAAAGCAGCAGCCCCAATCTCATGGCCTGGTGGCACCGCCTTGTACCAATGATACCTTTTCCCATTTTCTTTGCCCTAAATTGTTGAATAAGTAGAAAAAAAGATATTGGCCTCCCAATTCCAGAGCATTAAACTTGACTTAAAGAGTGAATTAAAAACACATAAACCCGGAGAATTATGAGGAGGCACACACCCAAGCCCTCTACCAGGCACGGAGCTCATAGAAAATACTTGTATTTATTGAGACTTAAATCAAGACAACCAGAATTAAATAGAAAGTCGGGAAGAGTTTGGTGAGATTTAGGGCACCGTGCTGTATTAAATGTGAGGAGAGAAGAAAATTAAAGTGCACAAAAGTAAACAGAGGTAGAGCTTCAGTTAACATTTCCATTCCCCCACACGCAGAACTCCCCTCCTCAATCAAGCCCTTTTGCTCACTTCCTTTACATTTCTAATGCAGCCATTTAGCACTTAATAAATATCAGTTACATTTAATTCTCCAGGACCATGTAATTCAGCTCTGGCCAAGGAGGTTTGCGACATCCCCAGGGCCTACATATTTGGCTACAGACTTGTTCAGCGTTGGTAATAGTGATGTGGACCTCAATTGCTTTCTCCCTATGTATATAGGGACATAGGGTGACACATTGAATAAAACCTATGTCAAAGTAATTATTTCAGTTTGCCCCCATCACCTGTGCTCTCCGGGGACACCCAGGGGTGACTGCCATGTTGTGCTAAACCAGCTGTGCCTGGGAGGAGAGGTGGAGAGATGGGCCTCATTCACTCCTGGCAGCCCAGTACCCCTGGGGCCCTCTTGTCCACACCTGGAAGGCTGAGCTTGCTCCTAGTGGGGGCAGGAAAGAGATTGGTTTCTTCCATCTTGATTTGGGGTCCTGAGGCTAAAATAAGTCTGCCTGTCACTCAGCCCCTCGCCAGGGGCTGCTGTTAGCAGGGCCAGGGCCAGTTGGTTTAGGCCAAGGTGCCAGTATAGGTTGGGGGAGTAAAAGGCTGGAGAAGAGCACGGTGATGCGTATTTGGGTGCAGATCCAAGTCTGTGCAGCTAGTGGAGGAACCAGCCACTCAGCTAATCCTCACAGGCCGGGACCTATCTCAGGGCTGAATGCCACGGGACACAGAAACCTGAGACGTGGTTTATGCTCTGAAGAATGTCTGCCTGAGTGTGCGAGTTCTCTGCTTGTGTGGAAATTGACCTCATGCTGCACATTTACTCACTTATTTATTCAGCATCCACTGCATGCTGGGCATTGTTCTGTGGCCGGGGATGCAAAGATAAATAAGGGAGGCCTCGAAGGCTCTCACAGTTGAATAAGGGAGGCCAACAAGTAAACAAATGATGCAGTGTGAGGCATGCTGGAGATGTGGATAAGAAGAACAGGGGCGGCAGTGGGGACCTCCCCATCCCAGGGGCCAGGCTCTGTGCCTGAGTGAGCACCTGCTAGGCCGGAGACCGAAATACAAATTCAGGAAATGGGATGGAGAGGAAAAACGCTAGGGACAGGGAGGCAGAAAAAAGGATCTGAGTCAGGAGGGAGAGCTCCACATCACATATTAAAAAGCAAGTGTATAATCCTATTGTAATGCCCACATTATATCTTCCCATTTAAAAACATCACAAGCTTTACAGGAATACTTAAACCATATGACACGCCTCAGACATTGATTTTGGGACATCCTTTTGTCTTTGGGTTGTAGCTGAAGAAGCCTACCAGAGGTAGAGGGGGCAGAGAAGCAGAGAATAATCAGATGGGGCTCGTGGCAGACATGTGAGGAGGTGAATGCTTGTCTATATGCTTTCCGGACTGTTCAAGCTGAAAGTGCTTTTGGAAAGATGTTTTCCTTTTACCAATGAGAGAGCCGTGGCCCTGAGAAGAGAAGTGACTTGCAGGGGTGGCACAGTGAGTGAGGAGCTATGACGGGTGTGGTCTCTGACGTCAACAAGGGGAGAATTGTAATGGCAGTTGCCCAAAGGGCAAGAGAAACGGCTCTCCTTTAGATTAGGTAATATTTAGTGAGTGCACCGGTAAACTCTATAGAAGGGCGCATTGTGCCATTTTTTAACCTGAGCCCATAGTGAGAAATACATGTTGCTTTGTAATTTAGTTCTCGTTCTCTCTCTCTCTCTCTCTCTCTCTCTCTCTCTCTCTCTCTCTCTCTCTCTCTTTCTCCCTCTCTCTCTCTCTTCCTTTTCATTGTCTCAAAGTCTCTTGGATGCTGGCATTTTTTTGATATTACCAGAAAGTGTCAACAGAAGATTTTCTCACAGTTATGTCACAACTGCACCCTAGCTGACAACAATTGTAAAATATATCATGATTTCAGCGGTATTACAATGTGAAAAATGTTTAGAATACACAATACAGGATATATCTACTTAAAACTAAAACGAAGATTTCATGAAACGATACTATATTTCTGTGTGATGCGCTTTGATATTTTCTGCTTTGTTCTATTTCATTAAAAAATTGCCTGTTGGGACTC
This sequence comes from Cnephaeus nilssonii, assembly GCF_951640355.1. Classification (NCBI taxonomy): domain Eukaryota; kingdom Metazoa; phylum Chordata; class Mammalia; order Chiroptera; family Vespertilionidae; genus Cnephaeus; species Cnephaeus nilssonii. The sequence continues at coordinate 38,724,043 of NC_137080.1, read as the reverse complement.
ATTAATGGGTTGAGAACCCAGCTTGAAAACACTAGATAAATAGATCAATTTGTATGAAATGTAATTATTGTGGCAGAATAGCGGGGCCTTCAAGGTCTCACCACTGGATTCCTCTTGACCTTAACACTGCACATTAATCTGAGTATTTCTATCAGTTATTCTAAACTTTCACTGTGGGCTCTCTTAATGGGTCAGATTTATCTCTTACAATGGTCAATGGCTGCTCCATTTATCATTTGTTTTAAAGTATGCACTTGTCTTGATGGAAAACTGGGGGTGATGGTGTATTATTGATCAGACAGTAAAAGAAGGTACACGAATTTTAAAATGTGCGATGTCCAGCACTTGTACCAGGTGAGAGTGAAGGAAAGGAAGGCGGAGGTGGGGAGGTGGGGAAGGACAAGGATAAGAAATCCAGGGGGTGGAGGAAGACTAGACAGGCGGAGGCGCCAGACCAGTGGAGTGAAGGAGGGGGAGGGGCCTGCCAGCAGCTGCCCACTGTAGTCCTGAGCCTTGGGCCAAGGAGATGAGGAGTGACCTGGAGGGATAGACTCTTGCCATGTTTGGCTGGTCTTCATGCCGCAGTCAAAGAGATGATGCCCAGGCCTGTTCTGCAGAGCTGTGCTATTAATTGTGGCCCCAGGCGCTCGCTCTCTCTCTCTCTCTCTCTCTCTCTCTCTCTCTCTCTCTCTCTCAGGGCTGGCCTACATCAGGGGAGCTGTTGGGAAGACAAGTTGGCTACCAAGGAGAAAGAGTGGTTGAACCTGTTTCAAAGTAGGCTGATAAATAACAGCTAATGCTTCCCCATTTAAATAATTAGATACTCGCAGCCAGATTGCAGGCAGGGTGGGGGTGGAGTGGGGCATAAAACCGCATAGAAAACTGGGGCAGAGGTGCTTCACCTCTTTAAAATTTAAAAAAAAAATTGATTTCAGAGAGGAAGGGAGAGGGAGAGAGATAGAAACATCAGTGATGAGAGAGAATCATTGATTGGCTGCCTCCTGCACACTCCACACTGGGGATTGAGCCTGCAACCCGGGCATGTGCCGCCCGACTGGGAATCGAACTGTGACCTCCTGGTTCATAGGCTGACACTCAACCATTGAGCCATGCTGGTTGGGCAGTGCTTAATCTCTTGTTTGTATCATGGCCTTCTAGGATAATCCAAAGACAACTTAAGGGTAGACCCCTTCTCCAATAAATAGATACACACACGGAACTTTACAGATCATTTCATGGGTTTAGATACTTTCTGAGTTGAAATTTATTCATGGGCCTTTTGAATCCAGGTTTAGAACCCTAAGTAAGGGTTATTGGATGTGGGAGAATGCAGCTCCCCATCTACTCTTCAAAAATTAGAGTCCTTCCCTTAAACTAGAGATGAAAGAGGGAATGTTTTTGACCTCTGCAGCCTGGAATGGCGGTTCAGAAGAGGTGGAGGTGAGCTGTAAACCTGTCCCCAGGAGGGGCAGTGAAAGCAGACAAGGGGTGACTAGTACCACTTGCTGTCCCGAGGCAGATTTCTGGAATATTAAGCATCCAACAATAAACTTCACAGCATAGGAGAGAGGGCAGTGCCTCAGTGCCGGAGACGATGCTCCTCGCACCATGTAGACCTTGAGAATCAAATGACACAGTTTTTCAGCAATTTGTCCAATCCTTAGAGCGGACATTCTTCTCAAAATGGACGTCAGTAAAGTCACAAACCAGTGAAATGATGGACAGATTCTTCCATTCGCATCACAGGGACATACGGATGGGGGAGGTCCCAGCCTTAGCTAGGTGTTGGCTTAAACAGCGTTTGCTGCCTGAGTGTGCTGTCAGATGCATTGGGATACTTAACAGAACTTGCCTCCTCTTCAAGGAATTTAAACTGTCAGCCCATTTGCCGCTCATCACTAATGTGAAATTTTTTAGAGGGAGCCACTTAGCTTGATTTACCAAGATATTGTTTCCTGTCTAGGGGAGGAAGCAGGGCTGGAGTCCACCGGCGTTGCCCCTTTGCAGAAGTCTGGGACACACAGGACACAGAACGGGTTACCGTGGGTCCCTGTGGCATTTCTTAAGGAAAAGCAATGCCACCCTGCTTTTGCCTCCCCGCACTTCTGCTCTGGAAGAAAGTGTCATTCATGCCACTGTTCCAATAACACGGGAATGGTCTCAGGCAGTTTGTCTTGAGTTTCTAGAATGGTCCAAGCATTGACCACTTTTCCTTCAGGGTGGGAGTGGGGTTCGGAGACGCGATTGCCCGGAGAGCCTGCCTGTGGCTGCAGTGGGAGGCTTGGCAAGGACAGCAGCATCTTTGTGCGGCAGTTAGTTAGCGCTTTTACTTTTTTTTTCCCAATCCCCTTCTGAGGGAAATCTGTGATTACATTTTTTCTCTGCACAGGTGCTGGAATGCTTTGCGCAAATACAAACATATCCCACTTCATGAGGAAATTTGGAAGTCATTTTCCTTCCATCTGTCTGAAGTAAACTGAGCTCTAAAACTGGCCACCCACCCACCCGTTCTCCCACGCACCTTCCCGGTGACAAAGAGGAGATGGCATTGTAAGAGAATGGAAAAAAAAAAAAAAAGATAAACCCTGCAAGGCATTGAAAAGAATGGCTTATTAGTGTCATTTGGACAGCTATGAATAACACACGATAGCTTCTAGGGCTGCCTATTATTCACAGAAGAGGAGCCTTAATTTCCCCTCTCTCCTCTTTGCCATCCCAATGTGCCTTTATTACAGATACCTTTCCCCACTTAGTTCCCAAATCCTGGCCGAACCAGCGTGTTCGTTGATCACAGATCATTTTCTTAGGTCCACAGCGAGTTCTCGCCCACGTAGGTAGGTAAGCGGTGATCTTTTAGGAATGGGGGTGGGGGTGGGGGTGGGCAGCGCCCGTGTCCAGAGGACGCCGCAGCTGTGGGCGCTCCGCAGTCAGACAATCAGAGGCCCAGCAGGGCACCTTCCGAGCGCAGCTGCACAGCCCTCCTCGCGAGCTCTCCGAGGCTCTGCGCCCTACGTGCGGATTCCAAGCTACATTTAACACAATTGCCCATCAGCACTTAGGAAGCAGTTACCACAGAAACCCAGCAGAGACCAATTAGTCACATGATTAAATTAATTAAAATAACCCAGGGCATCTGCCATCTTGCCTCTTTCTGCAGCAGAGAGCGCGCGGCCCAGACAGACCTGCACTTGGTTAGCAGCCCTGTTGTGTCTCCTCCTCATCCCGGAATTGTCTTCTTACCGGGGAAGGGGTTCTCCTGATTTGCTTCTCTTTCCACGAGAACTCTTGGTTGTTTTGGAAGAGATTTCTCCCCTGTAAGCCAGGCAGTATCACATTTACAAAACATCAGGTTTAATAAACAATGGGGTTTGTTATGTTGGGGATAAGAGGATTTGGAAACATTTCCATTTGCACAGTTGAAAACTTTTGGAGGTTTTTTTAATGAGGGCTTTCACAATACATGCCAGAGGGTGCTCTGTAATATGCATTTACACTTGACCTGAGAATTCGGTGGCAAGTCAGGGAAACCAGACCATGGCTCTGCTTGTTAAAATAATGGAGGTATCATACGGGGCACAGGCGGCCTGTGTTCTAAGGCAGTCCTGAGTCAAAGGTGGTGTCTAATGATCCCACTCAGTGGCTCATCATTTGTAAAAGGCAGAAATGCACATTCTGAAGCTAGCGCCGTAAATCAGTGCTTTGTTCATGATGTGCTGAGTGACCTAATAATGGCCTCTATTATAGTATACCAGTGCCATACTTCTTACACACACACACACACACACACACACACACACACACACACACACACCAGCTTACCTAGATCTCATAGTGCTCACAGCAGCATGACCTCCATCATTTCAGGCACTTTCTGGAGACCCTTCTGATCCATTGAACCTGAGAGCAAATGACTGCACACAATTTGGAGATATCAAAGGAGGTAATGGTGTGGTTTCCCAAAGCTCTTTCTCTGTGAATGGGCTTGACAAAATGGCATAAGTTATCTAGTTCGGCCACATTAATCTCGTCTACAAACCTTGACTCTGAGCAGGAGAATCTCGGTTCTACATGAAGAAGAGGTAGCATGTCAGCAGGGACAGGTCTTTCAGCAGCTGTAGGCACTGGTCTGGTTTGAAGCTTGCTTCTTCCTGGGTGAGTCAGAGTCTAGTAAGACCTCAGAACAGATGTGTCCACCTGTCAGTTCTGAAAATCAGGTGGCTGGTAGAAGAGAGTCATATGGTAGTTAAAAATGCCGTGGCCTAACATATCACATAACTAGCTTCAAAGGAAATTAATTGGTAGGATATAAGCAATAATAAGAATATATATTTGTATCACATTTTATAATTTATAAAGCATTTACATACTTCCATAGTTCAACTTAATATCTTCTCTCTTATCCTTACTAATTCTCTTATTTAATGTATATATATTTTGTGTGCACTTGGTACACACTTTTGTAATCTGTTCAAGTGGCTATTTTGTGAATAAAATAAACATAATATGCATGCAACAGTTATAGGAAATATATTTTTCATTTTAGAGATTCTCCCTTTGAAATTAACAGAAAAAAAGAAAACATATTTTCTTTGCATAAGTGATTAATGAATAACCCTGCTAGAAATGATTTGAAAAAGATAATTTTAAACCTTTTATTATTAAATACAATATTAATAAATGTTTATTAAATAAATAGTAGAGCTTCTGTGAGCTATCGACTTGCTTTTACAAGCAGGTATCTGTTTCTACTATCTCTATATAAAACTGTTCTCAAACTATTAAAAACTATTAACAACTATTTTAAAGCTATTAATGACGACTCGTGGGGGAATGGCAAAATGAACCACAAATCAAAGTGTATCATGTCCTCTAGTTGTACTATATATCAGGCTTGGTCAAAATGTGTCAAGCGTTTGGAAAGTTATTACAAAATGTTTTAATAGACAGACTCTGCATGCCAAGTAGTGGATTTGAAACAGAGATTCGACTTTATTTGCTCACATTTGTATTGACTACAATTGTTATCCATGAATTGAGTTTTCACAGCAGCACAAGGGGCTGCCTGTCACCATCATTCTGAATTCTGGCTGCTGAGAGGAACTTTGAGGGGCTGATTGGTCATGGAGGGGGTATTGGCTGTGCATGCTCCATTGCAATTTTTAGGTTATCCTTTGTCTTGCATCATGAAGCTTCCTCCCATTCTACCAAGGAGGATCAGCAAAAGATGCCGCTGCATAATTTATGAATCATTCCTCCCTCCGTTTGGCCCCTCCCCTCCCCTGTGATACTGACATTCACTGTATATTGCTAGAATGCAACATATGAATGTTTTAGGGTTAGGTTGTTGACTCACAGGATCAAACCTGAGATGCTTCTGAGAAAGAAACCTGAGATGCTTCTGAGACTGAAAAAAAAATTTACAAAGTTAAATTTCTATGAAAATTGTGATTATAAGAAGCAGTTGCTGCCTGTATTGATTTTTAGCCTTTTCATTTTCATCTTCCTGGAAAAATCTTGGTTCTGAGTGCTTACTGCCACACTTAAACTGTCAAGGAAATCAACTTCAGATGACAGAAAATGAGATAGTTTAGAAATGAGTTTTTGTCTCTATTATTTTCATAAAGATTTAATAGCAAAGGGGCAGGGCAATTTGGGCAACTGCATGGTAGCTCTGCCATAAATCCCTTCTGAAAGTAAATCCATAAAGGAAAGTTGAGTAAGCAATACTGCAGAATATTATGGCCAGCATGTTGGTTCTAACCTGCTAACTCACACTCAGGAGATAAAGAAAAAATTTAAAATTTGGCTTAGTGATATTAAAAATTGGGCATTTGTTATTTTATTCAACAAATACCCATTTAGATCAGCAGCTGTCATTACCCTGTTACTTCTTACAACTGCTGTTCTTTCCAGAAGATACAATAATACTGGATAGCATATCTTTTATAGGGGTTTGTCTATCGTGCATACTTTCTATTATAATAAAACCCCATGAAGATAGTGATTTTTGTCTGTCTTATTTACTGCTATATGCTCAATGTTTAAAACTGTGTCAGCCATATGAAAGAGTTTGATAAATATTCATTGAATGAATGAATAAAAAGGTTTGAATTAAATAAATCAGGCTCGACTTTTTAAAACAAGGAGCATTGAAAGGAATGTTAATTTGTTTATAAGTTAGATTATTTAAATGTTAAAAAGAGCTGGTTTGGGTGCATAAGTGTTGGGTGCAATTGTTGAAACTGGGAATCTGTCCATATAGAGGATGTGGAGGCTGCAAAATAAAGGGTACACCAGTTGATTGCCCTGGTTTTCTTTTTTTTTTTTTCAATGTACAAATCCTTTAGCACAAAGAATCTAAATGGATCAGAGATAAAAATTCACATGGAATTTATTTTAACTTAGAAAACAATAGAAACAGCCATAAAATAAGAAAAAAGAGGAGATATTGGAAAAAGACTGAGAATTATAATGCATGAGTAATCCTGTCTGGGCTAAAGGGACGCAGAGTCTGGGGGTACTTAATCTCCTGATCACTCATCCACAGAGCTTTGTTCCTAAGCCACTGGGTTGTATAAAACCTTTGCAGATTAACTAACTGTCTTCCCGGGTTATAGTGGTAGGAATAATTATTTTATTCTCAGCCATGCAGTGGCGTCGCCATATGAAACTTTTTATTTTGTATTGTGTAAAAGAATATGGATTTGGTTGACCCACAGATCTGATTCCCCGCCCCCCCCCCCCCTTAATACCATCCACATGTAGTTTGTACCTTGAAGCAAACACAGACTTGTAATCTAAAGTAAAAATCTCAGTCATCATTCACTCACTGGCTTGCAATATACGTGTCAATTTCTTTCTCCTTTGAAAAGGAACTGTGTTTAATGCATTGCATAGAACTGACTTATAACCTTCGGGGAGGCACCTTTTTTGGGGGGGGGGGGGGTGGAGGGTGGTCTGATGCCCCAGTGTATATCAAATGGAACCCAGAAAAAGGTAGAAAATAACTAATTCAAAACGACCTTATCAACCGTTGAAATGATACTATGTTCCACAAAAGAACTTTCTTTTTTCCCCTCTTGTCCGTCTGGTGGTTTCTACTTTCTTAGCGGCTTCCTGCCTACATCTTACCAATCAGCTTGTAAGAAAGACAGTTTGGGGAGTCTGACCTACCTCTCTCCATCCCAAGTAATGTTCAGATAAGCTTTCTGCAGCTCTCTCTCCTGAGTGCCCTGCTAGATCCTCATGGTAAGGCTGGACCAGCCCAGGGAGGATTTGAGGGTTTTCCTGGGGACCTGCCTGTGGGGCCGTGCATCGCCAGGAGGGCGGTCAGCCATGTGCAGGCACTCCGCCTGCCCGCCCCCCCCCCGCAGGGCCTCACCTCTGCCCACCCACCAGGGGTTCGTTCCTCTCCTTCTAGGGCGCTTGGCTCCCAAGATCCATCCTCTCCCGAAATCCTGGCCCCCAAGTCCTTCTTGACCCCCAAGGGTTAGCATGTGAGCACCCTCTCCATTCACCTGTGGATACTCACAGTTCCTCCCAATTCAAATGTTCTCCTTACATCAGACACTGGGCTAAGCAGGTTGGTTTCATCCTCACCACAACCTGATGATAAAAGGTAATTTGTCCCCATCTTACGCAAGAGGCAACTAAGACGCGAAGAAGCTCAGTAAGTTACTCAGGACAGAACGCCCCGTGACCAGGCTGGGAATGGACTCCATCCTCTTTCCCCATCAGACGGTGCTTGCGACTCTCCCGGAATCAGGCTGCGCACGGCCAGGGGGGCAGCGGTGACCCGTACCTGGTCCCTGCCCCGTTCTGCTCCTCATCTTGTCTCCTACTGACACAACCTAAATCCCTGGAAAAGCCCAACCACCTTTTCAGGCTTTTCCTGAGGGTCTCAGAAATGTGTGCGTGCAGCAGTGAGAACCTGCCAATAATATACTTGCTTTCGGTTCCATAAACACTTCTGATGCCCTCTCTCTGGAAAGGTCTCTCCCTGGGGAGTCTGACCTATCAGGGCTGTTCCTAATCTATCAGGTTAAAGACAGCGGGCATCTCCAGAGCCTTCCTAGAGAATGTCCCAGCTAGTAGATAAAAGTTTAGGTGGTTGTTTCTTCCTTGAAACATTTCAGCTTAATTTGAGCTGGAAGACTTTATGAAAAGGCTTCTTTAAATGGAAGAAAGAAAGGTAGGAAAGAAGGAAGGAAGGAAGGAAGGAAGGAAGGGAGGGAGGGAAGGAGGGAGGGAGGGAGGGAGGGAGGGAGGGAGGGAGGGAGGGAGGGAGGGAGGGAGGGAGGGAGGGAGGAAGTCTAAGTTAAAATTTCATCATTGTCTGGAGAGAAGTTGGACTTAGTGTTTCAGCCAGATGTGTGGACAGTTTCTCCAACTGTAGCTCTTCCATGGGAATTACATTCCCCACAGCCGCTCATTTCCTTGGACACTCTGTGCTTGCAGAGCATGGCTTCACACACCCTGCCCTGTATGAGGAAGCCTTTCTCCAAGAAGCTGAGACCAGTCACTGGGCTGGGCTGGGCTGGGCTGGGCCATTCCTCTGGGAGGCGGCACTTTTTCTAACCTCGTCCTGTTCATGTACAGAGCTGCCTGGTAAGGTTCTGAGTATAATAAAGGAGCTTGGCTGGTCAGATTCCTTGTCAAGTTAAGAAGCCCTTTGTTTCTGTTTAGTTTTCTGAAACAAGACAAATTATGATATTTTCTGTTAATTTCTTTCCTTAATGAGTTTCATTAAAATCAAAGCTTCCAGGAGACTGCGCCTTGACAGCTGTCTAAGGGCTGTTTCATTTACTGGGGGCTGCTCGGACTGAATAATTATTACAGCTCGATAGTTTAAAAAGAAATAAGAACAACAGAGAGAAACGTGTGTTCCATGTTTCTATTTCTTTCCAGTGTCTGGGATGCTGTGGTGTTCAAAAGAGACCATTAAAACCATGTATTCTTTGAACTGAAATATTACTAAATCATCCCACGTTTGCTTCTTAATGGCTTCCTGGTTCTTAAATACTGAATTGCGTTAAATGGTGGTATGTTAAAAGGAAGCCTTTTAGAGGTTAATAAAAGAAAGTTTAAAAGAAAGATTGTCTTTAGGCACTGGCAGGTCAGGATGTCTTGGTGAGAATATGGGCAGCAGCATCTTTTATCTCATGGTTACTGAGTAAGTATAGCAATGCACACTCACTTGTCTCCCCAAAATCATTAAAAAAATACATTTTTATTGATTTCAGAGAGGAAGGGAGAGGGAGAGAGAGATAGAAACATCAGTGATGAGAGAGAATCATTGATCAGCTGCCTCCTGCGTGCCCCCCACTGGTGATCGAGCCTGCAGCCCGGGCATATGCCCGAACCAGGAATCGAACTATGATCTCCTGGTTCATAGGTTGACTCACAACCACTGAGCCATGCTGGCTGGGCTCCCCCCCCAAATAATTTGTATATGCCAACTTGGTGTAATAAAAAAGACTTTAAATTCATAGCCAGAATTCCATATTTAGAGTGTTCTTATTTGTGAGTCAAACTGCCCCCATGTTGAAATGCTGAGATCTCAAAAAAGGAAAATAAAATAATGTCAAAATTAAAACCTGATAGAATGAAATTTATATTGCCGTATGTAGGGATGAAATGATTCAGAATTAATGCAAATACTTTTGTGAGGAAAAAATTAAAAGAAGTGATGGCTGAAAATTTGATAATTGTTGAAGCTGAGTGATGGGAATTTGGAGACTCGCTGTTCTGTCGTTCTTATTTTTGTATATATGTAAAATTTTATAATAAAAGTGTTAAAAATGATGCAATGTTAATAGAAACACGATAGGTAATAGGTAAGGGATGGAAAAAAAAAAAGGAATTGTGGATTGTAGGAATTTGATGGACCAAAATATAATTTCACAACAAAAGCTTTAAAGGGAAGAAAAAGAAAAAATTTGAGAAAAAATTAATGAGGTGCAACTCTAGAATTCTTCAGATTCTGTTTCTTTTTTTTCTCCCAGCAGATATATGATTAATTTAGGAGAATCTAAGCTGGAGAAATACTCTATTTGGGGGAAGAATTTCTAGGAGCAGATTTAAATTTCATAAAGAAAGCACTATTAGTAAAAATGAGTTTAGTGGCTCATGTGGAGGAAAAGAAAGTAGGGTATAAATGGCGAGGGAACACAGAAAAGAATACGCATTTTCATTGTTCTTATTTTATCCCTAGCTTCTTAAAGAACTTGTAACAGACAAAGGGGCGTTGCTGGAGGATGCACCAGTGTGCCCAGAACAGCCACACTCCCCGTGCATGTGGAGGTGCAGGAAAGCAGAGGGAGACCCCCACAACTTAGAGGGAGAGCCAGCCAGCCCCCGTCTTGGGAGGACTCATTCCTTTGGCTGTGGTAGCCCTTGATAACACCCCATAGGACTGCTTTGGGTCACTTCCAAAGACCGGTTTCCATTTTCATATCATTCTACTTACTGATGGAGTTGGATGTGTAGCTGGACCCGGGAGTCTCTAAGTTTCCTCTGGATTCTGAGATTCTATGATTATGTAAGACAAAGAGAAATGAAAACATCCTCAGCGGTAACAGTTGGATGCAAGATAGGTGTGTCTGGATGCGTGTGGCTCTACACGTTCCCCGTAAAGGAAGACGTAGCCATATTGTGAGCTGTGGGCTGGCTGCCCACCAAGTAGCAGACTGAATGTAATCTGGCCCTTCTAGTTCTTAAAGCTTTTAATACGAAGGAGCCTGGTCTCACTCAGGAACTCCTCATTAAAGTATAAAACACTCTCCCGTAGTGTCGACGCTGGGAAGGCACTCTCCTTCCATAAAGTCTATCACTATCTTACAGAAATCTCTCCCCCAGGAGGTCCCTGAGCCCAGAGCTGCAGCTGTGTTTTAATAAGGGCTGGATAATTTTATGACCAATAACATTTGTCGTTACACATGCTACAAGAAGGTTAATCAAATCTCAGCCTTCAGGGCATAATCCGGGTTCCCACAGGAATTTTCCTGCAGAATTCTGTGTTTGGCTAGGGAAGCTCACTTCCCTCCTTACACATTAGTTGTTGACCATGGCTTCATAACTCTGGATTTGTGCCGCGATTGTTTCTCTTACTGTCACCAGAAATTTCAGTATTAAGATAGTTTGGGGGGCACAAACCTGAGTGTCACGGCTTTCCAAAGCTGGCTTTTAGAGCTCTATGTTTTCAGGCCAGTACTTTATTTTTCAACTTGTAACTTTAGTGAGACTGGAATAGTCAGTCTATCTGTTTCATTTGCGTCGAGGAGCCAGAGTTGAAGGCAACTTTCAGACCTGAGATACCAAATATTTTTCCAGCATTTCTCTGTTGCTTAGGAAACTCATAAACTGGTTCAAACATCTCACTTGGGGAAATATTGAAGTGACATTTAACTCAGAAACAAACTGCCTTTGGTCTGCTAAAGAAAACAGCATCGCTGCCTGAGAGGGCACCCGATCAAAATAAAGAGGGTAAGAGAGAGAGATGGCCGTGGAAAGCTGAGGTGTGGATGCCTGCAATACAAATTTTGAGAACGTCCTCGTGTTTTTCTTTGGTTTGGATTATATGCACAGATCAACCTGTGGTATTTCAACTGTCGTGTAATGAAGGAGTGAAGTCTCCTTGTCATTGAAGGGTCAGGAGACCCCCAAAAGTCTTCTACTCAGGATTCAATGGTGTTTCATGCAGCAAAGGACATAGACAATCAGAAGTAGGTCCTAGCTGTCCATGGGTTCCAGAGCCTCTGTCCAGTCCCATTGAGCTGCTCTCTGTCTCAATCTGCTGTCGGCTGTCTGCACAAGGCTGCCCTCAGGCTCCATCTGATTGAGGCCAGGTTGCCTCAGAGTCTGAAGCATGGTAGGAGTTCTATCTATACCTCCCACCCCTACCTCCTCATGCTGGGTTCTCCAAACTCAGTACAAGGCGGGTGCAAAGGGTCTGACTCAGACGGAGGGATTACTGGAAGGTGTGTGTGTGTGTGTGTGTGTGTGTGTAAGAGAGAGAGAGGCGGGGGAGAGAGAGAGAGAGAGAGAGAGAGAGAGAGAGAGAGAGGCACTAAAAGGGACTCAGTTTACATATGGTCATGTGGGTAGGAGGTGACTTGGGCCTATTCTAGGCTCCCAGGATCATGAGTTGAGAATGGAACAGGGCAGGTGTGGGATGGGGTGGGTGGAGCCCAAGAAGAGGAGGTAGAGCTCAGAGTGTTACTCCTTACTCCTTAGCACTTTCTTGGACTTCGGCTATATGCTAGAGGTATCTGGAGATAAGTGAAATGCATAAATAATATTAACTAAAACAACAACAACAACAAACAAACACAGAAATGAGGTTCTATTAAATTGTAGAATATACACCTAATCTCTAGGCATTAGTGCAGAGCCAGAGACCAAAAAATCAAAGTGCACCTGAAAGTGAACCTAATTTGAGAATTTAGATTAATTGACCAGTCTCTGTACCTTCCAAGACTCTAACCTGTGAAATGGAAAAAAAGGAGACTGGGGAGGGAAGGCATCCTGGCTCATCCACCTGTTCCCTGTACAGTGAAGGCACTTGAAGTTCTCCAGTGGCTTCCAGCATAATCTTGTACTTTCCCCCAGTGGCTTTCGGCTCAGTTTGTGTCAGCTTATTTGTACAAACAGATTTTTAAAAAATGGTCCCTTGCTAAGGGACCTGACATCTGCCACTCTCAGAAATTCGAAATGACAGATGCCCTGAAGGGTGAAAGGCCGTGGCTGATTTTCTGTAAAAAATAGAACCCACTCTGACTCCACCCTTCACCAACAGACAGCGTTGTCTAATCTGCACATTTAGTGGCCATTTCAGGTACTGAATGAAAATGCACAGCCTGGTTCTGCTTGTTCACACTGCTGTTTTCTCCTGCAAAACAAAACAAAGGCCATGCACGCTCCTGCCTTCCCTTTCTAAGGTTTAATGCAGTGCCCAGTCCGTGGGAGCCAGCAGGCGACGGAGGTTTCTGATGAGACACTTGGTGGGTCTGAAATCCTCATGCTTGCTCGCCCTTTGAGGTGCCTTTCATCCGCAGTGGCCACTTCCCCTCTCCACCATGGGAGAGAAAGAAAACAAGCATCAAGACTTTTGAAAGGGAAGGGAGTGGAGTTAAATTGAAGACAGAAGATGTTACTGTCTATTTTAGCCTGGCTTTTTAGGAAAGGGGGGCAGGAATTGGAACCAGAAAGCTGTGAGAACTAAGGCAGCTTTAGGGCTTGGCTTCTCTCCACCTCCTCTCTCATGGTTCTCATTTTCTCTGGCTGTCTGCTCCGTGTTTTTCTCTGTGTCAACCAGATTTCTTTGCTTCCCCATAGTTCCTGGTCCTCATCACTTCAGCGTGCGCACCTCCATCACGGTGTCACCAGCTCCTCCAACACTGTGCCCTTTCGGTTCAGGTCCTGGCGTTACCTGCTGTAGTCTTTCCGTGTATTCTAGTTCTTGTTCCTGAGACAGGAAGTCTGAATTAATCAGTTTGCCTTTTTTTTTGCAACAGACCATATCATGGGTTGCTGGACACCTAATCTAGTGGCTGCCTTTGGGTCATGTGCACATTTTTGGTCCAGCCAGCTAAGGCTGGATCACATGGCACAAAACATGGCACACAGCCTCTCAGAAGGGGATGTGGTGGGCAGACACTTTGATTGCTGTCTCAGGCCCACTGTCCAACATTCATCGAGTATTCACCTGTGTCAAGTACTGTGCTAGGTATCAAGGGAGATCAAAAGTCTTTCATTCATTTCCTATTTATGTAGTAAAGAGGGAAGGGCCACAACTAGAAGCAGATAAGAAATAGCAGGGAGCACATGGGAAGATGGTAGGAATGTAGGCTTAATACTCCATAACCAAAACCCAGAGCACACTTTCTTCCTCTGCAGTCCTGCTCCTTGAGTGTGACTGTGAACGATGGATAGGCCCTTAACAATGAATGAAATTCCAACGGAAAGCCTGCATCCAGGGCTCAGCTAAAATCCCGTTTCCTCCTGACTACTCCAGCCCAAGAGGATGCCCCTTCCTCACTGCCTTGCCTAGCAAGGTCCACATTTCAATAAGAATCTGCCACTATTTCTCCCCCCTCCTTTAATGAGTACAATTAGGCAGGAAACTCCTTAAGAGAACGGACCAGATCTTGAGCGCCTCTTCCCCATAATTCCCAGGGTTGACATTCTGTGAACTGAGGTGAAATGAAGTCAGACTGCTGGAATGGGTTCCTCTCTAGGAGGAGCCTTGGTCAATGACTGAATAGACTATGTATTAAATGCAATCCAGTCCCAAACTTGGTTAGTACAATTGTGATGATACAACACAAAATATCAGTACTTGAAAAGCCCAGGAATATAGACTGTGAGGGGTAATTTCTTGATTGAGTAAGGACGTGGTGTAGAAAGCCGTTGCTCATAGAAGGGTGAGCTGTGATGCTGATGGTGTGCGTGCCTTTGTCCTGGGAGGCCTGGGCCACCAGGGAGGCACTAAAGACTCTGCCAGGAGTGGGTGTGTGGAAGGAGGGGCAGCATTTACATTCAACTGGCTAGCTCTCTCATGACCTTTGTGAAGAGGTCCATTTAAAGAGCCTGGGGCTGTATCCAAGTAGGTAATAGTCCTTTCTCTTCAGTTCATATGTACTGTTCAGAACTCTCCATCGAAGAATTTCAGATATAGCAACACTAATTATCACACATTAGTCGTCATAGATAGACTTAAGTGGCAAGACTCATTTCCAGTTACTGACTTTACTATAGTTTCTGTGTATCTCAACCCATTTTTAAAAAAAGAAGGCAGCTGTCAACACAAAACGAAGAAGAATAAAGCTGAATAGTGGGAAGTGTGGCAGGTTTGCCTGTGGAGTTCATATAAAACACCATCTTTTAAATATGTATTTCATTGTTTCTAGCAACTTGACAAACTAAAACCATATTGAAAACGAACATGTGACTGAAATGAGCCGGAGCATGCCTCAGGCAACTCAGCACTTCCGCCAGTTTGGGGTTAACTTCCCTCACTCCTAACATTTGTGAGAGGGTGAGTCTAAATAACATGGAAACGAAATCATGAATTCCACACACAGAATAAATGAGGAGAGGGGCCACACACGCTTCAGCATGATTAAGCTTGCTGCTCCTCCCCAACCTCTGATGTTGCACAGACGAAAGGTCAGGAGGGGAGAGATGTGTCCTTGAATGAGAAGGAGCTGCCAGCAGATGGTGGGGACAATATGAGGCATCACTCCGGGCTCCCTCTGCTCTTTTCCTTTTGTATCCTAAGCAACCAGCATCCTGCCCTATTATGACCCCACATTATAATTTTTCTATACATTTGATTGGATCACCTGGCTACCTCTCAGTTGCTTCATTGTGAAACAGGAGGCATTGCCCTGCTCAGCAGGCTGGAAAGGAGCGACAGAGGCCTTGATGCGTTGACCCCTGTTAAAAATTATCTTCGTTTATTAAAGAAATCTTTACATTCTCATGCTTTCCCCCCGACTCGCATGCAAGACTAGTAGAAAAGAAAGGCACATCTCTGAAGCGAGAAAGGATTTTTATATCAATCTCCTTCATTAGGGGCCAGTTGCTTTAAAAATCATTCCTTTATTTGGGGGTCAGGCAAAGATGGAAGGTCAGAACAATCTGCCTCTTTGCCCCCTTTATATCCCACATATACAGGGAGCTCAGAACCCCATGCAGTGTGTCAGATTTTGCTTTGAGAAACCCTTCGGAAGTGAAAATGATAGCAGTGACCTGCTAAGGGCAATGGCATCCCATTGCAGGGTGGTGGGCTGATGACCTCAAAACAAAATGGAGGACAAAAAGAGCAATTTCATCACTCCCCCCGAACCAAGGTAAATCTGGGACATGTCACTGAAAGATTTTCCATATCAATTTTAAACGTTCCCCCAAATACAGCAGCCATGGGTGCCGGCAGCAGTTCCCAGAGAGCCCTGTGCGTGTGGCAGGGAAGCCCACTCCGTGGGCCCGAAAGCTCAGGATGAA
This sequence comes from Cnephaeus nilssonii, assembly GCF_951640355.1. NCBI lineage: Eukaryota > Metazoa > Chordata > Mammalia > Chiroptera > Vespertilionidae > Cnephaeus > Cnephaeus nilssonii. The sequence goes on along the minus strand of NC_137080.1, from coordinate 38,708,038 downwards.
GGGCCATGAAATAAACGTGGGCCGTGAGTCCCCCACCTCGCAGAGCTGCCTTTGTTGGAATGAGTGTGAAGCACGTGCCTTAACTTTCCGTTACTTTGGCTTTTTTGGCTAGTGTCACATCTTATAAGTCACAGTCTAGCTTCTCCTGTCCGTATCTTTACTGCACAGAAGGTTTCCCAATTTGCAAGCATTTGCAGCACGGCTGGGCCTGGAGATAAAACAGAATGCGTATGTAGTACAGTATGCATTCAACTGATGCACGAGATTCTTCCCACCATATGTGCAAAGTAGTGTGCTTTTCACTCGAGGCGCCCCTGCCAAGACTGCCAGGAGCCCATGAATAAGTGCAGGAACCTCCCTCCCAACACCAGGCCCCGCCCCTCCTTAGAAGGAGGTCCTTGCTTCGAGCAGCCGCCTGCCTGGTTGCCCCCCCTTTTAGCTCATTTGTCACAATGTTTTCCACTCACCTTTACACAGCCCTAACCTCATCCTTCTCCTCAGCCCTGCCCGGGGTGCCAGCCACCGTGGAGGTCAGCAGTGGAGTTCGGGTTGCCCTGCCCGTAGGAGAGGAGAGGGGTAATTAGCACTTATGCTAATGAGGATGACAAGACTGTGGTTAAAAACTCATCAGTTACATTAATGACACGAGCCAAACCAGCTGATGTTTTTTTCCTCCCCCTTAAATGTTTATTGTCCTTCATCTCAGGCAAAGCATAGCGTGCCAAGCCTTTTTGCTGGAAAGTAACATTGGTCTGGTCTTTGTAGAGAAATCTTCCAGGATCAGAAAAAAAGAAGTGAATGATATAGAGGAATTGTGTTTTTCACTCACCTCTTGGAATCTGTCTTGAATCTCCTTGTATCCTTTAGCCTATATAACCCACCCAGAGATTTTTTGAGTTGTTTTTTTGATGCTTGCTGCCTAACATTGGAATCATCACCTCCTTTGGCTTTCCTGAAGATTTAATATTTGTTTGAAAGCATACAGTATTTCTGACCAAAAGGTATCAGTGGACACCTAGCTCAGACTCTTTTCTTGAGCTAGGTCATCGGTGTTATGTGGCATGTACAACCACTCCCATTCAACCAAGTATGGGTAGCAAGCAGTAGCCCCACTTCACAGATGGGAAACAAAGTCACAGGCAGTAACTTCCTTTCCTCTGTCCTTCAACTTTTCAGCCACCAGTCTGGGAGGTAGGGCTCCTCTACCCACGAGCCCTGCAACAGGTATGTCCCATGGACAAGAGCGGTTGGTCTGGTTTTTAAAAATATATATACTTTATTGATTTTTACAGAGAGGAAGGGAGAGGGAAAGAGAGTTAGAACCATCGATGAGAGAGAAATATCGATCAGCTGCCTCCTGCACACCCACTACTGGGGATGTGCCCGCAACCAAGGTACATGCCCTTGACTGGAATCGAACCTGGGACCCTTGAGTCCGCAGGCCGACGCTCTAGCCACTGAGCCAAACCGGTGGTTAGGGCGATTGGTCTGTTTTTGATGAAGGTCACCTACGTGTAATAACAGTGCTATTAGAATCCATCTGTTGCAAATAAGTAATTATCTCAATTTTCTACATGGACCTCATTTCTATTATTTGCAGGCATTCCCCCCAACATGTGAACAAATGACCTTTGGGCCAATAGAAAGTGTGATGTGTGTGTGTGTGCTTACATTTTCCATGAATGCTAAAGGTTTCGCTGCTCCTGACTATATCTACAACACAGAGCACTGTGCGGCTCTGTGAGCTACGCCACCTCTCCTGCCCCGTAGACCCGGGGAATTCTTTGCCTGTGAGGGTACCCTGGGAATGGCAGTGCTCTGGGGTTTCAGCATTGTGCTGTCACTGTGGGTGTGGTGGAAGGAGATGTCCACCACAGGGGAAAGAACAGGCGGAAGGTGGACACTGCCGTGTTCATGTGGACATCTGAGTGGGAAGGGAGACAGCTGGGCTAGCGGGTGCTCAGAGAGAGGTGGGAGCGACGTGTTCTGGAAAGATCCAGGACAGGAGATGGTAGGAACGTTGAGTTGCCCGGGGAATCTGACAGACCATCACGCTGGCCCTGTTGGAATCTTCCTTCCAGAGGAGAACACGCCTGCATTTTAGCAAATTCCCTGTAGGGCAGGACTGGCTCCTGAGCCTTGGAGAGCGCCCTTGGCCGGGCAGGGGCCTCCAGAGCCCCCCCTGAAGCCCTGGCTTTGGATGCACATCATCACTCTGCAGGGGTGGTGAGTCACCCGGAGCTCGGTTCTCATTCACCCGGTAATTGGTTATTTTCACACAAACTGTGACTAAGGAACATGATTACACACCTGTCACCACATGACGGGAAAGAGAGCTGTCTGTGAGCCGAGGAACGGGCGCGCTTCCACCCGGTCTCCGTGGAGTCTTCTCCATCAAGGATGTCATTTTCCATTTTTACCTCGAAACACGACAGACATTACAGCTACGGCCTTGTCTGTATCACTTAGAGGAATTGCCGCCACAGACGCTAATCTAAGCTAACACGATTTTATTTTGATTATATCTTTGTAGACCTCGGGTCCTAGAGCACAGGCGGGCAGGACAGAGTGTGAAGGAGCGCGTGTGGCACCTGTAGAGCAGCTTCCTGTGACAGAGCAAGGGGTGGGGAGAAATAGAGATGAAAACGTTTCACACAGGGAGGACGACTTAAGATGAAATAAATCTTTAAAATAGAAGAAAGCTGTCTGTGAATGCACAGGTGACTGAGGGAGGCAATTCTCATTTATGGAGAAGAGATTGCCCGGTGACTCCGATTCCTAAAGGCTGTGAAGGAGAGAAGGTGTGTCAGAAATGGGGACGAACACAATAAACACAACAAAACGCAAAGGCAACAGTTTTGAGCTGCATGCTAAAACCAACAAGGACTTAATAGATGCTGCAACACTTAGTTTTTTGAAAAAGCCCTAGCCTTTCGAATAAAAATATAATATGCACTCATTTGCACATGTGCTGAAAATGGTGAACCAACTGCAGTGCTAGATTGTTCGGAGATGCTCCCCGCTCCCCCCTCTATCTGGTCTGCGCCTGTCTGGTTCTGCCGTTCAGCTTGGGAAGAGCCTGGGTCACAGTGCTGAGCACTTCAGTCGGCAAGCGACATGGGTGTCCTCTGTCACTCCATAAGAAACGAAGTTGACACGTGGTTAAGTTCGTAGCTGGAAAATAAAGAATAAAGGGAGATGGCATGAATGGTAATGAAGGTAACCAACAGTAAAACATTGACTAAATTACAGGGACCTCTGAGTCTGCACTTTCACATCCAACAATTCAACTGAGAATTGAAAATTTTGGGGGAAAAGAGTTATGTAGTTGGTAATGTGTACTAGGTAGTGAACATGTGCAGGCTTTCCTCTTGTCATTATTGCCTAAAAAACACAGTATAACAGCCATTTACATAACATGTACAGTATCAGATATTCTAAGTAACCTAGAGCTGATCGAAAGCATATGGGAGGGGGTGTGTAGTTTATATGCAAATACCACACCATTTTATATAAGGGACTTGAGCATCTGCAGGTTTTGGTATCTGCAGGGGGTCCTGGAACCCACAGGGACAATGAGCCATGACTTCTTTCTCTGCCTTCTGGCAATCTCTACGGTTCCTGTGGTTCATGGTCAGCCAAGCTGCTTCTGCTGACGGTGCCGCAGAGGAAGAGCCAGTGTGGGGTGGGGGTTGAGCCTGTGCCTGGTGTCACCACACGCGTGTTCGGAGCCCAGCTTTGCCATTCATTTATAAGCTCTTTAGCTTTGGACAAGTTACTTAACTTCCCTACACTTCAGATTCCTTGCTGGCAAAATGGAGGTGGGAATGGTAGTACAGACCTGGAAAGACTTGGAGAGCTTTAACGTTATGTTATGTCAAGGGACTTCTATACTGGGTTCTCTTCCCTCTGGGTGACAGCTCTGTGAGGCATTGAGTTGGAAGTTTCTGGAAGTGGCGATAGTCTCTCCAGTCGGGTCCAGTCTGTGGTTCGAGAACCTCCTTTTAGTGTGGCTCCCAGGTAGCTCGTAGCTAGAACTGCCCTGGGCAGTGAGATAGCGGGGTGCAGAGGAAATGGACTCCATTGGGAATGTTGGTAACCAGAAAGGCTGGGTGAGGGAGGCTGTGTGTCCACTGATACCTTTTGGTCAGAAATACTGTATGCGTTCAAACAAATATTAAATCTTCAGTAAAGCCAACGGAGGTGATGATTCAAACTTGGAGCAAATAGGAGGGGCGGGGCTGCTCACTGTGCAGGGAAAAGCCACACCTTGTTCCCAGTTACACTAAAAAGCGAGATGACGTGGAAACTCGGGTCACTTTTGTCACTAGGGTTTCAATTCTATAATACGTATACCTCCTGGAAATGTAATAATAATAGTGATAACAATGATAACAATGAGACAGAGGAGCAACTTTTAGATGGGGTTATCATCTGAAAATGGACCTTAAACCGGTACTCAGCTGTTGGCTTCAACAGACTCTTCTCCCAACACCAGATTCTGCTCGAGCGATTATCCTCTATTTAAACACGCCACACTCCCACCTTTTATTACCTCCATTCATCATCTGCAGAATGGCTGGGATTTAAAGTTAAGACTCCGGAGAGAGCCATTTGAGCAGAGGTTGTTATTTCTGACGCCCCTTTGCTGCTATCTTTGCACTTGGCTCCTCAGACAGGCTGATTGGTCCTGAGTTTAGGCAATTTAGACTTTGTTCCTCGAAGCCCCTGTTAACAGGTCAGGTGCACATGGATTGTCACTGAAGCTGTCAGGAAGACCATCCTGTTCAGAGGCATATCCCCCCTCACCCAGGGGCAGGGGGAACAGAGGTGTTTCCCTGTCTTTCTCCTTTGCCTGTTTCCTCTGGCATCAATCACAGCCACACTCCGAGTTGGTCAGGACACTCATGTGGACAGTGCACAGTAACAGTCAGGATTTTACTCCTAGTCCTGGTCTTTCTTCTTCATGTTCAGGCTAATTTTAGATCTTTACAGACATTGCATAATTCTCACTTCCATTTCTTACAGAAGAAATCTTTTCGTTAAGATAAATTGTATATGGGGCACCATTATAGGATGTTGACTATAAAACTGTCCCAGGCCAGAGCAGTGACCCTCTTGTGGCGTCCAGAGTGGAGGACTAGGGTGGCCGGTCCAAAGTGATGTCAGTGAGGGACAGCAAGCTCCAGCTAGGCCAAGTGTACAGGTCAGAGGTCCCAGGGCAGGGCAAGAGTCAGGGTGAAAGTCCAGAGCTGGGGATGGTGTGGAAGTGGGCTCGAACTGGAGCTGGTGGGGAACCAGTGACAGGAGTGCAGGCGGATTACTGAGAGCACATTGAGGCATCTGCAAGCCCACTCTGTAGGTTGATGGGCACCCAGAGATGGGGTGGACTGAAGTTCAGTATATGAATCATCCAGAGAGAATGTAGGCAACACTGTTGTATCCAGACCCTGTTTATGGCATTTCTGTAGTTGCTGGTGGGAGTAAAGAAAGCTAAGTTGGGCAGAGTAGGGAACCTTTCTTACAGATAACAATTGTGACATCATGGTCTTTGAAAAGGATTGCAGCTAATTCAGAGCTTATAGTCCTTGACCTCAGAATTAGAAGCTAATTTGGGGACACCCCTTGGTTCAGTCTGTGACTCACAGCTGTCCATGGCCATCATCAGTGAGGTATGCCCTTTGAGTCATTTCTTCTATACGTAGTGGTGTGGGTTGTGCACCAATTTGTGCACATCCTCTCCCATGTTCCAATGTCTGTCTCCCCTTTGCCAAGACCTGTAGGTGTATGATGTGGCAGGTCATGATGAAGGGTGACTGGGACACAGAGCAGGCTAACTCTCCCAGGAAGACTGTGACCCAAGTCTCACTGGCCTGATCAGGTTGCATCACTGATGCTCTGTCTCTATTTCTAGGAGTGGAGGGGGGTAGCGGTATCGAGCAGAGGCTGGTGAACTGGCCTCCGGATCCGCATACCCCCACTGTCCAGCTAGGCAAGTCCACAGACGCAGTCTCATCAATTTGTCCAAGGGTCTCCACAGCTTCAATGAACTGAGTGATGTTAACCAAAGCCACAGTCCCCATTTATATACCAGAGAGCCAAGATTTGATGAGCTAAGACACATAGGCATCCTTTATCGTCTGTACAGCATCATCTATGGTATCAATGAAAATGATATAATATTGATAATGCTATTAGAAATTCACCAAGGACATTGTGATAAAGGATCTGAATTGTTGAGTGAGCTGTGTAAGCATGTCCTTCTGGAATTGATGGGCTCAGGTATCCGAGGGTTATTTAATAAGAATCAGGTTAACGAGGCTGGTTTATTTTATGAATTAATTTTATAAATTTTGAAGTACCATCTCCCTTAGGCCGTGCTAGAGACCTACTGACTCATGCTCGCGCTGGCCTCTCTTTTCCTAGGTCCTCGCAGACCACCCTGCCCCCTTCAGTTTTATTTGTCATTAAATACCCTCCTTTCTCCATTTCCTTGCTGTATTCACTCTTGGAATGCTAAAACCAAGGAATTATGAAAACCTCCCTTCATTAATAACACATTTTAAAATTAATGACATTAGTATTTTCAAGTTATTCCACATTTATTTTATTTACCATTCTTACCACTAGCAGGGTTTAGAGTGAGGACTCCGGAGGCAGACAGCCCGAGTTTGAACCCTGGTTCCACTACTTATTAGCTGTGTGACTTTGCATAAATTACACAGTCTCTCTGCTGAGGTCCAGTTCCCTCATATGCAAATGGAGGCTAGTACCTACCTCGTCAGTTTTGATTTTGGTTTTGGTATCTGTATGGGTGAGCGTTAAAGGGGTTGAAACATATACAGCATTTAGAACGGTGTCTGATGTATACATAGGAGCCGTAGGAATGTTAGCTGTTACTCTGAATTCCTGAAAATATCCAGAGCAGTTTCTTCATCTGGTTCTAGTGTGTTTCCTATTCCCATGTGAGGCCAGGTTACTTGGGGGAGACTTCCTGTGGGTAGTAAATCGCCTCCATGACATCTGGATCCTTCCCTAGCCTTGCAGATGGGTCCTTTCCTAGCCTTGCAGCCCCTGCCTGTTTCACATCATCTCTAATTTCTCAGGTCCATCGCGAGGCCTGTACACACTGACATGCGTCCAGTCCCTTCTGCCTCGTGATTTCAGGGAACAGGAACAAAAGGACCACCTGAAATGCCTAGATTAGGCCAATTATTGGAGCATTTTATAGGCGCCAGCCAGTAGCAAAGTGGAATCATCTGCGTTTCCCTGCCTTTTGTTTCCCTCATGGGTCCCTGGGTAATAGATGCAAATGAATAGTAAAAAAGCAAAAGGCAAGCGGTGGACGGAGGCAGGAGGTGGGGGAAGGGGCGTAGTCGCGTAGGCTGGATAATCCACCATGGATCAAGGGTCCTGGGATAACCAGGAGCTGCCTGGGATGTGATGGCCGTGTGCGTGGCTTTCGCAGAGAAGAGAAAGGAACTGGGCTGCGTGCTCTGGCTGCTGGGCCTTACCTGTGGACCCTTTGAAAAAACCACACAAAATAGTTCTTCCCGAACAAAGACACTTGGCTGACCTGACAAAGAGCAGTGCCAGATACATCCAGAAGGGTCACCTGTCTAATAAAGGAGAAAATAGATTAGGAAAAAGGAGAAGCAGAAACAAGGGTTTTCAGACCCGCTTAGCAACGGCTCTGATGATTCCAGACACAGCTGGAATGTGCCGGGAGGAGCATGATGGATTTTAGTTCGCGAGGTGGCTGTAATTCAGGCTGCTGTGGAATCTGCTGCCGTAACTGTCATGCAGTCCATTAGGGCCCCTGAGTGAGGGCAGCCATTCATCAGGCCCCGGATCAGCCTGCAGTCCCACAGGCTCGCAGCGCCAGTGGCTCCGACCTGACATCGTTTAAGGAGATGCTCATGGAGGCCGTAAACATGATTCGATTCCCATTATCTTCATGTTGCATAGTTGTTGCCATTATTCTTTGAAGACACCAACTTGGATATTAAAAATTTATGATATATATAAAGGTTTGCAGGGAGTGAAAAAAAATAGCTGCAGCCAATCAGTCCTTGCCATCCATCAGAGATGTGGGAGCTGTCAGAGGAGCCTGGAGGGGTGTGGAGAGCCCCTCCGCCTGCTGGGCGAGGAGGATGGAGAAAGAACATCACTGGGGAAACAGCTTCTCCCTGGGTCCGCAGGCAGAATGGACATTCAAATACATTTTGTTACAGAGCACCACTGCAGGAATCCCATAGTCAGTCTTCAATGATGAGCTAATGGAAGGGTGGGCAAGGCCTCCTGATGCAAAGATTAGCGGTAACGTGAATTGAGCAGATGCCTGGGTCCACACGTTCGTGTGTCTGGGTGCCTGGGGTACCTCCAGAGTAGGGAACCCGATGCTGGGTGGGAGTCCTCTGTCCAGGAGAAAGGCCTCTACCCACGCTGCGTGCACACACAGTCCTGTCCCGGAGCCCCGCAACTCTGCGATCTGTGCAGCCACCTGGATATTTGCATAGAAACAATTCATAATTAAGAAGTATTCATTGTAGAAGTAGGCAGTTCACAGGGAGAGAAACAAAACACTTCTGAGCCCCCTGTGGCTTCCAGAGGAGCAAAGGGTTAAGGAGTCCATTCAACACGTATTTACAGGATTGTTACGTGGTGAGCATGGGCCTCATCCATAATGCATGGTCTCTGCCCTCAAGCAGTGTCCAGTCTGGCAGGGCAGATCAGAAATGAGTCACAACCAGACCAGGATGAGTTACCCCAGGAGACCCAGACTTTCTGGGCCACCATTACCAGGTGAGATACAGGGAGCAAGGCACCAGATTGGTTAATCTAGAAATGGACTTTCGGGGATGAGACAAAAAGCAGAGGTTAGATTAACCTTTGTTTGACAAAAAGCAGAGGTTAGATTAACCAGGTTAGGAGGAAGCAGAGGAGAGAATCATGTGGGACAAAAGGATTATTGGCCCATTATTGACTTGAGTATAATATCTGCAGTGAGGCTAAGACCCTTGGGTGTAACCAAGTGGGAAGGACAGGTGTTGGGCAGAAGCACATGGGATAGTCAGTGCAGGTCCAGCTGTGAGGCAGGTGTGATCAGAGAGCTCTGGCAGAGGCCTGCTGAGACTCAGGTATGAAAACAACTCCTGAGGTTCAGGGGGCAGAACACTTACTTTTGGGGACTGGAGTGCAAGGCAGAATGTCTACTTGCTAGGGTTAAAGGATAGGATCCCATTCATTCATTCACTCATCATTTATGGGGTCCTCATAATATGCCAGGAACTAGATGAGGCTCTAGAGATTTGCAGCTGCGCAGAACACAGTTTCTGCACTCACGGACCCCACAGGTTCCCGGGGAAGGCAAACATAGATGGTCCTAAGAGAGTGTGATGTAAGGAATGGTTATAGACAGGGGCACAGGAGGAAGGGGTCTTGAATGGCTTCCTAAAGGCCCTGCAGTCTGAACTAAGGCTTGGAGGACGCATACACATTTTCCAGAAGTGAGGAAGAGAGGTGGAATCTGGTTTTACCCTCAGAAAATGAGGTAGAGGACAGGAACGCAGTTGAAGTGAACTGGGACATTAGTCATGAGGAGTTGGGCCACCAAGATGAGAATAACTGGGCAGTGACTCACGTGGGCACAGAGCTACTCTGCAGGCCTCCGCATGCTATTCCAGCCCGGGGAACTTCACTGAGGGGCAGGGAAAATGGGCTGACCTATGTCACATTCACAGCACACTGAAAGGCTGCACCTGACAGCTGCCGGGTATCCCTCTCGGAGCCTCCTCAAGAGAATGTGCATAGGCATTTGACCAGGGAAGGATAGGCCTGACTTGGGATATCGTAACGCAATTCTAACAGTTTTCAGAAGTGGTATTCCCCCTGCTTTTATCTTGAATTTTGAAAAAGAAATTCTATTACTTCTGGTTCAAAAAGTTATTTATAAAGTGTAATATCTCTCTCCCGCCCCCCCCCCGCCCCACAACTAGTCATCTCTAAACTTATTCCTGCGACGTTGAGATGCACTATTTTTGATGCTCCCAAGTCTGGGAGCGACACCACATGTGTGAGCTGCCATGAGCCGCATCTGCTGCAGCCTTGGAAGGCTGCGCCCGGAGGCTCTGCAGAGCTCGCCCAGCTCTCCTGCCAGCCAGAACCTCTCCCTGTTTCCAAAAGAAATTCTGGAATCACGACGACACAGAGGTGCAAACCCCTGTTCATCGCAGGGAGGTGGCAACTCTGCAGCCTGATGACCGTTAGACTGAAATGGCAACGGTGTTCACCTTTTCCTGGAGTCAGAAACAGCTCCCTTTTCTGGGGAGGGTGGGTGGAGCTGTGCTTAGAAGGTCCCGCGTTGTCTAGAGGAGTCTTCCCGAGGAGAAGGAATGTTGCTCTTGCTTGAATATGCACATGGCGCCCAGACTTTGGCCCAAGGAAGAAGCAGATTCGTTGAAAGAGCACTAACGATTGGTGTGGGAAAGGATCAAAGTAAAAAAGTGAGTTAGTGATGATTCACAGGGAAAGAGGGGAGAAGACAAAGTTTGTTTAAGCCAGGGATTTTTGAAGCAGAGAGGCAGTTAGTCTAAGTTGCTCACCTAACCTAGTATTTATTCAAATGCTAGGCACAGCATGAGAATGGATGAATGGCTGTCAGCAAGATGGGGAAATCTTGCAGTTTAATGGAAGACTTTTAATTTTTACTTCTGTTTGATGGCGGAAGTAAAGATGTCTTAGAATAACAGAGCAAACATGCACCTTTGGTCTGACAATCACGTTTGTCGTCAAATGCAAAACTATCGTTTCCCATTTGCTCTTCCCCGTGGTTGGCATGCAAGTCCTAATATGTCAGGATAAGGCTGTGAGAATAGGACACATGGAGAGAGTGAGTTCATTATGACTAGCTGGGCATTTCCTATGTTAGAACGGGTCATTCCAGAACAAAGTCAGACATCAGCACAGGCCTCCTGGCCCGTGGATCCCAAGAGCTGGTAGTAGGGTAGTCTGCCCGAGACAGGCAATTAGAGAAGGCATCGTCCGCAGAGGGTTTAAGAACACTAATAAGGCCAGCTGAACGCTGGCCGGTTTTATACTATTACCATGACCGGTGACTCTGAGCATCTTCAGGGCTCAAACACCCCTCCCTGAAGGGGTCATCAGCTCTCTCTGTCTTCCTCCCCGCCCCCGCCGGCAGATCTTATTGTCTGCCAGCCCAAATGGGACAGATGGAGAAGAAGGCCCTGGCTTCCCTGTATAAGAGGTTCTAAAATGTTCTAACATGATTTGACATGGAGGGTAAGGAAGTTCCCTCAGATTTTGTCTATCATTGTCACCAAGTTGCTGCTGTGGAATGATGATGGAACCCACACCTCCAGAGCACTTACTGCGTACCCGGCCGTGGCTCCACCATCCTCCCCTCAGGGAGCTCCCAGTCTAGTGAAAGAGGCCAACATCCCACCACGCAGCGGAAGGTGCACCTGTGCGTCGTCCAAGAGAGGGCAGAGTGGAGATATGGGACTTGGTTCGAGAGACCCAGGAAGGCCTCTTAGGAAGGGTCTAGTAGTTCTTCTAAGATAATTCGTTACACCAGAAACTAAAGATAATTTTTTGCCCACAAGTAGCTAGTCAAGTCATTTCTTGAATCTTTAGGGTGAGACCCACCTCAGGGGCCACATCCTGTCTCCTCCTAGTGTTGCGAGCAGGTCACTCCGATGTGGTTAGAGAATGTTCTGAAAACTCTGCCAAGAGCCTCCTCCTGATACCAATCGGCACTCTCCTTAGATCAGTGGTTCTGAGCCCCGCCTGAACATTACCATCACCTAGGAGCTTTTTATTAAAAAAACAACAACAACAACACAAAACCCACAAAAACACTCTGGACCAATTAAATCAGGATCTTAGAAAGGTGAGGGGAGGTCAGGGACCAATATGTTAGAAAAACAACCAGCCCAGATGATTCTAACATGCAGCCAGTATAGAGAACTACTGCCATACACGCATGAGATCATTTTACTTTAACCAGGTAAGAATAATAGAAAAATTTACCTTAAAAATCTTCAGGATGCACAGGGAGCCACTTTGGAGACAGGAGTGTGAGTGTGTGTGTGCACACCCACGTGGGGTGGTCGTGCCTGTCTCCCAGCACACTGTGCGCTTTCCATCTCTGGCGCGCGGTGGAAACACGGCCAGCGGCGTTCCCTGGGCCCCGGGATCAGGTTGGTTGTCAGAGGCAGAGCGTGCCCACGGCCCTGGGAGTTGGCTGCAGAGGCAGATACAAGTCTCAATAAAGAAGCAAGTGTCTGGCGTTCTGTCTCCACTTCCAACCACTGCAAATCCCCTCTCCTGTCTCTTACGCTGCTGCTTTACTTAACCTCCTAGATTATGAGGCTTTATATGAAATCCGTAGCCTTTTTGAGGAAGCACATTTAAGCCTTAGATTTGTTTTCTTCCTTTAAAACACATAAAAAGCCCTGTGAGCACCTTACATATAAGTGGAATGAATGTATTTTTCCCACTAATGTTGAAAATATCCCCAGGCATCTGGTGTGTATGAATGTGTATAGATAGTACATGCATAATAAACATATTCCACCTTATGAATATTTATACACAAGATACATATATATTGAGTGTAGACGTACATATGTAAATAGTAGCCCTTGTAAACTATCTGCAAAGTGTGTTTCCAAGCATATGTATTCCAGTGCATCAGGAATATAATAAACCTCCCACCAAGCTTAGCATATTTTGAGGTGGCATTTTCTACAGAGTTGTTTATGGTAGGGTCTAGTTACAATCCTTGTATGGGGTTTTTTCCCCCCATCACCTAAATGTTTGTTAAGTATCGACTAAAAATAAGGCACTGGGCATGGCAGAGTAAAAGAGATAAAAAAGATGCCCCTGCCTTCGGAAGACCTGTGCCTCACAGAGTGGCTTACGTTTCAGCTGTGAGGAATCTGACATTGTCCTGCCCATCAGCATTTTACTACCTTCTTACACCTGCCTTTTCGTATACACTCCACATTAACACGGGCCCCCTTTAAGGCGATGTGAAACCCTCATGGAGCTGCGGACTAGTACTGATGCCGTGAGAAGGAACATCACTGGTTTCTCTGTCACATGTAGCCCAGTCTTTTCACTGTGTTTTTATTTTACTCTGATTGGGCGGTGGTGGTGGTGGTGGTGGGGTACCATACAAAGGCACTAAATCCCAACGATATTGATCAACCTCAAAAATGAAACCAAAACAGAGCCATCTCTCCTCTCCCCGTCACAAACTTCTCGAAACCCATTACACGCCTGTGACATTCCACTTCCAAATTGAATCCAGTTCCCACCCTGCCATGAGTTTTATTAAAAACAAGCTATCCATTCTCGATTGCACCAAATACGGATCCCTTTCTAGAAGGACAATCCCCGTCCAGCCCAGGAGCTCTGAGTGACGCTTGTCAGCAGGAAGATTTCACTCCATTAGGGGAGAAACAACCCATGGGCGCTGTCATCGCCGTGCCTCAGACGCGCGCTCATTGTTTCCTCCGCCTCCATCCATACATCACAACAGGTAGTTCTCAGCTGCTCCCTTGGTGCCAGACATACATTTTATCTAAAGAGACAGCAGACAGAACTACCTGCTGCTTCCTGTGCAGCTCTCCCTGTGTTTCTCTCCTCTTTCCTACTTCACTTGGGCTTTTAAAAACCAGCTGGCAGGGAGCCAGGAGCTCATCATTTTAATGCAGTGCAAAATGGAATATGCATAATTATATGCAAGCCATATGTGAGGGAGACAGCTCAGCTGTGAATTTCAGGAGGCCAGGAAGGAGAGAGCAGTTAGGGCTACGATGAGATGAGAGCAGAGCGGAGTGCAAGTGTCACCTAAATGAGTGATTTAATGAGTGTGCTGCAGACACGCCTCCTTTCACCTACCTCTCCCTTCTCTCCAACTCCAAACCAGCAACCGGTGGAGATTAGAAAGAGAAGACTGTATGCAAGCGGTATTGCTGATGGGTTCTGTTCATGTCTCCATGTACACTTCAGCTTTCTTAATTAACAGCGTAGATCAAAATAACCAGTAACTTTTAATGCAGCTTCTTAACTAAATCTATTTTTTACTGCATTTGATTGAAGAATCATTGTTCTTACGAGATCATTGCTCCTTTCGGATTTTTATTTAAAAATCGAGGGGAATCAGTTTATCTCTAATAGTATTACAATGCAAAATATAACTATGCAAATTGCTTTTCTTATGGCCTTGCTATCAGAATTTTTTTAAAGTGCATTATCTAGAGATTGCTTAAGCATGCCAAAAAGTTTAAACACATATGTATGTCAGATAATCCTAAACGTACAACCAAAGTCACTGAGAGACTGAAGTGGTGGCAATTTCCAACAAAATTATTTTATGTTGGTTTGCTTAATATTTAAAAATGTTAAATATTGCACCACAAGGAATTTGCATGTTCAAACTAAACCATGAAAAGAAAAATAAAGCCCAAATTTTGATATGTAAAAGGCATACTGCGTGTTTAAACAAACTTCTTAATGATGTTGTTATTTCTGGATTCCCGTTTGTTTAATGATCTGAGCTGTTATGCTTTTAGCTTTTTTTTTTTCTTCCATTATTTGTAAGTCCCTAAATAGGCCATTATATTTCCCTTCAGGCTAGAGATGAAGATGGACATGCTGAAAATTTCCCCCAGCAGCACTATGCTAAGGAAACTCCAAGGCTTGCCTTCAAGAATAACTGCGAACTACTTGTAAGAATAATATACTTACAACAAGTCTAGAATGTTACTTTAGCACAGTGAAAACAGTTTTTGAAAGGGTTTGTTCATTATTACATAATTTATGAAGTATTATAGTTTTTTCTGTATAGAGTTCTAAATGCTAATTCTGATATCACTGAATATTAATTATAAGATCTCAAGTTGTTTGCACATCTTTTATATCTGATTATAGAGCTTGGATGGCCCTGTCTTTATTAGCTTGTTTTGTATAGTAGTTTATAAGCAGCCGTTTGGAGAATGGCTAGTAAAGTTAAAAATATAGAGAAATGCAGTTGATTACATGGAGCTTGGAAAAAAACAGTCCCACCCCCACCCTCCTCCTACTTCCTAATTGTACACTATTTTAGGAGACGATCTGGTAATATTTTGTTCTGCTAGGAAAGATAGCAGGGTTGACATGCAGTACTCCCTTTAGCATTCAAGTATTCCTACAGCCTCTTGCCAAACTCAATCAGGCACTTTCGTCTCTCCTAAGCAGAAGTCAAAGCAGCGACAGGATGCGGGGATGTTTACAAGTCGTGAGAGAGAGAGGATATCAGCTGTGACAGGGACTCCGTTCCAACGCAGGGTTAATTTGCTGTTCATTTTAGCATTTACAGCGAGACAAGATGAAAAGCAAGCAGGAATGCCTATTATATTTCTATTAAATGAATCTGTTGGGACCTAATGTTCTTGATTAGCGTTTGAAAATGAGTACTCCGCAATGCGTTTTCTGTTTACCTAAAGTAAACAGAGAATGAATTGTCATTTATTTAGAGATTCACATACTGCTTTGGAAAATGAAGCTTTATGAGGGATCGAGCTATGTCGTCCCAAAATGTTCTTTTCTTTTCAATTGCATTAAAGCAACACATTTGCTCCCACTAAATGAAAACGCTGAAAGAGAACGAGGATGCCCAGTTGTTACATTTCGAGGTAGTCTCATTCCTGTTTAGTTTTTTGGCAGAACACAGTGCCGCCCTGCCAGGTCTCAGCATTAGGAAATCCCACATGTAACAGTGTTTGGACTTAGCTCTGATACCAAGTATTCATTAAACACAAAGTGTCCAAAGAGCAGGAGAAGAGAGAAAAATACAGTTTTTACCCAGTCCAGCCGCAGTAGTTAGATGTTGACAGCTAAGAAACTCCTTTCCCAACCCCACCGTCGGCACGGTTACAATAGCACCCCTCATTCTCTGCGTGGAGTCCCTTACCAGCCAATCCGCAGGCAAATTTGCTGCTTGCAAATGCAGTTTTCCCCCTGAAAATGGAGCTACCTTGTATTTTATCTTAGGGCTCTTAAGCTTCCAGGCCTGCTAGCATTACCTCTTCGGGGGAAACCCTTTTCATTCGGTTCCGTTTTAATGTTATCCAGCAGGAAACCAGAGGGGCCATGTAGGCTATGTTTTGGTATCAGAATGCTTTGGGGAGTCACTTACTACTTTTTGGATAAATTGTTACGAGTGCTATGCCATATTTGTTTTTTGTTTTTGTTTTTTTCTATTTACTAGAAGAATGGATGTGCCCGAGTCTTGGTTGTGGTCATTGTATACTAGAGGAAAAGCAAAACGTACATGTGAAGTGTTCTTCAGCTATCTTTAGAGGAAATATATGTTTAGCCCTTGCTGTGCTTAAGCACAGCATTGTGTTGGCAGTAGTTTTGAGAGATTGGTACAATCTTAGTTCTTCTAAGCCACTGTTAGAAATGTTTTATTTTGGTCAGCATATGATAAAAGAAAAAGGAGAAGAAAAAAAAACAAGTAAGCTTATGTCTCCAAGGAGAAATCAATTTATTTTATTTTATTTTTTTAGCTGAAGAGAAGCAGTGGTTTTTGGCTGGTTAGGAAGCCCTGAGAAGCTTTGCTTCTCTATGAAAGAGACCTGTTCATTATTAAGAAAGAAATAGGAAGTCCTTGGAGTGTTCTTAGTGCAGCTCAGAGCAAATTCACGAGAGGAGATTGCAGGCTCGCTCCAAAGTGCTTTCTTAGCTTAAGGATGGTTCTGCCATTGTGCATGGTTCACCGCAGCAAGAGCAGTGGGCAGTTTACAAAGTGGGGGGCGGGGGGCGTCCTGGGGGTGCCAATGGCTCTTAGGAGAAAGCATTGAGGGCACAGGTTACTTCTCGGCTCCCAGGTGATCAGGAGCTCATGGCTGGAAGGCGAACCCTTTGCCCCAAATTTCAACACCAATGTTGGTCCCTTTACCATTATTGCCGCATTCTTTTGGGACTAGGCCTTCTCATTTCCTCGATGGAAATGCTCATATCGATAGTGGGAGTTGGATGAAGAGCTAGAGAGGAGGACCTTAATCATATTATGAGCTCACACCTTCTCATCAGCCAGTGCTTTCTCAGTTCCTGAGAGCCAGCTGGGAGTAAGACCTTGCAGAGTTACAACATTAGCAGGGTCCTTGGAGGGAGAAGACTGTAGCTAGAAGAAAAATGTTGAAAGGGTTTGGGGGAAGGAACTGAAGGCAACTGAGCCTATTCCCCAAGTGTTTAGGGCCAGTCCAGAGAACATCACTGCATTCAGGAAGAAGGTCCAACTATAATCAAAGAACAGCAGCAACGATGCAGTGTAATTTGGTTGGAAAGAAAGGAGGTTTAGGAAGTCTGAAAGGGGAAGTAAGAGAAAGGAAACTCGGGGGGTGGTGGTGGGGGGCAGGTGGGCGGGATCAGCCTGTTTTCCTCACTTTCAGATTCCCAAGACATTATCTAGATAAAGTCCGATTCCCTTGGCGTTTCCTAAGGCTGTGAGGGATGGGGGTTTACCGAGGGAGAGGGAAGGACCCACAGCTGGGAGGTGAATAAAAATAGCACGGGGAAGAATTCTTTCTGGTCACTTACAGTGCCAGCATAGGGAGAAGATAACTATTTTAGTTTCGTGGCCTTCTGGACATGCTGGGAGATGTTGGGGAGGAGAGATGCTTAAGGCAGCTCAGGGGGCTGATTTCCATCTCATTTCCTTGTGCAGGCAGACAGGTAGATTACAAGAGCTGGACCTAGTCCTTCATCAGCACTGCGAACACAGACAGCTCTGTAGTAATACAGGGTGCAGTTAACAAGACGCTATGGAGCATCTTCTGTGTGTAAGGCACTACACCAGACCGTGCTTGTGGGCACACAAAATAGAATAAGGCCCAGTCCCTGCCCTGAAGGAGCTCACAATTCAGTAGGAAGACGAGGCTAAACAGTCTTACAGTCATCAGGAACGTGGACTCTCAGGTCTTTCTGAAAGTTAGAATTTTGCCCCAGCTAGACTTTAATTTATGCTACGTCACTCTGATGGTATAGCGTGAGGATCATGGGCACAAAGGCTTAACATTTATGGCACCACATCTGGCATCACGTCACGTTGGATCTGTTTCACCCTTGGACTTCTCCGAGCTTCAGATCTTCATCTGTTCAATGTAATAATAAATGGTAGTAACCTCAGAGGATGTTGTAAGGATTGAAAGTGATGACATACTTAAAGTGCCTGGCACACAGTAACATATTAGCTGCTATTATTATGATTCTTCTTATTCTCATGACTGTTATCATTACCCAGTGAGCTGTGCCCCAGGAGAGCACAGGCAAAGCTCTGGAGTCCTCAGGAGGAAGAGATTACTTCCATATGCAGTAATTAGAGACTTTCCAAAGGGGATAGCTTTGATCTAGGCCTTACATGGGTTGGATTTTGATAGTCGGAGCAGGGGTATAAGAGGAGAGGGGATCCAGGCAGAGGGAAATAGCATGGGCAAAGGCGAGGAGGTGGGAAAGTACAGGCCAGGTGACCCACACCTCAGTTGGCATCTAGGCTGGCTGGAGGGTAGAATACCTGAAGGATAAGGGGTGAGTTGGCAGGCGGTCCATTTGCAGAGGTGTCAGTAACTGACCCCACCCTAGCAAGTCTGGACATAAGTAGTTGTACTTCATGGAAACTCCTAGTACTTCTGTGGATTAAAAAAAAAAATTATTACGGAATATTTCCAACATACACAAAAGTAGAATAGACAGTCATATGGTGAGGCCCATATACCTGTCATTCAGCTCCAACAAAGATCAATTCTTAATCTTGCTTCATCTATCCCTTTACCCTCAACCCAACCCCCCTACCCCCTTTTATTCTGCTGGAGTATTGTGAAGCCAATCTATTTGTTTGCTTGTTCTTTTGTAAACACTTTAGCACCCCACTTCTCTGTCTGGAAATAATTCATTGGGGAATTGGAGCTTTGGGACAATGTATACGTAAAACAAAGTTGGTTACCCAGTTTTCTTTTCCCTCCCTGCTCAGCACAACCTTGTAAGGCTTGGACAGTCAAATCCAGTAAAAAAAAAAAAAGCCCTTGTGCTGAAAAACATACCACGGTGCCAAGTGAAGACTTGAGTCTTCTTCACGCTCAGGCCCCTGGTTCTAAATGCATTTATTTAAAAACTAGAGGCCTAGTGCACGGCATTCGTGCACTGGGGGTGGGGGGGTCCATCAGTCTGGCCTGTGCTCTCTCGCAGTCCAGGACCCCCTCAGGGGATAGCCAGCAGGCAGACATCCCCCGAGGGGTCCTTAGTGCTGCCCAGAGGCGGCAGAGGTTCCCACCACTGCCGCTGCACACGCCAGCCCTGAGCTGGCTTCTGGCTGAGCGGTGCTCCCCCGTGGGAGCGCACTGACCACCAGGGGGCAGCTCCTGCATTGAGCGTCTTTCCCCTGGTGGGCGTTGGCAGTTCGGTCAATTTGCGTATTAGCCTTTTATTATATAGGGTAAGAGCAGCTCTCTTTGAAGCCCAGCCCAGCTCTCTTATGCAGCAATGAGGAGAAATTATGGATTGCTGTCACATCCTAGCTGTTGTTAGAACTTTCCTGCTAGAGCATGGGGACATAATGCGAATGCCCAAAAGGTGATAGAAACTGCCACATTTCACCTGAAACTTGATAAGCTTTTCAAAGTGGGCACAATTAACCAACAGTACCCCCCCTCCCCCCACAGGAAGCCAGATTCATGACCCAGCTCAACTTGAATTTGTACAGTTTCTTTGATGTTGCCGCTGAGCAGCACTGGCACTGAGAATTCAAATTCCTGGTGACACACTCGGCCTCCCGTCATATAATAAAGTATCACATGACATATGCATATATAGAGTACTCTGTGTACCAGTTTCCTGACAGAGTAATAGTGAAAGCCCCCGAAGTGTAAAATGACCCAGAAAAACCCAGGGCTGGTTGCTGTCTAGAGAGCGTTGGCCTAGCCCAGTGGTCGGCAAACTGCGGCTCGCGAGCCACATGCGGCTCCTTGTCCCCTTGAGTGTTCTAATGCCACTTCTTCAAAATAGACTCGCCCAGGCCGAAAACCAACTTCTGCGCATGGGTCACGAAGTTTCAATTGCACTGTACATGCGTGCCCGCACGTGGTATTTTGTGGAAGAGCCACACTCAAGGGGCCAAAGAGCTGCCTGTGGCTCGTGAGCCGCGGTTTGCTGACCACTGGCCTAGCCCACCACTTTTCCTCTCACACCCTCTAGTTCCCTTTAGTGGGGGGCGATTGTGCACCTCCAGTTTTCTGAATTATGTTTGAGAAAAATAAAACTTTTTAGAAAGACATGGATCAACATGAGATTGAGCCAGGGCATGTCCAATAAAGGTAGCACAGTGTGCTCCCCAGCAAGACCATCTAGGCTTTAGCCCACATAGAGGGGTGGAGTCTGCTTAAGCCGTCCTGTCACCTGCTCGTTCCTCGGCTTCCATCTGTGCCTTGTTTCACCTCACTCCCCAGCTGGGTCTGCTGCTTCTCTCTCTTTCTTTTCAGCCTCTTGGCTCTCAAGGTGGCTATGGTCTTGTGGTTCCAGAGCCTTCTTGTCTTATACAAAGACCCTCTGTACCACAGTAGACCATCTGCCTTCACCTCCCACCCATGCAAACCCTCTTTTAACTCATTATTTTTAGTGTATTTGGGGGAGAAGCCATCAGGGGGAGGGCTAGAGTTCCCCAGCCTCTGCCCTGGTAAAAGGACTTTTCTTAGGGCCAGGGAGCCTGATTTGCTTGGCAATCCTTGGTTCCTGGCATGGAGATCTTTGCCTTTCTAGTTTCATGGCCATTGCACAAAAATATCAGAGGCATAGTGGTTTGGGCTTCATGCTGGCTTCTCACACAGTACACTGCAGTGGTTCTTAGAGCCAGAGAGAGGTGTCAGGGACCATGTGTTCTTCAAGGGCGACCCCGTGGTGTGGTGGGTAAGAGTGAGTGCTTGACCCCAGCTCTGTAGATATACCAGTTTGCAACCTGAGCACGTTTCTTATCTGCTCTGAGCCCAGTGTCTTTATCAATAAAATGAGGATAAATTACAGTACCTACCTCCTGGGGTCGTTTTGAGGAGTAAGCAAGATCATGTCTATGAAGGACTTAGTATGCCTGCCATGCAATGAATGTTTAATAAGCAGTAGTCTTATTACTAATAAAATGAAGCTAGAAGGTGGCATTAGTTTATTTGTAATCTTAGGCAGGTGCTGGGAGTACTTGCCTTTATTCTGTAGAATCTCTTTAAAGAGTCTCTTCCTAAATGGTTTGGATAGAAGCCCATATGTAATATTTTAATTTAGAACAAAGAACTTCAGAGAAACCCCTGACCATCCACCCAGTTGCCTGTTTATGCTGAGGGTACTAGAGATGCTGTTGACTGCATAGCAGATGTTGCTGATTTGTGAGGTACTGTAATGTTGGAATACTTTTCAAGAAGAATAAAAAAATTCCAAGAAATAGTATGGTATTGGAGTGAAAAGCTTGGACTCTTGAGCCAGGCTGTTTGGTTCAAATTCAGGAATCTCTACCACTCCACCCACTGGCCATGAGACTTTGGGCAAGTCACTGGATCTCTCTGTGTCCTTATCTATAAAATGAGGACAGTTTTACCTGTCTGATAAGATTGGTGTGAGGTCTAAATGAATGAATACCCATAGATACTTAGAATGGTATTTGGCAAACAGTTGGCACTCAATCAATGTTGTGATTATGATTATAATTATTTCTTCTAAGGTTGCTTACTTTCAATCATATTATAGACTACCACTTGGCCAAATTTTCTAGCAATAGATTATCTGAAAGTCTTGAGTAGGCATATTTACATGCAAATGCCACAGAATTTCCTTGTGGACAGTGAGATGGACAAGATACATTATGCAGATAATTCTTTGAGCTGAGGCTCATACACACACACACACACACACACACACACACACACATACACACACACTAGAGGCCAGTGCACGAATTTGTGCATGGTGGGGTCCTTCAGCCTGGCTGGCAATTGAGGCCTATTGGGGGGCCACCTGGCTGGGGGTGGGGGGGACTGCAGAAGGTTGGCTGGCTGGCCCCCTGATCAGGGCCGATGGGGCTGGCTGGCCTGGGGGGAGGGGCTGAGGGAGGTTGGCTGTGGGAGCACACTGACCACCAGGGGGCAGCTCCTGTGTTGAGCGTCTGCTCCCTGGTGGTCAGTGTGCATCATAGCAACTGGTCGACCAGTTGTTCCAGTTGTTCAGTTGTAATGCTTGCTTAGGCTTTTATATATATAGATAAAACTCTCAAGGAAGACTCTACATGATCCAGGAACTCTTCTTTTACTACCATTTAATAGTAAAATTTTTAATCTTAGAAATACGTAACTAAGAAAA
Organism: Cnephaeus nilssonii; assembly: GCF_951640355.1. Classification (NCBI taxonomy): domain Eukaryota; kingdom Metazoa; phylum Chordata; class Mammalia; order Chiroptera; family Vespertilionidae; genus Cnephaeus; species Cnephaeus nilssonii. The sequence continues at coordinate 38,685,634 of NC_137080.1, read as the reverse complement.
ATAAATGCAAAGGAAAGGAAAAAATATAATTTATACATGGAAGTATCTACAATAGGAAAGGGTTGTGCATCTGATAATCCTGTGAAGGGAAGGAGACAGGAAACCATCCTTTATGGGATGCCTCCAACAGGCCAGCACTGTGCTCAGTCTTTGCAGGCCCTTTTTAGATTCTTTATTTTCCATAACTTTGCTAAGTTGGTAGATATTGCTATTTCCATTTTACAGGTGTGGAATTAAAATTGAGAGATGCTACTCTTTGCTCTGGAGGAGGGAGGAGAGGGTCACAGAGCTGAGGCTTGACCCACATCTCTGGCCTCTACTTAGGACAAGACAGACACACTGCCACCTTCTCAGGGTGACAGCCAGGTGCGATGCAGTGTTCCATCTCAGGGCTACAGAAGGGATTCAATCTATGTTTTGGGGAATGAATGAAGAAATTAATTCAGAATCACATTTTCTAGCTTCCTTATAGTAACAATTCATTTGTAGAATTCTGAAGCTAGAGAGAATATCAGTGGGAATATTAGGAAGGGGAATTTATTCAGAAAGGCATGTCAGTGTTTGAGGATTCCCAATGCATAATACATTGAGGGAAAAGGAATCAGAACATATGTTTTAATTTGGTAGACTATAGAAAACATACTTTTCAATGTGATACCAGCTTTTGAGTGTATTATTTTTATCTGACAGCAATAGATCATGTATAATAAGTGCTAATTCTTCTTTTGAAGATTTTGATTTCTTTTTGTAATGAGTAAGGTCATTTTTAAAAGGCTTGGGCTCTTTTGATTTGTTGCAGTTGTAGTCTGCAGAGTGCACTGATCTGCTATCTTGGAGGATTCTAGCCAACAAGTAGCATACTGGAGTCAGATGTCAATCACACTTCCTCTCATTGTTTTAATTGCTAAATCTGAACAGTTACCTAAAATACCAAAGAGAATTCGCCTTTGATGGCTTCATGGAAACTCTAGGTCATATATCAAGCAAAACCAGAAAATCAGATAGGATATCAATTATCAATATAAAATTGTGCAAGTAACCAGCCAGAGCTAATATTAATCATATTCAGTCATGTGCTTGATTTATGGCTAGAAGAACAAGCTAATGGAAGTCTCTTGGGAGACAAAGGGAAAGGGTATAAAAAACATTTGGAGTTGAGATGAATGACATATGTGAGTAATAAAGGAGACAAGAAATTGGAGATGGGGATGTGGAGATGGGGGACTGGTGAGAGGGAATTTTAAAAGGGAAGAAGGAAGATAGAAGCCCACGGTTAAGCTGCAAGTGAGCAGATTCAGGCAAACCAGAGTCTTTAAAATAATGTACTTTCTCATTGCATTTGGCTTGAAGTTTCTTTAATGATCGTGTTTTTTGTATGCTTCCTGCTCCTCTGGTCTGAGGTGTCGGGCTTTCCTGGAGGGCCTTTTCCTAGCTACTCCTCCCTCCTGCATGGCCACAAATAACCAGGCGTTGAGACACCTTGTAATTCCAGACGAGGCTCCCTCTGGCTGAGGGCTCTGTAGGGCAGGAGCTTTCTTGTCCTCACTGTGCCCCTGAGGATCATGCACGCCCACACCACGTTTCATGGAGTCTAAGAGGCACTTTTCCTTTCAAACATTTTAGCATCTCAGAAATGGGATTGCATATTACCATTGATTGCATAGCACAAATGAGAAAAACATTTTTAATTGGCTATGTTTTTCCCTGGTGGTAGAACAGAATGGCATCTTAATCAATGGTGATATAGATTTGGTGGAGGTAGGTGCTCAGTTATACTTTGTTGAATGAATGTATGCAATAACATATCCCCCTGGTTCTAGTTCAGGTAAAAAGGAAATGCTTAAGGTTGGTTCTGGATTGTGCACCAGCCACTGACAAGGCGGAGCGGAGGGTTGGCCTGTGGTTGTCCTGGCTGAGCATGTTGCTGCTGTGTGTATACTTACCCTTCAGTGGAGCTGGTAGATGGCTTTGCTCATTCTTTCAAGTGAAACGTTGGATCCGTTAAGACATACCCCAGAGAAGCCAGTTTTAAAATAATAAGCAGTGCTTTTGTCTTCATTGTCCAGAAAGTGCTTAATGTTCCACTTTGGATTGCGTATCTATGAATATTTCTCTTGAATTTCACGAAGATACATTGGTAGAGGAGCAATTATTTCTTTCTCTCAACAGAACAAACTGTATATTTCATTGGGACAAAATAACTGTTTTTAATAAATTAGGATGCCCCTATTCATTATCCTCGTCATTACCATCATCTCTTAGGTTCCCAACTGATAGAAGAGACAAGTACACGTGGGTGTATTTCCTACCCTTCCAATTTTAGAATCCACACTCAAAATGTCAACCTGTATAGGTAAAGTCACACCCTAAGCTTAGTATGTGAAATACTCTGCTGTTCTTTAGTGTTCAGATCTCAATATAGTGTGGTTTGCTTTGAATGGAAAGTTTGAATCTGACTCTGATATTGCAGCAGGGTCTGTTATACACTTCTTTGTGTGAACAGGTCGGGAAAAACCACAGGAATATTTGTAAGTGTCAATGCCTGAGATGGGAAGGGAGGCAGTGTGTAAATACCAAGCATGTGCTAGGATAAGGCCTTTGTATAAAAGGTATCCGCATTATTAAGATATATGAAATACTTTGGGGGCATTTGTTACATAGCCATTTAAACAAGTGGTGCTTTTAACTTCTAAATTGTTTGATAAATGTATAAGGAGACTCTCAGGGAACTAAACACCATTTGTGGCTTAGATAAATATTTACATATTTGCCAGGTAGCTTGAATTTTGAAAATATGCAATATCATTGCATATATACACACATAAAATGCAATATCTGAAGGCAAATTTATATGCCGTATTTAGAAATATGGCTGGGTACGTAAAGGAAAATGAAAGTAGAGCATTATAAAAGTGCTTATCAGCCTATGGCAGTGACATCTCAATCACTGATGCAGTATTTTTCTATAATAATTTGATGTTTACATATGAGTACATAAAAGTAAATAACATGGAAAAAGACAGTTGTAATGAAATTTTTATTTTCATTTTTTCCTTAGCATTTTGATTTTTAAACACTGTTCTGACTGTCATCAAATCAGCCGAGTTGAAAATTGAGTTGCATTGATGGAGACAGCCAATTTTGATCATTCAGCCCCCAAAGACTTTTTCTTGAGGGATATTTCCTCCCTGGTTTATTGGGTCTGAATAGCTTTTTATATCTCTAATTTATTCTTTTGTACACGCCGCATGAAGATAATGTCTATAAAGATTTAAAACTGATTTTTAAAATCTGGGTATTTGGTGTCATGGACACATCTCAAAAAGTGGAATGAATTTGAGACTGGGTGCCTGCCCCAGGTTTTGAAGACATTGGTCTTTCGGTCTCCCCAGTGCTGTCCTACAGAGTCAGTTGCAGTGCAAACAAAGTATAAAACGTGGGCCCTTCTCATCAGGAGTTTACAAGCAAACTGTGCTTATAGGAACTTCCAGTGTAAAGTGCCGGATGGGGTGGGGTGGGGTGGTGATTAGAGAATAGAAATACATATTAACGTGGTCTATGTGCAATAAGGAAGTAGAGGGCCCTTTGATGGGGAAGAGATGGCAGCTGGAGCCATCAGGAATAGATTTGTAGAGGAGGTGGCATCTGGGCTGGTCCTTGGAGGGCGGGTGGGAATGGCAGGATATCCCCGGGTGGACTGATGGTGAGGGAGAGGAGCAGCCAGTACACGGGGTCCAGTAGAGAGACTGCCTGGACTGGCATCGCTTTAAAAGTGGTGAGAATAGCAGTAACTTGGTAGGTTGTGGTCAGATAATAAAAACAGTGAGAACTAAGCCATTAATCTTACATTTGGTGTTTCGGGCTAAGGGGATCTATATTAGGTACCCGAGCCGGAGAGCACTGTTATGAAAGCAGTGCTTTCCCAGGTTGGCAGCAGGGAGCCTTCCGGAAGGCGGCTGAAACAGTCCAGGCACACCATCATGAGGACAGAGGCTTCTCACAGCTGGGAAGGCGAGGACGAGACTGCGGACGATTGTCCAAAAATATTGATCGTCGAGTTCTCATGGCCATGTGATATAAATAACCGGCCAAGATTTCATCTTAAGGCAATTTGTTTGTAAATTTAGATTTTGGACAACAGTCTTAATTGAGCAGCTAGTTGTGTGCAAGGAGAAAAACAGGGTCAATGTAGAAGCAAGCAAATGAAGCTCAAAATCTTTCTGATCCAGAACAACTCAGGAATCGGTATGATTTAAACTGTAAAAATATAAAGTAGGGTAAAAAAAAGTTTCTTAAATTTGGATAATTTAACGGGGAATGGAATCTCCCTTTACAAGAATGCCATCGCCCCTGCCCCCTGAAAACAGCACAAGGGAGGCAGTGTAGTATGTGGGCCCTGGAATCATGCTGGCCTGGTCCACTTCCTGGCTATGTGGTTACTAGCTTTGTGGCCTTGGGAAGGCCCGTTTCTGCATCTCTAACATAGAAATAATAGCTGTATACACCACTGAGAGTTCCTGCAAAAGCTAAAGGAGATACTCCATATAGAGTGCGTGGCATATAATGAGCACTCAATAAAAGGTAACAAAGGGAATACAATCTCTTTTTTTGTACTCAACCTTTTTTTTTTTTGTAGTTTATTTTTTTCTTTACTGATTAAGGTATTACATATGTGTCCTTATCCCCTTATTGCTCCACCCCGCCCCCCCCTCAGCTCGTGCCCTCACCCCCCAGTGTCTGTGTCCATTGGTTAGGCTTATATGCATGCATACAAGTCCTTTGGTTCATCTTTCCCTCTTCCCCCCACCCTGCCCTGCCTTCCCTCTGAGGCTTGACCGTCTGATTGATTCTTCTCTGTCTCTGGATCTGTTTTTGTTTATGAGTTTATGTTGTTCATTATATTCCATAAATGAGTGAGATCATGTGGTATTTTTCTTTCATTGCCTGGCTTATTTCGCTTAGCATAATGCTCTCCAGGTCTATCCATGCTGTTGCGAATGGTAGGAGTTCCTTCCTTTTTACAGCAGCATAGTATTCCATTGTGTAGCTATACCACAGTTTTCTAATTCACTCATCTGCTGATGGGCACTTAGGCTGTTTCCAAATCTTAGCTATTGTAAATTGTGCTGCTATGAACACAGGGGTGCATATATCCTTTCTGATTGGTGTTTCTAGTTTATTGGAATATATTCCTAGAAGTGGGATCACTGGGTCAAATGGGAGTTCCATTTTTTAGTTTTTTGAGGAAACTCCGTGCTGTTCTCCACAGTGACTGCACCAGTCTGCATTCCCACCAGCAGTGCATGAGGGTTCCTTTTTCTCCACATCCTCACCAGCACTTGCCGTTTGTTGATTTGTTGATGATAGCCAGTCTGACAGGTGTGAAATGGTACCTCATTGTCGTTTTGATTTGCATCTCTCCAATGATTAGTGACTTTGAGCATGTTTTCATATGTCTCTGGGCCTTCTGTATGTCCTCTTTTGAAAAGGGTCTATTTAGGTCCTTTGCCCGTTTTTTGATTGGATTGTTTATCTTCCTTTTGTTAAGTTGTATGAGTTCCCTTTGTACTCAACTTTTAAGAGAAAGAAGGAAATGTCAATAAGTGAGACTCACATGAGTATTCAGAATCCTTGTCTTTTCAAAAAGAAGAGAAAAAGCTTATGATATATAGCTTTCGATTGTGTGGACTTAGCTTATTCTTTACAATTTGTGCCTGTATAGACTCTAAAAGAAGGTCTGGGATTGCTCCAGTAATGACCCTAAAGATTTTCAAGGATCTTCATCAAAGAAAACTCATCTTATTGAATATATTGTGTTTACTAAGATAGAACATTAGATTAATAGAAAATGATTTGGGAGGAATGACTCACCCCAAAAGGGTTTGCTAGTTAATCTCCCAAATTAAATTTCTTATAATCCTACATTCCCTGATTCTTCTTAGTACCTCCCACTTTTCTTTTGGAAGTGAACACCATCACCCACTGCTTTGGCCATCTTCTTTTGTTCATATGTTGGCAAGTTTTAGAATATACCAATCAGACGCTTCATTGATTTGATAAATCAGTTTTCTTTTAGTGTGATTAACTTTCTGGAATACATTGGGATTTGTAACAGTTGTAAAAATGAAAAACAAAGAAACAAATTTAAAATAATGTGAGCAAAATGTCACTTACTGAACACGATAAAGCCAGAGCTCATCTCTCTTGGTTAGAACTCTTTGAAAGAGTAGGGCTTCCCCTTCACAGATGATCAAGGTCCCGTTGAAGATTAAAATGAGCTGTGGGACAATAAATGACACATTACAGCAGCAAAACATGCAACCAGAAAAGGAGATCTAGTGTCTTTCTGCACACTCTGATTTTGTTCTTTCTTAGCCTAATATACCTATTTAGCCTAACTTACTTTTAGCTTTCATTATGCTTTCTAAAATTACAATGTGTGCATGAAGATTGGAATGTTTCCTCTAGCAGGAATTAGGGTGTATGTAAAATGCTTTTCTCCCTGCCTTCGGGGAATGGTAAGAGTCACATATTTCTCCTGCTGTCTCTATGTCTGGTCAGGCTGCAGTCGGAACACATCTCATGGGACCCATGATGGCAATGGTCCCCCCCGGAACCAGCAGCCCCACAGTCTTGCATCTAGTAGACTGGCTTATGTCATCAAAGTGTTAGCACCAGTAAACAATGGAAGTACAACCATTTCTTTTTAGATTGCGAAACTAACCATACAAAGTTATTTTTAGATTTGGGACAAGTTTAGAAAATAAATGTGGTTGACTCTACTTTCTTTAAAAAAAAATGACAACAATACATGGGTTTGCATTTTAAGTTTTAGATTGCAAGAGAGAAATGACAGGGCTGTTAAGGATGCTGATGGTTAGAGCAGAAACCTGGGAACACGTCAAGGTTCTGGAATCAGTTCTTCACTCTCAGCTGCCATCATCACCATCTTTTTGGCTTATCTGGGCCAAGTGTTAACGTTTCTTAACTGTTTCCATAAATTATATAGAGAACTTTGAGCAAGTGCCACACACTCCCCTGCTTTCCTCAGAGCCCATGTGATCGATTCCTCCCATCATTCAGTCAGCAAGTTTTTATTGAGTGCCTACTATGTGCAGGGCACAAGATCACCTTGGATGGGTGCGAAATGGACTACATCTTGACAGAATTCCACCTCTAGTTTGTATAAGATCTTTGTATGTTTACTTTATAGTATATAGATACACATAGATAGATAGATATAAAATCATCCTAATGAAGGCTTTGAATAGGAGCTCAAGAAACACGTACTGTAAGAATAAATGAACAAACCATACTGGTGTGGCTCCCACTGGCACTTTCCCACGGCCTGCTCAGGCTCCAAGGTCTCTCCTGTGTCGGGAGTGTCAGGAATGTGGCAGCGTTGGCGAGTTAGTTCCTCTCTGACACATTTCTGAGCCGACCAGTTTCTTGGGCAGAATGAATAGTGGCAGAAGATGTGGAAGCCACCTGTGGACTCTGAGAACTCTCTGTGACTCCCTCCCTGAACTCTGGCATATCCCCTCCTCTCTCCCACCCCAACAAGCCCAAGTTTGTTTCCCCAGTGAGAGAGTAGGGCCTGGGGAGAATTTTCTCCAAATTGCATTCAACTCTCCATATTCATGTTTATGTTTGAATTTAGCTACAAGAAAAGGCATCAAATGTAGTACTCAAGACATTAGGTTTAAAAAAATATGTTTAGATTAATATTTCATTTTTTAAATTTTATTTTTCAATTACAATTGACATTCAACATTGTTTTATGTTAGTTTCAGGTGTACAGCATAGTAGTTAGACAATCATATGCTTTACAAAGCGTTCCCCCTGTTTTTTCCAGCACTCACCTGGTACCATACATAATGCAACGTTATTGAATATATTCCCTCTGTTGTACTATATACATCCTTGTGACTATTTTGTAACTACCAATTTGTACTTCTTAATCCCTTCACCTTTTTCACCCAGTCCCAAGTAGATGATTAAGATTTTAAATGAAAGAATTACTTTGGAAACACTAATACATCTCCAGGTTGAAGTGAGACAGTCCCTCTGGCTGGTCTAGAATGACAAGCAGAGTTGAACACCCTCTCCCCCTTCCATCTCCCTCTCTCTCAGGTGATTTTCACACGAAATGTTAGTGGGCCCAAGATATAGTTTTCTCTGGAACCCTCATTCTGCTGAATTTTCCCCATAGAATTATTATAATTCTTTTTGAAATAGAATATGCAAAGTCTTGAATTTTATTACAGAATTTAATATCAATAATTACTTAAAATTTAATGAACTTCACTACTGATTTAATTGCTTTTGAGTAGTTCCACTTAACTTATTAAAGAGAAGCAAGGACGTATTCATTTAATGAGCAGCAGAAGTCTTGCCCTCACATCTGCCTACATTCTCTTTTCAATTAATCAATTATAGTCCGATGGTGTGTAATTACACATTAAGAAAGTTATTGGATAGCTCAGCATGCCTGTCCTGGGGGGCTCATGAATACACGAATATAACACACCTGTAATGACCTGCACTCACATCTGCAAATTACACTCATTTCTCTCTCTTTGCTAAATCGAGATGAGAGCAATTACCATTAACTTTTCCAGTTACATCTCATCAGTGTGATATGGAAGGAGAAAGTGAAAAAGAAACACTGGAAGAAAAGTAAAATGGTGAAAGTAGCTCCTTAGAGGACAGTGGTCACCCACCTGACCTGTGTCTACTGAATCACACAAACACTGGAGAAAGCAGGCCAGCATTATTTGAACACAAATAGTGACTTGCTTTTCAGCTTCCTTCAGTCTCCTGATGAGAGATGCAGGAAAACCTTTTGAAATCACATTCAGGCAAATTTGCCTGGCTTGTTTCAAATCAAACCAAAGTCTGGAACTGATCCCCATGCAGGAGCGCTAAGCCCCTGCATAGCAACTAAGCTGCGTTAAAAAAAAAAGGAAAGAAAGAGAACCCACTAAAAATGCAACACAAAAGAGCAAATTTTACTACATTAATGGCCTAAAGACTTTGGTTATGGGAAGGGGTCTATTCCAGTATGTCCTTCTGATTTATGCTAAACCAGTAAAATTCAACAAGAACCTCTTAGTCCAAATTATAGAGTCAGAGGCATTCTAAATGCCTCCACCAACCAAGTGATTTTAAGTAAAATGCCCTGTTAAAATAAGCTTTTGATGTCTGCACAACTCCAACTCAAGAAGCAATCTGTTGACATTTTCAGCAAATGCTATCTTAGTCTGAGACAGAGACAGCAGTGGCTTCTTCAGCGTAAGTGCTTCTTCTCCCCTTCACACCCTCCTCCTCCTCAGAAAAAAACCCTGCTTCTGTTATCCGCTCATTGAAGTACTGACAAGGTCAAGTCTACTGTGATTAATGGCCGTCCATCAGAATAGAAAGAGAGATACATTGATACTCAGCTAGCAGATGCTCATGAACATGCAAATGAATGTGGCCAGCCTTCTTGGTAGGGAAGGATTTGCTTTGTTGATGTTTTTAACTGCAGCCAATTTGGGGCATTTTGTGTACTCTTTTCTCTGCTTATAGCCACTGGCTATGCACACCCTATCGTCACTCAGCAAAGCCTGCCTCTCCGTGTGCCTCCTGGAGATGCCCAAGACCCCCCCGGGCCTGGACAGAGGATGTGTGTCAGCAGCAGAGACACCCGTGTACTTTGAGGGTGTGTCCTTTCCTGGCACTCCTGGCCCGTCGGGACAAATGTCTGTGTCCAAGGGGCCGTCTTCCTGTGTGGGCTGCCTTTGTGGCATCTCGTGGGCCTCCACGGGGCTGACTTGTAAATAGTGGCCACCACATAAAACATGCCATCTGTGCCCCTGTGGGAAGTAGGATGGAACACAAAAAAGATCTATTCCAGGAATATGAACTGATGTTTACAGACATGCCAGGGCTGGCTTTTAAAACACAGTGGAAAACTGTCTCAAAAGCATTTTAAGTACCACGTAATAGAAGCTCCCCCCCCCCCCGCCCCCCAAGAAAGTGTTGTAGGAGCATGAAGGAAACCTCTATACCCAGAGAGATGTACCAAGCTGGTATGTCCACACCAGTTCCCTTGGCCCAGAAATGTGAGCTACGGCGAGGTCTCGTCGGGAGTTCCTGGGAAAGCAGGGCCAGAAGGCAGAGGTCGCCTGTGGCTCACATGCTTTAGGGGTCTGGAGTCCCTGTAATTGTTTCTTTAAAACTGGAGGATAAGGAGATAAGCTTGGGTTGAGCAAGTTGAATTGCCATAGGAAAACTAGAGGCCCGAAGCATGAAATTCGTGTAAGAGGCTCGGCCCTCACAGCCCTGGCTGCCCCGGCCGTCGCAGCCCTGGCTTCGTCCCGAAGGTCGCCCGGACGGTTGTTCTGCTGTTCAGTCTAATTAGTTCTTTATTATATAGGATTTCCTTATTTCAGGGCTGTTTGTGGGGCATCCTTTATTAGGACATTATACCCCTAGGCAGACAGAGGGACCTTGGCTGTGGGAGTGACGACCGCATGTCCCAGGATTTGCAGGACCTTCTAATTTCACATTTATTGTCTGTTTTTATAAATCAGTGATCCACAGATGGGTTCAGGTGCCCAGCATTTGGAAATAGTGTCATTCCTGAAAACACCATGAATTATTGACCCATTGTGTGAACGGGGAGTGATTTTTGCCACCTATAATACACATATGAAAAATTGAGTCATAAACAGGTTCACAGATATATAATCAAGCTGTCTAACAAAGTGGATTGACCGTTTCTGGTTTCCATTAGTATTCCTTTGCCGCCTGCTTGTTGATTTTGTCATCGCTGAATGCTCGTTAGCAGAAACAGCTGCCTTGGTCTGTGAGATAAGTCCTTTCCTAATGAAGCTGGGTAATTCTTGTTTATGCATACTGCAGTTATTGTCTTGTGACGTGAGTCTATTTCCTGGCACATTTCTATTCTGGAGACCTGGCCACTCTGTTTATGAAGATACGGGGGTGTCACCTGAAGGGAGTGGGTCTCATATTTCTAAACTCAATCCTGAGCCTCTACCCTTATCCCTGTTGCACCTATCTCCCCTACCTACTTCCTTCCCTTCAGAAACCAAGAAGGGTGAGGGCAGGGGAGGGGATGGGCAGGTTCTCTTGGCTTTCAGTACAGTATGCCAATGAGGGCGCCCCCTAGTGATATGTGGTCTAATAACACCCTTCAAGCTGTTCCTGGAGTTGGGTCCTGTATCTGGACCCTAGCCTGCAAATTGGGCCTGTAAGTTTGATATTTTAGAATCTTGAGCCAGACTCTGATGTGTGTGTGTGTGTGTGGGGGGGGGCGGTGTCCTCACATGCGTGCATGTGTGCATGCAATAACTTCGACTGGAGGTTCAAGTTATGAGGGCTTTAAAATATATTCAATGATGGGAGAGAATCATTGATCGGCTGCCTCCTGCATGGCCTCTACTGGGGATAGAGCTCACAACCCGGGCATGTGTCCTTGACCGGAATCGAACCTGGGATCCTTCAGTCTGCAGAACGATGCTCTATCCACTGAACCAAACCAGCTAGGGCAAGTTATAAGGGCTTTTACTAGTATATCACAGTACTGTGAAATGCTGAAAGTTCTCTGGCCACCTGCCCCCCAGAATTCCTCCCTGGCCACATTTCCTGCAGGTTCCAGTCATCTGTCAGCCTGATTAGAGCCATCTTCCGCTCCTCCCACTTCCTTCTCTCATCAGTCCGCTTGCTCACCCCCATGCGCAAATTTCCCTCAACTTTTTAAGCTGAACAGACCAACTACCAGCCAGGCAGCCTTTGCGCTTTCTGTATTCTCTGGGTACGTCTCCTTTTGTTCTCTCATATTATATGTTGTAGGCGTGTGTCCTATAATTATATTTCCCAGTGGAAATAAAGCAAGTTAAAGAGGGCTGATGCTTGTGCCGGAGCCCAGGCAGCTGCCATCTGCAGACCCATGTGGGGCCAGCAGGGCTGACGTGCGGGGAGCCCAGGGTGGTGACCCTCAGGGGTTACTGCCTCTTGGTCATTTAGCTGCCCTTCTCCGACCAGAGATTATCCTGTCACAGCTAAATCTTGAAGGCTTCTAATTAAAGCTGAGAAAAAAAATATAGGAGGAAAAAAACATAAATTTGCAAAATCAGTGCATGAGCATTTCTCCCCAGTGGTCTGGGAGAAAACAAAAGTGGTTTGATTGCAGTAACAGCTCCAGCTGCCCAGCTCCCAGGCAAACGGTGTGTCCTCAGGAGCAGAGTTTGAGAACCACTCCCCCTCATCTCTGAGAATGTCCTAGGGCAGTGGTCGGCAAACCACGGTTCGGAGCCACATGCAGCTCTTTGGCCCCTTGAGTGTGGCTCGGTGTTAGAACCACTTCTTCAAAATAGACTCGCCCAGGCCGAAAACTGACTTCTGCGCATGGGCCACGAAGTTTCAACTGCACTGTACGTGTGCGCCCGCACGTGTTATTTCGTGGAAGAGCCACAGTCAAGGGGCCAAAGAGCCGCATGTGGCTCGCGAGCCGCAGTTTGCCGACCACTGCCCTGGGGCCTTCCAACCGTCAGCACCCTGGTGTGCCTCCCAGATGCCTCTGGTTCCAGGAAGCAAACTCCAGTCTTTCCTCAGACGTTATGTCCTGGTTTGTTCTCCTTGACTGTGGGCTGACCCTCCAACCCCAAATTGCCTGTAGCCCTCTCACTGCTCAAAATGTGGTCCAGCCACCAGCAGTGTGCACTCCACCCAGGTCCCTGGCAGAAATGCAGATGCTCAGGCCCCACTTCGCCAACTGCATTTTAAATAGGTCCCCGGGGGTTTGCGTACATGCTGAAGTTTGAGAAGCTCTGGGCCAGAGTATGATGACAGATTTTTATCCTGTAAACTTGGGTTTGCTTCAGTGGGCTCCTTATAATTATAGGACACACGCCTACGACATAGTCACCCTCCTCTCCCCACCCCCAGAGTCTCTCGCAGCCATTAGGAAACTTGTCATGTACAACAGAGAGGATTCTTGCCCACAGCTGAAAGAGTGTCCTGCTGGGAGTCTCTAGAAGGAACAGCTGGGGGCGAGTGAAGGTGGCTGGCAGCGGAGATGGGGGACACAGCCAGGAGAGAGTGCAGTCCCGCCGGAGGTTCAGCCCACAGCTACCTCTGCACGTTTGATGTCTGAGTCTTAGGGCTCCAATTTAGGAAGAAAAGGTGAGACAGCTAATGGGAGATAAATCCGAAACTGCCTCTGGTGCCTGGAGTTTGGGCTTCATTGTTTAACCCCTGGAACATGAAAGAGGGTTCCCACCTCGGAGCTCACCTTAGGGGAGGTAGCCTTTGCTTTCTCCTGTGGGACCAGGAGAGGCTGGGCTCCACTAGCCCCCCCCCTGCCCAGGCCGATAGAGCGCCACGTGCTGTGGGAGGGTAGCTGGGTCAACCGCCGCCCCCACCCATGGCTTCAAAGTAGCTGCAGTGGTGCCCACCTTGGGGCTTCTCAGCACCCCCACCTCTCCCACCTCTCCCACCAGCACAGTGAACAGGTGAGGGAGCTTAGCGCATGGGAGCCTGGGAGGCCTTGGATTTCTCATAATCTAGGGACAGAGTCTGTTGTCCACACCAAGAAGGGGCTGGGGGAAAAGGTATGTGTGACAAGGGATTGGGGCCAGTGAACATTTGTCCCTCAGTCCAGTCCTGGAGACATGTTCTGGGTGATGTTACTGATGTAGCTACTGTACATTTTCCAGAACACCTGGTTTCAGATGTGCTGCTTGTTGTCACTATAAGTCACTGAGGTGATGTGGGGCTCTGTCTATACTTTCCAGTCTGCCTTACCCATCCCACCCAGCAGAACAAATATTGGTCAGATCATGTGTCTTTGTGTTTTTTGTTTGTTTGTTGGTGTGTTTTTTTTTCCAGGCAGTTAGTGACAGTTTACTGCACAACAGGAAGTAGACAGTTAACTTACAGGATCACGCCTGGGGCCACCTGGGCTTTCTGGGACAGGCCCCATGTGAAATATTCTGGCCTCTTGTCACTCAGCTCCCCAGGAACACGGATGCGCCTCTGGTGGACCTCTCGTTCTGCTGCTAGCGTCAAATACTTGCATTGTTGCAGGAAAAAAAATGAAGTTAATGAGTATAATTTTTTGCTCATTTTCGAGTGTCTCTTCTAATTTTTCTTAAGCATTTGGTATCTGGTACCTATTGTAGCAAGCATATGCCCACACTTGACAAACCAAATAAGCAATAGAACTAATGTGAAGGACTCAGAAAGAGCTGGCCATGTGCAGTTCAACAGCCTTAGTGTGCATGTGGGAAGTAGGTGGCTTCAGGTTGGGTTTTCTTGATTATGTACATACAGTATAATCTCAACTAATCATTTTTTTAACTTTATTTTTTGTAGATTTAGAAAAATCTTTATTATTCAAATTATTATGTATGGCCCCTTTTTCCCCCCATTGACCTCTTCTAGCTCCCCCCCCTCGCACTCCTGCTCCCCCCGCCCGGCCCCAGGCTAAATATAATCGTTATTTCTGGGTATGACATTGTCTTTAGTTCAAATGATGCTTTTCATGGGGTTCTGGAGAGCTATCAGTTATAAGAGATCCTGTGTCAATCCAGGGTGCTAAAGACTGCAGGAGCTTAGACCTCTTTAAGGACTAGCTCTAGAGAGAGGTGGATTAGATTGTAGCTATAAATATGCTGTGATTTGAGGAGCTACTCAAGTGGAGGAATGAGACCCCTATTCACCTGATACCCCTCTGTTAGAGATTATTTTCTTTGGGTTTTGATGCTTTCTAAACTAAAAGCCTTATAAAGATGGACATTTTGGGTTTCATTTGCCTAGGATCAAGGGCCCTGAAAGAAGGATAGATAACCAAGGGACAGACAGACCGATAAAGGAGCAGGTGGGATAAATGTCTTCATCTTACACATCAGAGTTCTATTCAGAAATGGGGTTGTCTCTCTCTTGACCAACCAGGGAAACAAAATGCTATCAAATATTTGGTTAGAATTTTTATGTTATTGTTTTCCTTCACCGCAGAGCTTCCTGAGTGATGATCTGGGCACTGGGCATGATGAGTGAGGATGTTGTATAGGTACTTGTATGAAGGCAGAGTCACCTGTGCTTTAAGCGAGGGGAAACATGGCAAAGAAGGGTCCCAAGGTGGAAGAGATCACATCCTACTGGGGAGGGGGAATCAAGTTGGTCTGCTAGATTTGGCATCAGGAAGCTCGTTAGGCTGACATGTAATCAAAGGGTTTTCATCACATTTTATCTGTTTATTCCCCTCCCCAACAAAGAACCTAGTATCATCAAACATGCCCCCCATAGCTATTCACACCCTAACCTGCTACTTTCTGTAAGTATTTCATGAAAAGTGAAGCCCGACTGAGTCACTTAAACTTGTGATCTCAGCAGGTTTTGATTACACCCCTCATCAGTAAAAACTTAGATGTTATAACCTTTTCTTTGATTACTTCAGTGGCTCATCTTTGCACCCTCTGGGGTACCCCACTCCATGTTAAAGATCACGCTAGAGAAGTGTGCATAGGCTGTTGAAGGAAACTGGGTTTGTAGTAATAGCTCTTGTAGATAAGAAAAGCCCCAAGATGTACTAGTATACTGTAGCCTACACAGCCTGTCCCTGGACCATCCTAAGAGTATATTGGTGTCTGTGGGTGGCAGAGAGAAATTATAGAACAACTGTGAAACGCAATGTGAAGATTCTGTGTCACAAGTCCACTTACAGTGCGGAGTTTGTGTCAAACACATAGGTGGGTGATGCATTCCCAGAACCTCTCTGCTTGATCCTCAGGAGTTTTCAGGCTGCAGTAGATCATGGTTGGCAACCCTGGTGAGTGGGGCATTAGCAAACTCAGGTAGAAGGAGGAGGACAGAGGCTTCTGCGTTTGGGGTCCACTCAGCAGCCACACCTGCACCAGCCAAGCAGACAGCCTGCTCCCTCCCGCGTTCTGGGATAATTTTGTTTCTCAGGAATTAAATTCACACCTAGCAAACGGTAACTACAGTAATGCTGCATGTTGAACACATGTTCAGCTCTTCTCAAGGCAAGTGTTCAGTTGCTTATTATTCTCTCTCCCTCTCTCTTACACATGGTGTGTGTGTGTGTGGCGCGGGGGTGGGGGTGGGGGGGGGAGCTCCATTAGGCATTGGTTAAGACTTCGCAGTGGGATCATGCTCCTAACATGCTGCCCAAGTGTTTCAGGTTTGACCATCTGTGCTCTTTGACCTGTTCCTGACCAAGGGCCCCCAGCTCTGTGAGGCTCCCCCCACCAAAACCCAAACCTCCTATTTCCATAAGCCAGGCTGGGGCCACCAAAGAACTCACTTCAGAGAAATTCATTTACAGACACCTCTTCTTAGTCACATGTCCTCTCTCAGTTGGGGGCCACCTATTCCGCCACATAGATCATAAGCTCTGGGGAAAACTTGAAGAAAGCACTCAACACTAGCAAACCTCTATCAAGCACCAACCAAGTGTCAGGCACTTGGGAAGAGCTGGGAGCAGAAGGGAATGAGGCAGATTCTTCCCTTCCCACAGGTCTCATTTGGTCCAGAGCTGTCTGGGTCCCCCCGTGCAAGACAGCGGGGCCAGGACTGCCAAGATGGCCCATCTTCCTTTCTAGGGAGGAGCCATAACACCTCCTGGGACTGTCTCCTGTAAAATGCTTCAGAGCCCAGATCCTTGCTAGATCCTGAAGAGGAGGGCACATCAGAGGCACCTGGCCCACGGAGGGAGGCAGCAGGGAGTGAGGAGGAGGGACCTGAGAAAGAAGGACAGCTCATCTGAGCAGCCAGGAGTCCATGGCTGACTCATGGCCTTTGCTCAGGAGGCCCTGCAGGGCCAGGTGGCTGCCACACATGACCTTGGGGAGCCCCCCCCTAACTGCAGACGGGCTGAATCAGAATTCTACCCCCCCACACACACACACACGTGTAAGAGAGAGGGAGAGAGAATAATAAAGGCAACTGAACACTTGCCTTGAGAAGAGTTGAACATGTATTCAACATGCAGCATTACCATAGTTACCATTTGCTAGGTGTGAATGTAATACCTGGGAAACAAAATTATCCCAGAACGCGGCGGGGGGCGGGGCGTAAGCGGGGGCACTGTAGCAGGCTTGTCTGCTTGGCTGGTGCAGGTGTGGCTGCCCAGTGTATCCCAAACACAGGAGCCTGGCCTTGGCTTTTGCTTCCCAACCTGCCCAGCCAGTCCCATGAGGCTCTATCTTTTACTGCTGAAGATCAAATGATTCTGCATTGGTAGCTGCCCCAGTCCCCCCACCACTGAAGACTTCAGGGGTGCAGGCCTGTGGTAGTAACTGGGAACGATGTGAGGCCTTTGTGGGACTGTCTGAGCCTGGGGTGTTTATTATCATTTGAAATGGTGTTCTCCCAAGGCAGGGGCTGAGCCAAAGACCAGGAGCTGAAGAATAGTCATCTTCTTGGGGAAAGAAAGAAAAGGGCCAGCAATAGCAACAAAAAAGCCCTGCAGATGTGGAACTTGAAGGAATCTCGAGAGAGCAAACCTATTTTTAGCAGGAGTGGGCGCACACTGTGATAGGCGCCACAGGCTGCTGTCACTAACATTTGGCTATAAGCAACATTTTCATATTTAAACATGACAGCCCTGAAAATGAAGAAGAACCAACACTTTACCTGCTTGCTGATTAAACGCTATCACCTCCCCTGAGCTCAGTGGGAGGACCTGTTCCATGTGATGTCTGGCCCGGCGAGGCATTGGGTTCACCTGTGTTGCCATGGCTATGTACATGTCAGCCACTGATGGCAGGCTACTCCACAGCGGTGACAAGGATGCCATTCTCTCCAGGTGAAAATGCTGTGCAGTGTTACCTCTGTAGGAAAATGTTCAGTGCACTTTGCTCAATTAAGCATGCATGTGTGGAAATACAACACTCAAATGAGCAGGAATAAAAATATATTAAATCTGAAGAAGTTAAGTAATACCATTGGGAAAATCAATGAACTTGAGGTGAACCCAGCAATGTCAAAAACCAGAATCCCAGAAATGTGAGCCCTTCAGCAGTTTACCAGTCCCCAAATGAGACATATGCATTACATCCGCTATGTCCTGTATGAATATCTTGCCCAGATCAATATCAGGAAGCCTGGCACCCACGTTCTTTTTTGAAACTTTAAGCAGCAAGCACTTTCCTAAGTCCTACGGGAAAATAATTCACCGTTAAGGTAGTGAGTTTGATTATGGGGATGGAGGGCAAGATCTCTGAGGACAAGCCCTGGAAGATGAGCTTTCCACTCACCCACGGCCCATCGGACTGGCACCTGTTTCCATCCTGCTGAGGTTGTGTTAAATATTGGCACTCCTACTGGTCAGCGGTGGCTGAAAACTGAGTGAGAAGGAAAAGAGAAAGAAAATACCAGAGCAGAACTGATAGCCTCCAGTCAACCTGCATGCAGCTGTTTTTATTATTTCCAGCTCGTGTTGACATTGCTCTACTTGCAGAGAAGTATGAACTTTTCTAGACAATCAGCAAAGTAAAGCAAGACGAGCAGAGAGGTTGAAGGGTTTGCTCAGTCTCTCTGGGGCTTGGAGCAGTGGTTTCAAAATGTGGTCTCCACACCAGCAGCATTGGCATCACCTGGGAACTTGTTAAACATGAGGCTTCTCGGTCCCCACCCCAGACCCACTGAGTCAGAAATTCCAGGGGCAGGGCCCAGAAATTTATGGGGTTAAAATCCTATATAATAAAAGGGTAATATGCAAATAGACCAAACGGTGGAACAACCGAACAACCAATCAAAGCATAATATGCTAATGATATTCTCAGGCTGCTCAACCGCTCACTATGACGTGCACTGACCACCAGGGGGCAGATGCTCCAACTGGTAGGTTAGCTTGCTGCTGGGGTCTGGCCGATTGGGACTGAGCCAGATGGGCCGGATATGCTTTGGAACCCTCCTGTGGTCCCTCCCCAGCCCAGTCGTGCACCAGTGGGGTCCCTCAGCCTGGCCTGCACCCTCTAGAAATCTGGGACCCCTCGGGGGATGTTGGAGAGCCAGTTTCAGCCCGATCCTGCAGGCCACTCCCCTTGGGAGGTCGCTGCTGCGACAGTGCGAGCCCCTTCCAATCGGGGACGGACTGGGCGCGAGCCTGTGGCAGGCACAGTGGGGCTGGGATGAGCAGGAGCAGCAGGTAGGAGCTGCAGGCTGCATTGGACTGCGGGTTTCGGCCCAATCCCTGCAGGCCACCCAGCGGGACCCCACCCATGCATGAACGAATTCATGCACTGGGCCTCTAGTTTTTAATATTGTGGTAAAATATATGCAACATAATATTAGCCATTTTAACCATGTTAAGTGTAAAAGTCAGTGGTATTATTCTCAATGTTGTACAGTCGTCACCATTATCTGTTTCTAAAACTTTTTCATCACCCAAAAGAGAAACTCTGTAATCATTAAGCAGTATCTCCTCACCCCCTGTTTCCCCAGCCCTTGGTAATCTCTAATCTATTTTCTGTCTCTATAAATTTGCCTCTTCTAGATCTTTCATATGAATGGAATCATACAATACATGGCCTTTTGTGTCTGGCTTCTTTCACTTAGCATAATGTTTTCTGGGTTCATCCATGTTGTAGCATGTGTCAGTACTTTATTCCTTTTTATGGCTGAATAATATTTCATTGTATGGGTATGCCACCTTTTGTTGATCCATTCATCTGTTGATGGACACTGAGGTTGTTTCCACCCTTTGGCTATTGTGACTAATGCTGCAATGACCATTGGTGTTTAGACATCTGGAATCGGTGTTTTAACCAGCTCCTGGGGTGATTCTGATGTATACTTGAGTGGAGAAGCCCTGGCCCAGAGCCCCAGAGCTGCCTTTATGTAGGAACCCAGAAACTCAGTGGAGGCTGTGTGCCCTACTGCAGCTTTGTCCATCCCAGCCAGGGGTCAAGGCTGTGGACACTCACACCTCAGAGACGAATCTTTAGAGTTTCTCAAGGTCCTTCTAAGACTAATTCTAGAAGGAAAATATCCAGAATTGGGGTTCTCTTTGACTTTGTTTCATGAGTGATACCTTAAAATATTTCAAAGAGCCCTGGTGGGTGTGGCTCAGTTGGTTGGGCATTGTCCTGTGCACTGAAAAGTTGCCAGTTTAATTCCTGGTCAGGGTACATGCCTGGTTTGGGGCTCCATCCCTAATAGTGGGGATATGCAGAAAGCAGCCGATTGATGTTTCACTCTCACATTGATGTTTCTCAGTCTCTTTCCCTCTCCCTTCTTCTCTCTAAGGAATCAATAAAACTATTTTTTAAAGTATTTCAAAGGGATGGCAGAAAACCATTTATTAAAAATGCATACCCATTTGGTTGTTGTTGAGTGGAGTTTCACTCAGATATTTTGTTACTCTACGACTTCCTGGATATTAGCTATAACAAAGACCCACTCTAGTTTTTACGATGGAAATTGGGGTGGTTTTCTTTCTTTTGAGCATTATAATGGTAGTCAGTGGGAAGAAAACAAAGAAAGGAATTTTTTTTTCCTATAAGTTCAAAGATAGTTGGAAATGTTGTATGATTATTATCTTAAGCATTTACAAGTCCCAACATCTTATTCTTAACTAATTAATTCCTTCCTCTTCAAGGAGCTAAATAACTTGCTTGTGGCTGCACAGCTAGAAAATGAATAAGTCAGGATTAGAATTCACGTCTCAGTCCAAAGTTGTTGAATAAATCTATTCATACTGGCTGCTGGTGGTTTTAAATATTACCCCTTAGGCCAGTGATGGCGAACCTATGACACACGTGTCAGCACTGACACCATGCTGAGGATGAAACATTTGCTGCTCCTGAGGATGAAACATTTGCGACTAGAGTCTTGGAGTTAGTTTTTTCCTCAAAGTGACACACTACCCGAGTTATGCTCAGTTTTTTGGTGAAGTTTGACACACCAAGCTCAAAAGGTTGCCCATCACTGCCTTAGGCGATAGTTAGATTTTTAACAGAGGACTCCTAGACATGGAATATTTTAGCCTAAAGAAGTAAATCTCTAACGGTAGAATGTTATACTTGAGGAAGAGGAGGGGGAGACTTTCCCAGCAATTGCAAAATCCTACGGAGTAGTCTGCAAGTTCAGCTCTCAGAATCCCTGGAGGGCAGGTTCAGAAGGTGTTTCACCTGATGTGTCACACGCATATTGCGAATGAAATGGAGGTTAGATCGAGATTGAGGCAGCCTAGACGATGATGGTCTGAAAATCATACAGACAAGGGAAGCGACTGAGGATGAAAGAGCCAATATCCCCATTGTCAGGTATATGAAGGGTGACCATGTAGAAGAGAATACAGTCATGCTGGGTGGCCACGAGGGAGAGGACCAGGCCAATGGGTCAGGCTTGCAGGAAGGCAGATCTCTTCTTAGTACCAGAAAGGGTTGCTATCAAGCATAAGATGGGCAGCCTTGTGAGTGAGATGACCAGCCAAGCATATTGTAGTAGGGCTACCAACTGGAAGGTGGGATGAAATGACTCCCTGGTACCAGTTCAACTCCAAGGCATTATGACCTTGAACTTGCAAAAGTTGCCAAATTATTATATGATGAATGCAAAACCAGTATCAAAAGGGAATTTGATATTGATCTATTATTTTCACTTCTCAAAGTATGTCCCTCTTTTTAAAAAACATCACTCAGCATCACTGATGGAAATTTCTGAAATAGAGTTATTCTTTGGGGATTTCATCTCCTGTTTACAGATTGTTGTAGGGGAGCATCAACTTGAGTCTTCTGGTAACCGTGCACTGCTCTGACCTATTGGCATTTCCCTTTTTAAGCTAATAATTAAAAAACTCAAATGGAGCCACTCCATGGGTAAGGATCTTGGGAGACAGCAAAGCAGGAAAGATCCAGCTGGAGCCAGAGGCATGCGCAGGGACTGTGTGTGTCATCTTTCTATTGCATTCGGCTCACATTAGTGAGGGCTGAGGACTTGGGTGGTTGGCATGATCATGTTCTTCAGACATCTGAAGGATGTAAACACCGAGGATGGAAGGAATTTATTTAGTTCGAGACAAAGGGTATAATTAGGGTAGGAATAATGGAGTGAAATTAAGCAAAGAAAGATTTAGATTGAATATTAGTGGGGTACTTCCAAGCAATAGATTTGTGAAGCTTTTAGATATTTTCTAGGGAATGCTGTTCTGTATTTTCCAAGTGGGTTGAAAATCAAAGGGATAAAGGCTGAAATAATCTTGAAGAAACCGGGCCTCTGGGGATAAGGCGAATGGAGAGCCTTAGCTTTCACTGCTTCCCTCTAGTCTTTCTTATAAACATGAAAAGCTCAGCAGGTGATTCCTTTCTGAATGACTGTCTACCAATAGCAAGTGCTTGCTCTTCTTAAAACCAGGAGTTATTAAAAGGATGGTGTGTTCCCAAAAGAAAAAAAATTGAATGTGAGAATCAGAGGAAAATTCTGGAGGGAATCTGGGCTGACTTCCCCACCTGCTTGTTAGTTCTGCCTCCAGAAGGCAGGAAGGGGAGGCCAACTCCATCCGTTCCTGTGATTGGTGGGCAAGGGTCTTGAGCTATTGTTTTTTTGTTTTTTGAATATATATTTTTATTGATTTCAGTGAGGAAGGGAGAGAGAGAGATAGAAACATCAATGATGAGAGTGAATTATTGATTAGCTGCCTCCTGCAACCCCCCACTTGGGACCGAGCCTGCAACCTGGACATGTGCTTTGACTGGGAATTGAACCATGACTTCTTGGTTCATAGACTGATGCTCAACCACTGAGCCATGCTGGTCAGGCAGAACCATTGGGTTTGAAGGAGATCCCTGTTACCGGGAGCACTGAGCATGGTTGAGGAAGACGGAAGCCTCTGCCATTGCCGAACTCTCTCTCAATAAGCCCCCAGTTTTTCTTTTCCTCTGGAGCATTTCCCCTATGTGCACGGAATCTACTAGTACTTGTCCTTTCCACAGTCCAGTACGGACAACTCTTCCAAGGTGGACCTGGCCTCTGGGCGCCTCCAGCCACTATTGTGGGACTTGCAGCCTTCCGGGCTGGCAGTGCTGGGCACCATGCATTGCCTGGAGGGTGCACCGAGCCCGGGTTTCCTTCTGAGATTTAATTAGAGACATCTGCATTTAGGTGTTTTGCATGAGCCACTTGACAGTATTGACAGGTAAAGCAATGGAAAGGTATGCTGACATTTGGTAGAGATTTTTCGCTTCTCCTGTGGTCACAGAGCTGGGCAGCTGGGGGCTCTTTTTCTATTACAAGGGTAGCGCCCACATAATTTTCCACTTTGACTCCTACATCTTTTTTTATTGAGTAAAATGGCATTTGACTCTTTAAAACAGACCATGGCTGGTCTGTGCTGCTAGCTTTGTCTTAAAAGGGAATGCAGTTCTTAAATAGAAACCAAATTGGAAACTGTTGTGAGGGGCCCATTGAGGGGCCCAGCGCACACGGGTCTCCTGATTCCTCCGACGGCAGTAGCAGTGGGGCCACCGTCTCCAGGCAGTGACACTGCGGCCTCGGTGCTCCCGCCCTTGCATTTATACGGCCTAGACCGTCCTGCCTGGCTCGGAATCTCCGATCCATTGAAGTCGAACCTCATTGCATTCAGGCTTTTGGGGAGGACACTCTCTCTGTCCTCAGGGGTCCTGTGTTTGAGCCGAGAGAGGACGGCTGAGTTAGACTCTCAGCAGCAGAGAGAGGCACGGGAGCGGCTGACAGGGATGATGAAAGGAGAGGAGGGAAGGACAGAGCAAAGCAGCAGCGCTCGCCCAGGAGGGTGGCTGCTGGGCACCAGAGGAGAAGTGTACTGGCTTGAGGGCACTGGGGAAGGCAGGGAGAGCTCCTAATGAGGTTTCTGTGTGCGCTCCTGTTTTTGAAATTTTATGCTGGAGCCTCATCACAGTATGAGGTAACATCCAAGGAACTGCTCACATGCCCCCCTCATCCATTTCCTACCCCTGCTTCTGAAGAGGGCTGCGCTCCCCACCCCGGAGATCTCCAGGGGCACCATGAAACTCTCCGACGCAGACGGACTTGGAGTCTTGCTCATTGAAAAAGTCGGCGTAACAGCCAGGCATGTGTGTGTTGAAAAGAGGTGGGTGATTTTGGGATAGGGCTGGGTTAGCGTTGCACTTGCTGTTACTGAACAGCAGACGTGTCTTCAGCTCCCAGCACAGTTGTCTGTCTCAGTGTGACTCCCGCTTACTGCATGTTGAGCTGCAGGAAGTCCAGCTGATGCAAATAGATTAATATTTAAAAAGTAATACAGGAGAATGAGGTTCCAAACGTGTAACGTTTAATTATTAAAAACCCGTAATGGAATTTGAATCCAAACTCACATCTCACTGGTGCACAGCAAAAAGCTCAATTAGCCAGCGAGCCTGCTCACGCCACGGCTCATGGTGACCATCACAGCACCCAGCCCATGTTCTCTTAAACTCTCTAGCAGCATAGATATGGGCAGCTTAGGTAGTGTTATCCTTTCTCATTAGACCAGTGGTCGGCAAACTCATTAGTCAACAGAGCCGGAGTTTGCCGACCACTGCATTAGATAATTGTTGCAACTCTTTTTTAGTCAAATTGATGGCTAAAGTGACTGTACATTGTTAACAGGACTTACAAAAGAATTTGAGTTACTTCCAAGTGGTGGGACTTGGGAGAGTTAGGTTACCTGGTAGAAATCACAGTATTAGGATATTCATGCTACCACTGAGTTTATCGAGGCCGCCAAGTATGTGTTACAGGACGCAGGTGTCTGATTAGAAGGATTTACTCAGTCCAGGGATACTTAATCACTGGTTTTCCTTTGAGACTACAGTTCTCCTGGCCCTGTAGGACACAAGTGTCACTCGCTCTTGATAAGGGTGAATTTGCCCAGAGGCCTGAGGCAGAGAACGGCCAAAGGAAGAGATAAAATGATTGGTGTGACTCGGAGTAGAATGAACCCACAAAGACCAACTGAAGCTATTTCAAAATCAGTGTGCCAGCAAGACTGGTGGAGGTAGCATCTCTTGAATTTATATTTTTATTCAGCATGGCAGATAAGGAGAGTCCTTTGTGTGCGAATATCAAACTATGGATATGCCATTGGTTGTGCGTTAAGAGTTTGCCCCTCCGCGTGGTGGCTCGTTTCTCATGAGATGCTCACGAACTCATCTGTAAAGCAGAAAATGCAGTGATGTGACCTAAAATGCTCTCGGCGGGCTCCGGGGTTTGGAAGGTCACACACTAGGTAACGGTATTTATGACATGCTGCCGGGTGCTCGGGCTGTGTGGGGTAACTGGAACTGAGGACAGAAATTGAGTTTGTAGTGACTACAGAAGCTGAAACCACAGGCTGAAATGTAATAGGGTCCAGGGCGGGGTGAGCACAGGAAGCTGATGAGAGGTGAGGGGGGAGCTGTAGGGCTGGGGAAAGTGCTGCGAGGGGAAGAGTAACCTTGATTCCTGGCAGGACAGAGCCTACTAAGATGCAGAAGAGTAAATCGAGTCACCTCCACCTTCCCTACAATTCGGTCAACAACCAGCAGCTGCATGTGGAACCCTTATCATGGGCAAGACTGTGTGCTGAGGTGTAGGAGTTCCAGGGGAGCCCTGGCGGCGTGCTGGGTGGTTAGTGCATCAGCCTGCACACTGAAAGGTAGCAGGTTCCGTTCCCAGTCAAGGGCATGTACCTGGGTTATAGGATGGATGCCCGGCCCAGTCCAGGTATGTACAGGAGGTAACCAATCGACGTGTCTCTCTTGCATAGGTCTCTCTCTCTCTCTCCCACTTCCGCTCTCTCTAAAAATCAATGGGAAAAATATCCTCAGGTGAGGATTAACAAAAAACAAACACAAGTTCCGTGGGACCCAGGCCTAGGTTCTCATCCAAATCATTAAAGTAACATTTTCCAAAGTGTTTTTCTACACGATCCCACGAGAAGAGGGGCTCCGTATTTGGAAAGCTGAGGAAGTGCTGGGTTAATGCAGTTAAACATGCTTCTTTTCTGCAGAGCTTCTCAGAGGCTTAAACATGGCAACGCGCCTTGAGAATCTCCAAAAGAAACAGGCTAGGCCGCATTTCCTAAGCGCATTGGCCCATGAGTCCTTTTCTCGGGGGCAGAACATTGGTGGGACGAGTGTTCTTCAGAACACCCTTTCGGCGATAGAGAGCTGGGTAGGCGCCGTCCTTGAGCAGGGGCAGTGCAGTGGGTTAGCAATGGGCAAGCCCTGATGTCGCGGCCACATTTCCTTTCTGGGGTGACCTTCAGAAGCAGTGCTGGTGTGGATAGGTGTATGTAAGAGGCCTGTCCTGGTGTCAACTTCCTGCTTCTGAACCTGCAGAAAACACTGCTCCCAACCCTTGGGTGTCCAATGGTCCACCCCAGCCCTGGGCACCCCACACCGGTAGCAGGGTGCACGATAGTAATGTGTCCCAAGGGGCTTTTAACCGCAGGAAGTATGGGGGATTATGCAGGACTTTGAAGTCACTGTACCTTCCTAGATTTTCCTCACCTCTCAATAGAGAGCAATACCTGGAAGGGTCATGGTAAGAATTAAACCGGAGAAAGGGTATAAAGCTGGGTTAGATCCTTGGCTTTCCTAAACTTGTGGAGACTTGGTATAAAGCCGAAGGGAATACGCATCATGGAATAGCCTTTGCTGCCCATCACCATGTAGCACAGGCGACTGTTCTGGCGGCAGAGAGGGTCCCACAGCGCTACCAACCAGGCAGCCGGCTCTCTAATTGCCCCCAGGAGTAGGCATCATTGCCCCCTGCTTTAGCACATGGCCTTGTCAGGATTTGAAACTCCCTGCCTCTTGACTTCTACTCCTGCCCCTTCGGGCCCTTCTCCCCACTCTGCCTGGTGACCTCTGCTACCCCACGGCTTCTGCTTTTTCCCTGTCCTCTGTGGTCCTCTGGCTTCATTCCACGACCACTACCCCCACCATGACTTAGTCTCTTGGAGTTACCTTGATTCCCAACTCCCCAAAGAAGAAACTGCTATTGGTTTGTTAAATTACTCTGTGCCCCGTTAGGCAGAGCCACACCAAGGTCTTGAGATGTCCTAGGGTCCAGGCAACCATGGCTAGGGAAGCAGCGGGGCGGTGGCCAGGGCAGGCTCGCAGCATCTGATGGGTTCTGTGCTGACACAAAGGTAGTTGTACACAGTTCTCCTCCTCCTCCTCTTTCTCCCCTTTTCTGTCCCTCCCACTTCTGCACATGCCAGTCTGGACCAAGGGCATGCCTCGATAAAGCAGAATCTACTCCACATGCCTGTTATTTCACTCTTAGGTACTGGGCACTAGAAGAGAGGCCCCCCTCACATATTTACATCACCCACCAGCTATGCCTTTCCTTCGTGTCTTACTGGAGCTTAGGCCCACTGCACAGGCTGTTTGAGTAGGCTATTCTGTCACACACTTCTCTTCTCACCCAGTGGTATAGTTGGTCAGGTGGAAAGCATACTTCCCCGTGTGTTTCCTTCTTCAGAGTAGAACAAATAATGATAAGGTTAGTTTCACAGAGGCTATGTGATGGGGCCTTTTACCCAAATAATGAGAATTGATATATAATTCTTGCTAGTCTGAATTTATTTATCTCTAAACGAAGGTACGTTATCTGGCTGTCTTTTTTACAGACTTCTGGTGAGTGGTATTGTGATCACGTCGATTGAGCTATTTGAATTTACCGGAAGAAAGGAGTTATATAACAGGTGTCTTTAAATATATACAGGTTGTCTCGCTTCACACCATTTAGCACTTCAGACATTCAGCCTGGATGGGGAGATTGGGCTGGGCTGACCCAGGCTTTGCTTATAAGGATGGAGTTGTAAGAGGGATGCTCAGTGGAGAATCTAGCATTAGTGGACTGTTGGCTTTCAACCAGGTATTTATCACAGCGGGATGGCTAAATTCATAGAACAAAGATGGAAGAGAACCAGGCAAACCAGCAGTTCACAAACATGCAGGAAGCTTTTCAGAAACAAAGGAACCAACATGTAGATCCGAAATCAGAAGTAGTCCAGCATCTCCCCCCTAGATACTTAAGAAACTATCACCAAGTGGGCACTCTCACACAAGTTTTAATTAACGAAAAAGACAATAGGCAACCTAAATTATTTCATTTCCCGAAGTTTGTGGCCCCAGCACTCGGGGCCTTTTAAATTTGCAGTATTGTGCACCAGATGCCATAAATGTCACATTTGCACACAACTGAGCATGAAGGATTCCATTGGTGATTCTGGCCTGGGTGACTGGTGCTGGCCTGAAGCTGAGCCTAGGGCTAAAACACCCATGAGCTTAAGACCACAACCTGGCCTGCAAGCCTCCTCATTATTGCAATTATGTTGCTGTCAAACACTCCTCCACAAGCCATTAGGAACACAGTGGAGAATTTGGGGTCCAAGGTTTTGTTGATTTGGGTTTTATTTTTGTGGTATGCTTTTTACTTGGAAGTACACAACCTAGGAAAATTCATAGTAGTGGAATTTCTCTTTGTTTTTTATAGCTGAGATTTAATAGAAGAATAATGGGTAAATAAGAGTAGAGTGTAGGTGGACCAGTTGGCTGGTTTAAAAAAATATATCTGAATGTTATTTTTATGTATTTATAATAATAAAATTAAAATATCTATATTTACATGACACTTTCTGTTTTTCAGAGGACTTCCATTTCCACTATTTGTTTTGATTGTCACAATAGATCTTGAGGTTAGCAGAGGCTCCGGGGCACAGACACAGGACCCCAGGTTGCAGGGTAGGCAAGACATGGGTTTCTGCTCCCGAGCCCGCCTCTTTCCTCACTGAGCCATGCTGCTTCCCAAGGAAAGAGCCGAAGCCCGGGCATCGATTGGCAATCCGAAAGAATGTATTTAGAGATTTAAGGTTCTAATCAGGAAAACTTTAAGTTGTGAGGTGCTGAAGAGAGGCAAAAGCTGTTCAGTAAACTTGTAAAACTGGACGCAGTGAAACAGCAGGTATGAGCCAGGGAGAGATGTGTATTGAAGACGGGGCCAGTCCTTCTCAAGAGTAAGCAAAGTCACGAACAGGAATGAACGAAAGGCTTCTGACATCTCCCTACCAGTGCAGGGAGAGGGAAGGGCCACGTTACCCTGGACTGTGGGCATAAAAAGATGAAGACAATCTCAGAGATACCACTGAGACTTGGAGGGGAAGTGATGCCTAGATAGACTAGAGCTAACATAGGAATTGAATATGAAACAACAGGCCCCACCAAGTGCCGAGGAGGTGAGTACAATTCAGGAAAATATATCCTTGTATATATTTGTAGGCTCTAGAGTTTAGGGAAACCACATAATCATTTTCCAGGAACATGGGAAAACAATAGCTCCTGTACAAGTTTGTTGTCAGAATTAACAGAGATAACTTAAGTGAAAGCTTCCGGCTTGGTCCATAACAGATATTCAGTATAGCTTTGTTTTTGAAAAGCAAAGACCTACCAGCAGGATATGACTGTTAAAACTTACATCCTTTCTTGGGTGGCATGAATGGGGGGATAGTGTTCTGTGTGAGGGAGGGGGGGGTGCCCTGGACTCTGTGCCCGTCAGGCTGCTGCGCTCCACTCTGGGCTGCTCCCTTTAGGAGGGGCGTTACCACGGTGAAGCACATGCCTGGGTAAAAGGCACGGGACAGACAGGACAGGAGGGCCCTGGGAACTTGTCCCCTAGGGAATGAGCCAAGGAACCGGAAATGTTTAAAAATAGCAATCCGGGGAAACTGTGATGGCTCTTTTCTAAGTATTTGAAAGGCTGAGATTTGGAAAAGGAGTGGCCTGTGCTGGGAGACCCTGGTGAACAGAACTACTGTCCGTGGGTGGAAGTGACAGGGATGTGGAGTTGCTAAATTTTCTAATAATCAAAGCTGTCCGGCAACAACATAGGCTGCACAGGGCTTTGCATTTACAGGGCAACCCACTTTAGAGGCCGCCAGAGAAGACAGGAGAAAGACCACCGTGGTGTGAATCACTCTTTGGCTGTGTGGATGGATTGGATAGTTCTCCCTGTCATAGGAAGAATGAATGCCCCCTGAAGACCATCTATGGGTGAACGGAAACCCAAGCTCGCTGAAGGCGATAGGTTGTGCTTGCCTTTGATTCTGGAATCTCAAAATAAAGTTATTAGCAAATGTTAGTCAAATGTTTTAATCCTATAGTTTTAAAGTAAAATGCAAAAAAAATATATATATATATATATAATAATAATCCTTGAGATCGTGGGGGCAGTATGGGCTTTGAAGCCAGACAGATCTAAGTTAGAGTCTGCATCTGCCATTGATTGTCTGTGTAGGTAATCTTGGGCAAGTTATTTAACCTATCTAAACCCCAGTTATCTCTATGATAAGATACTTGTGGATATTAATGAAGTAATCCATATAACATGCTCAGCATGGTTACCAGTGTTTAAATAATGCTAGCTATTGTTACTAGTATAATTTATTAGCACATCAAATTGGGGCTTCCATTAGGCACTACAATAAAAGCCATAGTTTTCGATGGAGTGTGCCGGAGAGATCTGAGGACTGGTCAGAGATGGGCGGAAGTGGGTCAGTCCTGGCCATCCACAGGCAGAAGCTGGTTCATCCAGGGAGCAGAGAAGTAAGCAGGAGGCTGTTAAAAGAGGACTGAATGAGGCATTGCAACTAAAGCCCTTAGCCAGGTGCCTGGTAGATGCCAAGCAATCCATATGTACGTAGTTGGTAAGTGAATGAGAGGTCACCAGGAGCAGCTGCAAGCTTTGGAGAAGCAGTGGAGAGGGAGCAGAGAGGCTGTTAATGCTGCCCAGCCATGCCCTGGACCCGGACCACCTGCACACACACACCGCCTTAGTTATGGCATTTCAGAGGTACTGCCCATCGTCGATGCCAAGGCAGGTGAGGAGGCTGGGAGGCAGATTCAGTAAAACCCCGGGGGGAAAAAGACTGCTTCAGGTGTCGCAGGGAATAACTGCAGTCCTTCCCCAAATTCCCATCGTTGATACGTGACTAGCTGTGTTGTTTAACTAAAGCCGCAGGTTTTGAATTACGATTTTTGACATTTTCTGCAAAGTCTGCGTGAAGGGAGAAATGAATAGGGTGAACAACTGCAGATAGAAGCCAGGCAACTAGCACACTTCACTTTGAACGCGTCAATTTGACGGGTCTCCCTTTCTACTCAAGTACAACCCATGGTCCCTCCCCTCAACTTTGTCAGGTAGAGAAAGACTCTTCTCGTCACAAATAATGGAACGTCAACCACTCAGGTGTGCATTTAGGAAACAGAGAGAATAGGGGTAAATGAGATCAAAGGTACATTTGAAAAGAAATCCAAATATATATTTTTAAAAACAAGGAGAGTTACAATGAACACGGTAACTACAAATCTGAAAAAAATTCAGGTGTGCATTTGAAAAACAGAGTCACAGTGTTGGATTAGAAGAACAAAGGGGAGTACAATATTGAGAGAGTAAAATATTGACTATTTTTTAGTTAAAAACTTAGTTGAATTTTAACCTTTAGAACAAGTCTGTTGATGGGGAGTGTGGCGTACTTCCGGGGGCAGGAGGTATATGCAAATTTCTCCCATGACTGTCAATAGACAGATTCGGAGTCTTTCCTGCACTGGGTCCCAGGCCAGTGCCTTTCTGAGCACATCTCAGCACTCATTTTTGAATAAGTAAAAAACATTACAAATAGGAGCTCAGTTTTCCCCTAAGCTTCACTTTGAAGCAAAGATGATTAAATAAGAACAAAACAAAAATGTGCAGGTGGTTAAATAAAAACAAACAAACAAACAAAAAATAAGCTGTATGAATTCAGGTGATGTTTCTTACTTAACTCATATCCCCGGTTCCTAGCCCAGTGCCTGACACATGGTGGGTCCTCAGTAAATATTCACTTAGGAATGAGTAAATTGGATTATGTGATGGCAGATTTCCAGAGCAGGTCATAGTTATAGTATCTGGAATTGATTAAGAAAGAAAAAAAAGAGAGAGAAAATCGAGTGACGGGGCATGGCAATGGGAGGTTGGGGAGGATGTCGCTCTCTGCTTTTGCGTAGCATGCTGTCCATGTCTGCGATTACCTGCTGGTTATTTCGTCCGCACGTGTTTCCCGGCAGTGCTGTCACTGTTGATGATTTCACGTCACAGCTGAGCACCCGAGGCTCAGAGTGATTAAGCGCCTGGCCCACCAGGAGCTGGAGGCTGAGGGAGTGGACTGGAATCCGGTTGGCGACCCTGCTCCAAAGGTTTCCTTAAACCAGCGGTCGCCAACCTTTCGGACCTCACGGACCACCAGTGGTCCACGGACCACCGGTTGGCGACCGCTGGACTAGATGACCTCTGAGGTACCTCCAGGCCTGGATGTCATTGCTCTGAGATGTCTTGGGCCAGTGGTCGGCAAACTCGTTAGTCAACAGAGCCAAATATCAACAGTACAACGATTGAAATTTCTTTGGAGAGCCAAATTTTTTAAACTTAAACTTCTTCTAACGCTACTTCTTCAAATTAGACTCGCCCAGGCCGTGGTATTTTGTGGAAGAGCCACACTCAAGGGGCCAAAGAGCCGCATGTGGCTCGCGAGCCGCAGTTTGCCCACCACTGTCTTGGGCTATTTCTGTGTCCTCTCAGGGCCAAGTAACTGGAAAACAGAGAGGCTGACATTTGGCACCAGGTAGACCAGATTTTCCAATGTTTTGAGTGTTTCACTTTCCATCTAGATAACTTGTGCTAGGAAGAGGTAAGTTGTCTTTGTCCAGCTTAAAGCAGAGAGTTTTGTGATGATATGCTAATGTTCTTAGGCAACCTAATACGTCAAACCAAAGGAAAAAATCACCTTCTGAATCATGTTTGGCTGTGAGGATGGGCCCGTGGTCACTGCATATAGGCCAGGATTCCATGTTTGCTTTGGCTGTGGAAACAGAAGCTTGGGTCAGTAATGAGCTGTTTGTCAGTGCTCACTGAGATCCAAAAACACCAAGTCCATCTCTGCTCTGCCTTTGCACGGCGCAGGCGGAAGGGAGGGGTCTGCCCTGCTGACCTGGGCCAAGATTTCTGAAACCCAGCTCAAAACTTAGAAGCAGAACGTGAGTCACAGTGTAAGGTTCCTACAGGGCAGTTTTCTTATGAGATTTTCAGTTCTGACAAAGGTGCTCATTAGCCTCTCCTTGAGTTCCCAATCCCATTTGAGGAGAGAGGAGAGAAAAAGAGAGACTCACAAACTACAAAGCAAAAATAAAATAAAATAAAAAAGAAAGAAAGACACAAATAAGACCCTTAAAAAGAACGATGTAGCAAACATCATCATGTTGGAATCTAAGCCAGCAGAAAACTTATTTTGAAAATGAAATTCTCCATGAATTTGCTTTTTTTCCTTCTTAAAAAAGGACAATAGCCCTGGTGGTTCTAAATCCCTCTCCTGATTTCTGCATGGCTTCACATATCTATAGTTAGGTCATCTTTTTCCTTCCTACACTCTCTAATCCAATTTTGCAAGGAAACTTGGAATGGTGGGCTTGGTTTCCCATCAGGTTTTGATGCACCCTCTCCCCTCCATGGAGGCTCCTCCTCCTCCACATTCTGCCATTCGGGGCTTGGGTCATCCTGCCTTCAAGGTGTGTGACAGATCCAGTGGCTCTGCCATGCAATGAGTCAAGCGGATCGTTCATCAGCTCTATTTTTTAATAAAACATGAGTAGCACAGTTTATGGCTTCCACTATTCAAACAGCAGTTGAGCCTAAGAGGAATTATTCATTTTAATGGTCCTAACACTCATTTCCAAGCAGCGGTGCTGTTTTATCAGGCTTTGCCTGAATTAGAGATTGACTGGCTTTGGAAAAAGAAGATGGCTCAGCAGGAGTTGAATAGAGCGTTCTCAGGCAGCTGGACATGGTTCCTTGTCACTGCAGACAGCCCCTCTGTTATCTCTGGGAAAGTTTCCTAGGAGGTGGGGTGGGCAGCTGGTGTCTGCGAGGTGCCGCGTGTACTTGCCCAGAGAGAAGCATGCACCATTCTGTCTCAAAGCAGCGCAGGTTCATAGGAAAGCTGTGGATGAAGATTTGCCTTTTCCTCCTCACACTGCCATAGAGACATCCTTCCATTAAATTAAAATGAACTTAAACATATGGGATGTTCCTGGGACATCAGCAACCATGAGGGAAACAGGCTAAGGACTGAAACAACGCACTATAAATGCCTGACATACAAGCAGTACCTGTTACCACTATTAGCTCCATTCACAGAGGAAGCAACTGACGCTGAGCTTTCCATAAGATTTCACTGCTAGTAAATAAACAATGGAGTCTGGACTCAAACCCCATCTTCTGATTCCAAATCCCACGTGATTTCCATGGCATCCTTTGCCACCCAAGTGCCCTGATGGAGGTAGTGTCTAAATGCAAAGGAACAGTTGATGGTGGGACCATGGGACTCCAGGGTCAAATTAGAAGCAAGTGTTTAGGTGGGGTCAGTCTGAGGCCCTCAACTCACATAAGGTGACTACAGCTGTGGGCTCAAATCCTTCAAAGCACTGACCACCCTCACCCATGTCTCTTCATCCTCCTTTGCTTCACCCTTGGGTGAACTCATGATTTTTGAACTGGCCTGGAGTGAGGATCAATGCCACATTTAACAGGCCAAGATCAAAGGAACCAGCATCTTTAAAAAAAAAAAATTTTTTTTATTGTTTAAAGTATTACGTAAGTCTTCTTTTCCCCCATTGACCTCTCCCTGGCTGCCCCCACTCCCCAGCACATGCCCTCACCCCCCTACTGTCCGTGTCCATTGGTTATGCTCATATGTATGCATACAAGTCTTTTGGTTGATCTCTTACCCCCTCACCCCCTGCCTTCTCTCATAGGTTGGACTGTCTGGAACCAGCATCTTATTGCAAGTTACAATTTTGCTTAAGGAGCTACAGCTTCTGAGCTGTTACATGGGCCCTATATTTGTGGAAAGTCAGGAGCATGTGAAGGTTTTGTTTTGTTTTTTGAAATTGTTGATGGCATTCAAAGGATTATTAGTGTCTTCTTACTGTTCCATTGCTGAAAATGTCTTTGCCTAGGTAAGAAAGATTTCAGCAAAGGGGTTCCTTAATGAAATAGTGCCTGATGCCAGATTACCACTCAGAAGACAGTGCTGGGTTCCATTAAAGAATGAACTTCACTCTCACAGCTGACAGCTGATTAATGTGCTAATTAGGAACCCTGGCCCCCTCCCCCAGCCACCCAAATCTTCTCTCTCAAGCCCAGCAGAATGTATATATTGTGCCCATGTGGGTAACCTTATGGCATACTTTGGCTTTGACTTCGGACGTGCATATAAAAATAACATGAATAGCTTTCTTTCTTTCCAGGGGAAACACAAGATGGAAAGAGTTATAGGAACCAGAGGTCCTGCCTTTCAGTTTCCTTGTATTGAGAGCAAGTGATATTTCTGCTGCGGTGGTGTCTTTGGAGCAGTTTAGCGGTGTAGGTTGCCACACATTTATTTCACAGGAAAGGAGTGAATCCATCAGGCCACTGAGCTTATAAGTACTACCCTGGCAGCCAGCCACCAAAATATAAATAGTCTAAATGGACTAGAGGAAATGTTCATTCTGTTGTTTAGAATTGGACACATCCCAGGAAGGTGAATGTAATCTTTGTGAGGACTGCTGTTATGGGGTTGAATGGAATACCCATTTGTTTATCTCCTTTGTGATCTTTTTGTCGTCCTGGTGATACATTATGTATCTGTGATCCGAAGCATTTCAGCTGTCTCGCTCAGTGGCCTTGCAATGAGCTGATTGTTCGGTCCCCAGATTGCCATCGTTAAACAGCTTCAGCCTCAGCTCTGTCCAATCTGGGACCTGTTAGGGAGAGAGTGGAACCGAAGCGGCCTGATTCCAACAGAAACAAAGCCGGCGTGGAATTAGCGGAAACCATCCCAGAGCCCAGGGAGTGGAGCTCTGCACTTCTTAATCTTTATCTCTTAAAATATCTGAAAGATTTTTGGTACTTCTTGACATAATGAGGAAAAAATGCCTTACAACGTTTAAAAAAAAAAAAAGCCGTCTGTGGAAAAAGGAGGGAAGGATACCTCATAACACCACAATTCAGACAACCCTAGTTCTTGAGACACATGCCGTGTATTCCATGGGTATGCAAATGTTATTTTATTAAAGAGAGAGATCTACAGTATGTATTTCCACCTAACTACCACATCTTAAGTAATCAGCTCAGGCTCTTATGATGAAATCTTTAATTACTAGAAGTGTGCCATTAGTTAGATGTCGAATGAATAATGGTACTGCGTTTTATTGCCTCACATGATATAGCCATTTGTGCCATAAATTCATTGACCTCATCTTAAATGATGTGTCCTGTTAGACAGACTTGATTCATTATTTCTTAAGTGACAATTTTTTTTCTCTAATAATTTTTTGCTTCCTCAGAAAGATGGCTTTTTTTGTATTTTTAGATCGGTGTTCTGAATGGAAATGTAATAAGGATACGCACACATTCACACTCACGTTACCCAAAACGAGATAGTCATGAACTGTCTGTCACACTATTACCTAAATACTTTGTGATGTCGCAGGAAATCAAGCAGCTAAGTATTAGGCCTTTTCATTAACTGGAAAGTTTGATGAAACAGAATTTTGCTTGGAAACTTGATGTCTGTAGTAAATCGTGTTATAGTGGAGACTACCTATTTGATATTTGGGGTAGATGTATGAGCATTTCTTACTCATCAATGAATTATTGAAAGTAAAGGAAATGATGGGAGAACATTTAAGTTATATTTAGATTATTTTCTGTGACTCCACTTGAAAATATTTATTTGGCTTGAGGAAACAGAGGAATCCTCTGCAGGCAAATAATCCAATCTGGCAATTTAAGAACCAATTAAGGATTTCAGAAAACTCTTTCCCCTTATGGTTAAAAAAGAAGATCCAAAAGAAATATGTCAGAAATTTTGGCATATAATTTCAATTAGTTTAATTCATTGATGATATTTTTTAGTCATGATTAAAGAAGTCATATTTGATCCTTCACTTCAAGCTTATAAATTGTTATTGTAGGCTTTTGATGGATGCCTAAAATTGGCTTTATTTCATATTGGAATTTAAATGTCATATCATTACACATTAACTTTATAAAAATATCAGATCTTAAAAATAATAACGTACATGTGTAAAGTTTGCACTATAGCTTATTTAATCTTCTCCTAGATGATAATTTTGAGAGTCTGCCAGATTCTGTGTGTCTTCTCATCAGAGGCAATTGTGTATTTATGTGTAAACTAGACATCTCAACTATGATTTTTTTTTTAAAGTTCCCTTAATTCTGGAGAAAACTGAAACACTGTAGTGAGACATGGGAGTATATTAACATTGAAATTATTTGTTTTTGGCAACAAGTATTTTGAAAGAGTAATTCGATATGAGGCCAAACAAAAAAACTAATTTGTGCCAATAAGTATTTCTTATTCAGCCTCACACTGTGAAGTATATTACCTGCAAATATCAGTGGGGCGGAGGGGGAGGAAAGTAAGAAGAAAAAGAGTGAATTTCCACTTAACATACCCACATCTGCCGTGAGTGTGTGCACCCACAATCACACACTAGCATGCCACCACTGTTTACAGTCAAGGAAAGCTGAGAGTTAAATGAGATGAGTAATCAAATGCTCAGCATATGTTGTTTTTGCATTGTTGATGTGACCAATCATTACTGAAATGTATTATCTTTTAATGCTATTAATCTATCATAGTTAAAAAAACAACAACAAGGGAACAGCAGAGATCTTCCTCAACAGAAGCAGGGTCCGATTTAGAACAATATTGGAACAGGGCTTTAGTGAGGAGAGACTCAATTCAATGGACTCATCATTGCACTGCATTTCAGAATGCTGCTGCTGCTGTGTGGATTGATTGGGTGCTCAGAAAATAATTTAAAAAATAAAGAAGAGAAAGAAAAAAAATAGTGTGTGTAATGTTCAGTCAAAAAAGTAAGGCACTGAAAGAACTATTGAAAATTTTGACATCTGTTTATCTGTTTATAGCTATGGCAAGATTACTCATATTAATTCTTGTTTAAAATGCCATATGAAGGGAAGACATTTGTGCAAACAAGAGTCATATTTGAATTGTAGATCATGCCTTCACCATCTGTGAGAGCTGATGGTGTTGCAAAATTAATGTGTTAATGAAATCACAATAATTTCTCCAAAGTAATGGGTTCTGAAGCCGAGAATGACTATTTTTTGAACTTTGATGTCTAGTGATTTCCAATTGGGAAAAGCTCTCAGCCTTTAATTCGTTCTGCAGCCCAACTTTAAAATAAATTTGGTGATGCCTTTCTTTTGCCAGGAGTAGATTTGAAGAGGGGAAAAAGCCATAACAACTTTGGAAAACGTTCTCTGGTGTTTGAAAAGTTGTTAAATAAGATTGCATGCCAAGAAATGTCACCAAAAATTCTGACTACTGAGAGAGAGTGGGCAAACAGCTCAAAAAATAATTCTAGCTTGCTGCAACATCACAGGTTGGGAAGAGCTAAACCTCACACAGACTTCATGACTAATTCCAAGTTTCCCCTTGGAAGGCAGACATAATGATGCTGGGCGCTTGTGTTATTGGTTAACACAGCGCACCCTTTCCAACTGCATTATCGAGCACAGTCAATAGTGCAAAGTGACTTTGCATGAGCAGAATGTTAAGGGGCTATTTCATAGCCCACGGAACGTTCTGGAGAATCCTCTCCAAAACTATTAAATTTGCATTTACAATGAGCGTCTTTGACAAGTGAAAATGTGTGGGCAGGTATATGTATTCCTTTTTTTTTTTTTGTCAGATCCACCTTAAAGGGAAAAACACAATTTTTTTTTTTTTTAAAAATAGGATATGGTGATAATTGCTATACTGAAGAGTTAATATTAATAAAGCAATTCTGGCTTCCAGGGAGAAATCACTTCACAAACTTTTAAAGAATTGTCCCTTTTGGAAGGAAACCCTTTCAGCCTGTTTGTTTGAAAAATTGGGATAAAGTTTGAAAGAACCTGTGCGGGAAACATGAAACGCCATCTACCCAAGGGCATTGCTTATCTTACTTTTTCTTTCTGTTGCTGTGTTGTAGGTATGTGACTGGTGTAAGCACATCAGACACACAAAAGAATATCTGGATTTTGGGGACGGGGAAAGAAGGCTTCAGTTCTGCAGTGCAAAATGTCTCAATCAGTACAAAATGGACATTTTCTACAAAGAGACACAGGCCAACCTCCCAGCTGGGCTGTGCAGCACGTTACACCCTCCCCTGGAAAATAAAGCAGAAGGCGCCGGAGTGCAGCTGCTCACGCCAGACTCTTGGAATATCCCTCTAACAGATGCTCGGAGGAAGGCCCCCTCCCCGGTGGCTGCCGCTGGCCAAAGCCAGGGCCCTGGCCCCTCCGCGTCCACCACCGTCTCTCCGTCTGACACTGCCAACTGCTCGGTCACTAAGATCCCCACGCCAGTGCCCAAGTCCATGCCCATCAGCGAGACGGCCAGCCTCCCTCCTGTCTCCGTCCCGCCGCCTGCTAGCATCGGGCCTCCCCTGGGTGTCCCGCCCCGCAGCCCTCCCATGGTGATGACCAACCGCGGCCCCGTGCCGCTGCCCATCTTCATGGAACAGCAGATCATGCAGCAGATCCGCCCGCCCTTCATTCGCGGGCCGCCGCACCATGCCTCCACCCCCAACAGCCCCCTGTCCAACCCCATGCTCCCCGGCATCGGGCCCCCGCCCGGCGGCCCCAGGAACCTGGGCCCCACGTCCAGTCCCATGCATCGGCCCATGCTGTCGCCCCACATCCACGCCCCGAGCACCCCTACCCTGCCTGGGAACCCCCCGGGCCTGCTGCCCCCGCCGCCCCCGGGCGCGCCCTTGCCCAGCCTCCCCTTCCCGCCGGTGAGCATGATGCCCAACGGCCCGGTGCCCGTGCCCCAGATGATGAACTTCGGGCTGCCGTCGCTGGCCCCGCTGGTGCCACCCCCCACCTTGCTCGTGCCATACCCCGTGATCGTGCCCCTGCCCGTGCCCATCCCCATCCCTATCCCCATCCCTCACGTCAATGATTCCAAGCCCCCCAACGGGTTTTCCAGCAACGGGGAGAACTTCATTCCGAGCGCCCCTGGCGACTCCTCGGCGGCAGGAGGCAAGCCAGGCGGACGCTCCCTGTCCCCCCGGGACTCCAAGCAGGGCTCGTCCAAGCCCGCGGACTCGCCGCCCGGCTGCTCGGGCCAGGCCCTGAGCCTGGCGCCCGCGCCCGCCGAGCACGGCCGGGCCGAGGTGGTGGACCTGACGCGGCGCGCGGGCAGCCCCCCGGGCGCGGGCGCGGGCGCGGGCGGCCCGCTCGGCTTCCCCGGCGGCGGCGGCGGCGGCGGCGTGCTGCAGGGCCCGCAGGACGGCGTCATCGACCTGACCGTGGGCCACCGGGCGCGGCTGCACAACGTGATCCACCGCGCGCTGCACGCGCACGTCAAGGCGGAGCGCGAGCCGGGCGCCGCGGAGCGCAGCCGGACCTGCGGCGGCTGCCGGGACGGCCACTGCAGCCCCCCCGCCGCCGGCGACCCGGGCCCGGGCGCCCCCGCGGGCCCCGAGGCGGCCGCGGCCTGCAACGTCATCGTGAACGGCACGCGCGCCGCCGCCGCCGCCGCCGCCGCCGAGGGGGCCAAGGGCGCAGAGCCGCCCCCGGAGCAGCCCCCGCCGCCGCCGCCCGCGCCCCCCAAGAAGCTGCTGTCTCCCGAGGAGCCCGCGGTGAGCGAGCTGGAGTCCGTCAAGGAGAACAACTGTGCTTCCAACTGCCACCTGGACGGGGAGGCGGCCAAAAAGCTGATGGGAGAGGAGGCCCTGGCGGGGGGCGACAAGTCGGACCCGAACCTTAATAACCCCGCGGACGAGGACCACGCGTACGCTCTGCGGATGCTGCCCAAGACGGGCTGCGTGATCCAGCCGGTGCCAAAACCCGCGGAGAAGACGGCCATGGCGCCCTGCATCATCTCCTCGCCCCTGCTCGGCGCCGGGCCCGAGGACCTGGAGCCTCCGCTCAAAAGGAGGTGCCTCCGAATTAGAAATCAGAATAAGTAAAAGGTTTGTATGTGCCCCAGGCCCTCCTCCGCCCGAGCCAGGGCGCCTCTCCTTCTTTCCTACAAGGCAGAGGCCAGGGAGTTGAGTGGATAATCGTGATTTTACTTTTACGTGTTTTACAATACAGCTGGTGTCGTCACTCACGGTCATCGTTTTGGTCCAACATCATTCCCATTTTACAGCTGACAAAACTGAGTCACAGCCTGTAAGTGCCATGCCTGAGGCCACTTACTGAATGGTAAAACCCAGTCTTGAACCTAACTTGAAACGGTATCTCCTTAATTACACCTTTATTATGCTCTGTCATGATTCACCGTATTGGAAAAGGAGGATGTGGGGAGGAAGGAGAGATTTCTTGGGGCAGGTAAATAAATGTTCAGTCATGAGACTGGCAGGGCTGTGATACAAGGTAAGCTGGGCCACTTCCTGGAGCTGGTATACACATGGGCAGAATGTCCCAACTCACCAAATGTTCTCAATAACCGCGGTATTCTATTTGCAAGATGAGAATAAAAAACTACCTTTCTTACATGCTTATGCCAACGGAACCCGAGCCGCTAAGTGCCCTTTGCCTGGCAGGGTGTTGGAGCCGTGGCTCATAGCTCCCGTTCATGGGGTCTCTTCCTTCGTTTGTCCCCAACCACCATTCCCTAGGGCAGGCGTCAAGCATCACTGATCAGCTTTGCTTTTTCCTGATTTGGGGCTCAGCAGCTCCGCGGGTGGACTGCTCAACCCTGCAG
Source organism: Cnephaeus nilssonii (assembly GCF_951640355.1). Classification (NCBI taxonomy): domain Eukaryota; kingdom Metazoa; phylum Chordata; class Mammalia; order Chiroptera; family Vespertilionidae; genus Cnephaeus; species Cnephaeus nilssonii. The sequence goes on along the minus strand of NC_137080.1, from coordinate 38,643,807 downwards.
ACAGTAGGAGGCTTTGACGGAGAAAAGGGCCACGTGGCTGGAGTGGATGAGAGTGCATGCCTCTGACCTCAGCGGGGGATCCTGCTGAAGCCCAGTGAGCCATTGATAAGGAGTCCAGAATGTCCGGAAGGGGAAGGGGAACTCACATGGTGCTATGCCCCCAAGTAGCCAGGTGTGGCCTGCTTTGATCCTCCTGCCCATCCCGGTGGGACAGGCATCATTGCTCTTACCACGGAGGAAGATGAGGCTTGGCGGTGCCACCCAAATCAGAGCTCGTGAGTAGGAGCACCATTATTTAACTCAGGTCTGCCAAACCCAGAGCCGAGCTCTCCCCACTTTCCAAAGGGCAGGCAGCAGGCGGGCATTCAGTTGAGGTTTATTAACTGTTTGTGGAGAGGAAAGGAAGGGAAATGAACATTCACTGAGCACCACACTTGTGCAGAGCTCCTTCCAGGGACTGGGGAGATAAGGGGAAGATGATGCAGTCCTGCCCTTGAGGCATTTACAGGGGGTGGGAGTGAAAGCCCGGGCAGGAGGAGGCCTGCGGAGGGGAAGTGGAGTGCACAGGGAGAGCAATCGCTCACGTTCGTTGTGTCCAGGCCGTCTTCTGAGGGCTTTAATAGTATTTATTCAGATCCAAGCCAGACAACAAGTAGTATTGTCTTCATTTTACTGATGAAGAAACTGAGACAGAAATTAAGTAACTTGTCCAAGATCATCAACTTAGTAAGCAGAGTTGGTATTCAAATCCAGCCTGTCTGACTCCAGAGCTACATTTTCTTTAAACCATTAAAAGAGAATAGGCTAGCCCTGGCCGGCTTGGCTCAGTGGATAGAGCGTCAGCCTGCAGACTGAAGGGTCCCAGGTTCGATTCCGGCCAAGGGCACATGCCTGGGTTGTGGGCTTGATCCCCAGTGCAGGAGTGTGCAGGAGGCAGCCAATCAATGATTCTGTCTCATCATTGATGTTTCTATCTCTCTCTCCTTCTCCCTTACTCTCTGAAATCAATAAAGATATATATATATATATATATATATATATATATATATATATATCTTTTTTTTTTTTTTTAAAGAGAGAGAATAGGCTAGTGGGTCCCTTTATTACAGTGCTTGATAAGATTCTCTTATCCACCATAGTTGTCTGAGGGGAAAGTCCCTATAGAAAAACCAAGCCTACCTACCAACTTCTCTAAGTGTTTGGACAGAGTTAGTTCAGTCTTTTTTTTTTTTTTAATTTGACAGTGTCCAATTCTTGTTTTCATAACAACAAACCTAGAATGACAACCCATTAGTCCACAGTGGGCAATGTAGGTGTGGACCAGAACACTCGATGTGGTGTGTCCAGACCATTGCCCCTAGGTCCAGCATCTTTACACGAGCACATGTGTAACTGACAGCCAGAGCTTGCCTGGGAGGCACAGAGCCAGAGCAAGGGGCTTGCTGGGTGGTGCAAGAAGGGATTCTCAGCCATCATAGTTTGAGGTTTCCTTTTCCATGGAGGGCTTTGCCAGCAGGAGCAGAGTACTTAAAATCAGTTCGCCATTTCCTCTCGATTCTCCGTCTACAAGTTCTGCTGTCTGGAGACAGATGGCCTCAGCCTTCTTAGAGTTGCCGCAATTGAAAATGCCCCAGATTTCTCCACCAGAGTCTTTTCATCTGGTTGACAAAGCAGTGAGTAATGGGGAGACGTGGGACCCAAAAAAAGTGATGGCCTTCAGAAAGCCCGGAAGCACTGGAACTGTCATTTTAAACACATTCTAATATCATTCATTCAAGTGACAGAAAAGGAAAAATGGGAAGGGGAAAGATTTTACTACCAGGACTGGAGTGAGAAGTGACCAGGTCAAGAATAGAGCCTCTGGTCCATAGTAGCCTAAGTGCCTCTGGCCAAAAGCACATAAAAGCATGAAATATGTGATGGCTATTTGGATGATATATGTTTCTGAATAAAGAAGTAGGTGAGGGTCTTGTGTGTGGACCAGAGTCGTTACTAAACATATTAACCCGGCTTTAGCCAATTTCAGAAGATGCAGTGATGAAATTACCCCACAGCCCCTTGAGGTTAGCGAGTTCTCTTTATGATGGGGCCCCCAAGAAATTACAGCGTTTCTCTAAAGTCTGGGACTCTCAGGCTTTGCCAGCTACAGCGGGTGACAAGGCACGTGATTTAAGATGGGGAAGCACCGCCTCTCCTCCACTAAATCACTTTTTCTCTTGCCCTCTGTCGTTCCGAGTCACCTCGCAGCACAGTCTCAACCTGCCATAATTCATCACGCCCTCGCACCCTTCCTGGGCTGCTTCTATGCCTTCAGAAACCCAGCCCGTTCGTGTGGTTGTAGAAATTGGAAATGCATCTGTTAAATAAAGGATGGCGTGGCTTTTGCGCCCTGACAGTGAACACTGTTTGGTGATGACTCGAAGCCAGAGTGGAAAGCATTAAAAACCCAAAACAAACCTGGGCTGAGTTTGGTGGGTGAGGTGCAGGTGAGTGGCTTTTTCGCCTGCTTGTTGGTGACTCATTATAGTATTTCTCATAGGTCAGTCAGTCAGTAGCTTCAATCAGTGTTCTTCATTCTTTTCACTATACCACCACCCTCATACTGTATTACTCCCCCCACCCCCATTTTAGATAGATTCAAAGCAGATTGTATCTTTGAATCCAGGTAGCCACAGTTGTCTTCAAGAAAGTAATCATATGTACGAGTTCTTGTCAAATTATAGTGTATTTTTCCCCATTTTGAAGTTATTCTGTTCCTGGTTAGCTGACTCTATGCCTTCTTGTTTGTTGATATGATTACATATTATCTTAATGGGCAGATATTTTCCCAGATGCAGAACTAATGGAGTTTAGTTGAAGATTTTAAAAGGTTGTAAACTTTCTTTAATCTTCAACTTTTACGACTCCAAATACCAGTTCTGCAGCTTCTGTAAGCCGGAAAAAAAATATCCTCCCAAATAATAAGGAAAACAATGTATAAACATTTCCAAAACTATTCTATCCACAAAGAATTCCATTTATAAATGGAATACACCCTTCTCTGCCTTTGCCTTGGAGCTTGGGGATAGCTGTTTGTATTTGCACATTTTCTGAATTTCTACAGTTTACACTTGTTTATGGTACATTGGGGAGTTTAGAGTAACCATTTGCAAATGTTTGAAGATATTCAAAAGAAAATATCCCCCCTCCTCGATTTTCCAGGGAAGTGACATAGTCTCTTTAAGTAAAGTAATCAATGGAAAAAATGTGTACTGTGAATAACCCTTTCACCCTCACTTTTTCCATTCCTGAGGAGCAACAAGTCCTTCCCACTTCCGTGGCTCCTAGCTTTCCTATGTGTTCCTAAAACCAGAAAAAAAATCTGAGACTATCTTCCTTGGCCCCAGTTCCTGGTGCTCCCCACTCCCTTCCCCCCGCACCCCCCCCCCCCCGCACCCCCCGCCTCAGCAACAAGGCTCCCCTTCACTTCAGTCTTCCTTAGGAGCTGGAGGAGGCAACTGTCGTTTTAGCCTCTTGGAGTTAGAGTTTAATTATTCCTCTGGTCATTGAGCCACAATCCCAGAAAGGGCTATTTCAGGAGGAGGCCAGGGGGCTCGCCTCATCAAGAAAGCCAAAAAGGTAGAGGTGACATGTAACTCTTGCCAATTTAGTTTCTCCAACTGAGAAGTTTGAGAGAGCAGTAGGCTTCCTGGGAAGTCAAGTTCGTACATTTGAAATATTACTGTGGATGCCTACTTTTAAAGCAAGCAAGAAGAAAAACAGAGGAGAGAGAAGCAGTACCAATGGGATGGGCGAATCCTTTGCCAGACTTGAGATGTTCAGTGTTACAGGAGTTGATTATTGGAAATGTTCAGTACTGACAGGAACCTTAATGTTAAAGTTCCGGCACCTGTCAGGATGCAGGTGGCTGTCCACCTCTAAGTGTAGGTCATTCAGAGAGCCAGGTCTGCAGCGTGCACACACGAGTGGCGAGCACCTGGGAGAGTGCTTGCTGTGGTCATTTCAGACGCAGAGAGGAGTGATTTCTGGAATAAGCAGTGTCAAGATGGGCCTTAGACATATCTTGTTCCATGCTGCTGGGTCCCCTTATGAGGAGGGGATTGAAGGAGGACTTTTAATGTGCAAGTATCTGGCTTTTGGCTCTTCTCCCAATGCGATTATGATGGAGTAGGAAATGACCTAGGTGACCGGGTATTTCTTTCTTTCAGATGTAGCCATACCTCCCCATCTTCAGCAGGGCTTGGGACTGCGGTAAGGCAAGGAAGTGCTTAGTGCACAAACTTTAAAGAGGACCTCACTCCCAGGGTCGTGCAAGGGCAGTGCTAGCCCTGGCCCTGATCTCCAGACTTCTGACCCACGTGGCCGCTCCCTGAAGCTGGTCTCCTGGCTCCGTGGACTAGTCTGTGGGTGGCCTTTAGCAGTTCCTTGTAGATTTGTGTAGAACGTCTTGTGTGCCTGGGCACAGAGGCATTTTCTTGGGAGGAGAGGTCCACAGAGTTTGGCTTAAGTATGAAAACGCATGCCTTACATCTCTGAAGGATTATCGCCTATTGCCACCAAGCAATATCAGAATTGGAGTTTTTCTTGTTACTATAAATTGGAGTTTGTCTTGTTCTCTTTAAGACTTAGAATTCATTTTCAGCAATTTTTGTTGTGGACCTAATATTGCAGAATCACTGAGGAGGTTACATAATGTAGCACTAGCCTTAGAGGCAAAATGCAAAAGGTTATAGACTTCTCTCCGTTACCCTGCCCTGTAGAGTGCCCGTGGTGAAAGATGGCCTTAGAGGCAAAATGCAAAAGGTTATAGACTTCTCTCCGTTACCCTGCCCTGTAGAGTGCCCGTGGTGAAAGAAGAAAAGGGAAGCGAGATACTCCCCCGCACTTGGACTTCCCAAGTTCATACTGTCCAGGGAGACGTTGCCCTTCAGGGGAAAACCTTCCACTCTGCTGTTGAGGCCAAGGGGAGTGGAGTGGCCAGAGTCTGACAAACAGGGCGTTGACGTGGCCACGTCTGGGGCTCCCCATCCTCCCCAGCTCCTAGCGTGCTTCCTCACCTGCAGAGAGTGTGCTCGGAATGGGGCAAGCACTCAACTGGCTACTCACAAGCCATTGCCCAGAAGGGCTTTGCAAATAAGCTCCCTGTCTGGTTTCCAATGAATCACTCCCTTGCGGCCTGAGTGGCTGCCTGGGCATCATGGTTCAATCACTTACACCTACCTTCATGCAGACAAGCCTTGCGGAGGGGCAGAGGTGTTTGAAGACCAAAATACACTACAGCATGGAACACTTACCTCATGTCGTGGAACGCGTACCTCCACCCCCATCACGGCCTTTGCCAGACTCTCTTGTCAAAGAGATGGTGCCAACGGGGCAGAGGCTGGGCATTCTCTTTTCATTCACCCTGTCCCGGGTGGATTGTTTCGTATTTTTTCAGTTGCCATTTTAAATGCATAGCACTTACGGGGTGGACGCATGTTAAGGCAATGTACTCTGCATGTGTAAACTTCTTTTTAATGCCTCAAAAGCATCAAAGGAATCCATTTCAGAGAAACAAATACATTAGCTTTGAAAGTTAAACAGTGTACCGGCTGGCACCAAGGAGAAGGAGTAAGTGCCATCTCGGATGCCAGCTCTAAAAACTAACCACATAGAGTTCTCCAGATTTGTGAATTTCCACAGCCTTCTGCTTGAGGAAAAAAAAAAAAAAGTAGGGTGGGACCAGGATTGAAAATGTGAGGCCATCAACAAGGAGGGGAAACACACACACACACACACACACACACACACACACACACACACATTATTTCAAGGGTCATTTAAAAGATTTTGGTGAAAATGGAGCAAAAGCAATAACAACAGAAACTTGGCATTAATCTCGCCTGCTTTCTAATAGCTCCCGAGGGCACTAAGCATTCTTATATTGGAAACCAGTCAAGTTGCCTCTGAGATCTCTTAACTCTGCGCTCCTAGGACCGAGAGCTGTGGCCTTGAGCAGCAACACGCTTGTGCAGTTTTACCATGTTGCCCAGTGCACAACTGGGGACAGGGGGGTGGGCAAACATGAGCAGGGCTGCCTTTCCATGCAGCCGTGGGGTCAGGACTGTGACTAATCACAGCTGCCCCATGCTCCCAGCCTCACCCCATCCAGATATTTGGCTGCCCCCGCTAGTTGTCTCATCATTTCTCCCTCTGAACCTCTCGTTTGTTGTCTTCCTTCGCTAGCAAACTGTGTTTTGTTTTGGGTAAAAAGGGAAGTAAGAATAGGACTGAGAGCACTTAAAGAACAGAAGGGAGAAACATAACTTTATGGACTCGTTTGATATGAAACATTGACCTCACGTCCAAAAACTGCAATTAAAAAGTGTATCTCTCCCTCATTTGCATGGCTTTCTTCCCCAGACATGTTTCTGGTATTGAAAATGAATGGTATTCCCATACAACATGTGTCTCAATTTGTAATGATATCCTCCTTGCAGCTGGCTTCGTTCTCCAAGTGTTTCTAAAATGTTACTGTCTTAAATTTGAGCCAACCTACAATAACAAATTATCTAGAAGCGAAGTGGCTAAGCTGCATTTGGTGAGAGAAGGGGAAACCCTATATTTCATTCTTCGACGCTTGTTGTAGAAATTCAGACTGTAACATGATCTTCTTCTAAAGAAACCTACACACGCACACTTTAAAAATTGTGCAGATTGGGTGTTGTGGGAGCAAGAGTGATCAGGTTTAAGTTGCTCTGAAAAGTTCTGCATCCCATCAACAAGCCCTTTTGATATTTTAAACCCATATTTAGAGTAATTTCAAGATATTTGGAGCACATGTGGTTAAATGTAAAACTTTGTCATTATGATTTGTTAGATGCTTATTCTTTAAATATTTATAAGCCATATTTAAGTACTTTATCCGAAAGCGTTCCCCCACTAGAATACTCTAATTGAGTGGGATCTGAGCATCTCTATATATAGAAGCTACAGGGTGAGGTCACTGCAGCACGCACGCACCTTCTTCCTGCTTTTCTGGTTTTAATTCAATTGCCGTTGTTAGTAGATTCGGCTTATTTTTAAAATGTATGAAAAGTCACAAACAGGATTGGTTGTCTGCAATTAAAAAAAAAAAATCCTCTAGTCCTCCAAAGGTAAAATGTTCAACTTGAATCCTATTGACTCCAATTTCTTCTTAGCTTCTTAGCCGAGGAGTAATTAGTAAAATGTTCCGTTAGCATGTTGGATCAGAACCTGTGTCCATGGGCCATATTGTTCCTCCCAAATGTCTTAGGGACAGTTTATTGGCGGTTAGATTGAATTCTTCACTACTCACTTCAGCCATTTTTGGAAACCAGGACATAGGATCCTGTCTTTATCATAGCTCCCTACTTATGCACTTAATACGAAAAAAATGAGAGAGGGAAAATTTTTTCCCCCCAAACTTAGAATCCATTTAAGCTTAGGAGATTATAAATTTCAAACTGACCACAGGCCTCTGGGGCTCACACTCTTTATGGCTGGCAAAATACAGCTTTCTCATAAGAACGGGGGAAGATGGCTTAAAAGGGCTCATAAACTTGCTTGGGCATCTAATAGCTCTTACCAAACAGAATTTTCAAGAGTTAAGTGTAAACGAGTCAGAAACATATGGATTGACTGTCTTTTAAAATACACATGGGTTTATCTGAAACCAATAAAAATATATTTAAAAGAAAATACACATGAGTCTAAAAATTAAGGCCAAAGTGCTTGGCAAAATAAGTTTGGTTTTAGACAAACCCCAAATGTTTGAAAGAATAGTTCCACAATTTGCCAAACCAAAAAGACATCCAGGTCCCTTGATTCCTCCCATTTAATAGGATGGCATCAGACATATGGGACTTAATATCTCTTTTTCTATCCACCAAAGTTTGAGCAACATGAATCCCAAATACTAATTGAAAAGCTATGAAAAATTTTGTGAAAAAAAACATTATGACTTTGAAAATGAAGATGAGGGGCCACTGGTTCAGGATTCTAGTTCTGATTTTAACAGTGTCCCTCACTGTCTGACCATCCGACCAGCTTATTCTGTCCCATCTGTGTGTGTGTGTGTGTGTGTGTGTGTGTGTGTGTGTGTGTTTCCTATGCACAGGAATAATAAGATTGTTTTTTTAAATCCTATATTTAGAGTTCTTTATTTATACTTAATTCACATATTACGGTCCACAAAACTTAACAAACTCTTTATTATATCCAAACACAAGGAGGCAGTCCCTTTCACTTAGTTAATGGTTCAGAGAGAGTCTTCATTTATTTCCCGAGAAGGTGAAACATATTCTTTCTTTCTTTCTTTCTTTCTTTCTTTCTTTCTTTCTTTCTTTCTTTCTTTCTTTCTTTCTTTCTTTCTTTCTTTTCTTTCTTTCTTTCTTTCTTTTCTTGTCCTCAACAGAGGATATGCTTTCATTGATTTTTAGAGAGGAAGGGAAAGGGAGAGAAAGAGAGAAAGATCAATGTGAGAGAGAAACATCGATTGGTTGCCTCCTGTATGTGCCCCGACTAGGGATTGGAATCCACAACCTAAGCATGTACCCTGTCTGGGAATCGAACCCACAACCAAATCACGCAGCCAAGGTGAAACATACCCAGTTTTAACTAACTGTATTGGACACTGACTTCACGCAGGTTCCATAAAGCAGGCGATTTGGAATTAGGCTCTAAAACTGGAAGGGACGTGGACTTGGGGGCAGGAGTGGAGGAACAAGGATGCAATGGGCTGTCAAGAGCCATGGGTGCAGAGAAGAGCGAGTCACACTAGGGAGGACTGTCCCTTTTACCAGCGTGGCTGGGGCAACGGGCTGGAGCTGCAGAGGGAGAGAGGCCGGAGGGAGGAGAGCAGGGAGGTGGGGGAGCAGGAGGTTGTGGAATTTGTACTCTGTGCCTTAGGCAACATCGCCATGGCCTGGGCCAGAGGAGTGACAGGAGGAAATCTGTGTTGGAGGACCATTACTCAGCGGCTGTTCAGACCCTGAGAGGAAGCAGGAGGAAGACTGGCATCCCTGAAGTTGCATTCTGATGACAGGCTGATTACCAGCGGGTGATTCTAAACACGGTGGACGGTTATCCCTCCAGGGTGGGGGCGGCGGCTGCCCCACCCATGTTTTAAGTATGTAAAGCCATGGTGGCAGTGCAGTGGGGGGAAGAAACCCCTTCTTGGTGCCCAGAGTAGGACCTAGGAGGCTTTCCAGCACGTGGTGGAAGGAAACCTCACAACCCAAGAGTGTGCTGCAGTCCAAGCAAGAGGGAGGCTGGCTGGGCCCCCATTGCCACGGAAACGGGGGGCGCCGCCCTTCTGATGGGCCAGCTGCTCTGAGCCGTAGGCCAGCAGGGGAGGGGGGCCGAGGCGTGGGCTGTGGTGCGGCCCACACAGGCAAGTGGCAGCTCTCCTCGTCGCCTAGGACTTTCCTGACGATGAACACAGAGACTGGGCAGTGGCCACAGTGATGCCCAGAGCTCTGTCCTTGGGCTGAAGAGCAGCCATGGGGCTTGGCTGGCTTGCTCTACCCAGACACCTTCAGACATTGTCCCAGAGTCTGAGTCAGATCCTCCCCAGGCCGGCAGGCACTTTTATGGAAATTTGGTAACTTTGGGAGATGTCCTTTTATCTTTCTTAACGTCCCAGGCTGTAGACCTGAAGCTGCCACATGTGGCAACAGTGGGCTCCCAGCAGCGGGGGAAGGCAGCCGTGTGGTTCGTGGGTAGGAACATCTGCCTTGGAGGGACTAGCCTGGGTTCACATCCCGGCAGAGCCGTTCCCTAGGTGAAGGAGGAAGCGATTCAGCCTCTCTGGGCGTTAGTCTCTAGGTCATGATACCAGAGCTGTGAAGGACAGGTGAGAAAACACGTAGAGCGTGGCACATCACAGGTGTCCTAGAATTGGCAGTAACCATCCTACAGGAAGGGCTGCAATGCCCGCTGGGGTTTGAAAACCAGCCGAGAACATTTGGACAAGTTTTATAATCTCTTTGTGCCTGCATTTCCACATCAATCATTGTAACAGCTAATATTTATTGAGCACTTTCTATGTGTAGGCCGTGTTCCAAATGTTGCATGCCCACAATAGCCCAATGAGGATACCATTAGTAAACCCATTTTACAGATGAAGAAATGGAGTCACAGAGAAGCTGTCTCCTACCTGGTGTCATTGGCTAGTACCGTGGTCAGCAAACTGCGGCTCGCGAGCCACATGCGACCCTTTGGCCCCTTGAGTGTGGCTCTTCCACAAAATACCACGGCCTGGGCGAGTCTATTTTGAAGAAGTGGCATTAGAAGAAGTTTGAGTTTAAAAAATTTGGCTCTCAAAAGAAATTTCAATCGTTGTACTGTTGATATTTGGCTCTGTTGACTAATGCGTTTGCCGACCACTGGGCTAGTAAATGGTAGTGCTGGGATTTGGCAGCCTGGCTCCAGAATCTCCATGCAAAATCATCGAGGAAGTCTTATATATTTTTTAAAAAATGAAGTTAATAACCCCTACTTCATAGAGTTATCAGGCTCCAGTGTAAATAACAGAAGTTTACATGCCCAGGAAGAACCTGGCACATAGTAGGTGCTTATTAAGAATTGCCATGGTGGCCCCTGCAGCCCAGAACTTCTTCCCTCGGATGTGTACTGGTAGGTAACAAAACACTTGCGTGCTGTCAGCCTTGGAGGTTAGGGAAACCTCAACTTCTCATAAGATGTCTGGTTCACTTTACAAGTAGATACTGGGACAGAGCAAATGCTCAAGGTCGCAGAGTGGTGCCGCCTGGATTAGAACCTGAGTCCTCATCTGCCTTTCCTCTCAGTGGGACACAGGATACGAGCGAAGCTGCTTGAGTTACACACCCCGTGCCAAGGGCCAGAGTCATATTTTTGCCACCCATGGCATCGCTTCCTCCCATCGGGCGGCTGATTTCAGAGAGGAAATAGGTTGTACCTGAACATATGAGGTTGACGGGTTGCAGAGAAGCAATTATTAACCACACTCTGTCTCCTTGGCTGGGTGGAGGGGGGTGTGGGGAGGGGTGCAGTGGGGAGTCAGTATGCTTGCTCTGATTTTTTATAGTGTAGTTGCCCCCCTCTCTCTGCTAATGGGCTGGTTGCAAAGGATAAATAAAGTGTCAGAAAGACCACTCTTTCAGACCTCACCTAAAATTTTTTAATCTATTATTGATCCATAGATCATAGCAACTTGCCACATAAAGCTGCCTTTTTTCTGTGTTCTTTTTTTTTTTTAACTTAGAATGCCTTTGCTCAGAAAATATATAGAGAGAAATAACAAACTCAGTCTTAACACAATGAACATCTACTTTTTTTTGTCCAAGGCAGAAGTTTTGGAAGGCACGTGAACCGGCATCAGCTAGTTTGTGTATTGATGGGACTTGAATGAAAACACAATTATCTTTTTCTTATTAAATAACTTCTCAGAATTCTTTTTTCGCAAAGCAAGGACTTGGACTGTGTATGTCTAGTGCCCCTTATAGCTCTGACATTCTTATCCGGGCTTGTCAGGGTGAAGGGGAGAGAGGAAAGGGGACTCGGGGCAGCGCCCCCTGGAGGGGAGCATGGACTATGGGAGCTGAACTCTAATCCAGCTTTGCACCTTTCTGGCAGTGACCCCGAGCAAGTAATTTCCTTAACCTTCCTGGGAAGTTTCCTTGTCTGTGAAATGGAGATAATAATCAATACCTCAATAGCATTGTTGTTTCCATGAAACAGGTGAAATAAGTATGTAAGATATACTTGGTTTCAAGGGGCATCGGATATAAAAGTGCTTCGCACAGTATTTGACGTAAAGTAGGTGCTCAATACAATTCGACTCCTTTCTCTGACAACATTGCCGCATTTCCAACCCATTATAGGAAGCGCTTGGTCCTGAAAGCCAGGCGCACAGGGCTCTCGGCTCTTCTTCAAAAATGCGTGCAGAGCATTAACTACATCATGTAATTCTTCTTTACTTTATTTTCCTCTGGTGAGTGGAGGTAGCCGCCTGCTCAGTGCCTTTGTAGAAATGCGCACAGGTAGTCATAAATCCCTCCGTGCTGTCAGGAGAGGGCCAGAGACAGGGTCACTTGGTTTGCTTAAACTCCCTGGTTCCAGAAAGGACTTGCGGTCGGTAAAGAGGATCAATCGATCCATTGTCCCGGGTGAAGATACTCTCTCTGTGAGTGCACAGAGGGTGTTCCATGGTCCAGGGTTCTTTGTCCACCGGGAACGCTTAGAGGTCAGCAAGAAATAGCAGCGATGACTTGTAAGACTAAACAGACTTCTCTGCCCATTTAACTCGTACAACCAGCTAAGCAAAGAAAACCAAAGTTTTAATTTATAAAACAAAGAATTAAAGATGGAGTTATCCCAGTAGGGGGTCTTGTATGGTGGTGAGTTTTATTGATTAAAGAGTAAAATAAGGGATGTTGCTAAAGAAAAAATTTATTCTTTTAAAGCAAGGCCTGTGTTTTAATTTTTAAAAAAATGTACATGAGCCTTAGCTGGTCAGAGGCATGACGTGAGCAGCACAGGGGTGAGGAAGGTGTGATTCGGAGCAGAGCCAGCGCTGAGCTAAGCTGCAGCTGACCCTGGGCCCCCACCCCTGCCTCCCCGTGGGTTATTTCCCATAACAATCGCACTGGTAGGAGGAGGGATTTTTTAATGACTTTCATCAATTACTGAACTGTACGAAAAGAGATGCCACTCATTTCATTATTGGAAATGCTTCCATTTTGGTAAAAGCCATTTCAAAACACTTCAGGAAGCAATGGTTGACGGAGAGAGAGAGAACCCTTTTTTGGGAAAACCTCGCCAAGCCACAGCTCTTTCTGGAGTGGGCCTGGTTGGGAGACCACCATCTGGCATCACACCCGGGCTTATCAGCTGGTGCAGGTGGCTCTGTTCATTGAGCTTGTGAGTGTCCCAGAATAGCTGCAGCTACCTGAGAGCGGTCCAGTCCTCAGGGACTCGTTATTGTCCCAGATAAACAGGGTGGCCGAAGCCAGCAGTTAATGGCTGTATTTAACTGTGATAAGTGATGGGTCGACGTGCCTGAGTGAGTGGCATGACTGGTAGGGCCTGGGTAATTGGGCAAAGGCAAGCCAGCTTGGCAACAGGCATTCCTTGCACATCCTAGAGTTGGTGCCACAGGGTTTGGGGCTCCTGGGAATGAATATGACAGACGCGTGGAGCTTGTCTTTTACACAGGTAAGACAGGCCAGACATACCGGATTTTGATTATGCTAATTACAAAGGTATTTGAGGAAGGAAAGATGAATAAAAGTTTGGAAAATGGGTTAGATTCATCAAAGCAGGCTTCCTGGGGAGGTGGGCTCCAGCACCACTGAGCACGGGGTGTGGGGATATAGAATAAGACGGGCATTTTTCTCTGGACACACGTTTATTTTGGTGAGTGGTTGCTTGGAAATCATAAATTTTCCTTGTAAACGCAACCAGCTTAAGTCTTAGGCTGTAAAGGCCAAAGAAGAAAAGGAAAGAATGGCTATATTTTGACAGTATCAATGGAAAGAATTTATTAGTACTCGGGGACAATTGCATTCTCGATAATTCTCCGAAGATTCGTATGTGATACAGGAGGCTGAGTAAGTCAGTCACATTCTCGGCAGGGCTTTCCTGCTGAGAGGGCATGTGCCAGGTGGACAGGGCCTCTCCCGGTGCATTGGGTGTGCAGCTCTGATTCTGTGAGGACACTTCACTCCTCTGGCCAAAGGGGCAGGTCGGCCTGGGGTTCTGAAGGCACCTGGTCATAGCTGCCTGCTGGGGGCCATGCAGTGTGGAGCTGGTCTTCATACGCAGCAGACATGGTCTGTGGGCCAGAAGGTGTGTGTGTGACAGTCCATGTCACAGGGCCCTGGGTTGTCCTGCCTTCAGACAAACCCCCAATGAGGAGGAAAACCCAAATGTAATGCACAAATATAGCCACTTCCGCAGAACCTCTTGCATTGAGGGACACTCCAAAAATCTCTACCACAGGTGAGTGTGTGTGTGTGTGGGGGGAGAGAATGTGTGAGCGAGTGTGTGTGTGTGAATGTGTGTGTGAGTGTGTGTGAGTGTGTGTGTGTGTGTGAATGTGTGTGTGTGAATGTGTGTGTGTGAATGTGTGTGTGAGTGTGTGTGTGTGTGTGGGGGGAGAGAATGTGTGAGCGAGTATGTGTGTGTGTGTGTGAATGTGTGTGTGAGTGTGTGTGTGTGTGGGGGGTGGTGGTCAATAGAGACTTTTCCTGAAACTTTGGACTTCGGGGTCCAGAAATTAATAGTCTTCCTTACACACTGATAACAGATTAATATCCAGCTGCTCAAGTTTATAATCCTCCGTAACTGGTACTGGCTTTGGTACAAACATCCTACGATCAGAGAATGTGCGAGATGGGAGATAGAATAGAAAACTCACTCAGGCACCCATTTCAGAGAAGGGATCAAGGCTTGGGAGGGTAAGGAGCAGGGCTAGGGTCACAGGGCTAGTTAGGGGTCAGGCCAGACTGTAATTGAGTCTCTGTCTCACTTATTGTGCGATTTTCCCCTTTGCTCCGATCAAGCAATTTAGACAAGACGGATCTTCCGTAAGATCCTTGGACTTGGGGAGGGCAAACTTGGAACCGCCTCAGGCTCTGGAACTTCCGGACAAGATCACTTTCTAAAACTCCAGGCTTGCTTCCTCCCCACTCTTGAGCTGCCTACCAATACCTACCAGGAAGGGGGAGCCCAACTTGGTTCTTCGTTTCCATTGGCTCCGGAGTCCATTCCTCTGACCCCGAGCCCGAGAACAAGTGAGGATGGCTTCAGGACCACCCCCTCCTGAGATGTTCTCAGCAGCCAGGACCCGTGCTGCCACCTGGCCTTGGTGTGTGTCCCAGACACGGCAAACGTGGTGAGAGGGCGGGAAACAGCAGATCGGCTGCTTTGCCGGCTCTTACAATAAGCTCGGCGCGGGCTTTCAGCCGCAGGAGCGGGGCTGCGAAAAATAGAGCGTGGTGCAGCTGCACCCTTTAGAACTTGGGGGAAAACACGTATTATTCACCAGACAATAATAGATAGCAGAGAATAATAATGCTTATTATAGTGTTGGGGATGGCAAATGCTGTAGTTAAGGTTCCAGAATGGCGCTCATTATAATCCCGTCTTCCCGTCCCTTATGGCAGCCTTGAGATGTTCCCAAGCAGGCGATGCGGTCCGCCTGTGGCCCTTGTCCAAAGGTGATTTGAATAGAAAGAAACTTATTTGAGAAGGAATCCTCTTTTGGGGTCATGATTACATCAAAGGGGGGAAAGCTACCTCCTTGAAGAAGCAGTTGCAGTATTCTCAAGTAACTGAAAGGGTGGTGCGTCCCAGGCACGGAGAGGAATTGGTAAGCATTTGTCTCCCCTTTTCCTTTTTTAAAGGAAGGATTCGGAGGCTCCCTGGCACTCTAAGGTTTGACCACTCTTGGTCCCAAGCCCAGAGGTGGGGCCGGTTTCCCTTCTCCCACAGCAAGTTTCAGCCTGTGCTCCCTCAATGAGAGACGTTGTCCCGAAAGAGCCACACGTGTGCATTTGGCTCTGTTTGTCCTTCCTGAGGCTCCTTCCCAACCCTCTGTGGTCTCTCATTTGATGGTGGCTCTTGGTGTTCTTGTTTTTATGTCCCTTCTTGCTGTTGTCTCATTCTTTCAAAAAAGGAAGGAAGGAGGAATGAGGAAGGGAGGAAGGGAGGAAGGAAGGAAGGAAGGAAGGAAGGAAGGGAGGGAGGGAGGGAGGGAGGGAGGGAGGGAGGGAGGGAGGGAGGAAGGAAGGAAGGAAGGAAGGAAGGAAGGAAGGAAGGAAGGGAGGAAGGAAGGAAAAAAAGAAAGGAAGGAGGAAAGCAAAGTGAGCTCTTTATTCAGAAATAAACACCACATTTCCCAGTCTGACCATGCCAAATAGAAAGGTTTCCATGCCCTGTAATTCCACCCCAGTGCATACTTGCGGTGTTTTGCATTTTCACTTTGGTTACTTAATATGCATATTAAGTGTGCACAGATCTGGTGATTTAATGTGATTTGGGGAACTCAGGCATTTCCTGTCATGCACATTCAGATTTCCAAACCTTGTTTTTGGTTGATCAGTATTATCGGGACCGTTAAAGCCCGGAGTCGGAGAGCAGGGCTCAAAGCACAGGCTGGTGCTTAGCCCTCCCAGTGGGCACTCGGGCCCCTCACACTTTGCTGAATCCGTGCTGCAGGCACTCTGAGCAAGTTTCCAGGGCTCTCTGTGGCCTCCACCTCTTTGTCCGTAAAATGAGGAAATTGCAGTATATTGTCTCTGGGGTCGCTTCAGGTTCTAAATTCTGTCGCCTCTCTGATATGATTTGTTCTTTGTTCGAGGAATAATCTCAGCCGTTGTAACGGTGTTTACGAGTCCTCTGTCACCAGCTCACGCCAGCCCCATTTTCCCCATGCACATTTCTGACATCCTCACTCACGGGCAGGAAAACAGGATACTGTTTGGGGGCATGGGGCAAGAGCTGTTTGGCCGTCATTCATTTGACAAATGTGTATTGAACTGAACTGGGGGCTGGGTACAGAGATGTGAGCAAAATCAATACAGCCCCAGACCTCAGGGGCTTCACAGATGAGTTGGCAGATTTCTATGAGGCTGCTTATTGGGAGTGACTGGGTGTCCTTAGGAAGTTATATTTTAAACCAAGGGACTTACAGCAGGTGAAATAAGCCAGTAGGGATGGTGAGGCAGAGCCTAACGCCTGTGGTGAAAGTTGGGGTGGGCATTCCCCAGAAACGGACTTTCCTGGTGAACAATGCTGTTCCGATGCTCTGCCCTGGGATCCCAGGACCTGGCTGGTGTATAGCCTTCCCGTCCCGAGCTACTGTGTGGTTTGATGTGGAGAGCTATGAATGGCTCAGCTTTGTCAGGCAGGACCCACGGAGGGGGCATTCCTTCCAGCGTGGTTGCCTCTGTGAGAACCCTCCGAGGAGGAGGCTGTGTGCACAGTAATGTTCCCGATGCTGAGAAGGGACTCTCTTGGCTTTCCTCCTTTGCAGCAAACACCAGGGCTTTTGCATGGGATGCAGGGGCGAGGGCTGAAACTCCAGGGTCCCGTGATGACCTTGCCTGGCTTTGAGGTGACCTTGGCCATTCACAAGACCTCCTGCCAGTCGATGCTGTGACATGGAGGGTGAAATTGGCTGGGTCGGGTGGCAAAGGATGCTGTTGTGTCCTTGGGCAAGGGCGTGGTGCACCCTGCTCATTGTGGTATTCCAAAAAGCGACTCGAGTTGCATTTCCTCAGGCAAAGCTGGCAGGGCTGGCCCTGCGCAGAGACGTGAATGAAAGTCACGTCGAAATCACACCGTGCTGCCTTCAATCTGGGGCCTCGTCGTGGGCCTGAGCGGAGGCTGCAGAGGGTGCTTCTCTGAGCGTGGGGGGGGGGGCGCGGCTGGCCCCGTGGGTTCTGATGGCCCTTCTCCTCTTTTCCAGGCGCGCTGGCTCTCAGGGCACCTTGCGT
Organism: Cnephaeus nilssonii; assembly: GCF_951640355.1. Lineage (NCBI taxonomy): Eukaryota > Metazoa > Chordata > Mammalia > Chiroptera > Vespertilionidae > Cnephaeus > Cnephaeus nilssonii. Next base: position 38,626,321 of record NC_137080.1, on the reverse strand, counting down.
GGAGGGAGGGCGCAGAGCAAGCCATGTCGCGACATCCAATGGCACCAGCTGCTCAGCTCACCACCCCCTCTGGCTAAAACTCAAGCAAATGAAGCCGCTTCCCGTCGTTAAGCATCTCTCTCTCTCGGAGGAAGCAGCCTCCCTCGGCGGCCGCCAGCCCAGAGAAGCGGCCGTCCTCGGACCCAGCCAGCGGGCCCAGCCCTCCCGCTGCCGCCGCCCCTGCTTCTCCCCAGAGGAACGTGGGGACTTCGCCCTCGGTTTTAAAACAACAGAACACCAACAAGCCACAAGGACCAATGTAGGTATTCTCCCCGCTCCATCCTCAAGGCGCAGAGGGTGGGGCTGGAAGGGGATACGGATTTGAAAACAAATCTTTTTTTTATACTTTTTAAAAAAAACTGCTGTGGTTTTGCTGCTACACGAAGAATTGTGATTTGCATTGTACGGTTTCGGACCTACGCTGTTCCCGACGGCGGAGAGGGATCGCGCTTGGAGTCCCCACACTTCAGACTCATCTCTGTCCTGCCCAGGATGCACTTTTAAATGAAGAGCTAGAATATTTTATTGGCTGATACACTTTTCTTGTTATTTTTTACAAAGGCCACCTTTATCCTTTCTAACGCCATATTTTCAGTGTTACACTTTTATGGCTTTTAATTTTCGATCTGACAGATGTAAGAAGCAGCATGAATAGTTTATACTGTGGTTTTTCAGAGACCGAATGCCGAGAGAACTCGGTAAATGTTTATTCTTCTCAGCTTTCTCTTTAAATTCCCCTAAATAGCGCCCCATTTGGGAACAGAGCGAGAGTGTTGAACTGAAGACCAAAATGCCCTCAAGGTGTAAAATAATCCGAGAGGGGAATATTTGCTGGGCGTCACGAAAGACCTGGATGAAATTTCAACCCTGATGGTTTTCGGTGATCCAGGAAGCCCGTGAAGCAATCTCTCCATACGCCGAGCCCTTTCATGATAATTGGAATGGTATGGACAAACCAATGAAAACAAGAGGGAAAGTGAGAAAGATCGCCCATGATTCTGTTTCACTGTTTGCTTTCTCCTGTCATGGTTAAGAGAAATGTGCAATTCGATCCTCAATCGGTGGGTGGAGGATAACAGGGTAGGTTTTCTTGTGTGCACTTGTACCGTGGTAGCTGCGAGTCAGAAGTCCTCTAGAGCATGTGTACTGGCACTGAGTTGGTGAGACAGTCGTGGAGTATCCCATTCTGATGAGTACAGAAAAAAAAAAAAAAGAGAGAAAAAAAATTAAGAAAAAAAATCCCAAAAAAGAAGAAAAAAAAAAAATCAAATCACCTTGTGATTCAGTGTATCTGTTTACTAACTCAAATAAAGCAATTGTTCCCTCTGGAGGGGTCCAGGTGCCCCCGCCTACGAGGCTGCTGAGCCGGCCGCGGGAGGGGTGCCGGGCGGGTGGGTGGCGAGGCCGAGCCGGGGTCACGCCGGCCTGGAAGCACCACGGCCCGTGGGTGCAGTGTACATACTGTATTTCTATATTCTCCTTTGTACAGAGTCACTTCACACGTCAAGCTACTGTTTTACAGGTGCTCCTTATTTATTAGAGCTGTGAGAGCTTGGGGGACACACCTGGCGAGCGAGCTCGCTTTTTAAAAATGAAATTGGGGGGCAGGGGGGGGAGGGAGGGGAAGCTCGCAAGCCCGGGAAGAGATTTATAAAAGTGAACAAAAGGAAAACTTCCAGCAACAAATTAAAACAACCCGCCAGCCCCAACCCCCGCTCCGCCCATGCAGGGCGCAGCAGCCCTTCCTCTGGGCGCCTGTTTCCCTGCAGGCTCCCCACATTCTCCTCTCTCCCTGACGGTGTCAGATTCATCAAACAAAAATAAATCTCTGAGGAAAAAATGCACTCACATGTGCTTATTTTGCTTTTCTCATTATTATGACTATTGTTATTTTCCTTGTTACTGAAGGTGCTCATTTCTTCCCTCCAGGGAAGCCTTTTGTGTAAGTATCTCTAGTGAGTTTGAGCGGATGTTGAGATGCAGGGGTGGCGCTGGCCCTTCCCCACCGGCTGCAGGTCACACTCCTCTGCAGACATGAGCCCACGGGTCCGCTGGGGGCCCCGCGGCTGACCTCACACAGGTGTGGAGTGAGTGCCCGGGCCTGGGCCGGGCCTTCCCACGTGCTCTCCAAGTCCTGACCTTCTTCGGGTCCAAGGCTTCGGGTCCAAGGCTCTAAAAGCCCCTCCAGGCTGCAAAGCTCGCTCCTGGTTTCACTCCCCCATGTACCATCTCACCGGTGGGCGGGGAAGTGCTTTTGTTTAGCTTTATGGGGATGGGGTGGGTCACTCTGGCTTTTCCTTGGTACCTGAATTCAACATCAGAAAGTTCCTAAGACAGAAAATACATCGATAGTTCTAATCAATGTAGACCTCGTCTAGCCCTCTCGCGCTACCTATGAAAACACTGAAGCCTAGCAAAGGGAGCTGATTTGTGCAGTCCCACTCTGACTTGGGTTAGCTTTTGCCAAAAGACAAATGCTCATTAAACACTTGGGCACGACCAGCATTTTCCTCTAAGTGCCCATCCCAGGCGTGCATTCTGGAGAGCGGGTGTGTTTCTCTCGTGCCACCTGAGGGACCCTCCAAGGCTCCTGGTGTGGGTTGTGTTAATGACGACAACCCCATCAGAACTCCACGGGCCCGGCTGAGGCAGTGCCAGGGGCTGGAGCACCCAGCTGTGCTGTCTGATGCAAAGCTCCCTCCTGATAGCTTTAGTCACCTGGACTTGGCCATACAGACAATCACCCGGGATATTGATTTTGCTTTTGTCTGCAGTCCAAGATGGTCAGGCAAACATTTTGACCCTTCTGGAAACAAAAGGTGCCTTTATTTCAACGTGAAAAGACTCCGTGGCATCTCATTAGACATCAGCACACCGTTTCCTCCTTCTCTTCCCTCTCTGAGGCTGAGTGTTCCCTGAATACACAATCCTCTTGAGCTAGCAAAACTGTGTATAAAGACAAATAGGAATAACAATGCAAAAACAATGCTAGCATGTACTGAGCGTGTGTTATTAGCCTCGTTTGATATTCATAGTAACCCTACAAGGAAGGCCCTATTATTTTTCATTTATTACACATGAAGAAGCAGGAGCTCCGTGTGTTTGGTAATTTCCCAAGGTCACACAGCTAGTGAATTTCAGAATGGGATTCACACCCCGGGGGCTGGGTGCCAGAGGTCGCATGCCCAATCTGGAGAGAAACCGTTGACATCTTCATGCAGAGCCATTTTTTACTTCCTGTGTGTCTGTGGTGGGGATTCGGTTTTGTTCTAAAATGGCCTTCACGTTTTAAATGAAGCCAGAGGGGCTGAGTGTTCATTATTACCGCCCACCACACGCATTGGGTGTGCGGAAGTGCTGAGACCACTCTGCTTTCCGAGTAACAGCCAGGCGGTGTCTTCCTTGGTGATTCTGAACCCCCACCGAACACAGGGCCCCCTGTCTGACGCTGAGGGCACAGGGGAAGTGAATAAAGTGCCTGGCCGCCGCCACAGTGGCTCACACCTGGGAGGATGGGGCTGTGGAAAAGATGGGCCACTTAGGCTCACCAGGACTCGCTCTGGCTGTCTCCAGGGTTTACGGAATTGCCCGTCTGGAGCCCGGATTCACAGCTCTGCGCTGGAAGGGCAGCCAGAGCTGCAGGCAGGCCCATAGGTGCCAGCTCACACTGCCCACGTGGCACAGCCAAAGGCCAGGGCCGAGGCCCAGCTGCAAAGGCACACACGACTCACATGGACTCCCTCTCCACCTTGGCTCTTCCTCCTATCCAAGGGCGTGAGCCTTAGCTTCCTTGACCAGCTTCAACATCAGTGGTTCCTGTGGCCGGCAGAGGCCACACCAAGGGTCCAGGGCGACAAGCAAAGCCCTCCCAACGGCCCCTGCTCGCCTCTCAGCCGCATCCACCCCCTGCCCACTAGCCCCACCTGCACTTCACCCACTAAATTCGGAGGCTTTCCTGCTGCCCCTGCTCTCTTTCTCCACCTTTGCCTTTGCACACGGAGCTGTCTCTGCCTCGATTGTCTTTCCCTCGTCTTCCCTGGGCAATTTCTGCAGCCCATCAAGACTCAGCTGACTGTGCCTGGGATGCTCTCCTGGGGAGCCTGCCAGCACCACCCCCTCCCTCCCCTGCTGGGACAGCTCCTCTCCCTGCCCACCTCCATCCCAGTGTCTCCCTCTGCTCATCCTGCGGCTTACCTGTCTGTGCCCTTTGCCAGTCTGCCAAGTCCCCGAGGACTGGGGATCCCTTCTGAATTGCCAGTATGGCCTAGGCCCAGCACATGGAAAGAGCCCTCTTTAAAAAAAAAAAAAAAAAGTGTTTTTATTGATTTCAGAGAGAAAGGGAGAGGGTGACAGAAACATCAATGATGAGAGAGACTCGTTGATCGGCTGCCTCCTGCATGCCCCCTGGGGATGGAGTCCAAAACCCGGGCACGTGCCCTGACCGAGAATCGAACCGTGACCTCCTGGTTCATGGGATGATGCTCAATCAACTGTGCCACAGCGGCTGGGCGGAGAGCCCTCTTTATTGTCATTATTGTTAATACAATTAATAAGCTACTTCCTTCAAAGCTCAGATTCCATGCCATCCCTCCGTGAAGCCACACCTGATTTCCCTGAGGAGTGATTGTCGCTTCTCCCATGGACTCCCATGTCTCTTCTTTAAAGGGAGAAGGCCGCTTTTTGCACTGCTCTTCCCGCGTCGTCACTGGGGCTCCGTGAAGGCAGGCACAGTGGCCCTCTAATGAGGCATCCTTGAAGAGCTGTTTTCCACCCTTGGGATGGAGTTGAGGCGCTTTTATCCCATTACCTTAGTGGTGGAAGGGAACGGTAAACCCTGAAAACCAGAGTAGTTGTGCAGCAAACAGAAAGATGGCAGGGCTTCATTTTGTTCTGGTGTTCAAAGGAGGGAGGCACCAGTGCCGCCTGACCCAGCCAGTGGGCGCGTGTGGGCTTCTCCTGCAGGAGCTGAGACCAGCCCTGAGGTGTCTGTACTGCGCAGTGACTCCAGGTCACGGGACTGTTGCACTTCTCACTCAGAACAGCCCTGGAAATGAGGTAGTTTCTTGACTCTCAGACACATGCATCGATGGAAAGTTAGTCCTCAATAGCCAGAAAGGGCCTCTTGTTCTGTCTTCTTGACTGTGGATGGCACAGACACTTGCCCCCAGCCTATGTCATTCTTCTAGAGAGAGGAGGGCCTCCCCTGTGACAGGGAAAGGGCTCACACCATCAGGTGCTTACTCTGTGCCCAGCCCCGTGTACAGATTTTGCACACATTCGCCTATTTCATTCTATCACAGCCCTGGGAGGGAGGTGCTACTACTATTATCAACATCCCCATTTCATGGTCAAAGAAACTGAGGCCTGGAGGTGAAAGCATTTCTGTCCCAAGTGCCACAAATAGCAAGAGGCAGATCCCAGCAGTGGGCTCCAACACCCACGCTCCCTATCTGCTGAACCCCCTCACTAGGGCCCAGGGTGTCCCGTGGTCCAGGCTGCAGACTCAGGTCACTTACTTGGGGCCTAAACCATGAGAGTGAGAGGTCTTGGACTTTTATATTGTGTTTGGGGAGCAAAGATATCTACTGCTAACTTCTCCTGACACCCGGTTTTGACAACACCCAAAATACTACTGTGGATGTGTCTGTAGGTCAAGTTTGAGGGAGATGAGGTGAGGTGCCAGCAGCTCAGAGAAAGAAAGAAAAGAGAGAGGCACTTTGGCACCCCTGTTAAATTTTCTGGGGCAGGGGGAAAGGGAACACGTGGGCCAGGGGCTGCGTTCCACTTCCTGTTGCTCTGAGTTTTTGAGCTGCAGTTGGGCTGTCCCCATGGCACTTGTTTAGATGTGTGGAGGGATGCTGGGAGCAGCAGTGGAGCTCTGAGGACCACACAGGGCTGCACCACTTTGCCCAGAGTGCAGGGGGCTGAATCCAAGCCTCACAGTCGATTTTGGGCTGGGCTGCTGGATCCCTGGTGGATTAGCTGACCGAACAAATGGAATGTTGACAGCCTCCATATGCCAGACACCACAACCAAGGCCGTCACTCAGATTAGCTCAAACAAGTCTCACAAAACCACATGCTAGAGACAGTGTAATCCTCATTCCGGATGAGGAAGAGACAGTCCAGGAAGAGTAGGTGATCGGCCGGGGTCACTCAGATAGTAGGTAATAGAGCCAAGGCGGACCCTTGGCCCCCGCGTCCAATGCTCTTTTCATGGCACCTGGCTGCAGAAATACCATCACCAATTTAGGTCATAATTCAATTTAAATCTGAACCAGCCAATGGGGCATGTGCCTGATGATGTCAGTGCAACCTGCTTCCAGAACTCTGAGAACGGAAAATGTTCTCTGTCTTCACCCATTCCTCACATGCATGGTTGGGCCAAACCAACAGTCATTGAACCCCTCCAAGAAGGAATGAACACCGCTGCTCGTTGTCATGACATTTACCCAAGGCACACTCAGTGCCATTCCGTTGCATTATTTTACTTATGCCTCACAACAGCCCCAGGAGATAATTGCTATTATTATTCCCATTTTGCAGATGAGGAAACTGAGCACACAGAGGCTGAGCGTCAGAGCCTGGAACTGCACGTGGGCAGTCTGATACAGAGCCTACACTCAACAGGCACACTCACATTCTGTCCTCCCTCTTGTGGATGGATGGATGGATGCCTGCATGCATGCCTAAAAGCATTTAATTGAGTACCTCGTGGTGGCCAAATTTTACACCAGTCACTTTCACATATGTCACCTTATCTTGGAAGTGACATAGAGGAGCACAGAAGTGGTTCCCTTCGCTTGAGTTATGGAAAAATGCCGTTGCCCTTATCTTCTTGGCTTAACCTCCAATAAATTTCTATCGAGAATAAGAACTCTTCTTTGCAAACACTGCCAGCCTCATAATCCAACAAATAGGAATGCTCAGGGGGATTCACTCCATAGCTCTTTACTGATTCCCACCCATTTGCTTTCCTCTGACAGCCTGGGAGCAAGGACCATAGCTAGGCCGTCTGCATGTCATAGCACTCGCTCCCTGTGGAAGGTCTGAGCTGTTCGGTGCATGCTGGCCTCTGTGCCTCCCATCCCCTGCAGGAGCAGGAGCAGGAGCAGTTGCATCTCAAATCTCCTCCACACCCTCTGTGTCTTCAAAACCCCCTTTCCCATTTCCTGCTCTGGGCTTCCCTCCAGAGTTTCTGTAGTTGGGGCTGGTGGGAAGCTCTGGTGTCTGCGAGGCAGGTGGGCCACGACCTCCCCAGCTGTGTGGACGGGGCCAGCTGGGGAAGGGCACGGGGGAGCAGCATACAGTCTCAGCTGGGTTTGGGGATAACAAGGAAAACCTCTGATCATTTCCCTTTCCCTACTTCTCATGCAAATATCACACTCCATTTCAATGTTCCCTATAAGACAATTCCTGATATTGGAAACACTTGAAAAAAAGATTTGTTTAGAAAAAGCTGGCGTGTGAGTGAGCTCTGGAGAGCATGCCCTTTGACTTTGGTTAAGAAAGGGAGGGCAGATGCTGAAGCTTATTTAGCCAGAACCTTTAGACTATGGGGTAATTTTTCTCCTTTCTAAATTTATTTAAATAAAAGGAAAAGATTATCACAAAATAAAAACAGTGAAAGCAATAATAGGTAGAAAGAAAAAAAGAAAAAAAGAAAGAAAGAAGAAAGAAAGAAGGAAAGAAGGGTTTTTTAAGACAGTACCCAACAGAAGCCCTTTTTATTTCACTCTCCCCAGGACCCCTGAACTCCAGGCTGCACCCAGACCTACCTCCCCAGCCTCCACCATTTGACTCACAGAACCTCCTTCACATACAGTAGCTGGATTAGAGCTCAGAACTGAAGGCCAGGAATGCAATAAGATACTTTTATACTTATTGATCCTTTGAAAAAGAGTTTGTTTTCATGAAACTTTAATTCACTTTTTTTTTTTTTTAGCTTTTTAGCCTAACTGCTACACATTTTATCCCTGTTCTTTGTGAAATGCTAATCCAGCCCGGGGTTTTCATTTTCCGGGTGTAACTTTTCAGAAATTGTATATCTGCATAGCAACCCAGCGAGGGCTGCCTATGTCATGGTATCATATGTCAGAAAGATGAAAAGGGCTCCAAATCTAAGCTCTCCACAAACTTGGCCCTCCAATCCCGGGGCGGGGAGCTCCTTGGCCTTAATATAAATGGCAGGAGAGCCATTTCAGGGCCAGAGAGGTGCAAACTTTTATCTTGTTGATGACAGAAAACGACACATGACCTCAGCTCGGCTCGGTGGGGACGATCAGACCACAAACAAAGGCGGTATTTTTCTCTGCTTTCGTCCCTGCTGTCAGCTTCCAAGTGCAACCTGAGCCTGGATTCCGAACCCAGTGTCCAGATTAGAGATTGTTGACTCAGATTTAGTGGTGAAACGTGAGCCTGGCTCTGTTGATGGCAGGCCTTGAAGGAGCAAGTTTACTTAAGCCAAGAGAGAGATTGGATGTCAGACGAGAGCCTGGCTTCTCTTTATCACAAACTTCCTGATCTGCCTCTGTTTTAATAGTTTCCACCACCACCACCACCAAAAGACAGAGAGAGAGAGAGAGAGAGAGAGAGAGAGAGAGAGAGAGAGAGAGAGAGAGGAAGCATGCCCTCAGCTCCATCTCCTCAGTGTCATAAATCAGGAAATTAACAAGTGTGTAACTGGCCTTTGCCACAGTCAGCGACAATGAGCTTTTTGTGTTTCTTACCGGTGGCCAGCACTTAACCTAATCAATGACGAGCTCCACTCAGAAAAGATGAAAAATGGGGGCTTGATCTTGCCCTTTAAAGGATATTTCCCGATAGTCAGGCACATGGCTTTTATGAGGCTCAAAGCACAGCATAGAAACTTGCCTTTCGGTCTGAAGGCAGGTCATTAAGGAAAATCATTACATCCCTTTCCCTGTCTCTGTCTCTGTCTCCATTTTTACTTTGGCACCCTCCCTGCTTTTCCTTGGCTTCCGATTTCCTCCTTCTTTTAGATTCTCTGTGCCTTCCGTAATTTATGTGCAAGATATTTTCCCAACCTCCAAATGTTTTTCCATTTGGCAAACCATGTCCCGAAGCTTCCACACAGGGGGACTGCAGAGTTCGTTTACACTAGAAAACATAAGCTCGAAATGGAGAAGCCTAACAAGCCAAGGCCGGTGACCCGGGTGCCACCCCTGGGGACCCGAGGGGGGGGGGGGGTGTCAGGGGGGAGGGTCCTCTCCAGGTTGCCACAGATGCTTGGCTTCCACCCTCCTTGTCTCCGAAAAGGAAAGAATTCCTTCCAAGCCCCTTTCTCGTATAGTTTTTGGAAGCTTCAGGGCACCATATGGAGAATCATTTCGTGATTCTCCTGATGGCTTTTACGTGAGCAGCTGTAACTTGGATGGTTTCCTTCAGGTCTGATAGCCCGGAGTACCTGCCGTGGGTTGTCGGAATCGTCGCTGAATGTGTTAGTCCTGTGCTGTTCTTGATAGGAAAGAAAACCCAGACCCCTCCTGGCAGAGAACACTGTTACTTTGGGAAATGGAAACTGGGGAGGGGAGAGCTGGGGGGGGGGGGGGGGGCATGTCATGAAAGCCTTTGCTGTGGGTCACGAGGGCCTTTTGCCCCAGTGACTTTCTTATTCCGAAGTCGTGGAGTTAGGACTGAAGCGGCGTGGAGGGAATGCCTCATTCCCAGAGTGAAGCTCACTGGCCTCTGCCCAGAGCTCAGAATCGCCCAGGCTGGGCTGCGCCATTCGGTGAGGCACCGTCGAGGCTGATGGGCTGGGTTTATGTCCAGTCACTCACAGGGCGCATCTGAGCATTTTGGCTTCTGAAATATGCGCTCTATCCATCGAATAACTGGCAGTTTTCTTTCTAAACAGTTGCCATGATGCAAACTCCCTACATTTTATTTTTATTGAAGGTGACTCATAAAGTGCTCTCTCAACTCTTGACCCAATACTTTTGTTGATTTAATACGCAAATGAAGGCAAAAAAAAAAAAATCATTCTAATAAGGATAAGACTGTAAGCAAGCCTTTTTAGGGTGCTTATTGTGCTTGGACAGCATTCCCTTAACTTGCTGATGAGTTTGGCTCTACAGATGAGCGCCAGGAGGGCGGAGGTGGGTTCATCTGTCCTACTGAATCACCGGCAAACGAGGAGCCGAGCCCTTCAACTGTCTCTCAAGGACATCTGGGAAAAAACCCATAAAAATCGGTACTGAAGATTGGTTGGCTCTGGAAACTCATTCACTCGGGTGTATTTTTAGGCTTTTGTTTACCTTTCTTGATTGATAAAGTAATTATCAAAACACATTAGATAATAATAGCCAACTGGTGAGAAAAGGAACAGTTGGAGGAAGCAGAGCAATGGAGGAAAAGCAGCCACCGGCTCCACTTTGGGCTTTCCAAGGAAACCCCGGGAAAATTCATCTTCTCTTTTGCCTTCCCCTTCTTTGGGGGCGGGGGGGGGGGCGGGGGGCTGATCAGGGGGGCTCTGGCTTGACAAAGCCTCCTCCATCACACAGTATCTAACTCCCCCGGAAAGCCTGCCTCCGTCTTCCCTTCCCCCAGCTCGCCTCCCTCACCTGTCTCCATCCCTCTCCACTCCGAGGTCTGCCACAGGCCAACCAGAACCCCAGCAGATGTTTGTGTTTTATGAACCAAATGGGAGCCTGAAGGATCAACCAAATACCAGCCCCGCGGAGACGTGGAACCGGGCCATCTGACATCAGACACACAGAGTCCGCCTGTCCAGCAGGGCCGGGGCTTCCAGGGAGCAGACGGAGGGCTGCATGAGGAGCTGGCACGGCCTGAGTTGGCCCAGTGCTCTGCCTTCTCATGACATTCAGAGGCCGTTTGTGGGGGCTTGGGGCAGTTGGGCGAGACCCCCCATGAGTCCACTGGCTGGCAATCCTGGCCCACAGTGGCCTCGCCTCGTGCCAGAGCACCATGTGGTGCCCTGACTGTGGCTCCTGGCACAGGAACCAGCAGGAGGTTAAGGACCACTACCATTGGTAGCTTGGATGTGCCATGGGGCTCGATAGACGTCCCTGCCCCCCTCCCCCACACGACTGCAGGACCAAGTAAGGACAATGGACAGAGGCTGGGGGTCCAGGTGGGAGACCCTAACTTTCCACATCAGTTCCACCATTTTCTTCGGTGCTGCAGGCGCTGCTGGTTTTCGCTGTCTCTGAGGCTTCGTTTCTCCATCAGTGATGTGGAGCTCATGTTACTACTCATGGGGTCACTTCCAGGATTAAGCGAGAGGATGTGTGCTAGTCCGGGGTTGTTTTTCCTCAGACCCACTCCTTAACTTGCCCTGATCTGCCCTGCAGCGGGGGACCTGACCCTGGCTGAGGTCAGCCAATGGGAACCTGGGAGAAGGTGCTCTTTCCCTCTCTGCCTCGGACGGACGGGTGTTTCTCCAGCAGCGGCTCCCTCTCTGCCACGTCGCCAGGCCCCTCGAGAAGGCGTCCCCTCAGTATTGTAGCTCCATAATGGCCCCCTTGCTCCCTTCAGCCTCAGGGTTACTTCATGGTACCCCGTCTAAAGTCTCAGCTCTCCATCACCTCGAGCCAGCCCCCTTCATTGAATTCTCTTGCATGTGAAGGTCTGAGGTGCTTGCTGTTTTCCTGGTTGGACCTGTGGCTGGTAGCGTGTGTGGACGTGTGGACGTGTCACACACCTCGATGGAAACAGACGTCCTGGAGATCTCATTCCACCGAGTGCATGGGGCGAGGCTGCTCACCTGGTCTTCTCACCCTCAGCATCAGGTCCGGAACCTGATCACCCTCAGCATCAGGCCAGGAACGGCCACCATTAGGTCAGCATCTTCCTGGGCCAGCTGTCAATCTGAACAATTTTTAGAGGGTTTCAGATCGTAAAACTTAGAATTTTATAAGGACAGAAAAATGGGATAAGAACTATGTATGTTTTTAATCAGATATTAGTTTTAAAATATATACTATAATAAAATATATCCAGTGACTTCTGGTATGCCTTCCAGTTCCTCTTTGCTAAGGAACCTCCGGGTGATATGGTCTGCTGTGTCCAGGCTCTGCTGACATTCTTCTCTGTCTCAATTCCTGTGCCTCATGGAGTAGTATTTTCGGGTTTCCCGGCCTTGTTCCGGTCTCAGTGGGTGTGTGCTAAAAGCTGTCTCCTCACTGTACTGCTAGAAAGTTGTCTCCACCCACCTCCTGCTCTGTCCCTCCCGGATCTCGCTCTGCCCCTGGTGCTGTTTCTCTCTCACTGCCTTTTTCTGCTTCTGCTGTGCTGTGGAGCTGGGGAAGGTTGTACTCCACTCCTTTTGGCAGGAAGAGCAACTTCCACATTGAGGTCAGAATTGAACGTGGATTTCCCCATTGGGCAGAGAGAAGGAGGCCACTCTCCCGGTGCAGGGTTATTAAGCGGAGCCCCGCCCCTGCCTGTGGCTGCCCAGTCTCAGGACCGTTCCTACTTAACCATTTCCTGCCCAGCACCCTGAAGGCTCCAAAGGCACCCTGTGAGCTATAACGTGCTCTCTATTGAGTTATTATATGCTGTGGGCCGTCATTCGTTGGGTATCAGGTGACCTGCATGTGCTGTGCGGGGAGAGGGCAGGGCTGAGGGAGTGAGGACAGCGGTGCCCGGCCGAGGGGCAGATGTAGTGCATCAGTCTCGCTCCCATCCCACAGGCAGAATTATGTGCTTTCCTCCCAAGCTGACAGGTCTTGAAAGGCATTCTTTCCAGGTACGGTTTCCCTCCTGCCCTTTGGCTGATTTCCTGTCATTCCTATTGAAAATATAGTAACAAACAACATGGGGGCAGGTAGCCAGTGAGTGGCAGTATCGAGATGAGAACCTGGTTTTCATGGACTCTCAATCTAGTGCTGCTTCCAGTAGCCACCATGGCAATTTACACCAACTAAAGCCTTGGCTGCCTTGATGGGCATCAGTTGTGTGCCACAGGTGAAAAGCTCAGAGATTAATGGCACACCGGTAAACCTTTAACGCCGGGCTCTCCGGAAAAGGAAATGTGTGTGTGTGTGTGTGTGTTATACATTTTGCTGATACAAAGGATGCATAGCACACAAATTACAAATGATAAAATATACGACACTCTTTGTTATAAATTCCATAGAGCCAATTGCTTCTCACAGAATGCTTTTGTTGATTTTTGCTGAATCCTTGTACCTGGTTGCAGTTGCTGAATGAGTGTTCAACGTTTTTTTTGTTTTGTTTTGTTTTATGAAAGAAACACTACTTTTTAAATTTCAACCATTAAAAAATTTAAACCTGCATAGTAATCATTTAAAATATAATTATTTAATGTTCCACAATTAAACTATGCACAACCTAGTCCTGAGACATTGACGTCATGACATTTTTTAGTGTGTTAACATATAAGACAAAAGTGATCCCACACAGACATAGGTTAGGCTGTGGATTGTTCATCAACGACACAGGTCACTTCTTTTCTAAATCAGATATTAGTTTCAAATATGGGAAGATATTTCCTCAAATTTTTGTGCTATTTGCCATGTAACAGCCATTGATATGGCACACTTCTAAGTTTAATCCTCATTATTAACATTTTTTTCATAACTTTCTGAAATCTAGATAATCAATAAAACAATAAATCAAACCCTGATTTCTAGAATATGCTGATTTCTGTGGTATAAATATTTCCACTCTGATCAGTTTCAATGTCACTGAACTCGAGGTTGGCAAGGCATGTGCGGTGGCCCCTCGTTATATACTGTAGTGTTTCCATTATTCAGATGTAATAGCTGAAAATAACCTCAAGAGCATAGATAATCGTATGATGTGTAAAATAATTGGAAGTGATGGGCTTTGAGCATTTATGACCTCTGTTTTTAATGTAACTTGTTTAATTGTAATGTGTATAATTTAATTTTTAATAATGTCTATATTTAACAACTGGTTTGAAAGTTTCCTGAAAATTTAGAATCAGCTCTCGCGAGCGGCTGGGTGCTGTCTGCAGCACACCACTTGAAGAAGGATGGGAGGGTGCTTTGCTGCCGGTCAGTGGATGCCCAAGACCACTGGCTGAGGGGACCAGGACGAGCACCAGCTGGGTAAGAAGGCCTGGCATAACCCATGCTGAGGGACAGAGGGTAAACTTAAGAACATGGATCAGATCCCATGTAGTAGGTAACTAAAGGGTTTGTGTGTGTGTTGCGGGGCGGGGGGGGGGGGGGGGGAGGGGGTTGTACATCTTTCCAAAAGCTACAGGAAGTAAACAGTTTTAAAGATTATTCAAGGACATTGGAAGAAAAAAGGAAGGAAAGGGATATAAAAAGGGGAAGAACTACGATGTTTTTAAATGTCCTTTATTAAGACAGTAACCTGCTGACATGCAATCTCAGGCCGGCTTCGTGGGCACTCCCCGGGCGTGCTACCTGCGTGCTGGGATGGACTCAGCCGGGCCCTGCCCTTGGGCATTCCCTCCGTGAGCACCTGACCTCTTACTGCCTTGGAAGCAGAGGATGAAATTACCGGAGCTTCAGATCCATTTTTGGATCAAATGAAAAAGACAGGCTAATCCTTCGTGTATTCCTCTCCTCTTTCAGACGCTGGCCTCGCGGTGGGGGCGGGGCTCCCGAGCTCTGACAGTCCCCGCCGGGGACAGCGGCAGAGTCACGGGCTGCTTCCAGGTCTGCGGTGCCTCAGGGAGCACCTGGTGCGCCCATCTTTCCACAGGACTCCCCCAGGCAGCTACCCACTTTCTCCTCCTTCCTCCCACCCACAGCCCTTGGTTCACTATTGGTTCAAATTCTCATGTTATGGGTGGGGGCACAGAGGGCTGGAGAGTACACCAGCCGCTCAGGGCCCTTCGCTACGTGGCGTCAGGGGTCATCTTGGTGCTTTGGGATAGAACCGTCTTCAGTTCTCACTCAGCGATTGGCAGCCACACGGAGGATGGCTGTCAGGAATATCAAAAACACCTTGAACTAGAACCACGGCACACCACATCTTAAAGCAGTGGCCCCACACTCCCGACCTAGAGGCCTCTACGAAAAAGGTACCGTGGCGAGAACAGAGGCACCCTCTCCTATTAATAGTCGTGTCCCCTGAGAACGTGCAGTGTTTCCTTGCTGACATCAGGACGCGTCCCTGGATGGTTTCTGCCTCTCAGTTGTAATTGGCCCCAAAGGCTGTCACAGGAGGCCGCCTGCCGCCAGCTCTATTTCCAGCAGGGTGTCCTCCGCCCACCTTCCCGTGCTCACAGCAGCCGACGCCGGGCCCCGAAGCGGACCCAGTGTTCAGGTGTCTGGTTCGTGCCTATTTTTACGAGCGAATCCTCGTTTCCTCTGTCAGTTGTTTGGCGAGTGCCGTGAGTGCCTGTTACTGCCTTGGGCAGCAGGTGCCACCTAGAGGGCCTTGTGGCCACCACCTTGGCTTGGCAGGAGCTGGGCAGCCCGGGCGCCCAGGCAGCCTGCAGCCACCCACTGAGGGTTACACCAGCCTCTGAGCAGCCCTGACACAGAGGGTTCAAGGGAGCGGGCAGCCAGAGGCGCCCGGGGAGGTCAGGAAAGGAGGTCTGGCTGGGTTCCTGGCCCCGGCCGCCTTTCTCGGTGCGATTCTGATAGGGACCGGGCAGGAGCTGTTTCTCAGCCACAAGGTGTCAGCAGTGGGCTGGCCAGGTGCCGGCAGCCCTGGGAGGAAGGCCCAGCGCAGGGAGCGGGGGTTGCCAGTTGCTCTTTGAAATTCCTCGTTTGGAGAAGCTGCCTTTCCTATTAGTAGGGGCACAGTGATTAGTTCCCAAAAAGCCCCCTCTGTCTTGCCCGTGGACTGACCACATGCCTCTGCCTTCAGATGAGTAAAACTGGCGTCTTGAACCGCAACTTGAAGAGGTCGACGCGGGCGGGCATTGGGGAATAACGCCATGAAAAGCAGTGATGTGTAGTGTGCAGAGACCATGGAGTGCAGGACAGTGATTAAAAAAAAAAAAATTGGAGCCCTGGCCTGTATACTGGTAGCTCAGTTGGTTGGAGCATCGCCTGTACACTAAGAGGTGGCTGGATCAATTCCTGTTCCAGGTTACGGGTTCGATTCCCAGTCAGAGAGGCAACCGATGTATATGTCTCTTCTCTCTCTCTCCTCTCTCCTCTCTTTCTCTCTCTCTCTGTCTCTCTCTGTCTGTCTCTCTCTTCCCCCCACCCCCTTCTTCTCACTCTCAAATCTATAACAACGTGTACTCAGGTGAATATGCACACACACATCTGGACATAGTTCTGGCTTGTTTGCTTACTAGCTATGACTTTGAAGTCTGTTTGCTTCCCCATCTGTAACAGGCCATATTCTTTATTTTTCAAATGGCAGTAGTCATAGGGTCATATGTGGATCAAATGAGACAAATGATTTGCAAACACTGAGGTTTGCAGTTGTTGGGGTTCATCTTTGGACCCAAGCGGTGTCCCCGAGCTTCCTCTGAGGGAGGAGCAGACAGGGAAGCAGGAGAGGGAGCCAGCTCCGGCGGGCGCGGCGGCCATGAACTCCCGATCTGGCCTGATAAAGTCATCTTCCAACGAGATTCTTCCTGGATGCCTTTCCATGGCTTGTTTCCAAGCAGAAAGCTGGCAGGGGCTGCTCCTCTCCCTTCTTCACTGAGCCTGCTTTTCCATATTAAAAGAAGATGAAATGCACATTTTAGAATGTGAGTTTTTCCTGCAGGACACCATCCCCAGTGGTGGAGGGATGGAGAAAAATATTAGATGAAGTCAGGGGATAACTGAGTAACATACTGATTTATAAACTCATGGAATGAAATGAGGTGTTTTTTCCACTGGTGGGGTTATTTATTGTGGCCTGGCTGGCCCGGTTCCAGGGTGGAACAGGCTTTGGTTCCTGAGCAACAGAAACAGCAGGAACCGATTTTCTTCATTGCTCCTCTTTCAAAAACACGGAACGCAGCTGATGTCAAAATACATCCCAATCATAGGCCCAACCCATCACTTTGTTGGAGTGAATGGGGACTGAGGCTCAGACCCTAACATCCTGGGATGATGACAAAGAAGAGCTGAGGCTGTTGCCACTGGGCGGGGCTCTGTGGAGATTTTCCTATTGCTCGGTGGAAATGAATTACTCTGAAAATATCCCATGAAATATCCCCAAACTCCGATGGGGTTTTGATTGTAATTTTACTAAATTATATGTTAATTTGTGGAAAAGTGACATCTTTATGAGATAGAGTTTTTCCTGCCATGAATATGGTGTGTCTTTTCATTTATTCAATTTCTGTTTTATATTTATTAATAAAAATTTCTTTCTTTCTTAAGACTTTGCACATCTTATGCTAGACTCATTCCTCAATAAATTATAGCTTTGTATTACTATTGTGATGGTATTTTTATAAGAATACCTACATTTTCTAATTGTTTGTTGCCAGAACTTGAGTAAATATTTATGTTTGTGGACTGATAGCAATTGACTGGAGCCTGATTAGTTCCAATAGTTTGTCTTTTAGAGTTTCCGTGTAAACAATAATATCAAAGATACTAGTTTTAGTTTTTCCTTTTTGATCCGGATTTGATTCTTTTTGTTTTCTTGCGGTGCCGAGTGGCTTCTGAGGTCATCCTACTACTCATCCTGACTTTAAGGGAAGTAGTTTTTTTGCATAAATGTTTCTATTTTTAAATAATTTTAGATTTATAAATAACTTGCAAAGATAGTACACAAGATCTTGGTATACTCCTCATCCAATTTCTCCCCTTTTTAATATTTCACATGGCCGTGGTACCCATGTCAAAACTAGGAAACCAACACTGATACAACGATATTAACTAAACTCCAGACTTTGTACAGATTTCACTAGATTAGCTTACAAATTTTGTTTCACTCACTGTCCTCTACCCCTGAAATATAAGGGATTTTTTCCTAAGAAGCCAAGAATACCTTTTAATTATCACTAGGGAAGGTTATAAATCTGAAGGTCATTGCCTTTTAAAAGAAAGGAGGCGAGAGAACAGAGTAGCAAGGGGAGGGAGTGGTGATGTGCTAGACAGGAAGAGGAGGAGTTTGGGTTAATTCAAGCTGAACTCCCCACCCAGCCAATCAAACACCTACAAGAACTCCTATCATTTTACACCTCATATCCTATCCCACACATCCATTAGAATGGGAGTGGGGGACAAACTTCACAGGAAGATGCCGCCACTCCATTTGAGAGGCCTGGTTACAGAATACGAGCTCTGGATCCTATGCCCATTGGGTGAACTTTTGCTTCCACAGGCTCTGCCCTCCCTTCCTCAGCTGACAACACACTGTCCTCCTTCACAGACCTGCTCCTCCGCGCCCGTGTCATTGGTCCTGATGAGGCCAGCAGCCCCTGTCCTCCGCCTCATGCCCCACCACAAAGACGGGCATGTGGCCACGCTGGGCCTACTCTCTGGACTTAGCGATTGGTCCATACGGTGAACAGGACACTCACGTTGGTTCCTTAGAATCCTTCCGTGAGAGTCAGGGCGCTGGTGGTATTGGGGAATCTCCCTTTCTTTCCTCTTAGTTCCTGGGCTGGAAGGATGTGAGTCTGGAACTGCCTACTGTCCGTTTCCCTTTCCTCTGTTCTGCCCCTCAGAGGGAATGCCTTGAAGAAAAACAGGAGATGGACGCCAAGGAAGAAGCTGAGACGGCAAACTGAGAAGTGGTCCTGCTGATGTCCTTTGAGCCCCTGCCCCTGTCCATTCCACTTAGAAAAATGGAGAAGTAACTCCCCATTTTTGCTTAAGCTACTTTGAATTGTATTTCTTGACTCATTCGTGGTGAAATCAGCTGGATGAAGACAGGACTGAGGGTGTTCATGCTGCCTCTGTGTTCTCTGTTTACCAATCTTACTTGCAGTCAATGCGGCCTGTGACAGTTCGTAGTGATGGTTCAAACAAGCTGTGGTCATTCACTGGTGGGCAGGAAGTGGGTGGAGCCCCTGATAGAGACCCGAGCCTGGTTATGATAAAGAAACGTCGGAGGCTGGGCCAGGAGAGTAATGAACAGGTCACATGATGGATGGTGGCATCAGCACACATGTGAAGTGTGTGTACACTTGGATTGTGCTCAGAAGAGGATGATATCTTAAAGGGGGTCCTCCCTCAGGTGGCCATTGTTGCTAAGACTTATTTAGTAAAGGAGTGGGGTGGGAGGTCCACTCTGCAGTGAGGGAGAGCCTTGTCTGGCACATAACATCCCTGCTTCCCCACCCACCATAACCCAGGCATGCTGATGTACAGCTGGGCTTACTGTCCAATTGTACGTGTCACGTGCAGAAGAGTGATGAAAAATAACAAAGGCCAAGACAGATGTCCAATTAACAAAATGGTGATTTCTGTTTATTTTTTCTTATGATGCATATGTCACTTTAAAGTTGAGTGATTTATGCCCCACCAGTGTGGCTTAGTGGATTTGAGCATTGTCCTGAGCATCAGAAGGTGGTGGGCTTAATCCCCAATAGGGGGCATGCAGGAGGCAGCCAATCAATGATTCTCTCTCATCATTGATGTTTCCATTTCTCTCTCCCCCTCTCCCTTCCTCTCTGAAATCAATAAAAATATATTTAAAGTTGAATGATTTATCTAGGACCAAAGAAAAGATTTTTCAAAAATATCATAAATTTTTTCTGATATTAAAAAATACTAAAGTATTTAAAAATGCAATAAGAATTAAGGAAATAAACATAATCTAAAATTCCATCACCTGGAGATAAACACACATTTTAGTGTGTATCTCCCAGACTTATTTCTATCAAAGAGCAACCTTCAAAGCTAAATCCAGACTAGAATTGAGGTCTCTTGGTGCCTTTTTAAAAGATTTGTTTTTATTTATTATGACATATTTCAAATATATAAGTATAGAAAATGATACAAAAATCTGGGAATCTAAGGCCCACATATAACAAAAGTTAGCATTTTTATGTTTACTCAGAGAATCATTGATTGGCTGCCTCCTGCATGCCCCCTACTGGGGATTGAGTCCGCAACCCTGGCATGTGCCCTTTACCAGAATCGAACCTGGGACCCTTCAGTCCATAAGCCAACACTCTATCCACTGAGCCAAACCGGCTAGGACTCTTTCTGGCACTTATTCATGAAGATACATCTATGTCATTTTACTTACTGTATAGTATTCCACTAAATAAATATGAGAATTCATTTATCCATTCCCTTATCGATAGACTTTTAGGTTGTTCTAATGTTTTACTATTCAAACAATGTTACCATGAATATATTTGGCTCATGTTCTTGTGAACACCTGTGAGAATTTCAAGAAGTGGAATTTTTATGTTGTAGTATAGGCCCATCTTAAACTTTATTAGACACTAGAGGCCCGATGCACAAAATTCATGCAAAAGTAGGCCTTCCTTCCCCTGGCTGCTGGCACTGGCTTCCCTCTGGCATCCGGGACCTGGGTTTCCCTCCAGCCCTGCCTTCATCTGGAAGGATGTCCAGAATGACGTCCAGAATGACATCCGGTCTAATTAGCATATTACCCTTTTATTATTATAGACTAGTAGCCCTGTGCATGAATCTATGCGCCAGTAGCTTGCCAGTAGCTCACTGCTGCCCTCCAGTAGCTCTCTGCCCGCTGCCCTGTCCTCCTGTAGCCCCCTCCACCCCCCTGCACCCCCCCATAGCTTGCTGCCCTGCCCCCTCCTGTAGCTCTCCGCTGTCTGCTTGTAGCTCACTGCCCCACCCTCCTGCTGATCCGTGATCTGATCTTTACGTGGTTGGTCATTACGACCATTTGCATATTACATCTTTATTATATAGGATTGTCACATTGTACTAGCCACCCAGAGCCACACAGTTGCCTTGGATTTTTAACTACAGTTTGTGCTGCTCCGACTGTCGGGATCCGGTTGGCTGCTGCCCCCTCCACCATTGTGTGGACCAAGGGCCTGCTTGCAGGCATCAAGTGGCAATGCTCGCAGTAGGTTATGAAGACAGCTTCAATGATCCCTGCCATTGCTGCTGTCTGTCTATCCTACTCCTCCCAGAGGCCTATTTCCCCTCCCTTGAATCTGAGCTGGGCCTTGTGACTTCTTTGGCCAATAGGATGCGCAGGAATGACCTTGTGCACATGCTGAGAAAGTGTTTTATTTGTGGTTGCCTTCAGTGGGCCAGGTGGCAAAAGATAAACTCTCTGCCTAGTTTTGTGCTTTGTATCTCATTAGCTTTTTAGAGGCTTATATCCCAAGTCCCGAAAAGGAGTAGAAAGAGGCTGCCCAGGCTGAGGACAGGCCTGTGAGAGCCGGTTCTTGCCGAGAACAGAGGCCTAATCATAAGACCAGATCACCAGGCCTTCGTGGTCATGGAGGCACCACAGGCCTGACAGTCTCTCAGGTGTCCCAGTTTGCGCCAGTAACGTGCCTAGCCCATCCTCCATGCGCCCGCCTTGCCCTCCGAGTGCCCCCAGAGCAGGGGCATTTGAGGAGTCAGCGAGATGCTTGCTGCGCATGACGCACCCGGTGTGAGCCTGGCTCAGACGAGGGACGAGTTGGGTGCCTCCTTCCCACCTGCTTCCAGCCGGAGTCAGACAACCTCTTTCCCAGGCCCCGCATTTCCTAAAGCCCTGCACGGGAGTTTCCTCCCAGCTCCGATTGCACTCTGCTGGTCCAGTGAAACCCCCAGCTGGGAACTGGCTCATGTCTCGAAAGCTGCCTTGGAGAGTGGACGCCGCCCAGCTGCATAATCAAACATGAGGAGCCCGAATGAGAAATCACAGCTTGGAATTACATCCAGAGCCTTGACCAGCTTCTCAAGTCATAAATCATATCCCGCTCCCCGAGAACAGCGGGTCATGAGGGCCTCCAGCCACCTCGCGCAGGAGCCAGTCCAGCAGCAGTCACAGTGTGAGCAATGGGTAGGAAGAGAGGCAATGACCCATCGGGCCCCACACCTCCCTGCCCGGGGGAGGGATTCTGTGTCAGCAAGGGGGGGGTGGAAACCCCGGTTCTAGCCTTCCCGGGGGCCCAGGCCTCCTTCTGGCCCCTTCCCCAGCTCCATGCAGCCAGAGGCCTATTGGGGATGCTCAGAGCTTTTACTGAATGAGTCTTTAAAGAGCCTAATTTTAATGAAGAAATCTTTCATCTGCCATCCTGTTTCCAGGAGACAAGTTTGGAAGGAATTTTCACAAGTCACCAAGGCCCTGGAAGTGTGTTCGCTGGTGGAAAATGTAAGGCTGTGAGACACGCACGGAGTTGGGGGTGGAGGAGGCAAGAGGAGGAAATAAAACACCAAGAAGTGCTTTGAGAGCCAAGTGGGGGACGGATGCAGAGGTGCAACTGAAAGGGGAAAGTGTTTGACTGGAAATGTATGAAGAGTCCTTCCTGGGGGAAATTACATGCAGCTCGAAGACATGCTGGGCACCCAGAGGATGTGTGGGAGGGTGGGCGAGAGGGGTGGTGGAGGAGAGGGAAAGGGAGGGAGGGAAAATGTCATGGACCACTGGACCAAGGCAGAGGGACTCGGTGCATACACACGACACCCTGCACCAGAAAAACTCTCAATTTCATCCCTTCTGGAGCTTTTTGAGCTAAAAGGAAAAACAAACAAACAAAACAAAACAGCTGAACTGGAAAGTGGAGCCGTGGCCTGCTGGGCCTCCGTCTGTGAGCGTCGGGCTGGTGCTCAGACACTGGAGGTGATGCTGACCAGAACACTGCACAAAATGTTCTCCTGGCTCCCACACACTTCCTCCCAGCGCTGTATTTTGCACGGAGGGAACAGCTTTCCTCACCCCGTGTCTGAGGGGCTCCCACAGCACTTCGCATCCGCTGCATTCTGCTCTCACCATCACACCACCTCCCCTTCCTCAGGGGACATGACGCTGCTGTCTTGGTAGGAGAGCAAGGCTGACGCCACCTGGTTCTTCCCTGAGGTTCTCGGGCCCCACGGAAGAGGGAAGGGTGAATGTGCATGAACTCGGGAAGAGGGAGTTTGGCAAACGAGGCTGTGGGATTTAAACACCAGCAGGAGCAAAGGGGTGGAGTTGGGAGAGGTGAGAAGTCAGGGGGGCATAGTTCACAGGCTACTCTGAGGGCCCTGTGATGAGATGCGTAGTGAGAGTCACTGGGGTTAATGGAGGTGGCTTTGTGGAAAGAAAGTGGCTCTCCGGCATCACTTAATCATGGAAAGTCTCCTTCTACGTTGACGGGAGATGCACCTGAGGTGGGGGGTGACGGAGCGAGGCTTTTGCAGGCTTATGAGTTTTTTCTCGGTGGACAGGAGAGCGTGTCTCCTGCAGCTGGTGGTGAACAAAGGAGCGTCTTCCTACCTCTTTCTCATTCACAGTCCACACCAGCACCACACAACGGGGGAGAAGATGAGTGGCAGGCTAACATGGCTGCAAATTTTGGGGATTAAAAACATCAGTCTGAGTTGTACACAAATGGCATCTTCAATGTGCTTCTGTTTCCCCGTTTTCTGCTAATAAGATTCTACTTGTAGATGCAAAATTTTAGGGATGTTATCCTCAGCCTGGAGAGAAAGAAACTGTAATTTGCAGCTTTTGCTAAGAGTGATAACCTCATTAAGTAATGGGATTCGCTGATTAACTGCTGCTAACAAAACCTCCTTGCCAAACCTGTTAATCTGAAAACAGCAACAGAGCTACTGTCAGATCCACTGACACCCCCCCCCCCCCACTTCCCAACCCCAGGGGATTTTATAGAAATACCTCCCATCTAAATAGCCTTTGCCTTTCAGTATTTTTTATTGTTTCCACTAATGGGTTAACGATAAGTTAGGAGCAACTCCTAGATGGATATCGAATTAACCTTGGTGAAGAGTTCAAGGAGAATAGCATGTCCACGTAAAAAATGATATTTTTATGAAAAGGGTAATGGGAAAATGTGCGCGTTCATTGAGCACTATAATGAATGGGAGTTCTTAGCCAGAGATCAGAAGGCAAGATCTGTGTGCACTCAAAGTGTGCGATGGTGCTTTCGATTCCTGGGATGGAGCAGTAGATCTTCCGCAGTGGTTCACGGAGTATGCAGAAAATCCTTCTTTCTGGTGACTCGCCTGCAAAAATCAACTCCATTGTGTTCTCCAGAACTACTTTCCTTGTAGATTCTTAGGAGAGAGACCCCTGAGGTAGGTCATCATTTTGGTCTCAGCTGAATAATCTCTCTCTTCCCTATGGGGCCCTGATGGATCCTACCAGCTCAGGACTCTCAGGATCATGAAAAAAAAAGAGTCTACTCATAAATGGTCTGTTCTGCTGCTCAGTCACAGATCCGTGAGCTATTGGAGGGGGCCAGGGTGGGGGGTGGGGGACGTGAACCTCAGCTGGTGCAACTCCCTGGGGTCTGCATAGGTGAAGGACTTGCCCAATGCCCTCAGCATATCAGTGGGGAGAGCGGGACTAAAACCCAGGTTTGTGGCTTCTGATCCAATCTAGCTTCTGGCTCTTAAGAAACAGGGAATGAGGTGGGGGCAGTGCATGTACATACAGACGTTCAGGTGTGTACATGCCTGTACATCAGCTTCACACCTGCCCATGCACGCCAGCTGTGCTGTTCCCACCCTTCAGTGATGTCAGCTTCCCACCACACAGACGCTTTAATCTGGGGCCAGTTCCTCCCTTCATCATGGGGTCCCTCCTTCCTCTCCAGGTCTACAGGTGTTCAAGTGGCCAAATCTATGTTCAGATGTGACAGAAAAAGACAGGAATACATGTAACATTTACTTCGGGATTTCTTCCCCTTGGACCTTTTATGTTCAGGACAACAACAACAAGGGAAAAGCCATAGAAGCTGAGTGTGCAGAGTTTGTGTCTAACTGTTGGAGGAGACAAGGGATCCTTAGGGTAGTTGCAAGTGGGTTTCCTTGAGTGGCTCAGAAACTTTATGGACATATGAGAAAGGCCACCTAGCTTGGACCTGTGTTGGAGGAGAGAGGGGACATGAGCCTGGAAACGGTTTTGTCAGGGCAGAGCATGTAACAAGGTTAGTATTTTCAGGGTCTATTAGGTTGGAAGCAAACCAAGGGCAGGTAGTGAGAGAAGGCTTTGGCGTTGGCACCCAGCTTTCCCCAAGAGCTGTCCTGGGCCTTCCTTGCTGGCCTCAGCCTCAAACAACACTGACTCACCCTCTACTCCCTCCGCCCAATGGTTTCATTGAAAACCATGCAGCCTTTGTCAAGGATCATTGCAAAACACTAGAGTCAGGAGGGAGGCCTCTGAGAAGGGAACTGGTCAAGTGAGAGCAGGATCAAAACCCAGGAACAATCGTGACCCCCAAGCAGCTACAGTCACAGGCCAGAAAAAAGACAGGAATACATGTAGCATGCCAACTGCCCGGAACCAACAGCCTAGAATAGGATTCCAGAGTCAACAGATACCGAGTAGGGGGGCTTTCCAAGCACTGTGATTGATTTCAATCCTCCAGACTACCAGAGGGGACAGCCCTCTTACCCCTGATGACCGACCAAGAGGAAGGAGATCCTAGAAGAGAGACTAGTCCACCATGATGACCCTGGGCAGACACTTACCTGGGGGCTCTGACCAGTCTCAGGTTCCTTCCCTGTCTGGGCTGCCCCCTCGTAGTCACAGGCCAGAATGGGAAGGTCAGGGAGACGGGAAGTATAGTCCATTGAGAGCCCTGAGCTCCTGCAGCAAGTCACTCCCAAGCCAGCAGCACTGGCCTGGCCCCACGGAGGGCCGCCCTTAGCTGTGAATTAGGCCTTTGAAAGGCTTTTCCTTGCTATCTACTTATGGCAGCTAGTTCCAAGGAAATAAGGGACACCAAGAAGTTGATCAGGTAACATATACACAGGCTCATATAAATTCCATTCTTTATTAAAAATACAGAAATACTTTTTACAGCATGAACAGAAAATACTGCACTGTCTTGGAATCTTAAGACTTAGAAATTATATTGAATCACTCTCAGGCCCATGATACACTGTACTAGAAAAACACACACACACACATACTGCTTCCAAAATTAAAAACAAACACGCCCAAATATTAAAATCATTAAGGCCAGTATTATTTCATGAAACTGTACATATCTGACTATAGTGTACCTACCAGTCACTGTTTAAGGGAGTACATCAAAAACAGAGCTCTCAATAATGAAAGAATTGGCCCAAAGGAAAAAGTTACAAACAACAGCAAAAAGGCTTTGAAAAATTAAAAGCACATTTTGATAGGATGTCTTTATATAATAGTCTATTCATTAAAACACTGTACATTGTAAAAATGAAATGAGCACATCAACTCACTCCTAAAGAACATGCTTTGCTGGGAGCCTGCTTATTGCAGATGAGAGATTTGTAAATATATGCAGTAGAATACCTGTATGTTCATACACAGATAATGTATCTGTATAAACTGTTCATGATGAAGTTAAACTAGAGGATAAATACTTTAATAAACTATGCTTTGAGGCACATGAGGAATAAAATTCAGGTTGTTTCTAAGTTATGGACACAGCATCTTTTCTCCCCCTGATTTTTGTACCTTAGTGTAATGCCTATTTGCATGTAACCTAGTTATCTTATGTTTGCATGCTTTGCAAACTGAATTACAGAACCAAATTGCCTGTTATAATTTCCCATTATGTGACACAATTACATAGGAACACTTGGAGGTGAGGGGATTGTCCCAATATTAGGAAACGCTGATTGCATCATGCTTGCAAAGAGCAAACATTAAGGAGAGGCTCTTTCCCCAGATGGCAGAGTTTACTGCTCTTTCTCTCCTATGTAAATGCTGTTCCCCATTACAATGAGTTCTATTCACTGATTTCTGGTCTGCAAAATTAGATCCATTGGTATTTAAAAAAAAAAAAGCTAGGTCCTAACTCTACACCATTTCCTAAACTCAAAGCTCCACACTCCCAGAGCACTTCTAAATAAAGCATGGAGTTGAAGCAACGTTCCCAAATTACATTATGCCCACAAAAGGTGAAAGCACAATGGATTTTCAAGTAATTACTGGTAGAGTACCCACAGCACTTACACCAGTTCCTTTGCACACGTGCCTCAGACAAACAAAGGACGCACAAACTTTCGCTCGATGACCATTGTCTCAAATTCCCTAACTCAACCATAAATGCACATATGAATATGCACACACCCACCCTTTAAAAGTCTTTAATTAGAAGGGAGGGAAGACCATCTAGGTAGGGAAAAGGACATGTGGTCAACCCTGCTTTTCTCTTTGGGAGATGAGGAGGTGACCTTGGAGATGAGGTGGTGACCTCGGAGATGAGGTGGTGACCTATTTGCACCCTTGGTTCCTGGCTCTTTCATGCAGTGCACGTTAAAGACAGAAGCTTTCCCCAGAGAGAGGTTGCAGCTGCCACTCTCCCAGATGGAGAGAGATCAGAAAGCCTCCTGCCTGGGCATATCGGGGAGAGAGGTAGAATAAAGCAGTAGAAACATGAGATTAACTAAGGCCGAGTTACAGAAAGAAAGAATCTGAAAATAAGCCCCTCAGCTTCCAAAACAAAAGGCATAACATTTCAATCATCAGCATTCAACCTCACAAGCGTAGAGAACATGGATTTCCGCTTACTCAGATGCCCTCATTATTTAGCAAGAGCCTTGTCAAATAATTACAGCCTCTCATGGCGAGTAAAACACCAACCTTCGAGTAAAACACAAACCTTCGGGCCTCATGATGCTTAGAGAGGTTACAATGGCACCTAATTAACAAAAAGTTTTTACTGTGAATGTAGAGAGACAATAGCAACAGAAGACAATTATGATGAAATGATTTTATTTTATTCATTGATTTAGTTTTCTTGTATGTACAGAATAAAAAGTAAAATTTATCTACAAATGTAGGTAAAGTATAAAATCTTTATATTAACAAAATTATTTCTAGGTATTTACAGAAGAGAAACATTCTAATCAACTACGTCAGTAAAATGGAAATGTCTGCTATATGAAGTAACTGATATTTCAAAATTTCTGGATGAGATGAGAACTCACTTTTTAAAAAAATCTTCAAGTGATCAAAGATATCGCTGAACAATGACCGCAGATTCAATATTGAGGTTTATGACATGATAGAAATGTACACATGAATATGCACACAAATAAGTCAGTCCTCCAAACTCTCTCACACTTGGGCAGAAACACTTTGAGTTCCTGCAGAGGAAACAAGTTTAACTTCCAGACAGACCTCGAGGGTGTGTGATTGTGCTGGATAAAGGCCAGGAATAGAGCATCCCCTTTCCAAAATTTTGCTGCCTTTTCCCCTCCCCTAAACCACATTTCCTTTTGGGAAATACATCATCATCTTCCCTTGCCCACACTCAAGCCACTTAATATTGCACACATCTCCGCAGACTTGTAAATGTCTAAAAACAAAACCTTATCCCAGAAATGCTTCTGATGTCATCATTGTGCCTCATCTATGGTCCTGGCTGGACCCTTCTCACTTAAACAGACACACTGGCCTGGCTTTGGTCACTTGTAGATGCAGTCAGTGGGTTTGGACAAAGCTACATGTTCTATAAAGGACTTGGAATGACCGGAATTGCTACTGGTTGTGAGAGTGACTCCGTACAGATGGCAGGAGGCAGCATGGCTGAGAAAAACAACTCAACTCATGCTTCTCAAGAGGTATGTCAGATGGGCTCCAGGTCACATGACTCTTGACCTTCAGGGCTGAAGGAGGAGGGAAACCCACCGAGTGGGATGGGCATTTGGGCTTGTGCTTGAGGAAGGCTGATGACGGTTATTAGTGAGCCGTCAGAGTGAGTCACAGTATAGAGCAGTCAAAAGGGATTAGACTCTTGTTCCCAAACTCAAGGACAGACGGAAAGGACTAGACCTTGAAAATGGAAAGAACAAGTGGACATTGGGCTGGACGTATGACAGAGCCAAGGAGTGCTGTGGGCGGGTGACGATGGGACAGGGGAAGGCAGGCCAGGGTCAAGACTGCCAAGCCAGGGAGAGAAGAGGCAACTTGCTAATTCTTTATTTCTCTCTCTACCCCTTTCCTTCCCAAAAGGCATTTGAGCTGGTGGAATAGGGAAAAAGAGAAAACAAAGAAACATGAAGAGACAGGAGCAAGAAATGGAAAGTAAAAAATGATGAGAAAGGATAGCAAAGTGATGGTTACCAGGCTTTGAGGAGGAGTAATGAGCCTGGGAGAGAAGGTATCTAGATGAGATCAGACAGGAGAACCTGGAAGTCATGAAGCAGAAGAGCGAGGAACCAATAGCCCCACTGGCCTTTGCTGAAGAGAACTGAGCTGGAAATGCCTTTAAAGGTCATCTGGATGCCGCCTCGTTTTCCAGATGGGGAGATGGAGGTGTGGTGGGCAGTAACTCGGAGAGCTTGTTTCTTTTGCATTGCACCATATCTGCCCCTACCAGGCGGTGTGGAACCCGTGGGAGAGAGGGTGAAGAAGTCTCGTCACTGGAGGTGAGCCATTCAGGTGTCCCTCAAGCTTCTTCCTCCCAGTTCCTCTGGGATTCTAGCATTCTAGGTATGAGGGCTGTCTCTGTGTATTTGCACATATCACAATATCCTCAGCTAACAATGACTAAAGATACAGAATGAGATTACTTTAAAGCGAACTTAATATTGGCCTTCAAAGTAGTCTATACATTGCAGCCCCTTACACTGATATCTGTCTATATATTTAAATTAACAAATGAATTGTGGCTGTTATTGCACAAACCATTTGTACCCCGTAAGAAAACATGCAAGGAAAAGACCTAATGAGTATGGAGACACATCACTTTACACCTGTTAGTCCACCAGACACCACCCCAAGGGCTTTGGCTCACTTCAGAAGAAAAAAATGCACCCTCACATGACCACAATGGGCTTCCAACATCACTTGGAAAAGAATGTGTCCTAGCTTCTAAAGATGCCCCCAAAAGAGATGTACTAAAAATATTCGGAGCAATGACAACGAATTGGAACACGCACTCAGGCTTTTGAGGTGATTTCTTTGAAGGTGAAACACTCTACGTTTTGTTGTGGTTATGGAAAAAAAAATGGTCATGTGATTCTATGCTCAAAGCTCGTATGTAACCATTTGGGGGAAAAGAGAATCCCCTGATAATTCTAATTCTGTTTTCAAGGGAGGAGATGAGTAAAAAATGGAAGAGGACCTGGGAAGTTCTCATCTACCCGTTTCCTGTGGGCTGCATATTCTCGGTCTTCCTACCATCGGCACACATCAGAGTGGCTTGCGGGGAAGGCCCAGCTGGGCTGGCCTCCTTCCCAAGGTGAGCAAGGTATTGGGAGTGTATGGGGTCATGAAAGAGCTCTCTGCAGTTCACCAGCTGATGGAAACCCTGCTCATTTCTGAGAGGCATCATGGATTGAGAAAAGATGTTTTAAAAGTGAAGTTGTAAACAACCCATTATTACTCTCTAATGCTTGCAGTGGAGCATTAGGCCAAGCAGAATGGGAAATCTTAAGACAAAAAGACATGAGTGAGCCCAGCCGGCGTGGCTCAGTGGTTGAGCATTGACCTATGAACCAGGAGGTCGTAGTTCGATTCCCGGTCAGGGCACATTCCCGGGTTTCGGGCTTGATCCCCAGTGTGGGGCGTGCAGGAGGCAGCCGATTAATGATTCTCTCTCATTATTCATGTTTCTATCTCTCTCTCCCTCTCCCTTCCTCTCTGAAATCAATAAAAATATATTTTTAAAAAAGAAACACAACATTATTAAAAAAACCAAAAAAACATGAGTGAAATACAAGTCAGTGACTGTGGAGGTTGACCGATCTGAGCACCTGAAGAGCCAGAGGAAATGAAAGGCCTTGTGCTCCTCCTGTGGTCTGCTCCTTTGGGCAATTTTCTTTCGGTGAAGATAATGGGCTTCAAGAAAACTAGTGGCTTTTTGGAGAAAATATGAACACTGGTCAACCATTCATTCAGTCAGTCAGCCAAGGCATATTAATGAGGTGCCTTTTATATGGCAGGTACTAGGCAAGGTGCTAGATAGTACCTACTTCTTCCAAGTACCAAGATGGTAGCATTTTTATAGAAAATCTATCTGCTCCAGAATCTGCTCCAGAATTTTATCTAAGCAAGCTACATCAACTACATACTTGGCATACTTTTGGGTCTGATTTCTAAATCCTTGCTAGGTAGTTCTAAGAGAGAGTGCTCTAAAAAGCAAAATCTCCTTTGCAATCCCTTCTCAAACCTTCCCCAATTCCCACTTCTCGTTGCATTTGCTCAAATACACGCTCACTCATGCATGCACAAAGCACGACATCTGACTTGGGCATGGGGGGTCATAAACTGTGTGACTCTCTCATAAATTCACAAAATTTACTTTTCTATCATCAATCCTAACCTGCTTTTGTCTAGACTAAAGCTTCCTTCATCCATTCTATCACCAACCAGTACAATTAAGTGACAGGGCCTCAGCGTGCCAAAGCATCTTTTTCACAGTTTAACAACTGGGAGGCGCCTGGCCTTATCGATTCTTTCACACAGGCTTATGTAACTTTATCACATGCTTATGTGAACACAGCCAGATTTACAACTGCACGGAAAATTCTCCAGGCCACGCTTTCTGTGTGTGCACGAGGCCACAAAAATGCTGCTAGTGTTTTATGACAGGGCTGATGAACCTGACGACCATGACCTTACCCGCGTTCTACATTTCTATCAAGTGTCTGCTCCTCTATCCTAATGCAGCAGGGCTGGGATCACTTGCCAATGTCAGTTTGTATAATAGGTGTGGTTACTGCATGGACAAGCTCTGTTAAAAAGGGAAAGATCGCAGAGCTGGCTCCCTCTCAAACGTCTGCGTCTGATTCACAGACATCTGTGTCTCCCTGAGAAATAACTTTCACAACCAGAGCTGTCCAACAAAGAAATAAGCCACTTCCTATGGGAGTGAGCTCCTCCGAATGGGAAGTGGCCGGGCAGAGCCCTTTCTCGGGGCTGTGGGGAAGGCGTTCCCGCGCGCCGAGAGGGAGGGAGGGCCTTCCCGAGAGCTGAGGATGCTGCGTTGGTGAGGGAGGCAGCCTGGGGTCACACACGCTTACTATGAAGGGTCACCCAGTGAGGGTCTGCTGTTTCATAGTGAGCTGTTTGGAGAGGCGAGGCTGTGGGGAGGTTTCACAGGAGGCTCCAATGGAAGACATTTGGGTTGGCCTTTGCAATAAGCCTCTACGGAGGTGCCTCTAAGGCTCAGGTCATGAGGTCAAGCTACAGAGCAGAGCATGGTGGGCTGGCAGCCCAGAGCAAGTCTAAGTGGAATTTTAGACCCTTTAGGACAAGCATGGCATAGGGGCCTCCCTCCCTCCTCCCCCCCCCCCCCCCCGGCCTTGAGTTTGACATGCTTGCTTTAGGCAGAAAGATGCTCTGTCCCCACACTGTCTGACATCATTATTTCATCGGCTGCCGAACCAGCTTGAGCCCTTGAGTGGGTCTCTGCTCCTCTCCTGCCCCATCCTCTCAGAACCAACTCCGGTCCAGCCCTCGGACCTGGAGGAGGGTGTCATTCTTCAGCTCTGCGTGCTGCCTGTTCCTCTGGAGGAAACCAAACTCAGTGCTCAGCGTGAGGAGAACCCCAAGCCCTTCCTGTAGGGTTTCGGCGCGTAGGTCTGGGGCCCTGCTCGGGGAAGCAGAGAGTGCAGAACAGCAAATGTTCCACTGGAAACGTGCTTTTGCTTCTCCGTCAGGGGAATTTCCTGGAGCGGGGCGAGCGGCGTGGGCTTTCTTCTGGAGTGCAGCGTTCTGGTGCCGTCCATGTGTGAGCATACCGCTGCAACCGCAGAGGAATTTACCACAGGAAGTGTCCCAGCTGCTGTCTATTAGCATTAGAGCAAATTACACAAAGCAAATTGTTAGCAGACATGTTTCCGTAATATTTAACTGGTGGCCATAAATAAGAGCGATTCTCTTTCAAATAAATGCTGCGTTTCCAAAACTCCAGCTTCCAATTGTCCGTGAAGGAATCATCTCCGAGGAGGAGGGAGGACACCCTGGGAGTGCAGGCTCCTCCCGGGGCCACAGCGGAGTCAGGCCGGAAGCTCAGGTGCGGGTGCGGGTGCGGGTGTGGCTGCCGGACCGACAGGACAGGGCGTCCGCAGGCACGTGCGCACCTGTGTGTGTCCCACCACCTGCCGGATGCAGCGCTGGCCTCGGCATGGTCTCCTGCCACAGGAGGTGCACGTGGCAGGACAGCTCTACTCCGTGCCTGGCGTGTGTTCCTGAGCCACACCCACGGGCAGGTGTTCGCCTTCTCCTTAACAAGAGATTGCATTTTTCAAAATGTATCTACTCCTTCACCATCCCATGTTTTGTTATCTGAGATTTTTGGGTTTTTTTAATGAGACCCCATCGGAGAAGAGTTGAAAAAGTATCCCATCAGAACAAACATGGAACAGCACCGCCTTCTGCTCACACACATAAAAACCTGGCTGTTTCTTCAGAAAGAAAACATAACTTTTCATCTTTCAAGACCTACTGACAAGGACTAAACTCCAGTTCCTAGTCACCTCTGAGCATTTCCAACTATCTTCAGATATATGACAGAATTCTCCTAAAACAATCTCAAAAAACAACTTAAAAATAAATTTAATATTTAAAAAGTAAGAACTATCTCATACAGGATGCAAATACAAAAACAGGCTATTGCAGCTTCAAGGACTGGGACTGTTAGAAGAGGTGCTCTTTTCTTGTTTTCCTAAGAAATTTACAGTTTTGCCTCCCCTCCCTCACTAATTTCCTTTCCTTTTCCTGAACGCCAGCCTCAGCTCGGCATTCCTTTGCCGTGTATTTCAATATCGTACTTGATTCTCCGGCGGAGCCCTTCACTCCTTTTTTCTACTGGAAGGAAAAAAGCTTGGCAGCCCTGCTGACGGGAAACGCCAGGAGCCAGTGTCCACTCTGGTGGGCAGTGAACCAGACGCTGACGAATATTGCTCCTTGCCTACAGGTCTCCCTGGCGGGGCCTCTCCCCTTCAGTCGCAGTGAGCCTCAGTCATCTCCGAGTTGGGTAGGCCCAGAAGGCCCCAGCTGCCTCCAGGGCGCCCCCTGCTGGCGATAGAAGGTAAGCACGTTCTGCCTCCCTGTTACAAAGCTGGAGACACAAGCTGATACACTCCCAGCCACTTCCTAAGGCTCTTCCAACTACAGTGTCAGGACACACACACACACACACACACACACACACACACACACACACTCCTCACATCTTTTACCTGAAGTCTTCACCAAAGGAATAATGTGCTTCATAAAATATTTAAAACACCTTAGGCAATAGAATTGTCTCTATATTTTTTAAAAAGTGTTTAAAGAAAAGTATAATTGAAAATATTTGGAACATGAACACACACTCTCTCTAATTTGGAGACACGCAAAACTATAGCATTATTCGTCACAACCTGAAGCAAAGCTACGACAGTGGCATAACAACTACAACATCTGTGCAAGTGTGGGGCCCCAAATAAGCTCACATTTAGACAAGAGCAACGCACACGGCCCGACTCTTTAAGGTCTGTTTAGAGGAAATGGCCTGGCATGTTTTACATTTGCTAAGCTATTTGGCTGCCTGGTTTGACAAGATTTTTGAAAGGGGTGAAAATTAATTATTATTGCAGTACTGCTACAATGATTTGGTCGGCTAAGTGCATTCCAGTGCAAAAACAGGCAAGGGAGAATTTCCTCCCCGGGCTATTCTCTGATATGGCAGCATTCGTTTTAAGAGTAATGAGATTTTTTAAAAGTCAAACCTTAAATATCATGGCTTCAGCAATCTGTCCTGCTTAAAGTTTAATGCGAAATGAGATAGCACCTCCGTGAGAGCAGTTACACGTGAACATGGATGAGTTTTCCCCTAGACTTGAGATGGCCACATCTCTCACCCCTGAAAACTGCCCGAAGTATCTCTTTGACATTGTTTGGGGATGGTTTCGATCTGGGGGCACAGTGTTCATGTTTTTGTAGTGAGGGGGGTGCTAGTGAGGGTGGGTGGGAAGTTGTGAAAGTCTCTAAATGAGGTATATGTTGATGGAAGAGGCACCATGAGTTCCAGAGGGTTGAGCAGAAACAGTGGAGAAGCATGGGTTGTCGTGGGGTTTCCGGACCTCTCACAGCATGGCATGGAGTATTTCTTATGATCTTCATCTAATTCTAACCAATTTCTAAAGAAGCAATTCACAAAGCTCCCCAGGGCTGCCTTGGGGTTTGCGCAGGCCATGTCCTGCACAAGGGCACCTGGCTGAGGGGTGAGGGGCAGAAATCCCAGCCTGTTCCACTCTCCCGCCGAGACCCCTGCTCAGGCTGCCTCCTGGAGGTGGGCGTGAACTTTCTAATGTGTATTTGGGCCAAGGGAAACCCTGAGGTCCTTTATGATCCTCACCCTTCAGATGGCAAAGTCTGGTCTTCATCTCCTCACCTCCAACTATGGATTTTTATTTATTTATCTTTTAAGAAAGAGGAAATGCCCCTGGCAAAGGTGAATTCATTTTGAAGATATGTTTTCTGTTCAGTGAAAGAGGAAGGAAAAAAAGAGAGAGGGGAAGGGATAAAAAGAAGCATGAAGACAAAGTTGTCCTTCTGCCTAGTAAATTGTGGATGCATTGTCCTTCCCTGGACACAGCTGCAAAGGGGTAGAAAATCAATTTTTTTCTATTACTCCACAGCGAAGAAGGAAAACCTATTTGTAAACGGAATTAAACCCAATAATAGCATGTCTGCGTGTTTGTTAAGGACTAGAAAAATTAGCCACAGATACAACTACATAATCCAGCAATGTAACTAGCAACCAACACTCCCATTTCAAAGCTTAGCTGAGACATTCTTCTTCTTTTTTAAAGAAATACCCTTGGCTAAATGTCACTAAGACTGTTCGGCGGGCCAACGTATCGACATCTCAGTAAGGATTCTGGAAGAGAAGAAACTCCAAAGCCCCATCTGGGATGAATGAACTTCCAATTTCTTGCCTTCGCTGCTTGTGCATCAGTCCGTAATAATGATTGGCTAAGAACTAGAACCTTCTAGAAGATGGTTTCTTCCCAAATACCTTTGGGAGGTAATTAGGTCTTCCCAAGATTGCAATTTGTGGTGCCGACCTTGGAATAAATTCCCTATGCTGTGTAGGCTAGATCTTGTTCACAGAAGCCCTAACCCTCCTACTGAGGACAGAATTACCAGCCTGCAGGAGTGAGGGTCCTGAAATCTCATTAGCAGTCTGCCCTCTAGTGGGATAACACAGTACTTCAGATCACTGGGAATAGAAATGGGTTTTTGTTGTTTTCTTCTCTTTCAGAGAGCAAAAGAATTCAAGTTTTCCAGATAGTGCAAGGGGAGGCATTTATCTCCAAAGACAACTTTCAGAGCTGAATCAAGCAAGGCTCACAATGATAGGCCCCCGGGTCACAGTCAAAGACAGGTGGTGCTGTGGTGGGCGTGGCCACAAGGCCTGCAGAGCGAGACCAAGGTTCTTTTCATACCCGTGGAACCCTCCAGGGTTCACCTTGGGCGATAGTACTCAGTTCCCCACTCTCTCGCATTGTCCAAATAGGACCCACTCTGATGGCAACCAACCTATTAGGAATGTTACAGGTAATAGGCATTTTTGTAATTTTTTGGCAAATCATTAACACAAAAGAGCCTTTGAAATGGGCCAGGTTGACTTTTTGAAAAGGCAAGGAGTTTTGTAAAAAGACCCCGTCTTTGTGCCTGTTGTTTTGAGAAGAGAATCTGTTTTTCCATGGTGGCTGGATGTTGATAAGGCAGAGATGATCTTGAGATCTGCTGTCTGGATTTTGCTTCTATCTTCTAGAAACTTTCAGAACTTGGCCTGCTTCAGTTTGTCAATATGGTAGCAGAGTTTCAGCGCAGGTCCCAGCTTCAGGCCCAGGTATTTCATAATCATGTCACTCTTCAGCAACAAGAGAGCATTGCCGTCAATCTCCTGGTGGAACAGGATCAAACAAAGGAAACCCAGAAGATGGTCAGAGTGATGGCTACAGTGAAAGTGTGGTCAGGGGGTGAGGTAAGGGAATGTGGTCAGGGGGTGAGGTAAGGTGGTGGCTACAGTGAAAGTGTGGTCAGGGGGTGAGGTAAGGGAATGCGGATGTACTTAGGTACATGTTCTTAGTCCCAACGCAATATCTTCTTTAAAAGATAGAGCAAAAATTTTATATGCTCCTCTCCCTGGGGTAATTTAATACAGTGGATCTTTCATATTCCCACTTTATGAGGATTGAAGGAATTAAACATAACTCCAACAGGGTCCCAATATCTCACATATGATGTCCATCTCCTCATCCAATCTAGGGCTAAATGAGCAAGAAGTGTGCAATGGACTGAGTATTCCCTGACCCCTCCCCATTCATATGTTGAAATCCTCACCTCCAATAGGTGGTTACTTTGGGGGTAATTAGGTCACGATAGTGAAGTCCTCATGAATGGGATTAGTGTCATTACACAATGAGAAGGTGACAATCTACAACCTGGGAAGGGGCTCTCACCCGACGAAGACCAGGTTGATCTCGGACTTCTGGTCTCCAGAACTGAGAAATGAATTGCTATTGTTCATAGCCAGCCGGCTATGGTACTTTGTTAGAGCAGCCGAGCTGACTGAGACAAAGTGTCATCCATTAGACCCTGAAACTAGTGGTTCCCTTTCCACTCGTTTCTCCTGAGCGACGGATTCTCCTAAGAGCCTCAGAAAGAAGGTCAGCCCTGCCGGCACCTTGACCTCAGCGCCGTGAGACCCCTGCCAGGTGCTGGTATAAGGCCCTGACTTCCATCCATCACTCTAATCTCTTGTTTCTTTTCTGGGTAAGCCCACCTACCTTTAGCTGATCACCAGATTGCTAATTACACCCTCTGAGGGCACTTGGGTGTTTTTTTGGCCCTGTCAGTAATGCTGGGTGGTATACCACTACATAATGCACCTGCTTTATCTCAAGGTATAGCACAAAGAACTACGAAGGGAATGCCCATCCCTTGAGGTCCTGGCATTGCTCCCATTTGTCTCTGAAAATGGGAACCCTTCAGAATGTGTGTTGAGTTCATGGACCTAGTAGGGCTGGGCTTCCTCGTTAACCGTTAGTGCTATTTTCAGAGCACTGGAAATAAAGGGTAGAAATGTGGGGCACTGGGCTGGGGAGGAGGCACAATTACAGGACTCCTATAACGGTGCAAGGGTCACCAGTCCCTCTCCTTCATCTAGCCAGCCCTCCAGGTGCTGATGAAGTGCTGACTCTGTGTCCCTCACTCTCCATGTCCTTGGCACAATGCAGAGCGGGCCAATCTCACCTGTGGGCCCTCCCAGGGGCCTCATTGCCTAAAGCCTCTCTTTACCCCACCCCCTAGACTTTCACCACCTCCCACCACTCCAGACCACAGCCAGGATCCTCCCACCCAGCTCTGTCTAAACATAACCCACCCTGTGGTCCTTGCCCATAAGACCCACTTTAGGTGAGGCCCAATCGATCCCTAATAAATATCAGTGCTGGGTTAGATAAGGATCCTCCCCAGATCTGAGAGTTATGATTTCTCCACAGAAACACCAAATAAAATGAGAGACAGGCAGGGGAAATTAATGGTAACTGTAGTCGGCAGAAGAATGCTCCCTCTTCTCGCTCCAAGACATCTATGTCCTAATCCCTGAAACCTGGGAACATGCTAGGTTACCTGGCGAAGGGGAATTATGTTCGCAGATGGAACTAAGGCTGCCCATCAGCTGACTCTATAATAGAGAGTATCCTGGGTCACTGGGAAGTGGGGAGCAATGTAATGACGGGGTCCTTTATTGTGGAAGAAAGGAAGAACAAGAGTCAGCAACCTGAGGAGGACCCTGCTTAATGTTATGTCTTTGAGGATGAGGATGAGGGGATACGAGCCAAGAAATGAGGGTAGACAGATGCTGGAAAACACAAGGAAACAGGTTCTCCTGAGAACCTCCAGAAAGGATGTCAGTCCTGCTGGCATTGACCTCAGCCCAGTGAGACCCCTGCCAGACTTCTGACCCAGTGACCTATAAAGCAATAAATTTGTGTTGTTCTTGGATGGGCGAGATAGAAGAGGCAAGGGGGTCAAATATCTGGCAACAAAAGAAGACTTGATTTTGGGTAATGAACACACAGTACAATATGCAGATGATGTATTATAGCATTGTCCATTGAGACCTATATAACCTTATTAACCAATAAATTAAATTTTCTTAAAAGTGTTGTTGTAAGCTACTATATTTGTGGGAATTGAGTAGCACAGCAATAGAAAACTGACATAGTAAGCTTGGCAGGTAAGGTATGAATTCTTATCTTTTTTTTTTTTCATTTCCCACCTTTACATATTTGAGGATCTCCTACATGATTATAAGAATGCCTGCTAACTGAAGGCTATCTACAAACCAGGCATCATGCTGAACAC
This sequence comes from Cnephaeus nilssonii, assembly GCF_951640355.1. Lineage (NCBI taxonomy): Eukaryota > Metazoa > Chordata > Mammalia > Chiroptera > Vespertilionidae > Cnephaeus > Cnephaeus nilssonii. The sequence goes on along the minus strand of NC_137080.1, from coordinate 38,586,956 downwards.
TCGGGTGCGTCTTCTCACTTAACCCTCAAACTGCTTAGGACGAGGCACTAATAGTTTGCCTGGCATATCGTACGTAGGTGTGCTATAAATATTTGTTGAATGCACGGATGGATGGATGGATGGATGGATGGATGGATGGATGGATGGATGCACGGATGGATGGATGGATGCATGGATGGGCAGGAAAACAGGCACTCCTGTTAAAGGACAATATGATGGAACCGATGGGACAAATATCCCTCTAAAACAAACTAAGTGGTGGTTGTGCTCTGAGAAGAACTGGCCTCCTTGAGTGGTGCCCCCAGAGCTTAGTTCAGAACCACCCCCAGCCTCCAGCTCCCTGAACCTCACCCTCCTCCCATGCCTCCCCACCCCACCTCCCCAGGGCCAGGCCCACCACACACATACATGCTTTCTGAAGAGCTCCACGTGAGGCCCCAGAGCCTGCGGGTCAGCGTCTTTCACGAACCGGACCACGTCCTCGACGGTCCAGGTGGATGGGTTCCTGCTCCTTGGCCGCCTGCCGTCCTGCCCGTCTGGAGAAGGGCTTGAGGCTGGATGGGTGAGCATGGAGAGTGAGACCATTAGACACCAGGACAAGGGCCTGAGCACCTACCTGCTCCCACCTGGCCCTCAAGTCCAAGGTGCTGGCCTGAGTGACCTCCTGTGACAGAGCAAGGCTGTGAGTGGCTGCACCCTGGTTGTGACCCGGCGTTCCTCCAGCTTCCCTTGTCCACCTTGAGCTGGGGCTTTGGCGTCTGTCCAGGAGACAGTTACCCTTCCTCCTTCCCACAGAGGCTCCACCCGCATCAGCGCCCAGGGAGACCCTTCCCGGGCAGCATTTCTGTGTCCTGCCATCTGAACGTCACCTTCCTTCACCTTGAACCCCCAGATCTTTGTTTGTTCTTCTCTTAAGATGCTTTCCAGCCTGGCTGGCATGGCTCAGTGATTGAGCATCATCCTATGAAGCAAGAGGTTCGATTCCCGGTCAGGGCACATGCCTGGGTTGCTGGCCTGATCCCCAGTGTGGGGCGTGCAGGAGGCAGCCAATCCATGATTCTCTCTCATCATTGATGTTTCTCTCTCTCTCTCTCCCTCTCCCTTCCTTTCTGAAATCAATTTTAAAAAATATTTTTTTTAAAAGATGCTTTCCATTTTGCCTCGCATTACAATTATGCACATACTTGTCTGTAAGCTCCAGTTATATCTAAATTCTTGAGGATGAACTTTTTCATCTTCCCCTCCCCCCATTCATTCCAAAACATCTACTGAGCATCTGTCTCTTCTTTACCAGGTCCTGGGCAAAATGTTCGGTGGCAAACGGTGTCCTCTCATTACAGGGTCTGTAATCATTGGCTTCTCCATTGCTCTAAGTAAATATTTGTAAAAACTGGGTCAATCAATGTAAAATGATTCAATATCTTTGGCAGAAACAGTGTAAATAACTTATACAAGAGCCTTGGGTGGGTAATCCTTAATCCCATTTTCAGGCCAGAAAAAAAGCTGAGGCTCTGAATAGTGAGGCCGCTTTCCCACAGAATAATCCTATATTAGAAGTGGGGGAGCCTTCGCTCTGTTTCCCCTCTCCAGCCTCAGGGTGCAGCGGTTCTCTGCTGTCCCTTCTTCCCTCCACGTTGCACGGTGCTCGAGAAAAGCACAGCCTCACAACGTAATGGTTTGGCTGAGAATTTGGGTTTTCTTTGACATTTCCCTGCCTTTTCCTTGTTGCACCTGGAAGAGGCCCCTAAGGTTGTCTGGCATGGGCACTTTTGCCGGGAAACTCGCTGCCCCCTGGAGCCATCTGCATGCAGATGTGTGCTTATTAGAGAGGACGCCACAGCCTTTAAAGACATCTGCACTCAACATGGGGACGAGGCATCACGGAATCGCGTTTGCCTCTGGATCCCGCCCCGTCGGAGCTTCAGCATTAGTCAGGGTGATAATAGATACTCTGATTACAAAGGCTGGAAGTCTATGGTGCCAAGAACGCCCATCAGTGCCCAAGAATGATTTTAGAGTGATCAGAGCAGAGGGCAAATCTAATTTCCTGTATCTGATAGAAAGAAAAAATTCCAGGCCAACTCACGGCCTCATCCGTGGGAACCTGAGTTCCTCTGAGCAAGGCCAGGGAACAGGGCTGAGCAAGGGAGGTGTGTGTCTCTACGAGGAGGTGCACCAGGTGATTGGCCCTGGAGGGAGAGTGGTCCCCTCCTGGCACCTGCTGCTCGCTGCAGGCATTTTTCACTTTTCCAGGCTGGAAGGGCTGCAGCCAGGCCTGGGAGCCTCTCTGAGGGGCCTTTAGTCATACAAGACAGAGCAGCAGGAAGCCTGTCACACCCCTGGAGTTGCTCAAGTTCCAAAGCACACGGACTCCCTCTAGAAGGAAGAGAAATGGAACTTTCCGGTAGCAGGTTTGTAAAGCCTTTGCAGTGGCCTCTGCTCACAGAGATAACAGATACGCCAGCCCCTCCAGCACTGTGAACGTGTCAGGAAGACGGACAGGTACGGCCAGGCAGATGTGACTGGACAGTGGTAAGATGTGATGGACGTGAAAAAAATCCTGCTCCTAAAAGAACAGAGCGCGTAAAGTGCTCGCCCGGGCCTTTAGGGAGGCGGCATTCTCCAGCACAGAGGACGCTGTGCATGGTCCTGTCCATTCCCTGGGCTGCTGGAGACGGGAATGTGAAACCCGGCTGTGAACGCATGTGTAATTAAAGATGGCTGTTGTCATTTCTAAAGTGGAACTCACATTCCCCAGGAGTAGGATGACTATGAATCAGGGTTTAAAGCAATCCCAGCATTCTCACAGCACAAGCACTTGTACTGCTACCTCCGAGTCTCTCCTGCCTCACGCACACCCACAACACATGCATCATTTCCTTTTGTGCATTCATAAGTCAGAGAAAATTTCTTAGCTAACAATGGGGTCACGAGAAGAAGGGAATGAGCAATGAGCTCAGAGTCAGAAATCCCTACCGCCCACCAGCTACATGAGCATCTTTGTGCCTCTCGGGTGTGAAGTAAGGGAGCTGGGAAGGACCTCGAAGGTCCCTTCCACCTGAGACACTGCATAGCCCAGTGATGGGCAACCTTTTGAGCTTGGTGTGTCAAACTTCGCCAAAAAACTGAGCATAACTCGGGTAGTGTGTCACTTTGAGGAAAAAACATTATTTCGCAAATGTTTCATCCTCACCATGCAGCCGCCTCAGCGGCCGCGTGTCATCAAAAATGGCTATGCGTGTCAGTGCTGACACGCGTGTCATAGGTTCGCCATCACTGGCATAGCCCCTTTACACCACAGGCTGCCCTGAGCAACATTCACGGGTTAGCCTCCCATGCATCTGAGAGCTTCATCTGAGACCTTCATCTGTGTCCATGTGCAAAGCCCACGGGATGAAGAACCAACAGCCAGGCTCCTGGTCCCTTTCCTGGCCCTGATCATTCTCTATGGGCCTCTGTTTCTTCAACTTGTTTCTCAGGAATATTGTAAGAATCAAGTGAATGTGTAGCTTTGGGCCGGAGCCAGGTAAGAAGCATCTGAAGGAATGCCCATCAGTGCCCAAAAGGGAACTATGGTGCCCTTCCCCGGGCTGCCTGTAGATCCCCGTAGCCCCCCAGCTGGAGCTGGGCTGGGCGGAGACAGGGTGAAGGCAATGGGGAGGGTAGATCTGTCCTCAGCTCCTCCTCCTCACCTGCTCCGTAGAATGCACCCTTCCTAGAAACAAGGCATGCAGTGCACAAGGTGGCAGGTTAGCCCGCAATCTGGGCAGCATCAGGCAACTTAAAAGTGTTGTCTTTCATTGTTTCTATTACAATAGTCTTCCCTATGAGGTGAGGGAGATGGGAGGCCGAAGAGGGCCTGCCCAATTCTTAGATTTTAATCAAGTTTTTCTTTTATTCCTTCAAGACCAGCTGCCATGCCTGTATGAGAAGAGAGGATGCCTCTAGAGACAAGGAGAGGCCATAGGCTTGAAGGGAGGCCTAGCAGGGCTGACTCATCCTCTGCTACCACTGTGACCTCTGGGCAAGCAACTTGATCTCACCCCTTCTCCCCACTGCCCCTCCCGGCCAACTCCTGCTCCCCCTTCCAACTCCTGGCTCCACGGTCACCTCTCCGGGAAGCCTTTCCTGACTCCCCAGAGGAGGCCCAGCAACCCCTCGCTACCTGACTCTCTCATAGCATCCATACTTGTCCTGTGGGGCAAGTCACAGTTGTGATTAAGTGTGTGCAATTGTTCTGTTTGTCTCTGGAGCTGCACCCTGTCAGCTCCATCCTTAGACCTGAGATGATCCGCTGTCATGTTGTGCTCAGTAAGTTTCTGCTGGCATCTCTCTAAGTCTTAGCGGGTGCAACTCTTCTCCCCAGAATGAACAGACCCTTGCCATGCCTTCAGCCATCTACCCACATCACATACGGTGCTGTTCCCATCCTTTTTCTGGCTGAATTGTCTCTGTCCATCACCCGGACGCCATACACTACGAAAGCAAACTCCAACTCATGGGAAGCATTTGGGTGCTAATAACAATGTCTGATTTACTTTGTTTCTTGATTCTGAAACCTGGACCTGAAGTTGTGTTTGGGAATTCTACAGCACGTCCTGTTAAAGGCAAGAGTCAGGACACTTCTGTTGTCTGCAGCCTCCTTACGGCTCTCAGTGATTATGTCCTGGAGGAGAGACAGGAGAGAGCTCTTGAGTTTTCACCTGAGTATCAGCAAAAAACAACAGGTAAATGTGTCCTGTGATGACATCCCTTCCGAGTCCACTGACAGAGGTGACAGGTGTGATATACTGAGACAGCAGGTGGCCAGCGTAAGTGTTCACATGAGAGGGAAGGCTCGCAGGTTTGTCACGCCATCCATATCCACTCCCCTGCCTGCAGCCTCATGCAGTGTTCTGGCCTCTGTGGTTTTAATCCATTTTGATTAGCACCATGGGGGGGAATCCATTGCTAGGTTCCTTCCAAGGTTTATGACTTGGGTCAAACCCTCTTAAAGGGGCATGGTTCCTTCATACCAACTGCTTTCACTGGGGATGCTATTTCAGAGCAATATTGAGCAGTTCCTTGGGCGCAGGGAAAACTAATGGCCCTCCAGAGGGCCCCCAGCAAGCAGCAAGGTGACAAATGGGTATGGCGGCCAATAGTTTTCTCTCTACTTTAATCCACTGCCACTCAATCCCGCATGGTTTATTTCCATGGTTTCCAAATATGTTTAGCTGTGCAAATTATGTTCAAGCAAAGCATACGTAAAGCAACACTCTGCAAATACAAAGAGGCCCCGATTAAAGAGATTGGGGTGTTGGAGTCCTGTCTGCTCCTATCCCCTCTCCCCTTCCCTAGAACCTCAAGGGTTAGTTGCTCAATAAATAGAAATTTAGCATATGCCTCAAACAAGCAGGCCCCTCTTCTGGGGCTGCAGAGGAGACAAATACGAGTGAGAAAGCTCACCAAGCGGAGGGTCTGGCTCCTACCATGGGACTGGGGAGGGGAAGTACTAGAGACGAGGAAACAAAGATCCAGTGGAGGAAGCAGGAGAGAAGGAACACATCTAATCGTGGGGTGTGGCTGAGGCTGCCACTGGCCTAGCCCAGTGGTCGGCAAACTGCGGCTCGCGAGCCACATGCGGCTTTTTGGCCCCTTGAGTTTTTAGCAAAGGCCAGCTTAAGAGTACCCTAATTAAGTTAATAACAATGTACTTACCTATATAGTTTAACTTTTAAAAATTTGGCTCTCAAAAGAAATTTCAATCGTTGTACTGTTGATATTTGGCTCTGTTGACTAATGAGTTTGCCGACCACTGGCCTAGCCAATAGCTTTTTTTCTGTTTCTTCCTTTGTAATAGAAGCCCTGATTTCCAGCTGGGACCATGGTTGCTTGGAATTGAAACCATATTTCCCAGCTTCCCTTGCAGCTCAAGGCCATGTGACTAAATTCTGGCCAATGAGATGTAAGCAGAAGTGGAAACCTCAGTCCAGAGATGCCAGCACTGCCCTCTGTCCCCTAACCCTCCCTGCCCCCTTCCTTCATCTGGATGCTGAGAGTGTGTATGGCTGGCTAGCTCTTTCTGGTATCTGTGGTTCCATTTCGCACCCTGAAGGAAGCACTGAGTAAAAGGGATTTTTGGAGCATTAAAGAGTTAATGCACCCACAAAGGGTAAATAATTTCATTTTCTGCAGGGTGTCACAGAGGCTCGGCCATGAATCTCAGCTGTTAATCCTGCACCAGCTTTGCTCCAGGGAGGCTGGCGGCTGTGTGTTTCTGAACATCCCACAGCCCTAGGGCATCTGCTGACTATGAACAACTCTAATTTTCAGGGTATCAGGCAAAGTTCTCACTAATATTTCTAAGATGTAGAAGAGACCTTCGATATTCAGGATGTGGTTAGTGGTTTGCTTGGAATGGAAGGCAGTGGGAACTGGAGGGCTGTTTCTCCCCAAAACCCTGGGAGGCAGGAGTCCTGAGCGAGGGGGGCTCTCCTGGGTGCAGCCGGGGCTCCGATAGGGAGGGCTTCCTCAGAGCTGGCCCTGCCTCTGGCAGATTACTCGGACAACGGATCCAGGTCTAATTCCAGGAGAACAAAGGGCTGGTGGAGATCAAAATAAAGGACAGGAGGATGGTTGAAACTGGGATGAGAGGACATCTCAAGGGTCCACGGGAAAGAGGCAGCAAGGGACTTGGGAGCTGAGCTCCCTTGAGGCCCCTCTGACGGGCCCTGGGTCTCCTCATCCAGGGGGACCAGATAGACTGGGACGGGGCAGACAATTCTACAGCAAGTGATGGTTCTCTCTACCCAAAATCGTGTCTTCCTCTTACTGTTTGAAATCCTACACTTACGACACAGGGCCTGAGGTTTCACCAACTAGAGGCAGCACTCTTAGGATTATGAGTCAATTAAATCAGGTGGTATCCTGTGATCACCACCCTGAGCAAGTGGGAGTTGTGTTGAGGAGAAGAGGTTGAGAGAAGAGACATGTGAAGGCCAGAGGGACACAGAAATGAGGGTTTTGACAGCCAGGAGCAACATGAGGGCTCTGGGCACCACGGCAGCAGGGGGCAGGTACAGTGAACGTTTATTGAACACCTACTATATGCCAGATGTCACTCTAACTCTGGGGATAAACCTGGGAAATAAATGCTGCCCCCTCGTTTACTTTGAGACATTGGTTTGTGCCAGATCTTGTTCCCTTCTCTTGTTCTTAGAGATCAGATGGAACAGCGTCTCTCGCTTTTGGAATCTTCTTCCTGGCCAATGGCCCTGAGTGACAGTGTTGGGGAGTGGCCCACAGGTGCCTCTACATTTGGCCAAAGCCCCCACCCTGGCTGAGGGGGTCTATGCTATGCCCTCAGGACTGCGTCCCCCTCACGGGGCCCCTGCTTCCCTCTCCATCCTCGGCCAGCAGAGGCTCGTCTGGGATGGGTGAGGCTCGCTGAGGGGAGTATGTGGAGGACCTTGGATCCCGCAAAGTGCTCATTGCTGTGGCTTCTCAGGGCTGCTGGCGGAGAGAGCCAAGGCTCAGGACAGAAACATAGCTTGCTAAGGAAGACCGCCAGCCCGTGGGAGGCTCCGGAGGGGCAGGATGAAGACTCTGCCTCCCTGGCCTACGCCTCCTTCCTCAGCAGTTCTCAGCCCCTGAGTTGATGAGCTGTGCGCTGTTGAGGGGTATGTTCATGTGATCTGCAACTACTAACATTTACTGAGTTCTTACTTTGGCCTAGGCTTTGTACTAAATACACACATGAACTTATTTAATCCTCCCAACAAACCTATGAGGTAGGTGCTACTATTATTACTCCAATTTTACAGGTGAGGAAACGGAGGCACAGAGAAGCTCAGACGTGCCAAAGGTCAGACTTGCTAAAGAGAAAGCGGCAGATCCAGGGTCCCTGCCAGGTCATCTGGCTCCCAGTCCATGCAATTATCCACTGTGCTCTATAGCTTCTATTCGCTAACGAAATACAGGAGTTTGAAAATGATTTAAAAAGCACACCACACACACACACACACACACACACACACACACACACACACATCAGAATGGACGCTCAGCTATCCCTAGAATGACGGCACTTTCGTACTTTGCATCACAACAAACCACCTGTAACGGTGAGACAGAAGTGGAGTCACAACCAGTGCTGTGGGCATTTGGCTGATCTCTGGTTCCGCCCATCTATTTGTAGCCGCCGGTGTCACCCACTACGCAAGACAAAACTCTTTACTAACATCCGGCTCCGGCACAGAGCTAGTCCACGCCTCTCAGACCCCCTGAGCGGGACGTGTGGCCAAATGGCCAGCTCCTGCCAAAGACGTGGGAGCGGGAGGGATGTGACCAGCCCAGGCTCCAGGGAGGCTGTGCCTGCTCCACCTGCTCCTGCCCTCCCCACCGCTGGGTGCTTGGGGCTCGGGGGCCTGGGGGTCGTAGAGCCACAAACGGAACGGAGCCTGGGCCCCTAGGGATGCACCCACCAACTAGAAACACCCGCCTTAGTCTCCTGAACAAAAAAAATAAACTTCTATGGTACTCGAGCCACCGTAATTTTGGAGCCTACTAACTCCTACAGCCTCGCCTACTCTGACACATCATTTCCTGTGCGTATCCTCACAGCCTGCCCTCAGCTGTGTTCAAGAACGACAGACATTCAGGAGGGGAGTTATGGAAACTTGGGATTTCCCAGTGTTCCCACGTTCAAACGGCCAGGGTCCCCTCCTCCCCCGTCTGCGGTGGTCCCACCCGCCCAGGAGGGAGAGGCCCAGGGGGGCCCAGGCATGCATTGCGTTACCGCATCTGTTTGCTTCCAGAGAGGTCCCGTTCCTCTTGGGGCTGCAGCCTGGGGGCCTCAGCCCTGGTGCCGAGGGGCCTCCGGAGGACAGGGGGCTGGTGCGGGGGCCGCCGGCTGCCGGGTCTCCGGAGTTCTGCCTCTTGCAGTACAGCGAGGGGGCGGGGGGCATGGAGCCCCGGTGGCTGAAGGCGGGGGCGGAGGGGTCCAGGCTGTAGCGGCTCATGCCCGCGGCGGTCGCCAGGCGGCACTCTGCGGTGGCGAAGGTCTTGGCTAAGCGGAAAGCAGGGAGAGAGGCGGCGATCAGAGAGCGGTTCCCGGGAGCCTGGCCTCCGTCTGGGCGAACCATCCCCAGCAGCAGGGCGGCCGGCTGTGAGCACGGAGATGGGCCCCTGGGCACAATCCCAAATAGCTCACCTCCCGGCAGAGACGCCCGCCCCCCCCCCCCCCCCCCCAACAAAGCGTATTCTCCTCGGCATGGGAGGTGTGTCCTCGGGAAAAGTAAAGATCTTGGTGATGGATGACTTGGAAATAAAATTCAAACAAAAAGTCTTCCCCCTCTGGCAGTGTTCGGGGGCTCGTCTGAATCCCCCAGCACTCTCTTCTCTGGCCCACCATCACCGACCCCTCACCTGGCAATGCTGGGAAACTGGACCCCTCAGACACTGGGGGGGGGGGGGGGGATGTAAAATGGTGTGGCCTCTTTGGAAAACAGTCTGGCTCTTCCCCACATGGATAAAATAGAGCTATCATAGGACCCCGCGATTGCACTCCTAGATATGTACCAAGAGAAATATTCACACAAAAATCTGTGCATGAACATTTACAGAAAAGTATTCATAATTGCCAAAACAAACCAAATGGCTATCAGCTGGTGACTGATTACACAAAATGTGGTATATCCACACAACAGAATATTACTCAGGCATAAAGAGAAACGAAGGACTGATGTAGCTACAGGGGATGAGTCTTAAAACATTATGCTACATGAAAGAAGCCAGCCACAAAAGGCTGCATATCAGGTGGTGCCACTTCTATGAAATGTCCAGGAGAGGCAAATTCATAGAGACAAAATGTGGGTTAGTGGTCGCCCTGGGCATGGAGGTTGAGGGGATAGAGGATGCTAGCTAAAGGGTATGTGGTTTTTGAGGTATTGAAAATGTCCTACAATTGGGGTGGCGCCTGCATATATCTGCGAATATACTAAGAACCATTGAGTTGAACGAACACTTTAAATGAGTGAATTGTATGATGTATGAATTACATCTCAATAAAGCTGTTTTTAAAAGTCATGGCAGAAGCCCAGTGTTAGGTGTGAACACGTTCTTGAGAGTGTTGTACAATCAAGCCCGACGAACACTTTGGCTGCTGGGACATGCGTAAGCCGAGCAGCCTAAGGGTGTGCGTGCCCTGTGTCTCACCCTTGGTGGCGAGTGGAGGGCTGCAAGGTGTCTTCAGAAACCTAGAACTCGGCACCTTCGCCTGGATGGACTATACTGCATCTCTTCCCTCTGGGTCAGAAAACATCAGCAGGAAGATTCTAAAAGGGAGCAGGCCACAGAGCTATGTGTGAAGCTGCTTCGTGAATGGAGTGAGAAGGAGAAATACTAAACATTTACTGAGCACCTACTCTGAGCCAGCATCATTGTAAGCCAGTGAGTGGCATTACATTCCCTTTACAGGCGAGTTCTCATAGTCCGGGACACTAATCCTTTTTGTGTCTCCAGTGGCAGATGCTGTGCATGGCATTCAGAAGGCGCTCAATAAATATTTGTTGAGTAGGCATTTGGGCCAGTTTAGCAGAATATGTATTAAAATTCAGACTACAAAGGCTTAAATATAAATTCTTCATGTAAATGAATGATAAGTAATGAAAAAGAGATTGAACTTAAACATTCTGTTTATTAAATATTTTAAATCCAAATTAAATATGTCTATGGAATTCTGATAGTCTAAGGTAGAGAATGAGATAACTCACCAATCTGCACTATAGTTGGAAAATACAGATGCAGGTGGAAAATTGTTCTCCTATGATAATGTGTGGAAATGGGAAACAAGGGAACAGAATGTGATTGGTTTAGAAACCATGGATGAGATCAAAGGGCTGTGATCCAAATGAATTCATTAGAAAGTCAAACGGACATGAGAGAGCATCGAGAGCATCCAGCACTAGCCCTCTGCTCAGCACAGGCTGGATCAGTGATTCTGAAGTCAGCTGGTGGACAACCGTGGAGACACCACCAAGCCCCAGCCGTGGCTCTGGGAGTGAACATCAAGGTCAGGTGCACACACCAGGGTGCCCTTCAGAACTGATGAGGTGCATCTGCTCAAACCCAATGAAAACTGCCTTTCCCCACCTTTATAAAGAGGGGCGCTGATGCTTACATCATACCTGACTGATACAATGAAGGCCATCATCCAACCTCGGGACTGCAAAGGACCTTCACAGAACACCCAGCCCAGCATGTCCCTCAGGGTTACATGCGTCCCTCTGGTGGGACAGGGGATGAGTTTAGGTGGGACTTGGGTGTATTCGTTTCCTAAGGCTGCAGAAATTGCCAGTGACTTGGTGGCTTAAAACAACAGAAACGTATTCTCTCACAGTTCTGGAGGCTAGAAGCCTACAATCAAGGTGTCAGCAGGGCCAGGCTCTCTCCAAAAGCTTCAGGGGAGGGTCCTTCCTTCTCTCTTCTAGCTATTCAAACCTTTACACTGTTCAAGCCGTGAAGCCATCCCCCATAGAGGTAGATGCATTACAGGTACGCAGAACTTCTAGTAGCTTAAAATTTTAATAAAGTAAGACACATGAATTGTTTGTTACCTAAAACTACGATTTAAAGCCAGGAAAAAGAAGCACCAAATCTATACTTGGAGAGAGAACTACACTTTTCAAACGGTTTTGTGGCTGACTGGTGAGTGAACACCAGATGGGGCCAGCAGACCTGAGATCGCCCAACCCAAGTGCCCAGCAGGGATCCAGCCCCTGCACACAGACACGTGCAGACCACGTTCATGGTCCTTGTCTCCTGGCTTCTTAGAAAGTCCCTTCTCATCGGAAACGAGCTCTCTTGTGACCCTGGCACCTCCCATTCAACAAGAGGAGACCACCAGCTCAGCAAAGCAGGGCAAACAAAAAGTGTTTTATGCACTTCCCTTCTATCACCCCCTCCTCTGTCCTAGAGTAGAGACTAAGGATCTTTCCTCCAGAAAAAGGAATAATCAGCTTTTGTCTGACACACGAGCCTGCTTACAAGGACAGGCAAATGCACAATGCACAAAGAAGCCTGCCACCTTTTCAGGGTTTAGTGTCGGGAACTTTCATTGCTAATCTGTGGACCACGGTTTCCCCCAGCCGCTGTGTATGAAGCCTGCCGGTTAGTGAGGCTACTGAACACTCTAGAAGAGTTCAAGCCCACTCAATCCTCAAGGGATACCTGCTTGCTTCTGAACCTGACGCATGCCTAAGCCTCTCTGTTGGGGGAGCAAACTCCAGGATCAGGAGTGTGTGGTCTCCCCCTGCTCCCCCTCCCCCACAGAGGCCTCTGCAGAGGCTTCCAGGACGCCTGGTGCAGCCCGTTCCTGCTGTTTTGGGGGAGAGTCAGGTGTGGCACCCAGAAAACCTCCAAAGACGAGCAGGAAGAGGTGGATGGACAAGAAGAAGAAACCAAGAGACAAAGAGAGAGAGAGAGAAAGCCACAAAGCGACAGGAGCAGCACAGAGAGGGGAAGGGGTCCCGCGTATAAAACCACAGGCACTCCTGACCGAATTTCAGTTCAGCTGGCGTTGATCCTTGTCATTTAGAACACGATACCTAACATTGCAGTTAAATGAACTTGGACTTGAAAAAATTAAACTGGCCCTTTACTTGGATTCTCTAACCAAATGAAGCCCTGAAGAGCAAAATACCTCCCTCTGCAAAATTATTCTTCAATAATACCTATTCATGCAATATAACCCCTGAATTCCAGAGCTTTAGACACTATTTTCTTCTGTTCTTTTCCTATTTTTTTCTGTTCTCCCTCTCTCTCTCTCTCTCTCTCTCTCTCTCTCTCTCTCTCTCTCTCCACACACACACACACACACACTCACCCTCCTCTCCCCCTCTTATCTCCCCACATGGGTCATAACCTCCCAATTGCAGGAGCAGCTGCACAGGCTGAACCCTTCCTACCATCGTCACTCCACCTTCCCCAGGCTGAGCCCGTGCCTTCTTGGGATCAGTTGCCAGCAGGTCTGCCCAGCCCAGCAGACCACACAGCCCTGCCCAGGCTGGCAAGAAGGTCACCCCCCACTCCCCGCCCCCCAGGTCAGTGTCCCGAGGGCTCCATGTGTGAACAGCTGGGCCAGGCTGCTTGAGAGATGGCCGCACCACAGATCTCTGGCCCGGAGACCAGATTAGAAAAGAAAGTGCTACAGCCAGCCTGACAACACTGCCACTAGGGCAGCTGGGAGCAACTGTGCCCCAGCTTCTCCTGGTGCCACCACCTGAGGAGCGCAGCAGGAAGCTCTGAAATGCACAGAAAGAGGCCGCGAGGAGAGAGGCAGAGAGAGGAAGGGGCAGGAGGGAGAGGCCCCAGGGAACAGCAGCCAGTCCCCAGCAGAGCTGCGCCTCCCCTGCTCGATCAGGGACAGGGGGCATTGTCTCCTACCTTGGGTGACTCTGCCACCGGGCAGCCACACACGCTCCTCTGGGCGCCAGCCGTGCCCTCACCTGCTCCGCGCCTGCCTGGGAGGCAGGGAGGCCTCCCTCCGAGGGCTTCCTGTGGCAGGACAGCAGCTTCCCTCCCAGCCCTCAGTGGCTTTCACTGAAGCTCCGCGGGAGGTTGGCAGATTTCCTTCTCTCGGGCAGTCCCGCCCCTCGTTCTGGCTCAGATAAGCTCGTGGTGTTTTCCCTGAGGGCCTCGGTGGCCTCTCGTCCCAGCCTTCCCGGTTCAAAGGGCACCAGGCCACACCACCTCTGAGGCTCAGCATTTCATTTGCTTCCATTCCATTTCCCCTTCACGTGGTCTCTGGCCAGGACAGGTTTTCTCTTTCAGCTTGTCTCGAGGTTCAGCTCCCTGAGCCCTCAGCTCTCAAAATCAACCTCTGACTCCCCTCTGGTCCATTTACATGCATTTATATCCTTTCTCCCCTAATGAGATGCACAGAAGCCAGCCATAATTTTAATGCCTGACACCTTAACTTCTTTACTCCTCAATGGTTCTGGTTTATCTACCCAATATTTCTGGTTTGCCTCAGACTTTGTTCTAAGCCTATGGGTTGATTTCCTCCTGTGGAAATTTTGCCCAGAGGCAATTTCGCCCAAAGTTAGCCGTTTGGAATCATGAATGGCCTTTCATTCTCAGGAGGAGAGCAGGTTGTGTAATCACCTCTCCACTAGCAGCTTTGTGGAGCCTCTGCCCCAAGGCCCATGGGAACTCGCCACAGGAGGGGGAGGTGAAAGCGGGGGTGGGGGTGTGGGGGTGGGGGGGGGTGTGACTTTCATAGTCATGCTCTGTTTCCTTAACAGTCCCCCACACTTTGGGGACTTTCATAGAACTCTGAGGAAATTAAAAATGATTCTTAATCAGAGAAATGCTGAGTCCTGGAATAGAGGGAGGACGCCTTGTAAGCTTCAGTTCTAAATGGACACCCTGACTTTTAGGAGGGCTCCCAGTACTTCCAAGTGTTCCTCGCACTCGGGGAACAAGCTGCCATGTCTCAGGGTGCTCTGTGGAGAGGAATCAAAGCTGGTGGGAAACAGAATCCTGCCCTTAAGCCCGTGAGTGAGCTGGGAAGCAGATCCTTCCCTAGTTGGGCTTTGAGGTCCTTGCAACCGTGTGGGAGACACAAGGCCAGAGGACTCCTGACTCACGGACACTGTGAGGTAACAAATGGTATTTGAAGCCACCAAGTGTTGTCACACAGCAAAGGTAACTAATACAGATGGGGAGAGGGGGTTTTTTTCCTTCCTCTTGACCCTGCATATCCCAAAAGGAAGCTGTGATTATTAATTCAGTAGCAGCTAGGCTGTATCTGCTATGGAATAGCTGTCCAATTCTCTGCAGGGAAGTTATGGGATTGCGTTCAGCAAAGGGTTTACGGCTTAGAGGTGAGACCCAGAAATTGCCCACTGAGAGGAGAGAGTGTGTGAGTTTATCTTAGAAGCTTACTGGGTTACTAAGTTACTTTAGCTCTTTTGGCATGCTCTGCCATTTTTACCCTCGTTCTGATGCCCGGCCAGCAGATACTGGTGTGGATAAGCGAAGCGGCAGATACTGCCTTAGGGCCCACCACAGGGCCACAGGGTATGGGTCCAGGGGAACAGCCCAAAGGGGTGGATAGAGTCTCACTTATAGCTACTGTGAGCCCTGAGGGTTTGGGAATGGTTACTAGTATATCTCATATACTTGGTCCTTTGTTCCCATCCGTCTTGTGATTTCTGTGTTCTGATGTATGGATCGGAGATCTTGGTCACCATCTTCTTGGATCTCCTTCGAGGCCTGGCCCATCCCCTACGTCCCTTCCATCACAGACAGGGGACTCTTTCGACAGAGGCCTCTGCAGCTGACCCAGGAGTCCCCAGCCTTGTCTGGCCAGGTGGGGACTGATGGGTGGGGGTGTCACATGAGGCACAGTTAACCTCACAGACAAAGAAGCAGAATTCTAGTAGATTTTTTATTTGGAGAGCGAGCACGGGGCAGGGGCAGGGGTGTGTTTCAGAGAATTTCCGAGACCAGCCCTGTAGGAAGAAGGAGTCCCTATGGCCGCTTTCTATGGGCTCGTGTTTTCCTCCACAGCCCCTCACAGAAGGAGCTCTCCAAACAGCCAAGAGCCTCGTGGGCATTTGCTGTCGCCACCATTCGCTCCTCAGGTCTTGGGTATTGGTATCTTTAATCCATAAAATGATTTCTCTTGTGATCCTAAATTTTTTAGTTGCATTTTAATATAAACACTTTCTATGAAAATATTATGAAATTGGTCAACATGATTCACTATCATGCCCTTTGTCCAATATTTGACATACCGTGGGAGGTTTCAACAACTTAATTGGAACATTCATTCATTCATTTAACCAATAATTATTGAATACGTATCTTGTGCTTCCTCTGTATCTACAGGACTCAAAGGAGAGAACCTAAGCCTTCTAATGTAAAGGGATCCAATAAATTAGTGAACATTGTAAAAAATCTATTTTAAATTCTACAAAAGCCAGGCTTTTCTCTAGAGGTTATATTTTTCCCTTTGACTCAATGTTTTAAAACATGTACTGATATTAGAATTTAATGAATAACATCATTGAAAATATAATTAATAGCTTTTCCTAAATGAATCCTATTGGGACACAGGCAGAACTCAGATTAGGAATTCCCGCATTGGCAAGTGCTCTCTACTCCGTGCTCGGAAGACACATGAGGCCTTAGAATCTGCTACAGAACTTGTGGACACACTTCTTTTAAGCTTTCCATCAAAACTTTCCGTGAGGGCTCTTCAGACCTGAGCTTGACACTGATACTTTGTCCTCCTTCCAAATGACCCCCTTGGCTTGAGACCCAGACAGCTCACCTGGTTCCCATGGCCCAAGGCTGGGACGGGATGAACACAGCTCTGCAATGTTCCAATCAGCAGCCTGCACCAGGAGACCGCAGCCGCGGCGAAATCTGGAGTAACGCTCTTTCCTTCATTTCCTTTTCCCGTCTCTCATTTCATCATCATTTAAAGTACCAGATCAAACTGTGCCTCGTGTCTGGTGGAGCAGGCCACTTGGTGTGGGTTTTGCAGAGCAAGAGCTCCTGTGTCTGGAGTGACGGGCTCTGCCTGGCCCCTGGATGTCGCCCAGCAAGGACATAGCTGGAGCACAAGGACGAGGATGAAACACTCCTTGGGGCCGAGTTAGAGAAGCCAGGAGAACAGAGGATCAGTGTACTTGGAATGCAGTTTCCACCCATGAGATTTTGCTGAATGGGAGCTGGGGGGTGTTTTGTTCTTTTACATCTTTGCTGGAAGAAGTGACACGGGTGTGCCTACCCCAAGCCACTTGTGAACATGCGTTTTGTGCGTCAGGCTTCTCCGCTGGGAAATAGGACACGCACCCCACACAGCAAGTGTTAGGGCCCTACAGACAGACCCGCTGGGGAGGAGAAGACCTGAGTTCAGGGTCCTCCCCACTTCTGCCTTTCTGTGTGGCCTCGGCTCTACGGCTTTCATGCCTCACAAGTAGGGGAGCCCAATCGATGTTTGCCGACTCACTCAATGGATGCTTCTGTATCAAGGAACTCATGCCACTGGATAAACTCTCTTTCCTCTTTGGAATAAACAGTCCTTTGGAAATGTAGATGTTCTCCGCAGAGCATATTAGACAGATTTGTAGTTCAACATGGAAGCAGATTTGATTCCTAAATGCTGGGTGCATAAGTCCCACCATAAGGAAACACACTGGGAGTGTCTGCTACTCCAATAGTTTTCTAGCTCAAACACCACAGCCAAGGAACAAAAACATCAAGCCTCAAACGTAAATGTCCTTCCTTATCTCCCACCCCTACCATCCGCGTATCAAAAGAGCTTCTCGACAAAAAGTAAACAATTTGTTCCCATCATGTCACACCTTCAAAAGGCAGGAAACCAATTTCTACATTAGATCCTGCAGAAGAGTTCAGCTACCACATCTGTGGTTTCCAGATCACCCCTACTCCTGCTGAGGAGACAATTTGGTCTGTTGTGTTGCACACAATTTAAGTCAGTAAATATTCACCGCAGACTCGTTACGTCTCAGGCTCTGCTGGGGACTGTGTGGTCCTCTCCCCAGGCCTCTAGCAGGGAGATGAGATCTGGACCCAGATTCCGGAAAGACCGACAGAATCAAGTGCCACTGTGGATGTGTACACAGGGCTTGGGGAACAGAGACCCTGCTGCAGGTGGTTGCCAGTCCACACTGAGAAAGTTGCTTGTTGTCAATCTTTCCTTTCTTTCGCTCTCCTCCCCAGCCCTACAAATATCCTCTTTCTCATCTGGATTTGCACATGTGCCCTCCCCCTGACCTCACTGGTCCCTTATGACCCTATCTTCCTTTCCAGCCCATGGTTACCTCCATGGGACACTGGGTTAGCTTTAGTGGCAACACTTTTATGGGGGAGGCATTGTCCTAGCAGAGGAAAACTTACTTTACTGAAAACACGAAGTAAATTTTCCTCTGTAAGCAGGACTCGGTCAGCCCACCCTCGTCGCTCAAGGTGTGGTCCCCCACCAGCAGCAGCACCAAGAGCACCTGGGCACTCGCTGGAAATGCAGACTCTCAGGCTCACTCCAGCCCCCCTGGAGCCAGATTCAGCTTTTAAACAACATTTCCAGACGGTTCCTGAGTACATTAAAGTTTCAGAAGCACTGGCTAAAACTTATTTATAATTGAGATATCTTTTTCAATATTCAAAGGTAAGGTACACTTTTCCCCTTAATCATTTCACATCTAATTGAACCACAAATGTTATCAGGTCCATGTTTCTGTCTCCATTCTCCTGAAGCACCCAGAGAGCTGCTCTAGTTTCTAAAACACAAACCACGGATGGCCGTCAGTTAACAGACCTGGAGAAAAATGACTAAGTCTCTGGTCTCAAGCCAAGAACTACCTTCCAGACTGAATTTAGGCGGCTGAGTAGGTCTGAAGCCCGGTTTTCCCTGGACACAGGAGAAAGATCATTTGGTGAAAGAGTTTATATTTCAAAAGTCTGAGGAAGGATTTGGAAGAAGCCCTTTCTCTGGTCCAATGGGAGCCCTCTCTCTTAGTGTCCTCACCTTCACCTTGAAAGGCACCCTCGCTGGGGCTTCTGGGGCCCCCTGACCTCCTGCTGTCCAGTACTATCCCCTGACACTTGCAGAGGTGACTCTCAACCTGGAAGGGAGCAGAAAGAACATCTTGCCAGAGTTCCCCCTTCTGGCCCTAAGTGGACACCTGCACGTGTCACCAATAATGGGGACATCACTACCGCCCAAGCAGCCTTGGGTGGCTTTGACTTTGAAAGGGTCTTTACAATGTCAACTCCACTTGACTTCTGAGGGAACTATCTTCTGAGAGTTCCACCTGGTTGTTCAGCTGCCAAGGTCTCCACCTGGAAGAGTGTTCCCTAAATTTATGCTTCCCAAACTTTGCTGTGTCTTCGAAACACCTGGCACCTGTGGTTAAAGAGGGTGGGAGGCTGCTGAGCTTTTGCCTCTCTCAGGTGGTGACAATGCTTTGGACCAGAGTTTGAGTGGCAAGTCCTCAGGCTAAATTAAATCCAGCTTCAGGACCACAGAGAACAAATCCACATGACCTGCTGTTTTTTATACTGGAACAGAAAATCATGTCTTCCCCAAATCATCCATGTTCAGCCACAACATCGTGGCTGACCCTATGTGCCATGGCTTTGCATTTTCTTATTGTCTGATCAGCTGTCTTCTGGAAGTGCTCTAATGAACGTTGACACACCCTCTAAGTATGTGGCAGCAAGCCTGCAACACTCCAGCTTTGGCGGAACAACCTCAGGGCAAAGCAGGACCTGGTTCAAATGAGCTCCAGACTGCACAGTCTCGTTTAGGAATGATGTGGTCATATGGACAGACAGGGAGCCTACGCTCAACAAAGACCTCCATTCCTCCCCCTTGTAAACACCCTTGCCTTTCTTGACACAATGGTGGGAAAACAGGTGACAAACGAATTCCTCATCTAAAGTAATAATAATTTGATGTGTTACCCTTTAAGGGAATTTTGACAAGGTAAGCCTAAAGAGGCAATGTCATAATCTAAAGACAAACTCCTCAATGGTGTCATTTTAGGCCCCGTGGCAGATGGGTGGGAAAGACGTGCGACAAGGGGGCTGCTTAGAGCATACTGTGCCATAGCTGCTTCCTCCCACTCTCCCTGAGGTCCCTGGACACATGAAACACATGGCACGCTGTTCTGCAACACTCAGGGCATGAGGAACAATGTCCATGAAATCGGTTGATTCAGAGCAATTCAGTTTTTCCAAGCATCCATGGGCTAGGGCAGGGATCATGAAAACAATCGCAGTCATTACTTCCAAAGCCAAGCCAACTAGGAGTGAAACCAGCATTCAGGTAGAAATACCTGCCCCCGTCAAAGGAAGCAGTGAGGCAGCTACACTACTCCAGGGGAAAGACTGGAACTTCCTTCAGCATGGTGAGCTTGGAAGGGGAGAGAATAAGGTGAAAACCAAGGCAAGCGTTTTCTCAATGATCACTTAGAGACAGCGGAAGGGGGGCTCCTGGGACAAGATGTTAAAATAAAACTATTTTAGTTTTCATTTTGGCTGAGGCTGCAAGACAATAGACACCCCATACCAGAGTGAAGGGTGTCAATCTTGCAAAAAGAGATGGTGGGAAGCCAGTTCTACACCTATAGATGACAACCCACGTCTAGTCTACAAAAGAAATTATAGAGGTTGCAAAACAGGTTGAATAGAAGATGAATTATGGAGAGAACTGTCCAGGAGGTCCCCCGGGGCTTCAATGCGGCCATATGAAGAGCTTGCTGTCTGTCTCTGGAACTTGTGAGACACAATGGATCACTGCTTGGTTCCCATGAGAAATCTAAAAGTCTACCTGCTGTGATGGTAGAGCAAAGGAGAGGTGCCTGCAGAGATCTGCCTGCACGCCCACAGTTTGTCTGAGTAGAGAATGTGTGTTTCTCAGGGGCTGGATGGAGCCATCAGAAGAGAGGTCTGAAGTAAGATCTTAGATCCTTTCCACAGGACTGTCTGCGGGCACACGGGGCCTCAGCAGAAAGCAGTTAGAGATTTACTCACAGGTACCTGAGGCTATGGAAGGAGCTGCAAGTGAGCAGCCAGAGAGGAGTTACATTTGTCCATGTGAGAGGTGGTGGAATCACCGAAAGACCCTTGTAAAAGCCCACAGGATGAAGGATCAGCTTTAAACACCTGCCAGAATCAGGGGGCATGATGCCAACTCACAGCAGGATTAGCCAACTAAAAACTCTCCTATTCTTGCCTCTCCTCCTTCAAAACCATGAGCTAGATATGAGAGAGGGGCAAAAACACAAGGCTGGGCAGGGGGTGCAGGGAAGCCAACCAAACCCTCCTTTACTGCTGTAGGCAGCTGGCAAAGCAGGCCTCAGCTGGGAATGGGGAGTAGTTATATCTTTGAGTGAAATTTAAAGTTTGATGATCACACTGACCTGGACATATTAATTATTGACTAGAGAATGTTTTGTTACCTGAAAGGAGCCAGAAGAGTCACAAGATTTGTCCTAAATATATTGATGGACAGGAAAGAAATGGTCCCAACAGGATACATTTAAAGGACAATGGGAGATATGGATTATGTGGCTTTGTGATTATGTCCCATGGGTCATTGGTTGTTCAATGAAACAAAGATTCAAGAGTTTGAGAAGTGAAATTAGATAATTCTGTTCTTCTCATTGCAAGATTCACTAGAAGATATATTAGCTTTAGAATGTTTCTGAGTGAACTAAGTTTTACAGGAGAGCCTGATCCATACTGTCAGAACCAGAAGGAACATTAGACATGAGCAACTCCAAGACCTCATTTAGGAAACTGAGGCCCAGCCCTAGCAGGTTTGGCTCTGTTGATAGAGCTTCAGCCTGCAGACTGAAGAGTCCCAGATTCGATGGGTTGCTCCCCAGTAGGGGGCATGCAGGAGGAAGCCAATCAGTGATTCTCTCTCATCATTGATGTTTCTATCTCTCTTTCCCTCCCCTTTCCTCTTTAAAGTCAATAAAAATATATTTTAAAAAAATAAAGAAACTGAGGCCAGAGACATCAAGAAAAACAGGAAATATACACCATCTGCTCACAAAGGCCAAATTTAATTAGGTACCCTTATTTGTAAAGGCAGAATTTCCCTGGTTTCAGAGAGATTAAAGTAAAACTGTAGACAATGTTCTTGACAGTATTTGGAAAAACACACAACAACTATGCTAAGACTTTGTTGACCCCTAATAGCCAAAGCAATATTGATAATGAAGAACAAAGTTGGAGGTATCACAGTACCTGGTATCAGACTATACTACAAGGCTACAGTAATCAAAACAGTATGGTACTGGCATTGAAACAGACACATAGATCAATGGAACAGAACAGAGAGCCCAGAAATAAACCCATGCCTATGTGGTCAATTAATCTATGACAAAGAAGGCAAGAATACACAATGGGGTAAAGACAGTTTCTTCAATAAATGGTATTGGAAAAACTAGACAGATAGGTGCAGAAAATTGAAACTAGACCACTTTCATATACCATCTACAAAAATAAACTCACAGTAAATTAAAAACTTAAATGTGAGACCTGAAATCATAAAACTCCTAGAAGAAAACACAGGCAGTAAAGTCTTTGACATCACTCTTAGCAATATTTTTTTGTTATGTCTCCTTGGGCAAGGGAAACAAAAGAAAAAATAAACAAATGGGACTACACCAAACTAAAAGTTTTTGCCTATGAAAGGAAACCATCAACAAAATGAAAAGACAATGTACTGCATGGGAGAATATATTCGCCAATGATAAATCCAATAAGGGGTAAATATCCAAAATATATAAGGAACTCATACAATTTAAGTCCCCCTTCTATACCCCCCCAAATAATCCAATTAAAAATGGGCAGATGACCTGAATAGACATTTCTCCAAACTGAACATACAGCTGACCAACATACATATGAAAAGATGCTCAACATCACTAATCATCAGAGAGATGTGAATTAAAACCACAATAAAATATTACCTCCCACTTGTCAGAATGGCTAAATCAACAAACAACAAGTGTTGGCGAGGATGTAGCGAAAAGGGAACCCTCGTGCCCTGCTGGTGGGAATGCAGATTGGAGCAGCCACCAAATCTGGAAAAACAGTATGCATGTTTCTCCAAAAATTGAAAGTAGAACTACCATATGACCCAGCTCTTCCACTTCTGGGTATTTATCTGAATACATCTAAAACACTGATTCGAAAAAATACATGCACCCCTATGTTCATAGCAGCATTATTTACAGGAGCCAAAATATGAAAACAACCTAAATGTCCATCAATCGATGAATGAAGATGTGGTATATATATACTGATACAATGGAATATTACTCAGCCATAAAAAAAGAAATGAAATCTTGCCATTTGCAACAACATAGACAAACCTAGAGGATATTATGCTAAGTAAAGTAAGTCAGACAGAGAAAGACAAATGCCATATGATTTCACCTATATGTGGGACCTAAAAATAAATGAACAGACAAAACAGAAACAAATTCATAGACACAGAGAACAAAGTAATGATCCCATTTGAGAGGAGGTTTTGGGAATGAGTGAAAAAGGTGGAGGGATTAAAAAGTACAAATTGCCAGTTATAAGAATAGTCACTGGGCTGTAAAGTACAGCATAGGGAATATAGTCAATACTATTGTAATAACTACGTATGGTGTCAGATGGGTACTAGACTTAACGGGGTGATCACTTCGTAAGGTATAGAAATGTCTAATCACTGTGTTGTACACCTGAAACTAATTTAATATTGTATATCAATTATAATTAAAAATAAAATAAAAAAGAGAAATGTGTTTTAAAAATAAGACAAAAAAATCTAAATTTATCCTGCTCTCTTCCTAGGCTTACGATATAGCCACTCTTATTATAAAGATCCTTTTGTTGAATGTTCTAAGGCTGTCTGTGAGTACATACGTACAGTTGTATCAGTTTTTCATTATTCATAATGGCCACTCAATACCACAACAACTTCGCTAAGCTTGTGTATTTGTCTTATCCCAAGAAAGCGTCTTGGAACAGAAGAGGGTTCAACAAATGTTTGCAGAATGACATAATAATTAGATTCCAGTGTCACTGTCTATGCATTCTTATATGCCAACAGCACTGCTTCTGAAGAAAGGAGAAAGACAACACTTCTGTTCATCCTTGGGGACCTGGATTCATATTTAATTACTTGCAAATCCATAACTCAGGGATGCTAAGTAGAGAAGGAGCACTTCCTCTTGATGTCTAGTCCCTTGGGCAGACACATCATGGCAAGGTTGCCCATGTGGCCTTATGCCCTTCCCACAGGCCACTTTCCCATGCTGAGCTATTCTGGGGTTGGTGGTACCAAAGGCACTCAGCCCCTGGGTCACTTTCCATTCTGTGATGAGAAAGATACACTAATTCTCACTGGAAGACATATGTGGTTTATGGCCTGGTCAAATTCCTGCAATTATAGACACTCAGGCACACCTTTTATTGACATTGGTAGGCATCTGAGGTCCCCAGGCAGGACCAATGTAATTCTTAGCCCTAGTTTTTCCAGGGTTTCTTAGTTCCTTAGTTTCTTGGTTTTTCAACTACTCAACAATGATGAATAGATGCCCAAGAGCCTTAATCAGAGGAGTGTGAAGAAAATCACTCTTTATATGCAATGTGGTCTCTTAAATTCTAATAGGCCTAGAAGCTATAATGGAGTGACCTCTTCCCACTGCAGCCGGACGGGGACCATCTAGGTATCCCTGGTCCTGAGTGGCCCTGATTACTCCCAGGGCTTCCAGAAAAGCAGCCCATGGGCCTCCAGCAGGAGGGCTCCCTCAGCAGTAGCCTCATCTGGCCCAGGAGGGCAGGTACACCTGGGACCACCTGCAGGCAAGGGGAAGACAGATGGACAAAGCCTACCTGTCTCCATCCTGCCTTCCTGGTTCTCCTGGGCTTCCTCGGAGGCACTGGAGCGCCTGGGGAAGGGCTGGTGGCTGAAGAGGTCATCGCACAGGAGGCTTCGGCACAGCTTGGCGAGGAAGCGGAGGACATACCCGATGCTGTTCACCACAGGCAGGCTCCGCAGGTGCTGTTTCCCGTCAAAGGACGCCGAGACTGGAAAACCAGACAGCAGCTCAGAGCAGGGCACTGGAGAAAGCCACACACCTCAGGCCTGGGGAGGGGGGTTTTGTTGGCTCGGTTTTGTTTCTAGCTAGCCTACGTTTGAATTCCACCTGTTTGTTTATTTTTGTTTGTTTTTTCACGAATGTCCTGTTTCTGTTCCAGGATGCCATCCAGGAGACCACATTGGGGGTAGTTGTGGTGTCTCCTTAGACTCCGCTGGTTTGTGACTAGTTCTCAGCCTTTCCTTGCTCTTCATGACCTTGATAGTTTTTAAGCGTACTGGTCAGATATTTTGTAAAATGTCCCTCGATGTGGGTTTGTCTAATTTTGCCTCATTATTTGACTGTGGTGATGAGTTTTGGGGAGGAAGACCACAGAGGTGAAGTGCCGTCCTCATTGCAACAGGTTAGGTGTACATGACATCACTGGGGTTTAACCTTCACCTGGCCAAGACAGTGTTGGCTACACTTCTCCTCTGTACTCTCCATTTTCTTTTTGCCTTACAAAGAAGTCACAAGGTCCTGCCCACTCCAGGGTAGTGGAGGGATTAAGCTCTACCTTCTGGAAGGGGAGAGTCTTTATAGCATTTATAATCTTTCTAGAAGGAAGAAGTCTCTTCTCCTTCACTTATTTATTTATTTGTTCAATCATTTATTATTATCAGTACAGACTCATTGTATTTATTTTGTACTGTGGTTATCCAATACTATGTTATTTATTTTGTTGATCAAATTGTTCAAGCTTTTAGGATGACTCCTGTGTCCCTATGGCATGCCCTTAATTTTTAACAACTCTTCAGTTACTGTCACTTCAATATGTTCCAGGTTCATCTTGTCTTTTCTCTGACCCAGCCCTAAACTCAGCTGTTTCTCCAGCAGCCCTGGTTCCATTTACTGAAGATTGATATTTAGAAACCAAGATTTAGGCACTGATGGTGGTTGGAAATTCAGCAAGGCTAAGCTTTTGGGAGATATAAGAGGTGATCAGAGCTAGTTTTTATTTCAAAACTAAAAACAAATAAAAATACCCATTTTAATTAGAAATCAAAATCATCCATTTCTTTTGTGTAGCTCTTTATAGTGTGACAAGAGCTTTCATATCCATGACCTCACTTAGGCCTCCTGACTGTCCTGTGAGGAGAGTGGAAAGGTTGTCCCATGTTACAGATGAGGACACTGCAGAGGGCCTGGTTTTTCCAGCTCCTGTGGCCTCTAAGTGGCCTTGCCTGTCATTTTAATGCTACAGGTGGCCCTGATTAAGAGAGGCAGCCAAGGAGCTCCCAAATGCTCACCAAGGGGTCATCTTGGCCATTCAGATGCCCTAGCAATTCCTTCCTAGTGTGGTACTGTTGCCTGCCTCCAATACCATAGAAGACCGGGTGTGTTGGAAACTGAACACACAGTGGGACGGTCTGGGGCATCAGGTCTGTCCCATAAATCAGTCTGCATACTTTCCTGGAAGAGCCTGGGAGATCAAATAAGTGGGAAAATTCCACCTCCTGGAGGAGGACATGGATTTGTGAGATCAAAAAGTCTACCCCTGTGGGAGGGGGCCGTAAGGCGGAGCATCCCAGCAGGTGTGCAGGGAGTGGGTGTGGGGCACAGTTGGACTGCTCCCCGAGGCCCAGCAGTTTGGTTCCTTTGGCTCATTGTGACAGCACCAGTGTCACCATTCTTTATGTATTCTGCCATGAGAATATTTGGAAACCAGGATCAGGTTCTTGTTGGAGAATGTGTGTGTATGTGTGGGGGGGAGGGCAGGGGGTGTCTGGCTATTTTTCCTTGAGTCCTTGAGTCCTTCCCTAAACCACCTCAGTGCTGTCACTTAGCCTTGCTGAGCTTCCAAGCACCATCAGTAACATGAAAGACCACCTGGCCACTTCTTGGCCTCAAAGTGGTGGCACGAGGAGTCCCCTCAGTGCTACTGCATTCTCCAAGACACTAAGACCAAGTGCTCAGCTCTGGCCTTCCTGGGAATCCTTCAGCCAAGGGAAACTTGGCGAGACTCTGCCCACACTCACGTTGGTGCCAGGCAGTACTGAAGCTCCTCCCCTGCGCCAAGGTCCCTGAGGCCACAGAAAGGCTGAGCAAGAAAGGAGGGAAAACGGGGTCAGCTCTCCCAGGTTTGGGGGAAGGAGCCATAAAGAATCAGTCAGGTGGGATTTGCTCAAGAAGGTGGGCACACAGTGCAGGAGGGGCTTTCTCTTAGCACCTGTGTCTTGAGCCCTGCTATTTAGCAGGGAAAAGGACGGGCGTTTGATCTCAGGCTGCAGCCCAGGAGAGAACCTGGCTCTCGGACAGAAGCTAGGAGGAGAACGGCCAGGAAGCTCTTGGAAGGCCTTACAGCAGGTCTCTCCTCCTGGCTTCTCTCGGTGCAGTACTTGTATCTCTGCTCACATCTGCTAAAGTCTCTTAAAAGTCACCCTGGGTCAGACACATGCACTTGGACCTAGCCAAGCTCTATTTTAATCCACTACCAGCAAGTCAGACCCAGCTTCCTGCTCAGAGGGAGCTCCAGAAGGTGGGCTAAAACAGTCAGAGCGGGGGAGGCTGTTGGACACCCTGCCCAGCCCAAGCCCTAGGGATCTGGAGTTATGGACACAGACAATAGGGTGGTGAAGGCCCAGGGCAGGGGGTGGGGGCAGGCTAGAAAGGGTCGTGGGCGGGGGGGGGGGGAACATATGTAATACTTTCAACAATAAGGGTTAAATAAATAAATAAATGAAACGTGCTGCTTTGGTTCTTCAGGATGGAGCCACATTGGAGTCCTCTTTCCCCCATTCTTAGCCAGCCAGCAGGGTCACCTGCACGGACCCATTGCTGGGAATCTTAGCCCTTTTCCTTGCTGATATGGAGGCTGTGCCCATGATGCTGGGCCAGAGAAAACACCAAGCTGTCCCCTTAGAGTCAAGGGTGACAACCACTGTGTAGACAGCCTCCAGTAAGACATCTAAAGGGGGCGGAGCTCCTGATTTCACCTCTCACTTGTGGTGACAACTTCTGCTGCCTCTGGAAGCTGTTGGGTTGGGGCTGAAACTGGAGATGGGCAATGGCAGTGAGAGAAGGGATTGACTTTGAAGGCTCTTGTTTTTAAAAACATGCCCTGGGAGATGAAGTTGGCCTGCATGGCGATCGGTGCCATGAAAAAGGAACGGAGAGTAAAGGAGAATAAAGAGTGACAGGGGCTGATAAGCTGGTCAAGAAGGAGCTCTTTAACAAGGAGGCATTCAAGTAAAAACCTGAAGGAAGTTCAGGAGCAAGTCACATGGACAGCTGGGGAAGAACATTCCAGAAAGAGAGAATAGCAGGTGCGAAGACCCTGGGGCACGAGCATGGCTGGAGGACACGGGAGGAACAGCAAGGAGGAAGCTGTGGCCAGGGCAGGATGGGGGACTTGGGAGAAGTGACCAGGAGATCCAAGAGGTGGCCAGAACCAGGTCACATAGGGCCTGTCAGCCCTTGTAAGGACATGGGATTTTTCTCAGAGTGAAATTGGACCATTGACGGTTTAGGGCAGAGGACGGGCGTGATCTGGCTTATATTTTTAAAGAACCAGAGTGGTTGCTGTGGGTGGTGAAAGGGGCTGGATTCCGGATATATTTTAGTTAGAGCAATAGCACTTACTGAAGGGTTGGAGGTGGGGTGGGAGAAAGAGGAGTCAGGGGTGAGGTTTCAGATGTCCGGTCTTCTTGTCCAAGAGTGGCCGCATCTTCTCCTTGAGCTCTGAAGGAGGCTTTCAGCCCACAGGCTCATGAAGGGCTCTGGAGCCCAACAGATAGAGACCAGACCCTGGCCACAGCCACTGTCCCCCTAGACAGAGCATGGCTGCTTTTCTCTTTAGAGACACCCATGCCCTCCTCATAAACCTGCCCCAGAGCCTTACCCGAGACCATCTCACCACCATAGCCCTGCTTGACCAGGGAGAAGACCAGCTTCTGTTGGTGGGCACAGTCGATGCACGCTTGCACGGCCTGCTGCAGGACGGCCGACGGCCTCTCGGGCCCGAAGTGCTCGGGGAGCTGCTGCACCTTCCTCCTCTCCAGGTAGGGCCCGGCGTCGGCCTGCTTGTTGATGTAGAGGCAGACTGTGGAGACAGACCCGCAAGCCCTCAGCACAGTGCACATCAGCCAGGGAGCTGCTCCCGTGTGCCCCTCGGCCCTGGCCTTGGAAAGCTGAAAAGGGGCAAAAGTGGGAGTGATTCTTCCTACTTAGTAAGTAAAAGAGGCAAAGAAGCCAATTGCCCCAACTGCCAGGGCTTGTTCCCAAGAGGGCCTCCTGGTTGGAGACAGATGGACAGGTGGGTCCCCTGTGATGTACTCAGATCTGACAGCTATGGAGGCCCATGTGGACCGCGTGTATAAATGCACTTTCGTGCTGGGCATCTTCCCTTCTTCTCCAAGGGAGCTGTCAAGCTACACATACTGTCTGCCACTTTTGATGAATAAAAACATCAATATAATGTTGATTGCTCCAAAAACTATGCATTCAGCGGCTGAAAAGAGTGCTATTTACAATTTCAGGGAAAATAATCACTCAGCCACTATTTAGGTGAGCACAATCAATGGTTTTCCACAGATCTAAAGTAAAAATAGTTTGAGCACATGCCCCAAAATGTATATCTATTTATTTATAGGACATATACAGTCTTGTCTGTATTAATGTATTGTTTACATTTTAAAACATACCCAAGAAAAATAAAATTTTAAAGGATGAGATAAAAACATATATTAATAATAGGTATCATATTTTCTTCTGTACATCGACTCTCCTCTCCTGTCTCCTCCCCCTGCCCCTCCCCTTCCCAGCCCTAGCCCAGAGCATGAGCATCTTGCCTTGGGGGCCACTAATGCAAAGGAGAGTTGAAGAGGGACTTTAATAGGACACCAATAGGGTTACTGAACAGTAATAACAAAGACGAAGAAAATTAGTTTTCACTGACCGCTTATTATAGTCCAGGCACTTTGTGTATTTTGTCTTGTTTCATTTTTAAGACAAGCTGGGAATTAGGTGTTATTCCTCCTTTACTACTGAACAAACTGAGGCTTCCTGTGGTTAGAGGGATTAGTGTCTGTAATTAGTGGAGCAACAGGGATTTGGACCCAGCCTTTCTGAGGTCAAAGCCTATGCCCTTTTCAATCTACCAGGCTGTCTTCTCTTCTACTCATCCCAGGTGATTAAGTAAATATATTTAATAAGAACCTTCATGCCAGACACCATGCTAGGTCTTACAGAGAAAATGGTGAACCAAACCGATGAGGTCCCTGGCTTCACAGGGCTCAGTGGGGAGGCAGGCCTTCTCAGAGAGTCACAGGGACTGATGTGGGACTGGACTGTGAGAAACACTGGTGCTAGGAGAGCCTGAGAGAAGCCTTCGGCACACAGACTCATAAAGGGCCCTGGAGGCCTACAGATGGAGCATAGACCCTGGCCACCACCACTGTCCCAGGCCTGAGACTCCCTGAGGACCCTGGCAAGAAGCCCATGAAGGAGGCAGGTGTGCCTGAGCTGAGATACAAGGGAGACATAGGATGACCTGAGGGAAGATCATTCCAGTTGGAGAGAAGAAACTGTGCTAAGATCCTGTGGTGGGCCCCCGGGACTAAGCAGAGCAGTGGGCTGGATCACAGAGGGAGGGAACTTACAGGGCCTTGTTGGCCATAAATGGGAGGAGAATGAAGGAATTTAGGTGGGATGGGAGAGGGCAGTGCAGTGGGGTTGTGATGAGGAGGGACCGTGTGTGTGTGTGTGTGTGTGTGTGTGTGTGTGTGTGTGTGTGTGTGTGTTTTTGACAAAATCTGATTGCTGCTATTCTTACCATGGTTGGTTGGTGAATGCCCCATGAGAGACAT
Organism: Cnephaeus nilssonii; assembly: GCF_951640355.1. Classification (NCBI taxonomy): domain Eukaryota; kingdom Metazoa; phylum Chordata; class Mammalia; order Chiroptera; family Vespertilionidae; genus Cnephaeus; species Cnephaeus nilssonii. Next base: position 38,556,481 of record NC_137080.1, on the reverse strand, counting down.
TGGGCTGAGTGCTATCCTGACTGAATTGGAGGGTGCCAGGTGGAATTAAAGGAGATTAGGATCCTTGGGAGATCTGGAAGTACAAATCGGGGTGGAAACTCTTCAAGGTGCGCAGGCTCACCATTGGTGCAAAGTAAACCTGGCTCTGGAAAGAAAAATCTAGGCCACCAACTACTCTTCCCAGTCCCATCCCAAGGCAACCAGCTGAACCCAAGATACACCGAAAACCAAGTTTCAAATAATCCAAACTATGAGACATTTAAACTCATGTTCTCAGAGAACCTGGTCATCCTATCTGCTGTCTAGCTAACAGAGTAAATTCTTTATTTGAGCTATGTCGGTGACAGCTCTCTAATTCATAAAGTAACTGTTAAATGACGGACAGGCCATCACAGCCTTGGAGTTCATTCTCCTGACCTACCTGTGAGAGCCTGGGGGACTCCCAAGCTGGGGACAGTGGCTGCGTCCTGAGGGATGGAGCTGAGGTCGGGCTCCGGCGTACTCCGCGGAGGTGAGAGGGCCAACGGAGTCAGGAGAACCGGAGACTTGAGCTGCAAGAGAGAGCCCATTTGGTCAATGAAAATCTGGAATGCTCTCTACACCCTACCAGAATATTTCCTGGGTGGCAGTTAACCTTGGCCTCTCTACAACGCTTCCACCCTTTTCTACTCTGCAGCTTTGCGGGCTGAACTTCAGATTCGAGTCCGTGTCCAAGATCCATGTTTGGGGTCACACTCAGAGGTCAGCTTGACCAGCACTTCATTTGAATCAAGGAAAGTCTAAGAAACGTTCATAGCCCAGGGGAGCCTGAGAAGATACAACGATTAAGTATAATGTGGTGTCCTGGATGGATCCTGAAATGGAATAGGAAGAAACCTAATGAATCTGAACAAACTATGGACATTATTTAATAATGATGTATTATTAATGGTTCAGCAGTTGTGACAGATGTACCACAGTAATGTATGATGCTAACAATAGGAGATACTAGGTATGGGTATATGAGAATTGTCTATCTTGGCACCTCTTTTTTAAATCTAAAATTATTCTCAAAGAGAGTTTATTTTGAAATATTAAAAATAGGATCTGGCAGAATAAACTGGGTAAAATGAAGAGGAAGGAGGCAGAAGAGGCCTCTTTCTCGGCAACATAAAGCTGGAAGAAGGTTTGCTGCCCAGGACACCTTACTCTGACATATAGGAGCTGATCCTCGGCCAGCAAAGCCAACAACTGGGACAGATGCTGGCAAAGTTGGCACCTTTACCTACAATTCAAACCCTCAGTCAAAGGAGTCTGTGGGCCCTGGCTGGATAGCACAGTTGGTTAGAGCATCATCCTGATAAGCAAAGGTTGCGGGTTCAATCTACAGTCAGGGCACATGCAAGAAGCAACCAATGAATCATGAATAAGTAGAACAAATTGATGCCTCTCTCTCTCTCTCTCTCTCTCTCTCTCTCTCTCTCTCTCTCTCTTTCTCTCTCTCTCCCTCTCCCCCCTCCTCTCTTTCCCTCCCCCCCTCTCTCTCTCAAAAAATCAATTAAACAAAATATGAGTCAGCAACTCCTTATCCCAGTGCGGTTGCCAGTGGCTGGAGGGGCTGTGCTTCGCCTGGTTGAAGTATCCAGGTGGGAAGGAGCAGGGGAGTAGAGTTGGCCCTGCCAGCTGGACTCTCCCCCAAAGGGGTCTGGGGAATCTGGGGTCAGCTCATCTTGCTTTTCCATTTACGGATCCAAAATAAGGGCCTAGAGAGTTTCTTGCTCCAGACCTTCTCTCAGACATTTTCTAGAGAATCACTGGAGAGAGTTGGGAAGGGATCTGTTTGCAAACTGGGATGTGCGGCCAGAAGACACTAAAGGAAAGAGGGTCAGGTGATGTAAAATTCGAGTATTTTTCTAGGAATATGCAGGTGTGGCAGAAACAGAAGTACTAACCAAACAGTGAGCCAGCTGTAAATTTGTCCTTGTCCTGCCCTACCCCCACCCTTACCTAACTACAGGAAAAGTTGTCTTGAAACTGGGAAGGGTGTATGCAAAATTTCTGAGAAGAAATTGCCACAAGCCAGATCTCAGGTTTGCAGCCCAAATTCACACAACTTGGGTAATCAAGAAAACGTCAGACTGTGAACTTAGTGAAAAAATCACTCAATCTGACAGTGCCTCTCTCCCCTCCGCGCCCCCTCCCCCCGTACCTGGAAAAGTAAATATAAATCATCTCTGGAGAAAGGTCTCAACCCCCCCCCCGCCCCCCCCCCCCGCCCAAATCAATGAATAGCACAATCCAAAATATCCAAACACACAAGGAAGCAAGGAACCAAAATAAGAATGAGCAATAAAAACACATAGCAAAAAACTCACAAATAGTTTAAAACTTTCAATTATCAGACTTATATAATAAAAGCTGTGATACGATGTATAAAGATATAAAGGACAAACTTGAAAATATCTCTGGAGAACAGAAAACTGTAAAAAATAGCATTGCAAATTTGAAAAAGAACCAAATTCAACGTCTATAAATGAAAAATACAATAACTAAAATTAAAAGCTAAATGGACAGATTTAGTGCATATGAAACATAGTTAAGGAGAGAATTGGTGAGCTGGAAGATATGTCAGAGAAATTATCCAAAAAGCAGCATAAAGACAAATACATAAAAACTATGGAGGAGAGGTTAAAAGACATGGCAAATATAAAAAGTTGTAACAAATGGAATATCTTCAATGTGCTGTAAGAAATAATTGACAACCTAGAATTCTACACCCAGAAAAAATATTTTTTCTAAAAAGGAAAATAAAATAGCCCTAGCTGGTTTGGCTCAGTGGATAGAGCATTGGCCTATGGACTGAAAGGTCCTGAATTTGATTCTGGTCAAGGGCACATACCTGGGTTGCAGGCTCGATCCCCAGTAGGGGTTGTGCAGGAGGCAGCAGATCAATGATTCTCTCTCATCATTGATGTTTCTATCTCTCTTTCCCTCTCCCTTCCTCTCTGAAATTAATAAAAATAAATAAATAAATAAATAAATAAATAAATAAATAAAATATTTAAAAAGAAAATAAAATAGAGATACTACCAGACAACAAAGCTAGAGAATTCATCCCTAGAGGACCTATATTAAAGGGACTTCTAAAAAATACACTCCGGGCAAATGGAAAGTGATACGAGGTAGAAGGTCTCATATGCAAAAAATGAATTTTAAAAATTTAAATGGTAAATACACAAGTGAATCTAAATGAAACTGACTATATAAAAATAATTATGTCTTGAGGGATTATAAAAGCAAAAGAGAATTAAAATGTGTGACAAAAAGAGTACATAAGTGGGAAGATAAATGGGGTGAAAATGTCCTAAGGTCTTTGTATTACCTAGGAAGAAGTAAGGGAAAGGTTAACTTTATAAAACTATAGTAAGCAAGCATGCTGCACTTTCTAAAGCAATCAACAATGTAATAGAGCCGAAGCCGGTTTGGCTCAGTGGATGGAGCGTCAGTCTGAGGACTGGAAGGTCCCAGGTTCGATTCTGGTCAAGGGCATGTACATTGGTTGAAAGCACATCCCCCGGCGGGGGGTGTGCAGGAGGCAGCTGGTCGATGTTTCTCTCTCGTCGATGTTTCTAGCTCTCTATCCCTCTTCCTTCCTCTCTGTGAAAAATCAATAAAATATATTTAAAAAAATAATAATGTAATAGAAAACAGAGTGCTTAACTTTCAATGAGTAGGGAAAAATTTAATTTAAAAAATAATATGGAAGAAGACAGAAAAGACAGGTAAAAGGAACACAGAATGAGTAGGACAAACACAAAATAAGATACAGAGTTAAACCCAAATTTACCAGTGATTTCTTTAAACATAAATGGACTAAATGCCTAGTTAAAAGACAAAGACTATTTATTATACTGGATGCTATGGGTTGAAATGTGTCCCCCCGAAAGATGTTGAAGTCCTAACACCAGTACCTGTGAGTGTGATCTTAATTGGAAAGAGAGTGGTTACATATGATCAAGGTAAGCTGAGGTCATTAAAGTGGGCCCCAATCCAATATGACTTATTCTTATTCAAAGGGAAAGGTAGACTCAGAGACAGACACATACGGAGGAAAGACAAGGGGAAGACACAGGGAGAACACCCTCTGTGGAGCCAAGGAACGCTGAGGCACCAGAAGCTCAGAGAAAGGCGGGGGGCAGATCCTCCCTCATAGTCTTCAGAAAGAGCCAACCCAACCAAGGCCTTGATCTCAGATTTCTAGCCTCCAGAACTGTGAAACAATAAATTTCTATTGTCCGAGCCAATAGAACAACCCAATTTGTTATTTTATTGTTATAGTGGCCCTAGCAAACTAATATACCAGACTTTTTAAAAATCATGTTCTCCCTCCCTTCTTTCCCCTCCCCATGCTTATTTGGTTAGGACAGCTTTGTCCATGTCCCTGCCTATAGTTTTCCTTGGGGATTCCTCTTTTAGGCTTACTCTTTCTTCATACCCCCTATGCCCTGGGCAGGGTTCTGACGAAGTGCTGTAGGGAGCAGAGTTAGGGGAAACTGAGTACCTCACAGTGTTTAACCTCAGATTTTGGTCTAAACACCTACCTGTTGAAAATGCAAATCAGCTCCAATAACAAGAAATTTGTAGCCGATGACTTAATTCCATTCCTACGAGTCAGCTTGTTTTGAAGCCTACTCATACCTTTTCCTCCCTGCATTTGGGGGAGAGATTAAACACCAAAGGAAAGAGGAGCCAGTACCCTTTGGCCTTGAGACCTGCTTGGGCAACATGTCAGTCAAATCTAAGATCCTGGTTGAGAACTATTTGCACTAAAACTTCCCTAGGAAAACATATTATCCCAGTACAATATACTGCTTGCATCACAGTGAAGACAGAAGGGGATGCTTGGATGTGGGAAGGGAATGGTCCAGTGTCCTTATGCCTTTCAGAGGTGCACATGGGGTGAGTATATAGGGTGTGAAAGCTGGAGCTTTTCCCCACCAACACTGCATGGGGTTCAGCTTCTCCTCTGGGCCCTGAGGGGCGCTGAGACTGCTGAGGTACAGCAGGGGTGAAGGGGGGAGGGAGGGAGGATGGGATGCTGAGGCTCTACCTGAGGTGGGCTGGGAGGAATGGTTGCATTTCCTCCTGACAGAGGGAACCCAAATGAGGAGACAATGAAGTCAGTACTCCATGGGTATGCAGAGAAGACAGAAGAAAAAGGGAAACAAAAGACTCCATCACTGGATAAAGTGGAATTCAAAACCCCAGCTCTGTCTGTGAGCATTATTTGGTGGTTTCCTGTCCACTGTGTCCTGTGACCCCAACAATCTTTAGTAGAGACAACATATTTCAAGGAATGCTTGGTGTGACTGGGTTTCTTACAGAAACCGGTGAGGGGCCAAGTTCTATGTATCAGCAGGCATGGGTCAAAGCAGCCAGCCCAGCAGATGAATAGGGGACATGGGACATCCAGCCTCAGGCATCGTGCACAGCAGAACTCTGAGCAGGGGGAGCCGGGGCCAGTTTATATGGGTCCACAGAGATGACTGTTAGATTTCCGGTCATATTGCAAGTTGAATGTTAAATACAGCCATTATTTAAAAAGACTGAATATATGTACTTAGAGTATTAATTAAAGTTTATTAAAAACAAGGATAATAGATACTCAAAACTCATCATTTTCCAATTATTCTACATTTGCATCTGTATGGAAATACGGAAATACAGATGCAAGGGTAGGTTGCTACACATCTTTTCCCAAAACCATGTTCAGAGACGTCACACTGGCGACTTGAAATTGGCCATATTGGGAATATTCAGACCTTGGAAATTGGCAAATGCTACAAATTAGGACTGGAATTATTATTTTACTGATTTATAGATTTAAGAAAGTGTTAAAAATCCAGGTTAAACTTAAAAGTGTGTCTTGTCTGTCGCTGTTACACTGTAAATAGGACAAGAAATTGAAATACTTTTTGAGTTCAAAACTATATTATCCAATTCAGCAAAGAACTCACATCCTTGACAGATGAAAGAAGTTCCAACATACAACTTCACTTGTTTACATTTGTCTTACTCCTTAACATCTGTGAAAATATCAGCTAACATTCACACGGGAGCCACACTCAGAATGCTGGAAACATCTGCCAGCATACCACTGCCCCTGACCTATGGCTGAGCCCAACACTGACCCCTGCTCCAGCCCTGCAGTGGGGACTGGGGGGGCTACAGAAGTTCAAAGGAGAGAGCCCCTGCAGTCGGTGCTGCACACTGTCCAGCCAGAGAGAATGGCCCCTGCCTTGTGCCTGTGTAATCATTTTCCACCATGAACCACAGGTGGCACTCCATACCTACTGTCAGCAAGAGGGGGACCTTAAACATAGGCACAGGAAGTTATTAAATATCAATTCTTCCCTTGCCTGCTATTAAGCTGCATTTAGTGCTCATATATATGATTTTAAAGCATATAAGATCTGTATAATCAAAGAAGCATTGACGCCAATTCAACATTTCTAAAGAAAACACATTTTGGAAAGACACTTCAAAGAAGTGTTGAAACAAACAAAACCCTGTCTTCTTAAATTTGAACATTCTCTTAATTGAGATTTTTGTGAATTTGACTTCTTATTACTCAGTGCCAAAAGTACATACTTTGGGGTGGAAGGGGAGATGGCAATAAGAAAAGGGAAACAAAACAAAGTGTTGTGTTTACCCATATTCATTATAAAATTACTTTCTTTAAAAGTAAAATTTCCAGTAAACAGAAGACTGTCCTTTAAGTATTTAGCTAAGGCTGCTGATTATTCACAAATATCCATGCTCCCTATTCCTTTAATAATGGAATCCCTTAATTTTAGCTCATCACCTGGTCACCCAGCACTGCATTTTCCCATCTTCCTGGGAGTTAAGTGAGGCCAAGTAACTAAGTCAGGCCAGCTAGATGCAAAAATAGGGGTGTGGCTGGGCCCTTAAAGGGGAAAGACATGCTTCCGCTAGCTCTGTCACCATTCTGCTGGCTGAATGAGTGGAATAGTAGGAACTGGAGAAGCCATTTAAGAGCATGAAGCAGGGACTTTTGTTAAGATGGCAGAGCAATAATATAGAAGGAGCCTGGGTCCCTGTTACCATCAAGCCATTGTATCAGTACCAGATGGCCTTCCCGGACTTTAACATGAGAAAGAAATTATTAGCTTCTATTGCCTTTGCCACCATTACAGCAGCTGACTTTGTATTCTGAATGATATAACTGCCAACACTTAAGAACATTTTAACCATTTGTTTTTAATAGTTCAGGAATGAAATTCTTTCTAGAACATGTTACACTTTTCTAACTCATTAAACAGAGCAGACAGAACATAATTTACTCTTTTTTGAATCAGAAAGGATAATTACTATTCTGAATAATAATACAAAGAGATAGTGAAAAGGTAGAGGGCTGCTAGCCTGACAATAAGTGGCCTCAGGCTCTGGGGGTGGTTGATTCATGCCTAATTCCTGCCATTTTTCTAACTCCCCTTACTACCAAACCATCAAGGATCAAATAAGAAAGTGCTTTGGCTAGAACCACAAACATAGGAGTGCTCAACAAATGTTACATATCATTGCTATTAGTATTAGTTATTATTATTATGTATTGGAGACAAATGGCTATTTTAAATGTCCAGTACTTTTTTCCTGCTTAAATAAGAATTCCAATCATAAAGACACAGAAATGGAAAATCTTGCTACGTGGAGACATGGAGTCATCTGTGTCTACAGAATGGGAGCTAGGGCTTCCCCTTGGTGCAGACGCTCTCTCTTTATCTCCTAAAAAAGACTTCGATGTTTTTTTCAGTCATGGGGTCTACCTGTTGACCTGGGGGAGTCTCTGAACAAAGGATCCAAATCAATAGCAGATGCTGCTAATGAGATGTAAAATTCTGTTTGATAACGAAGATGACTTTTTTCATGGTAGTCAGGTTACAGCTCTTCAGAGAAAATTAATGTTCAGAGGTGTTTGCTTCCTTTGACGTGGATGAGAAGGGGACGGTAAAGCCATAATGATCCTCTCACAGCAGTGAGCTTGTCCCAGCAATGAGGCTGTCAGCCAGGGCGAAGAGAGAGGTGGCCAGATGGGCCCTGGGAGGAGCCACGACCTATGAACTCTGGAGCACTGACAGCCAGTTGAACTTTCCCTTTTCTGCCTATAATTCACTCATGTTATTCTCAAGACTCAGAAAAGGGGTTAAATGTCACCACCTGTTATTGGTCTTAAAGGAGAAGCTTGCTCCCTACTTGGACCAGAGAGAGTTTCCACATGTGCAGGAGCACATGACTGACAGAGCAGCTTGGGAGAGCACCAGGCACGAAGTGACAGACAGCAAGCAGCACAGACCTGTGATGCAGTCAGCACGGCCAGCTGTTCTCAAAACCTCCTGGGGGCGAGTCTGCCGGGTCTGCCGAAGGCTCAAACACTTCTTATTATGATAATATTGGTAGTATAAATATATCATAATGTTATTACTGGTATGACAAAATTATGTTATTTATTATTTTATAATGTTAATATTATTGCATATTTTATTGTTCTATATTATTAACACATTATCATAGAATTATGATGATGATTATTATTATCCCCTCGGTGTCCAGCTGTGTGTGTAGTCTTCTCTCCCCAGACATCATCCCCTTCAAATCTAAGGCTATTAATAAACTGCTATAATCGAGCTTGTAAGAAATGTGTCTACAGTAAAGTAAACAAACTCAGGGAGGGCTCGAAAGCATTTTCTTGGTAATAAAATACGAGATCTTTAAGAGTAGACCAAGTAATACCTTATTTTGCTTGCTCAGCATTTTTAAGCAACTTCTGGCTCCCCAACTGTGTCCCAGATTGTTAAAATTGCCAAATTAGTGGTTATTTGGTAAATGTAATGAAACCGTATAGTTTCCTTGCTAGCTTCTCCACAATTAAAACCTTTTTGTTAATAGTAAAGGGGGCTTCGGGGTCTCAGAAACTGTCAACATAAAACTGGAGAGACTTAATAGTTTGCCAACTTTATTTCACCAAATAGGACCTTTTTAAAATTAGCAAATCCTGACAACATACAACACAATAAAATAAACTTTAACACCAAAATAGTAGGAAGCAGATATGTCAGAGTAAAGGATAATCCTTCAAGTGGAATCATTTTGGCTTTATGAAGCCTTTCAGTCGGTTCTTATTTTTCTCATGTCATAAGTGGGTCGGAACTTCATGCAGACGGACACCTGGCTTGGAGCCATTCTTCCCTGACGCTTGGGGAGCTGTCTGGGAGCTGCTGGCCTGAAATAATTCCCCCCCGCCCCCATTTCCCCAAGTATATGGGATGTGGACTCAAGCAAGAGCTGTGGCCCGTTGTCCCCACATGAAACCCTGTGAGGCATGGGCGTGAGACCCGCCTACTTGGTGCAGGGCCTTTAGCATCCCCAAAGCTTTCTTCCTGCCCTGAGGTGTCTCTGAGTGTTCGGAGCACTGAAAGCTGCCCTTTTTAGGAGACAGGAAAATTGCAAAGTCGGGTTCATTCCATGGAGTGAATTTCCATTTTTCCTGGCTCCAGAAATGCTGCGTCTGTCAGTAATTTTCATTCTTGGGTCACAGCTCCCAGGGGAGTAGGAGAAAGGCCAAAGAGAAGAGAAAAGTTTTCAGTGTGTTTCTTCTTCGGCTCCTGGATTTGCTCCCTGGCTCTATAAACAGAAAGGCTGCCCGGTCCAGCCTTCCAGATGCAATTCCCAGCCGCGGGCCACGGGGCAGGTAGCTGAGTGGGAGACCTGCCCCGGGCCAGCTTCAGAGACACAGTTCTGAAGCTGCGATACCCATGAGGAAAAGGGGGGGTCCCTTCGTTAGAAAAAATAACCAGTGACAGCCCTGGCTGGTTTGGCTCAGTGGATAGAGCATCGGTCTGTGGACTGAAGGGTCCTGGGTTTGATTCCGGTCAAGGGCACATGCCGGGTTGCAGGCTTGATCCCCAGTTGGGGGCATGCAGGAGGCAGCCGATCAATGATTCTCTCTCATCATTGATGTTTCTATCTCTCTCTCCCTCTCCCTTTCTCTCTGAAATCAATAAAAATATATTTAAAAAAATAACCAGTGACAAAAGACTTTACCTAAAAACTTTTACTAAAACCAATGACCCCCAAATAACTTTGAGTCACTTCCCCCCACCTACCGTTTTTCGTTTCCAGCAATTGGAAGTACTGCAGAGAACCAAAGGGATAAAGGCTGAATTCATAACCAGCTCTTCGGAAGCTTCGTCTTTCTGCTGACCTGAAATAATTTCCATACATTTCCCTAAATCTATGGGAGTTAATTGCCAATTTGCATTTTGGTTTGAGCATTCAGATCTCAAGATGGAAACATAAGCTCTTTATTTCAAGACAAGTGAATGAAGGGAAACTTCTGAAGCTCATTTTCTGATGCCCAAAGGCTTGTGGGGCACAAGCTCGTCTTTCCTCTCCAGTAGGGTCTGCAAACACATCTTAGGGGTGAAGCTCATTTGCGGGTCTGGGCTGCTTTATGTGACTGCAGTTCCAGTGGAGAATTTACTCTCTACCCCCAGCCTCTCCAAATCTTAATTCGTAAAAGGGTCACAGGATTTTAACTTTGCCTGAGACGCCTCCTTGGAGCCAAATGACGTCAACAGCTTTTATAAGCAGGAAACCATGAATTCACACCCAGCATTTTCAGGATGAGTCCCCTCATTGAGGCTCTATTGGGGAAAACTCTCCTGTGTCCTTTGACTCTAGCCTGCTCTCATTATTAGTGTAAGTGACTCGGGGACATCATCTGCTTCTACTAAAATAAATGACGAATGAGTTCTGGGAAGTGCTTTCCAGAGCCGCCCCAAAAGGCACAGTCAGGGGAAAGCTCAGTGTCCGAAACATTAATTTAGAGGTGAGGCTGCATAATGTGTCTCTAGCTCTGACCCTAAAATGGTCTCGCCTTACAGCTTCCCCCATCTGGTGTAATTTGCTTCGTCCACTTGTGAAAATGCACATGACAGCAACAGCATGCATCGTGTAACAACGGGGCCACGTCCCTTACAGCTCCACTGACAGAGAGGTATTGATCCTGCCTTTCCCCAGCTCCCCACCTTCCCTCACATTCCCCAGTGGAGCTCTGCCCACGCACCCGGGCCCCAGCCCGGTAGCACTGTGGAGAAAGGGGGTGATGGAGCCATACCTTGTACCCAGGTTTCCGCCCTCTTTTCTTTGGGATCTTCACAGCCGGTAAAGAACCAGCTGAAGCAGAATAAAGGTTATGAACTGCCATCTTCACAGGTGTTGAGTGAAGTGGGGGTCGGCCTCGCTTTCTCCCAGGGGTCCTCTGAGACTGCATTTCTGCTGGTGCCAGTCTTGCAGAAGAAGTGGCAAATCACTCACAGGCAGAAGAGGTGCTAAGAGTCAGTCCAGACACAAAGCAAAACAGAAACAGAAGTGTTTGTTTGGTTTGCAAGGCAAACATGGATCCGGTTTGGTGATTTTGGCCATACCACCCCTTTTTGGAGGGGAAGACCAAATACAGGAGAGAGCCAGGCACCACTAGGAGCTTTTATGGTGCTGTTGAGCTCCTGGTCTAATTTCAAGGATAGCACATTTCCATGGGTCTCTAGTGAAGTAGGAAAGGTACTGGCTAGGTGGAGAGGACAACAGATTCCCAACGCCAAACGCAATTGATAGTATTACCAGCAACAAGACAAGTTTATCTATCCATATCTCAGTTTCCCCAGTTAGTTCAACTTTGAACTGATATAATAATAGTATTAAATAGACATAATCATTCTCTCATATTCACTCCTATCCCTTTGGTTGGGTTGTAAATTGTTACAACCTTTTCCCCCCATGAATGCAATTTAACAGTGCAAATCAATTGTGTTAAAAGTCAATTATATCCCTCAATCTAATTGTGGACAGAGATTTACATACGGAAATATTTATTTTAACCTGATTTGTAATTGCAAAAATAAAATGGACACAGCCCAAATAACAAACAATAGGGGAATAGTTGATTTATCTACAGAATAAAACAATCAACTAGTTAAAAGCCTTTAAAAATATCCTTAATAATATGGTGTTGAGTGAAAAAGTGTCACACAAATTGCACATAAACATGACCTCAATTACGCAAAAATGTATATGGTGAAGAAGTAAAAGTAAACATGCTAAAAGGTTACCAATGGCAAAGATGGTAGGACTCTGGGTAACTGTTCACCATATGAAAATCCATTCTTCCAAGTGAATAGTACCCCACATACTATAATATTTTAGAATTAAAAATACCAACAATAAGCTTCTCAAGTACAGTTGGCCAAATCTTTCAGCAAGAGCTTGTTGCGCATCCCCAGCCCAGAGAACACAACCGATATCATGAGCTCAGAGGTCAGAGTTCCTGGAATGTTCAGGAATGTGGCAAATGAAATAGAGCCTTTGACTTTTACTCAGGAATGATGTCAGGTAATAAAACTAATTTCTGCGAATCGGTGGTACCGAACAGTGGAAACGAGAGGCTCTTGCTCAAAAGGCTGCAGACAGAGTTGGGAAAGATGACAGAGCAGTCCCTACACTCTGTCTGGGCAGTATGCAGGGACCGGACTGAATTTCCATACTGTTGAGATGGTGATGCACTCTCTAATTTTGATGGAAAACTTAGGTAATCTAGGGATGATGGAAAGATTGATAGACATGACTACATAGAACTCAAGTGTTTTCATATAGTAAAATTAAAATCATGAAAAATGATGGAAAATAAATGAAAATCTGAGGAATCTATTTGCTACAGATGGGCCAACAGAAGGTTAATACAAAGAATTTCTTTAAATTATTAAAATGAAAATAAGAACTCTGATTTAAAAATGTGAAAGAGAGAGGATAAACAGAAATAAATGGTCAATTATCACATGAAAAGATTTTAAACTTTACTGGTAACCTCCCCAAAAAGTGAATTGATATCATTTGTGGCTCTCAGACTGATAAATGTGAATAACCCTGGCAATCCTCTATTGGTGAGGGGGGAGAGGAACTGGCACTATTATTTACGGTTGGCAGGGGTAGAAATTAGCTAACCTTTCTGGAGGACAATCTGAAAATCTCTTTAAAACTCACACATGCACACTTCCTGATCCAGCTATATTATTCCTAAGGATTTCTCCTAAGAAGATAATCTGGGAAGAACACAAAGATATATGGCCAAGGATATTTTTGCATATTAATTATAATAGTGAAACACTGGACGCAAGCAGAATATCTTTCCAAACAGCCTTAGTTTAGTAAATTATTTCACATTCATAAAATAGAATACTTTGTAATTTTAAGTATATATGCGTGTATGCATACACTCATGCATATATGAACACTGCAAAATAGTATATATAGTATGATTCTAGTCATATATTTTTATGTATATAGATATAGATAAATCTGCATATGTTTAGGCATAGGAAGAAGTCTTCTCTGATATTTCTGGTGATAAAATCTTCTTTGCCTTTTTGTAACAATTTGGGGTGTTAAAGCAGTGACCAGGGAAGTTCTGTGGATCAAGAGCCAAAACCACTAGAAAACAAGAAAGCAAAAAAGGCTGAATAAGAAGCACACATTTCCAATAGAAACTTCCATAGAATGGAAATTATTCACTCATTGTTAATTTTTTATACTATTTTTCTACCTATGATTTTAAAAATGGTACAAAGAAGAAAGCAAAAGCAGAGACAACCACCCTCCTTAATACCACCTCCTTCCAGGTGGGGTCAGGTGGCAGCTGGGTTACTGTCCTTCCCCAAAGATTTCCCATCATCTCCAAAGACCTCAAATGCTCTTCAAAGACATCCTAGCCATGGACACACAACTTGATACAACCAATCATTTCAGAACTGTCACAACCCTGGAGGTGTACATGAGACCTCTGAGTTTCTCTGCTTTCCATTGTGCACTTGGAAGCCATCTTGGAGCAAAGAGCTTTAGTATAGTAAACATTAGAAGATTCTGCTCCTAATACAGCCTAATCATCGAGTCTCTGGATCTGCAAGTTTTCCCTCTATGAAGTTGTTAAATGATGACTTGACATATTAAATCAAGTGATTTATAGCTGGTTTCCCAGGTCTCCCTTTTCTTATCAAAACAAGGCTTGGCTAGAAATATTACAACTGAAACCAAGAGAAACTAAGATTTGATCTATGAATTTAGGGATGACATTTTACCTGTTAGTCTTGCCAATTTAATGCATGTAAATTAATGGTAGCTCTATCAAGGTCAAAAACAAGGAATGGCCAAATCCAAAAGTATACATCCATGCCATGGAGTCACCTAGGAGTCGATCCTGAGGCATGTATTCATGTATCCACTCATTCATTCACTCATTCATTTATCAATTCATCCAACAAATATCTGTTGACTACACAGTGAGTGTCAAATATTGTGCTTAGACACTTAGATTACAGTTGAGAATAAAAAAGGTGCATCTCCTAACGTATTCACCAACTATGAAGAGGCAGACAAGTAGAGAGACAATAATAATATGTGAGAGAGATAGTAGCACAGAGGTTTCATATGAAATGCTATGAGAGCACCATGGAGGAAAGAAATCAGTTCTCTTAGCAGGGCTGGGAGCAGTGGGGACAGGAAAGCACACGAAGGTGACACCAGAGGTAGGATATTCCCAGGCCGAGCAGGGCAAGCTAAATGCACAGAGCTGGCAATGGAACAGGTTCGTGCAGGGGCACTTGGTGGTACATGGAGAAGGATAGGTCAGCCAGACAGGAAGCAGGATCACTGGCCTTCTGTTGTCCTAAAAGCATTAAGAATTAGAAGTTACAAGGGTCTCTAGACTCCTAATGGACTCTAAACTGTTTCCTTCCATGAACTGCATGGAATGGGTTTCTGACCTTGCTGTAATGCTCTTTCTCACTGCCATTTCAAAAGGACAACAAAATCCTACCTATTTTCTCTCATTCATGGGCACCATGTTAAATTCCCCATTTGCCAGTGTCTCCATTGTGATTCTTTTGTCAGCAGCCTCATATACAACCTAACACCATGCTCCACGGGATGCTTAATTCTGTGTGGAAGGTGGTTTCCAGTGATAAGAATGTACCTTGCATTTATCTAAAGTTCAACCATTCTTCAAGGTGGCCAAAGCCCTCTTGCTTCTCCTCACACTCTCACTTCTCTCAACTCCTTCACCATCTATTGCTTGCACCACCAGTTTCAGCAAGCATTGGTTAAGTGATGGTTGATATCATTTTCTCATTGTTTCACCCACATAAATGATTTCTGTACATTCCTGGAGGCCAGAGCTATATTTCATATGTCACTCTGCTTTTCACAGCACCTGGTGCAATATTGCGCCTGCAGAGTGCACCTGGCACCTGTGGCAATGCCATTCACCAGGGTGTCTACCCATCTCACCTGGGCTAGCAGCCCACAGCTGGGGTCAGAGGTATTTTTAATTTTGGATGTAAATATATCAATATAAAAGAACACTTTGATGGTCAATGAAAACTTCATACCATAGGAAGAGGGACAACAATATGTTCTGTTAAATTGAGGAAACACATCCTCTTAATACACATTTTTCCCGGTTCTGACACTAAAATTGGGCCAACAAAAGCAAAGCCAGTACTCATCTGTACTCACTCCTACCTAGTGCTCACATGTTTCTCTCTGATACTGTTCTCCACTCTAAATAAAATTAGAATAACTGATTCCATATCTTGGGGAGAGAGAAAGGTAAGGATTACAATGGAACATCTTATTATTACCAGATCAAGAATGATTTAGGAATATCCAGGGTATCATGGATACAGAGAACAGACTGACAGTTGTCAGAGGGAGGGGTTGGGGACTGGGTGAGAAGGGCGAAGGGATTAAGCAAAGAAAAAAGAAAGAAAGACTCATGGACACAGACAGCAGTATGGTGATTGCCAGAGGGAAGGGGGTAGTAGAAGAAGGTAAAGGGGGGATGAATGTGATGGAAGGAGACTTTGCTTGGGTTGGTGAACACACAGAGAATGGACTATATACCTGAAACCTATATAATTTTATTAACCAATGTCACCCCAATAAATTTAATAAAAAAAGAGTATCAGGGGTAGTGTTAGGTCTGACAGTAAGGAGGACAAAGAAGCAAATTGTAACAATTTATGAATCAACAGCAACAACAACAATGGTAATATAGTGAGTTGAAGTAATTGCTTGTGAAAGGCTAAGAGTTCTTTTATTTATTTATTTATTTTTAATTACTTTATTGATTAAGGTATCACATATTTGTCATCAACACCCCCCCCCTCCCCAAGAGTTCTTTATGAGACTCAGAAGACTCTGGTAAGGTGCACAAAACTCTAGTTGTGATCATTTTCATATAAAAGAAGGGTGAATAGAGTAAAATGTCAGTTATTTTTGCTGATTTTAATAAGTAGGGAAAAGCTTATCCGCAGGTGTTTTGTTCTATCAAGTCTCTACCTGACTAAGTTGACATGAATGAGGACAAAGAAATCGTCAATAAGCCAACTTCTCCTGGAAAAACGGGAATTGACTCAGGAACAAGAAGCCCGAGTTGTCCCAAACAATACCCGGGTAACAAGTGGGTGCAATAGAATACCCAAAGGTGCTGAGGCCATCGGATGGCTCCAGGGGAGGTGTAATGTGCGGACTTGTCCTCTCTCGGCCTAGGAGGTGAAGCTGCCGGGTGTGCCCATAGGCACCCGAGACTTCAACACGCAGGTGCCTCCTCCGTCACAGGTAGGACTCAGCCCTGTGGTTCGGTGGGGTGCAGGGGGCTTCCTGCCTCCTTATAAGGGGCCTCCTGCTGTGAAGGCAGGCGCAAAAGCCTGTGGAGTCCGTCCTACCCTTAGCGGGACTTGTGAAAGTCTCCCATTACTGGAACCTGCCCTGCACCCATAAAGAACACTTTGAGGTGCAGCAGATGGTGACAGAGAGCCGAGACTCATACATTTATGGGGGAGGAGGAAACACACATAAACCAAGAGCAGAGAATATGTGTAGTGAAGTGCGAGAAACACCCATTACCCCCTGCAGGGTTTGGGAAAACGTTACAGTATCTGAAAGCATGAGAGACAGCACACCACAGAGGTATGAATAATTCACCGGCTGGGCTGTTCCCTAAATCTCCCTATGTGCTGGGAGGAGAGAGAAGCCGAGTCCCACTCCAGCCCTACCACCTGGGCCCGCCGGCCGCAGCTGCTCCTCAGCACGTGGTTTCAGAGAGCGAGAGGAAGCAGGTGGGGCCCAGGAGGGACTGGCTGCCACCTTCTTTCAGACACCCTGACCGCCACACTGACTTCCCCTTCAGGTGACATCCCTTCAGAAGGCAGCCCTCGAGAGACTCCGTGGGCTGGCCCTCGGCCTATCTCCCTCAGCTCCACCCCTCCTCCTGCCCCTGCAATTCTCTGTGTGAAAGGAGCAGCCCCCCTCCACCCCTGAGCTGTCTTTCAAGCTTTCTTGACAGCTGCTTGCTGGGTTTGCCCAAAGGGGGGTGCAGGTCTGAGTTTGGAGGGTGGGGTTGGCATGGGTAAGACAAGGGAAGCTGTCACCCTCTCTCCTTGCTTTGTTAGCTCCCACTGGAGAGCCTCATGGTGCACAGCCTGTGGGGTGGCCTGGCCCTGCCTTCTGCTACACCCCTCCTCCCTCTGCGCCTCTAGCCCAGAGGTGGCTGCAACCGCAGGAACTGTGGCTAATTGTCCAGTCTCCTGTTTGGGCTTTTCCATCATCATACGACCATTTCCCAGAATTAAATTCCTAGTGTCTTAAATGCTGAAGAGAGTTCCTAGCTAGA
This sequence comes from Cnephaeus nilssonii, assembly GCF_951640355.1. Taxonomy (NCBI): domain Eukaryota; kingdom Metazoa; phylum Chordata; class Mammalia; order Chiroptera; family Vespertilionidae; genus Cnephaeus; species Cnephaeus nilssonii. The sequence goes on along the minus strand of NC_137080.1, from coordinate 38,538,702 downwards.
TCCCGACAGACAGACATGGAAAAGGATGGCAGGTCAGTCACTGATCCGGCAGAATGGGAAGCTTGTAAGAACGCCTCCTTTGGAAACTTCCTATCTTTCCTACTTTCTCAAAAGATGGAGTCTGCCTACCTGTGGCCACACCTGGGAGCATGCCCACATGCATGGTTGTGAGGAGGGACCTGGAGGAGGGAGGAGATAGGATGCTCTCTGCCGTGGCTGTGGTCAGCAGAATCATAGCTAAGAAAAATGAGAGTGAATGGTCTTCAAGATCAATGTTTCAGTTTACCTTGTAGCATGGATGGCATGCTACCATATGGTAGGTGAGGAAGATACACGCTACAGATGCATAAGCACATGTGCATGCATGTATGCTCATATGCATAAAATATCTCTGGAAGTGTTTTTAAATTGTAGGAATCATCTTCGAGGTAGGCAGCCGCGGCTGGAATTCTAGGGGCTGGAAAGGGAAAGGGACTCTTCTCTGTGTGCGGTTCCTACCTCTTATATTTTGTGTGCATTCAAAAAACAAACAAATAAATAAGTCTAATCTACCCTCTCTCGCTCTGGAGGAGAATGAGTGAGTGGCTCTGCCATCTGCACGACTGGCCGGCCAGGGCTAGCTGCAGGGAGGCAGGCTGCCCAGGTGCTCTGGACCCTGAAAGGGCTGCGAGGCCCCAGCCGGCCCGGGGTGCTGCACTCCGCTTGTGCCATGGTTGTGTGCATGTGCACCAAAAAGGTCACCTAAGAACTCCAGTGATGACCAGACCAGCAACCATCTCAATGGGCATTCATAGCACATGAGGCATAGTAGTAGGTGTGGTGGAAATGACCCTGGACCCCAGTCCTGGCTCTACTCCTAATCAGCTGAGAGATGAGGACAAGTCACTTAATGTCTCTGGGCCTCAGATTCCCATCGATACAGATCTAAGCTCCCTGTCAAGCACAGCTCTCAGGTACATAAAGTGACTAGAAGCCCTTCTTAGATTTAGATAGTTTCTTACTTACATAGACAGCAAAAGCAAGAAGAGACCTACTCTTACCTCACAAGACAACACAGAAACGAAAGGGGCCAGGTGAAGCCATAGGAGTGGTGTGGCACCCTGGTGCTGAGGAGCCACCATGCTCAGTGAAGCAATTTCATAGCCCGCAGTTGCCCCCTAAGGGAGGGCCAGGCAACGCCTCATTGCTCATCAGTACCAGGAAGAAGCGAGAAACTGTCCCACAACAGCCTCCTGGACAGACATGGGAGGCCGGTAGTAAATGGCCTTGTAGCAGCTCTTCGCAGGCCTCCCGTGTGCCCCTGCTCTGGGAGGATCCCAGGGATTCTGAGAAGACTTAGGTCAGCTTTAGGTCAGTTGTGGGCAAGCCTTGCCTGTGTGGCCTATGGGGAGTCATGCCAGGTGGCCGGGCTGCCATGGTGGAGCCAGTCCCCTACACGTCTCTCCTGCCTTTGAGAAGCTCACCACTTAGGAAGGGAGAAGAGATATGGTGTGGCGGGAGGGCAGTTCTGAGGCAACTAGTGTCTTGAGGATGAAGACCGAAGAGGCAGGATTCTCGGAGAGAAGAGGTCCCGAGGGACTAAGATTCTCAGGGTCAAGGAGCTGAAAGGAAAGTCGGAGCTTGGGGCCTGCCAGCTCCTCTCCACCTCACCCTCACCGGGTCCTTGCCACCTGGCACTCCCTGCAGGATCTTAGCACCCTCTCCCTTTACTGCTGACCCCAGAGGACATCTAAGCTGAAGGGGTCCCCTGTATGTAGCCCCTGAGGATTCCCTCCAAAACCTACTCTTCTCTCATTCCAGGAGGTTCTCCTGGGCTTGAACATAATGATGAAACTGACCTGCTTCCAATCTGAATGAAGGTAGAAGGAGAACTCAAGGTAAGCGAATCACACAGGTCTCCCGAGAAGCTTCTAACTTGGTGCCCCACTCAGTTTTCTCTAAGGTGGACTCAGAGAAGGAGCATTACTGGGTCTTTGCTCAGCTCTTCAAGAGAGAGCTCTACCTCTCCCCGAAAGGCATCAGCTTCTGCCTGAAATGGGAGGCCTTTCCCCGTGGCCCGATGAAAAGGAGTCACTTTCAAAGACCTGTGTTCCTCAAGGAGGTGGCTTTCCCGAGGCTCCTCGTCCACAGCTCTGCCTGGAGGGCATGTTTATATTCCATCCTTCCCCGTGGCCGTGACGGAACAATTTCTATCACAGCACCTCCAACATGGCGTTCTATTTATTGGTATCCTTTTCTATCTCTCCCAATATATGTGAGCTCCTTGAAGGAGGCGCTAGCTATGTCTTGATCAATTGTATCCCACCTAATTCAGCATCTGGCACATCTTATCAAATGTTTACTAAACCAAGGATGTATGAATGAATGGAAGAATGAATGCATGAATGATCAGTAGGCCATCCCCTCCTCCAGGACTCCCCCACTCCCCACACTGAGGCAACAAGACCCAGGCATTTGTTACCATCAGGCTCAGAACTCTATCCCATGATAACCACTTTCCAAAAATAAGGCCTCCCCAACAAGACACAGTGTACCGCCCGGCTGGTGTGCTTCAATGGTTGAGGTCACGGTTCGATTCCCAGTCAGGGCACATGTCAGGATTGTGGGCTTGATCCCCAGTAGGGGGCATGCAGGAGACTGTGGATCAATGATTCTCAACATTGATGTTTCTCTCTCTCTCTCTCTCCCTTTCCTTCCTTCTCTGAAATCAATTTAAAAAAAATTTTTTTAAGCCACAGTATACCACATGCTGCCAAGATGGGCCTTCACCTACTTCATCTCTATTAATTTTCACAACTCTGTGAAATAAGCATTGTTGTCCTTGGACTCACCATTGAGGAGCTGAGACCAGAGAGTTTTCATGAGGTCACTCCTTAGAGGGAAGGACTCAGATTCCACCACAGGGCTCTTGGCACAAATCCCTACAGCTGCCTCCCAGGGTCAGGCCTGGGCAGCATGGCGCGGGGGGGGGGGGGGGGGGGGGGGGGGGGGGGCGGAGCTGGCAACGGAGCTGGTTAGAAGGGACAGGAGAGAAACCTAACCCTTCGAGCCACATCTCCCAAGTGTCTATAGGATATGAAGAGAGGACACTGGCAGATGAAAGCTTAGGAGGTATAAGGCAACCCAATCAGTTCGCTGAGCATGTGATGACTGGGTGGACAGAAGAACACCCTTCCTTAGTCAGGGCCTATGGCATGCAGACTGATCCACATATTTTAAAAGATCGTTAAAGGCAGTGCTTGCTGGCAGGTGCTTGTTTCTGTTAGGAGGTGGAGTCAGACTTTCTGTCACTCCGTCTCAGAACTCGCATTCTACACTGTAAGGAAAGGCAGGCACTTTTCGGGCAGCTACAAGTATTTCTTTTTTCTTTTTTCTTTTTTTTTTTTTTGCAAACCACTGTTTCCTGTTTTGTTCTCTATTTATACTTCACATTTAGTTTTGAGAAAGTACTGGCGGTTTGGTGTTTTGGTTGTTTCTGGCATAATCTTTATCTACAAAGAAAATCTCTTTTCAAGATGATTTTCTTGTAATATAAACCAATTGTACACCTAGATTTCTTTAAAGTACTTTGCTGAGAAAACTTCTTAAAGCTTTCACAGTAAAACAATGAGATTCATATAACACAAATCACAGCTCTCTAAGTCAACACCTCACACAGTGCAAATCCATCCACCAGTCTTGGGGATTTGTGAATTCCTCAAGGATTTCACACACGGCTTCTTTAGGCAATGACGTTTCCAACACAAACACTTTCAAACAATCATGATTGTTTAGACTAAAGTAGAGAAATGTGTAACTATGATATCTTCATTGTGATACTCTTTGCAAAACCTTGAAGTATCTAGGGCACTCCCCAGCGCTATGTAAAGAGACTAGCAACCCAATGTTTGCCCTCGAAGAACTCACGAAGAAAAACACCACCTTGGACTCATGTATACACGATACAGCAGTCAGCAGAAAACAAGTGACAACAACCCAGAAACCAATGCCCTCGCTTCTTGGGCAAGTCAAGGAGAGATGCATTTTAGAAGTGAAAGTCAAGAGCAAGCACACGGTTATCTTGAAACTGAGTTTGTTTCTCCATGTTTGGTAGCTGAAATTTTTGCTTCCCCAACAGACAAGGACCATGTTTCCGTGATCAAGGGGCCAGTAGGAGGAGAAAGTGACCGGGAGCCAGCAAGCAAGGATCAGGAGAGTGGCTTTGAGTCGCAGTGAGAAGTAAGTAGAGTAGAAGCATGATTCCTGGGCATGCTGCCCTGACCTATTGAATGAGACACCAGTACTTGCCAGGGTCACGTCACCAGCTGCCTTGAGGGTCCAATGGGAAAATGGCTGTGAGAGCCCATCATATCTGTCGAGCCTTGTGTGACATAAATTGCTGCCGCTCCCGGACAAATGGTTCTCATCTTTTGTTCCCTCTGCAAAGAGCAGAGAGCTGGTAGGAACTCTATTTCCCAACCAACTTGTTTGCAGGGGCCCCAAAGACAACACGATACAAAATCACTGATTTCTATTTACCAAGCTAATGAAGTACACCCAAATGCATCCAGAGAACACCAAGTTCCTCGGCCCTTCCTGCAGAGCATCGCAATAGCCCCGCCTCCCAGCTAGATTATACCTGCCTCAGGGGGACCGGGGGTGCTGTTACTGACACCCTGGCATGGGCGGATGGGCAGGGTGGGGGAGGGTTCAGAGGTCTCAAGGAAGCTGAGTGGCTAGAAGGAAAGGGGAGTACCTGGTGCGTCTAAAGGGGGGTACACTGTCACTATCCATCGTCCATACATGCAGTCACTACACACAAGGGCCACTCTCTCCCTTATTTTACAAAGGAAAACTTCAGGGTCTTCAAATATTAGGAATGCGAACTATTGAGGTCGGGGATAGAATGGGTGAAGGGACGGAGGATTTGGGACACGGAGTACGGGAAAACTTTCTAACTGAAGGAAGGAAAACCAGATGCAGTGCTGATTAGCTTCTGATCACCAGGATCACAAAGGCTTTGCATTGTCCTGTTAGGTGCGGTCAGGGCATCAGCCCCCCAAGGACATGCGGGGGGACCTGACCAGTGATCCCAATGGCCACACAGCTTAGAGGCCCCGTAGCCTTTGAAATACTACAAGACCAGGACCAAAAAGCAACTTCTTAGCCCCAAAAGAGAAGCGCTGGACAGCAACAGACTTTTCTCCTCTTACTCATCCCTTCAATCATTCAACGAATGTTTTCTGGGCACCTATCATGTGCCAGCCCACTGGGGGCATGAAGATGCACCAGACACTCTCAGAAGGAGTGAAGAGAAGCAGACCACCTACGGGTCATTGTGTCTCTTTGAGTACCACCCACCAGACACACACAGACACACAGACACACACACACACACACACACACACACACACACACACACACACACTGGCGTGTTGTGCAGCTGGATTCTCCATGTCTGTGTTGTCAGCACACGGCTCCTCAGTCTCAGTGTCCCAGGATGGCTCTGAGCTTGGTGACACTAGCAAGTCCCCTGAGAAGGAGAAGCAGCCATACCACACACTCAGTCCAGCGGGGAGGGATGGCCACTGGGCACAGAGACGGGGCGTGGCCCAGGCCGGCCAGCCCACAGCAGAGCAGCAAGTTTACCCCTGGGTCCCCCAGCACAGCCCTTGAGGCAGGATTCCCAACCCCTCCAGCCCTGGTCCGCGACTTCCGTCACACTGTGTCCTTCTGCTTGGGGTGCGGTCCTTAGTAGCCACGGTTACACACAGGGCCCAGCTCACAGAGCCAACAAGGCGACAAATAGTGGCTGAATAACAAATGAACTAATGAAGTATACAGACACACATTCATTACTTTGTTCAATTCTCACTACAAGCCTCAAAGGCAAGTACTGTTATGTAGCCCCATTATACAGGTACAGAGTCTGTCAGCCCTACTCAGATGACGGCTCCGAAAGGCTCGTGTCTTGCCAGAGGTCACGCAGTAATGCCCAGCCTCTATCCACCGGCCCAGCCCAGCCTCTGTCCACCAGCACCTTGTTAGATGTTAGCAGCTGAGACTCCAGGGTGTTGTCTCCCAAGGCCTTTGTTTCTGGCTGGGAGATGTTACATTTTATTTATTTATTTTTATTTATTTTTATTTATTTTTAACTACTTTATTGATTGTCATCAACCCCACCCCCCCATTCCCATCCCAGATGTTACATTTTAAAAGCTGACTCCTCAAGACCAAAAAGCCTGGCAGCCTCGCACGCTCCCTGAGACAGTCGGCGATGTCATCACCATGCAGTACCTGGGCTGGGTCAAAGCTGACGTGACTTCCTGGGGCCTCGCAGACAATGAGTCCTCCGCAAATAGGATCTGATTGACTCATAAAAGGAAAGGGAGGGAGGGGACGATACCACGATGCAACTGCGGGCTTCCACCTGTCAGTTACTAAAGGAAAGGTCAAGAAATGAAAAAGAGATTGACTCTGTCTTGCTCCCTCTCCAGTGGGTTAGCAGTCAGCAAGCAGAGGCTTCCTGGATCATTTCCCAGATCTCCTCCTTTCTCCAAGATTTCCTGAGGCCATGCAACAGCAGGTAGATCCATTCTTAATTAGCTTTCAAAGTTTACCTTTTAAAAATCTATGGCTATATGAATATTTATTGAACACTTACTAGGTATGAGGCATTTGCACCAGGCCCTGGAGATACAAAGGGGCTCAGGACAAGCACAGACAGAAAAGTGGGTGCAGCCGACAGGCACGCCTGGTCGAGCGAGGACAAATCTCGCATCCTTCCTGCAGGAGCCAGGAAGAGACGTCTCCTTGGAGATCAACGTGCAGAGGAGTGCGGGTGACAGAGAGCACTAAAGAACACAGGGGTGTCTTTGGGTGAACTTTGACTTTTTCGACCAAGAACAACGACAGCATTAGCCTACTGCTTAAAGTAGACCAGGGCGTTCACAGGATGGCTGAGACTATTCCATTCTGTTTAGAGCAGAAAGGGGAAGGATCTCAAACTGGAGGCGGCAGAACACATGATAAGAGAGGGGACAGCTGCCTGAGGTGGGGCGAGGTATTGACAGCTGTCACTCACTTCAGTGAGCTTAAACCTCTCTAGGCTCCGACAAAAATACCCTTCTTGCCCAGCAGGAGTTTACGGATAGGGTCTCAGAGCTGCTGGAAATTTCTGAGAAATCCTAGAAAGGAGAGAAGTACAGGAAGAACAGATGGGCATATTTTACTCCCAATTTTCAAAATAGATTGGATTCTGAATGGGAATAATTGGTTACAGAATCGATTGTCAAACACATTGCTAAGCTCTTGTAAAGAAACTTGGTCCTCACTGATACCGGAACATTGGCTCCCAGGAGCAAATTCCCTTAAAGATTCAGGCTAGCCCTAGCTGGTTTGGCTCAGTGGGTAGAGTGTCGGCCCGCAGACTGAAGGGTCCCAGGTTCGATTCCAGTCAAGGGCACATGCCCGGGTTGCAGGCTCAATCCCTAGTAGGGGGCGTCCAGGAGGCAGCCGATCAATGATTCTCTCCATTGATGTTTCTGTCTCTCTCTCCCTCTCCCTTCCTCTCTGAAATCAATAAAAATATATTTAAAAAAAAAAGATTCAGGCTAAACCTAACTAGATTTACTGGACAGGGTTGGGGGGCGTGAGAATTAGGTTAGAAATCAGAGGAATGCTGGAACTATGGGCTGTCTTGATTACTGCCAAGTATTTGACAAAACTTCCCAAAATAATGTCACGGAGCAGATAGTAAATGTGAGCAGAAGGCTATTACTTTGGGGTAGAATCATAGCTAATGAGACACCACCCGGGTCCCAAGCTGCATGACTACGACAGCACGGATCTGTAGTTGTCCCTGGTGGCCTGCCAGTCTTTAGTTTTCGTTATATTCTCCCTGACGACGTGTATGAAGATTTGCAAGGCAGGGGGGCTATCAAATAAGCAGGTGACACAAATGTGGGATGGACATCTAATGTTCCAGATGATAGACTTAAGACTCAAAATTTTTTAGTCGGATAGACCCAATCAAATGAAAGTTCAAAAAGATAGAATATCTGAAATGTCACAACCCGATGTACAGGAAAGGCTTCCTAGGTGGAAAAGATCTAGGACTTCCAGTTAATGACAAGTCTTCTTTAGACTCTGGTGTGGGCCATGTTATCAAAAGGCTCATGGAATATAGATTGTATAGTGTCCAGATCAAGGGAAACAATCACCCTTGTTCTCAGAACATCTGGAGTTTTACACTTGTTTTGGGGGGGCAAGAATTAAAGTAAATATTGAGTTCAAAAGGAGAGGAGAAGGCACATGGGAACTTTCCTTCATGGGGCAGTTAAAATAACTGAGGGTTTATCCTGCAGAAGCGACAGATCGTTCCTCTGGCACCACAGGCAGAACCAGGAGATACAGGCAGCTTCCATGATGGTCCCCAACCACCCCAGCTCCTGTGGGGTCCACTCTCACATTGCGTCAAGAATTTAAATTCAGTTAAAAGAAGGGTCCCTCAGAATTCTCAGTATCTAAGATCCATCTAACCTGAAGGAGGAAAGCAATGGTTCATGGGCTTCCTTTCGTCAGCAGCGAGATGAACTGAACGGCATACCACATATTGCAGCCAGGGGCTAGTATCCTACAGGACAGGTAGCCCTGTGTGCACATCAAACACGGCCCCAATAACTGGGAAACCACCCTAGCCGGTTTGGCTCAGAGGATAGAGCATCGCCGGTGGATTGAATGGTCCCAAGTTCAATTCCAGTCAAAGGAGCATACGTGGGTTGCAGGCTCAATCCCTAGCCCTTGTTGGGGTGCCTGCAGGAGGCAACCAATTGATGGTTGCCTCTCTCTGTCTCTCCCTCTCCCTTCCACTCTCTCTAAAAATCAATGGAAAAATATCCTCGGGGGAGGATTAACAAAAGAAAATAATAATAATAATTGGGAAACCCATAAAAAAGCAAACATTAACACAAGCCAAACAATTGCAGAATAGGCCATTTGGGTTCCTCCTCCCTGCTTCTAGGAGGGTGTCTTTCTCACTGTGAACCAACCAGATGGGATCCCATTCTTTCTGCTTTCATCTCTTTTGTCGCTTCTTTACAGGGTGAGTTGCATCCTTCTATCTGGGGAAACCCCAAATTCTAAGCAGCCCAATTTAGTAAAGACATTAGAGCCTATTAGCGTTGTTGGGTCATGGGGTTGTGTTTAACTTCATAAGGAACTGCCAAACAGTATTCCAGTGGTTGCACCATCTTCACTCCACCAGCCAGTTGCTCCATGTCCTCACCAATATTGGTTGTCCGTCTAGGGCAGTGGTTGGCAAACTTATTAGTCAACAGAGCCAAATATCAACAGTACAGCGATTGAAATTTCTTTTGAGAGCCAAATTTTTTAAACTTAAACTTCTTCTAACGCCACTTCTTCAAAATAGACTCGCCCAGGCCGTGGTATTTTGTGGAAGAGCCACACTCAAGATGCCAAAGAGCCGCATGTGGCTCGCGAGCCGCAATTTGCCGACCACTGGTCTAGGGGGTAGAACTTAGTTTGTATCGCCTAGATGAGCAGACAAAGTGATGGGCACCTTTTTATGTGTATATTGGCCATTTGTGTATCTTTTGTTTAAAGTTTTTGCCCAAATATTTATTGCCTTTTTATTATTATTGGGTTATAGAAGTTCATTACATATTTTGGACACAAGTCCTTTGTCTTCTATACAGTAACTGCAACACTTCTGTCCCAGTCTGTGGCTTGCCTGTTCACTCTTCAAATAGTGTCTTTTAATAAGCAGATTTTCATATATACTTTTGTTCCTTTTTTAAAATATATTGTGATTGATTTCAGAGAGGAAGGGGAAAAGAGATAGAAACATCAATGATGAGAGTAAATCATTGACAATAAGCAGATTTTTAAAATATATATATTTTATTGATTTTTTACAGAGAGAAAGGGAGAGGGATAGAGAGTTAGAAACATCGATGAGAGAGGAACATCGATCAGCTGCCTCCTGCACACCCCCTACTGGGGATGTGCCCGCAACCAAGGTACATGCCCTTGACCAGAATCGAACCTGGGACCCTTCAGTCCGCAGGCCGACGCTCTATCCACTGAGCCAAACTGGTTAGGGTGACAATAAGCAGATTTTTAAAAACTTCTTATGAAGTCAAAAACAGCAACCTGTTGTTTGATGATTAGTAGTTTGTGTGCCCTCTCCTAGAATTTTTTTCCATCCCAAGGTCATGAAGATATTCTTCTGTTTTCTTCTAATTTAAAAAGCTTTGTGATTTTACCTATTGTTGCTTAAGGTGTATGATTCATCTCAAATTAATTATTGTGTGTGGTGCGAGATAGGTTCAAGATTCATTCTTCCCACATACAGACATCCAGTCATTCCAACACAACTTGTTGAAAATACTTTTTCCCCCCCATTGAAATGCTTTGGCACCTTTGTCAAAATCAATTAATCATACGAATTTGAGTCTATTTCTGGACCATTTATTTTATTTCATTGAAATATTTGACTATACTTACGCCAATACCAAACTCTTGTTTACTTTATAATAAGTCTTAAAATCAGGTAGTGTGAGTTCTCCAACTTTTCCTTTTTCAAGTTTATTTCACAATTTACATTTAAATTTTCATGTAAGTGTCGTAAACCTGCTGACATTTTGATTGGGAATGCATTGAACCTATAAATTAACTTGGGGAGAATTGAAATTTGGCCAATATTGAGTCTTATAATCCATACACATTGTATATTTATCCCTTTATTTATGACTTTTTTAGTTTTTCTCACAGGTGTTTTGTCTTATATTTTCCTTTTTAGCTCTAGAATTTCAATTTCTACTTGTTTTTATTTAATTTTAGTTTCCATTTCTCTCCTAAAATATCCATTTTTTCTTATATTATTTAACATATTTATAATAGTTATTTTAAAATATTTATCTGATCATTCCAATAGCTGGGCCATCTATAGATATGTTCCTGTTGTCTATGTATTTTTCTTAATCATGAGTAACATTTTCTTGCTTCTTTGCATGTCTGCTTTTAAAATTGTACTCCAGGAATTGTGTGTAGAAGAACAGTGGAGAATGGAGCATGATTTTTTCCCTTAGTCTTGTTTATGCCCCAGAGTCGCAAGCCCTTTCTTCTGTCCTGTGGTTTTCCGTTTTCCCGGGAGTGAACGGAGCTGCAGCTTTGTTCACGTTGCGTTTGCCTGCGATTTGCCCAGCTCCCAACCACTTTCCTCAATTTTCTTGTTTACCTTTGACTTCAGCTCTTTCAGAGCCCCAGAAGCCAAAAACTACACATTTTTTCTCTGTCGAACAGCCACCCCCCACTGATGCTGTCTCAGCACGATTCAGAAAGGGGGAGATGAATTTACTGGGGGTTTTTTATGGATGTGTTTTTGTGCCACTTTATTAAAGTATTGCTTGTCAGCAACAAACCCACCTTTCTTCGCCCTCCTCTGTGGTACTGGATCCTACAGACTACGTTTCTCCCGGCCAGGGCCGTCAACAGAGGGCCTTGGAGACACTGCAAAGAAGAAGGGACTTTTCCCTCTTCTCCTGATTAGCGTTCCTACTTGGTGGCAAGTGGCTCTATCTGCAGGGGTCCTGGCAGTGTTGCCGGGAGAGGAGGGCGGTTCTCTGGTCGGGCAGCAGACTCTCCAGCGTGTGTCCACGCTGTGCCCGCAGAGGTCTGACTCAGTTTCCTCATACTTCTTTCCCTTCAGCCTCAGGGATAGTTGCTGTTCTCTGCAGTTACCACGTTAGAGCTCTCCGCTCCGCTTTCAGCAGCTAACCACCTTTTGCACAGTTAGCAATTCTGTATATTAAATCTGCCCGATTCAAATTCCTGGTGTGTTTTTATGTCTTCTGACTGAACCCAAGGGTGTTCCAGGTTCCAGTCCCTCCCTAGCTGCACCCATGGTCACATGCAGGTCCACTCCTCCATCCCAGACCCGGGCCACACTGTCACTGGTCCCCAGACAGCTCCCACTGCTCCCCACTCCTGCAACCCCTGCCCCCCCTCCCTCTCGGGTCTGGTGCACTCCAAGTCAGCCTTCCAGATTGCTCACAGAGCAGCAACTTGGGGATCCCCACTCCTGCATCTACCTCTACCTGCCCGTTCCCCAGGTACGGGAGCTTGAGTTCTCCGCTGCTCATTTCTCTCAGGAAGGTAGTTCACCACGGTTTGTTTGTATCCATCACTTTTGGCCAGTGCCATGGAAAAGAACTGTTTCTTTTTCCAGCTTATTCTTATTGCTTCCCAGGACCAAACGTCTTTCGCATCCTTCTGTATCCTACCTGGGAGCAGAAGCCTCTAGGTATTCTCGCAGATGCAAAGAAAAATTTCCGAGGAATACGCTGTTACAGAGCTAAGAACTGAGAAAGGGGGAATGGGAGTGAGAGGGCACATTAAAGGGTGGAGAGAGTTCTTACTTTTTATTATCATCTTCAAGGGTTCATTCATTTATTCAACAAATATTGGGTGCTCACCGCTACTATGGGCCAGTGTTCTGGACACTAAGACTTTAGTATCAACAATAACAGAAAGTCACTGCTCTCATGGCACACAGATTCCAGGGGAAGAGACAGACAACAAGCAAACACTGGGTAACAAGCCAGGGGTGACACATGCTCTAAGATAGATCAGTGTGAGGGAGGTAATGGTGGCGGAGGTGCTCTTGTATGCTGATGGTGGGAAGGCCTCGCTCTGAGGCAGGGGTGGGGGGCGTCCAGCCTGCAGGCCGCATGTGAAAGCCTGTGGTCTGGCCCTGCCAAGACAACCGCAGGCAGGACTCAAAATTCAACAGATCTAGGAGCTTTTCATAGCGACATCAATTTATAGTAAGTGAATTATATTAAGCGAATGATGTTATAAATATCCAAATGGCCCTTGGCAGAAAAAGGTTCCACGTCCCTGCAAAGGATACTTAAGCAGAGGCCTGAAGGAACTTAGAGAGTGAGACATTAGGGCTGAGTGAATGACAGGCAGAGGAAGCGGCAAGGGCGAGAGCCCTGCTGTGGGTGTGCGTTTGGTGTGTCCCGGGCAGTACAGAGGCCAGGAGACTGGGCATAGGGGAGGCCAGGAGACCGGGCATAGGGGAGGCCAGTATATTGGGCATAGGGGAAGCCAGGAGACTGGGCACAGGGGAGGCCAGGAGACTGGGCATAGGGGAGGCCAGGAGACTGGGCACAAGGGAGGCCAGGAGACTGGGCACAAGGGAGGCCAGGAGACTGGGCACAAGGGAGGCCAGGAGACTGGGCACAAGGGAGGCCAGGAGACTGGGCACAAGGGAGGCCAGGAGACCGGGCATAGGGGAGGCCAGGAGACTGGGCACAGGGGAGGCCAGGAGACTGGGCACAGGGGAGGCCAGGAGACTGGGTATAGGGGAGGCCAGGAGACTGGGCACAGGGGAGGCCAGGAGACTGGGCACAGGGGAGGCCAGGAGACTGGGCACAGGGGAGGCCAGGAGACTGGGCACAGGGGAGGCCAGTATATTGGGCACAGGGGAGGCCAGGAGACTGGGCATAGGGGAGGCCAGTATATTGGGCACAGGGGAGGCCAGGAGACTGGGCATAGGGGAGGCCAGGAGACTGGGCATAGGGGAGGCCAGTATATTGGGCACAGGGGAGGCCAGTATATTGGGCACAGGGGAGGCCAGGAGACTGGGCATAGGGGAGGCCAGTATATTGGGCACAGGGGAGGCCAGGAGACTGGGCACAGGGGAGGCCAGTATATTGGGCACAGGGGAGGCCAGGAGACTGGGCATAGGGGAGGCCAGGAGACTGGGCATAGGGGAGGCCAGTATATTGGGCACAGGGGAGGCCAGGAGACTGGGCACAGGGGAGGCCAGGAGACTGGGCATAGGGGAGGCCAGGAGACTGGGCACAGGGGAGGCCAGTATATTGGGCACAGGGGAGGCCAGGAGACTGGGCACAGGGGAGGCCAGGAGACTGGGCACAGGGGAGGCCAGGAGACTGGGCACAGGGGAGGGAGACGAGGTGAGAGAGAGAATGGGGGCTCTTAGTGCCCTATAGGCTCTTAGGAGCACTGGTTCTCCCCCTGAGTGAGGGGCGGGGCCACCGCCCATTTCTGAGCTGAGCAGAGAAGTGACGTGGCTCACATGCAAAAGGCTCGCTCTAGCTGCTGTGTTGAGAGCACAGCTACGTGGGTTCTGTACTAATTTGCTAATTTTCATTTTAAACATGCATATGTGTATGTAAAACTTGTATAACTCAAAAAAATAATTTAAAAATAAATAAATAACCCTCAACAGCTTGCTACAAAATTAAGTCATGGCAGAATGCCCACCTTGTCCGAGGCCAGGCCCCATGGGAAGTCAAGGTGGCCCAGGGCTTCGCTTCTCCATTTTAATTTCAGCCTTTCAGATGCAAGATGTCCAAAGGGGAGTCCAGAGGGGCCAGAAGAGAACGTGAGCCAAATCCCAATTGCAATGTGTTGCTTGAGCATTCTAAGTAGGCCTCATAGTTGGGATCCAAACACAACATTTTATTTCATACCTATGGATATGTGTATCCACATCCATTTACTTTTTAAAATTAGCCAGCTCTCCGAACGCCTGCTAGCAGAGAATATTATCCACTTGTCCTATTCTTCCTATGCCGTGAAAGAGAAAAGTGTAGCAAAATTGGGGTTCTCGAGGTAGCCCAGAGCTGAGGTGGACACCAGCCCATGTCTGAGTGTAAGCCCTGCTCTCTCCCTGGGTGAGAGCCAGCACAGGCCAATGGAGCAGGAAGAGGTGACCTGGGGTGGGGGTGGGCTGGGAATCAAGTTCACCTCCTCCTCAGTCCATTTGTGAGTGTTCTTTCTACATTTGCAGAGGAGGCACAGACCCACGCTCACTACCCCCACAGGCCCTGGTTCCTGCTTGCACTCTGGGAGGTAGAAGCCCATGCATTGCTGGACATGACTGATCATGACTTCTTCCTGATCTCGAGCTGAGCTCTGCCTCCCAGAGACATTTCTCCCCTGGCCTTACCTCTGTCCTCCGGATTTACCTGGGGCCTTCCGCTTTGCCCTCCACATGGAAAAACACGCCTTAACGTTTCTAGAGGAGGAGTAGGTAAGACTCGCTTTGGCCTACCTTTCTCCCACTACCCCTCTGCCCCTCTGCAGTCTGACCCAGGCAGCTCCCACTGGTCTGCAGACAGCGTTCTCCTGCACAGAATCCCTTCCCACCTCCCTCTGGCCCTGGCACACTCCAGTCATCCCTCCAGGGTGGCTTAGAGGGCATTTCCTTGACCAGACACCCTCCCCAGCTTGTCCAGCAGAGGGCCACTCCCAGCCTACATCATGGGCACGTGGTGGGCACTCCCCGCAGCTCCCTCTGGGGGAACAGGGACTTGGTGGGACTTGCCTGGCTCCTGGCTCCACACTCCCGACCAGATAGAAAGCTTCTCATAGGCAGGAACTACCTGGCTATCCCCCAGCCCTTTCACGGGGATGAACACACAGCTGATACTGAGTAAGTATATGTTGAGTGGGTTAATTAATTAATTAATTAATTATTGACGGGATCAACTGGGTCCCTGTCCATTTTTACATCACTAAAATCCCACACGACAATCATTTTTAAAAGGCAAGGGATGGTGGCCCCGGCAGGAATGTTTAATACAACACCTTACCACGGGGACCCTGGGCTGATTTCATAGGCCCCGATGCTTCAGTGAGATGAAAGCTGCCACACGCGACCTGAAAACCCCAGTTATGCCCAGATCCAGCCAATGTCACACTTTCAACTTGACTGTGTTCTTCTAAGCTGTAAATTCCCCAACTTAGCTCAGCGAAGAGGGACGCGCAGTCTCACATCTGTGGCGAGTTAGTGTATGGGCCCTTGGACCTACGAGCACATGGCGGCGGTAATACTGGCAGTAAGACCTGAGGAGAAGTCAGCCTGGTTCTGAAATATAATACTCCCAATTATCCTAAGGACAAGGGGACTGGAGGTGACAGGCATTATCTCCTGGGAGAACCAGGAGCAGGGGCGGGGGGGGGGGGGGGGGGTCAGAGCAGGAAAGCCCCAGATTCACACGGAGGAGGCCACCATCAAGGAATCTGGGTCTCTATATTCCCATCAGCCCCAGAAGAATGTCTAAGGAGATGGCCCTGCTTTGCTTTGCTTTCCTTGTTGAATAAAACAAGATTTATCCCATGAGGGGTGGTGGTGGAGGGGGGGGGGGGTTGAGGGCGTGTGCTTGGGGGAGGGGGTTGCGGGGGAGAGGTCAATGGGGGGGGGGGAAGGAGACTCATGTAATACTTTAAACAATAAAGAATTAAAAAACACACAAAGATTTATCCCATGGCCAGGTGACTTCACAGAGAGTCCCGTGCCAACTGCCTTCTCGACTTCTCCCAAAGCAGCTTTCAACATAAGAGGGCCCCATATCAACTCAGGAAGCACAGACGGTCCGAAAGAGATTTTGTTCCTGACAATGTGCAGGGGCTCAGCTGACAACCCATGAGCTAAGGGGTATCCACCGAATAGCTTCCGTTTATGGCGTCCTCCCTGGGGCCAGGCTATAGACAAAGCGCTGGACACAGCTTAGCTCACTTGCTCCTCATAGCAACCTGTCATATAGGTGTTGTTGTCTGCATTTTAAGTGGGAAAGCTGAGGCTCGGGGAGATGAAAAGGGGTGATTTTGCCACCTAGGCAGTGGCAGGGCTGGAATTCAAACCCTGGGCTGCCTGGACACCAACAGAGTTTGCCCTAAGTGATGAGAACACACACACACACACACACACAGGCAAGATAGTTAAACCCCAGCCTAAGGGAGCAGAGGATGGAGGTACAGACCAAGTGGCCCTCAGAGAGGAAGCACATAGGCGGGAGAAGGCCAGGTAGGCTCCCCTAAGGTGAGCACTGAAGGGCAGGAGTCCAGCTCTGGCCCGCGTGGACACTCTCCCCTGACTGTCTAACTGCAGGGCCAGGTACGTCATTCCATGTGCTTCGCCCACTAGAGGCGCTCAATAATTACTCGTCAAGTTCACGAACAAATGTAACACCACCAATTGGTTTCTACCTCCCTGACCGAGTGAGCCCCGATAGCTGCCATCCGGGGCCTAACCCAAGAGGCTCCGCTCCTTGATGCCGGCCATCTGGAGGGCCCACCCGTCTGCACATCGTCCTCCAGGACGTAGCCCAGGCCTCCAAAGCCAGCACTCGCTTTCCTGAAGCGTCGCAGAGATGGCTGGCTTTGAGTGTGAAGTCCCCTCCCTGGCCTGGCAGTGGGTCCCTTACCCCCAATTACTCCCACCATCTCCCACGAACGCCCACCCTCCAAGCCCAGGCAAAAGGTGAAAGAAATGGGTAGGAGCCCTAACCAGTTTGGCTCAGTGGATAGAGCGTCGGCCTGCGGACTGGAGGGTCCCAGGTTCGGTTCCGGTCAAGGGCATGTACCTTGGTTGCAGGCACATCCCCAGTGGGGAGTGTGCAGGAGGCAGCTGATCGATGTTTCTCTCTCATCGATGTTTCTAAGTCTCTGTCACTCTCCCTTCCTTTCTGTAAAAAATCAATAAAATATATTTTTTTTAAAAAAAAGAAAGAAATGGGGAGGAAGCTCACTGCTGATGGACTCTGTCATGTCCAAGGCCACATCACTGACCTGTGGGCAGTTGCCACGTCTTTCTCTTTGGCTCTTTGTCCAGTGGCATTGGCAGGCGGGCAGAGCTTTCCTCTCCACCCCACAGCCATCAACCAGCTTGTTCCGTGGTAAAGAGTTGTCCCTGCACCCAGGCGCCCAGGTGCTCCTAGGCATGCATAGCCGGCAGCCAGTGATCTTCATTAGCAACCAGGAGGGAGGGGAGGAAATTTAAATGAGTCTTAGGGGATTGGAAAATTATGTGGTGAAATATTTCTACGCATTTTCTGCTTAATACCCATACATTTCGGGGGCCACGTGCGCTAACAGCTTCTGATTTATGATGTCTTTATTTTTGCATTGTATTTAAGCCAAATTGTGAAAAGGTAACAAGAGTAAAAAGAGCCTTTTAAAAATGCCTGGAGATCCATCATGGGGTTAAGCCCTTTCTGTCAAGCTTTGCCACCACTTTGTAAAACAAGGGCTCTGGTGCTGACAGCCGAGGAGCTAATTGGTATTGGACGCCAGCCCACCAGGGGCCCTGCTCTTCTAAGAAACATTTTCCTCCCCTCTCCCAGCCCCCTGCCTCCAGTAAGACCTTTTAATGGCTGCCGAGGGCAAGGAGGAAAGCACGCCGTGGGTAAATGTTGGGGGGCCAGGTCTCACTCAGCTGCCTTGACACAGAGATATTCCCAGGACCTGTCATTAAAATGCCTGTAGTCCAACCAATACGCTCCTGTCCCATTGCCCAGGGGTTGCAAAGCTCCCTGCTAATGCTGAACACAAATTAATAAGACGCTGTGTCAGCCTTTCTTGTCCCATTACGATGTTATTGTCATGTTTATTTGCACAGTTCCCTGTAGGACACTGGTTGGAAAATCTAACAAGTGAGTTAAGCTCTCTCCTCAGCTATGCTTGCCATCTCCCCATGTGGCACCCATAAACTTGGCAGTTTGTGCTCACAGCAACTCTTCCCCACCCCCAAGACAAGCCATTGGGGTTCTGGCCCTGGATGGAGACATTCTCTCAAACTGTAATTATCTTCCATTTATGCTACCGTAAAATGACTAGGTTGTTTGTTTCAAAGAACAGTTCCATTATCTTAGTTTACTAAAAAAAAAAAAAAAAAAGTTAAGCTACAGAATTTCCATAAATTCAATCCAGTCTGAGGGGAACACAAACACAAACTTCACCTGTAGTGATGTTGTAAATCACATTAGCCTAATTGCTTGATACCAGAATGAAGTTTCCTTCTGCCATCTCCCTCAATCATTCCCTTCTCATCTCACTTTGCGTCTGCCTGGCTGCCTCCTTCCACACTCATTGCAGGAGACATGTTTTACTTATAGTAACAGAAATTTGAATGAAGACAAAAACAAAACAAAACAAAAAACCCACCTCTTTGGAATGTTTGACTGGGAAGGAAAGATATATTATTGTTCGAGTGTTGTTCTTGGCAACCACATGGACATACGCTGATACCTTCCTTCTTCCACAGTCATTCAACAAGAGAAGGTTAAGGATCATTCAGCAAGAGAAGGTTAAGGATCTAAATCCCCTATAAAGAGGGGGCACAGAGGAAGTCTGCGTGAAGAAGCGGGGTCAAGGGAGTCATGTGTAAGCGATGTCTTGAAAAGCACACAGAATCTTATCACCTGGAGAACTGAGGGAAGATCATTCCAGGGCACGGAAATAGAAAGTGAAAAAATAAAGAGGCTGTGTGAACGTATGGGGAAGGGCAAAAACCTCCTGTGGCCTCTTCTTATTTCTACTTTTCCCTATGTTTATAATACATATGGTGCACTAATATAGTTGTATG
Source organism: Cnephaeus nilssonii (assembly GCF_951640355.1). Taxonomy (NCBI): domain Eukaryota; kingdom Metazoa; phylum Chordata; class Mammalia; order Chiroptera; family Vespertilionidae; genus Cnephaeus; species Cnephaeus nilssonii. The sequence continues at coordinate 38,519,300 of NC_137080.1, read as the reverse complement.
TATGTAATTATGAATACACATGTGTTGGAGATGTGCCCTCAGGGAGTTGTTTATAATGAAGAACACTGTCCAAACATTTGGCAACGGTTGATGTAAGCAATGGAATCTTTCTGAGATATTTAAGCAGTTGAGTGGCTAGAGGGGATCTGTGTCTTGCAGAGATGACCTTGGCGCAGTGCATGGGGTGGGTGCATGGAGGGGGGACTGCAGGCAGAGAGGCAGGGCTGAAGGCCATGGCTATGACCCAGTGAAGGGGCTGAAAATGGCCTGAACAAGGGCAGCAGTTCGGGGGTGGAGGGAGAAAGAAGTGAAGTGCAGGAAACGCTTGGAAGTAGCATCTATTAGGACTTGGTTTTCAGGTTAAGGCGTGGCATGGGGAGAGCTGGGGGTTCTGAGATGGTTATTTTGGAGAGCTGAGAACGCAGTTTGCATGAAGACAGAATAAAGAAGAACGAGAAGATGTGGGGAAGGGTGCAAATGATGGGTCTGATTTTGAAAATGAGTTTAGGGCACCTATGAAACAAGTAGATGGAGATGTCCGTTAAAACAGTTGAAATTTCAACTTGGAACTCGGGTAGGTAGCCAAGCAAGCCTTTGGGTACATAACCCCTTCACATAATCACCCATTTCTGTCCATATATCCCTAATCCATCCAGAAAACCTGGAGAGCTCCTTGCTATGCCAGGCCCCATCCCATGCTCACCTGGTTGGGGGGAGGGGCAGTTAACAAGCAGAGGCCATTCCTGGCTAAGGCAGAGCCCTGGTGCTAGCCACCTGGGGCATGGGCCCCTGCCCTGGAGGCTCACACAACAATCTTAATGCCATCACTATCAGGTGAGGAACCCAAAGCCAAGGGCACTCGCTCTCACAACCTCTCACTGGGGCCTTCCCTACACTGCCTGCCATTCGGGACCCAGAACCCACTGGAAATCTTCAGTCGGGGGCATTGGGTGGGGTGTGGGTAAAGAAAGCCACCAACAAAGGCCCCAAGACAACCTCCTGGTGCTTTCTCTCAATGCCTGCGGTGTCAACCAAAACTGTGACAGGCCAAAGTCAAAATCAGTTCACACATCAAATATGAGTAAAGAGAGTGAGTTCTATGTTAAAAGCAATGTTTGTTCAAACTTCTCCATGCTCAAGCATCACATATTGCCTGTCCTCAAACTGGCGGTTCTAGGAAAACGTGACAGGTCAGTAGACAACGGCTTTGGCCAATGAGTCAAGAATGCAAGGTCTTTGTCCTAACCTGATCCTGAAGCAAGATATTTAACTTATGGTACCTCTGTTTCCTTGCAATGACATTTGTTAACCACCTCATGGAAACGTAATACAGTGCATCTGAACATCCGTTTTAAAACTCAGGCCACAATAATTGTTATTCATTTTCAGCAGGTTGATCTCTCAGGACTTAGAGGAAAATTCGAAATTGAAAAGTTTAAGAAAATCTAGTTAAAGGATGATAATAAGATTAATACGTTTCGCTCAGATAGAATCTGTAGCCTCAAGACTCCCTCTGCCAACTGGTGCACAAAGCATTTTGGGATGTCCCTGAATACGGGGGTGGGGGTGGGGGGTCACTGGAGAGGTAGATGCATAGAAGGCACAGGTGAAGCCCTGTCAACAGCATAAACTCTGGGGTCGAGACTAACTCCACCAGTATAACCCTCCTTGTGGAGTTTCATCATTTCATGGACTTCGTGAACTTGCACTACTGGGGGGAGGAGAGAAGGGGAGACTTCAGTTGCCATTGAAAAGGGATTTGGAGACATCAGGTCACCTCCTCTGCCCCAAGGGGAGAGTTGGAACCTTTGTGAAGAACATCCCTTGGCCATCTGGAGCGAGTCCAGCATTAATGTGGCTGACCTGACATGGAAGGGAAGGTGGGTGTTTGCTAAGTCATAGGAGACCATTATGAGGCACATTCACCATTGATAGTTTACAGGGAAGTACATGAAAGCTGTTAGATGAAATCTGAAGATAAGCACTGTTATGCAATAAATTGTGTACCCCCAAGATTCACATGTTGAAGGTTTAACGAGCAATGTGACTGTATTTGGAGATAGGGCCTTTAAAGAGGCAATTAAGGTTAAATGAGGTCACAAGGGTAGGGCCCTGATCCAATAGGTTTAAGAGGAAGAGGGAGAGACCAGGGGTGCAAACACACAGAGGGAAGGTCGTGTGAGGACACAGCAAGGTAACCTTTTACAAGCTAAGGAGAGAGGCCTCAGGGAAAACCAAATAGCTTGGACTGCTAGCCTCCAGAACTGTTAGAAAATAAATTTTTGTTTTTTAAGCCACCCAGCCTCTGGTGTTTTATTATGGCGTCCCTCGCACACGCATGCAGGCACTAAGAACACATTTTCTCCTCTAGTGCAGGGAACAGATCACTGCTGTTTTGTTCCTATAGATATGTGATCAAAATGAACACAACTTGTTTTGTGAACGTGCTTTTCTTTGTTGCATTTTGTGCTTCTTTTTGTGTCTCGTATTGCTTCCCAGTCCACCTTCCCATTTCCTCTGAGACCTACACAACTCCTCCTGTCCCAGGTGGAGGCCTCCATGCCCTCGGACAGCTGCAGAGAGGTGAGGGCACACCTGGCCGTGCTGGATTGTAGCACTTTGTGTAAACTGCCCCAACTGAAAGCCATTGATTGTGTCTCCGTCAATCCCCCTGAGGCGCCCCTCGCTGATTTTCTGTTCTGCAATAACACTTCAGGTCAAAGAGGCCAAACAGATAAAACTGTTGTTCTAAAGATGTTTATCCTACTTTGGGGGGCAGTCTGGACACAAATTCAGAAAGTAGAAAGTGGGTCCGTGAACCCGTGAACTCGATGGTGGCACACATCATCATTCAAACAAGCAGGGCCCCGGGGGGGGGGGGGGGAGGCGGGGGGACATGAAGATGTCCCGCTGCCTTCACGGCCATGAGACAGGGGCTATCATAGCTCCAATGATGTCATAGCATATACATCACAGCTGAGCTCCTTGTCACCATTGAGCCAGACTTAGCATCAGTGAGACAGGGTGTCGAAGGACCCTGACTTCCAGGGCAGACGTTTTCTCACTAGAGGACCAAGCTTGCTGTGACGTGTGATCCTGTGTGGGAGCCAGCAGGGACCCTGAACTGCAGCTGCAGAACTGTGGGCAGCCCAGGGCACTGGCGGGAACAAGCGGCCAGCGGTGGGATGCTGGGGAACGGCCGCTCCAGAGAGGCAGCTGGAAAATCTGAAAGGTGGCTCAGCCTTCCCCAGGATTAGAGTCACCCACAGGGACCTGCTGTTAAAGCTGCTCAGAAAGCTGAAGGATAACTTTCTCAGGAGAAATTATGCGAAGGACTCAGAGGATCACAGTCCTGATGAACGGAGCAGTACCACCCGGATTTTAGCTCCAAATCCTCAGGCCAGAGACAGGGACAGCCTAGGGCTCAAAGGAGTGTTTAGCAAACTACAGATCCGTAGATACAATTTGTGCAGCATTTGCCTGGACATCACCTCTGATGGTGACTTTTAAAAATATATTTTATTGATTTTTTTACAGAGAGGAAGGGAGAGGGATAGAGAGTTAGAAACATCGATGAGAGAGAAACATCTATCAGCTGCCTCCTGCACACCTCCCACTGGGGATGTGCCCGCAACCAAGGTACATGCCCTTGACCGGAATCGAACCTGGGACCTTTCAGTCCACAGGCCGACACTCTATCCACTGAGCCAAACCGGTTAGGGCCGATGGTGACTTTTATGTGCCAACGTGCCTGGGCCGTGGTTCTGAGTGTGTCTGGGGTGTGTTCCTGTATGAGATGAACATTTGCATCGGTAGACTGAGTGAAGCAGTTTCACCTCCCCCAACGTGGGTGGGCCGCGTGTGATCTTTATAGTCCAGTTATGACATGACACTGATTCTCCTTACATTGCGGGTGTGAATGGGTTATGTTATCTGGGAATTTCACTTCAGGGTTGGAAACAGGGAGTTAAACAACATCTGTAATAAAAATGAGGGTGGAGTCTGGCAGGACCCAGGGCCTACCGCTTTAAAAGAAGTTTGCTGTGGATCAAAAATGTCTTTCCAAGTGGAAACACCAGGGAATCATTTCCTTTCTGGAACTGGCTGGCCCTGGGAACAGCCCCGCAGGCCGGCGGGAGCAGCTGGCGCGGCTGGCGGGCATGAAAGAGCTCTTTCTCCTCAGGCCTCGCAGGTGAAAGACACGGAAGCCCCATCGGCGGTTTAAACCCAAAGGAAAGACTCAGCAAACCTCACACGGCCATGTGACCCTTGACAAGCTGTGTAACGTAGCCTCGGTTTCCCTAGCTGTACCACGGAGGGGAAAATAGCCCCTCCCATCTTGACTTCCTGTATGGATTAAATCAGATAAATAAGATACAGCCTGGCTAGTGCTTCCCTCAGCAACCCTGAGCCTAGGATGCTCAATAAATGGGAGCATGCCATTTAGTATCATTGTTCAGCACTTCAGTGTGCAAAGCCCTTTTCCACAGTCGGTTCCCTTTGTACTTGGTAGACGTTACCCGAAGTAACCTTCCCAACCACTTCTGAGATGTTACTCCTATGACCTAATAGCGTGGGGGTAGCACAGAGAGCGTGCCTGCTCTTTCCACAACACCGTGCGGCGGCCTCCACCATGCTGACATGATCTCTCCTGTAACCATTCATTCATTCGTTCCTTCGTTCATTCAATATTTATTCGGCACTTGCTGCATTCGAGGCGCTGGGCCTCAGCAGTGGGGACTGACAGGAACAGCATCCCCATGGAGGAGAGGCGGGGAGGGAGGCCCAGGGTGGCCACCATGCTTGTCCTGGGTCACACTGGTAGCCTCTGAACTGGCTTTTGCCACTTGAAGTCCATGCTGCTCCGTTTATATTTATTCTGCGCAGCTCCAAGGACAAAAGGACACCCTCAGAGGAGGAAGTCACCGGAGGAGGAAGCTGGGGGGAGTTCTGCAGGGGAAGGTGGCCTTGCTCACTGCGGGAGCGTCCAACAATGAAAGGGGCCGCCTCCTGAGCGGGGAGGCTGTGCTGCCTGCATCCTCCGAAGACCCTGGGGACGCGCTGGAGGCCTGCCCTGGGAGAGAGCCTTCACATCCCAGAGAGCCTTCAGCACCCATTCAGCCTAAGAATCTGGACTCACTTAGAGAACATTTCTCAGCGTAGAGGCTTTTTTGCTTTTTACTCTTCCCATCAAATGTCACGCGTTTTTGCTCCAAGCTCATTTCTTTGGCTCGTATTTTCACCTTCCAGCTTTCACAAAGGGGTGAGCAGCTGGAAAATGGTCTGGGACGTCAGTGGTTCCAGGGTCCCAGTGTAAATGCTCCCGACCTGCCCCAAATCTGTATTTTCAGGAATGAGAAAGAAAACCCCTGGAAACTGACCCATCTACTAAGTACACAAGCAGAATACAGAAAAATCTTGGCAAAAGTGTTTCCTTAACTTTGTCCAGGAAGTCATGAGACCCACACTGTCCACTGTTTGAAATCTACACGGACCAGCCTAGGTCTTCAGCCGCATGGGATTTTTTTTTTTTTCTTCCTTCTGGCAGGAAAATGTCAAATAGAGTCATAAAAACTTACCTTGTGCCCAGAAATATATACATATTAAATGATTATACTTCTAATTTGTTCCACATTACTCTGGTCTCAGGCCAATTAATAAGAACCCAATTTCTTAGCACCTGACCTTAGCAGAAATTTGGGCTGATTCCAAGGAAAAAAAGTACAAGACAAACTTTTCTGAATGTCCCTTTTCCTAACTCTGCTGTGTTCTTCTTTACTGGGTTCTTGCTAAACAACTTGTAACTAAAAGGGAGGGCAACAGAGAGAGAAGACCACTCCTCTATGCCACCACATAGCATTGGCCCCACACATTGCCACATATATCCCACACCAACTTGAGTTTCTAACTCAATTCCCCAGAAAGAGTTTATACTCACCTGGTCTCATTAAGGCAACACACATTGTACAGCTTCTCACTGTGGGACCAATTAACCGTTTCCACATAGGCACCAAAATAACCCCACCATGCAGTTTGCCCTCATTATTGATGTTAAGTACTTAATTATGTTACCAACACTCAAAATGAGAGCTATATTATCACATTGTGGGTGGTGATTAGAACAAGCTGGGGTGTGTTTATTTTCACCATTCCCATGCTTTGTTCATAATTTGTGCACCAAAATCTAAAGCTATCTACAGCTTTCCACTTGAAGTGTTTTTGCAAATAAGCTGTTAAAGTGACATAATCAAATATGCTTGAGCATCTTCTAGCATCTGAAAGGGAGAGTTCCCCGTATAAGGGGACATACACAGATGATTGGATTGGACCCCAAATCTCATGGCAGACTCCACAGTACGGGCAACAATGGCAACAGCATGACCCCGTGACCCCAGGGTCCTGAAGGCTGAATAATGACAGAAATATATTCCCACAGTGGAGTTCTGTACTGATCAATAAACCCAATGACATTTTTGAGTTATGCTCTTTGGGATAAACAGCATATCTTAATGGCTAATTATTTGATTAAGCCTTGATGTCACCATCATTTCCCAGCAGGGAGGGTACTAAATCCTAAAGGACTGTGAAGGAGAAAGGTCAGCCTCTTTCTTGGAAAGCCATAAAGAAGGAGCTTGTGATCGGATAGAAACGGTTAGGCCCAAAGAAATTGTTTAAGTTACATGACCTCCAAATCCTGTCTTCCCAAACAGAAAGTCTGAATGCCCCGGAACTGGCTTTCGTCTGTTTCTCTCCTCATTCGCCAAGGCCACAGTTGCCTGTCAGAACAGGACTAAAATCCTGAGGCCAGCCCCAGAGAGCCCCGAAGGCTGCATCCATTTACTCCACAACACACTGCTGGGGGTTTCCACCGGTCTGATGGGTGGGCCTGGCTCCGAACACCAGGGAAAAACACACCGCTTGGTGTTCGACCCTGATTCTCTCATCAGTGATGCCCCAGGATGTCTTGTGGACAAATGTGAAGGAGAAACAGAACATCTTTCCTTCAACCCAAAAGAAAAAGACCCGTAAGGGCTGAAAGGGGACCGCCTGTGCTACGGTTAGCTCTCACTGACCCCTCTGTGAACTGCAGAGGGCACAGGAAGGAGAGCCATGGCCAGGTCCGCTTTTGGAACGGGGGGGTGGGGGGGGTGGGGGTGGGGGGGGGGCGGAACACACTCTCTCCTCTGAGCTTTATCCCAACACCTCTTTGTTCAGCGCCATTTCTCATGGGTTGGACTGGGACCCAACCAGGGTAATTCTTGCTCTGCCCAGCTCAGCTTTTGTTTCCAGGCTTAGTACCCATCTTCATTGAAGGACTGCATGTTTCTTTAGGATTACTTTTGAGTCATATGTTTTGTCTTGAAAGAATGATTGGATTGAACTTAAAATCCGGTAAGTTTGCCAGCATTCCAGACAATGACCAGCACAGAAAGAAAAAAAGGGCAAAGGCTTTTGTTAACAAATATTTAGCTCCCAAGAGTTGAGTCACCATCATGGGGCTAACCAGACATCACCCCCTTTCAAAGCACGGCGTTGACACTGGTTTTCCCTGGCCTGTCATTTTCTCCTCCTGTGCTTCTGTGTCATAATCCTTACGAAGACGGCAAGGCCACTCCTGGTCAGCCCGGCCCCGTCCTCGAAGGGCACGGCCCGGCTGCAGGAGAGTGTCTTTGCTTTTGAAAATCAGCAACTCTGGGACTACGTTCCGTTTATCTGACCAATAAATGCAGCTGCCAAGAAAGAAATGCAGCCCTAACCAGTTTGGCTCAGTGGATGGAGCATCGGCCTGTGGATTGAAGGGACCCAGGTTCGATTCCGGTCAAGGGCATGTACCTTGGTTGCGGGCACATCCCCAGTGGGAGGTGTGCAGGAGGCAGCTGAATCGGTGTCTCTCTAATCGATGTTTCTAGCTCTCTATCCCTCTCCCTTCCTCTCTGTAAAAAATCAATAAAATATATTTTAAAAATAAAAATAAATAAAAAGAAAGAAATGCACGTGTGCCTCCCCACAAACAAAAATGTAGGTGGAATGTGTCTGGGTTGATGGGAGGGGAGGGAGGGGTTTACATGGTTTTGTGCCACCAGATTCTCTAAAACGTAACTGGTCGAACGTGACTGTGGCATCCCCGGGGAAGCTCGCGGTGCGAGTCTCAGAATATATCGCCGTTACTCCAGGGTGTCACACGGGCTCCGTGGAGAGACTTTCCAGCTTGGCACAGCCCGAGAAGAGCCACAGGGGAATACATTTCTTTCTGTCCTAAAATCGTAGTCCACGGGGTAACAGTTGTGAGAAGTGGGAGGTGCTTTATCTCCTCCATGGTGGCAGAGTACCTCTCCTGATTGACACATTCTCATTTATTCCAGCACACACAAGTCCTGCTTGCTGCTCCTCTCCATCCCACCCTCCTGAGGCAGGGATGTTCTTAACTGTCAGAACTGCCAGCTAACCCAGCACAGCCTTGTCACCAGCACCCCAGCCTGGCCAGGTCTCCTGGCTGAGAGAAGCAAGAGCCACCAAGGCTAACATTTGAAAACCCAGAGGGAGGAGAGAGAGCTCTGACTTCTGAAGATTGACTGCACCCCATCACCACTCGCCTTCCAGACACTGTGCACTGTGGCCAATAGCAGTGCCCCTCATCAGGCTGCCCCTGAATGCCACCCACCAGTGACAGGTGGGGAGAGAGAGAGAGAGAGAGAGAGAGAGAGAGAGAGAGAGAGAGAGAGAATTGTGGAGCAGGCTGCTCTGAAATGCCCAATGCTCCTGCACTCCTCCGGACATTAGGATGTGGAGGTCAGAATAAGCCAAATTTCAAACAGTCCTAAGTGCGTCTGATATGGCCCTTCTGCCCGGCAGCTCCTCTGCTTCGAGTCTCCATCTCAATCTTGGCATCGGACAAACTGCCGTGAGAGTTTGCAGAAATGCTAAGGAATGAACCTTTGCCAGAACTAAAGCCGAGTCAAATGCAACAACAATAAAAACACACTCAGGACCACGCGGGCTTGCAGCCAAAGCACTGGAACTTGGTATACGTGTATCAACAAATGCAGGACTCGCCACAGCGACACGGCAGAGATTCTAGCAGAAATTTATAGCCCAGACTAGAGCGAGGCGCTCTTGCAAATGCAAAGCTTTGTTGTTGCTGTGTTTTGTTTTGCTTAGGGGAGGCGGGGGAAGAAAAGGAAAATAAAGAAAGAGAAAGCAACAGATTTAAATGCAATCCTAACATCTCGGAAATTCTACCGTGACTTGGGTGATCCCATGGTCTTTGAACCTTGTTGGAAAATGTCACAATCGATGTTTGAATTAAAATCCAGTAAGTTTTCTAGAAGACCGATTGTTTAAAATTGGCAGCATTCCAGACAACTTACGAGGCTGCTCACTGCCCCGGGCTGAGAGAATGGCTAATTCCAGAGCAAGTTCATTATCACCATATTGATAAAGGGGTAATTTTTAAACCTCATGGTGTGGTTTCTGTGACTTATTAATTAAAATTTAGAGCAATTTACTAGACACAGTAGTGGCTTCTGTTACATTATTTATGCACCATACCATTCGTGTTTTCTCCCAGGGGATGTTTTTAATCCCCTGGTTTCTCCTCACCTGTCTGCCCTTGAAGGCAACAGCAATAATAAAAACAGGTAAAGCTCACACTAGCCTTTTGGGAAATCACAGAATTAAGAAGATGTCCAAGGAGGCACTTAATCAAAACTCATTCCTAGACAAGTCAAATTTGCCCACCCAAATGAAGAAACACGTGTGCTCACGGCAAATGGCCCGGCTTTCATAAACCTCTTCTCCAAAATGCGGGGCCGAATTTTATGCTCTTTGATAATTAGGTGGGGAAAGTCTTCCCCGTCTTTTCCCCGTCTTTCCCACGGCATCCCTGAACAAAAGCAGAAGGCAGGGGAAAGAGGAGCGGCTCGGGATAAAACTGGGGGCCCCTGGCATCTGAAGGCCCCAGCCCCACAAGGGCCAGTGCTTTCTTCAGGACGCATGGCTTGCGCTGAGCGCCCCTCGGTGCCAGCGCGATGCTGAGGCTCCCAGGGGTGCAGGCTGGGGGGAGCCCCTCCCACGGAGCTCTGCCGGGGCCCCAGGGAGCGAGCTCCCAGCTGCGGCCCCACCTCTGCCCGCACCCGATGCTGGCTGTCCCAGGTCCTAAGAGGCAAGAATACACAGGTGTGATGTGTCCACCCTGCACGCCAACTGTAAAAGCACTTGCAAAACACTCCCCAGTCTGACTCCCCGAATGTTCGGACAGGTGGCTTCTCTCCGAGCACCCCTCGTTTTGATTTAAGGGAACGTCAGCCATGTATTTCTTGAACGTGTTGAAGAATTTGAGATCCAAAACGGAGACGAACCAAATAAAAGCCACCACTCCCTGGGAGCGTGGAGGCAGCCTGATGCTCACACCACTTAAAAGTTTACACATTCTCCACCCTTGCACTTTGAGGCATCGCTTCGTGTTCATAGTGAACATGCTATTGAACATCTGTAGACGTCGTCGTTTTTCGAATTCTCGTTGGCCAGCAGCGGGTCTGCGGGTCTCACCTGCTGCTGGGAGTGGGGGGTTGGGGTGCCAGGCGCCGGGAACCGGGAAGTGACAGCACCACCAGAAGCAGACGGCAGGGCCACGGAGAGCACTCTCCTCTTGCTTTCCTCGTTGTTTTCTTTCCCCTCACCACACACCCATTTTTACTTATTTATTTATGTTTACTTTTTCCAGCAAAATGGAAGTCATTTTGGTGGCGCAGGAAAGAAATGTAAACATGTTAAAACATCCAAGAACTGAGTTTCTGTGGGATTTGCAATTTTCTTCTAATTCCACCGATCAAGCAGATGGACAAATTCACCAAAATATCAGAGTCCCTCCACAGGCACAGTTTAAAGAGCTAAAGAACACACGTTCCGATTTTTTAAAATATGTTTTAAAAAGTAACGATTTTGAAACAACCGAAACACGTCCCTTGGGGGTTCTAGACTAACCCCTTATTTGCGTTTGTGCGATCGCTCCTGCTTTTCTAGGCCATCTCCGTCCAGCTGCTCTGCCTCGAACCCCCGCCTGCATCTTCTCCCAGCTGCACCCCCAGCAGGACGCTCGGCGCAGGCCCCGCGCCCCGGCGTAGTCCACTTGACCGCACGGTCACTTCCCTCACAGTTATTTTCAATGCTTTCACTCCAAATATTGTTTTCTTAAAAAAGAAACGGGTCTTGGGAAAGAGAAGAACTATGTCTCGCTTTAAAAGTGGTCCCTCTGGTTGCAAAGGGAGGAAAACTAGAGTGGACAACCGACATCTCCATTCGGAAGCACCTGGATTCCTTCCTCACGCCACAGAGGCTGAGCCCAGCCAGCAAGCCACCTTCTCAGAACGCGACCGATGGCCTCACCCTGAGGACCGGCCTGGAGCACAGCCACGCCGGAGCCGCCCCCGCTGACGGTGACAGGGAGTGGAGAGAACTCGGACCGGTACCTCAAATATCGGTCCGATGACTTCCATGCAGCCGGCACCTCGCCCCCCTCCCGGTCCTCTCCTGCTCAGCACGAAACCCGGAGAGGGAGCCTCCTGCCAACAGGAGGGACATGTGGAATCGGGTTCAAGTCACCCCGGGTCCCCACCTGGGAAAGAGGTGACTCTGTGTATTGGAATTTGGGAAAACTGTTCCTGACACGCCATAGTCACCTGTGTGTGTGTGTTTTTTTCCTCCAAAAAAACTAACCGGCACCAGCAACTAGCAATAAATAGTATTCTCATCCATCCTGGGAAATTAGGAAACACCAGCACAAAACCCGTAAAATATTCCATCGGGTATACAAAAAAAATAAAACTCCATTTAAAACACCACTCTCGCCTCTTCACAACACACTGATTTTACACATTCAATATTAGGTAAATATTTTTTATCCCAAGACATGCTAAACATGTCTTTATTAAAAAACAAAGCAAAATCATCATCATTTAAAAAATAGCTAACCATTTATTTGAGTTCACATTTCGGGGGGGAAAACAACTTTCTTACGTATTTAAATGCAGAGTTAAAGAGCAGTGAACATGTACATCCCTACACGTATCAACTCTACGATTCTATGCTACATCTTCCCCCCTGAGATCTGATTGAGAAATCACAGGTTGTATTTGGAGTAGAAGGTTCTAAAGTTCCCTGCCGCCTCCGCGGTCTGAGTGCAGAACATCCATGCAGTGCCCGAGAGGGAGGCATGCACCCAGCCCGGCCGAGCCAGGGAACCTGTCGTGCTGGCAGCGGAAAGAGCCAGACCCCGTGCCCACGGCACACCCTCGGCGTGTGTGTCTCCCTTACCTACAGCGGGTTCACCAGAGCCCTGGTCGGGTTCTTGACCAGGCCGGGGAGGTTGGCTCAGAAGACGGAAGACTTTCGCTACGTGCACACCGAGGACTGCAAAAGCTAAGCGTCCACCTTCTCACAGTTAGTCTCCGGCAGCCCTGCTCTCCGGCTGCACACATCTCATTAGACTAATGCATTCAGCACAGGCAGAAACTCGATTTACCATAGCTACAGCAATGAATTTCCATTACGATGACAGCTTCAACCACATCATGTCCGGAAAACCAGCCAACCACTGGCTTTTAAAGCGCACACACATTTTACATGCAGAAAACGCGAGGCATGCGTGTGTGTGTGTGTGTGTGTGTGTGTGTGTGTGTGTGTTTCATGTTTCCTTCCTCTTAGCAGCCCAGCTAAGAGAAATGTGCAGTGTAGCTTTTTGCCGACATGAGCTGCAAGGTAATGACACTTCTGCTTCTTCGGTAGTTGCGTCCTTGTAATAAACTGAATTATGTCACAATTGTCAGAAGGGGTGTCTCCAACATTTCGGTTTTCATTACCCCTCCTCTGTTGCCATAGAAACCAGACTGTAACATCGTCTCTTTGTCCCAGCCCTGCAGCAGTGTGGGCTAGCGCCGGGCTTACGAGATACTGGTGAGCTGAAGGAGTAAATATTGGACTTCAGACAAATAAAAACAAAAAGAAATAGTCTCATGCCATCGTTGTTCAGGAGAGAACGTGTGTGTGCAGGGGAGTGTGCACACACAGGTCAGCACCCCGTGGTCAGACGTAGTAACTCTACAGCCGCATGCAACACCTTTGTCATCGCATTAAATCAGCCCCTGGACTTGGGTTCCAGGTCTGGGTGTGCAAGTGCGGGAGTGTTTCCGCACCACGAACCGGGTCGGGGCCTGCCTGGGCTGGAACATCCTGACATAGGAAAAGGGCTGCTATGCATCCTCCGTGCTCTATGGTATTGCTTGTAGCAAACCAACTTATCCTGGAAAAGTGACTTTTTCTCCTTTTTTTTTTTTTAATAAAGTGGAGCATTGCCCATTTCATTCGCCCCATTCTGGACTATTATTCCCAGGTATTTCCTACAAGAAGAAACATTCATCCAACAAACATGTGGCCACCCGCAGGTTTCCTCCTGGGGCTGGGCAACGAGCAAATTTAGCCAGGAGTGGACACCAAGTGGGGCTAATTGAGGCTTAGGCCACAACCTGGACAGGTCCTGGGAGTGAAAAAAATAAACTCCCAACATGAGGCTTTTCTGAATCTTTAGGCAGCGTCACATTAGAAAGAATAAAAACTCTCTCTCCGCAAATTATGACCATAGGGAAAAAATTAAATTTTTTTGAAGTCAGAACATTGTATTTATTGAGCAAGAAGTAGATTCACTATTTAGTTCATTTAATTATCTAATTTTATGGTTTGGTTTGGTTTTGTGTGGGAAAAGGCAAGTTTGGTAGTTTTTCATTTTGGTCATTGAATGTAAGTTGATTTCATTAGAGGAGGAGGAGAGAGAGAGGAGGGAGAGAATGAGGAGAAGAGAAGGAAACAGGACCCAGTGGGTGACTTCAATTCGGCCAACATCTCTCTCAGCCACGGTGGCTGTGTGCATGCGGGGCCGCGAGCACAGCCCCACACTCCGCTCCACAGCACGTGGGGTGGTCTGAGATGCTAAACCCGTCGACACTTTTAAAAGTTTCTTCAGATAAAAAAATAACAAAGCTTCCTCAGATAATCAAAAATATTTCCCAAATCCTATAAAAGAAGAAGACGACTTGACAGAATCTGTCTGAAAGAAAGGAGTTTTTGGGTTTCCTCCCCATTTCGAGAATTTGTGATTCTGATTCTCAGTGCCCGAACCTCCTCACCTCCTCCCAGGTCCCTATTGTTGGGGTCTGTCCTCCAGTGGGTGTGGCTGGGATGCAGGCAGTGGCATCACAAGTCAACCACAAAATGAGCCTGAAAATAGAAATTAACCAAAGCTGGTTTGCTTAAAAAAATAGATAGAGAAATCGATAGATCGATTGATAGATGCCAAATAGATAGATAGATATGCCTTAAGATAGTAAATCCATGTTTTTAAAAATCCTAAATGTTTTTAATTGCAAGAAAAACTTTAAGTTAAACATGTAAGAGAAAAGAAATTTGGTGGAATGTACACCACGAAGGGGTCTGTTAAGAAGAAAGGGGCCCTTCTGAGCGAATGTGTCTGTCTCTAAGCCTTGTGCATCCCTGGGCTGAGATCAGGAGGCTTCAGTTGTGCCACGTTGTTAATTTTCTTTCACCCTGTGGTTACATCTCTGTCTCAGACAGGCTCTGCTCTTTCCACACGAATGCCACTGGGTCGGTTGTTAGCAAAAGGTGCAGTGGGCGCAAGCAGGTTAATATGAGGGCATCCCAAACACAAACTTACTTAGAGGAGTCTCCCCTGGAAGAGTAACAAGTTCTGTGAGCTGCTGGTAATGAGTTAGGGTGGCAACCCGAGCATCAGGTGGAGAGGGCTGTGTCCCGGACCGGGGAGTCAGTGCTGCTGCAAAAACAACCCTTGTTATCATAACCCTAGCTAACATTTACTGGGGAACTACTATGTATGCATCCTATTCACGTTATCTCATTCACAACAACCCTATGATGTCAGTATTGTAAGTACCATCTCCATTTTACAGATAAAGAAACTGAGACTCAGAGATATTAGTTGCCCAAGGTCACACAGCTCTGAAGTGTTGGCTACAGGCTTGGCCCAGGCAGTCCGCTCCCCAAGGCACAGTAATTAATCATGTGGCTACGTGGCTCCCTGGCACTGCCCCTTGTTGCAGCTCTGTCATTAACCCAATAACATTGGCCAAATCGCTGTTCTGTAACAGGAGGGGGGGGGTGGGGTGGGGGACTAGATCATTTTTGTGGTCCCTTAGGGCTCCGACATTCTAGAGTTTGATGAATTGCTTTACCTGCAGGCTGGAACAAACCAATGCTTGCATTGGAGGAGAACCCAGCTGTGGTTGTGGCTATGGCCTTGACTACTAACAGGCAAACAGCTCCTCTCTGCCAATAGACTAAGACCTGGCAAACTAGTGCTTTGGACCGTCAAGTTGTGATGGAGATTGGGGGGAGAGAGCATGGAGAGAGAACAGGGAAGTTTTAAGGCCAGGACTCCATTCCTGAAGCAGCAAAGGAGACCACTCCCCCACACTCATGCGGCCCCTGACTTTGCTTCCACATCAGTCAGCACTAACTGTTCCTCAAGTGTTCCTGGAAGTTTGAGAAGTTTCGTGGTTATGGAAGGTCTGAGGCTTAGGGTCACCGTTTTGCCAAAGGGGAACCTCATTAGTCAGACTAGAGGGCAGAAGGGAGTGATGAATGGCAGACGGCTGGCCTCCCCCTTCCTGCCACCTCTTCAGCTCAAAGCCCTAACTTCCATGGGGCCAGAGCTCAGTTTATGCAACCAGGGACCTTTCTAAATTAAAACCAAGACTGTTCTTTGTAGTGAAAATAAACAGGAACAACTTTTCAACTTCCAATAAAAATACAAAAGTTGGGGGGGTCGCAATGGGGGGATAAGTACACATATGTAATACCTTAATCAATTTTTTAAAAAAGAAGAATATACAATATAACTACCAAAGAGGATGTCATAGAAAACTATGAAAGTAGGGGGAAATGTTCTCAATATATACTTGCTTAAAAATATTGCAGGTTAGAAATCTTATTTTGAAAAAGTATAATGATTTGTAAAATACTAGAAATATGAACCTTGGTAATAGGACTATGTATAATTTTTATCTTCTTAATCTTTCTCTTTTATATTCTCTACAAAGGAAGACCTACTTTTTATGATAGATAACACAAAGTCATATGAATTAAATGATTGATTAGTAACAGAATTTTTCCTTTTAACATCTGCAAACATATTTGCTTGTAATTCTCATAAATCCTAAGTCTTAAATTTATTTGTCATCAATGAAGTAAAAATAAAACCTCTGCCCAGTGGTTGTAGGCTACCTTCAGCCACAGCCTTAGCCAATGCTTCAAGAGCGAAGACTGTCCCCTACTCACTCAGGTCATCCTGCTGTCCTCCACGCTGGCTTCCCCAGTCATTTAGTGCCTTTGAGCCCACGCAGGGTGCTCAGCAGAGCCAACGCAAAATCAAAGCAGACCCCCTGTCCTTCCCCAACAAAGGGCTCCCACAGTCTGTGGTAGGTCAACGTTCAACCACTGGGCAGCTCTAATGTGACCCTGAGGGAAGCCAGGGGTCACATATACCCCAGAGCTGATAACAGTCTTGTTTTAGTAAAGCCATGTACTAAAGACTTAGGTTATTGGGGGAGGGGAAAGTGATCAAATGCAGTGAAAATCACTCCCGTCCAAGGAAAGCAAGACTCATTCAAGTTCTCGTGGACCTAAACCATGGCTCCTCTCAGATGGGGCCTCCTCTCTTTGTGGCTCTGGGCCTGGGGCCCTGGCTGAGATTCAGGGATTGGCTTAGTGGAAATATCTGTGTCAAGGTCTGGCAGTTTTAGTGGTAGCAAGCCCAGAGACCCTCATCCCAGGGCAGTGTCTGGTAACAGGCTGAAAGGGTCAGGGCATGTGCTGACAGCCAGGACAGCTGAGGGGAAAACAGGAGGGACTTTTTCTTTGGTCACTCAGGTGTAAACTCCAAGATGGCTGGGTGTTCCCCACTGTCTCCCCAGCATGTAGCACAGCGTCTGCTCTGTAATAGGAAATCCACAAATAATTATCTATGAATGAATAAAAGAAACTAGGGGTTAAAGAAGGTGACCAATAAATATTAGTATAGATTTTTAGACTTGATTCCTTCCCCCCTCCCAAAAAAGTGATTGACTTTATATGTTTGTCATCAGAAAAAAAAGAAATCTTAATTTGTAAAAATGGAAAAGGTGATTTCTATTTCCTATCGCTCTCCTCTGTTATGTTCTTAAAATGGCATCTCCTTAGGATCATTTCTGCTTGAGCCATGTGAAACTGTGTGAAACTAATAAACTTGTATTCGACATTTATACAGGTGATCGCCAAGCACTTCGGTTTATTTGCTGTTTCCCTTTTCCTTCTAAAATATTTTCCCCAAGTTAAATATGAGAGATCAGTCTTTGAGTGCTGAGAAACTCTTGGAAATAGAGAGAGAGAACCTCAGCCAGACTTGTATGAGCACTCCAAAGAGACAGGAAAAGAGACTGAGAATAAGTAAGGAGTATATTCAATTTCATCTGACAACAGTCACTGCTTCTGGGCCCAATTTTTCTAGGTGTGTGTGTTGTGGAGGAGGAGGAGAGGGGGAGGAGGAGGAGGAATATAGCAACCTAACAGGGGACCAGCTAAGAGAAATTCTACCTTTTTAAAAATTTCATTTAGAAAATAGCCTGTTGGGGTTGCTTGCAGTTTCAGTTTCTAGAATAAAGTCATTGATCACCTGGGGCTCCGTCTCCCTCTATTTGAGGGAAGATCTCCAACATGGGCTCCTTAGTTACCAAAAGGCAAGGAGACCACCATTGTCCTTGAAACAAAACTTGCATCTGAATGCAAATGATGCAGTCTGAAAATTTTCACTCTCTTTAAAAAAAAAAAAAAAAGCTGCTGGTTGGTGAATAAAAACTGGTTGATGAATTTCCCTTCAGGATAACCATCTCCACTGTGGACCATGTCTTTGAGAAGCCCACTTGGGGTAGAAACTGAACCCAGAAAACTGGGTCGGTGGCCAACAAGAAGGATGAGGGAATTAAGGTTGCAAGTAACTAATTTAAAAAGGAAGAGCACTGCCCAGTGGTTGAGCGTTGACCTATGAACCAGGAGCTTTATGTGGGCATGACCCAGCAACTCCGTGATGCCACCAAAGACCTGATCTGAGTCATCCTATGCCTGGCTTCCCTCAGGGTCACATTAGAGCTGCCAGTAGCTTCCAAGCCTCATACTTCGCCGTCACACCCACCGCAGGGACAGCCTCTCCAGGTACCTTGCACTTGGGAGCTAAGCAACTTCTTTCCTAGAGCCTCCTACCAACCCCTCTCTCATCTCATTGGCTAAAATTAGGCCACGCCCATTCTCGAACCAAGGATGAGTCCTCCTTTGAAGGGGTGGAGGGCGGAGAGGCTCTGCTTGCTCCCCGGCGCAGAGCTTCCTGGGGAGGGATGGATACCCCAATGTCAGTGCTCTCAGTAAAAAGGAAGAGGAGTGAGCGCTGAAGGAGGGGGGTCTGGGAGAAGAGAAGATCGCGGGGGCGGGGAGCTGGGAGGATGCTGTGCGCTGCGCTGCTCGTGACCCTCAACCCACGCAGCCTCTCCCCCACTGATCTCCAGGAAAGACCACAGAAAGTGCTCAGTGCTTGATGTGGTTGAATTTCTTGTAGAAACTGGTGAAGAGACTGAGTTTTGCTTCCTGGGTCGATGCAAGTGAAACCAAGATAGCGCAGGAGGAGTCAGGGGCCAAGACCAGAGGGATTCAGAAGCTGCTAAGCCTGGGGGAGTAGGCAGCTGTGCAGGGACCCTGGCTTCCCTGGCTGCGTGGCGTCCTTTAATGGAGGCCGGGGACTCCGGAGAGGAAGGCGGCTGGAACTGCTCCTCCCCAAACGCTCTGGTTAAGATGAAATAGTTGGCACATTGAGAGGAGTGTGTGGAGGCCTGGGGTTACCTTAATCTGGCTGCGCAGTGTGTGTGTGTGTGTGTGTGTGTGTGTGTGTGTGTGTGTGTGTGTGTTGGGGGGCGGGGGGCGGTATAGCCAGGCCCTGCAGGAAGGGATTGGTGGGAGGGTCAGTTCTGTCCTCTTGAATCCTGTGAGGGCTGGAGGCAGGCCTCGGGGAATGGCCGGGTGAGAACTGAAGGACGCTATGGGGACTCAGGGACAGCCTGCTTTCAGCAGCCACATGGCAGCACCCTCTGGGAATGGGCCCTTGGCTGACCTTCCAGGGACCTCAACCATGAATGACCGCTTTGGGGACTCTAAGCACAAGGCCCAGAGAGTTGGGGGGACTCTGTAGAGAGGAATGCCCGCCTCCCCCCAGTTTGTGGGAAGGAGTCCAGCCCAGAGTTATAGTCATAGAAATACCAAAGGAGATGGGAAGAGCAAAAACTGAAATGAAAAAAAAATTTAACAAGGAATGTACAAACAATTTTTTACGTGAAGCTCAGTGGCTCAGAGTGGCTTACCCCTCTGTGCTTTAGCTTCTTTCATCTGCAAATGGGGACAGTGATACCACTGTGAGGATTACAGGAGTTAGAATAGGTAGATGTTAAGCTGTTAAAATAGTACCTGATATATATATATATATATATATATATATATATATATATATATATATATATATAGAGAGAGAGAGAGAGAGAGAGAGAGAGAGAGAGAGAGAGACATATCTATATATATAAAAGCCAAGCGACCGGAATGACCAGTCACTATGATGTGCACTGTGGCAGCCAACCGGTCCAATCAGGGCTTCAATCAGCCCCTCCAAACCTCCTGTGGCCCCTCTGCCTGGCCGGCCCCACTCCCAATAGCCCCCCCAACCCCAATCATGGGCTTTTTCCCCCCTCCTCCTCGCCAGCCCAACCCCAATCAGCCCCCATCGGGGCAGGTAGCTGGACCTCACCCATGCACGAATTCGTGCACTGGGCCTCTAGTAGTGCTACAATAAAGAAGAGGGAATCTAAATGGCATCAACATAGGGTTGGGCAAAAGTAGGTTTACAGTTGTTCATATGGAAAATAATACAATAATTAATAAATAATACAAGAATAAACTGTGTTTCACGTACTCACAACTGTAAACCTACTTTTGCCCCACCCTGTACACGATGAGAAACCAAAGGAAAAGGGTTGATAAAGCAACAAAATTGTAAAAGCTGCAAAGCCGATGGACACAAGAGGGAACTGACCTGGTGGGCCCAAGAAATCTGACCCTTTCATCTGAAGTGGGAGGTCCCAAGAAGCACACGGTTCACACCATAAAGGACACTGAAACTGGAGGCTTCTGGAACCTTCAGAAGTCCAAGCGAGGGGGAGCTAAGAACAAGACCGGACCCTCCCACCCTGTGCTGTGGGTGTTGGCCCCTCAACCTGACCCAACGAAGCTTACTCTGTTCTCAAGGACACAGGCACCGCTGAGGGCAGAGGCGCTGGACCAAGAGCAGCACACAGAGAACGTTCTCGCCCTTGCCTTTGAGACCCACAGCACCGCCCACATTGTCTGCAGCAGGGCTGACCCCCCGGCAGCACGGGCGGATTCCTCTGGGGAGACCGACCGGCCCTGGAGAAGAGATCTACACACACTGACAGATGGGGTTCCCATGGGTCGTTCCAGCTAAACCCCCTTCAGTGACGCTCAGCAGGGACGTGCCTGCCCACACACACTCACACCAGAAGGGCTTCGCTAACCTTGAGCCTTTGACATAAAAGACAGAGACCAAAGCCAACAAGAGGAAGGAAAGGGATCTGGTGAAAACAGGCAAGCCTCAGGGAGAAAAAATAAATTTAAAAAATTACAATTAAGTCCTGACCAGGTGGCTCAGTTGGTTCGAGCATCATCCCATACACTTAAAAAGGTTGTGGGTTCAATTCCCAGTTGGGGCACATACCTGGATTGAGGATTCGATCCCTGGTTGGGGTGCATACAGGAGGCAACTGATTGATATTTCTCTCTCACATCAATGTTTCTCTCTCTCTCTCTCTCTCTCTCTCTCTTTCTCTCTCTCTCTCTCTTTCTCTCTCTCATCAATAAAAAGCATAGTCTTCAGGTGAGGATTTTTTAAAAATTATGATTAATATCCTGGAAGACATAATATAATATATCACATCAATAATATGAGAATGGAGTGCTATTTTTTTAAAACAAGACATTAAAAGGACAAAAGTGTGTTCTTGGAATTAAAAATATGGGAGTAGAAATGGAAATTTTAATAATAATGTCAAAGGATAGTGTCAAGGAAACTCCCAAGATAATAGAGAAAAAAGCTAAAAGCAGGAAAACAGAAGAAATTAGAGGATTAGTGTAGGAGATGCATGGACGGCCAGTGCCCCTTTAAGGGTTCACAGAAGTGAGACACAGGACCCTCCTGGCCCCACCTCCTACACGTTGATCTCGGCCAGCCTTGGGTTGTATTTAGATGTCTTGGTGAAACAAGGGTTTGGGAGCTTCCTAGTGCATTTTGCTGATGTGAATAATCTTAAGTAAATTTTGATTGCAGCAGTTTTTGCTCCTGTGCTTTAATATGTATATTAGAACCATGGAATAAATTTCTTAAAGCTAATTTACACATCCTGCTAAGAAACCACGCTGCTTGGGGAAAGTATGCTAATTGGAATATTGTTGCTCTCTCGTTTAAGAAATCTTTAGTAGGGGAAGCACTCTAAAGACATGCACGTGGGTTTGGAGCTGACACGGGGACGAGGCCCACAGGTCAGAGGGCACCATCTCCTTATTCTCAGAGCTTCATCTCTCAGCAGCCCAGAGGCCACCTCATCAACATCGTAACTCATAAAACTACACTTTAGGCACCACTTTAATTCTCATTTCCAGATGCTGAGCCTCCAACCACATCGCAAGGCCTAGGGACTTTCCCACACAGGGCTTACCAACACGAGGGCACTCTCACTGTGTCTGGGCCCCCAGGCAGCACCCTGGTCACCACATACATCATTACCCATGAAGTTTTAGAGGAGCGAGGAAAGTCTCCCGGGCATGAAGGAGTGTTAAAACCTGAAGGCAGACTGCCCAGTGTGACTCAGTGGATAGAGTGTTGGCCTGTGGACTGAAGAGTCCCAGGTTCGATTCCAGATCAGGGCACATGCCCAGGTTTCGGGCTCAATCCCCAGTGCGGGGAGGGGGGTTGCAGGAGGCAGCCAGTCAATGATTCTCTCTCATCATTGATGTTTCTATCTCTCTCTCTCCCTCTCCCTTCCTCTCTGAAATCAATAAGAATGTGGGGTTTTTTTAAACCTGAAGGCACTGAGTGGGGAACCATCTGAGCCCCAGCTCCCCCACTGGAAACCAGTACATAACGGGGATAAAGGAGTGGGGAGGTAGGGGGCGGGATCAGTCTGTCTGGTGGACCCCTTACCCACTGCATGTGGACAGAGCAGCCTTGGACAAGTTACCTAACCTCTGTCTGGGCTCCTCAGAGTGAAAGTAATGACAGCTAACACACAGAACGGGTGTGAAGATTCTAGAGAACGAGTAGGATCTCTTCTGTGACTTTTGTGGTATTATCAGAGAAACCTCCCTCCCCATCTTCTCAGCTCAACCCCCAAACACATCATCTCTCTCCTGTCACTCATTATATCACATCATACAATATAAAGGGAAGGGTCCTCCATATTGTCCAACATCAGAAACTTATAAATAGTTTAAAATGTGAAGTCGCCATCCTCCTTTATTGTGATTTATAACATTGTATAAGTTTAAGGTATACAGCATGTTGCTCTGATCCATTTATGTACTGCAAAATGATGACCACTGTAGACTTAGCTAACACCTCTGACACATCACATAATTATTATTTCCTTTGTGTGTGTGTGTGTGTGCGCATGTGTGGTGAGAACATTTAAGAGCTAGTCTCTTAGCAACTTTGAAGTCACCTTTCTAATAGGCCAAGATTCTTTCCGTTTTTATTCCAAAGTGGTCTCAAGTTGTAAATCACCCAATTAACACTCATCCAGAGTTATGTATGCCAGACACTGTGCTAGGCGCAGAGGACACAAATACAGTCACAGATACCAACAAACACTCCTTTATATCTGAGCTCTGAGGCCAGGCTGCTTGCATTCAAATCTTGACTTTGTCGCTTTCGAGGTGAGTAACTTTTGGCAGATGACTAAATTTCTATGCAGTTCAGTTTTTACATCTCTAAAATGGGGGTAGATATATAGGTTATTTGTAAGGATTAGATGATATTTAAAATGCTTACAACAATGCCTAGACTGTCATAAGCTCTCAACATATGTTAGCTTTAAAAATGACATAAATAGCTTATAATCTTTTTTTAAAGCATTTATAACATCAAGTGTTCTCCGAGGTCCTGGGTGGGAGAGAGGTAACACAAGTTTGACCTGTGTCATTGATGAATTCCTCCTCCTCCATACATTTCTACTTGTATCCACTGATGTACATAAGGACTTGGGACTCTCCTGGGGGTGAGGGGTGGGTAGGAAGGTTTATTTTTTTCAATGTCATTGCTTTAGACTATTATTTCCTTCCTTCTGCTTGCTTTGGTTTCAACTGATATTTTTTCTAGTTTCTTAGAATAGAAGCTTAAGTTATTGATTGGCAACATTGTTTCTTTTCTAATGTAAGATTTTAATGCTATAAATTTTCCTCCAAGCACTGCTTTAGCTGCAACCCACCAATTAGATATAATGTATTTTCATGTTTGTTTATTTTTCCCAAAATATTTTAAAATTTGCCTTGAGGCTTCATTTTTATCCCATGGATTATATAGAAGCATTTTGTTTAATTTCTAAGTATTGGAGGATTTTCCAGATATTTTGTCATTGGTTTCTAGTGTAATGTCATTATGCTCCAAAGACTTAGTGTGTGACATATTCTCTTTTTTTAATATTTTGGCCTGCCCTCTGGCCCTGGCCTAACAGGAATTCCCTTAATGCTCTCAAGGTAACATCACCACTCTTGTCCATGGGCTGCAGCTCTGGAAGTCAATAAGAGATTTCCATTTCAAAAAGCATGTTAAGAGTCTCTGTATGGGCCATTATATGGCTTATCTTGGTGATTATTCTGTGTGCAATTGAAAATAATGTGTATCTGCTGTTGATGAATAGAGAATTTTGTAAGTATCAATTAGGTCAAATAGGTTAATTATATTATTCAGATCTTCTATATCTAATGATATTCTACTTTTTCTAGCAATCATTGAAGTCTCCATCTATAATTGTAGATTTGTTTCTTTCATCTTTTACTTCTAGCAGTTTTTGCTTTGTTAGGTATATACGTATTTAGGATTGTTGTCTTCTTAGATGATTCATCCCTTTATCATTATGTAGCACACCATTTATCCCTGAAAACATTTGTTTCTGAAGTCTACTTTATCAGATATTAATGTAATATAGCTACTTCAGCTTTCTTTAGTTTTTGCATGGTATTTATTTATATACTTTTACTCATAATGTATCTATGTTTTTATATTAAAAGTGAGACAATTTCAAATGGTCTAATACATATGCAATTGGAATACCAGAAGGAGAAAAGAGAGAGAATGGGGCAAAAAAAAATGTTGGATTAACTTATGGCTGAGAATGTCCAAAAATTCATGATAGGCACCAAACCACAAATCCAAGAAGCTTAGAAACATCAAGCTGAAACCAAACAAAACATCACATCTAGGTATACCATTTTCAAACTGGTGAAAATAAAAGATGAAAGGAAATATTGAAGGCAGCCAGAGAAAAAAAGGTATATTACATTCCCTGGGGGAGGCAGGGGACCCTCAAAGAGTAGTCAGAAACATTTAGTGCCCTCTGAGGTCATCAATCCAAAATTTTTTAAAAACATAGAATTGATTTCACCAAACGTATAGCAACTTCTTTTTGCAGAAATCCTAAAACTTTGAATAACATGCCCTTTGACCACCAGATATTCCAGAGCACAGAGAAGTGCCTTATTCAAAGTAACCCAGGAAAACAATTCCCCACACACCAGCACACTTCTGTCACTCACCAACTTCTTCATCAACCTGCCTGCTCTGCTCAAAGACCTGCCGGTGACTTCTGTGCTGTTATCTCCACAGGCCTTACAGAGGGGGTTGTGGAAGAGCAGTAAACTCGTAGGCACATTCAACTTTGGGGAAGAAGGAGTCTACATATGTTGCCCACCCAAACTTCCTGAAGCAGGTTTTAGGAATTGGGAAGGGGACTTTACCACACCCTGCTCTCGCAAGAGTTAGAGAGACCACTATTGAAGAGAGTGGCAGTATGGCACCAGGACTGGTGGCGATGTCCTATTGACCAACTTTGACACCTGCACCATGGTTTCCCTACCCCTGAGAAAGAGGGAGGAAACCAAAGCATGGGGCGGGGGGGAGCAAACCAAATAAGGGGGAACCATTAAGGACCCAGTATCAGAATGAAATGAGTGTGTGTTTGTGAAGCTACATGTAACATGGTAGATAGAGGAAAATCTTACCTTATAATAGACAAATATGCAAATTGACCGCACCTTCGCTACGCCCAAGCCACGCCCACCAACCAACCACGCCCACCAGGAAACTGTTGCAGGGACCTTGGGGTGCCGCCGAGCCCAAGGCCGGGAAAGCCGCCCGAGGCTTTCCCGGCCTTGGGCACCAGTGG
Source organism: Cnephaeus nilssonii (assembly GCF_951640355.1). Classification (NCBI taxonomy): domain Eukaryota; kingdom Metazoa; phylum Chordata; class Mammalia; order Chiroptera; family Vespertilionidae; genus Cnephaeus; species Cnephaeus nilssonii. The sequence goes on along the minus strand of NC_137080.1, from coordinate 38,493,696 downwards.
GGAGCCTGCACGGATCACAGGAAACCACTGGGGGTCGGCTCCTGCAGTCGGTAGCAGGGACGCTGGGTGCGGCGAGCCCAAGGCCAGGAAAGCCTGGGGCGGAGGCTTTCCCGGCCTTGGGCACCAGCGGGGAGCCTGCAAGGATTGCAGGAAACCACTGGGGGTCGGCTCCTGCGATCCTTAGCAAGGATGTTGGGTGCGGCCGAGCCCAAGGCCACTGCCCGGGGCCAAGCCCCGACCCTGAAAAAGGCAGAAGGCGGTGGCCACAGCCAAGGCCTGGGTCCCCGGTGCCGGCAGAAAACTGGTGCAGGCAGCCAGGTGAATGAAGGTCTATTGCACGAATCTTCATGCAAACGGGCTACTAGTTAAAGAATAAAATGTAAACCATAACACAGAGCAATTAAATGATGGGAAACCTGACTGTTTCTGCTGCAGGGAGGAGGGAGAGAATGAAGAGACTGACAGACAGAAAGCGTGTGTTGAGAGGGTGGGTGTCTCCTGGGGCAGGGCTGACACACAAAAGCTTAAGCTGTATGTCCAGAAGGAGGGCACCAAGGAGGGAAGGCACAGTGATTAAAGAGTCTTGTCTACCTGAAACGTATTGAGAAAACGTTCTGAGTGTGCTCACAGTGCAGTAAGAAGCTGCTGATGAGAATGAGGTGCAGGCACTGGTTAGCGGCCACAAGCCTCAAACGTCCTCGCGGGTGCGCAGAGGGTGTGATGCCCCAGCTGTTCCTGTGGCTCAGCTGGATCAAGGCTTCCTGGCTTTACCAAACAACGTTCTTTTTAAGGACAGGATCCAATTCATTTTCCAGACAACTACCTCAGAAGCCCCCAGTTACAGCAGGGGGACTCCCTCCCTGCAGTCAATTCCCCATCCCATTTGTTCACTTGCCAGCTTTGCACACTATATATTTTAGAGAGAAAAAAAAATCATATCCCCAACATAGTGACACAAGGGATCTTACTTTGGCAAAAAGAACCATCTGAAATTAGGCTTGGCGGCCAACAAAACCTGCCCTACCGCAGCAGGACATGATGGCCCTGCCTACCGAGTTAGCATGGCCGGAGCCTGGGAAGCTCCAGCAGGCCCGGCAATGGTGGGAGATGGCGCGTGCTATTAGCTTGTTTTCACACTGGCCTTGGCCGCCACTGGAAAGGTGATGGTTCTGTGGAGATTACAGGGTGATGGGCTGGATTCCTTTTCTCCAAGAACCAAAGGAGGAACTGGGGTTGTCTCACTTGCTTGCATGGCTTCCTGTTCCTAATTAGAATATTCAAATCTTGTGAGGATAAGGTGACCAAAGTCAGAGTCTGAAACGCATCCGTGACTAAGCTCCCTTAGAAAGAAGTAGGCAAGGTATTACTTGGACTCCTCAGATTTCAACTGGGTGTGACAGAACACGGAGCGGCATTGCAGTTTTATCGTCTGAGTGAGGGGAGACTGCGTGGAGGTGGGGTTTTATGAGACCCAAATTACTATGAACATTTACTACACAAGTTCTTAAATGTTCACCTCAAATCCCCCCAATGCCTGCCCTTGTTTTTTGTTTGTTTGTTTGTTTGTTTTAAATATATTTTATTGATTTTTTTACAGCGAGAAAGGGAGAGGGATAGAGAGTCAGAAACATCGATGAGAGAGAAACATCCATCAGCTGCCTCCTGCACTCCCCGCAATGAGGATGTGCCTGCAACCAAGGTACATGCCCTTGACCGGAACCGAACCTGGGACCCTTCAGTCCGCAGGCCGACGCTCTATCCACTGAGCCAAACCGGTTAGGGCAGCCTTTGTTTTTCTTTCCTGGACCTGTTCCCAGCTCGCCATTGAACTCGGGTGCCACATTGTTGGACAAACCTGTGGGGGATGCTCTGCTCACAGTCCTGGTCCCACCTGCGGTGAGAGAAGACACGCGAGCCCTGCCTGGGAAAGAGAAGGGTCCTCCCGAGGGGAGAGGGAAGGCTCGCCGTGGGAAGGAAAGTGCCTCGCAGACCAAGCTTAGGTGTCCAACAGGAAAGCAAGTTCTCGCATGAAGCCAGCACCGCCCGGTTCCAGGAGCTTCCTGACAGAAGCTCGGGCCTTGCAGCCGAGGCCCTGCATCGAGGTGCTGCTGGGAACCCTGAGAGAGTCCTCTTTCAGGCACCAATGAACTGCACCTTCACTCATCAGGGTTTCCTTGGTGTCACGGGGTACATTGTATCTCCCCAAGAAAGACATGTTGAACTCCTTACCCCCAGGACCTCAGAACATGACCTTATTTGACATAGAGGTCATCAGAGTAAAGTGAGGTCATTAGGGCGGGCTCCATGACAACATGACTGGTGTCCTTACAAAAAGGAGAAATTTAGACGGAGACAGACGTGCATAGAGGGAAGACGATGTAAAGACACAAACCAGGAGAGAGGCCTGGGACAGGTGCTCCCTCACAGCCCTCGGAGGGAACCAGCGCTGCTGACCCCTGCGTCTCAGACATCCGGCCTCCAGAACTGTGAGGCAGCACATTTCTGTCGTTACAGCAGCCCTAGGAAACGCATACACTCGGCTTTCTCTCCCCCAAGACCAAGCAGGTCAGGGCCAGGGGGAGCCAGTCTACGTTTGAGCCCGTCTGATCCAGGGTGGGATTCCACAGTGGAGTGAGGGAAATGGGCTCAACAAGGGCCCCGCAGTGTTATTAGGATTGTAAAGGATTTGTTCCCTTATAGGGGATTGAGTCCCTTGGCCCCAAGTCTAAATGGAATAATGGGATGGACACATAGCCTGTGTGTGCGTGTGTGTGTGTGTGTGTGTGTGTGTGTGTGTGTGTGTATGAAATGGTTACCCAGAAGTGAGGTCCCCGGGAGGTGCCCGCGGCCTTGTTCAGGGAGGTGTACAGGTAGTATCATGACTTCCAAGTTTTTGCCCCACAGAACAGTTCCTGTTTAGCTTGGACTCCCGTCAGAAAGTAAACCTCCCTGCCAAAAAGTCAAAATCCATATTTGCCCATAAAAACAAACCAATATAAAAAGATTCCCCTCCTTTACTTCAAATGGATAAAAGAAGTCGTAAAACTGTTATTCTCGAGAGCATTTAAGACCTTGCTCCCCTGGCACATGTCATCAGTTTAGCTCAAATAAACTCATAAAAATTCAAAATATATTTACTAAGCTCCACGAAAGGAAAGGCTCCCCAGATGTAAAGGGCAGCCGCTTTAATCGACTGCCATGATCCATTGCTTCTTTTAAACTCTATTAAGAAAACTGATGGGTCCTAGCCGGCTTGGCTCAGTGGATAGAGCATCGGCTTTCGGACTGAAGGGTCCCAGGTTCAATTCCAGTCAAGGGCACATGCCTGGGTTGCAGGCTCAATCCCCAGTAGGGGATCTGCAGGAGGCAGCTGATCAATGATTCTCTCTCATCATTGATGTTTCCATCTCTCTCTCCCTCTCCCTTCTCTAAAAATCAATAAAAATATATTTTTTTTAAAAAAGAAAGAAAACTGATGGCTTGTACATGAGTTGTACATGAGTTTAACTAAAACAAAACAGAGAGACGTTGGATTTTTTTGTTAACTAGCTGGGTATTTATAAATGGAATTTAAAATATGTAGATAGGAAGCCATTCAAAAGGCCCAACAGAAATGACTCTCTTATAACGAGAGCTTCCTCCTCCCTCCGTATAGTATATTCATTCCTGGCTAGAGTTGCCAGAAAAAAAAATACAGGACACTCAAGTCCAATTTAAATTTCAGATAAACAAGGAATATTTTGATTTCCCAAAATATATTTTCATATTTATATTTAATATAAATATTGCATGGGGCACACGTATACACTAAAATATAACTTGTTGTCTATCTGAAACTCAAATTTCCCTCCGCATCCTTTTGTGTGTGCTAAGTCTGGCAGCCCTGTTCCCAAAGCAAGCCCCACACCGCTCAGAGGGACTGTGCTGGGCGCGTCCCAAGGAGGATTGCATTTACTGTGGGGGCAGCTGAATTACCCCCTGCTGGGGAGACCCTGCAAGTTCACCCGGTAACCCCTCTGAGGCACTGGACCAGGGTGGGGGTGCCTGGGACAGTGGCGGGGGCGGGGCTGTGGAGGCAGGGCGCCCGCCGGATCCCTCCGACGGAGGAACCCAACATTGAAATGGCAATGCCGTCCCAGGGGGCCGGTCCTGGGTGTGGGCGAAGGGGACCTGGTGAGGACTCGGGGTCGGTGAAGTAGCGGGTGCCCGGGCCGCCGTGGCTCTGGAGTGTCTGGGGCCCGGCGAGTGGCGGTGAGGTCGCCGGCGGAGATGGAGGATGGCAAAGGCGCCCCAGCCACACCCGCGCTGGTCGCGGGCTGTCCTCGTTCCCCGCCGGCCTGGTCTAGGCCACCTCCCGCCCCCTGGTGGCCACAACTGGAGACGCCACTCGCTCATTCAGTTCCCGGTTAGAATCCAGACACCGGGCCTGAGGGCCAGGACTTGGAGTGGGGGACGGGGGAGCGGGAGAGGGGTCCTGGGGGAGCGAGAGGGGGGTCCTGGGGGAACTAGTACTTCCTGAGGCTGAGAAGAGAGTGTTTTCACCTAAGACACCTCATTCACTATCTTCACGGACAAGGGAATCACAGGGATACATAGATGATAGATTAGATAGATAGATGATAGGTAGATAGATATAGGTAGATGATAGATGTAAATGGATAGACAGACAGATATAGGCTTAATAATCGGTTGTATAACTATAGATACAGCCCACTGGTTCTGTTTCTCTGCAGAACCCTGAGTAATTCAGTAACCCTGGGGCCTGGGGCCCAGCTCAGCCCAGACCCATCCTTCTCACTTACTCCAGAATCTGGCTCCATCAATACAACCTCTTGTCTTGTCAGTCTTTCTTATCCAATAGATCATTTCCTCCCACATAAGACACATTGCTGTTTCCTCCCATCTTAAAAAAAAATTAAAAAATCTTGATTTCAATGCTCATCCACTGGGGTTTTTGGTCCTCTTTGCAACAACATTCCTCTAAAGAGTTACCTATGCGGTCTGTCCCCCAGTTCTCTCCTCCCATTCTTTGTTTGCCTTTTTCTTGTGAAATGTAACACATATACCAAAAAAAATAGGGGTGGGGCGTAAAAATAGAAGCAGGCAGCTTAATGATTTATCTCAAAAATACCCTTGCTACAACCATCCAGGTAGAGAAATAGCAGGTTAGCAAGAGCACAGAAGCCTTCTCCACGCCCCTCCCACTGCCTACCCCTGTCTGCTCCAAAGGTATCCACCATCCTTTTACAAAAATCACCCCCTGACTTTACTGTTTTACGATCTAGGCATGCATTTCTTTAAAAAACAAACCAACAAACAAACAAAAAACACTGTACTTTAGTTTAACCTGTGTTGTTTTTTTAACTTTACTGGAATAATAAAAAACATCTATGTTTGGTTTATTTCACTCAATATTGTTTTGGTAAAATTCACCCATGTTGACATACATAACTGCATTTCATTTATTTTCATTACTTTATAGAATCGCATCCCAGCACTAGTTATCTATTGCTGCGTAACAAATTACCCCAAAAGTTAACAGCTTAAAAATTACATTTATTTATTTATTTATTTTAATATATATTTTTATTGATTTCAGAAAGGGAGAAGGAGAGATAGAAACATCAATGATAAGAGAGAATCATTGATTGGCTGCCTCCTGCACACCCCACAATGGGGATCAAGCCTGCAACCCAGGTATGTGCCGTAACCAGGAATCGAACCTATTACCTCCTGGTTCATAAGTAGACACTCAACCACTGAGCCATGCCAGCTGGGCAACACTGACATTTATTATCTCACCTATACTCTGAGAGTCAGGAGTCATTTGTGGCTTAGCTGGGTGTTCTGGCTTAGGATCTCTCATTGTAGTTGCAGTCAAGCTGTTGCCTGAGGTTGTCATCTCTGAAGACCTATCTAGGGCTGTGGGATCTACTTCCAAATTCACTCACACGGCTGTTCACAAGAAACTAGTTCCTCACCACTTGGGCCACTCCATAGGGCTGCTCATGTCATAGATTCCCCAGAGCCAAGAGTCCAAGAGAAAAAAAGAGAGAGCTCTCTCGCTTGTGAGAGAGCTCCCCAGATGGAAGCTGCAATGCCTTCTGTGTGTTACACTGTCACTTAATCTTAGGAGTGACACGCCATCACTGGCTATATGCGATCGATCACACAGACCTTCCTGGTCCAGTGTAGAAGGGGACCAGCCAAGGATGTGAGCGCCAGGAGAAAGTGTTCATTGGGGGCCATCTTGGAGGCTGCCAACCACAACCTTTGCATAAACACAGAAGAATGTATTTATCCATTGTACTCTCAGTCCACATTAGGTTGCTTCTAGTTTGGGGCCGTTATGAATAGAACATCTGTGAACGGTCTTGTACATGTCTATTGGTACACATGTGCATGCATTTCTGTTGGATAAATACCTAGAAGTGTCATTGCTAGGTCACTGCCTGTGCATAATGTCAACTTTAGTACCTAATGGCAAACTGTGTAACAAGTTGATATACAAATTTATAGTCCTCCCTGGAGTAGATAAAATTTCCAGTTGATATGAATCCTCAGTACCATTTGGTATAGTCAATCTTTTCAACTTCCGCCATTCTGGTGAGCATGTAGTGATAACTCACTGTGATTTTAATTTGCATGTCCCTGATGAAGAACAAGCTTGAACAGCTTTTCATATATTTTTTTTTGGGGGGGGTGGTTAAGATACGTTTTGTGAAGTAGTAGACCTGGAAGCACAGCAGTCAGACCCTCCTTCAAGGAGGTGGTCAGCAGACAGCCTTAGGCAGCAGCTCCTTTAGGGTCGGCCAGAGAACCACCTTGTCCAAGGTCACGCTGTTCCTGGGAGCCCCTGCCCTGACTGAGCAAGGCCACGTCAGCCTGACACGGGACACGTTAACAAGCAACATCACTCCTGAGCCACAGCAGATTGGCCCAGACTTAGCTAGGCCTACATCGAAGTTCAACTCCTTCCTCGGCCCACTCCTGCTTCCTCCCCTTTTTGTTCAGAATAAACATCGTGCACCACAAACTCCTTCTCAGGGTCTGCTTCTCAATGACCCAGCCACCTCTTAAGCCTATTGTCCATTTTCCTATTGAGTTGTCTTTTTTTTTTTTCCTTACCAATTTGTAGATTTTACTTAGTATGGATGGATTCAAGTGCTTTGTCAATTACATGTGTGGCAAATAGCTTCTCCTGCTCTGGGGCTTGCCTTGTTCATTGCTTTATTGTGTCTCCGAAAACCAGAAGCCCCTCATTTGGATGTAATTTAATTAATAATTAATCACATTATTTTTTTCCTTTTGAGACATGCCCTTTGTATCCTACTCTAAGGTCATGAAGAGATTGTCCTGTATTATATTCTAGCAGCTTTTATTGTTTTGTCTTTCAAATTTAGACTTAAAAGCCACCTGGAATTAACTGTTGTATAAGGCATGAGATGGGGGCCATATGTCATTTTCCCCCAGATGGATAGCCCATTGTCCCAGCACATTTTGAAGATGCCTTCCTCCCCCCACTGTTCTGTGTGCCAACTTGTTACATATATTATGTGAGTCTGTGCCCACGTGTGCGTCGGTTTCTGGATTCCCATTGGCCCCTTCGTCTGCTCTTGTCCCAATACCACAGTCATAATTCCCATTCTCTTTCAAGCCCACTCAGAGTGGGAGTGGGGCTTTTGTCTCCAGTTGTTCCACTGAAATTGCTCTTATGAAGATTAGCAACACCTCCTCTTGGCGAATCCAATGGTCGATTCTCAGTCCTCAGTTCGCTTGCCTTCTCAGCTGCAGTTGGCATTTATACTCACTTCTCACTGTCACAGCATCTTCTGGAACACCATTAGTTTTCCTCTGTGGGTGCAACTGGGAGTGCAATTCACTTCAAATCAGTTCTACACACACACACACACACACACACACACACACGTTCTCCACTCACACACACACATTCTCCACACTCACACATACAAGTTCTCCACACTCACACACATAAGCTCTGCACATTTACACACACACACACAAGCTCTACACACACACACACACACACACACACACACACACGCGCGCACACACAATTAACTTCCCACGACAATTCTACCCCATGGCAGTGGCTTGAAGACTAAAACCCAGGAATTTTGTTCCTATCCCTACATCCCAGCTCTGCTGATACTAACTAGGCTGCAGAGGGGGAGGGGGAGGCAGGCACTTGGTTCAATGGGATTACAAGCACCTACTAGCAAATGCAAAGAAAACTTTACAAATCACACTGAGATGGAGGAAGGCTTTCCTTGCTAGAGATTTTGTTCTCACTCTAAAACCTATTCTTCTTTTTAACACACTGACACATTCACAACCTCGGTTTCGGTATTAGCAAACCAAAACGCCATCTGAAATGCACTGCGCTTGCAGCGTCACTCCTGACATTTCGTGAGACACCCTGTCATTAAGTCAGCGCCCGAGAAGGATGTGGGGGTTTCCGTGTATAAAGAAATGATGCTCTGAATCCTAACACGACTGTCTCACTTACAAGTCTCAAAAGCACTTCACTGAAAATCACATCAATCCTTATAATTTCCATGATAATAGGCCTAGATCAGTGTTGTGAGGAGGGCTGGGGGAGATGGGGCAAGATCCTTGGGATCCTGAGACAAGGAGGAAGGGCAGCGTTCTGAATCAAGAGCTGGGGGAGCTGCAACTCCAAGACGCCAGGAAGGGGTGTCTTGCCTCTCCCTTCAACTCGGGGCCCCTCCTGATGCTCCCCATCTCTCTCTCTCATGTGTCAAGAAGAGGAGTTGTAGGCTTTGGGAGAATTTGGAAAGTGATGCACATCAGAGCCAGTGGCTGGAGTCCCAAGAATGTGGCACAAAATAAATGAAGTTGAGAAATTTGGGTGTGATTAATAAAGGAAGCAGGCTACTTTTGCAAAGACACAGGTGCAGACTGATGTAGAAATGAAAGAGGCTATAGTATTCCAGAAATATTAGTGAATATTGCCTTGAGAATCTGCAATATGGCTTAGAGGTCATGATTTTTAAAATCTCATTGAATTTTAGTCACATGCCTAATTTCTTATCAAAATATCAGCAAATTTGATTGCCCTCTCTATTCACCTGCATCATCTCTAAATAAATTTTCACAGCTAGAAACAAACAAATTTCCCCTCAAAAGATGGTCAGGTGTCAGCATGACTGTCCAGAAAAATATTTCAGAGGGTCTTCAGTTATTTCAACCAATGGGGGTTCCAAACACTCCCCGGCTTAGCAGCGTCTCAGGAAGGACAGGGCTAACGGAATGGCGACTCCCCGACCAGGACTCAGACTCACTGGAGGCAGACAATTGGTTTGTTGGGAAGAGCGTGGAGGATTGTTGTTTGGGGAAGGACAGGCTTTGGGGTTGAGGTTTTGGGGAGGGATGCAGAGAGCAATAATAATCTTTTATGGTTACAATATACAACAGTGTTCCCGTTTTAAACACCCTTTTTCCACTGTCATGCTGGACCAGTTTCAACTTGGAAAGTTCTGGGTATTTTTCAGTTGGTGAACTATCTTCATTTGTAATATAAAACTGTCTTGTCAACAAGGTAGAACATTCGTAAGAGGCTTACATGCACATTATTCTCCAGGACAATGACCTCGCTGGTCCTCTTTTTTTGCTAAAAAGAACTCAAGCTCTGTATTTCTTTGTAAATAGAGGTTCTATATATTTTGAACTCCAACTTTTGAGAGACAATTTCTCGTGGATAGCTCATGTTTCTGCACACAACTTTGCTTGCAGATCCTTTAAAAGATTAGGTTTTCTGAGCTCAAAATTCTTCAGCTGTGACACACACACACACACTGCATGTGCAGCACCCGCCTGGGCTAATCCACACACAACCCCCAATGGAACCTGGGGGTCAAGAGGAGCGGATGGGGAATGAAGTTCCCTCTCGGGCCTTCAGTGTCTCTGACCTGGGAGTCCCATCTTCTGCCAGTGTCGATGGCCCTGAGGTGGGTTAACTCATTAGCTTGCACAGAGTAAAAATCTCAGACCTCTCATAGCTCTTAAAAACATCCAAAAAATTTAAATTTGTAGAAAAAAAGGATTTCTTTGTCCTACCTGACTTCCTACCTCTCTCAAGAAAACAATCTAATACAGTTCTGAAACAATGAGCGAATATGGATTGTCTCCTGTGGTTTGTTGCAAAGGGACTTAATGTTTCCAGCCAGAAAACCGACAAGTGAATTGAATGTATTAAAGGACACACATAGGAAAGGAAACTGTTAGATAGGAATAACAGAGGTTAAAGGAAAAGGAAATAATCCTAGAATTCAGAAATATAAATGCATTAGAAAGCATGTCTTAATTGTGGTTCTTAGTCCCACAAGCTAAACCATTCTGTATTTCTGGAAAGTGCAGTCATATCGCCCTCTACTGGAACCACACTGAGAACTACAGGTAACAATTTGCAGTTGCTTTGTGGACTCTTCGCTCCTATGTGGCATCCGTTGCTGATATTATCCAGATTTAACCTCATGTAGCCAGACCTCGGAACCTCGGGTATTCAGACGTGAGAGGAACATAGCTCCCTTTGCAGACCCAGCTTGACAGGTTTTGCTGAACCACCTAGTGCTGAAGAGAGTAGATAGCCCTTACCACACTCACCTTTAATTTGTAGTAGTCACTGATTGTGGGGACCACTAACCGAGCTGCAGCCTTTGCTGGAAATCAACCCACCAGCCCTTCTGCCCTCACCTGCCCCACTTCCATTCCATGGGCCCCTCCCCTCTTCCAGTAACCCCCATCACCAAACCGACTCAGTTCCATCTCCAAAAGCATCACTTTGCTCTTGGGGCTACTGTAGGGATAGACACAGTGAATGCCAACCCTTCGACTTCAGCAGAGTAGCACAACTGTGAACTCAAATGGTGATTTGCCAAAGGTCCAAACCTTAATTTTAGCTTAAATGTCACCCTATCAGTACTTCAAACACAGCGTTTCCAAATGTTTTTACCATGCATTGACATCAGAAGGAATATATAATACACCAATAAAATGTATTATTTATTTATAAATTATATAAGTGTACAATTGAACAATATATTATGTACATTATAAAACACACAAAAATAGAAACTTTAAAGGATGAGATTAAATACAAACAACCACTTTAACATTTCCCCAGTGGACTGATCATCCCATGCCCTGCGATGTGCACCCCCACCTGAGACCACCACCCTCGAGCCTGCCAATGATTGCTGCATTTGGATTTTTAGCTCAGGTTACAAAAATGTACAAGATCACAGCTTTTTTTTAAAGTTTTGCAAAATAGCCCTAGCATCAAGTTTAAATATGTGAAGATGCTTAATGCTAACTTCTTAAGACGTATTTGGATTAATCACAACACAGCTGGTAAAATGTCACATTATGGTTCACTGTTAGGCTGTTTCACTTTAAGGCAGACTATAATAGGGGATTTCAAGGAGTTGAGTAAGAATATTTGGGAAGAAAAAATGCTTTAAAGAAACACACACAAACAAGGTCGAGGATTTGCTTTCTTTTTTAAGCCAATAAATAGCTAGCACCTAAAAATATAATCCCTCTGCCTACAGTGGAAAGACTGAAAAAAAGACATTCCAAACAACGGATATTAGCTAATGCTAAAGGATTAAAATAGATTGCCACACATCTGCCCCGATACTAGTGTCCTTAGGAACACAAATTCTTGCCCTGACTGGTTAGAGCACTGTCCTACACACCAAGGTCGCGGCCGTTACGGGATATACTGGAATCAACCAATGAATACATCAGTGGAATAACAAATCAATGTTTCTCTCTAAAATCAATAAATAAATAATGTTTTAAAAAAAGAAAATACAAATTATTTTCTTTTCATAGCCCCAGTATCCAATCACAGACCCAGGAACACAGACACTCAGTAAATAGACAATGAATGATGATCAACAATCCTCAAAAACTATTTGAAGTGCTGAATTACATTTGAAAGAAGAATTGTTGCTAAAGAACATTCCAGTATCTGGTTTTGGGTGGCTAAAGCAAATACCTGGGAAAAGATTGTGGTCAAGAATAATATGCTCAGCCCTGGCTGGGTGGCTGTACACAAAAAAGGTTGTGGGTTTGATGCCTGATCAGGGCAAATACCGAGGTTACGAGTTCAAACCCTGAACGGGGTACGTACAGGAGGCAGCTGATTGATGTTTCTCTCACTCTCAAATCAATACACATATCCTGGGGTGAGAAATAAGAATAATAATAATATGCTCAGAGCCTCATTACATTCAACACCTCCCTTCCCTTCCCCACCCTCCTCCCGCTCTACTTCCCCCAGGGCCTGAGCTTCCCACCACACAGTGGAGCAATTCGGATCCACAGGCTGGTCCTTCACCCCTCAGTGCAAGCCGGGAGAAATAGAACAGAACATTTGTTCGATACAACCTCATTCAATGTGCCCCTTAATTTTTAAAAATTGACCAAAAAATTTAAAGGGCTTTGAGATTGAGTTATACACATAGAAGACAGCGTGGGGCCTCAAGTTTTATAACCCTAACATGTACAACTGCTAGACTTTTAATTGTGGTTTCCTCTTGGGAGAGTTTAATAGGTACTTCACCAATTACAAAGATATTATGCAACTTAATTTCATAATATTTCACTTTGTATACACACACTGAGTGTTTTCATCTATAAGTTCATGTATCCTGATGACAAAATGTCACTTTCTTGATGGGAACAAAAACGGGAACTACACTCAATAAGGGTTTTCATTAGATTAAATGCAAACCAGGGTAAGTTTAAGTCGGTTCTTAAATCTCAGTCAAGAGAAAGAAAAATGGGACGCAGAGTTTCCAGACTTGCTGGAAAGATGAGAACCATAACCCGAAGGCTCAAGCCTTTCATTACTGTGGTATGGACTCATTAGAGGAAAATGTACTTATTTTATGGGGAAGTACATATACAGGGTGGGGCAAAAGTAGGTTTATAGCCGTGAGTACATGGAACAGAGTTTATTATTGTATTATTTATTAATTATTGCATTATTTTCCATATGAACAGCTGTAAGCCTACTTTTGCCCCACCCTTTATATCACCAGAAGGGCAAAGGAATAACGAGTGGTGGGTTGAAGTGATGCTGTTTTGGTAAGCGCTGTGGGGAGTTACTGGGTTGTGAAATCATCCTTACTAGAGTCAAACAGAAAGAAGCCAGTTATTTCAATAAACTGATAAAGCCTCTTTAAGAGAAAATAGCCACTAGAATAGAAATTCCTTTCTTGGAAAGAATTTTTCAAGAGAACCATGACATATGCATGTTACACAGTTTGGTTTGCTCACTTTGCCTTCACGCCACATGCTTTCTCCAGCCTCCCCTTTCACTGACGCTAGAGGCTGGCTCACTCCCTTCCACCACCACCAGCTGCCTCCCCTGACACCGGAGCTTCCCAGTAAAACCTGACTCAAAAATTAAACCCATTCCTGACTTGCAAAATGAAACAAATCCTCAGTGGCACTCCTGCCTGCCAAGGAAGGGTCTCACACCTTTAAAAAGAAAAACAGGTGATGGAAGTTCCAATGGAAAAGCTACTTTCACTATATCTCAGAGAATACCACATCCTTAATTTAGAACCCCCAAAAAATTCATGTTTCTGGTAATTTTCAAGTTTTATTTCCAATTACTGCAGTAACAAAATACCAGTACTAATTCTGCATGAAAGTGGCAAACTTTTAAATACACAAGGTCACAAATTAGTATTCCGATAGTACTTTGGCCTATGAAGATTTTGATAGGAGAGTATTATTACAATCAGTCCTGTAATATTAGAAACTTATGCTGCCTCCATACCTAGTCATAAAAATATTCATCTTACTTCAACGATTCATCACGTATACATTCCTACTCTTTATAAGCACTCTCCTTCTAGGATGCAGTGTGAGAGGGAAATTCCTCCCATTCATGGGTTTTTCTATGGTATGTATATAGAAAGAGCAGTCACTTCAGCAGTAATGTACAATATTAAATTTTTAGTTGGAAAATAAAAGAATTATTATTATCCTATTATATCCTTTCTCTGGGAGTAAAAAGACACACACCATTACAAACGTAAAACGAGTCAAACTTCTATTTTATTGACAGGAGTCCAAAATGAATACAAAAAATGCCTCCTTTGCATTTATATATTTTTTTCCTTAAAAGGCTTGTGATAGAATCAGGTAGATTAAAAGCTAAGAATGTGTTTCAGCTTTTATAATGAACCTTTAAAAAAAGGTTTATTAACGTAAGTCACCACATCAGAGAACATATGGTCCCACAATCATTTTTAGATCTATAGCTTACAAAAAGAACTAGATCCTGCATTGATCTGCTCAAATAGAGGCTTAAAAATGTTTTAAGCCATTAAAAGCCATTTTTATAGTCTGTCTATTAATTCTGGGAAATTAAGAAAGGAAAATCCCAAAATGTAGCCCTCTATTTAATGTGGAATGTGAGCGAATGCCAACTTATGATGACAGCTAAAAATAAAAAGTTTAAAGCTATAAATGGAACTGTGATAAATAATCTTGTATCACTGCAAAATGTCAATAAATGAATGATAGCGCTTACCAAGATTAAAACTTGAGCAGATGTTACTTAAAACATAGTTGTGATGTTTATCATACTTTAATGTTTGCTAAAACTAAAACTGAACAAAGAAGTTGCTCATTTATAGACTGTTTTTCATGTACTTTTTCTTTTACTGGGACCATAAATTGATCAGATAATACATAGCCCACACTTCTGGACGTTATAACAAAGGGTTTATTATCATTTGCAGATGAAGTAAATGCACCCTCCCATACTTGAAAGGCTTAACAAGCCTTACGCATTTTTTCAGACTGTACCAAGGCACCAGCACTTCCTAAGTTATATTATGCACCCATTTCTAGGAAAGAATACCTCCCTCAACATCAGTTCTGCACTGTTTCTGGTTTATTATACACTTCCAAAACAGCAAAAATTTGCAAACATGTGCAAATATGGTCCATTTGTAGTCCTGCTTAGTCATCATCTTCCTCTTCTTCTTCCTCTTCCTCAAAGCTATCTTCAAAGCCCTCGCTGTCCTCCTGGTCTTCATCCCCCTCTATTGCTGTATCCCACTGTGGGTGATTTTCTGGCACAGGCTTAGCCTCATGAACTTCCAACTATAAAGAAGAATTAAATGTAGACAACAGAAATGTTGATAGGCATAACTGATTTAAAAAAAAAAAAAGGTTTTCTTTGACCAAAGCATTTATAAATAACTAGAGGCCCGGTGCATGAATTCGTGCACCAGTGGGGTCCCTCAGCCTAGCCTGCGGGATCTGGCCAAACCCAGCTCTCCGACATCCCCCGAGGGGTCCCGGATGGCAAGAGGATACAGGCCTGGCTGAGGGACCCCACTGATGCATGATCAGGGCCGGAGAGGGACACAAGAAGTTGGCCAGCCAGGGAGGGACCACGGGAGGACTCCAGGGCATGTCCAGCCCATCTCGCTCAATCCCAATCGGCTGGACCCCAGCAGCAAGCTAACCTACCAGTCAAGAGCATCTGCCCCCTGGTAGTCAGTGCACATCATAGCGACTGGTTGACCAGTCAACTGTCTGCCCCCTGGTGGTCAGTGCATGTCATAGCCAACGGTTGAGCAGCCTCAGCATATCATTAGCATATTACACTTAGATTGGTTGAATGGACCACCAGACACTTAGCATATTAGGCTTTTATTATATAGGACTAGATTTTATGGTCATAACTCTAAATTTGAAGTATTCATTTAGAACATTCATTCATCCCAAAAATAAGAAGGTAAGTCTACTAACATGTAAATGTAGTTAAATTTGTTTGATAGTTTGATTTTATAAAAGCTATACTATTTATTCTGTGGCATGAAAGATTAATAATTGTGATTCCTGAGCAAGAACAATGAGTGATGTCTTCATGTCTTCTGCTGAGGGAAAAAAACTCAAATGTGACTTTCAAAGATGTATTTTGTAGCCTCCAGACTCATGAAGTAAAAGTCTACAGCCAATGGAAAGACATATGGTACCCTTGTGGGAAAAGAGGTGTGCCTTTACTGGCTCCCTTTACTCTGGGACTCTAGTCCACATGAAATGATACTGCAGCACAATCTTCCTAAGCCAACAGAATGCTTTCATAAAAACCTGCAGCGAAACAGTAAAGACTAAGGGGAGTGTGGTTCAAATGACACTTACACAGAGTATATGCTCTAAAATGCTAAAGAATAAATTACTTTCAAAATTAATAAACACCATTTTTATATACCAATAATGAACCATCAGAAAGGGAAACGAAGAAAACAATCCCATTTACAACTGCATCAAAAAAAATAAAATAAAATACCTAAGAATAAATTTAACCAAGGATGTAAAAGACCTGACTCAGAAAATTATAAGACACTGAAGAAAGAAACTGAAGAAGATACAAATTAAGTGGAAGCACATACTATGTTCATAAATAGGAAGAATTAACATCATTAAAATGTCCATATAAGAAATCTATAGAATCAATGCAATTCCTATCAAGATACCAATGGCATATTTCACAGAACTAGAATAAATATTCAAAAAATGAATATGGAACAGCTGTCCATGAGGAAACTCCTAGTGATGGGGTCTTTAAAGGGTAGCTTTTACTGTTCTGTTTATTCTACACAATTGCTGTCACTTAGAAGTCCCCACTATGAGCTCTTAGTCTCTGTGCTAAATATTTTACATACTTTATTTTGACAACGTTGAACTTTATCTGAGCAACCCCAGTTGAGAAATTCCCTTCTTTTGTGTTCTGGGAGATGGCTAAGTGTAAAGGATCTTCTGCCCTCTCAAATGCCAAGGTAGGACCATCTCCATCTTTCCTCATCACCTCCATAAAACTTGAGGATGACACCCTTGTGTATTGAGA
Source organism: Cnephaeus nilssonii (assembly GCF_951640355.1). NCBI lineage: Eukaryota > Metazoa > Chordata > Mammalia > Chiroptera > Vespertilionidae > Cnephaeus > Cnephaeus nilssonii. Next base: position 38,476,766 of record NC_137080.1, on the reverse strand, counting down.
GACCCTTCCTTTTGATAAAATGAACCTTTTCCCTATTACAGTAACCTAAATAATCTCCTTAAAAAAAAGAAAAATTAATAAACAGGCCAAGAGAATCTGCGGGAAAACACATACCCTTTTCTAAAGAAAACAGAAACCCTATAAAGTTACAGCACATTAAAAGGTATCACTTAAGTAATTTATAATCAAGATTCTAAATTATTACAGTAATTTATATTTAAGATCCTAAATCGTTAACACCCCTTTAACTCATCAAATTCGGTTTATTACTGAAAGAATAGTCCATCAAATGTATCATATATAAAGTATGAGATGAACTCTTTTTCCATTACTCTACATTTTAAAACTAGAAATGCTTCCCTAGTATATTAAGTACTTCTTCAAATAAACAACCACATTTACTGAAGAGTCACTATTCTTACCTTCAAAGGTTTTATCTGATCCAAACCCATATAGGAGTCTGATCTCAAAAACACTGTATACTGGTAATTTCCAGGCTTGCCTGGTGCAGGAAACTTCAGTTCTACCTGGAAGAAAAATTAGCACTTAAAATCTGTATCTTGAGGAATGGAAAAAACACCACGCACTCCTAAAATTCCTTCACCAGAGTATTTGATAACTAGGTGTTTACTCACATGACAGCCTAACAAATGCTACAAAAGTTCTAACAGCAAATATGTATATGATACTTATGTCATACATTATATATACTATACAAAAGGGAATAAAATTATGCAGAATTGATGGGGTTAATTTGTATCGCCATAATTTAAGAAAGTATATTTAAAGCAACAAAGTTCTTTGTTGACCATCACAACTTGAAGAAATGAAGTAGGTAGGGTATAAAAGTAAAATTAATGAAATGCTGAAATAAAGACTTCACCAGAAAGGTAATAATTCTTGCCAAATTTACTTATTTCTAAGATAAATGCTGTGAAATAATAGAATATATAAATATATTGGTCCCTGCTGTTGGTTCCTGGCACAGAGCTCCTCAAATCCCTATAATTTACTAAGTGACAAGCATACTAGAAGCATCTTTTGTTCTAATATTTGCTCTCTGACCCTGGATCGTAATCCCTTGGAATTTCCTGGGTGATCGGAATGTTTTGTTCTAATGAGGTGACTTCTGGTGGACTCCTAGGTAAGAACTGGTCACCAGAAAGACAAGCCATGATTAGAGAAGCTTAAAACTTTCAGTCTTCCACCCCATTCTCCAGAGAAGGGCTGGAAATTGAGTTAATGATCAATCACTCCTACATGATGAAGCCTACATAAAAATTCCCAAACAAGAGGTTCAGAGACCTTCCGAGATTGTCAACATATGGAGGTGCTGGGAGAGTGTATACTCAGAAAGAGCATGAAAGCTCCATGCCCCTTCCCACATACCTTTCTTATGTATCTCTTGCATATGGATGTTCATTTATATTCTTTATCATATTTTTTATAACAAAACTAGAGGCCCAGTGCACGAAATTCGTGCACAGGGGTGTGTGTCCCTCAGCTCAGCCTGCACCCTCTCCAATCTGGGACCCCTTGGGGGATATCTGACTGCCCACAGAAATCGGGCCTAAACTGGTAGTCAGACATCCCTCTCACAATCCAGGACTGCTGGCTCCCAACTGCTCGCCTGCCTGCCTTCCTGATTGCCCCTAACCGCTTCTGCCTGCCAGCCTGATCACCCCCTAACCACTCCCCTGCCAACCTGATTGATGCCTAACTGATCCCCTGCCAGCCTGATTGCCCCTAACTGCCCTCCCCTGCAGGCCAGGTCACCCCTAACTGCCCTCCCCTGCAGGCCTGGTCACACCTAACTGTTCTCCCCTGCAGGCCTGGGTCCCCCCCAACTGCCCTTCCCTGCAGGCCTGATCGCCCCCAACTTCCCTCCTCTGCTGGCCTGGTCACCCCTAACTGCCCTCCCCTGAAGGCTTGATCGCCTCCAACTGCCCTCCCTTGCAGGCCTGGTCCCTCCCAACTGCCCTCCCCTGCTGGCCTGATTGCCCACAACTGCCCTCCCTTGCAGGCCTGGTCCCTCCCAACTGCCCTCCCCTGGTGGCCATCTTGTGTCCACATGAAGGCGGCCATCTTGTGTGTTGGAGTGATGGTCAGTTTGCATATTACTGTTTTATTAGATAGGATGGTACACGTGTTTCCTTGAGTTCTGTTAGCCATTCTGGAAAATTACTGAACCCAGGGAGGGAGTCATGGGACCCTGATTTTTAGCCATTTGGTGAGAAGTACAGGTGACAACCTGGGACTTGTGAGTGGCACCTGAAGTGGGAAAGTGGGGGACAGCAGTCTTGTGGGACTGAGCTTAGCCTGTGAGATCTGACATTATCCAGGTAGATAGTGTCAGCATTTAGTTAAACTGTAGGACACTTAGCTGGTATGACAGAGAATTGCTTGGCGTGGGGGGCGAACCAACACATCTGTGTCAGAAGTGTTGTGAGGTTGTTAGTAATGTGATTGAGTAAAGTAGAAACACAGGAGAAGTTGCGTTTTTCCTTTACAAATGCTCAATGCCTTAAAAGGTCAAGAAGATATTTTATTTCCTATCAAATAATAAACTTCAAATATAGAGTTACAAAGTCTTAGAAGTTTCAATTCTACTTGGACAAAGGAAGAATACATATTTAAGATAACATTTGGAATTTCTGATTATTTGCCTCCAATCTCCAAAATTCAGATTTTGTAGGCAAGATTATATATTACAATATGCCATTAAGCCCCAACTGGGTAGCTCAGTTGTTTAGAGCATCATGAGGATACATCAAGGTTGTGGGTTCGATCTCCTGTCAGGGCACATATAAGAATTAACCAATGAATGCTTAAATAAATGAAACAACAAACTGATGTCTATGTCTCTCTCTCCCTCTCTTCTTTCTCTCTACTTTAGAAAATTAATTGTAAGGCTAAAAGCAAGACACCCATGAAAAACACACAAGGTGTCAAAACAAGCCAGAGGAAAATCATTTGGGCAAAAAATGAAATAGGATCCCAAGTCAAATTTATAGAAAATATTCCTTTATTAACTTTTGGTCGAGAATATGTTTGTATATTTTCAGAAAACAACTCCGAGACCATGTGGATTCCAGCAACAGAGAGCAATCGACAGGACTACTCCAGCCATGAAGACAGAAGAGAAGCAGTCCAGAGATGGAAGACGCTGACGTGGCCTTCCCATACTAGCAGTTAGCAGCTGTGCATCACTGCAGGTTGCCCAGGACCAAACCAGAGAGAGTCGGACCTGCATTACCACCATTTGTCCACCATCTAGAACTGTAATGTCAGTGCTGACATGTACACATAAGGAACTGTTGGACATTGAAATTGGGTCTCAAAAGAACTGTTGGCCCAGAAAGAAACTCACTACAGACTGATTCATTTGCCTTTCAGCATAACCATTATTGCTTGTCTCATTTTCGGTTCTTATAAGTGTATTTCTAATAGCACATGATCTCACTCATCTAGGGGAAATGATGAACAACATAGACTGATGAACAAGAACAGACCCAGAAAAAAGGAGGCATGGATCAGACTGTCGGGCCTCAGAGGGAGGGGAGGGGGAGGGTGGGGGTAAAGGGGAGAGATCAACCAAAGGACTTGTATGCAAGCATATGAGCCTAACCAGCGGTTAAGGACAACAGGGGGATGGGGGCATGTGTGGGGAGGGGTGTGGGATGGGAATGGGGGGATGAGGACAAATATGTGATACCTTAATCAATAAAGAAATTTAAAAAAATAAAATAAAATAAAAAAATAAAAATCAACTTAAAAATTATTTTTAAAATCTTTAAAAATATGCCATTAATACAAACTAGAAAAATATGATGGGAGAACCTTTTTTCTTTTATTATTGATCTCACAGTTTGGTCTTCCTAACAACTAAAATACAAAGACCTAAAAATAATAAAAGAAAAATTACTTAATCCCATTATTAAAAAACTCCAAATAAATAAATGGGTAAGCAAATATGTATAATTTTGCTTGGTAAAAACAATCGTAATAGTAAAACAAACTGGGGAGAAACATTTGCAATACATATAACAAAGGGTTGTTTTCATAATATTAAAAAAAAATTCTAAAACCAATTAAAAGACCAATAACCTCACAAAAAAGAATAGTCACAAACAGATACAAAATGAAATACAATTCAAACACCCTGATTTTCAATCTTCAGATTCACTCATTAAAACTACACTGAATACAACCAGCATAGTAAAAATTGATGCATGCAAGAATCATCAATGTATGCTACAATGAGTAAGAAATTGTTGAAGAACAGGATAGTCACATGGTACCCAAGTATCACCCCCAGGTTAGAAAAAAAAAAATAGCTTTCACAACAGAGAAAAGCTTTAACTAAATGATCAACCATAATATCAGCAATATGGGAAGAACTGATACATTTGTGCCCCTGATGTGATGCACTAAGGTTACAGCATCTGAGTAGTATTTTGGCCAAAAATGTTTAAAATGAATATAACCATAAGTAACTAATGAGACAAATTCAACGAAGGGATAGTCTACAAAATGCCTTGCCTAGACTCTTCAAAAATATCAATGGCATGAAAAATTGAAAAAGAAAAAGGCCAAGGAAGTTTCTTAAAGAAGAATGACAACCAAACGTAATACATGATCCTTGATTATAACCTGAATTTAAAAACTAAACTAGCCCTAGCCCACGTGGTTCAGTGGTTAGAACTTCAGCCCTCGCACCAAAGGCTCAATTCCCAGTCAAGGGCACATACCTGAGTTGCAGGCTCAATTCCCAGTCAAGGGCACATACCTGAGTTGCAGGTTCCATCCCAGACCCCAGTCAAGGTGTGTGCAGGAGGCAACCAATCAATGTGTCTCTCTCACATCGATGTTACTCTCTCCTCTCTCTATTCCCCTCCGCCCTCCCTTCTACTCTCTAAAAAGCAATGGAAAAAATATCCTCACTCCTTGGGTGAGGAGTAGGAAAAAAAAAAAAATCAAGAATAAAAAAGAAAAGCGTTCCCAAGAGGTAAAATAGATTCATCACAACAGTGGCCAATGCCACATAATCAAAAATTGCACACTGAAAATCTAATCACCCATTCTTACATTTGTTTTTAGGAAAGGTATATATCTTAGCACTAATCTAATAAGAATAAAAAATCATACATTTTTGTACAATACAATGAAATACTAGAGAGAAGGAAAGGTATACGTTCTTAGACACAGTGAAAACTTCCAAAAATAAGTTGAAAACAAGTTTTTTCAAAGACTGACCAAGTTGTTTACCTTAGCCATTCAAACTTTATAAATTTTAAATGACCTTCCCCCAGTAGACATCAGAGAATAGTTTAAAATGTCTTAAAATGCAATAAGCCAAATATGATAAACTGTTTTCTAAAAACAAATTTTATGAAGCAGCATGATGATGAGATGCTGTGCATTTGTAAAAACTAAAATACTATAATTGGATAGTTACCTCTTCTGTATCTTTTAGTGTACACACATGATATGGCATAGATATTAATGTCTGCTCCTTCCTATCTGCAATATAAAGCCACCACCATTCTTGTTTTTCCTGCAAATGAAAAAAAAAAAAGAATATAAATAATCAGAAAAAACTAGAGTTTTGCCTTGTTTCAATTAAGAGGTATTATTCTTGTTTTATTCATTGTTGTACTGTACAAAATAGATGTATAACAAATATTTACTGAACAAATAAAATTTTCTTATCCATTTGTAGATCTGCTCTCCAAAAGAATTTTGTATCGAAGTTTGGGGTTTCCAATGGCCCCTTAGGCCCTATCAATGGGCCTCTGTATTAATCTTAAGAAAACTAAAAAAAATAAAATATTCTAAAAAGAAAACAGTATAAACTATTACAATAGCATCTAGCAAATAATCTTAGAAATCTCAGCTAATAATAAGCAAAAGTCAGAAAGTAGGAGTGGAAGAGACTTGGGCAACCAAATGAGAAATCAATAAATTGAAACACATTACTCATAAGAGACCACCTTGAAATCTAAGAGTCTATTTATACCTTTCACTGCACATGATTTTCATATTAATAAGTTCAGCATTTTTAGGTGTACTTCATAAAAGATTAGGTTAGGAACAGAAAAGGAGCTGGGTAAAAAAAAACAAAAAAAAAAACACCTGTCACCAGAAAGCATAGCAGGGACATCAGGGAGAACCAACAGAGACAGAAAAACTTAAAGAAAAAAAAAAAAAGACGACGAAGCAGCCTGGAAGCACTTAACTCCAGTCTGCTCAGTTATCATCACTATATTACCGTACATCGGTGATTGTTTAGTCATCTGCTTAGGAAAGATATCTTTCTAAAATAGCTTAAAAAATGTTTTGGAGCCAACAATAAAATAAACTCTAGAATATTCTAAATACATAACCAAAACAACAACAGACTATTCTAAATTCTCAATCATCCAAAAGAAGGCTAAAAAAAGTAACTTTTGACTAGTACTGAAGTTTCATAGGAAAAATGTTTGTGTTTAAGACAAAATCACTTGCACTTCCCATTTTATTTTAACCATGAGGCATTAAAATTAAAAGCTCTTTTGTTTAAATGACTTTAACAACAAAGTAATACAACATTAATAAACAGAATAAATAAATCACAAGTACATGATTAACCCATCCTCAGCTTAACCTGAGGGTTAGGATGACCACAACAGGTATATGTGTATGTATATAAGTTTGTCTGTGTGTTTTGCACACACAAAGTGGGTAAAAACGTAATTGCCTGAAAGTGGAGTATTAATACCTGGGCTTTGTGGGCCATAGAGTCTGTTTTAACTACTCAACTCTGCCATTGTAGCAGGACAAGAATGAATGTGGCTGTGCTCCAGTAAAACATTTACAATAAAACTTTATTCACAAGAGCGGGAGGGAAGCAGATCTGTCTGCACACTGCAGTTTGCCAATTATGTTTTAAAGCCACACAGGCCTGGATTATTTCACTTTTCTAACCATTGCTTTTCTCTTCTGTTAAATGATGAGTGCCTACCTCAGGCTGTGTAGTAAAGATGAACTGAGATCATACAAGTAAAATATGTTAGAATGTCTAGCATAAAGACTGCAATAAATAAGTTATGATTATTAATGAAGTGAGGTAAAGGCCTCTGTTATTTAGGTAGTGGTGACATTTCACTGTCAGAACATGCATGTAACATAAGAAGCACAGAGATATGTTCAAGAACATGCATTTCTTCTTTACTTCTCCACGTGGAGAATGCCTCTTCCAGGCTACTTATTAAAACGAGACTCATTCCAGAATATTTATTAAGAAGCATGGAAATATCAATCTGTGGCATGGCACCTGTGCCTAAACTCTGATGCACAAGGTGAAAGTGGAAAAGATGCTCTACCCAGAGTTATTTGCATGTTAAATAAAATTATTTTTCTGTTGTGTGTGATTCCCAACCATTCTTAACATATTAAATATAGGAAATGAGTTTCAACAACATGTAAGTCAATTATTAATATAAATCTTTAAGTGGGTAGTGTGGTAGTTAGGGTAGTTGGGTAGATACTTGGGAAGTAGACAGGTAAACATTAGAAAAGTCCTAAATAAATTTTATCTGATAAATGGTACTTTGAGATGTTTAACATGCAGATGCAGATTAAATTGGGAAAAGGTATTTTTACTGCTAAAATGTTCTAAGAAAGTGAATGAATATTTTGCCTGTTAACTAAGCATGGTCTAAAATGAAACTGTTAAAAGGATAAAAATTATGCAGCTTATAGAATCCCATGGTACTTTTAAAAATGAATCACTGAGTGAATTTATTCGCTTGATTTCAGGAGCCTTGTGGTTGGCAGATGACCAGTGCAATGGGAAAAACGCCCCTAACAGATGGGCTAATGTTCAGGACATGCCATGGATCAGCGTGCCCATTAAAATGGAATCCTGGGCTGACGTCTCACCAAGTCACAACAAAAGCCTGTCAGAGCGACTCAATTTATTATTAGGAAAGCCAAATTACTTAGGAATTTGCTTTCAGCAGCCCCCAGCAACTCTGCATTGACATTCTAGAGCAGAAAGCAAAGTTAACCTGAAATCACCTGCCAAACATGAGTGGTAAACCGAAGGTTCTGTGGCAAAGCTGTGAGGCAGTCTGTGGAACAGCTTCCCTGACTGAGGCAACTAGTTCTTGACCTCTAGCCACAGCAGTGAAATGTCAAGCACATCCCATTCATTTGAAAGGCAAATATAGCCTATCAAGGAGATCAAAAGTTGAGCAAGCCAGAAGCACAAAGTAAACAAGGACAAGGGAACAAGCAGCACTGCAATGACCTGTCCGGAGCCAGGGGCTCAGTCATGCTCACAATTACTGACCTTTAGCTGGTCCCACAACTGCCAAAGACTGAGGCAATTACTGGGACCACAGCAAGTCTAGTAGCTCCAGGCGGCCAGTATAGGACTGACAGAGAAAGCCCACGGGAAAAGTTTAAGAACGTTCATCCTATTTAAAACTTGATAGAAGTGAAAGATTCACAATAGCCACATAGTTAGAGCCAAAATTCGCATTTGTATGAGTAGCTGCCTGAACTGCTAATGAGAAATCATCATAAAGCACAACGCTTAGTAATCTGCACACATGCACAGTAAACCACAAAAATTCTTAAAAAGTTAACAATCCTGTTTTTAAATACATAATTCATATAGAGATATATCCTTCATGGTTCAATACCCTGTCAGGGCACATGCCTGGGGTCCGGGTTTGATCCCCAATAGGAGGTGTGCAGGAGGCGGCCGATTGATGATTCTCTCTCATCACTGATGTTTCTCTCTCACTCTCCCTCTCCCTTCCTCTCTCTGTAATCAATAAAAACATATCTTAAAAAAAGAAATATATGCCTCAGAAATGAGGCCTATCAAGAATAGACTGCATTTAGCACATCTGAGCCAGTACCCACCACAGAAGGATAAATGGCAACTGAGAAATATATGAAGAGAAAGTGAATGGAATAAGGAAAACACTAGGCCATGTATAACTCACCTCAGGAAAGTAAAGACTATAAACAGGATGTGTTATCTTTGATTTGGTTTCCAGTAGAGCTCTCTCCTTTCGCTGTATACTTTGTTGTAATTCTTGCCACTCCTAGTAAAATAAAAATTAAATGAAATCAAGTATGTTTTCAATCATTTTGAGGAGTTTTCATCTTATTCTATACTAGAGGCCCGGTGCATGAATTCATGCACGGGTGGTGTCTGGCCACCCGCCCCAATCAGGGCCAAGATCAGGCCGGGTTGGCCGGGGGAGGGGCCATAGGCGGTTGGCTAGCCGGCCTCACCCCCTGGTTGAACTCCTGGTTGAGGGGACAATTTGCATATTAGCCTTTTATTATATAGGACTATTCCTGAAAACGCTAACTACTGCTAAGTTCAGTCAGACCAATCTGATCATTTCCCTGCTCAAAACTTACAACACTACTTTTCATGCATCAAATCTAACCCATTTAGCATGACCACAGTTCCGTTCACAATCTGACCTGGCCCATCTCTACAATCTCCTATCACTGCCTTCCTCCTTGCACTCTTTATTACAGTCATTTCAAACTACCTAGACTTCTCTGAACTCACAAAGCTATTTCACGTCTCCTAAACCCTGTTTCCATTTTTGTTTTCCCCTTTCTCTACCTGGTAAATCCCTACTCGTTATTCTTTCAGGAGCATCTAAAGCCTGAAGTATGAGTCCCTGAATTCCACAAATTTCCCTCTGCTCTCTCCTTGGTGCTATAACTGCACCCTGCCCTAAATGTGCATAATCTCTTTTGCACTCTAATGTTTGTTTACCTGCCTTGCCCACTACCCTACTATCATTCAAGGGCAGAAACTGTTTCACATTTGGCTTTGCCCTCCTATCATCTAATGTAGTGCTTGGAATATGACAGATAATGAATAATTATTTGTTATTTGTGTAATTTTTGTCAATTAAATGAATGTATTTTTGGTCATCTGAAGAGACTCGAATCCTAAGAATCAACTCTTCTAACCCTAATAGACTCAGAAAGGAATATGTAAACTCTTTCTCAAAGCAAGGCTAGGGATAATTTCTTTGCTAAGTTTTAATTTTCTATCAGCTTAATTCCCCAAGTATGGCCCGGCCTGTGTTGTTCAGTGGCTGAGAGTCGACCTGTGTACTAGGGGGTCACAGTTTGATTCCCTGTCAGGGTACATGCTTGAGTTGCAGGCTCGGTCACCAGTGGGGGGTGTGCGGGAGGCAGCCCATCAATGGTTCTCTCATCATTGATGTCTCTGTTTCTCTCTTCTCTCCCTTTCTCTCTGAAATCAATAAAAATATATTTTTTTAAAAAAACAAAAAACAATCATCCTTATTTTTCCCCCACCACTCCCAAGAGCAGGTACATTATTTCCTTTACTTTTACCCTTGCCCTTTATCTTTTGCCTCAGAGGTTATTCAGGGAATCTCTTTTTCTCTCCTAAACCACTTATTTTAGATAAATGGCCAGTCAAAAAGAACAACACAAACATAAAGAAAACAGCAGATCAGTTAGAAATCATTTACAGGGAACTTGTAATGACCATTATGTATCCACCAAATATTCCTTCCTATTGTCCTCCCATAAATCATGGGCAACTTAATGCCATGTCATGAGATTTTGTTTTCTGTTCTCTATAACTTCACAATCTTAATAAATTGCTTAGAAACTCCCCTTTCCTTAATGTCTAATATACCTCTTCAAATAAGGTGGCTTTCTATAAATGTTAGCATTTCCCTTAACCAACCTCTTGACTTTAGAGTTCACAGTAATGTTTCTTTACCCTAAACATTACATTGAACTTCTGAGAGACTCTTCCAAGTAAACTGCTACCTATTTCATAATCCATTTTTCTTTACTCATACTTCCAGTCATCTTCAGCACTGAAAATTGCTTTAAGAGACTGAACTGAAGTCACCTCAGACCCAGATCCTAATCTACTTAGCAATCTAAGCTTTAAGAAAATTAGCCAGCTGGTATGGCTCAGCTGGTTGAGCATCATGCCACAGAAGGTCGCTGGTTCTATTCCCGGTCAGGACACATGCCTGGGTTGCAAGCTCAATCCCCAGTAGGGGGTGTGCAGGAGGCAGCCAAGGTGTTTCTTTCTATCCCTCTCCCTTACTCTCTCTCTGAAATCTTTATAATTCTGACCACTATTCCTCAAATATATTCCTACAAAACAATACAGGATTAGAAAATATACTGGAAGCAAACTGACAAGCAAAGAAGCAAGCAAATAAATAATAACAAAAACCAAAATTATCATCTGAGGTATAATTCCAATTATTTAAACCCCTAAGTCTTACTGCTTCATCATCTTTGTTTTGTTTTTCATCTTGCTCTCTATCAGAGTCTCTGTCACTACCATCCTCTTTTTCACTCTGGGAGTCTCTATTTTCTTCTTCTTCAGAATCACTGCCTTTGTCAGAAACTTCTTCTTCATCTTCCTTTACTGCAGCTTCCTAAAAGGAAAAAGCAAACACAAAAGTCCTGAGTGTCTCAATGATTATATCACTCTGAGTCCCTGAATGTCACTTATTTAAATTAGCTCAAATCACAATTTCACTACTTATGTAGAATTTTAGAGAATTATAAACATTCTTATTTATTAAGTATGTGGGAGTCAGACTGAAAGGCTTTAACATTTGGCTTACCTGTCTATTGTTAGACATTTTATTCATTCTTCATACTTTGTAAAATAAAAATATTTTATTCCTATTTGCAAAGCATACCACCACAATGGCTAAGATGGCTCATACTTCAAAAACATATATTATGCAATATATTTATTTGAAGAGGGGAAATAGGAAGTTTATAGAAAAGTACTGTTTTGGTAGTTCAATATTATCTTCTATAACTGATATAGTATCATGTGGTAAGAAAAGCTAATATCCCAAACAAAATACTTACTAGTCTATTTCAAGAAGCAAAAGAAAGAACAGCAAAATTAAATGCAAAAAAAGTAGAAATAAAACAGATCAGAAATCAATTAAAGAGGAAGCAAATATACAGAAGGGAAACCCAAACAAAACCAAGTTAGTTCTTTGAAAATATTAATGAAATTGATAGGTGGGAAGTGGGGGTGTGCTAGAAGGGGTCAATGGGAAACTATGGGGGATATATGTAATACTTTAAATAATAAAGCTGTTTTTTAAAAAGAAAAGACAAAAAAATTTTTCCTTGGATAATCCATACATGAATAATTCAAATACAGATAAACAAGAGTTGGCAATATATCACAGTGATAATTTTATATTTTTCAGAAAAAAAAAGCAAAGTTCTCTTAAAAATAATAGTAAATAAATAAAATTGATAGGCGTTATTAGGCAAGACTAACTGACCAGAGGGAAAAAAGATAAAGAATACAAATTACCAATATTAGGAATAAGAGACATAACTACAGATCAAAAAGACATTAAAAATAAAGGATATTATTATTATTAGCTTTATGTCAATAAAGTTGATAACTCAAGAAGAAATGGACAAATTCCTTGAAAAACCACTATTTTTTCATAAAAACAGATTTAGGAATCCTAAACAAATATTATCAAATCCAGATAAATATTTTAAAAAGATACTATGTTATGACAAATGAGATTTGTTCCAGTAATGCAATGATGGTTTAAAAATGTTTAACACATCAATATAATTCACCATATTAACAGAAAGGAGAAAAATCATAAAATTGTCTCATTAGATGGAGTTTAAAAAGCATTTAATAAAATTCAGTATCTGTTCATAAAAATTCTCAGCATGGGAAGAATGGGGAACACTTTCTTAAACTGATAAAGAATATCTACAAAAACCCTAGAGCTAACATCACACTTAATAGTGAAATAATGTTTGCTTTCTCCCCGAGATCAATAAGACATGGATAACCAACCATCTTCACGTCTAATCAACATTACACTGAAAGTTCTAGCCAGTATGTTAAGAGAAAAAGAAAGAGCATACAGATTTAAAAAGAAAAAAAAGCTAAACTATTTTTATTTCCAGGTGGCATAATTGTGTACATAGAAAATCTTTTTAAAAACATCTACAAATGGTGAGAATTATTGTCAATTCATCAAGACTCCTTGATATAAGGTCAATATTTAGAAAGCAACTGTATTTCTATACATCAACAATTAAACATTGCAGAATGACATTTTAATGTTATGTGAAGCAATAGCACCAGAAAGCCTCAGATGCATCTGAGTAAATCTAATGAAAAATGTGCTATACCTCTGACACTGGAAGTCACTAAAAAACTGCTGAGAAAAATTAAGGAAGATCCAAATTAATAAAGTTAAACCATGATTAAGAATAAAAAGACTCAATATTGTTAACATGTGAATTCTCCACATATTAAATCATAGGTTCAATGCAATACCAGTCTAAATCCCAGCAGCTTTTTTGTGTGTGTGTGAAAATTGTTTCAGCTGAAAATGCAAAGGATCTAAATAGTCAAGAACATTTTGAAGAAGTGAAGAGTTTGAGGACTTACACTACCATATTTCAAGACTTAACATAAAGCCACCATAATTAATTAATTGATAGTGTGGCACTGGCACAAGAATAAACAAATAACCAATGAAATGATTTGAGAGTCCATAAACAGATCTGCACATACACTGTTACAACCCTTTGTTCTACAACAAATCACCATTGCAATTCAGACAAGAAAGGATGATCTTTTTAACAGATGGTGCTAGAATAACTGGTCCATAATCCCTATCTCACACTACTCACAAAAAATTAAGATGTATCACAGTGCTAAATATAACAAGTAAAATAATAATACTTCTAAAAGAGAACAAAGATATCTCCATGTTCTTGGGATAGGCAGAAATGTCTTAAACAGGACACGAACTAACCATAAAAGACTGATGAAAATAGACTTCATTAAAATTAAGAACTACCAAAAGCTACCATGAAGAGTAAAAAAGGACAAATATCTAGAATATAGAAAGGAATCCTACAAATCCATAAGAAGACAAACAACCCCTAGAAAAAGAGGATATCCAAAATGACCAGTAAGCATATGAACAGGTGCTCATTATCATTAATCAAGTAAATACAAATAAAAACCGCACACAGGGATACTACAACAGATCTACCACAGGTGGTTAAAATTTTTAAAAAGACTGGTAAAGCCAAATACTGGTGAGGATGTGGAAGAACTGGACTCATTATTTGCTGGCAGTAGCATAAAATGGTACAACTTTGGAAGACAGGTTCTTTCAATGAGTTAAAACACACACCAATTTTATGGCCCAGTAATTCCACTGCTAGGTACATATCCAAGAAAAATGAATGTCCACAAAATGAAATGTACAAGAATAAGCATACCACCTTTATTCATAATAAGCAAATATAGAAACAATCCACATGTCTATCAACTACAGAAGAGATAAATTGTAGTATATCCATGCAATGGAATAACACACACACACACATACATACATGAATGAACTACTGCTACACACAATACAAATGAGTATCACAAATATGATGTTAAATCAAAGCAACCAAACATTAAGTCCATTTACATGAAGTTTAAGAATAGGCAAAACTAATCTATGGTAATAATAGAATAGGGGGGAGAGTACGGAGGTGGGTGGAATGGTCACTGATTGAAAATGGGCACAAGGGAGCTTTCTAGGATGGTGGTTAAGGTTTTATATCTTGATCTGGGTTTCAGGAATACATACATATGTAAAATTTCAGGAGTTGCACACATAAGATTTGAACATTTTAGTGTATGTTATACCTCAATAATTATATAATAACAATAATAAACTTACATTCCCAATGACTCCATTTGCTTGCTTTTGTTTCTGTTGCTTTGATTGTGATAAGGGAGGAATAGGTATAGGTTTTTTTTTGACAGTTTTCTTTTTTTTTGATTTAGTGGTTTTCTTGGGTCCTTTACTCTTCTGTTGCCATCCTCCTTTTGTCCTGTTCTTGTTAGTATCGCCTTGCTGTAAATCACATACACACTCAGAAATTATAGCAATAGTTTCATTTGGGAGTCATGGTAATTTTTAAATGGGAATGGCTAAAGTAAAGTTTTCATAAACTGAATGATTCTTCCACAGAAATGTAAATCAGTCAGAAAACTAAACAAAACATTTCTATCACCAGGAAAGAACTGTAAGAAAACTCAAGTTTTTACCACATCTTCTGCTGGCTGTTCCTCTGCAGCACAGATGGACTGCTCCTTTTCAAATACTTCCTAGAGGTAGCGAGAAGAAAAATATAATCTGTCAACCTGCATTCATCTTTCAGATAAGCAAAACAACCTTTCAAAATATATTACCAGTAAGTTTTTAAATTGGTGACATTGGAGAGGGGGGCGAGAACAGGAAAATCAGCAATCACTAAATTATACTTCAGACATTACCTTCTGAAATATCTCACATCTGTCTTGAATATTTTTTGAAAAGTACACTGTACTGAAATTTATAAATGCAATGACTTAAGATATGTAAACTCATTATAAACGAAAAAATATTTTAGTTTAAATTTTCACTTTTATTCTAATAGTAATCAGACATGACTATTTTAATGTTATGAAAATTTGAATATATTATATTATTTTCCAACATGAAAACTTCATGAGACTACTAGAAATATTAGTTTATTCTTTATTGTCAGTGATATTGCTCATTGGGTCTATAACTAAGAGGTGGAACACCAAGAAAATCCACATACCCTAAAGACATCCATCCCCATACTATCCATTTAGAATCAGTGCATTTAGCATTTAAATTCCAGTAAGAATCTACCTGAGAAGATGACAAGTAATGTGGGTTGTGTTTAATAAAGTCCTTGAAATTATTAAAGCTAACAAGTAAAAACAATGACAATTGTTAGACTCTAAACTGTTTGCCTAATTTAGGGGTCTGCTTTTTAAACAAAGTTTATTAGAACACAATCAATGCCCATTTGTGAGTTCAGTAGTTGCTACAGAGACTACATAGGCTCTATCACCAAAAATATTTACTAACTGGACCTTTATAGAAAGATTTGCCAACTTCTTATCTAATTCTATCATCTCTGGTTAATTTCATTTTTTCATCTACTACTGGGTTCTAATAATTACTCTGAGGTACAGTTCACACAAAAACTGAACAATAAATACTTGAGACTTTCCTTCCTCCAAGGCAGATTTGCTTTTTCTTTTACCAATTATTCCAGGTATCAACAGCCCAAGGCCGATATTTTGTTCATTCTCAAGCTGGGAATTCCAAAGTATGTAGGTAGTATAAATTTGGATTCTAAAACCAATCCTGACCACTAGCTTAGTTTCCTCTTCTCCCAGAAGGCACCTCTCATCGAGAATCTGTAACACAAATGCTTCCTTACCACTTGCTACCATAAAATTCACATATTTTGATTTGATATATCCTACTACAAAAGATGATTCTCCTACCAGAGGTTTTAGACAGAGTTTAAATGCAGCAAATGTTTCCTACAGATGCTCACAGACCCCAGAGCAGAACAGGCTAAAATCTACCACTAGTTGAATAAACTGAGTTGAAATACTACAGTTTATTAAAAACAAATTACAACTAAAGTTATAACTTGGGAAGTATCATAAATGTAATAGAAAATGAGAAAAAAAAGATGCAGGAAACATTTAATATGATCAGATTTAATAAAAAAGAATGAGAAAAAATACCAGTGTGTGTGTGTGTGTGTGTGTGTGTGTGTGTGTGTGTACACACACACACACACGCACGCACGCACGCACGCACGCACTGTAAAGGTCCAGATAGTAAATACAAATACAACCAATGAAGAAACATATGAAAAGATATGCACAAGACTGAATTCTGGTCATTGGAAACGGACAAGGGGTTTCCTGAGAGTAGTGAGTGAGAGAAGGGATCTGTGATAAAAACATCACTTAAGCCCTGGCCAGTGTTGCTAAATGGTTAGAATATCAGCCTGCACACCAAGGGGTAGCAGGTTAAATTCCCAGTCAAGGGCATGTACCTGGGTTGCAGGTTTAATCTCTGTCCCTGATCGGGGTGCCTGCAGGAGGCAACCAATAGATGTGTCTCTCTCACATTGCTGTTTCTCTGTCTCTGTCCTCTCTCTCTCTCTCTCTCTCTCTCTCTCTCTCTCTCTCAAAATCAATGGAAAAAATACCCTCGGGTGAGGATTATAAAAAAATACTTTAACTTTATGGATAGTCATGCATTAGGATATCTAAAGGGGTGAGCTTCAAAACTGATACTATCAGAAGGGTAGGATTTTAGGTAATATTCACTTCTTCCTATACTTTTTGCAGTGCCTGAATTTTTTCTCAGACAGCATGAATTTTTCACATTAAAATCGGGTATTTTCATTATAATTTTTAAATTTTTTTATTTAAAAATTTTAAAGGGAGTAAATTCTCTAAAGTAGCAGTCGCCAACCAGTGGTCCGTGGACTACTGGTGGTCCATGAGGTCCGAAAGGTTGGCGACCGCTGGTTTAAGAAAACCTTTGGAGCAGCGGTCGCCAACCAATAGTTCGCGGACCACTAGTGGTCCAATGAGGTCCAAAAGGTTGGCGACCGCTGCTCTAAAGAGTGGACTGAAAAAGAATAGGTGATGAAATTCTCAACAATAATCAATAGTAAACTCTGTATAGCACTTAAAAATTTAAGAATTATACCCATATTACCCTATTATAATGTTTTATAAGGAATTAAACCATCACATGAATAATTAATTTAATTTCCAAAGTTTTGTGTGAAAACTAATATGAAAAACTACGAGTTAATTTAATATTTCAAAACAGCTAACATAACTTGCAAAGTTAGATTTTGCTACTCAATAGTTTTGATTTGAGAATATATAACTTGAAATGAGAAATTAAATGGAAAAACATTACCACATAACTTTTTTTTCTTTTTATTATATTTTTTAGGGTGACATAACACATAACTTAAAGCATAAAAATACAAATAGATTACTTACTGCCATTGTTTGCCTTGTCAATTTAACCAACACTGTAACTAGGGATCCTACTGTGATGTTGTTGCTGTCTTCATCATCCAATACTGTAAGACGAAAGGAAAAATTTGAATAAAAAATAAAAATTAAGCTTTATGTCAATGCAAACAACAAAACTTAAACACCTACCCAAATGAAGTTGATACTTCAGTATTTCAAATGTTATATTTTAAACTTACTCAAAAAAATAATTTGACTGTCTACTTTGTATAAGGCTCCCCAATAGATGCCTTCAATAATGTGCTCATTTAAATCCTTGAACTAGCTCTATGAGGGATTATTGTTACTTCTACTTTAAAGAAGAAACTGAGGTTCAGAAATAAAGTAAAATACCTAAGGTCACATAATGGCTAAACTGGCACTGCCACATTTCAAACCCAGGTTTTTTTAAAACAAAGTATAACGTGAGGACTACCATACCATAGCTTTCTCTCACAGTGATATTAAAAATAGTTATGTTACTCTATTGAATTGTGCAAACCTTGTAGTCACAAGATTTTACCAGTATGATCAGTGCCTGCCTATCAGGATAAATTAAAACTAGTATTATAAGCCACATAAAAAGGATTAATTTTTAAGGGAAGAACTTCAAGATATTTAAAAATATATTTTGCAATTAATTTCTTTTATTTTTTACTAGAGGCCTGGTGCACAAAATTCGTGCATGGAGGGGGGTTGTCCCTCAGCCCAGCCTGTACCCTCTCCAATATGGGATCCCTCTCACAATCCAGGACTGCTGGCTCCCAACTGCTTGCCTGCCTGCCTTCCTGATTGCCCCTAACCGCTTCTGCCTGCCAGCCTCATCACCCCCTAACCACTCTGCTGCCAGCCTGTTTGCCCCCAACTTTCCTCCTCTGCCAGCCTGGTCACCCCTAACTGCCCTCTCCTGCAGGGTTGATCACCTCCAATTGCCCTCCCTTGCAGGCCTGGTCCTTTTCAACTGCCCTCCCTTGCAGGCCGGGTGCCTCCCAACTGCCCTCTCCTGCTGGCCATCTTGTGATGGCCATCTTGTGTCCACATGGGGGCAGGATCTTTACCACATGGGGGCAGTTATATTGTGTGTTGCAGTGATGATCAATCTGCATATTACTCTTTTATTAGATAGGATAGAGGCCTGGTACAGGGGTGGGGGCCAGCTGGTTTGCCCTGAAGGGCATCCTGGATCAGGTGGGGGTTCCCTTGGGGACTGGGGCGGCATGAGCGAGGGGCCTGTGGTGGTTTGCAGGCCAGCCACGCCCCCTGGCAACCCAAGCGCAGGCCCTGGTATCTGGAATTTATTTTCCTTCTACAATTGAAACTTTGTAGCCTGGAGTGGAGCCAAGCCTGGGGCTCCCTCCGAGGCCGGCAGCCATTTCTGTTGGGGTTATAATTGAAACTTTGTTGCCTTAAGCGGGTGGGCCTGGCTAGGGTGTGCGGAAAGCTTTGCTTCGCCTGTTGCCGGCGGCAACCTTGGCCTGCTCTCTCAAGCTCCATCCTGCCGCCATTTGTTTGAATTTGTTTACTTTCTATAATTGAAACTTTATAGCTTGAATGGAGGCTTAGGCCTGGCAAGGGTAGGTGGAAAGCTTGGCTTCCTCTGTTACCTAGGAAACCTTGCTCTCTGTAGCTGTAGCCATCTTGGTTTGGGTTAATTTGCATACTTGCTCTGACTGGATGGTGGGTGTGGCTTGTGGTGTGTCGGAGGTATGGTCAATTTGCATATTTGTCTATTATTAGGTAGGATTTTTTTTTTTTATTGATTTCAGAGAGGAAGGGAGAGGAAGGGAGGGAGGGAGAGATAGAAACATCAATGATGAGAGAGAAACATCCATCAGCTCCCTCCTGCCCAACCCACACTGGGGATCGAGCCCACAACCCGGCATGTGCCCTAACTGGGAATCGAACCATGACCTCCTTGTTCATAGGTCAATGCTCAACCACTGAGCATACCAGCCAGGCTGCAATTAATTTCTTAAAACCATGTTTGCCACACACAGCCCCAAAGTCTAATGACGAAATAAACTTTAATATTAAAATGACATTAAAATAAACTAACAATAAAATTAATATAACTTACCAAACATGATCCTGCATTCAAATGTATTCATTTTTTTTCCTACAGATTTTATCTATAAATGTTTTCTTCACTATGCTTTTCTGCCTCCAGGTTTTTTCTAAGTTTGTCATGTGTATTTTAACAGATTTAGATGAGTACACTCTGTTTTCGTCTGCACTGACACACCACCAGTAGGAAAACAATGGCCTCCAACAACCTTTAACTGCTATCTCCATTACTGGCTGGGCATCAAAAAAGGGTACAATATCCTTTCTTCTGCAAGTCTCCATTACATCAACAAAATCTGGGCTACATATTCATCAAGACTGCAAAGTTGTATGTGCATGAGCACTGCACATGAATCAACAGCTCTAACAGTGTCTACCTGCCATCTGACACTTTAAAGTGAAGAAGAGCTTACTCTATATATCCTCCAGCAATGTGGGAAAAGGGATCCACCATCTCCAGCACTGGATCACACAGATGCCCCTTTCCTGCTTCTGTAATTCTACTCTCCCTCCATTAACTACACTATTCATAATATACATTTGGATAGCATAGTAAAAATATAAATCGTCTATACAAAATACTATGGAATGAAACACAGCATAATGTTCTGCAGTGAGACAGAATAATCGTACCTTACACATCTAATAAAGAATCTCTCCCATTGGCCCATGGAACAGAGAGCCACGGGTTTGATTCCTGGTTAAGGGCATGTACCTCAGCTGCAGGCTCGATCCCCGGCCTGGGTTAAGGTGGATGTGGGAGGCAACCAATCAATGTGTCTCTCTCACATCAATGTTTCTCTCTCTCCCACTCCTCCCTCCCTTTCACTCTCTCTAAAAATCAATGGAAAAGTATCCTTGAGTGAAGATAAAAAAAAAATCTCTCGAACATTCATTTTTTTTTAAGGCAGCATGTACTTTTTACAACCCTTGATTATTATCAAAGAGTATCTCTTCAGTCTCAAACTAGATTAATAGCTTCTAATTAAATTATTATGCTCCTGAATGAAGCTTTATATTTTTAATGTTTGAAAACTCATGGGCCCACAAGGAAATCCTAATACCGCCCCCCCCCCATCAAAGCAGCACCAGTTTTCACTATATGTATCCTATACGCCAGCCAAATTGAAACCAGATTGCAATTTAGCTTCCTTTCTAAAACACCCAATCTTTGAGAGCCTTCTATCTCAATTCCAATTAGAATGTAAACTCAGTAAGGCAGAGGCTTTGTATTACCACTGCTTCCCCAGCACCCAGTAGTGGTGTTATTCAATATTTGTTGAGTGAATATATATACTAAGTCTGTGCCATTCACTTAACACTTACCCCATGATTCCTTATTTTAGCCCATGATTCCTTATTTTAATCCTATGTTTATGACCTATTTCCCCCAATCCTATATAATAAAAGCATAGTATGCAAACTGTCCCCTTGACCGGGAGTTTGTCCCAGGGCCGGCTGGGGGAAGAGAGGGAGTACTGGGCTGGCAGCCAACAGCCGATAGAGACCCTACTAATGCACCAATTTTGTGCACTGGGCCTCTAGTTAGACTATAAGCCCTTTAAAGACAGAAACCATTCCTAATGCATGTTTGTATTCTTGGTCCCACAAGAATGTTACCACAACAGTAGCTTAATAAATGTCAAAGCTCAGAACAATGCCATAATGAAGGAATGAAGCAGATAATCTCTAATTCGGTAATTCCACGATATTATTCAGCTACTGAAATGGGAACAAACAGGGCAATTATGTAGCTGAAATAAACAATCTCTATTTTTTTCACTCCAAACACAGAGGTTAAGTCAAGAAAAACACGTGCAATGTGGCACAGAATATGGTAATTTTCAAGGCTTCATGAACATAAATAAGTTGGGGTTTTAAAATTAATTTTTGAACTAAGCAGCTATGTTTTTCACATTAATGGATACATTTTAAGTTTCTTTCATTACATCTGGAACTCTTTCATTCCCATTACGAGGATAATAAAACTAGGACTCTATTAGTGTTCTCAAAACTATTAAGTGTACATCATTTTCTATCATAGTAAATCTGACAGGTAAATAGGAAATTAGACTCTGTAAGTCTAATTACAAGTTACGTTATTAAATGAAGTGTTTGGAGAATCCTGAGTCAAGCAAACAAGAGCCATTCTAACAAAAGGAAAGCAATATTCCACAAAGAAACCTCCCACTTACCCTGTGATTTTATGTCCATAGTTATATGTGGAAAACTCCCAAGGACAGCCATAACCTCCTCATATTTTTCATCTTCTAGGAAGTGCAATAGATAGTGACGATCTGTTTCTTTTAAACTCACCAAATCCTGAATAGTCTTAATTTTGTACTGAATTTTTTAAAAAAGAAAATAAATCCTAAAGTCATAAAACTTTTCATAAAAGAAAACTATTAGCATGTTAACTAAAACACAATCCAAGAACTTGTAGAAAAATGTTAAGATTATATATACTTCAAAGCAGCAAATAACAGCTTTATAGCATTTCATGGCCTTTTGCTCCAAAGAAATTTAAATTTAGGATTTATTTATTACAGAGTTAATACAGGGTTATATTTTTTAATTAGAAAAAATAAAGTTATAGGGGAAAATTAGTATTCATATAGAATCTTGACCCACAAGAACTACTGTCATTTCATGTGCTCAGTTTTCTGACCTTTATTCAATTTTAATAAGAATATGACTTTATCTCCAAGCATAGCTGTATCCTATGGAATATTCTCATTTTTTGTTATTGCCTAAATATAGCTATCTGTTATTACAGTAATATCTATCTTATCTAAATGGATACTTAGGATAGTGTTCTTTAATTTTCAGGTGTTTAGTGTTAGTTACTAATTTTTATTTTCACAGACATGGATTAGATCACGAGGTATGTGAAATGCCTGCTTTTGGATTCTGAAATCTTCAATTGTAACCTAAAATGTGATCGAATTTATAAGCATAATAACACAATTACTTGAAAGGAGAACTCAAATGCAAAATTTCTAATATACGTTAGTTTTACCTTAATATACTATCAATCTAATATCCATCTTCTGCCTACTTTGTCTAATGCATACAAAGTAATGTTTAAAATGTACAAAATTACGATTTTGTTCAGTATTTTCTTGCGTTTCCTCAAGTTTTTCATTTATCTTAAGATTCATTATCATGTCTTTACTAAAACCATGTTTTCTAAATAAGAATTATCTTGCCCAGCTGGTGTGTCTCAGTGATTTAGCGTTGACTTATGAACCAGGAGTTCATGGTCAGGACACATGCCCAGGTTGCGGGCTCAATCCCCAGTAGGGGGCGTGCAGTAGGCAGCCAATCAATGCTTCTCTCTCATCATTGATGTCTCTATCTCTCTCTCCCTATTTCTTCCTCTCTGAAATCAATAAAGAAATATATTTAAAATATATACAAATGTATATATTTTTAAAGCATTATCTTTATTTGATCTACTGTGTTTTTTTTGGATACTTATTCTGTTCATACTAAACTAATAAACCACTGCCCAACATTTAACCCACAAATAAAATTATTGGAAAGTATACAGTGCATTTTTATTTAGTGCATTTATTTTTAGTAATGTAATATAAAGAACAACGTGTTAACTGCTAAAAATGCACCGACCCATACTAAAATCACTTACAGTAGTAAGATATTAAACAGGTGGGGGAATAAGGACACATATGTAACACCTTAATCAATAAAGAAATTTTTTTTAAAAGACATTAAACAGCTACCTGACAGAACCACTTGAGGGAGTTTTAGAATGTTTAAGATATTTTAAATCTAAGAAATTCATAGTAACAATTTCTAGAAAACTTTCATTCATGTTATCTTTAAGTGACATGACGAACTGCTTAAAACTGATGTTTTAAAGTACCAAAGAATTACCTTTTTATGATTAGAAACCCTTCTAAGATTGTCCTCTTCAATGTGAGGGAGCTGCAGAAGGGGAGACTTAAACTGCTGAAGGCCTTGCACAGCCATCTGAGAAAGCTTCATGCAGTTTTCTAGAGATGCCAAAGTTGGAGCACGAAACTCCCTTTCTTAGAAAGAATAGGAGGAAAAGAAAAGACAGAGCTGGACTTTTTACATGTTCAGGAGTATACAATTCATGACAAACACAAGATTCACGTGACTATCCCTAACCCCTCAAATTTTAGAATCATAGTGTTGATTTTCCTTTAAAAGTTATTGGATAAAATACTACACACACACACACACACACACACACACACACATATAATTGGTCAAATGTATATTATCCAGCAACAACCACTGATTTAATAAAAAAATTCTTTACATTACCTCCAAATACAGCAAATTATCAGTATCAAGAACATACTAACACCATGCCAATAACTGACATCATCCATAATAACAAATAACAACCACTACCTCCTTTTTTAAAGGCTTCTCTCTCTCCCTTCCCATTTCCGACCACAAACTCCCTCATTCTTTTTTCCCTTCATGCAAAAAAAGCAGTACATATCAGATGAATCATCATTACATCACTTAAAGAATTATTTTAAACTCATTGTTAAAATACAGAATAACCTAACTCTAACAAAATCAGAAGGATATTTTAAATCTTTGCAAACAATAAATAACAATAAAACATGAAAAAATTCAAATTAAAACATAAGTTGTGATAAACACTTTACATAGTGGAAAATATAAGGAAAAAAATAAGAAAAACCATAAATAAATGTGGGAAAGCTAATTCAATTTATAGACAGAATTACGGTAAGTACCCATAAAATCTTAAAACTATGAAGAGTAATCTGCATATGCTTGCAAGAAAAAGTACGACATAATTAACTACATCTTCTCCTCACCTTCACGGCTCCGAGCCATTATTATTAGTTGGCAGATTACATTAACCATTTCTTGAAGTAGGGCAGGGCATTTTTTCAGCATAAATTGCTGATCTGCAAAAACAATAAAAAATCTGACAAAGCATTCTATCTTTATAATTAAAACATCTTTATCACCTATAGTCCAAGACTAATACAAATTTAAGGTATTCTACGAATATTTCCCGTAACTTCAGAATTTTACAGTTGAACACAATAGTACCTACTCAATATATTATCACAATCAGTCAGAAAACCCTAACTCAGATTAGATGTTTCAAAGGCCAAATTTTAATATTATGGTATTAGGCTTTATCAATCGACTCCCTACCCAATTAATCTTTAGCTTAATCTTACTATATTTAAGAACTTTAAGAATTTTCTTCTTGTGCATTAAAGTTCCTATATGTAGAATTATGGATAAATACAAAGGCTAAGATTGAGAATAAATACAGAGAGAAAGAGGAGGAATGAGAGGGAGACGCTTTCATTTATCCTATATAATATAAGCCTAATATGCAAACAGATTGAACAGCGGAATGACTGGTCGCTATGATGTGCACTGACCACCAGGGGGCAGACACTCAACACAGGAGCTACCCCCAGCCCAGAGGCCACTACCGGCAGCAGGGGGCGGGGCCAGCAAGTGGGTGGCGCCAGGCCAGCCAAGGCGGGTGCTAGCAGGGGCCCTCCCAATCGTCCAGCCAGTCACCCTGCAGAAGAAGGTGACTGGTGGCGGCAGTGGGGGGGCAGGGCCAGCGAGCAGGCAGCGCCAGGACAGCCGGGGGGGGGGGGGGGGGGGGGGGGGGGGGGCGAGATCACCCCACCGGTCACCCCACAGATTGGCCCTAATCACCGGCCAGGCCTAGGGATCCTACCCATGCATGACTATCATGCACTGGGCCTCTAGTACTGCATATAAGAGTTAACCATTAAGATCATCCATTGGATTAATACTCAACATAAAAAACTTTAGTTCCCTACTTCTTAGGTATTTGGTAAAAATGGAGATGGTTTCATAACTGTACAAAACATTAGAAACATACTTATTATTTAAATTGCAACTCTAATAACAATGCTTAAATAGTGCTCCATCATTCCATCATAAGCAAACTATCCTTATCACCAATCACTGAGCATCAACTGGCCTTGTTTTCACAGGCATTTGATTGCATTACTGGCTTAAAAGGGTCATTCAGAAAGAACATTTATTCCCTGAGAATAACTTTCTTTTAAAACTTCAACTGAAATGATACAAGTGAAGAAGAAATGACACTCTAGTTCATGACAGCCCTGGAAATACCACTGTCTCAATCTACTGCTTTTCTTTTAAGTAGAATAGATGGCTTCAAGTACTTATGAAGCTTTAACTAGAGATTAACCATTTTTTTGGTAACTACACCTAGAGAGTGGTGGGTGGAGTATGGAGTTGAGATATTTGTTGTGAAATCGATGTTTTTCTCACCCACTCCCTGCAAAACCTTACAAAATCTTTTTTTTTAAAGTCATTAGGAATTATTACATAGTCTGCAACTGACTAAACATTTCTCATAATATTCTCTCACTTTCACATTTTAACATTTGCTATAACATCTGACTTACTTAGACCTTCAAAGTATTTATAAAGTTATTATGTAGCATATAGATTTCTTTTTGAAAAGCCCTTGAGCAATTATTTGAGCAAAAAAATAACAGTGACTAAAACAGTGCACCATGAAGTCTAGTTAAATACGCATATCACTAAAACCCTGCAGAGAACAGAATCACAAATACCTTCTTCAAGGGTCTCAGGAATTTTCATTCTAGCAAGATGACATAGTAAAAGAACTCTCGCCTTCAGGCTATATGGACATGTAAGTGGAGGTTCATTCTTCTTTAAATTAATGCTGCCAATTTCTCTGATTAGCTAGAGTAAATAAAATAATTATTCAAAAATATACATCTAAAAAAATCATTAACTTTAATATGTAAATACTTATCAAGGGATGTAGGCGATAGGACTAACCTGAGGTATTAGAATATTATCTGTTGGTCTGCTTGTGGCATCTTTATTATACTGAGGATCAAATTCAGAGGCTCCAGCCAAAACCATGATAAGACCTAAGGAAACAAAAGAAATATGAAGGTAAATACATATATTTGCTCACCTATTAATTTCCCTGCTATGATACCTCATTAATCCTAGGGTGAGGCAATTTTCCAACCACACACAATGCTTAAAAGCCATGTGAACTCCACTACTAACAAGTATTAATTTATTCCATAAAAAAGCCTCACTTTTTAAAACATGCACAATGTTACCTATAGCAAGTGAATAGAAATATAAATCAAGGGCCCCAAAGCAACTAGTTGCATTAAAATCACTTCAAATAATACCTGTTTCTATACCTAAACATGTGTTCCACAGAAATTTTCTATAGAGCATTAAATATTCCATGTGATATTAATGAGCATTATGTGAAAAAAGGGAGCTCTATGGTTAAATATGGCTGAGAAATAATGAGTTAAAAAGAGTTATAGGTTTCTTTGCTTTATGACTTCTCAGAGTCTTCAATAAACTAAAATACACTGTCATTTACAGAAACTTTTATTATAGAACTCTGGAGGGTTTGGGATAATAGTGTTCCTTGAAATACACATAATTCGCAACCTCATACAGGGTGGGGCAAAAGTAGGTTTACTGTTGTGAGTAGGTGGAACACAGAGTTTATTCTTTTATTATTATTAATTATTGTATTTCCCATACAAACAACTATAAACCTACTTTTGCCCTACCCGTATATTAGCATTATTCTTGTTAGCCTATACAAGCTCTTTCATGACTGGCACTAGAGTTATCAATCTCACCTTACAGCAGAAAACACATGGAACGTGTTCACAAAAAGCAGTACAACACAGAGGTTAAGCGTAAAACCCTAGAGTTTCCGCTTCTTAGCTAAATGACCTAGATAATAGTCTTCACCTCTATGGACCCTAGCTTCTTCACATGAGCCTGATACAAAAATAAACACAGTAATATGTGAACTATTATCCTTACTACCTCCAAATGTTTTCATGAAATTGTTCCTAAGATGGCCATATAAATGGTGCCAATGATAAAGTAACAAAAGATATATAACCAAACCCAGCAGCTAAATAATGCTTTTTAACCTTTTGCACTTGGATGTCGAGTGTGACTCGACACGGTTAGCATCGGCAGCAGCTCGTATGTCGAGCCACACTCGACACATAGTTTCACCGTGGGGGGGAGGAGGATTTTTGTCTATTTTTCCAGTATCTTTTCTTGTTTTCATTAGCATGAAAGGACAAGTAAAATGTAAATGCCGTCTCAACTGATGCCAAAAAAGAAAAAATGAAAAACCGATAACGCATGTGAAATTTATTAGGAAACTAGTACATGATCTTGTTGGAGAATTCAGAGATGGTACACTAACTTCCAGGGGTAGATTATTATCCACTAACTTAGAGCAACGTTTAGATGGAAAGCTCCATATAATCACACCTCACCCTAACAAAAAACACATATTGTGTTGTTTGTTCTAACAGAAAAATCAAAGGAGGAAGAAGAGAGACGATTTATACTTGCAAAACATGTGAATGTAAACCAGGTCTTCATGTGGGTGAATGTTTCAAAAAATATCACACCATGAAAAATTATAGAGATTAAAATTACTCTTTGAATGTATCAATAATTTGAAATATAAAAAAATCCAAATAAATAAGTTTGTATGAAAAGAAACTCCAGTTTTTTATTCTACTGCTGCGCTTTGTAAAATCTGGGGTATTTAAAAAATTAAATCCCGAGTAGAATAAAGGAATCGAGAAAAAAGCAAGCGAGTGCAAAGGGTTAACAGAACTAATTGTATAAGTCTAAATACCACGCTCAGAAATGAAACAGAAATAAGATCACTGATGCAAAAACAAATTAAAACAGATAACAACATGAAACATCGACATAAGGAAATAGTTCTATATTAATATTTCAAGCCAGCATAAGGAAGAGTGGCATGTGTGCATAAGGGAGAGTAATGTTCACTTGCTCCTCAGAAATAAAAGATCTGCTCATTCTTCAGGAATATAATCACACAGTCACATGATCCTAAGGAGTCTCTTTCTGATTATCAAGAAAGATAGTAAAATGGCAAACCCAAAATTCAGAAAAGGCCACTTAGGTTTTGAAACAAAAGAAATGCATTTTCCAGTGAGGCACAATTTAAAACTTTTATCTTCTTTTTCCTTTTTAAGGAGGGGAAGCAGGATGTCTATGATTTCTGCACAGCAGTGATTGTGAAAGACAACACTACATATTGCAGGGATAAAATTTACAATGTTAACTTTATAAGATCACAGGAAGTATTTAGGATGGTATTTCTTTTTTCTTTTTTTTTTAATATAAGAAACTAGAGGCCTGGTGCATGAAATTCATGCACTCGAGGCCAGGGGGTGGGTCCCCCTCAGCCCAGCCTGTGTCCTCTCGCAGTGCGGGAGCTCTCGGGGGATGTCCCGTGGGGAGCGGGCTAAGCCATCAGTCGGACATCCTTAGCGCTGCCGCAGAGGCGGGAGAAGCTCCCACCACTGCTGCTGCGCTCGCCAGCCATTAGCCCAGCTTCTGGCTGAGCGGAACTCCCCCTGTGGGAGTGCACTGACCACCAAAGGGCAGCTCCTGCATTGAGCATCTACCTCCTGGTGGACAGTGCACGTCACAGCAACCGGTCGTTCTGCAGTTCAGTCAATTTGCATATTAGCCTTTTATTATATAGGATTATTATATAGGACTAGAGGCCCAGTGCACAAAGTTCGTGCATGGGGGGGCGGTGTCCCTCAGCCCAGCCTGCACCCTCTTCAATCTGGGACCCCTCAGGGGATGTCCAACTGCCGGTTTAGGCCCGATCCCTGTAGGGTTGGGCCTAATCTGGCAGTCGGGCATCCCTCTCACAATGCGGGACTACTGGCTCCCAACCTCTCACCTGCCTGCCAGCCTGATCACCCCCTAACCACTCCCATGCCAGACTGATCGACGCCTAAATGTTCCCCTGCCATCCTGATTGCCCCCAACTGCCCTCCCCTGCTGCCCTGGTAACCCCCAAGTGCCCTCCCCTGCCAGCCAGGTCGCCCCCAACTGCTGTCCTCTGCCAACCCGGTCGCCCCCAACTGCCCTCCCCTGCCAGCCTGGTCACCCCTAACTGTCCTCCCCTGAAGGCCCGGTTGCCCTCAACTGCCCTCCCCTGCCAGCCCGGTTGCCCCTAACTGCCCTCCTCTGCCGGCCCGGTCACCCCCAACTGCCCTCCCCTGCCGGCCTGGTTGCCCCTAACTGCCCTCCCCTGCCAGCCTGGTTGCCCCCACCTGCCCTCCCCTGCTGGCCTGGTCACCCCTATCTGCCCTCCCCTGCCAGCCTCGTCACCCCCAACTGCCCTCCTCTGCCGGCCTGGTCACCCCCAACTGCCCTCCCCTACAGGCCTGGTTGCCCCCAACTCCCTCCCCTGCTGGCCTGGTCGCCTCTAACTGCCCTCCCCTGCAGGCCTGGTTGCCCCCAACTGCCCTCTCATGCCGGCCCAGTCACCCCTAACTGCCCTCCCCTGCCAGCCATCTTGTGTGGCCATCTTTAACCACACAGGGGTGGCCATCTTGTGTGAGGGGGTGAGGGTAAATTTGCATATCACCTCTTTATTATATAGGATTTTAAAGTAAGACTCTGAGAATGAAATATCCTGACAGTTTTCTTTCAACACACCCAAGACCTCTACTTATTTTATTACAATTAATACAGGTTTATGGCTCAGGAACAAGACTGCCTGGGTTTGATGCTGACTCTGTCACCTACTGTGCATCCTTAGGTTCAGTTTCCTCATCTATAAAATGTGCTTAGAAACAGCACACACAGGGGCATAGCAAATACTAAATGAGTTAATACATGCCTGGCACATAACAAATACTCAAAAAAATGTTAGCTGGTATTACTACAAAATTAGTCCACATGAAGCTTTAACATAAAATTTCTGAGAAAAAAATACATATATAGCAGAGTAGATGGAAATAATAGCAATAGATCAAGAAATGTGGTAAGGTGTTAACATTTTCCTCCAGCTTTAGGTACACGAACTAAATATCTATAAACGTAAAATGGAATTTCTCCAGTAGAATGTATATCAACTCCACATAAGTGACTCAGAAAATAATCTACTGTCATGGTTACTTAAATTTACTTACGTTTCATATCCATATTTCGGGTTTTATAAACAAAATATGTATAAATCTGTGTGGTGCGTATTAGAATCTGGTCTCCACTATAGCGTATTGAGCGATACCACCAAGACCCCTAAAACACAAATAAAATTAAATAAGAAATAAAGCATAAAAACTATAATAAATGCTAGTTTAATAAGGAATATGTTTGTGTTCAAATTTTCTAAATGCTCATAAACCAATAAAATTCCTCAGCTTTAGAACAAATACCCTCGATACATATTTTAAATTATTTATTTTGCAAATATTTATACTGCCTGATGACTACCTCACTACAATTATACCATTAGGACATTTAAGTTTTAGCTAGAAATTATTTGAAGACAAAATAGAAATGAACCAACCCAGTACTATAAACAATAAGCTGGTTCCTGATACGTGGCATGTCTTCAATAAATATTTAATAAATAAATGAAGAAGCAATTTTACTATTTTAATTCACATTATTCTATACAATTGGATCTCACACAAAAATCCTATGAAGAAGGCACACAGGATAATTATTAGCCTCACATAGGACTCAAGAACTATAAGAGCAAAAAGAACATCAGTCATAAAAGTAATAAACAGTAAAATCATAAACTTGATGGTATCTACATATTGAGGTACCATGTGTAGCTGTTTTAAAACTGAGATCGCTCTAAATGTCGTGCCCCTAATATTTAAAGCAAAAATGTCATAGAACAATACATATAAGCTATTTTGTAATGTGTGTATAGAAAAATACAGGCTGGGGCAAAAGTAGGTTTACAGATGTTTGTATGGAAAATAATACAATTAATAAATAATAAAACAAGAATAAATTCTGTTTCGTGTACTATAAACCTACTTTTGCCTGACACTGTATTTAAAAGGGAAATCACCAAACTTAATTAGGGATTATCTCTAACAGAGAAATGGAGGGGGATAGTGAAGGAAGACTCATTTTAAACTCTATAAATACAACTGTAGTATTATCAGTTGTGTCTAACTTTTGAATTGGGAGAAAATATACTTTAGCATACTCAAGCGATGTCACCTTTAGAAGACCTTTAAAATATAGTTGAATATAAGATTCTTAAAATTCAAGGATCAATGGATTATATTCTAAAACAAATTACAATCTAATAAGGACACTCCAAAGCATACCAACAATTCCCTTTCTAAAAATATATTCATAAAAAGAGCTAGAACTTACCACAACAACTGGAAGGATGACCATGAATGCCAATCCATATACAAGTAAAACCTAGAATTAAAGAGAAAAAAATTATGGTTTTCATCAGGCAAATTATAACAACATCCAGGAACACTTATTTTGAGGTTTACATGGAGGAGGAACTATTAAAAGCACTCCTCATGTATTATTTTGTTTAATTCTTATTTTCAAGTCCTCTGAGGAAGGTACCATCATTATTTTCCTTTTGCAGATAACCTGCGGCATATATATGTTTCATAGTTTGTCCTAGGTCACACAGCTAGTAAGTAGGTGGGAACCAGAATTGGCATTTCACCTACAGAAACTGTTCTTTGCCACTACAATAAATTACCTTTTCATTTGTCTATAGAAAACACCAGCAAAACAAAAATTATATTTCCCTTCCAGTCAAGTACTTATATATCCACAACTTGGCAAGCGGTTAATGCCTTGGAAATAAATAATAATAGAACCCTGTTTGGTTCCTTTGTCTAAATATTGAGGAATAACTTCATAATGTTCTGTTTGAAGTCTATTGGTCTCAGATTTTTCTCCTACTGCTTGATCCCTAATCTGATAGCTAACTATGTTTCTCTTCGTTAGTATTCCCAGAATTAGCCTAGGCATGATAAACACACTTACATACAGCAACTATATACCACTGAAGAAAACAAATGTTAATCAGCCATAAAATAACATTAAATAGCCATTTCAAAACAAATTACAGACTATATGGATTTTGGTTTTTATTACTTCAAAGATAGCTCCTAGATAATTATTTTCAAGAAAGCAGGGAATCATCTGTTCCTAAACAATAGGAATTCCTGACATTTTAGAGTTCGGCATCTATGTGATTGAAGTCTGATATCCTACTACCTCCTGAAGTACCATATGGAATATATACCACTAATTTAGCATATATTATAATTAATTTAGCCTGGGTAAATATGAAATGAAGGATAATTTAACATTTGAGTACAACTTGGGATAAATACAGATACCATAAAAAAAAAGAGTAGTTCCAGGACTTCAGTTAAGACAGCGGCATAGATAAAGGCAGTATTTGAATCCTCCAACTAAACTACAGAATAACCATCATTCAGAACCACCTAAAATCTAGCTGAATGGAAGACCTAAAACTAGGGATTTAAAGAAGCTACATAGAGACTGGTCGGAGGGGCAGAAACTTGGAATGGGCTAGTCCCACACCCACATGTGCTAGATAAAAATCAGGAGGAATATCTCAGCTATGGTGGTCTCCCTAAGGAGCAAGGAATCCCAGCCCCATACCAGGCCCCTCAGCCCAGGGTTCCAGTGCCAGGAGGATAAGTCCCCATAACTTGTCTGTAAAAACCAGTGGGGATTGTGGTTGAGCGATAATGAGGGCTGCTGGAGTCCCATGCAGTTCCTCTTAAAGGACCTGCACGTGGATTTATTCAGACTCACTCCCTCTGAGCTCCAGCACTGGGACAGCAGCTCAAAAGGCACCAGAGACATACAGGGAGGAACTGAATTATCTGGCATCAGAGCAAGAGCTGGAGGAGCAGAGAAAAGTGCTGGCAGAAGCCACTGTTCTTTTTCTGAGACCCCCTCCAACCTCAAAGAGCCAGCAAGTGGGTGCCATATCTGAATCTCCATCAACCTGGCTCACACTGTTCACCACACTCTGGTAATTGCCTGAGACCCCATTCCACCCAACTTGAGGGCCCACCCAAGCCTTTTCCAGTGGTTTTTCCATACAAACTGCCTTTCTTGGCACCTGTTACAGACTTTCCTAAAATCTCTCAAACAAGCAGCATCTGGTCTTAGCATGTCCCCAGCACTAGTGGCAGCCGGCCTTGGTTTGCAGCTTGGCCTCTCCTGGGCACCTCCAAACCCAGCACGAGTAGGAGCCATCTGCAGATTGCTTCGTAGCTCATGCCAGGTGGTCCCAGGCAGGCAAAGGCAATGGATGACCTTGCACCTCCTGGGAGTCCCCAGAGCCAGTGCACCTGGTGGACAGCTTCAGACCATGCCAGATTACAATCCTACCACCTTTACTAGCAAGAAACTCTTGGGGCTAACTTAGTGAGCACAATAGCTCCAATGAAGTTCTTTAGGGTTGGCTCCTGCACAGCAGCTACTCTGCTGTAGTCACAGTAGGTCCTCATAGCCAACTGGCCTGAGGGGTCAATCTCTCCCAGTGATGCCAACAGCAATTAAGGCTCAACTAAAACAGGACAGTGCACACAGCCCACATAGGGGCGCACCTAGAGTTCCCAGCTGGGGTAACTGGGGAGGATGCGCCACTGGGCCCTACAGGACACCTACTACACAAGGCCACTCTACTAAGTCCAGAGACATATCAGCTCTACCTAATACATAGAAACAAACTTAGGGAAGCAGCCAAAATGTGGAAACAAAGCAGTAGGTCCCAAATAAAAGAACAGGAGAAATTTCCAGAAAAAGAGCTAAATGAGCCCTGGCCAGTGTGGCTCAGTTGGTTGGGTTAGAGTGTCATCCTGTACACCAGAGGTGGCTGGTTCAATTCTTTGTCAGGGCACATACCTGGGTTGCACATTTGATCCCTGGTCCGGGCATGTGTTAGAGGCAACCAATCTATGTTTCTCTCTCACAACCATGTTTCTCTCTCTTCCCCTTACCCTCTTAAAAAAAAAAAAAAAATCAATAAAATTTAAAAATTTTTTAAATTAAAAGAAAAAGAATTAAATGAAATGGAAGCAAGCAAGCAAACTACCATAGAGTTCAAAACAATGGTTATAAGGATGCCCAAGGAATTTAGTGAGAACTTCAACAGCATGAAAAAGGACATAGAAATCACAAAAAGGAACCAAACAGAAATGAAGGATACGCTAACTAAAATGAAGAATAATTTACAGGGAATCAACAGTAGAGTTGATGAAGCCAAGAATCAAATCAGTGATTTGGAACATAAGGAAGCCAAAATACGCAATCAGAAGAGTAAAAGAAATCCCAAGAAAGGTAGTATAAGGAGCTTCTGAGACAACTTCAAGTGTACCAACATACGCATCATGGGGTCACTGGAAGGAGAAGAGAAGAACCAAGAAATTGAAAACCTATTTGAAAAAAATAATGACAGAAAACTTCCCTAACTTGGTGAAGGAACTAGACATACAAGTCCAGGAAGTGCAGATAGTCCCAAACAAGGTGAACCCAAAGAGACCCATACCAAGACACATCCTATATAATAAGAGAGGAATATGCTAATTATCCATTACGCCGTAAGGCGTAACGACCGACCGCGTAATGACCAGATCATAGATTTGCAGGAGGATGGGGTAGCGAACTACAAGTGGGCGGCGAAGAGCTACAGGAGGGGGCAGGGCAGCAAGGTATGAGGGGGGTCGGGGGGAGCTACAGGAGGGCAGGGCAGTGGGCAGAGAGCTACAGGAGGGCAGCAGCGAACTAATGACACACGGATTCGTGCACAGGGCTACTAGTCTTAAATAAATGCAAAAGGTTAAAGACAAAGAATCTTAAAAGCAGCAAGAGAAAAACAGTTACCTATAAGGGAGCTTCCATAAGACTTCTCAAAAGAAACTTTTGAGAAGCTTACTTCTCAAAAGAAACTTTGCAGGCCAAAAATGAATGGCAAGAAATATTCAAAGTGATAAAAAGCAAGGACCTATAACCAAAATTACTCTACCCAGCAAAGCTATCATTTAGAATCAAAGGATATAAAGAGCTTCCAAGACATGAAAAGGCTAAAAGAGCTCATCACCACCAAATCATTATTATATGAAACTAGGGGCCTGACGCATGAATTCATGTACACTGAAAGGAAATTAATTAGAAGAAATATTTTAATATCACTATTTGCCCTTTCTCTATAATAAAAATGTCAACCAAATTCATGATCGACAATGACAGATGGAAACACACGCATGCGACTGGTGCCAGCAAGACCCTTGTATGTATCGCACATGCGCAAGTCAACTTAGCCTTTTGTATATATAGAATATAGAATAAACTTGCTTAATTAGACCTGCTTTCTGATTTAGCTAAACTTCTTCCAGCCCAGTGAAGCACCCCAACTTCTCTTTCAGGTAATTGTCAGCAACATAGCAGTAAATATCAACACAAAGAAGATTATTATTGTAGATCACGTAGGGAGAACAAAGGGTAAAATATTTAACTGCAGCAGTGTTTGACTATATTATACGCAGTGAGAAAACCTGAAGTCATTTTCAAGTTCCACCATTTTTTCCTTCTTTTCAGTCGGGTCAAGTTTCTAAGCTTTCTAAATCTCTGTTTTCTGGCTAATGAAAAGAAAATAGGATTCCACTGAGTCTCCTATCTACCTACTCCAGGACTTCTGTGAGGATCAAATGAGATGAGGCCTGGAAAAACACTTCACAGACATTTGGTTAAAGTATAAAATGTTTCCACCTGGCTATAAAGCAAGTCGTGTTCCTGGGCTGAAAAAACTCCAAGGAGGCTAGTCACTAGGGAGAGGAAGCCAGATGTTGCTACGTGACATTATTACCCAGCACCCACAGCCACCGTTTCCGGGCTGGGCTGTGGGTCGCATTTTGCACCATGGGGTCTCAGCAGCGTCAACTGCAATTTGGTGGGGTGTTGCTCCAGCGTGGTGGCGGGGCCTGTATCACACTTGGTAGAAGCCAAGTGTTGCTTTGTGGGCACCAGGTCCAAGGTGCCATTTCTCTATAAATGGCCAGTGCACGTCACGACAGCTCCTGCGTTGAGCATCTGCCTCCTGGTGGTCAGTGCATGTCATAGCGACTGGTAGGAGGGACAATTAGCATATTACCCTTTTATATATATATATAGATGTTAAAGGGTCTTCTTTAAGAAGGGATAAAAAAGATTAAAAATATGAACAATAAAATGGCAATTAATGCATACCTATCAACAACTGAATATAAAAACCAAAATAAACGAACAAGCAGAACAGAAACAGACTCATAGATGCAGAGAATATTTTGACGGCTGCCAGATAGGAAGGGGTTGAAGGGATGGGTGAAAAAGGTGAAGGAATTAAGAAGTACAAATTGGTTGTTACAGAACAGTGATGGGGATGTAAAGTACAGCATAGGGAATATAGTCAATAGTATCCTAATAACTCTGCCTGGTGTCAGATAGGTATGAGATTTACCGGGATGAGGTCTAAGTTATATGTCTAATCACTGGGTGTACACCTGAAACTAGTATAATATCGTATGTCAACTGAATTGTAAAATAAAAAATGATTAATGGTAAATAAAATTTAAAAAGCAGTAGTTCCCCAAACCAAGGGTGTGACCTGATCTGAAACTGCCTCCAAAAGAAAATCAAAACTTTGTTTTAAGACTACAGTTAGAAGACACTACTCCAAACCAGCAACCTAACCATGGGAAAGAATTTTCTCCATCACGTAAAAAGTTTCACAATACACAGTTAAATTTAAAATAGCATACCAGTATTTTCATTGTAATAGCTCTCTTTACGTCAAACATATTATAATGTGATTTAAATAGACTCACCAAAATTGAATTTTTCTGGTCAACTATCCAAGCTGGCAGGGCTATTCCAAAGCTTGTGGCTAAAATAGAAAGAACATTTCTGTATTTCCAGAATTTATATCCCAAAATTCTGACTCTCATCCCCGCTACCCCCCTTCCAAAAAAAAACAGAAAAATCATCTTATTATATGTGTTCTCATTACACAAATTACTGGAAATAGTCTATATCTGAAACTAAATCTTTCCAGAAGGAAAAAAAAATTTCAAAGTACATGAATTTCTTCTTTAAAAAAATTTAAATCCTTTTATATTTCCTTAGTTTATGTAAACACTGTGAATATGTGAGAAAATATTTAAAGTCAGAAAAGAAAATATTTTTGTCATTCAATTTTTATGAACTACTAACTGGAAATATGAATGACAGTGCCTACTCTTCTCATCAAATCAATCTAAGTTTATCTTCCAAACTATTCTCTAGAAAGAAAAATAAAGTTAAAAATTAATTAAAGGAAACTCATTTTACATATCTGTTTAACTCCCTGTGGATGTAATTTTACTACTCGTAAACTAAGATAATCAAAATATTCTTTTCTATCTAATTAATATTTTACTAATATATACCATATCCCCAGTATTTTTTAATAATTATTTACCCCACCTTGAGGTCCATCTGGATTTCCAAACTCTTCCCAATTTTTCCGGGACTCTTCATCAGTTAAACTAGCATCAAAAGAACAAAGTTTAATAGTTAGAAAGCCCCACCTGAAAAAAGTGCTCATATATACTATAGAGCGCCTGGGAAGGCACATGAGCATTTCTTTAATTATTGTCAGCTGAATCCAGTGGCGTTGGCAGAGCCACGTCCTGGAAACATGCTCTGCCAAAAGGCAGGAGTGTTGTCAGCTTGACCTTCAGCCCAGGTGCCAGTGGGTGGGTTTTGTTATTTAAATCCAGCCAAGCACCAGGAATGAATAAGACGTGGGCCCACCCAAGAATGCACATGATCTCCTTTGTCTTGACCTTTAGTAAAAGTTCCTGTTTTTTTGCTGTATAAAATAAACACCGCTGTATTGACTTGGGGTCTCTGTCCCTTTCCCTGTCAGAGGACAGTGGTCCCTCGTGGCCCCAGCTTTTTCCTTCTATCTCTGTGTCTGTCTTTCTTTCACTTTCTCAATCCCCAGCAGACCCTACTCAGGAACCGGACCACTCTCTAGCCACGTTGGACGCGGAAAAGAGAAATATCCACATATACAAATTCCATTAACCAACCAACTCATTTCTTAAAGATATTAATTTCAGAGAATCAAGGAAAGCCTCTTTGAAATCAGAAAAACAGGAAAGCACGAAATTCTGGATTAACAGAAAATGTCAACTATTGAGCCTTGATACAAATTCCTGGTTGCCCCATGGGTCTTCAAGTTTAGCTACTTTAAGCCAGGAAGTGAAATTTTAAAAGCGAACACATTTTCTGTGAGATGGCAGGGAGGATTATAGGTGCTTTTTTCTTATATGCTCATACACTTCCAAAATTTCTTCAATGAGCATGCTTATACTTCAATAATAATATAACCTATTTTCTAAATATAAAATTCATAATAATCCCTCCAAAACTGGTACCATATTCTCAACAAAAAAAAAAGAAAAACACCTATAAAACTCGATTGCTGTGAAAAAGGTCATTTGCACTGTGCTGAGATCACAATTTTTTTCCTAAACCAGGCAATATGAAGTGACAGAGTGAATATATTTTTTAACACCTAAATATAAATATTACCTATGACCTGGGCAATAGCTAAAGGCAAAGAGTGAGAGTGGTTTTATTCCAGGTCCCAGCATAGATGGTAAGAAAACATTAAAATAAAATTTTATTTCCTTCAAACACTTCACAATGTTGTTAAGGGGACAAGGCAGAAATACATCCAAAATAATAATAATAATAATAATAATAATAATAATAATAGTAATAATAATATAAATAATAATAATTATTATTATTAATAATAATTATTATTATTACTAATTATTATTATTATTACTTATAATAAAATAAGAAAGGCTTTCTTGTGGATTAGTTGGCAAAAGATTATGTTTATGTCCAAATCCAATTTTGGTCATATTTCTATTTCCCAGAATATATGTACTTAAGATACAATGTAGGTTCTATTCAACCAAGTTCCAAGTTGAAAGAGAGAATGCAGAAGTACCTTTATAAAATGGCAAAATTTTTCAACAATTTGAAAATATTTTAAAACTTATCAATTTGATAATTTATAAAAATAAGTATCCTGACATCTCTAGCATATTACTGTTATTAGATAGGATATATATATATATATATATATATATATATATATATATATATACACACACACACACACACACAGTTTACTAGTATCTATACTAATAAAAGGGTAATATGCTAATTAGACTGGATAGAGCGGACATCTTCCAGACATCCTTCCAGACAAAGCCACAGTGGCAGGGGCCAAGGCAGAGGCGGTTAGGAGCTATCAGGCTGCCAGGGGAGAGCAGTTAGGGGCGATCAGGCTGGCAGGGGAGCAGTTAGGGGCATTAGGCAGGCAGTCAGGCAGAGGCAGTTAGGGGTGGTCAGGTCAGCAGGGGAGCAGTTAGGGGCGATCAGGCAGGCAGGCAGAGGTGCTTAGGAGCGATCAGGCAGGCAGGCAGAGGTGGTTAGGAGCGATCAGGCAGGCAGGCAGAGAAGTTAGGGACAATCAGGCAGGCAGGCAGAGGTGGTTAGGGGTGATCAGGCAGGCAGGCAGAGGGGTTAGGAGCGATCAAGCCGGCAGGCAGAATGGTTACGGGTGATTAGGCAGGCAGGCAGGCAGGTGAGCAGTTAGGAGCCAGCGGTCCCGGATTGCGAGAGGGATGTCCGACTGCCAGTTTAGGCCCAATCCCACAAGGATTCCTGCAGGATCGGGCCTAAACCAGCAGTCGGACATCCCCTGAGAGGTCCTGGATTGGAGAGGGTGCAGACTGGGCTGAGGGACCCCCACCCCGTGCACAAATTTTGGGCAGTGGGCCTCTACACACACACACACACACAAACACACACACACACATTTACACTAAAAAG
This sequence comes from Cnephaeus nilssonii, assembly GCF_951640355.1. Classification (NCBI taxonomy): domain Eukaryota; kingdom Metazoa; phylum Chordata; class Mammalia; order Chiroptera; family Vespertilionidae; genus Cnephaeus; species Cnephaeus nilssonii. Next base: position 38,435,872 of record NC_137080.1, on the reverse strand, counting down.
AGTAAGATGCAAATTGCCTGTACCTTCATGACGCCCACCAGCCAATCAGGAGTGAGTATACAAATTAACCCAACAAAGATGGCAGGTTAACTTGCATACGCAGTCTCTGAGCAGCCAGGGTCAGGGCAGGACAACATAAGTGTTCCGCAACGCCCCAGCTGCTCCGGGCCTCTGGGCAGTGTGGGAAGGCAGAAAGGCAGCTCCAGGCCAGAGCAAAAAGGCAGCTCCAGCCAGAACAAAGGTGGTGTCAGCAGCCAGGGTAAGGACCATTCTTGCACAAATCTTCGTGCACTGGGCCTCTAGTGTGTGTGTGTGTGTGTGTGTGTGTGTGTGTGTGTGTGTGTGTGTGTGTAATTCTGTATACAATTGCAAGGATCCCAGATTATAAACCTGATCTAGAGAATGCTTTCACTAAATTATATATTTGTGAATCTGAGTTGGCTATGTAAAGCTAAGTTACATACTCATGCGTACAAACACATGAAAACATATTTTTAAAAATTGAAATAGCTTGAAGGTTACATCTCTGCTGCCCACTTGTTAGAAAGTAGCTTGATCCTAGATTTTATACCTGAAAGTCAAACCCCAACTGTATCCAGAAGAAAGAACCAGAAAATTGAATAGTTGATCTAACTCCTCAAAAATAACCAGACCTCCTTTTTTCCTCTAAGTTAAAAATCTGATATGAAGAAATAGGAATGACCCAGCTAGTTTATTATAATGGGCAGAAAAGGAAGAGAAAATATCCTGAATAACCAAAGCAAATTCTAAAAAGCTTTATAGGTCAAAGCTTATAACTTTTGCATTCCAAAAGCTGTTTGAGTTATACTTAGGCTGCTAGAGTTACACATAAGATGGGAGCTTCAATTAAATGATTCAGAACTTATATTTAGTAAAATGTACAATTTTATCAAATCTAGTTATACTTGTACAAGTCACAGATCTCAAAGTCTGGGTCCCATAATCATTTACTTCTCAATTTGTGTGATATAGACCATCAACTAAGACATCTTACATATCAAACATTCTATATCTCAATCATGTAACTGATTTAAAATGAAAGGCCACACTTTATTCTTCTGTACTTTTTAGAATAGCGATACATCATAAAGAGTCAGATTTCCAGTAACCTCAGAACAAACTTGTAAATTTGAACATGTTACAATACCTGAAAAGTAGGACAGAAAAAAATAACTGCACTAAAATTAAAACTACCAATTAAGTAATATTGTCTATCTGATTTCCTCTGAAATCTTCAGTTCTTCTTAAATTACCTGAAAACAGCAACTAAAGCACTGCAATACTTGCACAATTAAGAGTAAATTCTTGGAGACACAATCAAAAAAAGGGAAAAAGAAGACACCATTAGAAAGACAGTAACTTGAAGGCATCAGCTGTGCAGAAAAGAAAAAAGTGGTATGGACTTCAGATGCTCCTGAATTACAAAATCATATTCATATAGATAACAAGCAATCCACAGGAAAGGGGGAAGAGGAGACACAGTCACTGTATTTTTATTAAGAATACTAGAGGCCCAGTGCATGAAATACGTGCACAGGGTGTATGTGTCCCTCAGCCCAACCTGCACCTCTCCAATCTGGGACCCCTCGAGGGATGTCCGACTGCTGGCTCCCAACTGCTCACCTGCCTGCCTTCCTGATTGCCCCTAACCGCTTCTGCCTGCCAGCCTGATCACCCCCTAACTGCTCCCCTGCCAGCCTGTTTGCCCCTAACTGCTCCCCCTGCAGGCCTGGGTACCCCCCAACTGCCCTTCCCTGCAGGCCCGGTCGCCCCCAACTTCCCTCCTCTGCTGGCCTGGTCACCCCTAACTGCCCTCCCCTGCAGGCTTGATTGCCCTCAACTGCCCTCCCTTGCAGGCCTGGTCCCTCCCAATTGCCCTACCCTGCTGGCCTGATCGCCCACAACTGCCCTCCCTTACAGGCCTGGTCGCTCCCAATTGTCCTCCCCTGCTGGCTATCTTGTGGCAGCCATGTTGTATCCACATGGGGGCAGCCATCATGTGTGTTGGAGTGATGGTCAATTTGCATACTATTCTTGTATTAGATAGGATATTAAGATAGTATTTCCCCAACTTTTGTCAGTTTGTTATTATATCTAAGTATCCTATTATTTACTTATATTTTTTAAATTAACTCACAAATTTATCATTAAATCCTCCAAAAACAAACATCTTGTTTGTATTTTACTCTTTAACTCAACATAAGAGCTATGTAGAGATATACCTATCACAAGTCCTAAAGAATCAAGCTAACCTTTACCTCTTGTAATAGTAATGCTCAAGAAATAACTACTTCTAATTGTATATACTCTATCCTGTTTCCCCAAAATTAAACTGGTCTTGTAAAGAATTTAAATGAGACAAGCTACATTGCCAAAACAAGAGAAATAGATCTTGCCTAATAAAAAAAAATTAGAAATGAAAACAGTAATAAGTATATCCTCTTCTAATTAGGATGCTTAGAAAAAGTTCAATTAACACATCACTACTTAATCTAACCAACTTCATATGGCAAATGCACTACTCTAAGTTACTTAAATTAAGGTTTTAGTTAGATGACCATTTTAGCTATGCCAGGCAGTTCTATAAATGACAGACTCTGCATATGAGGTCAACATTTAATAAAAGTGTATGACAACTATTTTATTTACTATTTTATTCAAATAGAAAACTATCTTTACCACTCTTAAAAATATGTAATGAGTCCTATGATACTTACGCTGCATAAGCTTTTGCTATCCTCATGAACATAACTTCATCACCCCCTTTATCTGGATGATATTTAAGTGACAGCAAACGATATTGTTTCTTAATTTCTGTTACTGTTGCCCCCTAAAAGGAAAAGGTTTATTTTAGTAAAAATAAGCACAATGCTGTAAGAACAAAACCCCTCCCATTTTTAACTTAAAATATACAATACTTTCAATATTTTCAGAAAGAGAAAATGAATCTTTATTCTATATATTTTGTGCCTTAAATTCCACCCCATGTACTATTTAAATAAAAATATACTTATTTTGTCCGATATATTTATTTTATTAAGCACCTACTATGGGTCATGCAGTACACTAGGCACTGATGATATGAGAATGAAACCATGAACAGCACAGGTTTGAACTGCACAAGTCCATTTATTTATACATGGATTTTTTTGGTATTCGCAGATTTCGCATCGTGGAATCAATTAACCGCAGACTGAAAATACTGTGATGTGAAGGACTAGAGAGTCAAAAGCTATACTAGAATTTTTTACCAGGCAAGAGCAGCACCTCAACCCCCTGCTGTCAAGGGTCAACTGTAATGATGTATTTAAATAAAATAAAAGGATAGTCACATTTAAATATCAAAGAATTGCCCTGACTGGTTTGGCTCAGTGGATAGAGCGTCGGTCGGCCTGCAGACTGAAGGGTCCCAGATTCGATTCCAGTCAAGGGCATGTACCTTGGTTGCAGGCACATTCCCAGTAGGGGGTGTGCAGGAGGCAGCTGATCAATGTTTCTCTCTCATTGATGTTTCTAACTCTATCCCTCTCCCTTCCTCTCTGTAAAAAATCAATAAAATATATTTAAAAATAAATAAATATCAAAGAATGATCACGGTAAATTAAGTCTGGCTGAAACAAACCTCCAATTAAAGCTTAACTTACTTTCTAAGAAATAATCTAAAGAATATTTAGTTTCATCTGCTTGTCAATATTTTAAAATTAAGTAAATACTTAATAAGCTTACTTTAGTTGTTTCCTATTAGACTCCCTTTCTATTAATAAGTTTTTCATGACTTTCATGGCATCAAATTGCCCCCAAACCTTTTAATTTTTAAAACTTCTTGATGACCATGATCATCACAATGAAAGAAAAACAAATTAGAGGAATACTTTGCTTCTAACAAAGCAGAAAATCAGAAGATAAACACATTCCTTACTTTGTATTATATGAATCTCGGGGTCAAGTCATCTACTGAGCAGAGACTAGAAATAAAAGAATTGGTTTGGGGGAAACATGGAAAGAGCAATAGATTTAGCTTGACTACTAAGAAGTTATGGGGCCCTGGCTGGTTTTGGCTCAGTGGATGGAGCGTGGCCTGCGGACAGAAGGGTCTCAGGTTCGATTCTGGTCAGGGGCACATGCCTGGGTTGCAGGCTTGATCCCCAGTAGGGAGCATTCGGGAGGCACTGATCAGTGATTCTCTCTCATCATTGATGTTTCTATCTCTCTCCCTTCCTCTCTGAAATCAATAAAAATATATTTTAAAAAAAGAAGTTATGGGATTCCGGACAAGATACAAATTTTCCAGGTCTCATTTTCACCATCAGGAAAAAAGACTAGCTGACCTCTAGCATTGATTTCAGTTCTAACTTTCCACTGATATACCTAAAAGACTAATTTTCTGTTGGGACCCAATAATCAAGTTCAATTAATCAAACAAGGGAGCACCCAACGGGTCACCCAAGGTTAATGTGAATTTCTATGACAACGATACCAGTTCTTTAAAATATATAAAGAGTTAACACTCTATCTTAGTGTCAACTAACACAGGGACATAAGATTTTAATCATCCAACTAACATATATAAATCTCCTGGTTTTAACTTTGCATTAAACCCATCTTATACATGTTTTTTAAAAATATACCCACTCATTAACTTTCCATTTGATATTCAAATAGTCTTACATTTTAGTAATTATAAATCAATTCTTGATAAGATGGCAATCATCTGTAGCTTAAAAAACATATGTACATTAGAATAATAAATAATGGATTAGATAGCTCATTTTAATAAAAATTTTAACCTGACCAGTTTTATTTTTTAGCACAGTCCAATTTCTTTTAGGACTTACAGTGTTTTCATGGGATCATTAAACTAATGTGCATTATATAAAAACTAGAGGCCCGGTGCACAAAATTCGTGCATGGAGGGGGGTGTCCCTCAGTGCACCCTCTCCAATCTGCTGGCTCCCAACTGCTTGCCTGCCTGCCTTCCTGATTGCCCCTAACCGCTTCTGCCTACCAGCCTGATCACCCCCTAACCACTCCCCTGCCAGCCTGATTGATGCCTAACTGCTCCCCTGCCAGCCCAATTGCCCCTAACTGCCCTCCCCTGCCGGCCTGATCCCCCCTAACTACCCTCCCCTGCCAGCCTGGTCCCCCCCAACTGCCTTCCCCTGCAGACCTGGTTCCCCTCCCCAACTGCTCTCCCCTGCAGGCGTGGGTTCCCCCCAACTGCCCTTCCCTGCAGTCCCGGTCACCCCAACTTCCCTCCTCTGCTGGCCTGGTCACCACTAACTGCCCTCCCCTGCCGGCTTGATCACCCCAACTGCCCTCCCTTGCAGGCCTGGTCCCTCCCAACTGCCCTCCCCTGCTGGCCATCTTGTGGCAGCCATCTTGTGTGTTGAAGTGACGGTCAATTTTCATATTACTCTTTTATTAGATAGGATACTACTTACAGGATCCAAATTTAATACTTCATAAGGATTGTATTCCTGATATTCTCGGTCAGTTTTGGAAACTTTGTACGCAAGGAATAAGAATAATGCCCATCCTGCAAGCAGAATTATTTTCCTGTTTAGAAAAAAGATAAGTGAAGTATAAATAAATACACCTATATGATTTTTCTTTAAGAGTCATTATGGCAAGATCAAGGCATAAAACAATCTGAAGTGGTCTCATATCACTATGCCACTGACTCAAATTCTAAACTCCTGTTATAGCAAGAACAGTGTCTTTTTCACCTTTGAATTCTCTAGAATATTGTATAATGCCTGGCATTTCATATTCTCAATTACTACTTGCAGAACTGTAGCAATTCTGCAATTCAACTTATTAGTTTATTGGACTATTACATTCAATCAAAATATATTAATATTCAAGAATTCAGTAAACCATTTAATGTACAAGAGAATTGTTTTGACCTTGCAATAACACTTTTAGAAAGGCAAACTACAGAAAATAATGGGTCAATTGTGCAAAGATGAATAATTAGCCATGTTTATAATGGTAAAACTCTGGAAACAATTTAAGTGTCCTTTTATAGAAAACTAATTAAATAAACAAAAATAGAACTACACAATGGAACATTTTTTAGCCAATAAAGATATAAAAAAGATGTACATACTAGTTTTTAAAAAGATATAAAATAACATTTAATTTGGGAAAAACTAATTTATTCTCTCCAATATGTTCTGTTTAGTGAAAATATTTTAAAGATTATTACCAGTGTTGGAGAGACTAAAGAAAAAAGGAACTCTCACACACTCTATACTCTGAAGGAATATCTGGCAATAAGGTATCAAAAGACCTAAAGAAATACATACCCTTTTAACTATCCATCTACTTTACTTCAAGAAACTTGAAAGGAAATAAACTAGAATTAAATGTATAAAGTATAAAAGGGTGGCTACAGATATAAATAACAGCAGAGAACATATATGCACATAAATTGCCTATCAACAGAGTACTAGACAAATAAATTAACAGTATATCCATACAGTGAAACAATACCTGGCCACTAAAAATTTGTGCACTTTAAGATTATCTACCTTGTGTTATTAAATTAAAAAAACCAACAACACAAAGCTGTATGTACATGTAATATAATCCTATTTTTGTAAATAAGTTTATTGCAAATAAAAATATAGAAAGGTAAATCATCTTAATAGTGGTTGTCTTTAAGTGATGAAATTGAAAGATTTATGAAATATCACAATGTTACACTGAATAGAAATTTTTAAACCAAAACAAAAAGAATCATAGGAGGCTTAATCAAAAAAAATTGGGGTGGCCTGTCTTCAAAGAGAGAGAAAATGTTCCATCTCTCTTGTTAGAAACCTAGCTTTGGAATGAGACTCTAGAATCTAGTTCCAACCCACCGGCTTACCTCTAGCACGCTGATTTTTCAAACTAAGTCCCCTAAGCTTGTCCCACCATCATGCTTTTGCGCTCTTGGATCTTTCTACCTAGAATTCCCATTTCACATCTCTGCCTATCCAAACTCTATTTCATTCTTCAAAGCTCAGCTCAGGTTATTCACCCTCCAAGAAGCAATCCTTGTCAATAGGGAGACTGTAATTACTGTCACAAAAACGTAGAAACCGTGACTTTCCTTCCTCCTCTGACTTCATGCAAGTTCCCTGAGCCCTGGATATGATCGTAATTCAGATTTAACTAACTTCAGAATAACTTAAACAGTTAGCACTGAGATGCAAATTTATTTCCACCTGGTCAAAATAATGCTCTACACCAGGCGTCCTCAAACTACGGCCCGCGGGCCACATGCGGGTGTTTTTGCTGTTTTTTTACTTCAAAATAAGATATGTGCAGTGTGCCTAGGAATTTGTTCATAGTTTTTTTTAAACTACAGTCCGGCCCTCCAACGGTCTGAGGGACAATGAACTGGCCCCCTGTTTAAAAAGTTTGAGGACCCCTGCTCTACACCTTATTAAGAGCATAATAAACACTGCAAGTTGCTTTGCACACTATCTACAGGCCAAAAGAAGAAAAAGGAGCCCTATTGGGGTGCTCCCACTTTTACCTGGCTATCTAGGGAGAGGTACTTATAAACATAGACTCTGGAACAAAACTACCAACTAAGGCCAAATCCCAGCTTCACCACTTACTCACCAAGAGATCTTAACAAGTTGCTTAGACTTTTATATCTCAGTTTCCAACTTTTAGGGTAGGTGTGAGAATCAACTGAGTTTAGGTATGTAAAGCACCTAGAAAGTGCTTCTGATATCCTAAATAATCAATTCATACTAGCTATTGGCTGTTATTAGTAACTCCACCCAAATCTCAGCTCAGACCACATTATTCAGGGACACTTCTCTGTGTAGAGCCAGAGATATGAGCCCTTCCTCTGCTCCTTCATGGAATCCCCCTTACTAAACTCTATTTTCATTACTTGTTTACTTGGCAGCATCCCCCAAGACTGTAAGTCGTTGAAACATGTCTACTTGTTAATGACAGTATATTGGCACCTAGCATAATACCTGACATATACATAGTAGGTGCACAATAACTACTTATTGAATTGAAATAAAAATAATTTAAAATAGTAATTTTTAACTCAACTCCAAAGTTTGCTAATTACCCCAATATCCAAAAGAACACATGAAAATATACTTTATTCCCACACAAATAACTCCACATTTTCTTTACCAACTCTCCCAATAGGCTAACAAAGGTCAGAAAACAAAGATAAAGGTGAAATTGAAAGCAAGATTTAAAAGCAAACAATGGCAGAAGGAAAAGGAAACAAAACACCTAGGATATGTTATGTCCCCTGTTAGATGCTTTACTTGTAGCATCTGGCTCTATAAGCCAAAGGGAGGAGAGCAGAGGCTGATGAAAAAAATTACCACAACCAATAAAACCACGGTCTAATTTCCCGAGAGCCAAAGCAAAGGTGGAAACAATAAATTGCATCGTGATCTGTGACCAATTTTTTTTTAGAAACATGTTTGGTTCCTCTAAAAAGATAAGCATTTTCACTATATATAGAGTCAGTAATTAGTTAACTTGTGAAGTCCTGTATTTTTCTTAAGCACACTTTAAAAATTATTTTGGAAGCAACTTTCAAAAACTAAAGTATTACACAATGACTGCTTAATTTTGAAAGAATACTTCAGGGTTAAGTAGCAAAAAAGGTTTTGATATTTCTAACCTTATCTAAATTGCTACCAGTATCAATGTAACCCTTCCTTACTTGAATATCCTTTAATCTGTACTTCCAGTTAAGTAAATCAGTTTATTAATCACTGAAGAGAACTTCAGAGTTAGTCTACTGGTTTTTTCTTTCTTGAAAACTAAGGTTCAAATACCTACAAAGTGTTGACCAAAGTCCAGAAAAGAAGAGATTGGTAGGTCAAAAATATGTGCCTTTTAGTTTCACATCATTGAAGAACTCAACACCAAAGCCAAGATTTCCCTCCCTCTACAAAGGAACTAAACCAGGCAAACTCTTTAAAAAATATATTTAAACCTCCTGAAGTTACACAAGTAAAAACTATCATCATCATTTTAAATAAGATTAAAACCTGGCCAGCATGGCTCAGTGGGTGGGCGTAGACCTAAGAACCAGGAGGTCAAGGTTCAATTCCCAGTCAGGGCACATGCCCAGTTTGCAGGCTCCATCCCCAGTGTGAGGGGTGCAGGAGGCAACTGATCAATGATCCTCTCTCATCATTGATGTTTCTCTCTCTCTCTCCCCCCCCCTCCCCTCTCCCTTCCTCTATGAAATCAATAAAAACATATTTATTTTAAAAGAAATAACTGATTCGACTTTTACTTATTTCCTCTTAGGTATTCCCCTCCTATCTACTGGGTAGATAAATGTAGGCAATTTACAAGATACAGTCCTCCAACAATGGCAACTCTTTCACCTCCTATCAGTTTCATGTATTATTACCTCTAAATTGATGACTTAGGGTGAAGATCCAAAGCCTATGCTCTAAATCAGCATATCCTATAGCCTCACAAAATCTAATAGGCCGACTCTAATTAAACATGGTAATGGCCTGTTTAAGCAGATGGGCCTGCCAAAACAAAGGGTGACTAGGTCTCCAATCCACCACTTCTAGCTGTATAATCTCATTCAAGTTAACTCATTTTCTTAGTCTCAGTTTCCTCATCTGAGAAAAAGCAAAAATATCTACCTTGAAGTTAATATAAAACTAATGAGATAACTTATAAAGCCTTAGCACAGCATCTGGCATACAGTATGTGCTCAATAAACTTTATCACGAAATTCAAACTTAATCATGTCACCTCCCTGCTTTTCTTATAATCTTTTAAAGATTCCTCTATGTCTTTAAGACAAAAATTCAAATACTGACAAGATGCACAAGGTTTTCCTTTAAGATCTGACTTCTCTTTCTCCCCTTCTCCTTTGAGTCAGAAGCACACTCTCTCCTTTGAATTTGTAAAACACTGTTCAGACAGCTCTCAAATTTACTATTCACATCTTTACCATCCTAAGATCACAATTTCTTTACAGATACATGTTTTATTCATTATTATACACCTATTTTACATGATACCTAGCAAAAAGTAAACACTAAATATTTTTTATTGAAACCAATTACTTACTTTATTGTAGGAATAATATTTGGCTGGGGCTTTAATAATCGTAAACGATACCACATACATCTTCCATATACTTTTCTGATATTCTTTAATCGAATTTGCTCTGTCAAAAAAATAAGGTGATAAGTTAAACCATTTTTCACAGTAAAGGCAAAACCAGAGTTAATACCATACTAACCTTCATTACCATGCTAATACTTTATCGGCATATGAAAGTACAGCCTACTTAAATAACGTTTAAGAAAATTTCACAAGATAGGTTAAATTTTCTGCAACTCAGAACAAATTATCTATTTGGGAAATTCTATTCAACTACCAGGGAATCATTTTGCATGTGAGACTTAAAAACTAACTTGAACCCAAAATACTTAGTCATATAATCAGTAATTTCTGAGACATCCTCTCCTTTCCCTTCTACTATAGAAACAATAAAAATATAAAGTAGTTGAAGTATGTGGTTTATTAAAGAAGCTAAGCAGAAATTATATTCTTCAAACATGAAAATAATTATATTAAATTAGAAAAGCCACTCAAATCCATAAGATGTTAAAATGAGTTCATATAAGTTATGACAAAAGGCATTATTTTAGTCCCCAGGGAAAAAATCAATTGAAAAGAAATTAAACCAAGGCCAAAATATCATATAGAGTTTTACTATAATCCTATATAATAAGAGCCTAATAGGCTAAGTGTCCAGTAGTCTGGTTGTCCATTCAACCAATCTTACCTTATAATAGACAAATATGCAAATCGACCGCACCTTCGCTACGCCCAAGCCACGCCCGCCAACCAAGCCACGCCCACCAACCACGCCCACCAGGAAACCGTTGCAGGGACACTGGGTGCGGCCGAGCCCAAGGCCGGGAAAGCCGCCCGAGGCTTTCCCGGCCTTGGGCACCAGCAGGGAGCCTGCACTGATCGCAGGAAAGCACTGGGGGTCGGCTCCTGCGATCCTTAGCAGGGATGCTGGGTGCCGCAGAGCCCAAGGCCAGAAAAGCCTCAGGCGGAGGCTTTCCCGGCCTTGGGCACCAGTGGGGAGCCTGCACCGATCGCAGGAAACCACTGGGGGTCGGCTCCTGCGATCCTTAGCAGGGATGTTGGGTGTGGCCGAGCCCAAGGCCACTGCCCGGGGCCAAGCCCCGACCCTGAAAAAGGCAGAAGGCGGTGGCCACAGCCAAGGCCTGGGTCCCCGGTGCCGGCAGAAAACTGGTGCAGGCAGCCAGGTGAATGAAGGTCTATTGCACGAATCTTCGTGCAAACGGGCTACTAGTCAAAGCATAAAATGCTAATGATATGCTAAGGGCACTCACCTGCTCGCTCTGACATGCACTGACTACCAGGGGACAGTCAGTCAACTGGTCGACCAGTTGCTATGACGTGCACTGACTACCAGGGGTCAGATGCTCTGACCAGTAGGTTAGCTTGCTGCTGGGGTCCAGCCAATAGGGACTGAGTGAGATGGGCCCAACACGCCCTGGAGCCCTCCCGCGGTTCCTCCCCGGCCCCGATCGTGCACCAGTGGGGTCCCTCAGCCTGGCCTGCACCCTCTTGTAATCTGGAACCCCTTGGGGAATGTTGGAGAGCTGGTTTCAGTCTGATCCCGCTCAACGCAGGAGCTGCCACCTGGTGGTCAGTGCGCTCCCATAAGGGGAGTGCCGCTCAGCCAGAAGCCGGGCTCACAGCTGGCAAGCACAGGGGCGGTGGTGGGAGCCTCTTCTGCCTCCACGGCAGCACTAAGGATGTCCAAACTGCCCTGGGGGGAGTGAGCCTAAGCCATCAGTCGGACATCCCCCGAGGGCTCCCGGACTGCAAGAGGGAGCAGGCCAGGCTAAGGGACCCTCCCCGAGTGCATAAATTTCGTGCACCAGGCCTATAGTAAAACTTTAATCACTTGGTTTGAATGATGCTCCCAACTTAAAAAAATGTTTTAAATTTTAAAATAAAATACCCTTTCACAAAGATGGCATGCAGAAAGCAAAGAAAAAAGCCAAGGCCAAGAAGGCAGGTGCTATAAGGCATCCACAGGCACACACAAAAAACGATCCACATGTTATTCACCTTCTGGCAGTCCAAGACATTCTAAAGGCAGCCCAAATATCCTCAAAAGAGCAACAAGCTTGACCACTATGCCATCACTGGGTTCCCCCTTAGTACTGAAGTCAACCATGAAAATGAAAGACAAAAACACACTTGGGTTCATTGCCAATGTCAAGGCAAACAAGCACCAGACCAAACAGACTGTGAAGAAGCTCTATGACAGCCCTGGCTGGGTGGCTCATAAAGTTAGTTGGAGCATCATCTCATACATCAAAAGGTTGCAGGTTCGATTGCCGATCAGGGCACATACAGGAGGCAACTGGTAGATGTTTCTCTCTCACATTGATGTTTATCCCTCTCTCTCCCTTCCTCTCTCTCTAAAATCAATAAAAACATATCCTCGAGGATTTAAAAATAAATAAAAAAAAGCTCTACGACAATGACATGGCCAAGGTCACACACTACTCAGGCCTATTGGAGAAAAGGCATAAGTTCAACTGGATCCTGACTATTTATGATGCTTTGGATGTTGCCAACAAAACCAAGGTCATTTAAACTAAGTCCAGCTGGCTAATGCTAAATATAAATTTTTTTCATAATATTAGGAAACTACAAAACCACAGTCCTTAAATGAGATGTCAAATAAGTAAAAGAACTTTATAGATAATAGAACGCTTCAAAGCCACCATGTAAGAAGTCCAACTATCCTGTTAGCACCATGCTTTGTGAAAAGCATCCACAAGGCAGCTATATGGCAGGAGCTACCAGAACCAGATATAGTAAAGAAGGATCCATGTAGGGGAAGGGGAGGTGGCAGAAAGGGAAATATGCAGGGAGACTGATCAAATAATACAGGGGTGAGCAAAAGTAGGTTTACAGCTGTTAGTATACAAAACAGTTTATCCTTGTACTGAAGGCTCAGTGCACGAAATTCGTGCACGGGGGTGTGTGTCCCTCAGCCCAGCCTGCACCCCCTCCAATCTGGGACCCCTCTCACAATCCAGGACTGCTGGCTCCCAACTGCTCACCTGCCTGCCTTCCTGATTGCCCCTAACCACTTCTGCCTGCCAGCCTGATCACCCCCTAACCACTCCCCTGCCAGCCTGATTGATGCCTAACTGCTCCCCTGCCAGCATGTTTGCCCCTAACTGCCATCCCCTGCCAGCCTGATTGCCCCTAACTGCCCTCCCCTGCAGGTGTGGTCACTCCTAGCTGCCCTCCCCTGCAGGCCTGGTTCCCCCCCCCCCCAACTGCTCTCCCCTGCAGGCCTGGGTCCCCCCCCCCCCAACTACCCTTCCCTGCAGGCCCAGTCGCCCCCAACTTTCCTCCTCTGACGGCCTGGTCACCCCCAACTGCCCTCCCTTGCAGGCCTGGTCCCTCCCAACTGCCCTCTCCCGCTAGCCATCTTGTGTCCACATGGGGGCAGTCATCTTTGACTTCATGGGGGCAGCCATCTTGTGTGTTGGAGTGGTGGTCAATTTGCATATTACTCTTTTATTAGATAGGATAGAGGCCTGGTGCACGGTTGTGGTTCGTCTGGTTTGCCCTGAAGGGTGTCCTGGATCAGGGTGGGTGTTGCCTTGGGGTGTGGGGCGGCCTGGGTGAGGGGCCTGTGGTGGTTTGCAGGCTGGCCACGCCCCCCGGCGACCCAAGCGAAGGCCCTGGTATCTGGGATTTATTTATCTTCTATAATTGAAACTTTGTAGCCTTGAGCGGAGCCAAGCCTCCTGCTTGCTCTGTGGCCGCAGTCATTTTTGTTGGGATTTATTTATCTTCTATAATTGAAACTTTGTAGCCTTGAGTGGAGGCCAAAGCAGGCCAGACCAAACAGCAGAACGATCGTCCAGACAACTTTCTGGATGAAGCCAGGGCTGCGAGGGCCAAGCCCCTTGCACGAATTTCGTGCATCAGGCTTCTAATATAAATATATGTGTGTGTGTGTGTAGATATATATATATGAATGAACCCTGTGTTATTGGATTAGAATTGAAGGTCTCAGTATGAACTAATATCTTTTAATACAGAAGTAGCTCAATACACATACATACATATTCCCTAGCTCTATCTAATAAGTGAGGCTAAGAACAGTGTCATCTCAATAATAGTGAGCACACCTAGCACCCAGATCTTGGCTTCTAAATATCGTTCTCCATTAAGAGAAACCAGGGATCCAAGTATCTTCCCACAAAAACATTACAAAAGAGAAAAGAATGATTTCACAGTGAGGAAGTAGGCTGAATAACACCCCCCCACCACCCCACCCCCCGCCAAGAAGTCTTCATCCTAATACCCAAACCAGTGAACATATTAACTTACATGGCAAATGGGACTCTACAGATGTGAGTAAGTTAAAGATTTTGAGATGAGGAGATTATCCTAGATTATCTGGGTGGGCCCAATATAATCACAGGGGTCCTTATAGTTTCTTTAAGAAATTATCCGTATTTCTAGAAAAGGGAAATTGCAAGGTCATAAAACAATTATGTAGTTTAAAAAACAACATAATAACATAACGTATTATGATTGCTCTCAGCAGCTGATCATAAGCTTACATGTTTGTGGGAGTAGTTCAGGTTTAGTGGAGGAGGCTATTATGGTTGTGCTATACAGTGCCTTTGCTAAAACAGTCACATCCATCTGTCCATGCCATGATAATCTGCCACTGTGTAGTATAACTGAATGAACTCAGAGCACCATATTCTTAGAACCCAGAGAGCTGAAAGAATGGTTAGCCAGGTCTGAAGTCTTCAAACCTGCCTGCCTGTTTACCACAAAAACTTCATTAAAATCATGTACCTTCTTATAGATTTCTAATTTGTCATAAAAAACATTTCATCATAAGTTTAAATTGTTGCAAAAGATGCCATTTCTGACATAAAGTTGACATTTTAAAATAAAACAGTTCCATTGCTGTTAAATGTACCAATGGAATCTAAAAACCATAGTAATTTCATACCACCATCATCCATTTACAAAAATTCATGAACAAGCCCATCATTCCACTTTCCCCACATAATTGTATCCTAATGTACTTTCACCCTGGTAAGACATTTCTTATAACACTGACACATACTTCTTAAAATTAATTTTTTTATCCCTGTGACTACTACGGTTTTCCAACTTTAAATTTCAAACATTTTCAGGCTTTCAGCATAGCTAAAAAATATTAAAATAAAAAACACCCTTCACCTAAATTCACAGATTTTGTAACTGACTTTAACTCTAGCTCCCTCTTTCCCTCCCTCTCCTTTTTATCTGAATTATTTTAGAGCAAGTTGCAGACATCAAGACATTACACCTGTAAATGCTTTGGCACATATCACCAAAGATTTATTACATATCATAAGTTTGCATATCATACTTAAGTTTGACATCTATAAGGTTTTATGTGTTAAAATAACTGATGCTACATTTATGTTATCAAGGCAACATAATTATTACAAATTGATAAATTAGTAAAATATGTATGCTTTCACTAATAAGCAACTTGTAAATATTCTGTATGTTCAAAAAGAGTTAAAACTGGAAATACTATAACTTATTTTAAAAAATAAAAGTACACTTTTGACCATATGGCAAAATATAAAGACAAAAATAAAATGGCTTTATCTTCTACTTTAACCATATTTTGCCAAAACTTAAAGTTGCCAATTACCTTGAATCATTCAATTTATAGAAAATATATGCTGTGTAACCTAATTGACAAAAGCAGTCCTCACTGTTAAACAAATTAGGCAAATGAAACTTGGTCAGAAAAGTCTGACTTCATTTTTCAGTTCAGATAAATAGATCTATAAATTTTTATATTTTGAGGATTAAATTTTAGGACATGCCTTTTAACAAAGATTATTAAAATTAAAGCCAAATAATATACAGATAACCATTTATTTAAAGGAAAAAGATGTTCCACATTTCTCTTTCCAAAATTCAGAAACTCCTAAAACTATTCCTAAATCCTTAAAAGGATCCTAGAAAATAGTGCCAAGAATCAAAAGTTATATTCAATATTCCAAAAAGTCTAAAAACATTATACATCAGTTTTCTAGCTATCCAAAGTCTATCTGCAGTTAGTTGAGAACATCTCTCACCAAGATGATACTGGCTCACTCATTGTTGGGACAATCAAGCTGGAGAGCTTGATAACTATTTTGAGAGACCAAAAATCCAAGCAGCAACAACAAAACAAACGAAAAAACAGCCTCCTCCCTTCCTCCTAAAATCTCAGTGGTAGTTAGGCATACTTAGAGATCATCTGAAGGCAATAATAATAATAATAATAATAATAATATATTCCATAATCACCCCAAGGAGGTAGGTATATCTCACAATTACAAGTGTTATCTGTTACTGTAAGCAACCTTTGTAAAGACCACTATAAAATATAGCAAGTGGCTACATTATGGAGATTAAAAATGCTGTAGGTATCTAAAGTATGATCAAAATACCTAATGTTACATAATGACACACCTGTGGCTTGGAAAAAATGTCCAATGATTGTATCATATTCAGAACCCAAGTCCTATATCCCAAGCAAATGTAAATGAAACATATACACTGTATTCTGAAAATGTTGAAAAGAACTATTTCCTTGCCAAAACTTGAAGATGCAAATTACCTTGAATCATTCCATGTATAGAAAATACTAGAGGCCCGGTGCACAGATTCATGCACCGGTGGGATCCCTCGGTCTGGCCTGCGGGAATCAGTGGACCTCCATGCTGGCGCAGCCCGGCCTTACCTGCCAGCTCATCAAGCTCCAGCCCACTGTCCACGTCGATTCCACACAGCACTAAGTAGTGCGCACCTCAAAGTGGCAGGCGACTGGGGAGGAGCCCAAGCCCAGGCTGGGCACTGGTCCTGCTCATCCTGGCCTGCTGTGCCTGCCTCCACTGCTGCTCAGGCACACAGGGACAGTGTCTGCGGGAGACGCTCGCAGCACCTCCCCAGCTACGCTCGCCAGCCATCAGCCCAGGTCAGCCCAGCGTCTAGCACCCATCTGAGCAGCAGTCCCGTGGGAGCGCACTGACCACCAGGGGGCAGCTCCTGCATTGAGCGTCTGCCCCTGGTGGTCAGTGTGCATCATAGCTACTGGCTGGTAGTCCGGTCGCTTAGGCTTTTATATGTATAGATATACTGTGTAACCTAATTGGCAAAAGCAGTTTTATAGGAATAAAACTATTTTAAAGTACTATATTTGATAGTATGTAATTTTTAAATATTCAACTAAAATTTATAAATTAAACATTTTAAGTAGATATGACTTCATTCTTAAAACGATATATGTTCAAGCTGGCCAAAGAATGTTTTCATCTCATTAAGAAATAGAGTAGTAAGTCAGACCTTGTCACTTCTCTGCTTATAAACCTTCAATAGTTTACATTGCATCTAAAATAAAATCCAAGCCTCTTACCCTGGCTTACAGATATGATGCATCCCAGCTCCCTCTCTGACTTTATCCCAGATTATTCTTCTCACCTGCCACATTCCTGCTACTTTGGTCTCCTTTGTTCCTGGAATATGTACACTGTTTCTTGCTTTACTAGTAGAAGTTTTGTACACAACTGTTCCTCCAGCCTGAAATAGGCTTTTCCCATCCAATTCATGTCTTTGAATGGCTGACTCTCCTTTGTCACTCAGCTTGAAGACATGTTCTCAGGAAGATTCTCTGAACACTCTACTTCTCTACATATTATTTATCACTATCTGATATTTTTTATTGTTTATATGTAGTATGTCTCCCCCACATTAAGATGTAAGCTTCAAGAGAACAGGAATCTCATCTATATTGTTCACCCCCATATTCCAGTATCTAACACAATGTCTGGCAAATAGGAGGTGCTAATTTGTTGAATGTATGAATTTTCTTATTTAGAACACTCCCCTATCACCCTGGGGTATGTATGCATTATACTTTTTTAAAAAATGCTCCATGAGGTTCAGTAACTTGCCCAAAGATACAGATGGTATCAGAGGAATAGCAAATAACCACTAAAGAAAAGATAGGAATTGTGCCCAGGTTTAAACTCATAGGCCTGTGTGATTAATCACTTATTTGAACTGCCTTCCCCTACAAAAAGAATAACTAGATTTCCTAAAATACAGTGTCCCTGTTCTCATTAATTTAATCATACCTATCCTAACTGTATATCCAAAGCAGAAAATGTAATATGTAAGAAATCCAAGTCAAAAATTTTAAGAACGAGATGTAACTAAAAACAACTTATCAGATGATACCTCTAATAAAAAGTCTGGTGAAATAGAATTTTACAAAAAAGAAAGTGCAACAAATAAAACTGCTGCAAGGACTTCAATTCTACATGTGTGGGACAAGGCAACACAGCACATAAATTTCAGGGAGGGGGGGAATGGCAAACCAGTTCATTTTTGTTTCTTTTTTCTCAATTTGCTATAAAATGTCAAAGTCCAAAAGAAAAGCAAACACTCAGTTTATTACAAAAGGACTGTATCCTCAGAAGAGTCCCAGAAGTAGAATTATTAGGTTTAAATTTTAAAATATTTTTATAGCTTACTAAAAAAAAAAAAGAACTATACATTCTGTTGTGCTCTGAATATAATAATTTGTGTACTTGTCTAATTATAATCCTTCCACTACACTCAGATTACAGACTTATCAAAACAGGACTACATTGTATTCATCTCTGTAGGTGTCTGCTGCTCCTAATAGAGGCAAACAGTGAAATGTTCAACCAATAACTACTAGATTTAACTAAACAGGCAAAAATCTAAAGTCAAATGATCTGAAATCTATATGAGAAAATTCTTCCATCCATACTGACCCAAACACAATTCCACAATGTTAAGAGAATGAACATCACTTTTCAAAAAAGCAATGTGATGGTGAGATGGCAACATTTCTTATCAATAGTCTGTTAATAGGAAACGTTTTTAAAAAGGAAGTCCAAGTACAATAAGGATATATTTGTTATGACCTTTATGTCTGAATAAAAAGTATGATTAAGAGAACATCTGAGAAAACAAAAATAAGCCTATCTTTGTTTTTTAGATTCTCCAAGATCAAGCAAGTATGCAATATGACCTTTAAATAAAAACAATTTTACACAATGCATTTACAAATCCAATGTTTGTCACCACATCTATAAAGTCTAGATGCTGTAATATAATTCATACTGCCAAGTACCCAGCTGGTTTCCTCTACTGTGTAGGACTTAAGTGT
Source organism: Cnephaeus nilssonii (assembly GCF_951640355.1). Lineage (NCBI taxonomy): Eukaryota > Metazoa > Chordata > Mammalia > Chiroptera > Vespertilionidae > Cnephaeus > Cnephaeus nilssonii. Next base: position 38,416,542 of record NC_137080.1, on the reverse strand, counting down.
GTCTATGCTACCAGTCTAATACATACCCCTTTCTATCAAGATGGAACACAGTGGGAATGACTTTATTTTAAAACAACTCAAACTTCTCAGATCTCTAATATCCCTTTGAGATCTAAAGTCTTAGGAAAACTATATGCTCTAAATCAGCAGTCAACAACTGATGGTCCGCGGACCACTGGTGGTCCGTGAGGTCTGAAAGGTTGGCAACTGATGCTCTAAATTAAATATGCACACTCATAAAATATATTCCTTTGAACATAAAGCTGATACTAGCCAGTTTTTTTTTTTTTTGTTTAAAAAAAAAACAGAGGATATCCCTGAAAAGTCAAGACTGACATAAGAACTCTGAAATTCAGACTCATATGCCTAACTTTTTGTATTGGCTACTTATAGTTTCACAGGAAAATTAAATAACATAAGCTTAAAACTCAAATATTAAAATACCCTATTGTGTTATTCAAAAATACTATTACAGGTCCACATCCTTTATTCAAAATCTTTGAGGACAGATGTACTTCAGAATTTCTCAGATTTTAGACAGTATATTTCTACCCTAACAAGCCCTGGAGGGTCTAAAACAGCTTCAATAAACAAATAAATAAATACTACAACAGCAAAATATGATGGTTTTTTAAGTGAGATGAATATTATAAGTAGCCTGCTGTCAGTACAAACCACCAAATTATTTTGCTGCAAACATCTGAAAAACTTTATTTTATTCAGAGCTTTGGTTGAACCTATAACTCAAGATCTCTCTGATATTCAAGATACTGCAACTGGACTTTGGGGAAAATGTCACTATGATAAAAACATCCTTTTAATACCACTGCTATTCTAAAGAAACAACTCTATTCTAAAGATACACACTAATTTTCATGATGATTAGAATAGCATTTAAGTATCCACCTTAATTTTTATAATGCAATTTGAGGCAAGACCAAACAAACATACCAACATATGCACACTTACTGGCTAAGGCAAATCTGAAGCAGAGAGCCAGGTGTGAAGAAAGGGCAGGTAGCCCTGGCCGGTTTGGCTCAGTGGATAGAGCATCAGCCTACGGGCTGAAGGGTCCCACGTTAGATTCCGGTCAAGGGCATGTACCTTGGTTGCGGGCACAACCCCAGTATGTGCAGGAGGCAGCTGATAGATGTTTCTCTCTCATCGATATTTCTAACTCTCTATCCCACTCCCTTCCTCTCTGTAAAAAATCAATAAAATATATTTTAAAAAATAAATAAATAAAAAAGAAAGGGCAGATAAACACCTAACTTTGTATCTAGCAATATGGAAATAACAGCGAAGGACTGGAAGCTAAACTGACTTGACTCCACCACACCACATAGGAAAGTTACTTAAGCTCTCTAAATTCCAGTTTCTTCATGGAAGAACAAAGGTGATAATAATAGTACCTACTTCATTGTATATTTTTGAGGATTAAATAAAGTAACGTTTGAAGTCCATACTGACTTAGTCAATATTAATTCCCTACCACTTTTCCAAAGACCAAACTATATGAAGGGGCTCAAGTATGACCTGCCTATGATACGTTATCAGGCAAATTTTATCATATAAAATCCATCATGAAAATATAACTTTCAAGCCCTAGCTGGTTTGGCTCAGTAGATAGAGTGTCAGCCTGCGGACTGAAGGGTACCAGGTTCGATTCCAGTCAAGGACACATGCCTGGGTTACAGGCTCAATCCCATGCAGGAGGCAGCCAATCAATGATTCTCTCTCATCACTGATGTTTCTATCTCTCTCCCCCTCTTCCTTCCTCTCTGAAATCAATAAAAATATATTTTAAAAATAATAATATATATATCTTTCAAATTTCAAAAATTCAGTGTAGACTAAAATGACTAATTTCTAGAAATCAGGGCAGCTTCTTGCAACACTCAAACCAAACCTACCTACTCTCCCAATACCCTTTTGTCTTCCACACAACCAACTACACACACAAATGGGTGATAAGTGAAAATAAACTCTATACTGAAAAATGTACTCTTTTTAATTGAAATAAAATTAGCAAAATGGCCTAGGATTTGCAGATAAAGGGAAGCAATAGACTTTATCACTTATACACAACTACTATCCAAAGAACCCAGACAATTTAAATAAACTTAGGAAAGAAAAGGCACGAAAGATCAAAATCCAATTTTCATAAACTACCCACTGAATGAGAAAACTGGTAACTATGATCAGCATTCTGCACCTAATGGGTATTTTAACTACTGCTAAACGTGCAAAAAAAAAATGGAATCCTTTATTATTTATCCTACATTCAATTTTAACATATTTATATAACTCAAGAATTTTGCAAAGCAATAATCAGTTTTAAAGCATAAGTTCTGAACACATTCAAATGTTTGTGTTAACATTTACCCCAAAGTACAGTCTATAACCTGGACAACCTAGACCTCCCACACCCAACTCACGGGAAAATTTAATCAAAAAGGCAAAGCTCTTGTGAAGTAGAAACTTTCCCTAAATGTTAATACTCAAAACCTCCTAGTCACTGTTAACGCTTCCATAAATAACCTATTAGGGCCTTACAGTTCCATCTGCTTGAAGAATAGCACCTGCCATATGTCCTAGTAGAGTGCAGCAAATGGAATCCAAGCATTACCCACCCATAAAATACCTTGACAAGAATCTATATTCTGTGTTCTAACCCACTGTTACTTAATGTGAAAAGATTTGGAACTAAAAGCACATGAACCAGCTACCTCAATAAACTACCTCCAAGATGAACTACCTCCAAGACTGAATCCTTCGCACTCGCACTTTTTCCGCCATAAACAGGAAACGCCAAAGAAAAGGAAATAGAGAAAAGCCTGTGTTTGCTAAGGGGAATGAATAACCACCACAAGTAGGAGTTCACAAATGGAAAAGCGAGGGGGGGAAAGGGACGGGGGAGGGACGGCTGGTGAGCTCAGCTGGAATCCTAAACACGCCACCCAGCTCAGACGGTACCTAAAACATCTGTAACGACAGCTGCAGCTGGGAAACGGGGGTGGGGGAGCGGAACGCGGCTTGGGGACTGAGAGTTGTGCCTGCACCTTCGGCTACCTCCGTGCCAACTCTTCTCTCACTCCCAGTCCCCATCCTCTCATCCCATCCGGCTCCCTCCATAAAGAAGAAGACTCAGTAACACCCGAGGCAGAGAAGACAAAGAGACAGGAGGAGGCTGCAGGGTGTCCAGAACAATGGGGAGAGGGGGAGACGCGAAACTCCCCGTAGTAGGAGGACAATGAAGGTTGGTGGAGAGGAGCCCGGAGAGGCACCGAGATGAACACCGCCGCGCCCGCGGCCCGCCAGCGGCGGACGCCTGGACGCCAAGACCGGGCCGCGCGGGCGGTATCACCGGGACGCGGCGAGCGGGGCTGGGCCCGGGCTGGCGGGAGCGGCGCGGCCCGGAGGGGCCCGGGGGAAGCCTGAGCAGGTCCGCGGGCAGCTGCCAGAGGAACTTACCGGCGTTCTGGTCTCGGGGCCAGAGGTAGTATGTGGCCGGGATCACGATGAGCCCCACGAAGGAGGTGAGGAAGTAGAAGAAGGTGTTCCCGCTGTCATCGTACTGAAACTGCTGCCCCGCCATGGCCCACCCTCCTCGGCCTCCCTCTTCTCCCCGCCGCCCCCACGACCCCGCTCGGCGCTCGGACTCCCGGCGCTCCGGCCCGGTGTGGCGTAGCTCGGACGCCGACGCCGCCTCTCCTCCCCGCCCCCACGCTACTTTCACGGACACGCCGTCGCCGCCGCCGCCGCTGCCGCTGCCGTCGCCTACTCTCGCGAGAAGAGAGAGTTCCCGCCCCGCTCGGTTTTTCCCACCCCCTGCCTCTGCTTCACACGCTTGCTAAGGGAGACGTGGCGCGCGCAGCCGCGGAATTCTGCGAGGTCCCGCCTCTTGTCCCGCCCCCGAAGCTACAGCCCCGCCCCTCCAGCGCCCGTAGGCCCGCCCCTAGGACCCGGCTGCTGGTCCTAGAGTCCCTCTCCGTGCCTTCTTTGCCTCCTGTCCCGGTGACCCACTCCCGGCCCAGGGGGTCGGTGAGTGGAGCCCCGACCGAGGCTTCCGCGCCGAGCAGTGGGTGCGGGCTGTTCGCACGGCTGGGATTGGGGGCGCAGAACTTTCTTGCCTCTCCCTCTCTCCTATCCCTTACCTCACCTGTTCTGCCTTCTCACTTGTTAATGTCCATGGCTGATAATAATGTTCTTTAGGTTCCGGATCCGCTCCTCCAGCCCCCACATTTTGGAAACAAAGGTCACCCAGAACAGGGCGACACAAGGTTTTGTTTGCAGCGTAATGTTTGTTATCAAAAGGCTGAGGTCTACAAGGCGCCCGTTTTACAGCTGGGCATTCCCCAAGCCGGTAGAGACGGGGACCTCCCCATCCCAGTGCTGACAGGTACAGCCGCCACGCCAACAGCGTTTTCTTCCACCCAGGCGATAGGCTAATACCGTAATTGCTGTATGTCATATTACATATTACACTGTATTTTTAGAAAGCCATTTTAAGACTTTATAGTCTATTTACTAAGTTCCTTTCAGTATACTTTCCGTTGTTGGAAGAGAAATCTAGTCATATGTCATCTTTTATATCATGTCCTCAAAACTAGTGTTATCATTATCGGTAATGATTTCCTTTGCAATAGACTATGTTCACACGTATTCTGGCTTCCCTTTGAAATGTCCCATTTTGAAAGGAAATTTCAGAAATTTCAGAAACACAGTTTCTCTGTGTTTCCCTCCTCACTTTTTTCTGTATAAAGTTATCAAAGACTCTATTAGATGGGGAAAATAAAACAGACATGAGAGGAAGAGGACTGGACTATGAAGTCAGAATAGTATTGTGATCACCCAATGCTGAGATGCTCAGAACTGTTTGCCTTGCTTCAAAAACAAAAGTTGGCTCAGCTGATATAGGTAGGATCCCAGTTTCTTTTGTTTATGTTGGATTTGTTATTAAGTCTTCCCAGCTATTAATAATGCTGAACTGGTTATTTTTTATTGCTCTGATTACATGTTTTACTCAGCATTTACGTAAAGCTAACACATCAGTTTTATAATCTCGTGGCAACATAAATTATTGATGATAAATATTTCACTTCTGACTTTTTTTCTGCAGTAGTAATCTTTTCATTGCAGCTTTGGGGTCATGCATAAGAGTGGCTTGAACAGAACTGAACCATGAAACAACATTTTGAACAAATCGCATTTATTTTACTAACATTCAGACCAGTCTAAAATATGATTTCTTTTACCAAAGCAGATTAAAGATTTGAAAATGTATTCTATTTCCAAAAGTATAAACACATTTCACCCTAAAACTTAACCTTATTGAAATTAGATAAACTCAAATCATCCAAATATTCTCCAAAGCAAATCTGAATTATACCTTTAATTAGTCACAATTTCTGATTCATTGTGATGCTTTTAAGTCAACACAGTAGTTTCTTTCAAGAGATCATTTTAATGAAATATTTAAAAGTAAATGAGTATGGTAGAACCAGAACTACAACCACATTTTCTTCTCGTTCTAATGGTACATGTTAAAAGGCATTTTTGCGTTGTCTCTATATGTGTCTATAAATGAATATTTAATTGCTAGGTAGATATTTCCTCTCAAGTGTAGAAAGCCTAACTATTTTTAGGTTCCTTTTAATAATTTGCTTTTTCTTTAGACTGACTCTTCGTTGCAAGTCATCCTTGTACTACTGGTATTGACTTACATTTATACCTACCAAAATACATTTGTGTAGTCATAATCAACATTATTTAATTTTCTGCTTAATGGAATTAGCCTCAAAAAGACTGGAAAGGTTGGAATTACTAAGTAGACACATACAGTGTTTCCAGTCCTTTTCCCCTCCCCCAACCTTACAATAACCTTCACTGCCAAAGCCTAGCAAATCACCCTTATTATTTTCCCATTAAAAGCTAAATCTGCCCAGCTGGTGTGGCTCAGTGGTTGAGCATCGACCCATGAACCAAGAGGTTACCTGTCAGGGCACACACCTCCAGGTTGCAGGCCTGGTCCCCAGTAGGGGGTGTGCAGGAAGTAGCCGTTCAATGTCATCGATGTTTCTATCTCTCTATCACTCTCCTTTCCTCTCTCTCTAAAATTAATAAAAACAATTTTTTATAAAAGAGCTAAATTTCTTCAGATATAAATTAACCAATTTCTTTTATTTGTCTCTAATAAAAATGAAAAGTGCCGAAACCGGTTTGGCTCAGTGGATAGAGCGTCAGCCTGCGGACTGAAGGGTCCCGGGTTCGATTCCGGTCAAGGGCATGTACCTTGGTTGCGGGCACATCCCCAGTAGGAGGTGTGCAGGAGGCAGCTGATCGGTGTTTCTCTCTCATCGATGTTTCTAGCTCTCTATCTCTCTCCCTTCCTCTCTGTAAAAAATCAATAAAATCTATTTTTTTAAAAAAATAAAAAATAAAAATGAAAAGTAACCTCCATCATAATGACAACAGTAACATCAACAAAGTAACATTTCTACAACACTTATGATTGACAGATAGCTTCCACAACACTATTTCAGTTGAAATTTCAAATGGTAGCCTACATGTGGAAACTTTGACTAGGTAAAAGGTACTAAACAATTGCAATTCTTTCATTCCCTATCCCCCTAAGGCCCTTAGGACCCAATGAAATCCCAATCTCAGACTTGGAGAGAATGTGAAGGGAGGTGTGAGTTAGAAAGACATTAGAACTTGTTTATGCTCAACTCTAAAATAATGAAAACAACTTTAAAAGAGGAGTTGAGGTCTATGTGTTTCCTTTAGCATTGGGAGCAGGTGTGTATTTTGGCTCCTCAGTTTTCATTAGTATGTTGGACTTGTCAATACTTTTGTGATTACAAAGCTGAAAATTTATTGTATTAAAGCAAGTTGTCGATGAGTATCAACAAACGCAGGTCATTTCTTTATGAATTAACTTTATGCATCACCAACACAGCTAAATTGCATGGTGAAAAAGTAATGATTGGCATTGCAAAGTAAGCCATAAAATAGCACTTAGTGAAATTTCCCACCCAGGTTGAATTATAACCTGGGAGAGTGCCATAAGTCAACGGAAGAGTTCACTCTGGGCAATTTCAAAGGTATAGATAGATATTTGAGTAAGAAGAAAAAAAAATCTTAATAGAGATTAGAATTTCAGGAAAAACATAAATCATCTTGTTAAAAAGCAAATATTTCTGGGTCCTGAAACTTATAAAATTGAGGTTCTCTAATTAAGAAAATTATAAAATTAGGTACAAAAGTTACCTATGGACTTTGGGTAATAATGATGTGTAATGTGGGTTCATCAGTTGTAACACATGTACCACTCTGGGGAGGGATGTTGATGTGGGGGCAGAAAAGATATGAGAAATCTCTGTACTTTCCACTTTATTTTTCAGTGGCTCTAAAAAATAAAGGTCTACTAAAAAAGTTAATATCTATATTATAAAAGCCTAAGCGACCTGTTAAGGTGAAACAACCAGAACGACTGGTCGCTATGATGCGCACTGACCACCAGGGGGCAGACGCTCAATGCAGGAATTGCCCCCTGATGGTCAGTGTGCTCCCACAAGGGGAGCCCTGCTCAGCCAGACGCCAGGCTCATGTCTGGCAGGTGCAGCAGCGGTGGTGGGAGCCTCTCCCACCTCCAGGGCAGCACTAAGGAGCAGAGAGCTGAGTGGTAAGGAACAGCGAGTAGGCAGGCGGTAAGGAGTAAGGGGTCCCAGACTGTGAGAGCAATGTCCAACTGCTGGCGTAGGCCCGCAGGTAAACATCCTCCAAGGGGTCCCGGACTGAGAGAGGGCTCAGGCCGGGCTGAGGGACCACCCCCTCCCCCAGTGCATGAATTTCGTGCACCAGGCCTCTGATTTATAATAATTGTAATTGCTGTAAGTTTGTATTCTACAAACAGAAAAATTCTGATAAGTTCTATTTTGCATGATTCCCATCAGAATTTTTAAAAAATATGATACATTTATAATTGTATGTACTGCATATAGAGCATATTCCTACTAAAATAGATTTTCCTTTTTGACAAGGCTCAATGACAATCAAATCCTCTGCTTACAAATTTAACATCTAATGAGTAAAAGAATTTTCCACAGAATAGTTTCTGACTCCATACATTTTAAGCAATGTTTCTCCTCCACTACCTACAAACTTAAGGTGCCAGGCCTAGTGAGATATATTCATATTGTGAATCAAGATGTATCACTCTTGCCCTAGCCAGTTTGGCTCGGTGGTTAGAGTGTCAGCCTGAGGACTGAAGGGTGTCAGGTTTGATTCCGGTCAAGGGCACATACCTTGGTTGCAGGCTTGATATCCAACCCCTGTTGGGGCATGTGTGGGAAGCAACCAATTGATGTCTCTCTCTCATATTGATGTTTCTCTCTCTCTCTCTCTCTCTCTCTCTCTCTCTCTCTCTCTCTCTCTCTCTCTCCTCTTCTCTCCCTCTCTCTCTATTGCTCTCTCCCTCCCTCCCTCTCCCTTTCATTATCTGAAAAATCAATGGGAAAAAAAATATATATATATATATATATCCTCTGGTGAGGATTAACAACAACAACAACAACAAAGATGTATCACTCATGTTTCAAGCTGGGTGAGTTTGCTGCAGGGGGTGGAGGTGGAAGAGGCATTTCTGGAAGTGGTAGCAACTATACATGAAGTAACTGTAAACCACGTAAAAACATCATCAACTCCAGAATGAATGTACCTCCCAACCTCCAAATATACAGATTATTATAAATTCAGTCACTCAACATTCAACATTCTCAGAGCTCACACACACGATTAGCCAGTGTGGTGAGTACAAGAATGTTTAAGACAGGGTCTCTGACCTCCAGAAACTCACAACCTAATAAGGAGAATAAAATATTTCAGTAAGTGACAAAACCCAAAAAAGAAATTGTAAATGTTATAAGAGATATACAAATAAATCATTTGCAAGTTCATAGGAAAGGGTCATTTCTTTTGGCAGAGAGAATCAGAAGGCCTCAAAGAAGAGAGAAGGCAATTGAACTAGGTCTTGAAACTTAACTAGAAGTGAAAGAAAAAAATCCAGGTGGAATCATCTCAGAGCACATTTGGAAAATAGCATGAAGTCCAGTCTGGCTGTGAATAGGAGTAACAGGTGGGAAAATACTTTTAAGTCCAGCTTCCAGGTTACAGTCTACACATAACAATACTTCCTTTAAAATGAACGTTATTAAAGGAGTCCATGAGTGAGAGACATTGCAATCTCCTTTGGATGCTGAGAGAGAGAGAGAGAGAGAGAGAGAGAGAGAGAGAGAGAGAGAGGTGGTTTTTAACTAGTATGGTTTAAGTATGTCCCTGCAGTAAACAAAAGGGTGAACTAGGTCACCATTTCTACTATTTCCTTCTTTCCTCTACTCAGAATATAGTTTTCACTCTTGGATATCAGCCAAACCTTTTAAAGATCTAGTACAAAAGTTATATCCCGCCCGGCCAGTGTGGCTCAGTGGTTGAGCATCGGCCTATGAACCTGGAGGTCACGGTTTGATTCCCGGTCAGGGCATATGTCCAGGTTGCGGCTCGATCCCCAGTGTGGGTCGATAATTCTCTCTCATCAATAATGTTTCTATCTCTCTCTCCCTCTCCCTTCTTCTCTGAAATCAAGAAAAATATATTTTTTAAAACAATAAAATAAAAAGGCCACGTATGATTGGATTCCAACTATATGACATTCTGGAAAAGGCAAAACTATGGGGAGTGTAAAACCATCCGTGGCTGCCAGGGTTTAGGGAGGGATGAACAGAACACAGAGGATTTTTAGGGCAGTGAAACTATTCTCTACTATAGATACACATCACTATACATTTGTCAAAGCCCATAGAATATACAACATCAGGAGTTAACCCTAGCCCTAGCCAGTTTGGCTCAGTGGATAGTGCGTCAGCCTGCGGACTGAAAGGTCCCAGGTTCGATTCCACCCAAGGGCACATGCCTGGGCTGCGGGCTTGATCCCCAGTAGGGGGCATGCAGGAGGGAGCCAATCACCGACTCTCTTTCATCATTGATGTTTCTATCTCTCGCTCTCCCTTCCTCTCTGAAATCAATAAAGAAATATATATATTTAAAAAAAAAAGAGTTAACCCTAATGTAAACTATGGACTTTGGGTGATTATGATGCACTCATGTAGATTCATCAACTGCAGCAAATATTTCTCTCTGGTGCCAGATGTTGATAGTGGGGGAAGCTGGGCATGTGTGGAGGCAGGGGGGTATATGGGAACTCTCTGTGCTCGCCACTCAATTTTGTTGTGAACCTAAAACGGCTCTAAAAAATAAAGTCTGCTTTTTTTTGTTGTTGTTGTTCGTTTTTTGTGTGTTTTTTTTTTTTATAAAGTCTGCTTTTAAAAAAAAAAGAGTGAGCAACTAGCCCTGCAGAGTGATGCTTAGTGGCTGTGCAACCATCCTCCCAGGAATCAACTGCCCACGGCATGTTTCCCAGAGGCCTGTTCTCTGGGGCTGTGGCCCGATGCTCTGGTAGCATCATGGGCATTAGAATTCCGTTCTCGCTGAGGTTGCAAGAGCTACTTAAATCAAGCATTAGCCAGGGTGTTGCTATCTTTCCTGGGGATTTTTATTTTCTAGTATGGAGAACCACCAGCAGATGGCAATCAAAGAATACAAAACCCGGGTTGATCCTATTCAAAAAGATTCTGATAAACAGATTTAAGAATAATAAGGGGATAAATTTAAGGTAAGCAGAATTGTGGTTCTTCGCAGAGCCATAATTTCTTATGCTCAAAACAAGCAATTCTTCCACCAGTGACTGAAATGAATGTCTAGCCTCAAAAAGGCACCAGGGACAAATTCTTTGATTTTTTTTCCTCAAATGAGAACTTTGGTTACTGTATGTGAAAATGAATGAGAAGAGTTTGTTGTTTTTATTTAGACATTGTATGTCTTTTAATTTTATGTTTATATCATAAATGTTCTTGGGAGTATAAAAATGACCAGTTGTGTTAATGATTTTCCAATGACAGACAACATGCAACTGTTGTAGAATAGGGCTGCAAAATCACCAGAGGGAAGGAATGTGCCCCAAACAACCAAGTGTGTGTGCATGGGGGAGGGGGGTAGGATGGGTTTCCACAGAGGGAGCTACAGTGTAGTGGAGCCTGCAAAATATGAATATTGCTATTTTGTTAAGTTGAGACAAAGAAATTTCAGCATATTTGATGACATAACAAGACTCCTTTACACATGGAAGGTGGATCCTTGTAGAAAATGATTAACCTGTTTTTTTAATGACAACATTTTTATGGGGGCTGGGGGGGTGGGGAAAGCCTCATAAGGCATTTTTAAGAAAACAACATTGGACCTGGAAAGTTTTGGAAATACTCAGTATTTAAGAGGAGCTAGGACCAGTAAGTATTTTTTGGACTCCAACTAAGCATTGGACAATATTACCTCAAGTCAGGTAAATTATTTAGCCCCACAGTGACATATGAAGGCATTCAGGTTCAGAGGGATTCATAATTTTTCAAGGTTACCTAACTAGTAAGTTATTGGGCTGGGATTGGAACCCAGGCCTAGTTGGGTAAATATAAGCACTGCACTGTGTCATTGTTGGTCTTATTCTAACCGGTGATGTTAAACAACTGAAACCTCCTAGGTAATTCAGAAATTTAACCACATCCCCTGGGGAAGTTGTTAAAGATTCCGAGTTCCAGGTCACACCTCTAGAGATTCTGATTAAGAAGATTGCGGGGGGGGGGGGGGGGGGGGGGCGGGGGGAGCCCCGGAATCTGAGTGTTCAACAAGCTCCCCCAGTGGTTCTGCGGGAGGTCATCTTCCCTCAAACACTTGGAGAAAACAGGCCCAACCCAGTGGACCTTAACCTTTTGTGAGCAAAGAAGCCTTTGAGGACCTGATGAAAGCTCTGGACCTTTCTTTTCTTATTTTTTGTTAAGAAAAATGCGTATTTTACACCCCGAATTTTGCATACACCTCTAGGGGGTTCCCAGGCACTCTGAAGCCACGGACACTGGTCTCGGGCATGTCGCAGTTAAAAGTGGCCTACTTAGAAGGCCCTTCCATCTCTCCCCCGAGAGAGGTCACGCTTCAGCTTCAAGCAGCCTCCCACAAGACCAGCTATTTCCTTTTTTCCCTTCTCATCAACAAAGGGAAGAGTTTTCCAGGAAAACGAGCTCACTGTTTGAAAAGGAGCTCCCCCTTGTGAATGGAGCCCACTCTGGCATGGTGCTTCAAAACATGAAGCCGAACGATAGTGTGCTCTACCCTCACGACGAGAGTCCCTCTGGAAATAAAGGTGCAGTGACTCAAACCGACTGTGGGGGCCACAGATTCACTGGGTTCAGCCAGAGCAAAGGAGCATGAAATTGCCTTCCCCCAACCCCTTCTCTGCCTTCCTTTTCAATCCCTGGGCTTTCTCTTAGGTCTCCGCTAGAAAGCCAGCACTTGCATTGTTAACGCAAGACTCCTGCAGCACATCGTTTGAAACATGAACAGACAGAAATAACATGGACACAGAGTCCTCCGACACGTCCCTTTAATAAGTTCTGGATTCTGCAAGCAGGAAAGGCGTAAGAGAACATGCAGTTCTCTCTGTAGGTCCTGGGTCAGGATAACCCGGTGGCGAGGAGTCAGGGGAGGAGTGTCCGCGCACACCGATGTGATGCATAAATGTCATATGTTCATGTCGTGTTTTTTTCTCAGAAAAGAGTCCATGGCTTTCATCAAATTCTTAAAGGAATCTTTGGCTAGAATTTAAAAAGTAATTATTTATAGGAAGAGTCCTGTCTCACATGGGCTGACTAGACAGACAAGGTGAGCAGGGCGCGGCCAGCGTGGCTCCGTGGTTGAGCATCTACCCATGAACCAGAAGGTCACGGTTCGATTCTGGTCAGGGCACATGCCCAGGTTGCAGGCTCCATCCCCAGTGTGGGGCGTGCAGGCGGCAGCCGATCAATGATTCTCTCTCCTCATTGATGTTTCTCTCTCTCTCTCCCTCTCCCTTCCTCTCTGAAATCAATAATAAAAATATATTATAAAAAAGAAAAGAAGAAACAGGGTGAGCAGGATTGTGTGGGGCAGGCAGGCTTGGGGCGTCTTCCTCAGACATAAAGTGGGAGGCAACATTGTATGTGTTGTGTATGTGTTGTGTGGATACAACATTGTCAGCCTTGGGTTTAGATCTGGAGCACTGTGCCAGAAGGTCCACTCCCCACATTAGGGGATCTGCAAGACCTCTGTCAGTGAGAGGGCCCATTATACACACTGCTCTGACTCCTAAAGTGCTTGTAAGTTAAGAATAATCTCACCTAACTCGTCAGGTTTAGGGTGGGTGGGGAGAGGGAGAGCAGGGGCGTGGACATGAAATAACAACTGTGAAGCTCCAAGCACAGGGCCTGGCCCAGAGTGGGCACTCAGGTTTGTTGTTGTCCCTCTTCACCACCAAACTGAGATTCCCTGCCCCCCCTCCATGGCGGCGATGCTGACCACTAACTAACTGCTGCTCAGCGGGGCTGCACCTGTCAGACAGCCTGGAGTCTGGGCTGGGCAACCTGAAGGAAAACAGGCTTCCTTTAGGAATTCCCACTTTCCAGTCTCCCCTCCATCTCTGTTGCAAAGGTGAGCAAGGACCTCAGGTACAGAACATGCTGGAGGATCACAGGGAGTCCCAAGGGATGAAAAGACACAGTCCCTTGTCCTTGGCGTTGCTGGACCCTAATAGGGCAGATGATACCAAAACTCAATTAGCAGGAGTCACCGGCTCTGAGGCACTAACACATAAGCACAGACATCCTGCATACCTGAAAACAGGTTATAATAGAAAGGACAAAGCCACATGGAATTGATTTGGGAAACAGCTACTTAACGTTTACAGTTGTGAGTATGCAAAACAGTTTATTCTTGTATTATTATTTATTCATTATTGTACTATTTTCCATATGAACAACTGTAAGCCCGCTTTTGCCCTAGCCTGTATTTCTAAAACGGGGGAAGAGATATGACTTGGGAGAAAGAGGAGGGAGGGGGCTAAGAAAGGAGAGCGATGCCCCAGGTACTGGCTTAGCAGGGAGGTGGGTGGACATGGCGCAGGTTTTCAGGGCAGCAGGGGAAGCCTCGCTTGAGGGCCTGTGAGAAGATGACAGCAGTTAGATGTGGGGGGAGGGAGGCAGCTAATTGGTAGAGACCCTTGAAACCCATGATTAACAGTTTTAATTTAATTCAAGAGGCAATTGGAACTATAGTAGGCTTCTAAGAAGGGCAGTGATATGATCAAAGTGCTTGAGGACAGTGGCTCCTGCTGCTGTGAGCAGGGTGAATTGTGTGAAGGCAGAGGCTGGTCTGAGGCTATGTCATGATCCAGGGTGGCAGGGCCATGGCCTGGCACAGGGCTCTGCGGGTGGGATGGAGGAGCAGAACTGGAATAGATACAGAGGATAGTCATTAGTTTGTTCTTTTTAGAGCCAGACACTGGGTTAGGTGCTGGGACTCCATGGGGAACAGGCACAGAGGTTGGGACGGGCAGAGACAATTCAGCATTGATAATGTGGTGAAGTAAGTGCTGTGACCATTGAATCCGAGAAATAGGAAAGTGCAGAGCAGGAGCAGCGCCCAACCGAGTCATGGGGAGGGACCTAGGTGGTCAGGGGAACCTTCCCCGAGGACCTGGTGTTTAAACTGGGAATTTGACGAAGAATCAGAAATTGAGTGAAAAAATCATCGGGCGATACGTTCTAGGCAGGAAGCTCCCAGGTGAAAGGGCAGGAGTGGAGCCGTGAGGGAAAGAGAAGAATGGTTTCTGGAGAGGCTCAAGGGAGCTAGCAGGGTGGGACCAGACCAAGAGGGGTCTTGAGTCTGCAAGATGAACTGCGGACTTTATCCTAAGGGCAGTGGAAGGCCAGAAGAGAGGCATGGTTCATTGCTCATTTCAGAAAAATCTCTCTGGCTATGTTGTGGGAGAAAAGGATTGGGTGTGGCAGTTTTTAGGATGGGAGACTTGCCATAGGCCAGGGGAGAGCTGATTGGGAGGCAGAGATGGATACATGCAGATACGTGGGATGTAGAACTCAGGGGATGAGAAAGGGATTGAGAGGAAGAGAGTATTAGCAGGGACGTCATTCGCCCACAGAGGGAGAGGTATTCTCCCAGATCCCACAGCCAGCTTGTGGAAGCATCAATACTAGGATCCAAGTCTCTGGTTCTTTATAAAATAAAGAACTTTCATATCTCTCCTCAACATGCTCATGCTTTCCTCCACATCCTCACAATTTACAATAGATGTTTTAAGTTCTTCCTCTGCTAATTCCATCACCTCTGTCATTTCTGGATCTGTCTCTATTGGTTGATTTTTCTCCTGGGTGTGGATCATCTTTTCCTGCTTCTTCGTATGCCTGGTAATTTTTCCTAGATGACAGACATTGTGAATTTTACATTTGCTGGACACTGGATTTGTTTTATCCTGACATGCAGCTAAGTTACTTGAGTTTGATGCTCCCAATGCTTTCGTTTAAGCTTTTTCAGGGCAGATTTGAGGAGCCTTTAGGACTTCTGCTTTCAGCCATGATGGAGTAAGAGGGACTTGAATTACCCTCCGACCTGCAACAGCAACATGACCAGATTAAATGCGTGAGACAGCGGTGATCAGGCGATGGAGGACAGCGGTCTCTGAGAGACCGGAAACAAATGAGGCGAGTCCTATGATTTCCTTCGCTTTCTGTCTTGAGTGGTTTCTAGGCCACAGCAAAGTGGAACTCTGGTGGATCCTGTTGGACTCCCTGAATGGAGGAGATGGAGCTGAGCGTCTGGGGAGACCAAGGCAGGTCAAGTTCTCAGGACAGTGCCGGAGAAGGGAGAACTGCACACGGGAAGAAGCCCAGAGACTGCAGAAAACCACCTTCAAATAGTCCATAGAGTATTTATCAGCATGAATATGGGGGGTGGGGGGGAAGTAACCCAAGGTTGGAAAAATAACTATCTAAATGGGTCAGAGAGAGTAATGCCTGGTACTTGCACAGACCTAAGAATAGTGTCTGTTTCCACCAGCCAGACCAGAAAACCCCAGAATTCATGGAGGTTGGTAGTCCTCAGAAGGGTCTTGCCTCGATAATGGGGGATGATTATTAGCCCTAGACTAAACACTGCTCTAGTTTACTCTAAAATATCTTAAACAAAAGGCCCAAAAGGATCAAGTGATTCTCAAGTACCTTAACTTCATTTCAGAAAAACTTTGAATAGTTATAAAAATTGAAAAATATGTATTACCCAACAAAGTAAAAGGTACAATGTCTGCCATCAAATCAAAGATTACTAGATATTCAAAGAAGCAAGAAAATATGCCTATTATGAGTGTGTGTGAGAGAGAGAGGGGAGGGGAGCAGAGAGAGAGAGAGAGAGATTTGGAAGTCTTGAAGGAGGAAGAGGAGTTCACCTTGTAGACAAATGGCCATACTTTGGCAACCCAGTAGGAGGGATTGTTATGAGCAAAGATTTGGGCATGAGAAAGAATGTGAGTATGGAACATGGAGGAGGTAGGTGTGAGTAGTGTATAGAGCAGGCGTACTCAAACTACGGCCCTCAGGCCACATGCGGGTGTTTTTGCCGTTTTGTTTTTTTACTTCAAAAGAAGATATGTGCAGTGTGCATAGGAATTTGTTCATAGTTTTTTTTTAAAACTATAGTCCGGCCCTCCAACGGTCTGAGGGACAGTGAACTGGCCCCCTGTTTAAAAAGTTTGAGGACCCCTGGTATAGAGTATAGAATATAGAAAAGGAGAGGAGGGTGACCACACTGGAAGGTGGGCCAAACAGATCCTAGGACAAGCCATTCTTCCAATTGCTTAAAATAAATATTTTAAAACTTGCAGTCACCATTGGTTCCTCCCTCCCTCCTCTCTCCCTTCCTCCTTACATCCATCCCAATAGCAAGCCATGTTGGCTCTACCTTGATAAAACATGGAAGCCAGCCACTTCTCGCTACCTGCACAATCCACCTTTGTCCAGGTGACTGCCATCTCTCTGATGGATTTTGCTGCAATAGCCTCTGAACAGGTCTCCCTACCTCTGACCTTATCCAGCCCTCCCTAGCATTCTACTCCCCATAGTAGCCAGAGTAACCTTTTAAAAACTGAAGTTAGATTAAAACTCTCCTCTGCTGAAACATTTTAAACTCCCCATATCGCTCACAGTAAAATCCAAAGTCCACAAAGTCCAACACAACCCTGCTCGCCCCCCCCCACCCCCACCCCCGCCACCTCTTACCCTCACTCTGTCCCAAACACACTGACTTGCTCCTTCCCACCACGGGACCTTCTTCCACTGCTGTTCCCTCCGCTGGTGAGCTCTTCCCCCAGGTTTCCATTTGCTTCTCTCCCTCACTTCCCCAGTCCCTGCTCAAAGTCACCTTCCCACAGAAGCCTCTCCTTCCTGCCCAACCCAGGATACGCTGGCCTTCCCTTTCTTTTTTTTTCTTTTTTTTCTTTTTTTTAAAATATATTTTATTGATTTCAAAGAAGAAGGGAGAGGGAGGAGGAGATAGAAACATCAATGATGAAAGAGAATCATGGATTGGCCACCTCTTGCATGCTCCCCACCGGGTGACCAGGAATTGAACCTTGACCTCCTGGTTCATAGGTCAATGTTCAACCATTGAGCCATGCTGGCAGGGCCTTCCCTTTCTTCACTCCAGATCCCCCTTGCTGTGTTTTTTTTTTTTCTCCCATAGCACTCATATACTTATTTATGTATTGTTTGTCCCCCCCCCCCCCGCCCCCACTAGAATATCAGCTCCATGAGTGCAGGACTTTGGAGTGTTTTGTTCACTGCTGAAGTCCCCGCTCCCATCACAGTACCTGACACACAGTCTGTGCTCTACAAATATCTGGGGAATGAATGAACACCTGTGGAAGAATTTTAAGCAGAGGAGTCCCACAGTCATATTTTTGTCTTTGAGATATTCCTCTCAAGGGGGCTGAGGCTGAAACAGGAAGATGGGCAAGAGGTATTAAAGGTCTTGGCACAGAGAAGGACTAGATTCTAGAGATATTTATAAAAAGCATAGAGGTCAAAAGACTGTTTACAGACTAACTGACTGAGATTAGAGATACCACTGAAGGGTAAATTCCATTTGACCTAGTGAATATTTAGTATTTGCTGTGGGCAAGGGATCATGGGAGGGAGGATGAGAGCGTAGATGGGACAGACTGTGCCCCAAGGTGAGGCGAGGGCACAAGAGAAGTTTAGTGCAAGTGCTGGGACAGTGGAAGAGGAAGATACTTGAGTTCCATCAGAGGAGGAAATGAGAGAAGATTCGGGAAGTATGTAAGCTGGGTCTTGAAAAAATGGGACGGCCAGAACAAGTGAATCAGGCCAATAAGATTTCAAGAAAACAGGGACAAAAATCAATTCCTTGTTCAGATGCATCACAGAAGGAACAACAAAAAGTCCTCCAAGTGAGTAACTCTGCTGACCCTTGGACTTTGACCTGGGAGAACGATTTTCTGCTGGTGGGGTATTGTTTTACAGGCCATGTTAAGATCCCTGGTAAGCAGGATTCCTGCATAAAGCTGACAGTCATGCTGGCTGGCAAAGCTTGCCTACATTTTTAATAAAACTGTCAGATTAAGCAATGCCTGGCTACAGTATATTATTAATACAAATTCTTAACTGTCAATTAGTTAACTGGCTAGTAAAAAGAACTGGTTTATACGTAAGATTGCTGCTAATGAATATAATGCTTTGTTCTCCAGGAAAACATCTGCTTTGGATATGATTTAGAAAAAGCGCCCCCTCTCCACTCCCCACTGGGAGAACATGTGCAACTGAAAAAAGGAGCTTATTGTACCTGTGAGGGGTCAAGGCCTGTGGATCTGTGGCTTATGGCATTATGACAGATTACAAAATTACTCCATTATGTTAGTCAGTCTGTTCCCAAGCACCTAGCCAAGAGCTAGCTGGACACTGGCGGCTCCAAAACAAGATTCCCATTGGTTTTCGTCCTCAGGGCTTGTGACAGGTCAGCTGTTGTTGACATCATCCCACGGCTCACTCAGGCGTCAGAGCTTGTCTGTCTGACCTCTGCCTCTGCTGCAGCCACACTCTCCTGGGAGAGTCAGCCTCTGCCTCAGGCCTCACGCAGCTCCCAAGAAGAGCTAGAGTGGATTGTGAGTCCATGGGCAGCCCCATCACTTGTGCTAACGAGAGGGGCCAGGAGGCAGAACACTGGAACCCCGTGTGTCCTTTGTTCTGACTCCCCCTCTCGCCCATCCTTCCACCAAGCCCCCTCTTTTTCTCTCCCACTATTTCCCTGGTTCCCCATCCCACTCCCTCTCCCATGGGCATATGCCTGCTTATAAGTCATATTTAGAGACGAGAGCAGCTCGTTGCAGACCCGTCTCCAAAAGCCTTTATTTTGAAGTCTGTTGTCACATGAACCTACAACACCATTCCAAACTCCAGAGGCTAAGAGAACTTGCCTGATACTCCAGAGAAGTGGTTTTAAGGAACGTCAGAGTAATAATGGCACTTAAAAGTTTTGCTCCCTCATACTTCCACTTTCCCAGGGTGCCCTGCCATTGGCTGGATGGTACGTGTGGGAAGGATGGGGGTGGGGTGTCTTCACTCCTACCAACTTTAAAAAATACTTTTAAGTAAAACGGAACCACAAACACAGATATAATGTGATTTCATCACCATGTTTGTAAAGTAAAATGGCTCCTTATTTTCCTAATTCCTAAAAGTTCCATTTTGTAATTTGCCCAGTGATTTGATTTTGTTTTCTTGTGGCCCCAGAGGTGGCAATATCTGCTTACAGAGGCTTGCTGTGGACTGTGTAGGCTGCTCACGTTTTTTTCAGATGTTTTCTCATGAAAACAAGATTGCACTCTAGGTCGGCGTGTCACTTAATCACTCCTGCTTCCCAGAGGCTTATGTGATAACTTCCCTTTTCCTTCTCTTTGCAATAACAAACTTTTTCTGAGTAAATGAGTGTAAAGCATTCTCTGAGAGGAAGCTACAGATCTTATAATTATTCCTTCTTAGGAAATCAAAAGATTATCAAATTATTTATCCTTTATTTCACCTAAAATATTTTCCTCACAAATTGCCTGCATTTCACTTACTTCCTTTTAATGGAAAAATCTGTGAATAATCTGAAATAAACCCAACTGATAGGGGCACGAGGCTTGGTCCATCATCACTTGTCATGATCTGCTGCAATTGGAAATACATTTTTGGTTCCTACTGATATATATGTTCATGGATTTCAAAAAACAGATGGCGATAGTAGGTCCACATAAGAAATCTGTCTTAATCATTGAATCAGCTTTTCATTGGGCCATCACTTACTACTCACTTGTATGCTCTGACAGGCGCTTTTCTCCCTGTGGCGTGAAGGAATTCAGTGGTGAAGGCCGAGCCTGTCCTAAAGGATGCTTGAGGAGGTGACATGGAGGAAAAGAGGAGGCTGGACTGCAGGACAGAACCGCCGAGCTGGCCTGCAGATTCCGTTCAGCAGAGTTATGCTTGCAAAGCAGCGAAAGACAATAAACTTCTAGGAGTCCACAGTAAATCAATAGAATGAATGCTTAACCAGATTGAAATCTAAGAAATAGTTATTAACAAACTGTGGACAAATCAAAGGTGTTTAGCAGAATGTTGAGAAAACCAGTTTTGCTCATTTTTGTTTTCCTTCTTATACTAGTAATTTTTGCTTTTATAATTGTAAAAGGAAGAAAAACAGTAAGATGAGTCAGAAGGAATAGACTGAGAGAACAGAGTGATGGAAAGAGAATGGTGAGAGATGACAGAGCGTATCAGAGAGCCCAGTCTGGGAGTCAGGGGACCTGCACACAGCGCTGGCTCTGCCTGTTTGGATAAACCTCTTTGACTCATCATTTCTCCACCTGAGAAATAAGGAGGACTGGAATAAAGGATGATTAAGGCACCTCTTAGTTCTAACAGCCTATCATTCTAGCACATCCTGTTTCTAGTAGGAAAATGAAGGAAGCTAGGGAGTAGGGTGCATCATTCTTGGATTCACAGCTGTCAAGAGAGTGACCTCAGATTTCCCAAGAGGGTCCAGCTCAGATGGCAGCTGCTCCAACACCCCCGAAACAGCTCAGATCATCCCATGGGCAACTGAGGCTCTGACTTTTCTCTGGAGGAGTTAAAACATGGTCAGTGGTTATTGGGCTAGGGATGAGGGCAGACCCAAGACAGGGCTTCTTGTTTATAATTTATAAAATAAGTTATCTAATCCCCTAGGCCAGTGGTTGGCAAACCGCAGCTCGAGAGCCACATGCGGCTCTTCCACAAAATACCACGTACAGTGCGATTGAAACTTCGTGGCCCATGCGCAGAAGTCGGTTTTCGGCCTGGGCGAGTCTATTTTGAAGAAGTGGCATTAGAACACTCAAGGGGCCAAAGAGCCGCATGTGGCTCGAGAGCCTCTGTTTGCCGACCACGGCCCTAGGCAGAGAGAGCAGAGCCAACTTAATCTTCCTCTTCCCTCCCCACCCTCTTCCTGCCCTAGGAGGAATCCTGATCCACACCAAATCCTATCCAGAGGAACATAGCTGGAACCCATCCAACCTAGCAAGGGCAGCCTGCCCAGCAGAGACCTGAGCAAACCAGTTTCACACAGGAAAATGCAATAGCCTGTTATTATCACGGCCAGGGAGGCAGGGGAGGAGCAGTTCCACCTATCAGGGCAGTGATTTTAGCAGGAGCGGTGAGGCTGGGGGAAAGTGGTGAATAAACGCACAAGGGAAGGAAGCTGTACCCAAGCGTGCTCCTGCTCAATAGTTGGGGTTGAAGGGAAGTGTGTGAGAAGAAAGTTTTCTTCTAGCTCTTTTCAACTGTTTTCCCCATTTCAACCAAAATGGTCAGCAAGGATTTTCTCAGTTCTTCGAGTTCTGAGAAATGAGATTTGGCACATAGTAGGTGCTTAATATGTGTTGAATGAATAAATCAATGAATGGGTGGGCAAATCTGTTGGTCACCATGATAACTCCCTTTCACAAACAAAATGGAATCTGATCCACAGAAGAGAAGGCGTAATAAGGTTTAGGAGCTCCCTGCAGGCTGCTGTCCCCACTGCAGACTATCTAGGCAGAGTCATAAAGGGTCAAATGACACAGAGGGTATTTCCTTCAGTCAGGTGCTGTTATTGGGCCCTTCTTATGGGCCCAGAATCATGTAGATGTTAGTCCCCGACTTCTGAGAGCGTGCAGTCTAACTGAAGAGACTAGTGTTAGCCCATACAGAACAACAATATGACTCACATAAATGAATAAATAATCAGTCCTAAGTAATGTAGGGAGAACTATAATTGCAACCAGAGTTAGAGAGAGAGAGAGAGAGAGATGTGTGGGGCTGGAACAGTCTAAAAAGCTCCACTGAAGTGGGATTTGACCTTGACGCAGAGAACAGGTGAATGTTTGTTCATTTGGGGGGAACTTGGATTGATTTTCTGAACTTTGATCCCACCTGAGTCATCACAATGGCATTTTCCAGATGCACAGCCAACCCCCTTCCGATTTTCCTTGCATAGTCTGCATGGCAGGCGAGATTCATCACCATTAGAGCAGAGGGCGGCTCACCAAGAGCAGTGCAATTTGAGTGCTGATGAGGCCGGCAGGTTTGATTCTGAATGTCGTCATTGCTGCCAGGCTGTAACCTACACATAGAAATTTGCTGCTTCAAATGTTCCATCAGGAGAATTGGCTGGGGAGCCCTAATCCTAAGTGAAAGGTCTTGATTACAAAGGAAGAAACGACAACACCGTATTGTTTAACTGCTGAACCTTACAATGGAACACAAAGCGGCATTAAAGTGCCCTGCCTGTGATGCCACAGTTTGAGCAGTTACATTTTATTTTAGCTGAAATGGCATGTTCATTATAGCAAATAAATAGGTAATGTGTGTGATTACTGGAAGATCAATTAAACCAGTTATGGGCATTCTGTTGATTTTTTTTTTTAACTGTCTGATTTAGCTTGGTATTTTTCAACAGTCAGATCTCATATACACTCATTTAGCAGAGATTAAGCAGATGGGATTCTTGCCCAGGAAAGGTATTATATATGATTCGAGATGCTGGTTTTAAGGGCAGCAATCCATGATACTCAGCATTGGCCTCGCTGGATTCTTCGGTGTTTCAACTAGGGCAGTGGTCGGCAAACTCATTAGTCAACAGAGCCAAATATCAACAGTACAACGATTGAAATTTCTTTTGAGAGCCAAATGTTTTAAACTTAAACTTCTTCTAACGCCACTTCTTTAAAATAGACTCGCCCAGGCCATGGTATTTTGTGGAAGAGCCACACTCAAGGGGTCAAAGAGCCGCATGTGGCTCGCGAGTGCAGTTTGCCGACCATGGAACTAGAGGGTTTCTGAATGGTAAAACAGCACTTCTTTCTTTTCACTAATTAGTGACGCTTTCACCATTTATGCTTTTCGTGGGCAGCTGAAGAACCTTAATTCAAGGTTGCAAACATCCTTCTACCATGGCAGCTATGAAGACACCTTCCAACACAATGTGTGGTTCAGGAGTGTATTTCATCTCATTTACACGTTTTCTCCAAACTTCTTGTATTACTCTTGCCTCCAAAAACCATTCATTGAACTAGGGATACAAGAGGCAAAGGAGATGTAGTCCCTGACCTGGAGAAGATTGCAATCTGGTCAGGAGGGGAGGGATAATCATCACAAGCACAGGAACCTGGAAGGCAGGGCGGGAGGTGAACTGCCAAACTGCACAGTACAGTTCGTGCGCAATGCAGCCCGTGAGGAAGACAACGACTTCTTATGGAGCAGCTCGGTATCGGCCATGACACTGCAGGCTCTTCGTATACTTAATCTCATTTAATTTGCACAATAATCCCGCGAGGCTAGTGTTATTACCTTCGATGTCACGGATGTGAAAAGGGAAAGCTCCAGTAAATTGCTTGTCCAAGTAAAGGAACAAGCAGGAGTGTAAACCCAGGTCTGACTCCAAAGCCCTGGCTTTGTCCTGTATGGTAAGTTGCTTCTTTAAGAAATGTTACAAGTCAAAAGCAGAAGAAAGTCATTTAAAAAATGTCATGAAAGAAGTGGAATTGGATCTGAGGGAGAATGTTCCTTCAATTCAATTTAAAAATAACAGAAGTCTCCCTAACCAGTTTGGCTCAGTGGATAGAGCGTCGGCCTGTGGACTGAAGGGTCCCAGGTTCGATTCCGGTCAAGGGCATGTACCTTGGTTGCGGGCACATCCCCAGTAGGGAGTGTGCAGGAGGCAGCTGATCGATGTTTCTCTCTCATCGATGTTTCTAACTCTCTGTCCCTCTCCCTTCCTCTCTGTAAAAAATCAATAAAATATATTTAAAAAAATAAAAATAACAGAAGTCTTTAGCAGTACCCATTTGACAGTCAATTCAACTTCCAGGAACAGCACAAAGGAACCTTTTTGCCCAGTGCAATGATCTTAAAACATTTTAACTCCAAGAATTTCCTCTTGACTTTCATGCCATTGTTGTGTGTTTTCATTTTCTCTACATATAATGTTTTAAACCCCACAGTGCATTATTGTTATATGCTGTCAATATTTATTTAGATTTGTCCACAGATTTTACCCTTCTCATCAATCTTTTCTTCTTGCCCTTCTGATTTTCCATCTAGGTTCATTTTACTTCTGCTTGAACACCTGTCTATTTCCATTAATGCAGGCCTGTTTGTGATAATTGCCTTGATGTCCAGAGATGCTTTTATTGCTCTTTTAATTTTGAAGAATGTTTTGTGTGTGTGTGTGTGTGTGTGTGTGTGTGTCTAGGCATAGATTTCTAGATTGTTGTTACTTTCTTTTAGCACTGTGAAAATTTTCCATTTGCCTTCTGGCGTTCATTATTTCTTTTGAGAAACCAGCAATAAGTTTAACTATTGTTCTTTTGAAGGTAATGTCTTTTTTCTCTAGATGTTTTGTAAGGTTCTTTTCTTTGCTGTTCATTTATTGTGAATGTGACTAGGTTGTTGTTTTTGTTTTTTTTTTGGGGTTGTTTTAAGTTTGGCTTAGGCTTCATAATTTGTGACTTTTTTTTTTACCAGTTTCCAAAAATTGTCAGCTATTAGCTTTTTAAAAAATTGCTTTTGTCCCATTTTTCTCTGTTCTTTGCTTCAGGGATTCTAAATACATTTAAATCATCTTACTACATTCCTTATTTCTCTTACACTTCATCTGTATTTCTAAAATTATTTTCCTAAGTGCCTCCCTCTGGAGATATTCTAATATGGTCTTAATTTTCTCTATGTCTTATTTGCTACAAAACCCTACCACTGAGTTAATTTCACTACTCCCGCCCCCTTGGGGACTTGGTTCCTTTTTTATGTTTTCCAAAGTTATCAATCTCGTGTTGTTGTTTTTTGTTGTTTTATCTCTTAACATTTAGAGGAATGGCACAAAACCTTCCCGTGCCCTGGTGCCAGGAAAAGGTTGGCTGTGGTGGTGGAGGGGGCAGGAGTCACGGCACTTGTGACCAGGATCCTGCACTGATACTGTTCTGCTGCCTATGAGGGGAACAGGAAACTCCCACTCACTTAGGACCCCCATTACAATGCAGAGTCTGACTGCTGCCTGGAGAGGAAGGCCCACACTTAGTTTCACCCATTGTACGCCGTAAGCGCCTGCAGATGCAAGCGGCGGACCTTTCCCGCACACCATGTTCTCCCCAAGTGGCAGCCCTGACCAACTTTAAAATCATTTCTCGTGAGAATTTTCAGCTGAAAATATTCAAGAACACCCAAATTGTGAGTAATATATTTATTTTTATAATATTCATTGTAAATTGATTTTTTAAATTAAATTCAAAATATCATGGCTTGTGGATATCCGTTTTGGATATGTAGCAGTTAACTAGTTAAGAGCACAGGGCCTGCATGAGACTGTGGCCCCAACTACAAGTCTTGCACAAAGAAACAAGCAACAGCTCTCTACAGCTAGGAGGTAGGTAGGATAAGTGAGAGATCGCACTTTTGCATAGATGTACAGTCGGCTGAAAGCTGAGGCTGAAGGAGGAACACTGAGGAAAACTCTGGCATTCCACACACTAAACATAAAGTAGCAGCAGTCCACCACTGAAGGAATTTGAAATCTGTATTATATTGAAGGTCAGCAATAAAACTCAAATCCAGATCAATTACTGATGAGAGTTACATGGTCCTCCCCCCCCCCCCCACATTAATGGCTAATAGAAGGAGAGATTTGCCCATTTGTAGGTGTATATATATATATATATATATATATGGGAATAGTATATAAATACTATTTATACCAGTTCCTACTGTTTTTTCTAATGCAATTTCTGACATTCAATCAAAAATTATAAAATACATTAAAAAGCAAGAAAAAATTACAATGGCCCATTATCAAGAGATAAAGTAGTCAACGGAACTAGATCCAGAGGTGGCCCAGATATTGATACTATCCAATAGGAACTTTAAAATAACTGTTGATTGTCCTGGTTGGTGTGGCTCAGTTCGTTGGAGTGTCCTCCCGTGCACCAAAAGTCACAGGTGCAATTCCCAGTCAGGGCACATGCCTGGGTTGCGGGTTCAATCCCGTGTTGGGGCACATGTGGGAGACAGATCAATGCTCTCTCATGTTGATGTTTCTCTCTCTCTCTCTATCAATCAAAAAATTAAAATAACTGTGATTGAATTTCTAAAGAATCTAGTGGAATGGATGGACAGCAAGCAAAAATTGATGGGAATTTCAGCAGAGAGACAGAAACTATAAAAGACTTAGAACATATTTTTTCCATTTTAAAATGCTACCTAGGAATCTTTAGGGTTTTCTATGTACAGTAGTATGTCATCTGTGACTGACAGTTTTACTTCTTTTCCAATTTGGGTGCCTTTTATTTCTTCTTGTCTAATTGCTATGGCTAGCACTTCCACTACTATGTTGAACAGGAGTGGTGAGAGTGGGCAACCTTGTCTTGTTCCTGTTCTTAGGGAAAATGGTTTTAGTTTTTGCCCATTGAGTATGGTGTTGGCCGTATGTCTATCATATAAGGCTTTTATTATGTTGAGGTCTGATCGTTCTATTCCCACTTTGCTGAGGGTTTTTTTCAAGAAAGGATGTTGGATTTTGTCAAATGTTTTTTCTGCATCAATTGATATGACTATGTGATTTTTATCTGTTTATTTATGTGATGTATCACGTTTATTGATTTGTGGATATTGTACCATCCTTGCATCCCCGGAATAAATTCCACTTGGTCATAGTGTATGATCTTTCTAATGCAATGCTGGATCCAATTTGCTATGATTTTTTTTGAGGATTTTAGCATCTATGTTCATCAGAGATATTGGCCTGTAATTCTCTTTCTTTGTAGTGTCCTTATCTGGTAATTCAGGCTTCAAAGAAAGAGCTTGGAAGTATTCCTTCCTCTTGAATTTTTTGAAATAGTCTGAGGAGGATAGGTTTTAGTTCTTCTTTGGATGTTTGGTAAAACTCCCCTGTGAAGCCATATGTTTGCTGAAAGTTTTAGACTATTAGACTTAATAAATGAATTCGGCAATGTAGGAGGATACAAAACTAACGCCCAGAAACCTATGAGTTTTTTTATATACCAATAATGAACGTACAGAAAGAGAAATTAAAAAAAAACAATCCGATTTACCATTGCAACAAAAAAATTAAGATAACTAGGAATAAACTTAAGGAAGTAAAAGATCTGTATTTGGAAAACTACAGGACATTGAAAAAAGAAAGAAGACAAACAAATGGAAGAATATACCATGTTCATGGATTGGTAGAATCAACATCATTAAAATGTCCATACTACCCAAAGCAATCTACAGATTCAATATAAATCCCATTAAAATACCAATGGCATATTTCACAGACCTAGAACAAACTCTCCAAAAATTCATATGGAACACAAAAAGACCCCAAATAGCCGCAGCAATCCTGACAAAGAACAAAGTAGGAGAGATCTCAATACCAGATATCAAGCTATATTACAAAGCCATTTTCCTCAAAACTGCCTGGTACTGGCACAAGAACAGACATACAGACCAATGGAACAGAACAGAGAATCCAAAAATTGACCCAAGCCACTATGCTCAATTAATATTTGACAAAGGAGGCAAGAGCAAACAATGGAGTCAAGACAGTCCCTTCAGTAAATGGTGTTGGGAAAATTGGACAGATACATGTAAAAAAATGAAACTTGACCACCAACTTACACAAAAATAAACTCAAAATGGATAAAGGACTTAAATGTAAGACAGGAAACCATAAAAATCTTAGAGGAAAGCACAGGCAGCAAAATATCCGACATATGTCGTAGCAATATCTTCACCGATACAGCTCCTAGGGCAATGGAAATTAAGGAGAAAATAAACAAATGGGACTACATCAAAATAAAAAGCTTCTGCACAGCAAAAGAAACCATCAACAAAGTAAGAAAACTAATTGCATGGGAGAACATATATGCCAATATTATCTCCAGTAAGGGTTTAATCTCCAAAATTTACAGGGAACTCATACAACTTAACAAAAGGAAGATAAACAATCCAATCAAAAAATGGGCAAAGGATCTAAATAGACACTTTTCGAAAGAGGACATACAGAAGGCCAAGAGACATATGAAAACATGCTCAGTCACTAATCATCCCAGAGATGCAAATCAAAACGACAATGAGGTACCATCTCATATCTGTCAGAATGGCTATCAACAAATCAACAAATGACGTGCTGGTGAGGATGTGGAGAAAAAGAAACCCTCTTGCACTGCTGGTAGGAATGCAGACTGGTGCAGCCACTGTGGAAAACAGTATGGAATTTCCTCAAAAAGTTAAAAATGGAATTCCCATTTGATCCAGTAATCCCACTTCTAGGAATATATCCCAAGAAATCAGAAACACCAATCAGAAAGGATATATGCACCCCTATATTCATAGCAGTACAATTTACAATATCTAAGATTTAGAAACAGCCTAAGTGCCCATCAGAAGACAGATGGATTAAAAAATTGTGATACATCTACACAATGAAATACTATGCTGTTATAAAAAAGAAGGAACTCTTATCATTTACAACAGCATGGATGGGCCTGGAGAGCATTATGCTAAGCGAAACAAGCCAGTTGGAGAAAGATAAATATCACATGATCTTACTCATTTGTGGGATATAATGAACAACATAAACTATGAACAAAAATTAGATCCAGACACAGAGAAACATCGAACTAACTGTCAAACCTCAGAGGGAAGGCAAGGAGGGTGTGGGTGGGGGGGTAAGATATCAACCAAAGGACTTGTATGCATGCATATAAGCATTACCAATGGACACAGACACTAATTGGGTGAGGGCATGTGCTGGGGGTGGGAGTGGCCAGAACGAGGTCAATGGTGGAAAAATAATATTGTAATAGCTATGCATGGGCCGGGGGGGTCAGGGGTACTTGAAATATCAGGGAGACCACTCTGTAAAGTGTATGATTGTCTAACCACTATGTTGTACACCTGAAACTAATACAGAATAATATGGAATGTGAAAAAATAGTAAACAAAATGCTACATAGATTACTATTATATTTTTGCATTCACAATTCATTGCTGGTGATGCCTATTATATACCTGTAGTTGGGTCAGAAATGCAACCCAACTGCAATGTTGTTCTGGGAAAACATTTCATTTTATAAGGAGTATATTGCAGTAAAAAGTAGAGCTCATCCATGAAACATTACAAAATACCGGTCCCACCTGGCCAGTGTGGCTCAGTGGTTGAGCATCAATTCATGTACCAGGAGGTCCCAGTTCTCCCAGTCAAGGCACATGCCTGGGTTTCAGCCTCAAGCCCCAGCAAGGGGGGTGCAGGAGGCAGCCGATCGATTTTGATGTTTCTCTCATTAATGTTTCTCTCGCTCTCTCCCTCTCCCTTCCTCTCTCTCTAAAATCAATAAAAACATATTTTTTTAAAAGAATCAAAATACTGGTCCCATTGGAAGTAATATTTACCAACTATGCCCTGGTGTTATTTCTTGATTTAGAGTTATACTTTAAGGTAGCGGATGCTATTCCTACTTCTCAAATCCAACAAAAACAACAAAATCCAAAAGTACATTTTTATTTGCAGCAAAATTATAAGACAGATGGTACTTTAAAGTAGATATTTAAACTCAATACCTGAAAAACTGAAATGTGATGTTTAATTACAGCTCAAATTTTAAAAAGAAATTTTAAAAAATCAAATATGGCACTGCAATTTCCTTAAGCTACTTTCTTTATTTCAAAGTGTCAAAAAAAACTAAAGATGTTCTTGTACACACGTATGCTATGTGTCTAAGAATTCAGAACTATGCAAAGAATTTTTCAATATGACTAAAAAATGAAATATTTACACCCTTTAGTATAGTACTTAATACATCTCTTTCTGATGCTACTTCTAAAGAGCAATGACTCAACCAGAAAAATAGTAAAGGCTGCCTTTTCTTTTTTAAAGTGCTTATTAGCAAACATTTCCAAAAGCGATGGTTTTTAGAAATACATAATATTCAAAAGTGCTCAGAGTCACTACTTATAGAATCGAATCTGCCATTTTGTACCTTTGCACATGTAAACTGGCTTTATCTGCATTAATGAAAGATTGCTTTCAATGGCCCTCAACTATATGCTTCAAATCATAATAGTGCTATTAGTATCAGCAGCGGGAACAGTAACAACAGAACAAACCCAGCACATTTTTAATGGATCACAGCAGACTAGAAAAACTGTTACAGCTTGTGGATATGTTACATATCCAAAGATGAGCCTTTTCTTTCACTCTGCCTATATGGTAAACATTTAAAAACAAAAACACCTTCTTGTCTCTCTACAGAGTATTTTACAGTACACGAAGATATTAAAATTCTTGTAACATTTAACCAAACTCATTTTAATACAAAGCCTGTTTCCACCAAGAAAGTAAGTAGGAATTAACAAATGAAATACCTAACACTAAAAACCTGAGGGGAAAAATTGTAAACAATTCAGAAATGAAGCTTTTTAAAAAAGATAGAAACATTCTAAATAGAATGTTTTCTGAGAGTGAAATATTTGACTTCATATCAATCATATCATTTTTATCTGATTTAAATAATTTAGAAAAAAATAAGCATCATCTTAACTGCTTTCTATATAAGGCTCATTCTGACTCATGTCCCTAGTATACTAGTAAACCATTTAGTGGTCTTATTGTGAGCATCCCCTCAGGTCCCTGTCTATTGTCTGAATCTTAAGCTTCTTTTTACTCTTCCTGTATCTCCCTTCCAAAAATCCCCATATATTCTAAGAAAATCTCCATTAAAAAGTCACAATTTAAATACAGTGTGATAATGCTACATTTGACTTAAAGTAGTAATAAATTATAAATTGTCAAATAACTTAATGTAATTCACAATGCAAAATCCCTGGTATAAAAAGAATCCATCTTGCCCTGAATATAATAAAGCAGTCCAATGATTTCAAATTACTTATGAAATAAAGGCAAAAATAAGGTGTAAAATAGTATTAAAAAAGTCAAGTAAGAAACCAGTTACCATAAATCTTTTTACAAAGATAAATGTAATGGGTCTTCCCACTTTTAAAAATTATTAGGGAGGTCTATAATTAGTGGTTTCAAAAATGACTTTAAGAAAACTAGAGAATGAATTACTTATTATTTGTAACGTATGACATATTTAATATATATGTAACAATAATACTGCCATGGTAATGTAAATTAATCTTTGGACCTGCTACTTTTTGGCAAGTATATTTTCTTTTTCAAAGTCTTTACTATAACTGATTAATTTTTAAATGTTGGTTTTCAAAAATTTTGCTACTTGAGATATTGTTAATAAGATACCAGAAGTCTCAAATAGTAATATGCCTACAAAATAAAACAAAGATTGTCCTTGCATCTTTTGTTATTATAATAAATACACTTTAAAATAGACAACACTGCTATGCCTGTAAATTAAAAATACCCAAAACCTTAAAAAGGGGGTGGAAAAGGAAAGAAAAATCGAAAATTCTTATTTTTAAAAATAAATCGGAAGTCCTTGAATTTCTTAAGAACTTTATCTTCTTTTGGACCAAGCTGTATCTTTCACCATTCATCCATGGGATATGATGTTAAGTCTCCATTTTGTAGGTTTCAGTTTAAATTTTCTTGAAAGTTTGCAAAGCTGGTACTGGACTTGAAACGTTTGGCTATATAAATCAAAAATATTAAATTTAACTTGAACTTAATTCTCTGAACATGATTATTCATTGTTTTAATGTAAACTATAGTATTTTTTAAAAATATAGTACTCATCTATTAATTTATATTTGAATAAAAATAGGTTCAATCTTCTAAGAATTAAAACCTAAGTCTATTTTTTTCTATCAAACTCAAAAAACATAACTTTGTTAGAAGCAGTACCAAGTAAAACAGACATAATTTATAACATATTGAGCATCACAATCTTAAATATGTAATACAGGTGAAAGTACTCACAAATGGAAGTACTATAAAGTATAATAAAATTACATATTCAAAACTCTAAGTTAGAAATCCAAATATAAATTTCTCTTAAAAGAATTCAGTTCAGCCCTGGCCAGTTTGGCTCAGTAGTTGAGAGAGTCAGCCCAAAGGGTGGAGGGTTAGATTTTTCGGTCAAGGACACGTACCTCGGTTGCAGGTTTGATTCCCAGCCCTGGTGGGAGAGCTTGCGGGAGGCAACCAATTGATGTCTCTCACCTCCATGCTTCTCTCTCTGTCTTTCTCTCTCTCTCTCTCTCTCTCCCTCTCTCTCTCTCTCTCTCTCTCTCTCCCTCCCTCCCTCCCTCCCTCCCTCCATTTCACTCTCTCTAAAAAGTAATGGAAAAAAATACCCTCAGGTGAGGATTAAAAAAATAATAATTCAGTTCATAGGCACAGACAATAGTACGGAGATTACCAGAGGGAAAGAGGGGATAGGGGGTGTTAGAATAGTGTAAAGAGCGGGGGGGGGGGGGGAGAGGGGGGGGGGAAGGAGCCTAACTTTTTTCCCTAAAAAACATTTTCTTTTTATAAACTAAAATTACTGAAAGAGACGCTCTTACTTTCATTCTGATAATAAACAAGCATCTCAAGAGACTTAGAGGCACTTTTCTTCAGCTAAATGGGATCTTCTAGTTAGTGCTTTTTCTGCTCTGCCCTATTTGAAGGGAACCAAGGAAAGGTATTAATTTGAATCGAGCACATGTTATATGTCAAGTAATGTTCTTGCAACTGCAATTTCAATTTGTTCAGAAACGAACTGAGTGTGAGCTATGGTTTATCCTCGCCAGCTGCACTTCCCGGTGCTCTGCCATGGCTCCCGTGGGCCGAAGAGCTGTCTCTGTCTCCCCACTGTGGCCATGTACGTCTTCAACATCTTTGTTGCTTATTCCTCCACTGTTGCCAGCCTTATTCCAGGGAATCTAGCTTTTTCAATTACAGCATCTGAAAGATACTGTATGTTGACTTTTGATCATCTACACTTACAAATTTCTTATACATCTCTTTCATTAGTAAGCATAATTGTGAAATTTGAAGTAAAGAATTGTCTAAGGCTAATAAACTTTTGAGTTCTCAGAGTATATATCATTTTTAAAACAGGCCTAAATTTTTATTTTTAAAATATATTTTTATTGACTTCAGAGAGGAAAGGAGAGGGAGAGAGAGAAACATCAACGATGAAAGAGAATAAATTATTGGCTGCCTCCTGCATGCCCCCTACTGGGAATCAAGCACACAACCTGGGCATGTGTCCTGATTGGGAATCAAGATGTGACCACTTGGTTCATAGGTCAATGCTCAACCACTGAGCCATGCTGGCCAGGCCAGGCCTAAATTTTTAAAATACAGGTTTTTAACTAAATAAATGAACAATTATAAAAAGACACTTACGTAGAATGAGTTTTCGTTTCTTTTGTTCTGAATGAAGAAAGCTACTAAGGTAGAAGACCACAGGTAGAAAAAGGATGAACACAGAAACAGCGATTACAGGCACAGTATCACTGCAAGGGACCGAACAATTGAAAGTTCGACTCCAAAGTTTTCGAGTAATGTTCATCTGGAAAAATAACAAATAATATTACTCTATTTTATATTTGGTTTGTCTTCAATTTCATACAATTATTTGGTTAATAACTAAACAAACACTTAGAATTTAAACTAAATATACATGGTAAAAAAAAAAATCTATGGATCATTGAGTATAATATCTTTTGCCAGGAAATAAGGTGGTTCACAATTAGTCATTGTACAAATTTATATCCATACAAAAGTTTCATATTCTAAGTTCAAAATAATGTCCTAATGTCCAAATAATGTTGACCTTTCACAGAGTTGAAACAGATAACTTGTATCAATAAGAATATCGTAAGACCATGCTTCATTCATTAAAAAAGATTTAAAAGGGTAACTATATGATGTGATAGATGTGTTAATTAACTCGACTATGGGAATCCTTTCACAGTGTATACATGTCAAATCATCACGTTATACACTTTAATTATATTATAATTTTGTCAATTATACCTCAATAAAATGCGGGGAGTGGGGCAGGAAAAATTTTTTTTCCTGTTAACATATGTAATCTCTAATCTTGTTGCAGTATTTTTAGATGAAAATAAAAATATCAACTTTATAGGGCTTCTGTTTATGAAATGCTTAATATTTTATCTGAGGTATATAAAAGGTTCATATTCATGGCAAATATATTTGTTTAAGTACATAATACCCAATGAGTCATGGAAACTTTCTTAGACAATAATATCTTATTTAGTAGCATACAATAGATACAAGTTAGGGGCAGCAATATCTTACTTTCACTGAGCTCTTGATTTCTGTCTGTCTGATAATATAAGGAAACTATCAAATTTAATGTAAAAAACTGTTCTTCTCTGGATTTTGTTTACTTGAGGTACGGTTTACAAATAATACATTATATGTTTACTGTAAGTTTTGCTTATTACAAGAAGCATGTTCTAAAATAGGTGGTCATGTTGATTTCTTGTGTAATTCCACTTATGTCACAGAACCAATATTCATTTTTCTTCTTTATTTTAAAAACAATGAAATAGATTATTGTTTTAAAAACTTCTATTTATTACTTATTGAGAGGCTACAAGAAACCAGGCACTGCCCTAGCCAGTTTTGCTCAGTGGATAGAGCATCAGCCTATGGGACTAAAGGGTCCTGGATTCGATTTTGGTCAAGGGCACATGCCTGGGTTGCAGGCTCAATCCCCAGTAGGGAGCGTGCAGGAGGCAGCCAATCAATGATTCTCTCTCATCACTGATGTTTCTATCTCTCTTTTCCTCTCCCTTCCTCTCTGAAATCAATAAAAATATATATTTAAAAAAGAAAGAAAGAAACCAGGTACTATTCCAGACATTGGTAATAAAGCAGTAAAAAAAACCCACAAAAATCCCCAGGGTGCATCTACTTGAAATGCTTTTTGCCATCCTGAATATTATTGATCCACTATAGTTAACTCTGAGCTGCTATGATAATTCATATTCATCATTCTCAACCATTAAGTTTATCAATTTTGACCCTGAGTTCTCTACATTTAGCCAGTAATTACTCACTTTCCTCTAATGCCTCAATACTCAAGACATCATATTCCCATAAAAAGGCAGGCTATACAATGGCGAAAAAGCTTTTTTGTTGACCATTCATTCCATCGATACATATTACTAAGGGCCTGTTATATGCTAGACCCTGTTCTAAATACTAAACAGAAAACAAAAAGGGGCATGAGGTCCTTTTATCCTCATATGGCCTGTATTTTAGTGGGGGAAGACAGACTATAAATAAGTAAAGAAAAT
Source organism: Cnephaeus nilssonii (assembly GCF_951640355.1). Classification (NCBI taxonomy): domain Eukaryota; kingdom Metazoa; phylum Chordata; class Mammalia; order Chiroptera; family Vespertilionidae; genus Cnephaeus; species Cnephaeus nilssonii. The sequence goes on along the minus strand of NC_137080.1, from coordinate 38,380,693 downwards.
TTTCAGATAGTAATAGATATAAAGAAATAAAGCAATGGGATAGGAACTAATTGAGGAATGGCTTCAGAAACACATGACAGCAAAAGTTCTTGAATCAGCAACACATGAATAAGAAACTGAAATGTAAACACATAACAAAGCCCACACAACTCAGAAAATGATACACATTATCAAACTTAAAAATCAAAATGTATCCAAGTATCAACTCAGTTCTGAAGACCTGATTGATTTCCATTTTAGTTTGACAGATAAGGATATTCTAAAACTTTACTGCTTTATAATTAGTTATTTCTGGTTGAAGACAGAATATGAAGATTCCAATATACCTCTGAAAGGGGTAATAATACTGAAGGCATAGTCAACAACACTGTAAAATATGTATCTTATTAGAAGCAAGTACTTACTGCATCTTCCACATCAATGCATAAATGTGTTCCAGGTTCAGCCTTATTCTCATGTTCATTCCTTTTTTGCATTTCACTGTACATACTACTCAGAGTTTTGTATGCATTGCGACAGTTTTTGCATACTTCTGAATAATTTCTTAACTGCAGAAGACTGTGTATGCTCTCCTAAAATGTCAAAGGCACATGTAATACATACAATAAACATTACGTCTCTTTAATGTAAGCTATTTGCCTTCCTAGAAAACAGGAAATAACAGAGTATGTTAAGTGCTGAGCTATGATGTTGAGCAGGTCACTAAATCACTCTGAGTCTCCGTTTTATCATCTACAATGGAGGACTACACTACCTGTATTATAGGTCCCAAGGATTAGAAACCTGGCATATAAAGCACAAAGCAAAATATTTTGGCACTTTCCAGTTACCTCTAAATTCTGAAAACCACTGCACTACCCTCTGTTAACTGAGGACAACAAAAATTTCCTAAATTATCTTATTATTTTACATTTGCTCTTATGTATCCTACTTTCACCACATAAATAAAATATGAGCTTGCCTGTGCTGACTTCAACAGAGAGGACTTCATTAATGGGAAAGGAAAAGTCACTAAAACTACATCCCACACGATCCTCTTACCCCAAGGTTTATAATCCAGGTCCTTCTACTCAACAAAAAGGGACTAACACCAAAGAATTCTTTAACCTAAAATGAAGGTAATGGATATAACATACAAGATAGTATGTTAGTGAATCTCAGTCTTTTCTACTTAGGACTAATGCTGTGTTTTCTAAAGAGTCAGTTCACTTTATTCTTCACCTTGTGGCCTGGAGAAATGCTATGTTAACTGAATATCAGAATGAAAGAGAAAGGACTAATAAGAGGATTTAACATGATACAGCCCCCATAACGTTAGCCTCACTCACCATCTATCTGACAGAGAAACTAAGACTCTAGTTCTGTCACAAGAAATGGCCCATTGCCTCTTTTTCACAGAACAACTGTGCATTTAGCTAAAAGTGTTCAATCAAAAACTGAGCACAGACCCTTGATGGGAGAGTGTAATTTAGGCATTTATATTAAAATTTTAAATGCACATATATTTTAAAATAGCTATAAAAACCACAAAGGTACTAAAGGAAATCATAAGAGAATTTTAAAAAATAATCTCAAAGTGGGAAAAGGCCTTCTAGTGTGACACAAAATCTGCAAACCATTTAAAAAATTTATAAATCTAACTTTAAAATTTATACATAACAAAAAGCACAATAAAAAGACAAAAAACAGGAGACCCTTTCCCCCTCCCCACGTGGGAGTCTGTTCTGTGGGACTCTCTTTCCCTCTCCCCACATAGGAGTCTGTACTCGTTCTTCAATAAATTTCCATCTTTGCTAAAAAAAAAAAAAAAAAGACAAAAAACAAACTAGGAAAAATATTTGCAACTAACATGCCAGGAGAAATGCTAATTTCCCTAAAATGCATTCATCTGAATACTAATCTCTTAAAGCAAAGAGTTTCTGGGTAAATAGGTTTGATATACAAAATTTACGGTTTCGAGTTTTACAACACACATTACTCCACTATAATTGTGAAGTCCTGTAGTAAAGCATTTCCCAACCGTATTAGTACAAAGGCCATCTACTAACATCTTTCAGAACACAATTTTTATCATTGTCAGGAAAATTCATAATTCTGTGTTATCATGAGGAAATCATACATATCTATATCCTAAATATGTTTACATCTACTTGTGAGGATTATTTACTTGTTAAGGGAGTTTCAAAACTATAATTTTATCAGAGTTCTAATCTCATCCTCACCCCCATCAAGGAGGTTCCAATACCAACATTCAGGGATCAGAGTAGGACAAACTGAAAACCACTAGGGCAGGTTTCTTGAAGGCTACCTTTTATATTATTAATTCAATACTCAAAGTTACCAACTAAACAGTGCCTTTTTAAGTAGGTAAAATATATGTAAGTGAATACTGACGCAAAGAATAAGCTTCCTATAGACACACAGAATCGTATGCATTGCAAAATACTGTACTGCACAATGTCAAAGTCAATTACTGTCCAATAGAACAACATTACGTTTAAGTTAAACAATCACACGACTCAGTTAATGTGTTCATGTTCATTATCTCACTGGATCCTCACTACAAAATACTTGAAGGTAGGCTGGGTAGATCTTGCTATCCCCGAGGTAGAAAAAAGAAAACTAAAGTTTCTGTGATTTGCCTAAGGGCTAGTAATGGAAGAACTTAGCAGACATCTAGGTCCACTGTATTGTGTGTATAGACTAATGCCATAAGAGTTGGAATTATTTTTTATTCATTTTAATTTCAAGTATCAGATATAAAATACCTGAAGGTTATGCTCAAAGCAGGTCAAGGTGTTATTAAATTGATTGAAGAAGTTTAACGTGCTAATTGATAATTCTTCACTTTTGTTCGTTAAGCAATCTGTCAAAAAAAATGCAAAAAAGTATATTAATATATCTCAAGCAACAATTATATATTGCCATTTCTCTCCCTCAAGCTATCATCTTGTTTCACACTATAATAATTCTTTTTAAACAAGCTTAAAGTGTTCCATATAAGGGAGTTTCCCATATACATAAAGTTTACCCCTTTTAGTTTCCAAAAGTTATCTTACCTAATAATAGACAAACATGTAAATTGACCGTACCTCCGCTCCGCCCACAGCCAATCAGAGTGAGTATGCAAATTAGAAGGCCAAAGATAGTGGCTGTCCAGGTGCGGAGTGGAGTGGCCAGGTGGGGCAGGACGCCTGCTATGAGAGGGAGGGCAGGGGGCGAAGGGATCTACAGGAACAGAGTGCCACAGCAAAGACAAGACTGCAGACTCTGGAGTCTGCCTGGAAGACGGCAGACTCTGGCCAGAGTCTGCAGCGAAGACGAAGATGGCAGACTCTAGCCGGAGCGAAGGCCTGGGTCCCGGGTGCCGGAGGAAAACCGGTGGTGGAAGCCAAGGGAAGGAAGGCCTATTGCACAAATCTCTTTGTGCAACAAGCCTCTAGTTTTTTATATAATAACCATTTTCATGAAAATCTTAAAATAATCCCATATTCTTTCTTTATAAAAAACAATATACCAATCAATTTTTGTCAGCGCAACATCTTAATTATGACCATCCGTTATCAAATGCTGCCTTAGTAGGAGGATTTAGTCCTGTTTAGGCATAAGACTGTTTATCCTAAAAATTAATTTTACCTAAATTCATCTCCTTTTTTATCCTTTTCTGTATCTAATTTAGTAGGTCTGTGTCTCATCGTCACTAGTGGGTCATTTGTTGCATCTAACATGGTAACATTTTTTCATATGCCCTTTGGGAGAACAGAAACAAGCTGGTGGGAATTTTGCCTGAAATACTGATAAAGAGGCTTCAAGTAAAACATGGGGGAGAAAAAATATACCTAACTGTTTACATGTTTTAAAAAATCTCACACAAATGATATTCCTCTGCAACTTGCTTCCCTTGCTTAGCATTAGCTCAAGTTCATTCCTTTTAATTGTGTTCTATGTTGAATGTAGCCCAATTTACCTATTCTCCCTTCTTCAATAAACCTATTCTTTACCCTCACTTTGCTTTTACCTCTCCGTGTTCTCAGTTTACCCTCTCATCTGGTAGGTTCAAGTGCCTAGCTTCACATCCTAGAACTCATGGTCAGCAGTTTCAATTTCACCCCTCCTAGAATCCTGATCCTCTTTGTGTTGCACATACAAACATTTTCAACCCTGGACAGACGCCATTTACTTTCTTAACTCTAATTCTGGTTGTAGAATATTATTTTAGAAAATTCTAAAGTTACAGTAAACTTCTAATTCACAATTCAAATTCTAATTCACAAAACAATCCTTATAGATGCACTACCAATTACTCTACAAAGGATGTTCCCACTGTTTTCTATTCTGTAGCAATCAACCCCACTCTTGCCCCCCTTAATTTTAACTGGTAGCTGTATTATATACCCCCTCAGGGCCACCTATTATGATAGCTCTCAACTGGGAATGGAGAGACAGGATAGGAGGCTATTGCAATTATCCAAGAGAAAGGTGGCAATGCAAATGAAAGAATTCAATGGATAATAGAGACTGAGTAGGCAGTGAAGGGGACCAGACTATGCCACCTCAAAATAAGCCTCTATAGCATATGGATTATTTTGAGCTAAAGGCCATTGATAACCAGCAGATGCAAGAAAACTCTAAAAGCAGGGCACAAGTTTTTATTTTGTAAATATTTATAAAGGAAATTTCCATTTGCAAAGATGTTTGCCTATCATGTAAAAGGAAGAAGAGGACTCAACAACTCTTACCAATGGAGAGGCACCAACTTCAATCTCTGTAACGAGCCTTACTATACAACCCTTGTTTACCATACCTTTCCTGGTCACCCTCCCATAACTTGTCTCCTCCACCCAGAAGCCCCAAGTCCCTTTTCTTTCATTAGCGTAAGATGGCATATAAACCCAAACTCTAACCATCCCTTTGGGTTACTCATCATTGGGGGCTCCCATGTATACCAGTGCAATACATATGTTAAAAACTTCTGTTTGTTTTTCTCTTGTTAACCTGTCTTTGGCCAGTCTAATTTACAAAGTCTCAACCAGAAAACCTAAAACAGAGGAAAAAGATGTTTTCCTTCCCTACAGTAGACACTAGGATATGACACACTATGAGATATGCATGTAGTATGATAAACAACAATCATTACAATGAAAGCTAACATTAACTGAGTACTTGTGCTATGCTTGTTCTTTAAACACTTTTTTCCGCCCATTTCATTCTTACAACAATCCCATGAGGCAAGAACTATCACTATCTCCATTTTCTAAATAAGGAACTGGGGCTTAGAGGAATTAAGGAAGTTGCCCAAAGTCACAAAACTGTTAAGTGAAAACTTGAAATTTCTACTCAGTCTGATTCCTGAGCCTGCACCTTCAAACACTAAAAAATAATTAAATATTTACATAGAAATTCTAACCATTAAAGTTCAATACTCAGAGTCAAAAAAAAATACCTGCCACCACTCCTCCCTCCACTGCCCATAGATGTATTACACCATGCAGAGATTCGGTCACTACCAAATGATCAGTGTTGGTGCCTGAGATACAAACCTAAACCTGGTGAATGGGTCATCGATAGCAATTAAGACTTCTTTGTGCAAATTTTAAAGACATCCCCTGTGGGTAAACTAATTACCAAACAAACACACACACACACACACACACACACACACACACACACACACACACACACACCAACACTCCTGCTTCCAGAGGCTGAGCTGGAATTGGGCCCCGTTCACCCCTCACACAATCCCCCAGGTACACGGGTTGGTCTGCACCTTGTGTAATAAGGCCCTGCTAGTGAACCTATTTCTACAGTCTTTCCTTCTCTCAGCTCACTTACTCTCTCTATATTCCCTGCAGCTTTTTCTTCTCAAGAATGTGAATTTCTTTCTAACTGTTCACATTATCATTTAAAAATCTGAGGGATCACTTCATAAATTAGCAAATAGCCAGAGAAACAAAGTGGCACACTGGGGAATCATACATCAAATTAGTAAGGCATTGAAATATAAAATATACCTTCCAGACCCTCAATTAAGTATCTTCTTAATTATGCCACATTTTCTTTACTATTTAAAAATTTTACTCCATCCGTCAGCTTTCAGAAAGTTCACATACTGAATTCTTTAAAATATAACATAAGCCCCCCCCCTTAATTCTGGTTTAACGTCATCACAAAGTTGCCTTGAATCATTTTAAGCATGAGGCAGAGTACATATAAATAAAAAGAAACACAATAACAAATATGCAGAATATTAGTATATTGGGCAAACCAGATTGAACAGGTTTTCCTGTACAGGGAATACAATTGCATCCATGGCAATTGTACATCTGTGTTATAATGAGCCATGCCATGGCAACTGACATACATAATATAGGGATAGATGAGTGTGTGTCCATCCTGTGTTGCCTACAAAAGTAGTACATGAATAATTGAGAGCAATGCTAATTTCTTCCAACAAAGTATGTAAATTTCTTTATAAAAAAGTAATTTGTAGAATTAAAAAAGGCAAACAAAAGAAAAAAGTGATTTACAAAGGAAGCTCTCTGAACAAAGAAGTTAATCTCTTCTATTTCACTGACAGCCATTCCTCTTCCCTTAAAATAACTGGAACATTAAATAAAAGCTAGTTATATAGACTGGACATCTTGTTATATACTGTATTAATGCAGTATCATCAAATGTTTTAGTGATCATTAAACAGTGGCATTATACAGCATAAAGAATTTCATTTATATAATGAGGCTAAAAATGTCTTCATTATTAAAGAGCCCTGACTTTCTGATTTAAAATAAAGGAACTCCAGGAAAATTCCTTTTATCCTTTTATAGGAACTGGGAACATGAAGTTATAAACAGTGAGAGGCTATATATTTTAATTATTAAGTTAAGGAATATTAATGATAATAAAGCTTCCTATAAGCACTAAATGAAGTGGTCATTATAAATTTTCCTCATCTCAGATAATCAATGCAGCCTCATCAAGGTCACATTAGCATAGCTTCTTTCTCAGTGAGGGTTGAAGCATCAGCTCAAAAGGCATTCTTAAAGATGTTAACAATTCAAGTGAAGACCTTCATGGAAACCTACTGAATTATCATAGTAGGAATTATACATCTTTCGTAAAGTATTTGGCATCTAATAGGAATTTGTATAAAGATATCTGCTGTTTTTCAAAACTAGTTTTATAGGAAACAATAGAGACAATCACCAATTTCTGAAAAACAGGGCAAGCTTCAGAAAATATGGTATAAACTAAGGAAACTTTGTACCTGGACAACGTAAGTTTAATAAGTATGAAAACTAAGACATTTTAAATTATAAGATACAGATGAGTGAGTCTAGTGCTTAGTATATATATTACCATATAGATAAAATATGGGGAAAAGAGGTCCTGGTTAATTGACCTTCAGGTTAACCATTAAGTTTTATTATTGATTTTTAAAGAATCAAGATATAATATGTGAAGGGTATCAGAATATACCTTTCTAAAATATACCTCTTTGCCCTGGCCGGCTTGGCTCAGTGGATAGAGCGTCAGCCTGCGGACTGAGGGGTCCCAGGTTCGATTCCGGCCAAGGGCACATGCCTGGGTTGCGGGCTCGATCCCCAGTGGGGGGGTGTGCAGGAGGCAGCCGGTCAATGATTCTCTCTCATCATTGATGTTTCTATCTCTCTCTCCTTTCCCTTCCTCTCTGAAATCAATAAAGAAATATATTTTTTTTAAAAATACACATAAAATATACCTCTTTGCCATAAGAATTATTTTGAGCTGAAGGTACTTAAAACAGCAGATGCAGAGAGAACCTTTTTGTGATTCCCCTTATTTGCCTAAAGACAGATCCTCCAAAAGAAACTCAATTGTCATAAATCCCTTCCCTGGGAGTTTGATCAACTTGGGGAAGATTGACACTTATCACCAGAAAGGAAATCAATGGAAGAGAATCAAGAGTCCAGAAATAAACCCTGACATACAGTCAACTGTGAGCTGAACACATAAAAACAGAGAGGAGAATGGTGATTGCCAGGGGTTGGGGGTGGGAGAAATGGGGAGATGTTGGTCAAAGGATACAAGCTTCCAGTTATGAGAAAGTTTTGGGAATCTGATGTAGTAATTATAGTTAACAATACTGGATTAAGTACTTGAAAGTTGCTAAGAGATTAAATCTTAAATGTTCTCACCACAAAAAAGAAATGGTAATTATGTCATGTGATGGAGGTGTAACATAACACTACAGTGGTAATCATTTGCAACATATAAGTGTATCAAATCAACACATTATATACCTTAAACTTACACAATGTTATATGTCAATTATATCTCAATAAAGTTGAAAGAGAAAAATACCAAAGAACGAAAACACTTAACCATAAAACAATCCATGGTCTCATCAAATCTGGTCATTCTGCTAGTTATTCAACTGTCACATGCATCAGACAACCAAGAAGCATCTCAATAACAAAACTATCCTTATGTCCACAATGCACTTCTGATAACAGCTTCAAAGTTCTGCACAGGAGAATTAGTAGATATATTTTCTTTACTTCTTAGCAGTCATTTTCCACAAGAACTAGTTTCCATATTATTTGTAATGTGAATTGAAAGAGTTGAGCTCTTCCTGGAATATATAGAAACACTCTCACAAATGAAGATTTTATAAATACAAATTTCCCTTACAAAATGTTACTTCTACTATTTTCAGAGTTTCTCCTGTTTCTGCTGTTTCTCAAAATAATTAGCTCAAAATAATCCTTATGCCAAAGGGGCATATTTTGGGGTGGCATGATCTGGTCTCTTTTTTTTTTTTTTAATATATTTTATTGATTTTTTACAGAGAGGAAGAGAGAGGGATAGAGAGTTAGAAACATCAATGAGAGAGAAACATCGATCAGCTGCCTCTTGCACACCCCCTACTGGGGATGTGCCCGCAACTAAGGTACATGCCCTTGACCGGAATCGAACCTGGGACCCTTGAGTCCGCAGGCCGACGCTCTATCCACTGAGCCAAACCGGTTTCGGCTGATCTGGTCTCTTATAGTTATATTTTGGGGTAGTATATTTTGGTCCCCTACAATACAAAATGACAACATCCTAGAAAAACTTCTGATTGGGCACAATTTGTTTAAAATTAGTGTGATATGATTGCCTTCTTCCATTACATTAAAAGAATAAATATCCCTTGTATTCTTTTTTTTCCTAACTTTTTTTTATTGTTTAAAGTATTACAAATAGTAGTACATATGTTTCATCTTTTTTTTTCCCAATTGACCTTCCCCCAGCCTTCCCTACCCCCCAGCACATGCCCTCACCCTCCTCCCAGTGTCTTGCGTCCATGGGTTATGCTTACATGCACGCATACAAGTCCTTCGGTTGATCTCTTACCCCCGCAAACCCTCCTTGTATTCTTTTCCATATTTCTTTTTCAATCATTTTTCAATTATAGTTGACATACATTATACCTTCAGGTGTTCGCCCCAATGATTAGACATTATATAACTTTCTAAGTGATTGATCAACCTGATAAATCTCATACCCATCTGACACCAGGCAGAGTTATTAGGATACTATTGACTATATTCCCTGTGCTGTACTTTACATCCCCATGACTGTTCTGTAACAACCAATTTGTTCTTCTTAATCCCTTCACCTTTTTCACCCATCCCTTCAACCCCCTTCCCATCTGGTAGCTGTTAAAATGTTCTCTGTATCTATGAGTCTGTTTCTGTTCGGCTTCGGCTTCTTCATTTTTTTTTTTTTAGATTCATTTGTTAATAAATATGTATTTATTGCCATTTTATTGTTCATATTTTTATATATATTTTTCTTCTTCTTAAAGTAAACTCTATAACATTTCATGTAATACTGGTTTTATGTTGATGAACTCCAGCTTTTCCTTGTTGGGTTATTCTTTTACATATTTCTATAGGCAAATGATTTCATAAACAATGGCTAGATATGTAAGAAATGGGTTTTCTTTTATGTACAAAGGTAAAGAGAAGACTTTAGCATCTTTCAGTAATATCATAATTATTACTAAACAGTTAACATTTCTTGAACATTAACTATGTGTCAGGTACTGAGTTAAGTACTTTACACAAATGATCTCATTTAATCCTCAAGACAATGGTATAACGTAGGTTCCATTATTACCATCAATTTAAAGATAAGGAAACTGAAATCCCAAGAGGCAAAGTTACACGCCCAAAGTCTGGCAGCTAGTACGTTATGGCTAATAAGTGCCAAAATTTAGAATCAAACCCAGATCTCTCTGACTGCAAAGCTCATGCTGGTAACTGCTACTTTTCTGCCTTTCAGTATGTGCCCAAGTGGTTCCCATTAATAAACCCCAATTCCAATCACAGTTCATTAAACATAGTAATAAAAAGTATTCCATAGATTCAAAGATTTCAAGGTTCATTAAAATCTAACTCTATATTATTGAACTGTAACTGCAACATGAACATGAAAGAATTACTTACTTGCACAATTTGCCTTCTGCCATGTGGAATTAAAGAACTCAGACAGAATCACAACTATTTGCATTCTATCTGCCATTAAGAGACTTCTGGCACAACTGTGACTCTCTGAAGTATTCTGTAACAAAAAAGAAAAGAAAAATACAACGTGAGTATTTTTAAGAGCTTCCAAACAACTTGAGACCAAAAAAACAAAGAAACACCTTTTAAAATTAAAATATTTATTCTAAGCATTTTAACATTTTATTTGATATATTCAAGTAATGTCATTAATAATAACAATTGTAATTAAACAATAGCAGCTAACATTTGTTGATACCAGGTTCATTTGCAAGGGAAGAAAATCTTTGTTCTTAAATAAGTGTCAACAATTTAGGCCCAAATTGCATGCATGTCATATTTCTTAACTTTTTGTGCATAGGAAAAAATTCTGGCAAGTTGTTCACAAAATGTAGCAGTGGTTATGTGGGCAGAATGGAAATATGCTGATTTTTTTTTTTTTTTTTGCCTCTTTCACACTGTCTAAATTTTTCTACAATGAATATATATTATTTACATAACTTTTTTACTCTGGTGGATAAATTATCACAAAACATTTAGTTTCATCTTCTAGGTGATTTTTGGTTCAAAATCTTATAATCCACAAGAAAATGTGACACATCCAGTTTGTACCCAAAGTTTAAACCCAGATAAAAAAATATGCTTTCTTCCCACAGATCACTTTAATAACGAAATTCACGCTATGCAAATAATAAGTCCAAGTTCCTAAATTATTTGATCATTATATATTTCCCTTCCTTTTTGCCCCAAGCAAGGAACTGAGTCCTGATGACCCTTCATTTTTTCAAAGTTAATGAACTCCTAGTACTTACTAAACACTATAAAAATCCTGGTGTTTTGAGGATACAAAAGTATAAGGGAATGCCATCAGCACTAGGCTTCAAGAACCTCCCCAGATACATAAAGATAAGGGATTAAATAGTGTGATAAGTAATAAAAGAGAAAGACTGATAACTCTAGAAAAGAATTGATCGACCATGTGGGGATGAGAAAAGAGGGAAGGACATAAGGGCAGAATTCTTGCTTTGAAATCCTATATAATAAAAGCCTAATATGCTAAGTGTCCAACCGTTCAACCAATTGCTATGACACACACTGACCACCAGGGGAAGATGCTCCAACCAGTAGATTAGCTTGCTGCTGGGGTCTGGCCCATCGGGACTGGGCAAGATGAGCAGGACACGCCCTGGAGCCCTCCTGTGGTCCCTCCCCGGCCCAGATCGTGCAACAGAGGGGTCTCTTGGCCTGGCCTGTACCCTCTCGCAATCCAGGACCCCTTGAGGGATGTTGGAGAGCCGGTTTTGGCCTGATCCCCACAGGCCAGGCTGAGGGACCCCACCGGTGCACGAATCCATGCACCAGGCCTCTAGTATCTAATGTTTATTTTAGTATGGTTACCCTCGCTGAGGCTTAGTTTTGCCATCTCATTAAAAGATACATCCAAATAAATGCTTGCTTTTAAAATAGTGAATTAAAGAAAGCATTTTAAAAGCTCCTTTATTGAAACTGCTTTCAGAGCAATATCAGCCATAGAAGAAAATTTCTATTATCACTTCTTAAATATTACAACATAGCCTAAGGAGTCAGACAAGTCTCAGTCACTAGCTGACAATCTTGAGCAGCTGCGGTAACCTCTCAGAGGTTCAGTTTCATAATCATGAGTCTTACATAACATACGTTAATCACTTGACACCTAGTAAGTAACTGATATATGCTCTCTCACCTAGCTACCTTGCTGCCAACCTGAAATGCTCTAGGTGGGTATAGTTGGCTAGGTGTAATCAGTTACATGAGTTGAAGCTTCATAAGCAGATGCCTGGCTATTTAAAAAATCAATACAGCCTTAGCTGGTTTGGCTCAGTGGATAGAGCGTCAGTCCTTGGACTTAAGGGTCCCGGGTTAGATTCTGGTCAAGGGCACGTACCTTGGTTGCAGGCTCAATCCCTGGCCCTGGTTGGGACTCGTGTGGGAGGCAACCAATCAATGTGTCTCTCTCACATTAATGTTTCTCTCTGTCTCTCCCTCTCCCTTCCACTCTCTCTAAAAATCAATGGAAAAATATCCTCGGGTGAGGATTAGTAACAACAAAGAAATTAATATAGCCCTGTTGGTGTGGCTCAGTGGTTGAGTGTTGACCCATGAACCAGGAGGTCACAGTTTGATTCAGGGTTAGGGCATATGCCCAGGGTTGTGGGCCCTATCCCCAGTAGGAGGCACGCAGGAGGCAGTTGATCAATGATTCTCTCTCATCACTGATGTTTCTATCTCTCTCTCCCTCTTCCTTCCTCTCTCTAAAATCAATAAAAACATATATTTTTTAAATCCATACAGCTTAGTCTGTATAAGGGGCCAATGTGTGGGATAGTTCAGTTGAGGAAGAATCTGTGTAGTTGGGAGAAATTAGGAAGTGAGATTTGAACTAAGCCCTATACTGAAAAAATAAAGAGGATTCTAAATTAGGAGAATAAAATGATCAATGGTGAAAATGGAATGATTACATGGTATTCAGGAAGTATGCAGTAGGCTAATATAGCTACCGTATTTTCCGGCGTATAAGACGACTGGGCGTATAAGACGACCCCCAACTTTTCCAGTTAAAATATAGAGTTTGGGATATACTCGCCATATAAGACTACCCCTCTTCCAACGCACACCAAATAAAAATTAAAAAAACATCAGATTTGATTTCAATATGGTAATTTTAATTCAAATGCTTATGACATGCAGGTACTTAGGAGGAAAACTGTCACTTATAAACATAAGGCTGTTTGTCATCAAACATGTAAACATAAAACAGTGCAAGTGGATTAAACTTTTCCTAATTCACTCTAAAGCTGAAAGGAAGGATAAGACAATAAACCCATGGGAGCTGCCATGCTGTTTGTTTTCTAAGCTGTCAACCAAACTGGAACTGATGATGATAGGAGGAAGATAACAAACAACAGAGAGAGAGCAAGTGCCAGGCAAGTCCCTGGCGAGTTAGCAACGCTGCTTCACTGCAGTCCTCAGGAGCGAGATCTGAGAGGCAGAGAAGGAGGTATGGTAATAGGATACAAGGGCAGGCCAGACAGGTGAAAGAGGCATGTTTTTCTGGGCACAGCTCTCTCTTTTTTCCATACCCCGGGAGTCCTGGACGCCTGCAGCTTGCTCCGCCCTTCACTTACACCTTCCCAGTGAGGCGCCCCCTCACCTTGTCATCCCGACCGAGTTAAGTCACTTCTTTCCACGAATCCTGGTGAGTGGATTTTCTTCTACCGTACTTGTACAGTGCCGCCCTTGCTGCTTTCATACGGTCGCCGCATACAGTGGGGGGGAGGGGGGGCTCAAAAACGGCCGCAGCTGCATCTCCATTCATTTCAATGGAGCCGGATGGAGACGGTATGTGGCACAAAAAGGAGCCGATCGGAGACACTTGCGGTCTCCATCCGGCTCCATTGAAATGAATGGAGTGCGGCCGTTTTTGAGCTCCCCCCACCGTATGCAGCAACTGCAGATTCTCCAGTCTGGCTTGGAAGTTTCAGCACCCGCCCTATAAGACGACACCCCGGTGTATAAGACGACCCCCAACTTTTGAGAAGATTTTCCTGGGTTAGAAAGACGTCTTATACGCTGGAAAATACAGTAAATGGAGTAGAGACAGCTGAGGGTCAATTTAGGGAAAGGTTATGAAGAGTCTTGAGGGTCAAGAGATTCAGACAATGAGAAATTCAAAAAAAAATTTGCGGACAGTGACATGAAAAGCAGAGTTTGGAGAACATAGGTCTCTAGGTTATAATATGTAGGGTGAGGAGGCAGAGAACATTTCCATAGTTCAGATATGATGAAAAGATGGTGGCAACCATGGAAATGGAAGGGAAGTGATGAATAATCCCAATGATAATGATGTACTCACTGAGAATCATTATGATGTAATGATTCTCAATGCTCCAAATGCATGACTTACTTAATCCTTATAACAACTCTATGTAGTGGTATCCTTCTGAATTCAAACCCAGCCTCTTCCACTACATGGCTTTGGATAAGTTACATAATCACTCTGAGGCTGTTTCTTAAACCTTAATATCCATCTATATATGCCTAGGTTCCTCATCTGAACAGAGATTCCTTTGGGAAGGAAACTTTGTATTATATCTTTATATTCCCAACACCTAGTAAGTGACCAAAAAACACTGGCCCTTAGTTTGTATTTAAAAATATTAATACTCAAATACTCATAACCACTTAGCAGAACCCTAACCACAATAAACCCAACCATCCATTTTCATCATGCCCGTTTGGCAAAAAGTAAACAACCAAGCAGATTATTTGCATTATAAATCCATAATCCCAAACTGCACTAGAAAAGTCTAGAATGAGTTGGAGAGGAAATGCAGATTGGGGAAAGGGTTTTCTGCCTTTTCTCATCTCTTTACCCTCTTCCTTTCACACAAGGGTGAGGCGAGCCGGGTGCCCAGGTCACTGGTGGAATCTGAGAGGCACAAAGGAGAAGGAAGTGTTTGCCACCTCCACACTGGGAAGGGCAATTCATGCGGAAATATGTACAGATTGTGTGATGCCCTAATATTGTACTAGAGTTTGCAGTAATTATTTAACCTGGTCTTAATTCCACAGTATCTGCACAAATGAAAAAAGCTTTTGCTGCCTTAAAAGACCCAAGCTTTGCATCATGATCACAGTCATTCTGGCCATAAAACAACTCACCTTTGCTCAAAACAGAATATGATGCCATATAATACCCTATTTACGGGGATAAGTCTTGGGGGCTTTATTTTTAAATCATAGTGAGATATATATATATATATCCCCCTTGCCATACCCAGTAGAAGTATGCCTGAAAAATATTGCATGTAAACCTAAATTTATTTAAACTACTTTGAAAACTAGCTCTTTACAGAAAGATTGACCGCAGGGTTTATTTAATGCAATAAATCCCCTCTTTATATTAAAAAATAGATTTTATGTTAAGTGATATCAGGCTGACTTAAAACAAGATGTAACTATATACAAGTACGTATTTTTCCAAACCAACTACGATTTATGAAATAATTCCAACCACATTTTCATGAGACTACTTGTGCTCTCAATACCAGAGAAACTTCCCCACTCCACAATCCGTTATTCATGTTTTTCCTTTACAAGGCATATCCGACCCACACCTCGTGACTCCCACCAGCCCTTGCCACTCTAATCCTTTCCGACTCTAGATCTTTAATATAAGGTTCCTAGGAACAGGAAGGTATCTTCTGTGTCTTTTTGTTGTTATTAATCCTCACGCGAGGATATTTTTCCCATTGATTCTTAGAGAGAGTGGAAGGGAGGGAGGAGGGACGAGAGCTAGAGACATCGATGGGTTTCCTCTTGTGCACGCCTCGACCTCAGGTCGGGATCGGGCCTGCAACCCAGGTACATGCCCTGGACAGGGAATCGAACCCAGATCCTTCGGTCAGCGGGCCAAGGCTCTACCAACCGCTCTAACCACCGAGCCAAACAAGCCAGGGCTTTCTTTTTTTAAGTCCTTTATAGCACCACATGACCAGAAAAGCTCTAAGGGTACCAAGAATGGGAGGTAAATTTACTGTTTTCTAAAATTTTAGCTCCCATTTACTAAGAACAATTACTATGTGCCAATATTCTAACAGTTCTTTTTATCCCCATCTTACAGGTGAGAAAACAAGCACAAAGAATGCAACTTGCGCGGAGGACAGGGCTAATAAGAGGAGGAAACTGAGACTCTAAAACAATACAAGGACAAACTTCTATAAAGTGGGGGGGTCTGAACAATTCTGGCTACAAACTCCAAGCTCCTAACCACTACAGCTTCCCCACTCCACTTCGGATTTCAGGGGAGGCGGGGTCCTTCCTGGGGACTCCAGGTGCAAATGGGAAGCTGTGGCGGAGTTTGGGGAAGGGAGTAAAGGAGGAGAAGGAAAGGAAAAAGCTCGGGTGAGGGGTGGAGGAGCCTCAAGAGAACTAGTGATATCTGTCTGTACACAGTATGTACCAAGAGGATGCCCAACAGCAGCTACGGAGGCAAAAATTCAAGCCCAAGCCCTAAAACGCCATCCACTTTTTTGATGCTCAAACTCGACAGTCCTAGTCCAACCCCTTTTTCTCACAGATGGGAAAACTGAGCCCCGCCCCCAACCCCCGAGGTAGCCTCATCCCGCCCTCCTTTGCCCACCCTCACGCCAGAGGTCCCAGTGTGCTCCCCTACATACCCCCACGGCTCGGCTGATGTTGTCCATCTTGCTGGCCACCTGTTGGAAGAGGGGGTAGCAGGTCTGGCAGAGGCGCACCGGCCGGGCGCCGCGCACCAGACACCCCGTCAGCTCCGCGCTGCTGTTGGCGAAGTCCAGCAGCAGGTCCCGGCACTCGGGATCCAGATCTGGCAGGTCCGGGGGCAGGGACTGCGGCCCTAGCCTTCCTCCCCGCAGCAGGGTCAGAGACAAGTCCTCCACTTCCAGCAACTGCTGCTCCGACAGGAGGTCGTACAGGACCCTGCGGGGGCTGCCGTCCACGGCGAGCGTGCCCAGAGCCAGCCCCGACCACAGCAGCGGCACCAGCAGCAGCCCCGGCAGCGGCAACGAACTCCGCCGCGGAACCGTCGCGTCGGGATCCATCGCGGGGTTCCCCCACCCCAGGGCGCTCGCCGCCGACGCTCCACTCCGAGCCGGCGCCGCCGACCGCCGCTGCTTCCGGTTTCCTTGGGCGCAGGCCGCGAGTGGGGTCACGAGGTGCGCGCGTCATAGCCCCGCCCCCGGCGCGCGGCGCCCCGCCCCATTGGCTGCCCGGAACCTCTCGCAGCCCCGCGGGCCGGCGCGCGGGCAGCAGTGCGCACGCTCGGGAGGCCTTGCGCCCCCTGCAGGCGTCGTGCGGCTGACAGAGGGGTGTGCAAGGCCCGCGAGCCGAACTCCCCCCGCCCTGAGAAGACGGGTTTCCACCGCTTTTGAACAATTAAATCTCGGGGGTTTGGGAGGAAGGGGTCGTGGCCTTCGATCGCCCACTGCATTGGGCGTTCCCTGCCCTCCAGAAGTCACACCGATGAAAGACGGACGCGGGGGAATTACGAGTTAGGGCCCTAAGACCGCTGGCAGGTGCCTGTGCAGATTGGTTTACTTGGTGTTTCTTAACATAATCTTACCCGTCATCCTGTTCCGAAAGAGTGAAAACGTCTGGTGAGTATTTTTGGTAGTGGAGCCTCGTGGCTTCCAAGCTTTAAAAAAAAAACCGCGGACCCGCCAGAGCCGCCACTGCCAGCGACATGTGCAAAGTAACGCAGAGGTCCGTGGGGCCGGCCAGCCTGAGCCTGCTCACCTTCAAAGTCTATGCATCACAGAAGAAGGACTCACCTCACCAAACTTCCGTGAAGGTTAATGAGCTGGCACTCTATTCGGTTCCTGAGAGTCAACTAAGTAGGTGGAGGAGCCAAAGACTCAGCTTGAAGAAAGCGTCTCCTATCTCCAGCATATAAAAGTTGGTGTCGGGAACGGTACTCCCACACTGAGCCCAAGATGCGAAGTTGGGTTGAGTGGGGGTTACACAGCTATGAATATCTCCAAAATGCACCGCTCTGCATTTGTTCCAGGACTTGGTGTTGCTGGTGCTGCTGGCGTTGTTGGACTCCTTTTGGCTAGTTCAAAAACAAAGACGCTGGTGTATCCACCTGCTTTCATGGGATTAAGTTGTCTCTCTTTAATATCCACGACAAGCCATCATATTTGTCCAGGTCAGTGGAAGGAAATTACATGACTGGGGTTTACCAGGATGCATAGTCGGAAAAGACTGGTGAAGGAGAACTTTCAAAAGCTAGGATGTAAGAAGAATTCTCCTAGAAGTAAGCAGATTACTCCATGCTCTGCCCACTTTAATCAGTTATAGGTAAACATTGGAAATTCATACAGTAAACCATTATTTGTACAGAAAAATGGCAGAGTAGTCGGTATTAAATGCAGTAAACTGGCTTTCTTCTTCAGGAAAAACTAAAAGACAAACAACAACAAAAAGCACACTAAACTGTCTACATCAACACGTTCCAATATACTTTGTGTGATAATGGAAAGACTCTATATCTGTGTTGTCCAATACAGTAGCCACTAGCCACATGTGGCTGTTGAACACTTGTACTATGACCAAGGAACTGAATGTTTAATTTTAGTTAACTGTACAAAGGCCCATCTGGCTAGCGGTATTGTGTTGGACAAGGCAGGACTAAGCTCTTACTCTGTAGCCTGGTCCAAGGCTGGCTAATGTCCAGGTTTGCTTGGGACTGAAGGATTCCTGGGGTGTAGCACAAAACTCCATCCAGTTAAAAAACCTGGAAAATCTGCTCAAATTCAAACTCCCATCTAGTTTCTGACACGCCCAAGGCAATAGTAGGGAATACTCTCTAATAAGCATCCTATATTACTGCTGGGCTGTAAAAATAATTTAAGCTAATGACCTGGAAAATGGTTGTCTGACAAGTAACTGACAAGTTTGGTAGAAAATTATTTCTCATCTGTTTTGTGTCACTCTTCTTTCATTTATGCTTTGTAAATTGCAGTTACTAAACTAACTCCTATTCAGCATATGGAATTTATGTATCTCTTGACAGTTTCAGAGTATGTTTTATTATTTATTATTTATTATGTTCTATATTTCATTTTCTGGGATATACAGATTGCTAAAGAAATCAATAAGATGTTATGTTTCATATCAAGATGCCTCTTTAATATCAAATTTTAAGTATTCCGTGTTAGTTATATTCACTGTGTACATGACTTCAGAAGCAGAAGGAAGCAATTGTTACAAATAAAGTGTTTGAATGTCTATGCCTAAGAGAAGTGGATGTTCTTCAATTCCCCTGCAGTGGTCGGCAAAATCATTAGTCAACAGAGCCAAATATCAACAGTACAACGATTGAAATTTCTTTTGAGAGCCAAATGTTCTAAACTTAAACTTCTTCTAATGCCACTTCTTCAAAATAGACTCGCCCAGGCCGTGGTATTTGTGGAAGAGCCACACTCAAGGGACCAAAGAGCCGCATGTGGCTCGCGAGCCGCAGTTTGCCGACCACGGCCCTATAGCAACATTTGGAGCAAATACCACTTGTTACCATCTTTCAACTGTGCTCACTTGAAGACCATA
The DNA here is from genome assembly GCF_951640355.1 of Cnephaeus nilssonii. NCBI lineage: Eukaryota > Metazoa > Chordata > Mammalia > Chiroptera > Vespertilionidae > Cnephaeus > Cnephaeus nilssonii. Next base: position 38,361,035 of record NC_137080.1, on the reverse strand, counting down.
CCAATGTTAAATAGTTTGCTTTGCTATTTTATTTTCCTTTCAATTTTAATTCCTTCCCAAATGCTCTATTCAAGTAAAGTCATTATTCTCCCCTGATCTGATTGATATTGTAATTATCCAGCTCTTTCCAGCTGTGTCCACCCCAGTTTTATATGTAGAATGGAGAGCTATGCTTTCTGTGTTTGAATGATAAAACTATGGACAGGGTCACTATTTTTCATCCTAAAAATTAGAGAAAAAAATTACCTACAAAACAAAACTATTCTGCTGTTTTCAGTACCATGGGGTAGACGTTGCCTGTCCATTCTCTCTCATTAGTATGCTAATATTCTAAAGATTATGACAATTACTTAAATTAATTACTTGATTTTACACACACACACACACACACACACACACACACACACACATTCACAGTTACATATAAATCTTGGACCTGTCAGATATAAACCAAGATCCTCATTTGACTCTCATGGGGTACTTTGATTGTCTACTTAGATCTTCAGAGATTGTATTCTCCGCACCTTTGAGAATAACTCCTGGCTGATCTGATAGAGGCAATAATGTGACTGAGGGACTTGACAATAGGCTTCCATCAATACATTCTATTTCTGTTTCAAAAAGGGGAAACGAATTCAAGTTCACTTAAATAAAAAGTGGGAAGTATAAGGATGAAACCAAGCCATGTCTCAGGATAGAACTAGAACTATGCACCAGACATTCCCTCCATCTTTGTTTCACTCTGTGTATCTCTTTAACTACCAGTCTTTATAGTAGAAAATATGGCTGCACGAACTCCATTTTTATATCTCCCGCATTAAAGATTCTAACCTAAACAAAGGCCAGATCTTACTCCTGATTCAAAATTTTCCAAAGCTGAGCCTCTGTCAGTCCAAACTCTGGCCAGGATGAGAGTTAGGCAGTCATAATTTATCCTCACAGCTGCTCAGAGGCTGTCTTGTGAGACCACGTGGATGAGGGGGAAAGGGAGAAGTGTGCAGAGAAGGGAGGCTGGATAACAAACTGAATAGGTGCCCACTGCATTAAAAGCACAAGTTCTGGGTCATCCTGTGAATGTTAAGAACTTGCATGTTTAGGCTTTCCTGCAAGTCATTTCCATAATGATCACAAGCACTCGGTTATTTCTCTGCTTCTTCCCATGATTAGGCCCTCTGAACCCAGATGTGAAGAATAAGATGGGGCCCTAGCTGGTTTGGCTCAGCAGATCGCCAGTCGGCCTGCGGACTGAAGGGTCCCAGGTTCGATTCTGGTCAAGGGCACATGCCTGGGTTGCAGGCTCAATCCCCAGTAGGGGGCGTGCAGGAGGCAGCCGATCAATGATTCTCTCTCGTCATTGATGTTTCTCTTTCTCCCTCTTCCTTCCTCTCTGAAATCAATAAAAATATAGTATTTTAAAAAAATAAGATGGGTAGGATAGGATTTTAAGATACTAATTCTCAACCTTCAGGCCATGCTATATGAAACCTTTCAAGCCCTGGGCATGAATTGCCTGAAATCCAGTTGGGAGCAAAGCCACTCACTCCTCTTCCTATAGACCTGTCAGTAGGTCATGTCAGCAGCCTTGAACTCTCTCACCTGAAACTTCTAAATTGCTATTCTACCTTTCAGGAAACTAATTATTCCCAATTCAAATGAAAAAGCCTATAATTGCAACATCACCTAAATTTGAAAAGGAAAAAAAAAGTTAATGGGATTAGAAGCAATAATAGCACAAATTCTAATAGGAAGTATTAGTTTTTTAAGCATTGTTTTAAGTATAAAGCTACATATTTATTCAGAATTGATTTATGTGATGGATAAGTCACTTCCCAAATGTGCTTCTTTGTAGGGCTATGAAAACGGGAGAAGTAGGTAGGACATGTGTTAATGAGAGTAAGGTCTTCTCACCCTTGAATACTTGTACAGAATATGCTTTGTAAAGAAAATGTAGTGAAAATACCCCTTTTCTTCCTTGAAGCATCTGTGAGTCTTTCTCCTTTAGATAAAATTAGTTTTGGTGGGCACATGACAAGGAAGAGGTTCAGTGTAACAAGCAATCATGTTATTTTAAAAAGCTCCATCTCAAATTGAATTTACATGTGGTTGCTTTTTAGAGAAGATGGGTTGCAACATGTGAGAAATTTAGAAGTGTAACATGTCATTTACAGGTTCAGAGTAGCTTTTAATTCCCTTACTATTGTGCTTCTAATTAAATTTTAATTGTATCATTCATTATGAAATGAAACACTGTTATACTGTATTTTCCACAAGAGGAACTAAAGATGGACTTCATAAAATGGCTAATCCAAAGAAAAGGAATAAAAAGTGAAAATGAGCCTTAAAATTAAAGCCTAACATTAGAAGAAGTTACATAATGATTAAGTTATCACAAGTAATGTCTTTTTGGATAGACCCAAATGATTTAAATATGTACAAGGTAGGGCAAAAGTAGGTTTCCAGTTCTTCATATGGAAAATAATACAAGAATTAATAAATAATAATATAAGAATAAACTGTGTTTCACAAATAACTGTAAACCTATTGTTGCCACACCCTGTATGATAAGAGTAAATCAGCAGAATGCAGAAGGAACAGTGAATAGGTGTCAAAATGTAATGAAAATGATATATCCAATAATTTAAGTTGCTGCTTTATCACATACAATTTTCAAATCAATCCTTGTGAAATAAACATTTTTAAGTTGTTTTAGCTTAAAGACAAAAGAAGGAAGGATCAAAAATGTAAGTAGCCCAACGCTGAATTATAGAATCACTAGAGGCCCGGTGCACGAAATCCGTGCATGGAGGGGGTGTGTCCCTCAGCCCGGCCTGTACCCTTTCCAATCTGGAACCCCTTGGGGGATGTCCGTCCCTGTTCAGGGATTGGGCCTAAACAGGCAGTCGGACATCCCTCTCACAATCCAGGACTGCTGGCTCCTAACCACTCGCCTGCCTACCAGCCTGATCACCCCCAACTGCCCTCCCCTGCCGGCCTGGCCACACCCAACTGCCCTCCCCTGCTGGCCTGATTTCGCCCCCAACTGCCCTCCCCTGCAAGCCTGGTTGCCCCCAGCTGCCCTCCCCTGTCAGCCTGGTCATCCCCAACTGCCCTCCCCTGCAGGCCTGGTCGCCCCCAACTGCCCTCCTCTGCAGGCCTGGTTGCCCACAACTTCCGGCCATCTTGTGGCAGCCATCTTGTGATGACATGATGGTGGCCATCTTGTGATGACATCGTGCAAGGGTGTGACGCCACCTAGGCTTTTATTATATAGGATAGTTGTACTTGTCTCATTACAACTTTTGGCATGTACTTGAGTAATTGTGTTTTTAACTTAGCATGAAATAATTTTCAAAAATAAATCAACTCCCCTTCCATTTTTAAATTTCTCCTGTCTATAGAGTCACCATTCCTGAAATCTGGTGATTTTGAATTTATAGTTTAAATGCACTTAAGCTCTTTTCCATTATCTCCTAAAACTAGCTTTATAGGAAAAAAATGAAATAATAACTTAAAGAATATACCAAGAAAGGCTACAACAACTTTGTAGATCTGACGTTGAAAACAAAAGGTGTATTTCTCATATCCAGAGAGCTAGAAGATAGCAGCTCAGCATTAGGTTTTTCTCATAATCTGCAACTGGGAATTTATTCTTTTTTGAGAAATAAAGAAAATACGAAAGAGCACATAAGTAACAACTGTCTAAGTAATTAAAATTCTACATTAATAAAATTCTGAATTAGAATCCAAGTTAATTTGCAACAAACATATATAACTGTTTACAATTATTCTGATCTGTACCCGGCCAGCGTGGCTCTGAGGTTGAGTGTTGACCTATAAACCAGGAGGTCACAGTCAGGGCACATGCCCATGTTGTGGGCTCAATCCCCAGTGTAGGGTGTGCAGGAGGCAGCTGATCAATGATTCTCTTTTATCGTTGATGTTTCTATCTCTTCCCCTCCCCTCTCTGAAATCAATAAAAATATATTTTTAAAAATAAAAAATACAATTATTCTGATCTGTAAAGCAGGTTATATCTGTTAGGGTTCTCTAGAGAAACGGAACCAATAGGATATACGTATACTGTGTATATGAAGAGATTCATTTATGGAATAAAGGAATTGGCTCATGCAATTGTGGGGGCTGATAAGTCTGAAATCTGTAGAGCAGATAGGCAGGCTGGAAACTAAAGTGGGAGCTGATGTTATAGTCTTGAAGCAAAATTTCTTCTCAAGAAACCTATTTTTCCTCTTAAGGCCTTACTGATTGAATAAGGCCCACACACATTGAGAGTAATCTGCTTTACTTAAAGTCAACTGATTGTAGATGTTAACTTACATCGACTAAATGCCTTAGATTAGTATTTGATTAAATATCTGGGTAGTGTAGCCTAGCCAAGTTGACACATAAAACTAACCATCACACAGGCCAAGAAATGAAAATCTAGGGACAAGCATTTCTTTTCCTATCCACCCTGGAAAAGTCAGGAAACCCTCTGGCTTAGTTTCATTTAAGGAGCAGCAATAGCAACACCATCCAGGTAATACCATGAAAAAAAAAGAATAAGGAGTTAGTGATACAAGTATATTCGTGCAGAGAAAGAATGCTACCTTAGATAGAAATAATGTTTGTGACTATGGTCTGAATGTCTATGCTCCCCCAAAATTCATATCAAATCCTAATACCCAATTTGATGGTGTTAAAAAGTGGGGCCTTTGAGAGGTAATTAGGTCATGAATGGGATTAGTGCTCTTATAAAAAAAGATCCCACAGCATGGCTACAGTGGCTCAGTGATTGAGCCTTGACTATGAACCAGGAGGTCACAGTTGGATTCCCCATCAGGACATATGCAAGCTTGATCCCAGATCATGTAGGAGGCAGCCAATCAATGATTCTCTCTCACCATTGATGTTTCTATCTCTCTCTTCCTCTACCTTCCTCTCTGAAATATATATGTGTGTGTGTGTGTGTGTATATATATATATATATATATATATATATATATATATATATATATTAAAGATCCCACAGAGCTCCCTAGCCCCTTCTACCATGTGAATGAGACAAGATGTCTGGAACAGAGAAAAAGGTCCTCACTCAACCATGTTGGCACTCTGATCTGGGACTTCCAGACTCCAGAACTGTGAGAAATAAATTTCTGTTGTTTATAAGCCACCCAGTCTGTGGTATTTTGTTATGGAATCCCGAATGGACTAAGAGAGCAAAACAACTTGTTTCTGCATCATTCCTGAATTATCCCAACAGTGTGTGAAAATAAAGCCAAATAATAGTTAGGCCTACAGGTTATCAGCTCTTCATGTAAACCCCAGTGGAAATAATCCATTCCATCCTCTTTGTTTACAAGCAAGGAACCTGAGAAAAGGAGAACTGAGCAACTCGTGTGTGATCTCACCCAAAACAGAATGCAGGTGTCCTCAGCCCTAGAGTGCTATTGACAACAACAAGCCACCTATGGGACAGACAACAAAGGTGAATATCAGCAGCTAAAGGATGGATTTTTCACTTAATGCTCATAATTTCATTTGCCTATGAAATGATAATATGAAGTTTATTTTATAAAGTAGATGTTAGATAATATAAAATACTTGCTGATTTTATTAGCTGTGATAAAGGCATTAAGGTTAAATAGACAACTGATCCTTCATTTTAAGAGATGTATACCGCATATATTTTCTTCAAAATACTTCAGCAAAAAATATGAAGCAAATATGGCAAAATATTAACAATTATCAGATATAAGCAATGCATATATGGGTGTCCATTATGTTAGTCTCCCTACCCTTTGCTATGTTTAAAATAAAAAGAAAACAGAAAAAGGTTTACTAGACTTGCAGGCCAGCATTAATTTTTTCATATGTCCAGCATTCACTGTCCTTGCATTCATTGCCACCGCATCAATAAACCTACAAACTATGTCCCAGGCCTATGCCCATTCACTGCTCTAGACTAGGAAACCTAATCCCAGGAGATTCCAACTGACCCTATTGTAGGCCTATGTCTATTCCCTCTTGATACTTGTTCTAATATTTGCAAGCAGAAAATTTATCACATATTTATATCTCCTTGAAAAGCACAATGCCTTCTTATCATTTTCTTCATAGCTTAATGTGTCAGTTTTTACCAAAAAAAAATTATCATTGAGTTAGAAATATAATGCTAATAGTCTCACAACATTTTTTATTCAGGCTGGAATTACACAGCATATAATAAAGCTTTTATAATTATCAGTACTTTATATGTGAAAAGATTTGATAGAGTGTATCATGCTTTACAAATGTTAGTTGTCACTCTCAGGATTGAGCATTAATTAAGCATCTACTATGTACCTATGCTAAGAACTAGAAGAAATCAACTAACATGAGAAAATCCAAGCCTTGGGCTCTGAGTTACCCAGGTAAGCTATCTAACGGTTCACATGAACCAAATAAGTGCAAATCTCTGCTTCATTGATTATTATTTGGCTAAAACCATCTCTGTGTTCCAAAGTCTCACATCCAGCACACATTCCAGAGACATCTGATAAAATACTATAAGCTGTATAAACTTGTATGTAAACCATGTAAGTAAGCTAAGGTATTAAAATTGCATTGTCTGCTAGAGTAAAATTGGAAGCACTCTATTTCATTGTGAGTATCACTTACTTGACCTTTAAATTATTTTTTTTGACCTTTGTTGATTTGTAAAGGGTTAGAGTTAAGAGAGAAATGTTCAAACTTCAGCTATTTGTCATTGATAGTCAACAAACTCAAGATGACTAACAGCAAAGGGTTCTTCACCTCTTCAAAATAGAGCATGTGAACTGATGCTATGGATATAGATATGCAAATTCCCATACATATATTCCACTTTGTAACCAGTTTTACTTAATTTAGCCCTTTCATTAATCAACTGTGATTATGTAATCTCTCTGAGCCTCAGTTTATTTACCCAAAAGGGTCAAATGATTTTAAGGCAATTTCAAAATGTAATGTTCTATAGGTTCTATAATTTTTAATTCAGTGATATTTTTAAACTTTTTGAATGAAATGATGTTTTTACACGGGTGTTTTATACTATTTCACCTGTTGCCTTTTTTTATGTATTTTTTTAAGTATGGCACAATTTTTTTAGGCTTACTATTAACTTTTTCTTAGGGCCTTTTTGATAGCAGAAGAATAAAGTAGCGAGGCAGACAAAACATACATCATAGGGGTCCCCGTAGATGCCTAATAGATGTGGGCTCTGGGACACACACATCTGAGTAGGTTGGAAGTGGGAGGGAAGGCAGCCTGCTAGCGGTCTGGAGCTTGAGAAACCCAGGGGCTTACTGGGAAATGATGGATTTCCAGGGGCAGGGACTTGACATTTGGTTCATTGGACAAAGGAAGGGGGAGAGAGAGTTTATTTAAGCCTACAAAGAAGTCTGGCATGGACTTTCTTCCCAAATCCAGCCCCTTAGGTGACTCCTCTTCTCAGCAAAAGGGCTGGAAGAACTAAACCAGTAAGAACCAAAATATGTAGTTTTGTTTTTAAAGTCATGCTGTCTTGAGAAGTTGAGAGCATGAGTCCCCAGAGGCAGCAGTGTTAGTGACTCTGCAGGCAGCATCAGGGACTTGTCAGAGACAGAAGGGCCAGGAATGTGCCCTAAAGGTGGCATCGGGGGACTTGCATAGCCAGGTTGGAGATTGGTGCAGAGGGTAGTGGCGCCTAGTATGAGATTTTAGCAGGAAGCCATGAGACATATAATAATGGGAGTGCATCAGAGTAAAAGGATCAGTGCCCCAGAATGGCCACAGGACTAGTTCTAGGGACAACACGCAACACTCAGAAGCAAGGGGCTCTTAGAAGCAAGGTGGCTGGAGTTCCCACAAAGAAATGCTAATTCTGACTGTCATTGGGATGCACTTCTTATGACCTGTTTGAAAAACATGAGTTACATTTTTCTGACCCATACTTATCCTTCTACTCATTTCCACATTGTAGTTCCCCCGTACTTCTCATTCAGATGGTCCTTCTCTGCTCAGAAGAGCTAATATTGGCCCTTGTATGAACATACATTTCCACACTACCCCCAACCCAGGCATGATTCTGTTTCCCAGCTGTGTATGAATTTGGGGACTGTGGGGCTGATAGTTTCTATTCTGATATGAATAGCCTGCTGAGGCAAGGGTCAGAGTCAGACCCCAATCTTATGAATACACCTGTCACCTGAAGAGGGAGGTCATTTGGGGGATTGGTCATTTGAGTGAGTGATAAAGTTCAGACATTAAACTAGAATGTGGGTCAGAACCTAAGGAGGGAGACTCAGCCTCTCTTTCTTTTCTTTTTTTTTTTCTAGTTTGCTCATTTCTTTCTTTTTTTTATTTTTATTAAGGTATTATATGTGTACATATCTTACCATTGCCCCCCACCCCACCCCACTCCCATATATGTCCTCACCCCCCAGAGTTTTGCGTCCATTGGTTATGCTTATATGCATGCATACAAGTCCTTCGGTTGATCTCTTATCTTCCCCACCTCTCCCTAACCTTCCTGCTGTAATTTGACAGACTGTTTGATGCTTTACTGCCTCTGTATCTATCTTTTTGTTCAACAGTTTATAATGTTCTTTATTATCCATAAATGAGTGAGATCATGTGGTATTTTTCTTTCTCTGACTGGCTTATTTCACTCAGCATAATGTTCTCCAATTCCATCCAGGTTGCTGCAAATGGTAAGAATTCCTTCTTTTTTATGGCAGCATAGTATTCCATTGTGTAGATGTACCATAGTTTTCAGCCTCTCTTTCAATTTAGATTCCTAGGGCTTTAAGCAGCATTAAGTACATGCTTAACTGATGGAGATGAAGGTCAAAAGGGCATCCACAATGTGGAGGAAGAATAACTATGCAAAATATTTATCTTTGGGGGGTTCTCTGACTAATGGTATTCTTGCCCAAACAACAACAACAAAAAACAAACACCTGAATTTATTCAAATCATTAGATCTTACTTCTAGTCTTCAGGAAGTACTGCAAGAGAAAGAAAAACCATTTAAATCTCTGCTTCATTGACATATGAAATCTTTGCTGAATGATACCATGAGGAAACAAGCAGGCATGTTCAGAATGTGAAATATTCCTCAGGAAAAAAATAACCTGATTTCTGAAAAAAGTCAATGTCATGTGACAATAAGGGAGGGGGGGCGGCGTAGAGACTATAGTAAATAAACATTTTTGAATACTTAAAAGCTATAACAGCAACATCCAAAAAATATTTTTTAAAGTTTTAAGAGCTATACAACCAAATATAAGTGTACCTTGTTTGGATCCTGATTTGAACAAACCAGTTGCAAAAATAAATGTTTCTTAGACAATTAGGGAAACTTTAAAATCGTACTATATGATATTAAAGAATACTATTTTTCATTAGATGTGATAGTGCCATGTGACTATGAAATGTCATTTTTTTCTATGTGTAATGCAGTGTTTAGGGGTGGAATGACATGGAATGTTTGGGGTAAACTTTAAAAAACCATAGCCAAACCAAGAAGAAGATAGGAGCCAAGAAAGCAAAGCGTGGTGCTTATTGGAGTTGGGTGATGGATTCTTCAGGGATTATTGCCCTACTTTTGTGTATGGTGGAAAATTTTCACAATAAAACCTATTTCAAAAGTATGATATGATATATAATGTGGCATATAATTCAGGTTTAGTACTTTTCACTGAATACCAATTGGTGTTCATTTTTCTTTTTATCTAGATACGCTGTAAGCAGATTTTCAATTTTTCACCAAAGGAATTATGGAATAAAAAAAAGCATTCAAAATACAAAGCTCTTCCTCAAGCACCCTGAGAATGTCCAAGAAGCTTCTTCTAAGGAACAAGCTCATGTCTACAGAACACAAAGCAAGGCAGAATCATGCAATCACCTGGTGACAGTGTGGGGTACACAATTCAGATATTTCCGTCTTTAAGTGTACATTCTGACCTGAATTGTGCAGTTTGGCTGTCGTGAATCTTAAAGTGCTTTAATAGTTGCATATTCCTCTCTGCCTTATACTGTTTAGACTCAGTGTGAATTGGAAAAAGTAAATCACTTTTTAAATTGGCCAGAGCAGCCATGAGACATTCTGGCTGGAACAGTGGTTACAATCCTAGGATGAGCTGAGTGTGTCACGATGCTCTGATAAACAAGAGAGAGTGAAGAGGATGCAGCTGCTGAGAGTTCATGAAAGCTTTAAAGATGACATGGAGTGGCCTGAGGAAAGGGCCCTGTGCCAACTGGGGTCACCACAGCCCTGCCTCAAGGGTGGCCACAGGAATCCAGGGCTCCCTTTATTGACTTTATCCCTCATCTCATGCCTAGGTCACCATTTGGGTCAGAGGTCAAGGCTCTACTGGAGCTGATAATGGCTCTACCAGGAGGCAAAGTGGAGAAACTCCAAAAGGGGCATATACTGTCACTGACAAAACTCTGTGGGGCATAAGGCATAACATTGTCTACTCTCTCCGGAACATGGACTCACCTCTTAGTAATATTTATTGCAGCCCGTATCTTGGGTAAATTTGAGCTATAACTACTTCATTAATTTTTTCTTTACTTCATTGATTTCTATTGAGAGAAGCTTTTTGTTCTCTATCCAGGACACCAATCTGATCCTCCTGACCTGCTTCACTCAAAACAGATTTCAGAACTCCAGTGCTCTCTGCGTGTCTGCCCACCCTTCATCTTCCTCTCCCCTGTCTTTGACACTTGCATTGGAGAGCCACAGCACAGCATATGGGTTTCCTTTCTTACCATACACTCAGACACAGCCTCCTGTAACAGCAGTAATTGTTCTTAGTTGCCGAGGAGTGGCAATACCAGATTCATACCAGATTCCAGAAAGACCAGCCCAGAACCACCCTGCTCACAGTCCTGGCTTATACGCCCAAACTCTGAATCTCAGAGATAGTCAACAATTCAACAAATATTTCCTGAGAACTGACACCAGGCAGAGTTCTGGATAAATGGGTAATGAGGGAGGGGTGAACCTCTGGGTGGGGGGGGGGAATGCTCCTGGTGTGTGTCATAGGCACAGGAGAGATGGGTGTGTGAAGAAACCCCTGTATAATATCAGGACACATAGAAGAGTATGGAGATAAGGTAGGAAGATGAGGAGGGAGCAACACAGAGGCACATCTTGATAGTGGATTAAAGAAATAAAGCTTTAAAAAGAGCTGAAGGACATAAACGCCACCCTTTGCACTCCCTTGATTAACCTGAAGTGCTCACTCCGGATAAACAGTGACTTGCTCATCAGTGAGATCTTTATCTTTGATGTCACCTTTTCTTTCTTCTTTTATTTTTAACTGTTTGACCCTGGGCATCAGTAGAGGCTTCAGTACAGTGGTTCTCCCATCACTGATTTCCTTTAGTGCCTGAGATACCACCATCCCTTAGGCCAGGCGTCCTCAAACTATGGCCCGCGGGCCACATGTGGCCCGCCGAGGACATTTATCTGGCCCGCAGGGTGTTTTTGCCGTTTTGGTTTTTTACTTCAAAATAAGATATGTGCAGTGTGCATAGGAATTTGTTCATAGTTTTTTTTTTTAACTATAGTCCTGCCCTCCAACGGTCTGAGGGACAGTGAACTGGCCCCCTGTTTAAAAAGTTTGAGGACCCCTGCCTTAGGCACACAAACTCATGCCCCAGATGTTCCCCATTAAAATTTAACAATTAAATAACAGCCCTAGCTGGTTTGGTTCAGTAGATAGAGTGGCAGCCTGCAGACTGAAGGGTTCCAGGTTTGATTCAGGTCAAGGGCACATGCCTGGGTGGTGGGGCTTAATCCAAGGGGGGCGGTGGGGGGCATGCAGGAGGCAGCCAATCAATGCTTCTCTCATCATTGATGTTACTCTTCCTCTCTGAAATCAATACAAATATATTTTAAAAAAACAATCCTATATACCATATTTTCCGGCGTATAAGACGACTGGGCGTATAAGAATGGAGTGCGGCTGTTTTTGAGCTCCCCCCACTGTATGCAGCGACCGCAGGTGTTGAAACTTCCGAGCCCGACTGGAGAATCTGCAGTAGCCACATACGGTGGGGGGAGCTCAAAAACAGCCGCACTCCATTCTTATACGCCCAGTTGTCTTATATGTCAGAAAATACGGTAATAAAGAGCTAATATGCAAATGGTCATCATGCCCTCATGGGCCAGGGGACCTGAGGCTGTGCCAGTGAACCTGAGGCCGCCCCCCCCCCCCGCCCACCTGGCGAGACTTGACCGGGAACCTGAGGCTGAGCCCCCCTGCCCTGTGGGGCTTGATGGGAGTGGGGCCGGCTGGGTCTGGGTCTCGCTGAATTTTGAGGCGTGGGTGGGCAGGGATTTGATTCTGGGTCCCGCAGCGCGTCCCAAACTCTGACAGGAGGTAGATTTTCATACACATTTTATTAATTTTCTTTCATCTCTGACACTTCTATTATAGAGAAAGGGCAAATAGCAATATTAAAGTATTTCCTCTAATTAATTCCCTTTTAATGTGCACGAAATTTGTGCGGTGGGCCACTAGTTAAACAATAGAGAGGAATGGAGCTTGCATTCTCAGCCTATGTTTTCCCTTGAAAGGTTGGATTTTTGCCTTATCACCTAGCTAAGACTGAGAGGTCAGGATGGTGGGAGGCAGAAGTTTGTTTAGAGAAAAGAGGAGTTTTCTGGAATCTGGATGCTTTCTGGGTCAGGCAGCCAGTGGCTGCTAGTGTCTAACAGAAGCCTCCAGCCGCCCTCTGCAATCATAGAACTTCCAGACCTTCCCTGGGTAGAAAGAAAAGAAATCAGACGGCCCCACCTGACCCTTGATACTGGCCAGGCCACACACATTTGACGAATACTTGTTCCAAGGGCCCCCCAAAATGAGCTCTTTGAGTCTCATTCTTTCCAGCTTTGTCCACCTGAGTTCCACCTGCTGCTATGTAATCTCCTGTTTTCTGCCACTTTTAATTTTCCTTTCCATTATTTATCCATTTCCGCGCTCTCTGTCTTCCTTCTGCCATCCTTCTCTGTACAGAAGTTTGGCCCTGCGGCTCCCCCAAACCTTCCTCATCTTCTTAAACTTACATTTTCTTCCACCAGGGGTCGGCTTTGTTTCTTTTTTTCAGAGGCCGATGCAGCTAGCCACAGAGCAAGAGATCTTAGTCCAAACACATCCTTTTGGGATTGTGGTGAGGCCACAGGCGAGATGCGCCCCGGGTGGAAGTTACCGGAGTGAAGAAGGAGCTCGCCAAGGGCGAGGCTGGAGCCCTTTCTACCCACCCCCTCTCCCCCCAAATGTCCGCTCCTCGCCCCGTTTGAGGCATTTGAGTTGGATCAAGTTTCGGGGTTGGGGATACGGTCAAGTGCTGGGGGACGGGTGCAGTCAGGACCGGAGACTGCAATGCAAATACCTGGGCGGTGCGTCTGGCCGCCGCGCTGGTGGGTCAGGATCCTGCAAGAAAGAAGGGCCCGCCGGTCGGCCGCCCAATTCCCTTTGGGCCTGGGGAGTGGAGAGACTTAGCTCCGAGAGCGCCCCAGCCCGGGAGGCGGGTGGGGTGGAGGGGGCTGGGGCTGAACGCCTGGGCCCTGACCAGCTCCGCCAGGCTGTGCGGGTCAGACAGCTCCGTGCCTCCGAGGCCTCCCAGCCGGCCGGGTCTTAGGGGTGAGCAGCCAAAGCCCAATTCTCTTAGAACCCAGGATGAGACCTTCATCTCCACAAGCGTTTTCTTCTTGTTTTTCCTCCTGTTTCTTCCTTCCCATGTGTATCCCTCTGGCTGTAAACCAACAGAGGCCGGGAGCGCACCAGCCATACAAACATTACACGTCAAGTTGAATTACAAGCGTGTGGCTTGTGCGCTCCCGGCCTCTCCTCCTCCCTTAAGTTGTGTTTCAAAACAACATGGTGACTTTGGGACAAGACTTTTCTATTTCACCCACACCACAATAGAGATGCCATGCATGCGGCTGCGAGATGTTGGGCTGTGTCAAATCCAGTCCCGCGGGCTGGTTTGGGCCAGCAGCGAGGCTCCGCTTTGTGTTATGTTCACGGAGAAGATATTAATTAAAAGAAATACATGATTAAAAAGTAATGAGTTGAATAAAAATTATCTCAGCTCATTTTCTGATTATGTTAATTGTTAAAAACCCTTCAATCACGTCGTTGCAGTCAATGGGCTTTAATGTGAAATTAGTGGGCTCTTGATAACTTACAGTCCAGAATAATCCTGGCGGTTTAGTCATCATTCCTAATAACAAGGATGCTGCTAAGAACAGAAATTTTACATGATTTTGATACATTCAGCCCTTCCCCCCAAGTGTCATTTAAAAAAAAAAAAAAAGGCTTAGCCTGCCCGCCGTTTCCAACTTCTCCTTCCACGGATCCACCGCGGCCTTGGCGGACCCAAGTGTGTATTCGGGTCCCTTTCGCTCCCCGCGAGCTGCCTCTCGCGGAGACCTCCGCCCGCTGCGGGGTTCTGGGCGCGGCGCGCCCTGGAGAGACTGGGCGCACAACTGACTCCCACTCCCTACCCGGCCCCTGAGGGTCCGGAGCGCGGCTGGGAGTCCAGGGCTGCGTGGGAGGGACGGGGCGTGCAGAATTCGCAGCTACAGGAGCTGGAGGGGCTGCGCGTCGCCCCCCAAGGCGCCAAGCTTCTGGGCAGCAGGGGGCCGCCCGAGGGTTTGCTGAGCAGGGAGGGCCGGGTTGTGGCGAGGGTGTGCGCGCGCCAACCGCTGGGGCGCTGTCGGAGCTTCGGAAGCCCCTGCCCCAAGAGCCTGGGCCGCGCTCCCGGCTGGTGCAGAGCAGGCTCCCCACAGGTGGCATTGGCTCTAACGAAAACTAGTCAATTAGTACGCGATTCTGATGCAGGACGACGGCCTGGGTCCCCAGGAAACACCCACACTGCCCGCGGCCAAACTCCGAGCCAAGATTGGGGGTGAGGGGAGTGTTAAGCTGGTCACGGGTGGGGAGAGAGATTTCTCTCACAACACCATAAACACTTCCCTCTGAAGGAGCCAAGGAAAGACGTGCTCTACACCCTCTGTTTGGGCTGCTTGGGAAGCAGACGGTGCATCTTCGCAAACTGAGCTTGTGAGGGAGGTGTGACCCGTAGAGTCGTGGGTCCTGGACCTTGGACGGGTGTGGGAGGTGGGTCGCCCGAGGCGGGTGGGATGGGGTGCCGGACATCTAAAAACCCAAAAACTTATCATTCCCGGTGCTTTGACGCCTTGGCCAATCATCACCCAACATCCAGCGAGAGCTGAAGGTATCAACTGCAGACAGGAAGGGAATCAATCCCCATTTTTCTCCCAAGAGAACTGAGTGGAGGAAATCGCATTTCCAGCGTTCAACTGTCTGAAATTACACATATACACACACACATACAAATGTCTGCAGATATTGATATGCAAACGTCTGTGAGCTGGGGCGGGGTCAGTGAGGTAGGTGGAGAGTGCCTTTCTGTCTTACAGATTTGATTCATTTCCAGGCCACGAGGCTTTGTGTCTCAAAGTGCTTTTTCAAAGCGTCTACCTGGAAAACAACCTGGATGGGATGGGAAATCCGGTGTTTCTTAACGTGTGTGTATGTGTGTGTGTTTCTTTTGTGCCTCAAAAAGAGCAATTTTCTTTTTAAAATGTGTATGTTTTCACCTTCTCAAGTCAAAACACCCAGGATCTTCCCTGGGGAGTGGGGGCCAAAGGTGTCAGGGACTGCCTGGGACGAATCCCAAGGCTGGTTCTTGTCCGCCTCCTATGTGCATCTGCTGTTAGGCTGAGGATCATTCCAATAAATAACAATGAACGGGGATGGCATCTAGAGGGCTTGTCGGCAACATTTAAAAACCAATAGAGTTTATACTTCTGCGCTATCACTTCTTATTGATTAGAGTAATCAAGATAAAAAGCTAGCCGGGCTCAGAGAACTTCAGCGGCATATCATTAAAGATAAGAGTCAGTTAATTCTGGAGCTGGGGTAATAATGTGGCTGAAATGAAGGGTTCATTTGCATGAGATGCTGAGCCCAGTAACAAGGGGACAAAAATCACTAATTAGGATTGCAGAGCGCCGCGGTCTCTGCGAGCACCCTTTCCAGTGCTCAGAGGAAGAGGGGATCGGCGTTTATGTAAATCTGGGCCGCCTCTCTTTGTAGAAGGTGATTATCACCCAGCTCTCTAAGCCATCCTTCCGGGCGCCACGGCCGACCTGGGTGGGATGCGGGTCAGGAAGGTCGAATCCACTCCTTCCCCGCCCATTCCACTCCCAACTCCTCCCCGGGGCCACAGAAGGAGGCTCCCCCACACCTTAAGTAGCTCTGGGTGCGGCAGTGAGTGAGTCCCTCTGGCCAGTCTTAGCCGCCAAGGGCTCTGGCCTGATCGCGCCGCCGCCTGGGGAGTGCGGGTTCAGGGGTGTGCGCACAGTAGGGCTCAGCACACTGGCCCCGCAGGGGAACTCTGGGATCCCCACAGGAGGTCCAGGTCTCAGGGCCAACGTCCTTGACTCCCATCCTGAGGACTGCCCCCTCCTCATTCCGCACAGGCAGTGCCCACGCGGTGTGTGCCTGGGTGTGCAGGAATGTGTGCCCCCGGGTGGCTATGTGCACGCGGTGGGTCCGGTCTTGTGTGAATGTGAGTGTCTTTTCTGCATGCGTGTACACAGCGGGAGGACCCTCGTGTAGATGGCATGCAGTGTGTGCCCTGTGCACACTGTGATATCGTCTATATAGTGGGTGCGTGTATGTGGCGTGAGGGGCGGGAAGGGGGGGTGGGGGTCACAGCCTGGAGAGGTTCCCCGGAGGGAGAAGCGCTCCAGACTTCACGGGTTTGGGGGCCGAGGGGTGATGGCAGCTGCAGCGCGAGGCCCAGGAGGGCGCGGGAGCGCAGGCTGCACCTCCGAGGCCCGGGGAAGGCGGGGCGAGGCGGGGAGCGGGGGAGCCTTCTTGCCCAGCATGGCCCCTACCCTCCGCCCCGCGAGCACACGGGCGAAGCAACCTCACCTCAGCCGCGGGAGGCCGCCTCGACCCGCCCGGGGAAACTGAAAGTATCCAAACGGCACCCGCGACCGGCTTTGCGGCTTAGTGAGACACCGGGACGCGGAACGGCCGCTGGACGAGCAAAGACGCTCTGCACGGCCTCGCCCGGGGGGCCGGTCCTTTCTCTGCCCGCGGGAGTGTGGGGTCCAGGTCCCCCGCGGCCCTCCCAGGCCCGGTGCTGGGGAGAACCGCCGCCGGAGCAGCTGGAGACCTCGGTCCCTCCCGGTGGGAGGGCGCGAGGGGCGCGGCTGCCGGGGCGACCCCTCCCGGGACGCGCCCCACGTCCCGGCGGCCCCGTGAGAACTAACTTCGCCCCTCACTTGGCTGCGGCGTAAAGGGATCCAGACCCGTGTGCGACAAGTGTAGGTGTCCGCGCGGGAAGGGGCAGTGGTCACGGGTCTCCCTGCGTCTGCTCCGAGGCCCCGCGAACCGCTCACGCCCCAGCCCCAGCCCCCCGCGCGGGGCAGGGCTTGCCTGCGGGACTCCCGGGACTTGGCGCAGCCTGCGGCCCGCTGGCCGTGCGGGCGCCACGCACCCGCGCCCGCGGGCAGGCCCAGCGGCTGAGGCCCAGCGCCCGCAGGGTGGCGAGGGCTGAGGGCGCAGCGGGACCTAGGTGGGTTCCGGACCGGGAGGCGGCCGCCCGGGAGGGGCGCGTTTCTTTGGTCTGGATACCCCGCCCCCACCCCTCTCTCCGGGGATTATTTTTGTATCCAGGCACAGCCGGGGCTCCCTCCCCACCCACCCCCGGGCCTCCCCGGGCAGAATAAAGTCAGTCTGTATTTAATGGTCCTGGCGGATGTGAGGGGATTTGGCAGAGGTGGGAGGAGGCCGCTGGCTCTCGGAGGGCGCTCCTGACGTCGTGCGAGCCTACCCACCCGCCACGACCCCATAGTCTTGTGCGGGTGTCTGACTCGCATGACAAGCGAGCTGATTTTTTCAGGACATAGCTGGGAAATGTAGTGAGTGATAATAGAGATTTCTCTTTCATTTTTTACGCTTGACTTGGTTATTGTTGCTTTTCTTTTCCCGTGATTCCTCCTGAGGATTAGCTCTGACTTCCCCACTATTGGCGGTCAAAGTGGCCCCGACTCGGGATGACAATTGACGGGGATCAAGGGAATGCCCATTCTGTGCCTGTAAGGACGGATTCGCGCCAGAGAAACTCATCAAGTGGAGGCGGAGAAGAAAGACCGTTCGGGGGTAAATGTATTCATTGAGAAGGGTTCTCCCAAATTGCTTCTAAGTTTTTTTAATGAAAAGTAGCGATTGCAGCAATCAGCGGCTTTTTGGCGGATTACAAATCTGGAGGGAGCTGTGGGCCTGCATTGAAAGGCGCCCCCGCCTTCGCACGGGGCAGCCGGTTCACAGGAGCTGGGGGTGGGGGGGGGGGCGGGGATGGGGGTCCCGTCGCCAGACAAAGGCAGGAGGGGGCGAGCCGAAGAGGGGCCTCCTAGCGCAGGGCGCGCCCGGGGAACTGGCGAGGTGTTATCCACCCGGGAGCTCCCCACGGAGGACGGCGAGGGCGGGGTGCAGGAAAGGGTGCCGAGAGAGGTCCACCCCACCTCTGTCACCGGGTAAACTCCCAGCAGCTGGAGCGAGGACGTTGCGAGAGAGGGACCGAGCAGCTGACCGTGTATAAGGTGGAGGAACGGAAGGTGCGACCTAGGCCCACTTCCACCCGGGACCTGCGCTGGTTAGCTTCTAATTTTAGGAAAAGTCTTATTGTGCAAACTGGAACCAAAGTATAGATCCGCCCCCCCCCACCCCCGCCACACACACACACACACACACACACACACACACACACACACACACACTCCCTCCCGGGAAGAGTCTCCCAGGTGTTACTGGCTGGAGGAGGAGGGAAGGCTGGGTCGTTGGCGCGATCCCTGCTCCCACGGGCTTTGGTCTGGCGCGCACCGTCCCCTCTGCCGCCCTGAAACCCAGCGCGCGCGCCTTCGCGGAATCCAGGTCCACCGTGTGCGGGGCCGCCGCGCCCCCAGCCCCAGGACGCGGGGAGTCGCCTTGGAAAATGCGCGCAGGGGGACCCGAGGGCAGAGACACAGCGCTATTCCCACAGAGGCTGAGCTCAGCGGCGGAGGCCTGAGGCAGCCGCATTCAGCCTGACTTTTTTTTTTTATACATTTTTTTAAAATAGTGTATCTTAGCAGGGGGGTGGGAGGTGTGTTTCTTCATGCCGACTTCTTGAAAGCTCTCTGAAGTAAATAAGGGGAGCAGAGAGACAAGGGTGGGGACGAGGAGAAGAAAAAGAAAGACTCTCCCCTCTCCTCCCGCCACCCCTCCTCAAGTTTAAAAAGAATAAATCCAGCAGGCAAGTCTGCAGCCCCGAAGGTTTAACTTTCTTTCTTTGCAGCTTGTCAATGCGACCATTGCTTTGATGGGAGGCTCCTCAAGGTGACACATTTCTGAACTTCACCCCTTTTCAAGCTAACTCCCTACCTCCTTGTTAGTGGCCAGCTCTGAACTTCTGCAGCGTGTTTTTGTGTGAGTCAAGGCTCATTCACAGGCGCTTTTGTGGGCCTCTCCTCCTTTCAGGCCTCAGCGTGTTACACCAATTAAAGGGCGACGTGCTGTAAATGTAATGGGCCGGGCAGCGATTGTTTCTGACAAGCAACAAAACACATAGATCCACCCCTTAGATTAGGCCGTTGAAGGGGAGGTTGAGGCCGGTCAGTTTACTGAATAGTTTGTGAACTGTAATTCTGAGGACTCATGTGAAAAAAAAAGTCTCTTCCCACCTCCCTCCCCTTGCTCCCCCTCTCCATGAGCTAAAGAGAAAGAAAGAAAGAAAGAAAGAAAGAAAGAAAGAAAGAAAGAAAAGAAAAGAAAAGAAAAGAAAAGAAAAGAAAAGAAAAGAAAAGAAAAGAAAAGAAAAGAAAAGAAAAGAAAAGAAAAGAAAAACAAGTGACATCCACGGGGCAGAATAGGGTCACTAGAGATAAAACCTGGGTTAGGGACTTGTCCAGTCATTTGCACGGTCCGAAAAGCCCCTTTAGTTCTTTCCCCGCCTTCCTTACTCTTTGAAGTTGGCCCTCAGTTTTACTGGCCACCGTGGCCTTCTCCTCCGATGGTGGGCCTGGTTCCCCCCACATTAGACTAGAGATCAGGGGAGAAGTGAGGAAAAGTCAGGTTGTCTTAGGAAATTCCTTTGGAGTTTGATCTGTCCCCCTGGGGCACAGATGAGTCCAGGGCGGCAGCCTCCCCTCCCCCCCTCCCCCATCTTCCCCTCAGGCCTCTGATGCCAGTACTCTGCCTGGGCTCTCTCTATGCTTCTGCGATTTTCTCCTCTTTTCCAGGGTCTTGCATCCATCCTGGCTTCTGCAACTCTCTGTCATCACCTGAACTTCAAAGGGCCCATTGCAGCTGCAAAGGAGAGGTTTATAGGTTTAGAGGCTCCATCTTCCTCACACGTTCTGAAGCCCAGACAAGAAAAATGAGCTGTCCAATGTCACAAAACAAATAGCTGAGTTCCAATGTCCCTCCCCACCCCATAAACACCCACCCTCCCACAAATCACTGCCCCACCTCCCCAAACTGCCTCTTAAATGGCTTCTCTGATACCATCCCTCCCCCCACACCACCACCACCACTCCATGCTCAGCTGAGGCTTTGTTTCTGTGGTCCTGCCCTCACTCTCCTGCTCTCCCATTCTGCACACTGCGCACCCCCAGCCTGGCTCCATTCAGCAGATAGTTATTGAACACCAGGTACATACAAAGAATGAATGCCTTTTCTGGGAAACTTCCCAGCCACTCTTTATTTGTTTTCTTTTTGTGGTTTCCCTCCCCTTCCCCCAGCCACTCTTATTCACTTAGTCCCCTCCCCACTCAAACTCTTCTACCTGGAATTCCACCGTCTCCCCCATCACTTTCTTCTGGGAAATCTCCTATGCATACTTCAAGACCCTGCTCAAATGGCCCTTCTGTGAAGACATCCCAGGGTATAAAGACCCCCGGGAAGGAAGGAGGTTCAGCCTTATTGAGGACTTTAGCAAAGCCCAGTGTGGGGGAGTGTGGGGGAGCAGGGGAAGGCGGGAGAGAGATCTGATCTCCTACAGCCTTGTGGGTCACGTCAAGAATTTTGGATTTCACCCTAGAAGCAATAGGAAGCCACTGAACAGTTTTAAGCAGTGAAAGTCCCTTGCCTTGAGAATAGAAATTATGTCCTTGTCACCTTTGTGTCTACTCCTAGCCCAGTGTCTGGCACGTAATGCTCAAGAACCAATTGCTGAGTGCATACCCCAAAATTCATTAAACGCATACCATCCAGGCCTTCCTCACCTGATAATCTGGCTAACCAGATTATAAGTGCCAGGATGGCAGGAATGGAGTCAGGGTGTTTTCTCAACAGAGCCTAATTAACACTAGCTCCATGCTAGGAATATAGTACACACTTGTCCACTGACTGAGGGTATGCAAGGAAGAGAACTTCAGGAACCCCGATACTTCATGTCTTTGCTAGTACTAATAGCCTTACCTTGGGAAACATTTTGTAAACCACTCTGAATCCATGGTTTCTTCATCAATAAAATGGGGATAATGCCACTTAATACCTGGGTTGTAGGGACTAAACCAATACCATTTGTATGAGAATCACTTGATTGCCAAGGAATACCTTAATGAATAAAGTTAGTGTATGCCCTGGGGCCAGGGCAAGAGCAATGGTGAGGGGGTCACTTTAAGCAAACACACACACACACACACACACACACACACACACACACACACACAGTTCTTCCTGGGAGAACTCCTCTGACTCCCGGCAGCCTTCCCCTCCCTTGCTGTTGGCTCCCAGCCCAGCTAGCCCCACATCTTCCCCCAGGGCGTGTCACCGCTGCTGACACCCTTCACACTTGGCTCCCTGTGCTTATGCTCTAAGGAGCCTGTCTCAAAGAAGCCCGTATTCTCTTGTTACACGTAGAAGACTGCACTTGGAGCCGGGACAACTAGATTCTGGGTCGCCATGGCAGAAATTACACCGACTCTGATTCCTGCTAAGCCAGGCTAAAGAAGCCCTAACGGCAAGAGCATCCGGGGCCCACCAGCCCCCTGGCTGCTCACCAAACTCTACTGCCCAGTGACGGTGGGGTTTTTGTCCCGGAGGCCCATACTTCCTTGGGGATAAAACGTGAGTACCAGAGCAGGGACTACAGACTTGCTGGGGGATGCTCATGCTTGCATGTGTGTGTGAATGTGTGTGTGTTCCAAACCACCTTAGCTAACCTCTGACAAACAGTGGGGGGGAAATCCCCCCAAAGGAGAGGAGAGATGTTTTTATTTAAGTTTCTACATCCAAATCAAACTCCGTTTTGTGTGTTTGTTTGTTAATCCTCACCCATGGGTATTTTCCCATTGATTTTTAGGAAGAGTGGAAGGGAGGATGAGAGACACAGAGAGAGAAAAACATTAATGTGGGCCAGGGATCAAGCCTGCAACCAAGATATACACCCTTGACCTGAATCAAACCCTTGACTCTTCAGTCCGCTGGCTGAGGCTCTATCCACTGAGCCAAACCAGTTAGGGCCAAACTTTTTATTTTTATTTTATTTTTTTAACATTTTATTGATTTTTTTACAGAGAAGAAGGGAGAAGGATAGAGAGTCAGCAACATCGATGAGAGAGAAACATCGATCAGCTGTCTCCTGCACACCTCCTACTGGGGATGTGCCCACAACCAAGGTACATGCCCTTGACCAGAATGGAACCTGGGACGATACTCTATCCACTGAGCCAAACTGGTCAGGGCCAAACTCCTTTTTAAAAACATTCAAGAACAGAAAGGAGAGAGACATGGGCTTCTGATGTTTCCCTCCCCTGCCTTCATCTGAACATTGTTTATCCTCAAGGAGCAGGCATGGAAGCTAATGTTTGTCAAACTCTGAAGCCTAGTCAGCCAGCCAACCCGCCAGGGAGAACTCCAGGAGCAGGGGGGGGGCCTTCAGGTCTTCCCCGTGGTAATGGCTTTCGTGTGTGGGCCAAGTGGATGGCAAGCCAGAGGCCTGCTCTGTGGAGGCTAACACGGGAGCGAATGCTTCCTTAGAGACCTTCCCTCCACCCTGGGGTGTGTGCTGCTAAATCCTCACCCGGCGCTGACCCAGCAAGAGCTACCTCTCCTGGTTCTTATGCCGCACGATTCCTTTAGCCACAGGAACCTAAGTTGCTTCAGCTCAGGGACGTTTTAAGTGATGTCAGTCAAGGACTACACCTTTCTTCATATTTTCTTGCACCAGATTCCTCCCAGAGAATATTTTTCAGACAATCACCTCCCCAGCTGAGGGAGTGGAGAGCAACTGTGGGCTGGGGGTGCAGAGCAGTGGAGAGTGGCCTTGAGGAGCAGTACCAGCAGGAGCAAAGGTCTGGAGAAACTTCCCTGATACGAAGCAGCTGAGGATGGACCAAGCCTCCTCTCCCTGGAGAAGAGACTAGCAAACACGGTCTACAGTGCCACTGGAGGGAAGGTGGGGGAGGCAGGAACCTAAGCAAGTGAATTCAATTACGTCTGAAAAAGAATAGGCTAAATTAGGATTCCATCCTTGGGCCTGTTCCAGGAAATATTTGTGAAAACTTGGTTGAAAGAATGCCACCATCCAAACCCTGATTTTGCTATTCTAGAAAAGCCCTGTTTTCTTTGCGGTTTCTGATTAGAAAATGTTTTCCTGATTTTGTCTTTGCTACTGGTGTGTGACCTCTTAATTTAATTTTGTGTATTTTTTTTTGTTTGTTGTTGTTGTTTGCTTATACAAATCGATTGCCCTGGAAACTTTTTGCTGTCGTGGTGCAGCAAAGACAGGGGAGATGTAGAACATTAGTAATGATATACTGTGCACCGAATTCATTTAATTAGTAGTTATCGAGCATCCTTAATGGTTCATGGCCACAAACTAGGTTTACATCTGAGGACATCAGCCTGCTTCAGAGAGCACTCATGTGTGTCGCGGTGATGCAGAAAGAGGGAGCGTGTTCTTAGTGGTCGGAGGTTAGAATCCACCAGCACGCTGCCCTGCTGCCTTCTGCCTCTGCCTTGGCCTCAGCGGAGCCACTGAGGGTGGTGCCTAGTCAGTGATGCACTGTCCAATTTATCCAAATAGCCAGTCGATGGGGGTGAAGATCGAAAACGTAACGTTTCAAACAATTAATTTTTGGCTTTTCAGTCCCTTACCTGAGCTGGTACAGAAAATGCTCCTAGGTTTCTTCAGTGTCTCTTCTCAAGGCATGCGGTTAACTCTCTGAGAGAACTCGCAGACTGTGGAAAATGTTATACATGTGGGAACAGGAACTAAATTTGGTGCATTTTTTGGTCACATGCCATTTTATGGTGGGTGGAATTCAGGGCTGTTGTGTACCGTTGCATAGGTTGAACTCTGCACAATGAGAGAGGGATGCCTTCAATCAGACTGTGGGTGGGATCAGGTCTCAAGCTTATCAAGTTGGGGGTGAGGACAGAGGGGTCCCGCCCATGCTAGTGATCTTTATTTTACCAACTCAAAACTGCCACAGATGTTTTAAATAATGTATTCCTTTTGGATGAAATGACAAAATTTTAAGCTCTGGACCCAGACACCTTGGGTCTAAACTCTGTCTCTGTCAATTACTAGCTGAGTCACCTTGGATAAATGGCTTAACCTCTGTGTCTCAACTTCTCATCTATGAAATAATAGATGAATAATATTAAATAATGAGAGGCTACTTCCTAGGTTTGTAAGGATTAAAAGACTTAATACATGTAAAGAGCTTAGAATCGTGTCTGGTACATAGTAATCGCTCAATTAATATTAGCTATTGTTATCATTATTCTTCGATATGTTGAAAAATATGTGCACTTCTCTCTCATTGTGGAAAGGAATAGAAATTCAAGGTTTCCACTGTTCTGTTTAGAAAAGAGTAAAGGGCCTGCATGGGTTGGCAGAAAGAGCGTAGGCACTCAAGTAGGATAAAACAGGTTTGGTTCTCTTGTAACCACTTATTGTGGCCTTGACCATGTTCTCTACAGCTACAGTCCCCTCATAAACAAACTGCGGATGGGATTAAACACAGAACATGGCAAGTGTCCAGCACAGTGCCTGACTTTTAATAGGCTCTCAAAAAGTATTGACTATTGTCAGATTAAAGTTAAGGCAAGACATGGCATTTGAATACCATAATACTCAAAGTCACTGAGGATGTCTCAGCATTGGTGGGGAAAAAAAACTCTCCCCTACCGCCAGCCAAGGCAGTGATCTAAAAACCTCTATGTGGGAAAAAAACAAAAATTAAATAAAAACGTTTATGTGGGGTTTATGTTCAGGCCCCAGCCCTCTTCTGGACTGCTAGATCTTGGTGTTTGTCTTGCTTCTCCCACCTCCTCCTAGGCTTTGGTCAAAGAGACATTTGCAGAGACTAAGGAAACTGGTCAAGGAAGATGAAGCCTCTCCCCACTCTTTTTGGATGTGTGAGGAGTTCAGAGTACCAGCTCCTTGTCAGCTCCTTGAGGGCAAAGATCATGTCTGTTTCTGTTCAATCATACTGTATATCCCCAGTGTCCTTGGTAAAAATTTGTTGAATAAGTTTAAAAAATGAATGCATTACTAATGCCTTTCTTGTATGATAGCAGCTCAGATAAACCTGAACTCAATGAATGAAACCCTCAATTTTCCTGATTCTTCCCCTATATCACACTTTGTAAAAGAAGCTAACAGAACTAGCTCGTATGAGGAATTTAGTATCAAAAAAACTAACCTTGATATAATAGTTAATGAGATTCGGATTTGCACAGATTCAGCCCAATTTCCTATATCTTATGCATGGAGATCCTTAGCACCATAGAAGTCATTCAACATGGAGCAAGTCCTATATGCCAAAGACTGAAATAACTTACGCTTTAAATTTACTAATTCATTTCACATATAAATTTAAAGTAATTATCCTCAAGGTTTAAAAAAAAAAAAAAGGCAAGCATCACCACCTCCATTTCCTCTTTGTCATATGAGGAAAATAGGGCTCAGAAAGGCTCAGTGGCCCTAGCTGGTTTGGCTCAGTGGATAGAGCATTGGCCTTTGGACTGAAGGGTCCCGGGTTCGATTTTGGTCAAGGGCACATGCCCGGGTTTTGGGCTCGATCCCCAGTGGGGGATGTGCAGGAGGCAGCCGATCAATGATTCTCTTTCATCATTGATGTTCCTATCTCTCTCTCCCTTCCTCTCTGAAATCAATAAAAATATATTTTTAAAAAAAGAAAGAAAGGCTCAGTGAGGTGTCTGGGGTTCCTCTGCAATACAGCTGGCAGGAAGGGAATGTTCTGGTCCCCAATCCAGATCTGTTTCCACTTCTCCTTGGGATCTCCTCCACTGGAACTGCTATTTAAAGTCATGATTCACATGTCACCAAGAGGGAGCAAATATTGTCAGTCTTAGAAAGAGAAGAGAATAAACATTTTAGAAACACTTTCCAGTGACATTATCTATATATATATAAAAGCCTAAGTGACCATTATGACTGAATGACTAGAATGACCAGTCACCAGTCGCTATGATGTGCACTGACCACCAGGGGGAAGATGCTCAATGCAGGAGCTGCCCTCTAGTGGTCAGTGTGCTCCCACAGCCAACCTCCCGTGGTCCCTCCCCCTGGCCAGCCAGCCCCCATCAGTCCCTGGTGCTAAACCGTTTGTAGACGTAGACAACCTGCTTCTGATTTGGGGTTTTGCACTGTAGCAGAGCAGCTCCCTCTCTGCGATCTATTGAAAGTCAGCCCTTGACACAAGGGTTTGTCTCACTCCCATCCTCTCCCTTCCCTGGGGGCCGCCCGCCTGCTGCAGTGGTGAAGCAGCAGCAAGGGAAGGAGGAGGGGGAGAGGTGGGAAACCTCAAGGTGGCGGGGCGCCGATGTTGACATCGGTGTCTGTTCCTTTCGCACCTGGCCTGGAGATGGTCACCTCCTCTCCTGACCCCGCTGGGACCTTCAAGCCCTGGGCTGGGGCGGGGAACTGGGCATGGGTGGCAGTGGATGCAGCCCCTTTCCCAGGGTGGCTGAGGGCCAGCTCCCTCCTCGGGGCCAATGGCCAACCTCCCATCGTCCCTCCCACTGGCTGGCCAACCTCCCGCAGTACCTCCCCCTGGTTGGCAGGCCCCAATTGCCCAATCAGGCCTGCCGGCCAACCTCCCACCTTCCCTCCCCCCTGCATGAATTCATGCACCAGGCTTCTAGTCTACTAGTATATACATATAAAAGCTTAATATGCTAATTGTCCCTCTGACCATTCGACTGTTCGACCAGTTGCTATGACGCACACTGACCACCAGTAGGTTAGTTTGTTTCTGGGGTCCAGCCCATCGGGACTGAGCAAGATGGGCCGGACTCACCCTGGAGCCCTCCTGCGGTCCCTCCCTGACCCTGATCGTGCACCAGTGGGGTCCCATGGCCTGGCCTGCACCCTTTCACAATCTGGGACCCCTCGGGGATGTCGGAGAGCTGGTTTTGGCCCAATCCCCACAGGCCAGGCCAAGGGAACCTAGTTTTTTGGGTTGTTTTTTTAATATATATTTTTTATTGATTTCAGAGAGGAAGGGAGAGGAAGAGAGAGATAGAAACGTCAATGATGAGAGATAATCATTGATCAGCTGCCTCCTGCACGCCCCCTACTGAGGGTCAAGCCCACAACCAGAGCATGTGCCCTTGACTGGAATCGAACCTGGGACCCTTTAGTCCGAAGGCCAATGCTCTATCCACTGAGCCAAACCAGCTAGGGCAGGACCCTAGTTTTTAATAAAAGCATTTTCTGATTAACACAAAGCTTTTATCAGAAAATGAGTCAATATACTTCACTCCTCAGTATACCCATTAATCTAAATTTAAATCTGATTATGTAGGATTTAAAATAGAAAAAAAAAAGGTATTTTTGGATATTTCTATAATCTGCATAAAAAATTTCAGCATGCCTTTCCTTAGTAGATGCTTGATAACATACCCCCCCTCTCAGGCTCATCCCACCTTGTGGTGGCAGAGAGATGGGCAGACCTGCCCAGCTAAACTAGCACAGGGCCTCCGAGAAAGAGAGAGAGAGTAGGGAATACCTGTAGTTTTCCAAGAAGTCCAGCTATATTTCCTGATATCCATCCAATAAGCAGCAGCCCTCCCCCAATATATATGTAAGTTTGAATGGGTCTTGTATCCTTACAATCAAATTTGCTTTGATTAGGACAATGATGACAAAGGCCACCCTCAAGATGAACTGGATGAGAAATGGTGGAGAGTCTGAATGATCAGATGTCCTGGGGAAAACTGCAATGCCAGCTAAGTCTGTTTTGCATCCTTCAATCTCCCCACCTTCCCCAACTTCTTAACTACTCCCCCCACTCCTGTCCTACACCCCACTGACCTTTGCTCCTGAAAGGTCCTAACTGCTGCTCTCGTCTTGGGCCTGTCCTTTTTGGCTCACTGATGGCTGTCTTCTCTCTCTGTCCTCACACGAGGAAGAGAGAGCTCATGTCTTTCCCTCTTCTTATAAAGGTACCAGCCCTATTGGATTAGAGCCTTACCCTTAGGACTTCATTTAACCCATATCACCTCCTCATAGGCCCTATCTCAGCATATAGTCACATAGGGGTTAGGGCTTCAAAATATGAATTTGGGGTGGGGAGGACACACACATTCAGTCTACAACGCTCCCTCAAAATCCATGTTCTTCTCACAGACAAATACTTGTACTCCATTTCAACAGCCCCAAAAGTCTTAACTCATTGTGCCACCAAACTAGTGTCTAAAGTCTCATCTAAATATCATCTGAATCAGATAGGAGTGAGACTCCAGGGAAGACAAAATTCCTCTCCTGCTGCAAACCTGTGAAAGCAGACAAGTTAGGTGGCACCATACACAGTTACCATCATGTCACTCCTCCTGCATTTTACTATAAGCAGTAAGGAAGGCTAAAGGTTCCAGTCCAGATAAAGGTTTTATTTTAAACTTTGGTGACAAAGAGAGCTATGGCTTATGTTTCATAATTTGTGTACTTTTAATTTTATGAACTTTTAATCGTTTAGCTCAGAGGTTCTCAACCTTTCTAATGCCGCGACCCTTTAATACAGTTCCTCATGTTGTGGTGACCCCCAACCATAAAATCATTTTCATTGCTACTTCATAACTGTAATTTTGCTACTGTTAATGAATCATAATGTAAATATCTGTGTTTTCCGATGGTCTTAGGCTCTACAGCAGCGGTTCTTAACCTGTGGGTCCTAGCAATTCTCAACCTGTGGGTCCTAGCGGTTCTCAACCTGTGGGTCGCGACCCACAGGTTGAGAACCGCTGCTGTAGAGCCTAAGACCATCAGAAAACACAGATATTTACATTACGATTCATTAACAGTAGCAAAATTACAGTTATGAAATAGCAACAAAAATGATTTTATGGTTGGGGGTCACCACAACATGAGGAACTGTATTAAAGGGTTGCGGCATTAGAAAGGTTGAGAACCACTGGAGCTGATTTTTAAAATATTTATCACTTTTTCTTCTGGGATATCAGGGGCACATCACTCTAATTTCCTCCGGTCTGTGGGCACACCCAGGAAAGGAGGAATGAGGACTCCACTGAAGGAGCTGCTGGCAGAGCCTGTGTGGCGGCTGCTGTCCCAGAGCCCTGATCTGGGCCTGGAGTTCGGCCTGCTGTGGGGCGGGAGGGAGGAGAGGCTGGATGACAAGAGAAACCCCTCTCCACCCTGGCAGAGGAAGGAACCAGAGCCTGGGTGTGGGTGGAGGCACCAGATATGACTATATATTTAGAATCGTAGTTCTGGTCCTTCCATCCGTGATGCTAAGAGCTGAGAGTGAGGCACAGCAACTCTTAACCACTCTGCCACGGGGTGAACAAGGCAAACCAAAATGGCAATGTCCTGTCTGAGTGAGCTTTTGTACAGTGTTTGCTCAATCCAGCGAGAGACAGAAGTACCTAGAAATGCCTTGCACGGCAAAGAAGGGCTACGTTATATTGGACCAGATTCTGCCATGAAGTTGTGCAAAAATTCCCAACTCCTTAAAAGATACCGATTGCTTAAAGAGAAGTTACTGATGACTTGAAAAACCATGGAGCCAACCCTGAAATGTTTTACAAATAAGTCCCACAATGCAGAGTTTCAGTTTGGGAAGACGGATGGTGGTGATGGTTGTACAACATTGGGAATGTACTTAATGCCACTGTACATTTCAAAATGATCTTTTTGAAGTCCCACATTAAAAAATAAGGCATTTCATATTCAGAATTAATGCCATCTTTAAATATATAATACCAAAATTAAAAGCCCGAAGGCTTTAGTAACTGTCTAAATCAGAAATTCTAGGTTCAAATACAACCTCCCCAAATACCCAGACTTGCTATTAGCAAGGGTTGTTCTCAAGATGGCAAAGAGCTAATCAGACAAATGTTCCCTTAGTTGAGCTGGTATTTCAGTGGCAGAGCAGGGATAGGGGAGGGAGACGGGAGAAATCTCCCTCAAAGCAATGAAAAAAGGCCACCAGAGCCAGCCAGCCCCCCCCCCCCCCCCCCAAGCCAACAGCCTTCATGCAGAGTGAGTGCAGGACAGGGCCAGGGACTCAGAGCTCCAAGTCACCTCCCCAAGAAACGCTGCCCATCCAGCGCCCAGGCGGTCCTCAGGGCGGCAGCAGACGCTGAGCTGCGGGGGAAACCGTCTGGCCCTCAGCGGTCCACCCTGGGGCCTCGCCACTAACTCCCAGGGCCTCCTGTGATTGCGAGGCTGGAGCAGCAGCCTCCCTCCCGCTCCTCGGCCTCCAGGTTCAATAGGATTACATCATGGAGCAAGTATGCGGGGCAGCCTGAGAATCAAAGCCGTCACAATCAGCGGCTGGTTAACTGTAATGTTGCTGAAACACATCCTTCCCACCCCCTCCTCCTGCCCCTCTGCCCACCCCAGCCTCTGCTTTTCGTACCATTAAGGGTAGCATTATTGGGGAGAGGAAAATCTGATCAAAACTGTCGACCGCCAATGGCAGATTTTCTATGGATTCTATAAAGGCCACCTTAACGATTTCCCTAATTAATGGATGACATCTTTGGCTGAAGGAGAGGCGATGGATTCGACTCTGTCTTCGTCTTTGTTAACCTTCTAATTAACTTTCCTAGGTCACCCAGGTCTCCCAAACCTAAAAAGTGAAGAGGCCCATTGTGTGAGGAGCAGTAAACTTACTTTTTCTGCTCAGGCACTTAAAAGAGAGGACGATTATAGGCCGAGAAAAATAACTTCATTTAAAAGCTTTGTAGCCCCTGAGAATGCATAGGTCCCTCCCTTAGAAAATAATTGAAACACCTTTTATACCAATATTTCTATGCATAATACAAACAAATTAGCAAAATGCGTCTAAATTCAGCAGCACTTTCAAATTACCTTTTTTTGGAATGTAAGCTTCTGCAAGTCAACAAAAGGAGTGGGGTTTAGAGAGAACATTGCAACTGCCACAGCCAGCAGCCGTTATGCAGCGTGAGTGCAGGCCAGAGCCGGGGGCTTGGATAGCTCCAAGTCACCTCCCAAAACACGCTGCAAGCATGCTGCCCTGGCCCAAGCGGGGATGAGCTGCCTGGGGGACACAAGACTATTAGCAAATGAACAGGTCTTTTTCTGGATAGAGTTATCTTTGAGGCGTTCAGAAACATTTTAAGGGTCTGAATGAAAACAGAAACCATGATTGTAGAAAAGTCAGAAAGTAAGATTAAACCTGCTGTGATCAATGAAATTGGTAAACCAGGTAATAATAACAATAATAATAATAATAATAATAATAATAAAGATATAATCCGGTTGGAACTTTAGTTTTGGTAGGTTTGTCAGACTATACAGATGAGTTGAGGCTGCCTCTCTGACCAAGCTGAGGAAACACCCAAGGGGAGAGCAGGTGCTCAGCCTAAAATGGTACAGAGATGGAGGCTCCTGTAAAGGAGGGCTTTGCTGATGGGAGCTCCTCTGAGATTCCCAGCCCAAGTACAACAGCAGCAGTGACTTTAGTATTGTTTTTCTCATTCTAAATAGAACCAGAAGTCGTTGTAGAAAAGTACGAAAACTGTCAAGATTTTAATGATGTCTTTCCATTCTTTTTTCTATGCACCCCAAAATTTTTACACAATTCAGATTTGTATCTTTTTGTTTGTTCTTTTAATACCATATGATGAGTATTACTCTGTGTCATAAAAAATGGGAACAGGGCCAGGCCAGCGTGGCTCAGTAGTTGAGCGTTGACCTAAGAACCAGGAGGCCATGGTTTGATTCTGGTCAGGGCACATACCCAGGATGCAGGCTCCATCCCCAGTAGGGGGCATGCAGGAGGCAGCCAGTCAATGATTCTCTCTCATCATTGATGTTTCTACCTCTCTCCCTCCCTCTTCCTTCCTCTCTGAAATCAATAAAAATATTTTTAAATAAAAAATATTATAATAAAAATGGGAACAGGATCCTTTTGGGGTCCTGCTCACACACCCATATTGAAGGTGCAGGGGGGCAACTTCATGACATTTCTCTTCTGGAAAGCTACCACTTGTGGGGAAACAAGTGCTTTCATGCATGTTGTGGGGGTTTAAATTGCTACAAGCTCTCTGGAATAGAGGCAATCTGTCATTATTTACCAAATGACAAAGCATACATCTTTTGAGGCAGCAATTCCTCTCTAGAAATTTTCTGTAGAGATGTGTATGTGCCCAATGACACATGTATAAAGTTATTCTTCTCAGCACTGTTTATAGTAGATGGAAAGCACTCTAAGTGTCCATGAACAGGGGACTAGTTTAAAAAAAAATGTGGTACATCCACCCAGTGGACTATTATGCAGCCATAACCAAACAGATGAGGATGGTCATTATACACCAATTTAGAATGTTCTCTAAAATAGCCTGGAGGTAAAAGGCAAAGCAACAACGTGAAGAAGGAGCAGAACAGTGTGTAAAGCATGCCACCATTTGTAGGGAAAGGCGTGGTTTGAATATTCATAAAACTTTGTTCTAGTTGTAGTTGTCTTAGGAGAAGAGTATTTGAGTGGCTAAGGAAAAGCTGTGGGAGGGAGACTTCACTATAGCTTTTGTATCTTTTGAATTTGTGCTATGTGAATGTATTACCTATTTTAAAAAAACATACATTTAAAATTTTAGGCCCTAATCGGTTTGGCTCAGTGGATAGAGCATTGGCCTGCGGACTGAAGGGTCCCAGGTTGGATTCCGGTCAAGGGCATGTACCTTGGTTGTGGGCGCATCCCCAGTAGGGGTTGTGCAGGAGGCAGCTGATCAATGTTTCTCTCTCATCGATGTTTCTAACTCTCTATCCCTCTCCCTTCCTCTCTGTAAAAAATCAATAAAATATATTTAAAAAAATAAATAAATAAATAAATAAATAAAATTTTAGAAAGACAAAGGTTGCCATTTTCCAATCTGCTCTGTGCATAGCTCTGTTCAATTCAAGGGTAGCCCAGTCTTAAAATCATCCAGTTCATTTCCATATCCTAAGCTTATTTTAGACTTCTCAAAGTCTGCCTCGATTAAAAGAGAGCCCTAAAATGGAAGGTAGACAGTCACTCTCTTTGAAATCTTTAAACATTTTTTAATGAAAACAGGATAATGCATTCTGTGATTTAATTGTTCAAAATTAAAATTCAACAAACTGTAAGTCTGTGTAAATAAAACATTGACAGGCTTCATTAGCACGTGCATTGGGACAAAATCTTTAGGCCTCAGAATTGTGGAAATATTTCCTAACATTTGAGATGTGCCAAGAAAGAGATACAGAAATCAAATAAGATTTCATATTATACAAATTCTTCTTGCTCATGAGTCTGATTTACTTGTATCAATCAATTTAAGTGATTCACAATTTATGAGCTATTTTAAGTGATTGAACTAAAACCTGGAGCTATATTATCCTCTCCTCACTCTTCAGCCCAATCTGTGAAAATGGCATTGGAATTATTAGATCAAACCATATAAAATTAGTGTTGTGTCAATGGTCCAATAGAAGCAATTTCAAGATTCAACCTAATATTTTTCATTATCATGATGTTGTAGCCTATAGCTACCTAACAGGGATGCTGTTAGTTGCCTGTCCAACATCTATTTCTCTCTTCCCCCCTGTTAGCAGAACCCCCATTTAATTATTACTTAGGAAGGTAGTAAATCTCACTTCAACTAAAACATATACATGGAATTCCCACTTAGTTTGCGGATGATTGCCTTGGATTTGGGCATGTGGTATAATTCTAGGCCAATGAGATGTGAGAAAAGACAGATAAAGTCTTCTGAGAAAGATTTCTCTTCCATGGGACATTTCTAGGCCCAGATGGACTGCTCAGAATTTCAGTAGTCATCTTGCTACTACAAAGGAAGCAAGTGTGCAGACAAAATGGACATGCTAGTAGGGAAAAAGGAAGGAAATTGTGTATCTCCACATGACAGTTCTAAGTGGTTGACAACTCTGTAATTCCCTGACCTTGTACTTCTTGTTATGTGAAATAATATTTCTCCTTATTATTTAAGTCATTTTGAACTGGTTTTCTATTACATTCCAAATAGCAATAGGCCATCCTGGCAAATATTTTCACCACTTTACATGGTGTGAAGCCCAGGTAGCAGTGTCTTGTAAAAGCTCAAATAGTTTCATTGTGCTCCTTGAATCAAGATTATTTTAAATCATAAAAGTAAATGCCTCCTCAACCTCTTTAGCCCTTAAGGAAATGCAAATGAAAACCACATTGAGATACCACTTCACACCACTAAAATGGCTATAATAAAAAAGATAGGAAATAACAAGTGTTAGCAACGATGCAGAGAAATTGGAACTCTCATGCATTGCTGATGAAAATGTAAAATAGTGCAGTCACTTTGGAAAACAGTTTGGCATTTCTTCAAAAAGTTAAACATAGAGTTACCTTATAACCCAGCAACTCTACACCTAGATATATATCTAAGAGAACTAAAAACATACATCCACACAAAAACTTAGACAGGACTATTCATAGCAGCATTATTCGTAATAGCCAAAATGTAGAAACAACTCAAATGTCTATCAACTGATGGATGAATAAATAAAATGTGCCATACATATATAATGGAATAGTATTTGGCAATAAAAAGAAATGATGTACTGATACATGCTACAACAGAATAAATCTTGAAAACACGTTAAGTGAAAGAAGTCAGATACAAAAGATTACATAGTGGGTGATTTCACTTATATGAAATGTTCAGAATAGGCAAATCCACAGAAACAGAAAGTAAGTTAGTGGTTTCTGGGGGCTGGTGGGAGTGGGAATTGGGAAGTGACTGCTAATGGAAATGGAGTTTCTTTTTGGGGGTGGTAAAAATATTCTGGAATTTGACAGTGTCGATGGATGCACAACTCTGAATGCACTGAAAACTACTGAATTGTACACTTTAAAAGGGTGAATTTCATAGTATATCAATTATATCTCAATAAAGCTGTTATGAAAAATTAAAAAAATAAGTGTCTCGATTACAATTTTTTAAACAATCCCAGAATTACCATATAACTAAGGGACAACCTTCAAAAATACATATGACCAATTTGTTAAAAGAAATACTATTTTTATCTAATTAGATCTGCATTTTTGCAGTCATTTAAGCAAAAATGACTGAAGATACTGTCCCCAATAGACTGTAAACTTCATGAAGGCAGTGTCCATATCTGTGTCTTAGTACCAGCATGTCCAGCTGGACTGCACATATTACAGAATGAGTGAATGAATGGATCTTGGTGCATTTTCTTATGAGCAATTCTGGCTTTAGTCCCTAAAATAGCCCTCTGTTCACTTATCTGTAAAATGGGGCTTCAGCAGTAACTACCTTATAGGATGGATTAAATGAGAATTAAGTGGGTTGTAAAATTAAGTGTAAAATTCCTGGGACATAATAAGAGTCAATAAGAGGTAGTCATTGCTGATTTGTTTTGTTGTTATTATTATGACTATTACTGTATTTAGAGACCTTATGTCTGCTCATCATAAGAGATAGAAAAATCTTGAGTGATTACTTTTAAGATATTTATTTGTTATTACAAAATTGAAGAAGGTATTGACAATTTTCAGATTCTGAAATAAAAATAATGGGAAATTCAGATTCAGCAATCATAAGATTTTACAACAGTCTATGTGTACATTAAAAAGTCAACTAAGCTATAATAGATTTGAATTTGTATAAATTATTTAGAAATTTCATTTTTCTAAAATTCTATTTTTTGTTACTCCATTAAGCTTAAAAATACCAAAGGCCTTTTAGTTCACTGATCAGCTTTCAGCCTGTGTTACAAGTTTTAAATTGTCTCCCTCAACTTTTTTCTTTCCCCACTTATTAAGTTGTAACACACCTTTAAAGTAGGGCAGTATTTTTCACTTTGCATGAAGTTTAACATCAAATATTATGAGAAAGGACAAGGAAAGTGGAAAGTTCATGGTTTTCAAGTGCATTCTTCCAGGTTTCAATCCAGGTTTTGAGCATTTATATGTTCACAAGTTTCCATTAGATCAGTATGCTTCATTAGTCTTCTTGTTTGCTCTTGTGAAAAAAAAAAAAACACAAACAATGGCTAGGAAGAAGTGGGAAAGAGATGAATAAGTAAGTAATTTGCTGGAGAGATTAGAAAATCTGTTAGAATTAATTCTATGTATTCATACCAACAACCTACTATTCCTCACCTCACCCACACAAATAGAGAGCCTTCTAATACCAGGCATTAATAGGATTAGATATCACCGAACTGGGCCAGAAATAATGGATGACAACCTCACCATCCCTCCTATCAATTCCTTTTTCTTTGTTCTCATTATCAGTAAGACCTACCTCCCAGTGTGAAGAAACTTCCTAACAACTAAGAAAGTAGGATGTTTCTCTGCTGAAAGGTTACACGTTGTTTATGGGTTGGGTTCTCTATAGGAGAGGGGCCCCGTGGAGATGTATCCCTCATTCCCTCCAATTTAATCCCCTCATTCAGTTCACATTTTGTTTTCCTCCCCCCTTTATCTAACTTTCTTATTCCTCTCTTCTTTCCTCTTTCTTCCTATTTTGCACCTCCATTTTATTCCTCTCAACTCTCCTTCCTATCTCTTTTATCACATAATCGTTTTTTTCTATTTTTTTCAATTACAGTTTATATTCAATATTATTTTGTATTAGTTTTAGGTATACAGCATGGTAGTTAGACAATCATATACTTTACAAAGTGTTCCCCCTGACAATTTCTAATACCCAACTGGCACCATACTTGGTTCTTACAATGTTATTGCCATGACAATTTTGTTTAACTACCAATTTATACTTCTCAGTCTCTTTACCTTTTCCACCCAGTCCCTTAACGGCCTCCCCTCTGGCAACCATCAGGCTGTTCTCTGGATCTGTGAGTCAGTTTCTGTTTTGTACATTCATTTAGTTTGTTCTTTAGAGTCCACATACCACAAATCTTTAAAGTGTGTTCTCACCAAAGTGACAATATCTGGATTCTGAAATTCTGAAGTCCTGGCTCTGAATTTCATTTTGCCTGACGAGAGATGGGTTCAATGTTAAGAACTACAGGTAGCCCGGCATTCCTTCTTATCTCCTTGCACCTAACAAGACGTCCATATGTCTATCAAGAGATGTGTTGTAGAGCTTAATTCAGTATATACACAATTTATGTATACATATACATTAAAGAACTTTCTGGGTCTCTGTAGGGTACTTTGAAGTCCCTTCCTTGTGTTAATTTCCCTACTAATCCAGATGCCACTGCTCTTTGTGACATTTCGGAGAGGTCACTGAGCACCATCCATATAACCCTCCCAGAGGAACAATGGCATGCCCGTGCGGGACTATTTTTTTATTTTATTACCTAACCTTTTAGTATTCTTTTTAAGGAAAACCAGTCAAGTCCTAGGAGGTCTTGCCACTAATGCTACCTCAGTCACTTGTTACCCTCTGCAGAGAAACGTAGGGATGTATCTGTGTTCACAGATTTACACATTTCCTGTTTTATGTGATCACTCCACAGAAGGAACTGCCTTGAGCCCTTCTGCTCTACACTGATCTTTCTGGCCTTTCCATAATTATGCAGTTCAAAGAATCCTAACTTTTACAAATGAACTTGCCTCCTGATTGGGAATTCTAAGAACTCTAACTATAGTTAACCTGAACATAGACTACATAGGTTTGAAAGAGGTAACAAATGTTAAAAACTGTAGCTTTGTAAACTAGAAATTTCATAAACAAAATACCAGCTTACATTAGGAGCTTGTGAGATATTTTAGTTTAACAAAGCTGATTTTTCAAAAATCTGCTAATAAAATTAAAAATTCATAAATTCTAGAGGAATTCATCTAAAATGTTAAATTTTCCCATACAAATTTATCAAAGGTTCTTTTTTTTGTTGTTGTTTTGTTAATCTTTGCTTGAGGATATTTTTCCATTGATTTTTAGAGAGAGGGAAAGACAGAAACATTGATGTGAGAGACATGGGTTGCCTCTTGCAACCAAGGTACATGCCCTTAACCCTTAACCGAATTGAACCCGGGACCCTTTGGTCCTCAGGCCGATGCTCTATCCACTGAGCAAAACCAGCTAAGGCTCAAAGGTTCTTAAGGTGTTACCATTTGGTGAGTTTTAATTTTGCTAGCATAGAAATAACTTTTCTTTTTTAAATTTTTTTTTTATTGATTTTAAAGAGGAAGGGAGAAGGAGAGAGAGACAGGAACACAATGATGAGAGAGTATCATTGATGGGCTGCCTCCTGCATGCCCCACACTGGGGATGGAGCCTGCAACCTGGACATGTACCCCGACCCGACCAGGAAATCCAATGGTGATCTCCTGGTTCTTAGTCTGAGGCTCAACCACTGAGCCATGCCGGCCAGACTGAAAATAACTTTTTCAACACTAGAGTATCTTATATGGATGTGGCTTTATACAGTACAAAAGCTTAGTATTAGACACTATGGAAAACTCATTTGCATTTAACATTTAAATTCAAGATATTTTAGGTTCTTGCTCTGGAAAATAAATGTAAAGGTAATTTATGTTCTGCATATAAAGTTATTTGTGGTTATTGTAGAAACTTGGAAAAACGTAGAGGAACATAGAGATGAAAATAATTGATAATTCCACCATCCAGATAACCACTGTTCATTTTTTTCTTCTAGGCTCTTGACTACGCGTACATTTTGAAGTTGCTTTCTTTAGATGTTCACTGTTCTGTTTTAAGCAATAATGCTTCATGCTGAGGCATGGCTTGACTTTTCATGATGGGGAGAAAAAAACAAGAGAGAGAGAGAGAGAGAGAGAGAGAGAGAGAGAGAGAGAGAGAGATGGATCAAGAAAGAAGAACAGGAAGGCCACAGGATTCTCTGGCTTCCCTTCCTCCTGACCGGGGGCACTCCTCCCCACCCCTCTCTCCCCCAGAGGCATCCCCCAAATTCTCAAATAGAACAAAAAAGCTTTTCCAGCATAAGTGAGCCTACTGCTCTTCGTTGTGAAGAAAATATCAACATTCTGTATGTGGACAGCTAGGCAATTTGTGGGATTTTTGCATTTCTATTGTCACCTGTTTCTAGGTTTCTTTTTCTTTCTTTCTTTCTTTTTTTTTTGTTTCTAGGTTTCTAAGAAATCATGAATATCTTGGGGAGAAGGAGGAGGAGGAGGAGAGGATTGGGGAGGGAAAAGAGCGGGAGAAGGAGAAAAAAATATTTTTAATCACCTGAAAACACCCTTTAGATTCTAAAACAGGAGTGAGCAATATTCTGATCCCCCTACAATGTAGCAGTTACTCTGCTCAGTCCAGCCATCTTTATATTTTTTAGTTTAAAATATTTAATAAATGTTGGCCAGTTTGAGTAAATAATACAACTTTCCAGAACAGCATGCATTATTGTGGCCTAGAATTTAAGACAACTGAATGTTTCCTCCTTTTCCTGTAATTTTATATGGAAACGACATTTGGCACAACCTGTAATGCCTATCGTAAGCATTACAAGCCTGCAGTAAGCGCTGGACTAGGAAAACAGAACAGCCAGTCAGCCTCCTAAGAGGATGCTCAGTGTCTCTAGAACTGTTTTCACGAAGCCGCTAAGCATGGCCTTATTGTGCCCTTGGTGCTATCATTTCATCACAAGAGATTATAGCTCTGGCATCTGTTTTCAGCACTTTAACAGGTTACATGTTGTGATGGTTAATTTTATGTGGCAACTTGGCTAGGCTATGGTGCCAGTATTTGGTCAACCACCAATCTAGATGTTGCTGTAAAGGTATATCTTAGATGTGGTTAAAGTAGGTTTTGCGTGACGATTACTCTCCTAATCCACTTGAAGGCCTCAAGAGAAAAGACTAAGGTCCCCTGAAGTGGGAGAAATTCTGCCTCCAGACCTGCCTTTAGACTCGAGACTGCAATATCAACTTTTGCTGGAATTTCCTGCCTGCTGTCCTGCCTGCCCTGTGGATTTTGGACTTGTCAGTCCTCATAATTTCATGGGCCAATTCTTATATTCTCTCTCCCTGTCAGTCTTTGTCTCTCTGTCTTTCTCTATATACACACACTAGAAAGGACAAAAGTTTTTTACCTAATTCACCAAGCAGATATGCCAATTCTATACTCATAGGCACCCACAATCATATACTTCCTTTTAATATCAGAAAAAAATGCAAAGTTACTGCCATCACCACTGTTACTCAGTATTGTATTTGAAGCCCTAACCCATATAAGGATGACAAAAACAGAAAATAAAACAAAGGTTTAAGGATTTGAAAAGAAAGATAAAACACCATCATATTTGCACATAGAATTATTGGCCACTCAGAAAACTCAATAGATAAATTATTAGAATTAGTAGAGTTTGTCCATCAATATACAGTTTCATACAGCAAAAACAATCCATAAGAAAATACAATTTTAAAAGCAGGCAAAATATATGATAGATCTAGATATAAATCTAACAAAAGTTGTGCACCTCATTTATAAAGAAAAATTGCACCTTATTGGGGGGGGGGGGGACATTAAAGAAGACTTTACCAAATGGGAAATTATCAAGTTGTTAGTAGGAAGCTTAAAAAGCATGAAGATGGCAATTTTCCCCAAATTGATTAAACGTAATTCCAGTGAAAATCCCAACAATATTTTTCATGGAAATTGACAAGCTAATTCTAATATTGAAATGGGAGAGCAATTGGTCAGAAATGGTCAAGTCTTCCTAAGAAAAAGGACAAGAGAAGGAGAATTGACGCCGCTGCCCCCT
Organism: Cnephaeus nilssonii; assembly: GCF_951640355.1. Lineage (NCBI taxonomy): Eukaryota > Metazoa > Chordata > Mammalia > Chiroptera > Vespertilionidae > Cnephaeus > Cnephaeus nilssonii. The sequence goes on along the minus strand of NC_137080.1, from coordinate 38,319,773 downwards.
CCCCCGTAGTAAGGCAGCGGGATGCTGGGAAGGCTGGACCAAAGGGCCAAAAGGATATGATAAGGAGCTTGGCCAGTGTGTCTCAGTGGTTGAGCGTCGATCTCTGAACCAGGAGATCATGGTTTGATTCCTGGTCAGGGCACATGCCCAGGTTTCAGGCTCGATCCCCAGTAGGAGGAGAGCAGGAGGCAGCTGATCGATGATTCTCATCATTGATGTTTCTCTTTCCCTCTCCCTCTCCCTTTCTCTCTCTGAAATCAATTAAGGAAAACATATATTAGAAATTTAAAAAGAATATAATAAGGGACCTGGAAACAAATCAATGTATATAGGTAGACTTGCTTTTATACTGTTGTGTGCATTAGAGATAAACAGAGAAAAAATTCAGTCAGTGGTACTAGGAAATTTTATTAAACAGCAGTGAAAAAACTTAATTGGATGGAGCCCTACTTCACACAAAATCAATACCAGTTGGATTAAAGACTTAGATGTGGAAGGCAAAACTATAAAAGTTTTAGAAAACAATTTAGGAGAACATCATTACAACCTCATAATAAGGAAAGGTTTATAAAACAAGATTCAAAAACATCAACTCATGAAAAAAATCCTATATAAAAAAGGCTAATACGCAAATAGACTGAATGGCGGAACAACTGAACAACCAAACAACCGGTCGATATGACGTGCGCTGACCACCAGGAGCATGTGCGGAACATGGTGGGCGTTGGCAGCAGGTGGCAGAGCAGGGAACATGGTGGGCGTCGGCCACGCAGGATGGTAGAGCAGGTGAGTGGGGGCGCCAGACCAAGGTGGGGCGCCGGTCGCTGTCATCCGGGGCGAGCCTCTGGCACTCGCACCTGCTGATGGCGTCACTGCTTGCACCCACTGCCGGCTCCCAGCACCGGTCCGATCACCCCTCAGGGCTTCTCCACCTTCCCCTGCTCCTGAGGGGTGATCGGGGCAGCGGCTGCTGCTTGCACCCACTGCTGTCACGAGCCCCAATCGCTCTGCACTCCGCACCATCAGTGGGTATGAGCGGGGCCTGCCCCATCAGTGCTGTGTGGGAGCAGCAGCGGTGGGAGCTGGGAGCGGGGCTGCCAGCAGACAAGGGGGCAGACAGGGGGCCAGAGCGGGAGGGGCCAGGCGGGGGTGTGGAGGATAGGCTGAGAACTGCTCTTGTGCCTACCACAGCCTTGGGGGCCCACAGTTCCTTTCAAGATGCACAAATTTGTGCACTGGGCCCCTAGTATACTGATAAATTCTACCACACAAAATTAAAACTTTGGTTCATCAAAAGACATTAGAAGGAAAGTAAAAAGACAATCATAAAATGGAGAAAGTATTTGCCATATACATAATTGAGACAAAAAATTTGTATCAAAATACATTTTTAAAAGCTTCTATGAAGCAAAAGAAAAACAACCCAAAGGGAAAATGACAAAAATCACAAGCAGGTATTTCATAAAAGAGAAAATAAAAACGGCCCATGGACACTTGACAAAATGCTCAACCCTATTAGTAACCAGAGAAATGCAAATTAAAACTACAAAAAGCTATTTTTCTACATGAATAAAAGATTGTAAATAAGTCAATAGTAAATGTTGACATGGATGGGAAGCAACAATAACTTTTATCACTTTCTGGTGGGAGTATAAATTAATACAAGTATTAAGGAAAACAATTTGATAGTACCAACTAAAATTGAATAAAATAATTCTACTGCTGGGCTAATATACTAGAGAAATTCTTGCATGTGTGTACCAGGAGGCACTGAGATGCTCATAGCAGCATCCATCATAATTACAAAAGAAAGAAGGGATAGCTCAGTGGTTGAGCATTGACCTATGAACCAGAAGGTCACCGTTCAATTCCTGGTCAGGGCACATGCCTGGGTTGCCAGCTCCATTCCCCTTGGAGGTTGTGCAGGAGGCAGTCGATCAATGATTCTCTCTCATCATTGATATTTCTCTATCTCTCTTCCTCTCCTTTCCTCTCTGAAATCAATAAAAATATATTTTTTAAAAAAGGAAGGGAGAGAGAACCCAAATGTCCACTCATAGTGAGGACCAATCACATATAACATGCTCACACAGTGGAGTTCTACACAACAATGATAATGAAGAAACCACATTGTGTGAATGTACCAAAATTAATTTAATACCAACATTAAACAGAGTGTTGAGAGAAGAAAACAAATCACTGAAGATTATGTAATGTTTGCTTCTGTTTATATTAAGTTTTAAAAAAGCAAAGCACACTATAGCATTCAAGGATACATACAAACGTAGTAGAAGTGTAAAGCAAGCAAGCAAATGAGTCAGTGTGATCACTGCCCCGGTGTGTGCTGGTGGGGAAGAGAGATGCTATTCAAGAGAACACAAAAGAGTCTCCTTACAGATAGTCCTGAGATTCTCTTTTTTTAAACATAGCTGCTAGGATATGCACATTCGTTTCATTTCATTCTTTAGATTGTACAGATACATTCACACTGTATTTTATATGTATGATACATTTCATAACCAAATGTTAGCTATGTTGTTTCCAGGATCTTGGCCTGTCTCCTTTGCCTTTCTTCTTCAAGGGAAAGCCATTCGAAAAACATCATTCTCTTATTGATTTGAACCTAGTTCATCCCTGGAGCTAGTGCTCCTTCTTTTTGGCTCATGCCTACTGTCCTTTAGATCTGGTGCTATACTTGCCCCTGTGCTGCCACTATCAGCAGTCAGATTTCTGTACTTTTCTGGCCACCTAAGTGGGGGGTAACAAGATCATCATCTTGCCTTTCCAGCAGTGTTGGCTCAGCCAGCAAGTGTAACAGAAAAAAAAAGAAAAGAATTTTAATTATAATCAGATCCCCAAGAGCTTCTTTCCTCTAATGATGTTCACTTTGAGCGACTCCAAAATAATTCTTTCTGAATTATTCAAGGCCCTGAAAGCTAACCAGAGGAAGTGGTGGAGAGGCCTGATAAGGTGGACCTTATCACCATCACTAGTATTCCCTGCTCCCTGAAGATCATCATCTGTAAAATAGAAATGATAAGCAATCACTTGTGTGCTGGTTGTTCTTAGAAGCTGTGGTCAGATGCTTTCTATTAATAGACAGGCGAGCCTATCTGTCTAAACCTACATATTGCTGTTATTGGTCCTTTAATGTGGAAGTGTCATCTGACTCATACTTGTATTTTCTTTTTTCTTCCTAATGCAATATTTCAGTCTTTATACCCTCACTCCACTGTTGCTGGCATGGACACATTCAACGTTATCGCACTTGCCAATAAATGTCAAACACTATATATTTTTGGTAGGCTTTAATAAGTTTCATACTAAGCAAAAGGTCCTGTCATTTATTTGATTTGAACGTGCAAAGGCATCAATAAACTAAAAGAAAGCATAGTGGAAATTGGTGGAGGAAAAATGTTGATTCCCAAATTTACCTTCTGGGAATTCAAAATACACAATGGAGTAATGGCTGCTCTAGATTTCCATCGGAGATTAGCAGGTAAGTTATTATTGAAAGTCAAAGTTGAGACATCTTTAGATACATATTTGAACTTGGGTTTTCACAGCCTCTGATTCTATGGAAATCGACAGGAGTACACAGACTGGCCCAGAGAAGATCATTGTCAAGCTACAGCTTTCAACTGTGGTTTAAAGGGAGCCCAGGTTGGATGCTGCTGGCAGGTCCATCTGCTGCTGTTGCTTCTTATGTCCACGTCTCTCTGGCTCCAGCCATGTTTCAGCCGGGCCGGGAAGGCTTTCTTCACCTCTTCCGGAGCTCTCCCCTCACTGTGTCCTCCCCGGACCCGGTGCCTTGGAGGCAGGGTCTCTAGCTATCTAAGACTTCCCTGCACCAGCCTAGAGCACACAAGTGTATACACTGTGTATACAAAAACCCGCTTTCGCCTGTCTCCTATCTGGAACCTAGTAGCTGCTCAATAAACATCTGATGCAGGGTCACGCCTCCGGAGGCCTAGAACGCTCCGGAGCCGGCTCTTTTCCTTCCCCCTCATCACCTGCCTGCACTTCACCCGACGCGGTGCCCGCAGCCCCCACCTCGGTCCCGCCTCCACCCCACCAGCGTCGCTGCGGCCGCCGGGCCTGGCAGGGACCTCCGCCCCCGCCTGGAAGGTGGGTGCAGGCGGAAGGGCACGACTCACGCCCGAGGGTGGCGGAGGGAGCGGGGACAGGGGCGCGACAGCCACACCCGTCCCTTCCCACTGCAGGCTGCCCCGCACCCCTCTCCCTCCAGCTACCCCCCCCCCGCCCCCCCCGCCCCCAAGCAAGTGGAGAATCGTGGCCGCCGCCCCCGCCCCCGCCTTATGAAAAAGAAATTGACTTTTGTTTGGAGTTGGTGAAAAGTGGGGCTCGGGGCCCAGTCAATGGGGCGCCCCGCGGCGCGGGCTGAGTGGAGCGAGCAGGGCCCGCTCCGCCGCGGCCCCAATTAATCCGCCCTTTGTGCGGCCGCCCCCGCCGCCGCCGCCCCGCGCCCCTTTGTGCGGCCTCGCCGGCCGCGGGATTTACCCTTTTCCAACAGCCGGTTTTGTCCCGGGCAGTTCGAGCGGAAGTTTCTCACTGACAATTTGCCCCAAATAGATAGATTTGTCAGAAGCGACCTTCGGGAAGGAAGCAAAAAGCCACTGGCCTGAAGGTTGGGCCGGAGATGGGGGACAGGACGTCCCACCCGCGGCCGGGGGCCCCCCCGAAGCCCCTCATCCCCAGCACAGGCCGCGCTAGACACCCCGCGGACCTGACCTTCGTTTGCCCGTCTGTACAATGGGGCAGGTGGGCGCTCGCCGGCCGTGACGCCCCAGAGCGCGTTGGGTCCATTGGGCCGGACGACGTGCACGGCCCCCCTCGCCCCGCACCTCCTTTTGAAAACGGGGAACCAGAAACCCTGGCGAGGCCTCGGCCGCCCTGGGAAACGGGCTTGAAGGCGGGTCAGGGCGGCAAGTTCCCTCCTGCCCTCCGGCTCCCCCTCGACGGAGACGTCACCCGTGCAGATCGCAGGTGGTGCCTCTGCGAGGCCAGCTAGTGTGCCCTCCCAGGCGAGCTGCAAACCGCTTTGTCCCTTATGGCTCGGGGTCTGGAACTCTCGACTTGGGAGTCGGCCTGTCAGATCCCCGCCCCCGCCCACCAGAGTCGCTCTTCTCCCAAATGACCTCCCTTAATAAGCAAAAATCCAAAGGGGGCGAGCGGGGAACCAACATGCTGTTGATGAAAAGAATAGTTACTGATTTCTTCACACTTAATGGCAAGTATGAGTCTTTTAAAATACAGCCTCATACCCAACAGAACTGTGAATTTTAAGCAGAACTGAATTGTATTAATCAGTGGATGGGGTTGTTCATTTTCTCTCACTGGAATGGAAATACAAAGGTTGGGACTCCACAGCATCTATTTCTACTGTACTCAGGCAATCGCTGTCTTGCCTCCAGGAAATTTCCTGCTAGTTGCACAGGAGAGAAAAATTGAAACAAAAAAAAAATCTGTTTTTGTTTATCCACCAGGTGAATACACACTTGAGCTTCACACAGAGGAAACCCTAGGTGGTCTTTAACAAGATTCCAGTGGCTCAGAGCTACAATTTAGAGGAAATAAGAATGCATACACAGTGTCAATAGTATTTAAACAAACATCCCAGACAACAGAATAAGAGTTATTAACTATGATGCTTTGGGCTTCTAATTTCCCATGCCTGTCTGCAGCCAAACAGCTGCAGGATTTTGCCTCCTTTACGTGTATCATTTTAAACATTGCATTTATCAGCAATACCCTTCAGAATAGTCCCTCTGTCTGAAACAGAAGTGAATGGTTTAGTAATAGTGATGAAGCCAGTAGCAAGAATGTCTTTCATGCCAAAGGGACTCTAACCACTCTGCTAAAAATCAACTCCTTCAAACATCACTCTGATGCTGTATGCTCTGCAGTGCATGTCTAAATACAGTTCTTTAGATTCACTCACACTTGCACAGTGTTTTACAAGTTGATTAATTTGTGAACTGTACTAAAGTGTACCCCCTCCTGGAGTTTGATACTATTAAAAAAATAAAGAAGAAGGTAAGGTTATTTTGCATAATTCCTTCCTCACTTCCAGACAAATATTAAGTTTTTAAAATTACTTTGGTGATCAGGACATTAAAATGAATGCATTCCTCGTATTCTCCAAACATGCAACTCCAAATCATTAGTCAGCTAATGCAACCGAAAACACACACATTTAGGGATCTAACTATGAATACTTGGGTAATTATACATTGTTTTAGCTAAGCATACATGCATGGACTAAAGTTGAATTACCTCCACTGTTTTTATTGTTGCTATTTAGCATTTATTAAGCACTCTCTTTGCACTAAAAGAGGGTGAAAACATATCAAAGAATCTCAACCTTCAAAAAAAGGCATCTAAATATTTGTATGTGATCTATAGAGAGATACACATGTGTTGTGTGTGGGGGTGCATGTGGGTATTTCAAATATTTCATTATTCAATGTCCTGATCTGATGGAAACATTAGATTTCAAATCACTGTTTCATCTACTTCAAAATCATGTCAATTACACCTGAAATGTTTGAGACTGGGAGAAGTCTGCAACCTAACCCCTGAGCTCTGAACTGCTATACCTGAAGGCCGAACCCTCCTCCCAGCAGGCAATCATCTTATGCCCTGAAGCATGAGATCTGATTACCCCTATCATCATCTTAGCTTGCATAGATACAGATGTTATTAACGGCTGTAGTTTATCCAACCCTTTTTTGAAACGCAGCTGCAGCATTTGACTTGGGGACCTCCTGTGAATCCCACTGGTTGACTCCGTCTTGCACAAAGCACGTGGGGTTGGGGGGAGGGAGAAGAGAGGGGGAGGTTTGTTTTGTTTTGGAGAGTGTTTTTTTTTTTTATCAGACTTCTCTAAATAGCCACTCTGCATCTTTGTTAAGTGATGTGAATTCTGAAATTGCTTACTAGAATAGGACAACAGAGTGCTGTGTGAACTAGATCATTTGGAAACAAAGCATACCAGAATCTATGATGTTTTCACTGCATTGACAGAGATCAACTATGTGGTCCCGATATACTTATTCATAGAATAAAGAATCCTATCTTACTCTCAAATATGTTAGCCACACTAACACCAGGCTAATCTGTATTATATAACAATGGATTCTAATAGTGTTGAAATAGTAATCTGGGTAGAGCAGGTCCTAAACCTGCTGTGGAAGGAATAGAGAGGTGTTTTTAAAATGTGAAAGGCCCAGATTGGCAATCCACATGAATCAAATTCAGTGATTAATCAAAATTTTTCTCAGCATTTACTCTTAGTGTTTCTAAGTAGTTCTTGTTGCTCACATGACACCCTCTACAAAACAGAAAGAGACCTCACAGGTTTTCCATCCATTGGGACAGAAATTTTTTAATACTGGCAGAGAGGGAATTTGAAGAAAAACCTGTGAAGTGGGAGAATCTGAAGTTTCAGAAATACTGAACTCTTACTTCAAGATGCACAAAACGCTTTTCTTAATTCTGATTATTTCACTCCTAAGAGAGTGAAATTGCCTTAATTGGAGCTTCTAGAAGCCCTTATGGGAAATAGGAGATAGCTCAATGCAGTGCAGTTAGTATTTCAAAAAGCATTTGGCACAGCATCAAGAGACCCAGGTTCTGGGGTTGGCCTCTTTCTCCAGATGAGTGACCTAGGACAAGCTTTGTCTCTCTACAGGTCTCGGTCCCCTTATCTGTAAAATGATGGAATTGGATGAATGTTGATCTATAAGGTCATTTTTTAGTTGTGTGCTCTGTGATTCAGAGCTAAATGGAAGCCTAATCAGACTGTGTAATTCATAGGAAATTAGGAGGCTGGAGAAGGCTTGGTGGCTTCTCTTCCTGGATGTATTCGGCTTTCTTGTTTCTCTAGTCATTCTTTTGTTTTAGCCAAAACTGACCTGCACAGCTTCCCAAGGTTTAGTGGTCCAGAGGACCTGTTCCCAATCCCCACCCCCCATTGCTGAGGCACAGCAGGCAAGACCCCACACACACACTTCAAGCCTCAGCTTTTGAGTAGCGGCAGGCATCAGGCGCACCACTCATACATTCTACATTTATAAAGTACCACTGTGTGCTAGAGTGCTAGGGGCTGGCAATCCAAAGATGAATCAGTCTCTGCCTCAAGGAGCTCCCCGGCTAGTTGGCTAGCTGGGTATCCCTCGTGTCTCCTTTTCACTCTTGCCATTAGGAAATAAGAAACAGGCAGCTTTGTCTCTGTTGACCCACCTTCTCTCTCACTCACCGCCCACTGGGGGAAGCAACAACCAACCACAGGTTAAATTATGACTTGGAAGTGAGAGGAAAACCAACTTTCTTCTTCATGTAAATAAGCAAATAAGTGAAAACTCTCATGTCAGTGTCTTGTGGAGAGTGAACATCAAACCTCAGCCAAGCTCTACTGGTAAGTTTTCACAGCCATTTCCTGGGACTGAATGGTTCTCAACTCTGCTCACCAATGAAGTGAAGGTCATTTTAAAGAAATGCGTCTCCAGAGGTAGAATGGCCTCTGAAGGAGGGTTGGTCACTGGTTGGGGAAGGGGTCTCTCTTTCACACCAATTTCATCAGCTCTGCTTGCTGCTAAGAAAGCTTTTTCTTTCTTCTTCGCTGTTTTAATTTAGAAGAATGAGGGGACAGTTAATGGAGAAAGATGACAACATTTTTAGAGAAGTTTGTGAACAGAGAGGTAGGGATCAGACTCAGACAATGTACTGTGCCTTTATACAGTCTTAGTGAACAGGACTCTACTTCCCCTTTAAAATGGATGGGAAGTGCCCTAACCGGTTTGGCTCAGTGGATAGTGTGGGTTTGATTCAGGTCAAGGGCAAGTACCTCGGTTGCAGGTCAGGCTCCTGAAGGAGGCACTCAGTCGATGTGTTTCTCTCACATTGATATTTCTCTCTGTCTTTCCCTCGCTCTTCCACTCTCTCTAAAAGTCCTCAGGTGAGGATTGGAAAAATAATAACAATAATAAAAATAAAATAGATGGGAAGTGGCATTAGCAGAAGAGTAAACTACAATACAACACAGTTTTCAGCAGCAGTAAATTTTCCTAACACAAGGCCAGCTTCCCAGGGCATTCCCTGACAGCCTACCCCACTCCACACTGCCTTAGGGTCCCTTGTATATTTTCCAGAGAGTCCTGTGTTTTAATCCACCCCACAGCACTTATCTCTTATGTATCTGCTCCCTCTGTGACCTCCTTGAGAAAGGGGTCATGTCATTAATCTCTGGCACATAGAGGGTGCTCAGTATTTGATGAATGGTGTGGGTTGGTTGATGGACATAGAGACCCTTAGATTCCATGGTTCTTTTCCTGTTCTTATTTCTTATCTTCTGGACCAAAATGTAAACATCCTCAAATAAAAGATGCCTCCCTGTGTTTTTGGCTTTGGTTTGTTAGAGAGTTGCATACTCATAAGAGGCTGAAGAGGAAGTTAGAGGCTACATTTGGATCTGGTCAGAAGGGCTTAAGTACCTCTGGGGTGTGGCTCCACTAGCTTCCCAAGCAAACACTATAAACCAATGGTTTTCAACCTTTTTCATCTCATGGCACACATAAGCTAATTACTAAAATTCTACTATATATATATATATATATATATATATATATATATATATATACACACACACATATATATATATATACACACACACACATATATATATGCCAATCTGACCAAAAAATAGATATAATTTTGATTCATTCCCACCAGACGACTTTTGTTTTTTAATTTGACAATCTAAGAGAAAAGAGGTCAGTGCCCCTGACTAAATAGTCAGGGATGGCATGTTTTAAAAATTCTTGCAGCACACCAGTTGAAAGTCACCGCTATAAACTCATCCTTGAACTTTAGATCTTGCCTCTGTTGAAAGGTATACCTGAGATAGGTGGCATTTGCTGCTTATCAATCATTTCCCTTAGTGAGCGCACAGGAAAAACCTGTGAAAGTTAAGATTGAGCAGGGCATAGTCGTCTTACATATAATGATCTGGCACCCAGAGAGGTCTAGTCACTTGCCCAAAGTTACACAACTAGTTGGGACAGAGCCTGAACCACACCACCTTCTGGCTTCCAGTAGTTTAGCCTTGCTGTGCCTCCAAAAGCTTCTTGGGAAATCTGCAGGTGACTTTCCTCCTTCATTCATTCACCCAACATTTACCTAGTATGCAACCCTTGCTAAGAATCGGGCAGCATGCTGGAGCCTGTGGGTAGGATGACGCAAAGTAACAATTCCTGCCCTGCAGAGGCTTTCTGCTCTGCCCTGCACCTAGGAAGGCCCCACGTGTCTGCACCTCACACCTGCAGCAGCTTTGTCAGCCAGCACTCTGGCTCCAGCTCCTCCTGGGCCTGGACGACTCCAGCCCCAGCCCCTCCCACCTACCGTGGATCTTGTCCTTACTCTTGCCACGGAACCAATCATGCCAGAAAGTCATCATGATGATTTCAGAACTGCATTGTGATTTATGCAAAGCAAGAGGATAATTACAGGCGGGAGGGCAGACGCAGTAGAACAGGCTGTTGGTGTGTGCCTTTTGCCAGGGCTGGATGGGGTGTGTGTGTGTGCGTGTGTGTGTGTGTGTGTGTGTGTGTGTGTGTGTGTGTTTCTATTGAGAGGACTTCTTAACATTCTGCTTGATTAGGGGCTGTAACAGGAGCAAGAGGGAACATTGCCATTTTGATTGGGAGACAATCAGGTGAGCCTCATGCGTATTTCCCAAAAGTTTTGATGCCTACAAATACACCAGCAGGGTGAAAGTGTTGGGGAGCAGGACCAGTTTGGACCCCTGGAGAGCCAGTCCTCCTGCCTGCAAAACCCTGCAGGCACTGAGAAGGGGCTTCTAGGTCTCCTCATCACAGAATGCTCAACTTTTCCCCAGGAGACCGGCCCCGCTGTACTCTTTGACACCAGCCTTCGGCTTCAGCCGAGGTAAATTGCTTGGACTCTTGAAGCTTTTTGTACTCATCCCCACCCCACCCCCTGCGTCCACATGAGGGTGGTGGTGGCAGCAAGTGGATTTCTGGCGGGAACCAGAACCCCAGGCCGCAAGCCGCAGCCGGGCGCAGCAGAAACTGGGTCTTTACAACCTGGCCCGGAAAGAACTTCCCGTTCTGAGCGCGGAGTTCGAGTTTGCACCGTGTCGCTGGCGGGACTCGCGGCTCAAGCGTCCGCCCAACTTGGCTGTCAAAAATGTTGATTTCTTGTCCTGCCTCCTAAAACAAAGACAGAAACAAAAAACCCCGCAGATTTATGGTTCTGCCCCACCATTTCCTAATCTTACCCCAACTTGGAAAACCGAGGGTGGGTAAGTTGGGAGATCGTCGTCCCCTTCCTGGTCGTTCCGGATGTCCCCGGCCCCCAGTCACGTGCTGCGGCGGGCACTGGAGGGTACCGAGACGCCGTGACGGAGGTGCTGACGTGCCCTCTTAGGGCTGGGGCCGGGGGAGGGCGGTGGGACGCGCGAAAGCACTCACTTGTACACTTACTGGGATCAAAGCCCGGGTTGACTCTGAGTCTGAAGACCGTGGGGTAGGGGGTGGGCCGGGAGAATGGCAGAGTGCTGGCCTGGGCTCTTACTGCCCCCCATCCCCACCCCCTACCCCCACCCCCGCTCCCCAACCTGCGGCGAAGGGCTGGAAAGCAGGAGGTGTGACCCCTGACCTCTGGCCCGGCCTACGCCCGGAGGAAAGTCTGGCCTTGTTGGACAAGTTCAAGCTGCTGGGAGAGCTTAAATAAGAAGTCATCTCCTGGAGGTCGGGAGTCGCCGGCCGCCTGGGCGCGCGCTCCTCTTAGAGCCGCGCCGGGAACAGCAGCAGGAGCGCCCGCATCGCGGGAGGCGGGATGGGGCCAGCGCGCCGAGGCGGGAAAGCGCTTCGGGATCCTTGGGCCTGGACCGGAGGGCCAGCCAAGCCCGCCGGGGACGAGCTCGGGAGGGGGGCTTGGCCCTCCGCCACTCCAGTGCAGGCAGTGGGCGCGACCGGGGTTCCGCTCTGCTCGGGATGGGGTGCGCTTTGCCTTGGGAAGCGGGCGGCACCTTGCTGGAGGCTGGCGCCCACGCGGACCTCGCCAAGTCCGGGGGAACGCGGAACCGCCGCAGACCCACCCCCGACCTCCAGTCCCCACACAGCGTCCTCAGCTAGAGCCTTCCCTAGGTGGTTGCAAATGAGTAATTACTCACCTCGGGCCAGATCCAAGTTTTACCCAACAGAAAGGGCGCGGGACCAAGAATGAACCCACTTCCATGGCTACATCCGGCACGCGCGTTCCCACTCACACAGTCACCGCGTTCCTCCACGAATCTGTCTGGAACTCTGGAGAGAAGGGGAAAGGCGTTTTGAGAAAGCTCCATCTCCCCTCCCCTCCCCTCTCCTCTTGCCATGAAATATAATAATTCATTTTTGTCACAAGCGCAGCACGGTCCTGCTAACGCGCACACAGAGCCACACTCTCACACTCACACTCACTCGTCGGCTCCCCGAGCGCCTGCATTTTCTTTGGGAGCCGCTGGGAGGTTCATTAATATCATTAGCATTTAACCCCCTCCCTCTCCCCACCCCCTCCCCGCACATGGCTGACGTCAGACCCCGCCAGGAGTTGGGGGAAAAGCTAAGTGGGCCAGGGACGCCCTATTCCCCTCCCCGCGGCTGCCTGTCAGAGAGCTTCTGGAGATATTACAGGGGACCCAGTCCGCAGCGACTGGCACAAAGTCACGGGGGAATGAACTTCGGGGACCCCGTGCCGCTGCGAGCGCGGCTGTCCCCGGAAGCCAGGAGCCGGCCGCCCGTTCCTGAGAACTGAAGACTTCCCAGCCATCTAGTGGTCCCACTCGGGGCTCGGGCTGGAGCGGCGCCGAGCCCGGCTGCCCGGAGACCGCGGCGGTTTTCCTTCTTTCCTTGGAAGACCAGCCGTCCGCAAAGAGCTGTCCACACTCTGCGTGCCTAGCGCAGAGGGAGACGTTGGAGGCTGGGAGACAGGAATGGAGAAAGAGAGGAATTTGGCCCTGTGGGCTCCGTAGGAAGACCATTTCCGTGCGTCTCCATTTGTGTCCTTCAATACCCCTCTCTCGTTCTCCCTCCTTCCTCTGTCTGCCCCTCCGTCTCTCCATCTGTCTGTCCACGCGTGTGTCCGTATCAGGCAACATCCCCCAAAGCTGCGGTTTTGCAAGAGCCGGGAAGAAACTTAAGGATGCTTGAATCTCCACGGTGGAACGAATTCTGAGCCCCCCGGGGGAGCAGCGCGCGCCCGACACCCACCTGTCCGGCCCGGGAGCCTCGCAGGCTGGAGGGCGGCTGGAGAGCCGTGGAGCCCGGCGGCGAGGCGGACGCTGTCGGCCGGGACTCGAGCAGCGCCCACCAGCCGCTCCGCCCCGGGGCCGCCAGCATGAGCAAGCCGGCCGGATCAACAAGTGGGTACCTTTCGGTCCGCTGCTGGGTCCAGGCGCGCAGCCTGGGGCGGGCGGGCGGGCGGGTGGGGAGGCCTGGGCGATGCTGCCCAGAGCACAGCGACTGGGAACCCGGGAGAGGTCCTGCATTGGCGCGTGTGTTTGGCCCAGCTTCTTGCAGACCGTGAGTCGGAGCGTTTCGTGGTGAGGGAAGAACCATTTGTTACCTCTGAACCTCTTGATTCCCCCTCTTTCCGGCAAGGTGGGAAGGTTGCAACCCCTGCAGCCAGCCCACCAGTCCCGCGAGTTCCCTCCACTCACCACTCGGGGAGGAGGGGGCGGTGGGGGCGGAACTAGGCCTCGGCCCGGGCGGCAGCTCCAAACTCCCAGCTCCGCGCGGCGCGCAGAAGCAACTCCGCGGAAAGCGGATTTTGAATGGAATGCTTTGCACCCCGTTTCTAGCTATTTCGAATAATCCTGCAAACGGGGAAGCAGGAACCGTTTAAAAGTCACATTTTCCTTAATCCTAAATCCGCATAGGTCACAACTGGGGAATTTGAAGTATGGCGAACCGCTCTAGCCAAGAGAGGACCCAATCCCTAATCCCGTGGACTTTTCGAGCGGGAGCGCCGCAGAGGCCGGAGCGTGCGGCCTGTTCCCTTCGCGCGGTTTTCTCCTTCAAACTTGCTTAGCTGGCGGCGGTCCCCCGCACGCCCAGCCGAGGCTGACCCCCAGCCGCCCCTGCACCACGGCCTAGTGCAGGGCGAGGCGGACGTCCCAGGGCCTTGGCGGGCACCGAGCCCGCGGAGCCGAGGACAGGCAGGCCCGAGCCCCTGTTGGGCGGGCGCGGCCCCAATTGCTGGGATCTCCCCGGGGCGTTTCAGTTCCCGCCTTCCGGTGGCCCGGGGCTGCCCTGTCCTGGGTCCAGGGCTGGGGGTGGCCGCCGCTGCAGTCCCCATGTCCCGGAGGTCGGCCCTGGCTGCTGTCACCTGTAGCATAGTCGGTGCCCCCTCCTCTCCCCTCCCTTAACCCTCATCATCTTATCGGGAGTCTGAAAGTTGGCAGAGTACGAGACACTTCTGAGAACTGATAGCGAAGTCCCACTTAGGTGGGGTGCGATTCCTGCCCATCCCATTTGGGTTGTGTTTTCACTTTGTCCGATTGTTTTGGCTTGGGTGCTGCCCTTTTAACCATTAGAGCAAAATGAACGTGAACAAGAAGAGAAAAGGAGACCTGTTTAGATCTAGGCAGAGGGAAGAGCGAAGGAACCTTAGCCCGCACCAGAGGGCTGGCCTGCTCCGGCCTGGCTGTTGGACCCTCCGGGAAGGGAAGCGAGCTCGTGTCTGTGTGCCCCACGTTCCCGTGTGCAGGGTCCCTCTCGGGAGAGACCTTCCCCGTGGCATTCCGGGCCTCACTGCCCAAACCCAAGCCCCGGGCCCTGCAGGCCTCCTGCTCGCTCACCCGGACAGGCCCCCTCGCCGCCCTCCCTGGAAGTGGGGAGTCTCCGACTCTTGCACCCCCTCGGGGTACAGAGCCGCCAGGGTTGGGGGCATTGGTGAAAGGGGAGGCCTCGGAGGCGCGAGAAGGAGCGGACAAGAAGCCCGTTCGCTGGGGACCGGCCCGCGTGCCAAGGACTAGGACGCGGTGGTCCCTCCAGGCTTTTAGAAAAAAAAAGACAGTGTGATCATCGGGAAAACTTTGGACCTTTCCAACTTTCCGAGAGCCTGAGTTTGGCCACGGATGCCTTTGCCCCTGCGCAGTTCCAGCCTCCACTTCTGAGGTTTCTCAGGGCGAAGGACCCGCGCCCGCCGCGCCGCTGCAGCTGGGCTCTGCCGGAGCGGAGGCTGCCCGGCCCGCACCCGCACCCGCAGCCCGCAGCCCGCGCCCGGGTCGGCCAGGAGGTCCGCGCAGCGGGGGAGGGCCGGCCGGCCAGGCCTCGAGGTCTGGAGCCCTCGCCTTGCGGCCGGAGAGCAGAGCGCTGTCCGCGGGGAGCCCCGCCTGGGTGGTAACAAGACCCCGGCCAGTCACCCCTGCAGCCCAGACTAACTTCTTTCAACAGCCTCTGATGGTAATTACAGTAATCGAAGCTGCCATATATCTCCAGGCAATTATGATACACAAAAAGCCCCGAGGGGACCCCCTGGCGAGGGAAGTTAAGAACGGTTTTCCAGCCTCAGGCAACCCCCGCTAGCCTCACGTCGGAGCTCGCTCGGTTTATTAAACCAGGAGCTTTGCAACGGGGTCAACCAGCTTGTCTCGTGACCCCAAGTCACCTTAACGTGGCTGGGCAGCGGGGTCGAAGGCGCAGGCCCGCCGGGCCCTGGAATGTTCGCATTCCTCCCTCCGGCGCCCCGCCCCAGGCGGGTAGCAGGTCTCCCATCGGCCCCAGGCCAGGCCAAGGCCCGGCCTCCCCGCAGCCGCCGTGGCCGCGGGGGTGCTGGTCGCGGAGCCCCCGCCCGCGGGAGCCGGGTGCTTCCTCCACCCTTT
The DNA here is from genome assembly GCF_951640355.1 of Cnephaeus nilssonii. Classification (NCBI taxonomy): domain Eukaryota; kingdom Metazoa; phylum Chordata; class Mammalia; order Chiroptera; family Vespertilionidae; genus Cnephaeus; species Cnephaeus nilssonii. The sequence goes on along the minus strand of NC_137080.1, from coordinate 38,303,866 downwards.
CGGGGTTCTCTGGGGAGTGTGCCCTGGCCTCCTCAGGGTGGCAAGCAGGGACAAGAACCCCTGCCCTGCCTCTCCTGCGCGCTCATCCGGGGAAGAGGGCAGCGGGGGCGACGGGACCCCGAACGTGGACCCCAGCGGAGGCCGAGGGCGCGAGTTATGCACCAGAGGTTGGTTGCAAATGACGGAAACCAAATGTACCGCCTCCGGACCGCGGGCGGCGCAGCTAAGCGCGAGTCCCTGCTGGGGGGCCGTGAGCTTCCTTGGGCGCAGTGACCAGACGAAGGGGTGAGGGACCAGCCCCGCCGCGGCCGCCCAGCGCTCCCTCCAGCCCCTCCCCCTGCACAACCTCTCCTCCCACCCTGCGGGAGGGGGGGGGGGGGTGCCCAGGCGGTGGTCGCCGCGCCGCGCGCCTCCCCGCCGGCCTTTGTCACCACCCGAATTCCCATGCTACTCTTTTTGACGGGTCACTGGTGGCTCTATAGGCAGGTGCTTCGGCGGGGTTGTAATTACCCCGGCCGAGCCTGGTGGTTACCGACCCCCCTCCCCCACGGGCCGCCCGCGCCCTCCCCCCACTCCCCCTCCCTTCCACCCCGGCCCCCAGCCGCCACTCCTCCCAGGCCACCGCATGCGGTGCCCGCCCGCCCGGACGCGCGGAATCCACCGGCCAGTTCCCACCTCCGACGTCTCATAGGCGTCCCCACGCCCTCGCCCGCCACCATCCCCCCCCCCCTGCCCAGCCATTCTCACCCCGGCCTCTCCCCACCCCGCTGAGCGCTCCAGGGGGGCAGCTGGGAAGTTTCCTCCGGCCCCAGGCCGCCGGGGTCCAGACTGGAGGCCTTTGCACGGGCAGCAAAGGAAAATTAAATGTTCAGGAGTTCATTATTACGAACTATCATTATTACTGAAGTGTTAATTAAGTTAACACTTTATTCAATGCTCCCCCTGTTTGTGGGAGGAAGGGATTCTAAGTCCCTATAAACCACTCCAGGCTGGTGGGACCCTTCTCCATGCTTAGAGAGAAAAATAGCTCCCTCCCTACGGAATGTTTGAATATTATCCCCTCCTTTACATTCCTTCAGAGTCTGCGGACACCCCAGCCCTGAGGGGATTTCAGAGAAAATTCTCTTCCATCTGGCGACTGTGGAAGCCAGTGGACAGGGGTGTGCGGGGGACCACAGTCTAGAGAAACCAGTCAGGCCCTTTAGAACATCAGCCCGGGACAGCCGGCGGGAAAACGGGGAGGGAGAGACGCACAGAGGACCCCGGGGTGGAAACGCGTCTGGAAGGAAGAAGCTGGAGGATGGAGGGGAGGAGGCGCTCCGGGCGGACCTGCCGGGCACCCACACACTGGCACCAGTCTCCTGGGACCTGCCCGGCACCCACACACTGGCACCCAGTCTCCTGGGACCTGCCCGGCACCCACACACTGGCACCAGTCTCCTCGGACCTGCCGGGCCCAGTGCTACTTACTTTGGGGAGAAATTTTTTACCTAAAAGAAATGATTTCTCAAAAGCGTCCCAGCAAGCATTTTGAAGACCTAGGTAAAGCGAAAGTTGGGCAAGGACCACGACTCTTGTTATCATTAATAATCCTGGTATTAGCATTACAATCATAATCCTGATCACAACCACCGCCCGGCGGCGGCTGGAGGAAAACTCGGTGGCCTCCCAGCTGCCATCCCTCTAGCTCCAGCCGCGTTAGTTTTTCTTCTTTTCCCGGTTTACGTTTCCCGGGTGTCTCCTCGCGCGCTCACCACCAACTTTCCCTGTTCGATGCCGGCGCGGGGGAGGGAGGCGGCCCAACTTCGCGCGGGGCCCGGAGGCCGCGGCGGCCTGGGCCTGCGGCAATCTTTCATTCCGAACGGGCCCCGGCGATTAGAGGAGACCCCAATACATGTAGCGGTGCATGAATAATGCTCATTGTAGGAAACTGACACTTGCTCAAGGGAAAAAAAGTTTGACTATAAAATCACTTCATTATTTGCTTTTACCGCAGCCTCGGTGCTAATCCCCTCAGAGGTCAGATTGCTTAGCATCTCCCTCTCCCCCTCTCCCCTTTCCTCCCGCTCCTCCGCCCTCCTCGCCTGCTCGCCCCTTGCCCCCTTCCCTGTCTTCTCTGCGATTTCAGGCCGCATTTTAGACATCCCCTGTAAAGTGTGTGGCGACCGCAGCTCGGGGAAACACTACGGGGTCTACGCCTGCGACGGCTGCTCGGGGTTTTTCAAACGGAGTATCCGCAGGAACAGGACGTACGTCTGCAAATCTGGAAACCAGGTACCTTGGCCAGGCTGCGTCGCTCAGCTCCCCTCTGCTGCCTACCCCTCCTTTGTTTGTGCCCCAGGACGGCTCTGCGCAGGGGGGCCCAGACCTTGACTTCTCCGGGTCTCTCCCGCTCCAGACTCAACTCTTTGAGGCCCTTTCCCTTGGGCCAGGCAGGGCAGAAGCGATGTGTGTGTGTGTGGGGGGGGGGGGGGGCAGTGGAGGGTAAGGGAAGACTGGTGAGTTTGCAGTAGGAAGTCTGAAATCCCAGCGTCCCGCCTCCCCACCCCCAAACACTTTAACCCTCTAACATTTTGACATTGGCTAAGGCCCTCTCCTAGTGGCGCTCAAGCCAGCCCAGGGAACCTAAGGGACGTAAACATCTAAACCTCAAATGTGAGCGGGAGAAAGGGCTACGTCGCGCTGTCTGTCCGCCACACCCACCCCTAGCAGCGCCGTGCCTTCGCCACTGCCTGGGATGGCAGAGGTTAAGGGCACAGGGCACCCTACTCAAGGTTGAGACTCAAAGTGAGTGTGAGCCACTGGGACAGAGAGGATGTGTTCTGTGAAAGGCTGTGCCCTTCAACTCTTCCGACTCTGGCTGAGCCTTGTCAGAAAAGGGCTGAGTGAGCAGGAGAGAAGGCTCCCAAGGAAGGAGTAAGCGGGACCTTCTCCCAGGTTCCCACGTCTCCTCTGTCTCTGCTTAGATGTGCCTGGTTGGTGTGTTTTGGTCTTGGGCAGGCTGAACTGTCTCAAAGAAACAGGCGACAGGCATGGACTGTGAGCCAAAGCTGCCAGGAAGGGCGACTAGATAACCCCCTGCCTCATTTCCAGCCCAGCAACAGGCTTATTTCAACCTAGGGGGACCAGCCTTTTGTCCCACACTTTGCCCTCTCCGCAGCCAGGCACACAGACCCTCCAGCACGGAGCCACCACCTTGACTCCCCAAAAGACCCTGGAGAGTGTACTAGTCAGAAGTCGTCCTTTGGTGGCCAAACCGGTAAAACATTTTCACTAATTAATATCTATGGATAACGATGACACACATATATACATCCACATATGTGGTTTGGTGCTAGTCGATTAATCTTTTTCTGAAGCCATGTCTGCTTATATCAGTTTCTGGTGGGTTTGGATTATCAACAAAAACAAGAAGGCATCTGTATTTGGATAAGTTACTTGGAACTCTCCTGCCCTGTTCTTGTTTTATTGGGTTCACAGCTCTGTCTCAGTTTCTAGCTTTACCATATGGACACATCACATTATACACACACAACACTGTAGCCCAGTAGCTCCACAGGAATGTGGGATTGCTGTGGGTTGCCAGATTCGAGCAAGTTTCTACTTAAATTGTCTTTTACTTTTACGCAACGCACAGATTTGGGGAATCAAAATCTCAGATGTTAATGCCTGATACTTTCAAAGGGGTTGGCTATCAACACGCTGATGTCAGTCCAAGTATTTGTAAAGGAGCGATAATAGACTCATCAGGCTCGGGGGTTGTCTCCTTGCAGAGAGAATGAATGCACGGAGCGGTGGCACTCATCCTTCTCCCCGGGCTCCAGATATTTATATACATATGATCTGATTTGAAGACACTCTTAAAAACTAATGAAGGCTTCCATTTTGCATTAACATGTTAACGGAATACATTTGGGGAATAACATTTGATGATAGGCATATGATTGCATTTAATAATAACTTCTTTAAGCCTCTTTACATTAAGCTATTACACTGGCCAGCAAAGATGCTCTGAAGAATTCACTTAGGAACCAAAAATAAAATTTCCTTTCTCTCTTTTATTCTAAGATTAGGTAAATAATATTTCAACTTATTATTAACAGCGATGAGGACCTTTAGAAATTGTTACAACCCCCAGCCCTGTATTTATTTTAAAAATCAACATTTTTAAATCAGAGGGGTGTGATCATATAAAACTGTGTTTTCTAATGTGTAATTATTCCCAAGGGATATTTTAGAAAATGTACTTACTCCAACTTCAACGTATATAACATTTTGGTATTATGAAGCAAAATAAAAATACATTTACTTTATTCTTTTTCTTCTCATTGCAAATCTAACAGTAGCAACTCATATAAACACCAGAGAGCACCAAACTTACGTATTTTCTGTATATAATATATATGTGACTCTTTATATAGCTATGTACGTGTTTCCTCAGTAATAACACCAACTACTGAATGAATTCCATAAGAAAATTTCTCTGTAAATTTCCTCTCTTAATGGCCAACATTTCCCCATAAAAATGCATTAGATAAAATATTTATTTTCTCACGTGTCCCTGATAAATATTTCTAAGTCAGCAATTACCTCTTTTTCTCAGTTATCACACTAATATTCTCAACCAATGTTATCATTTTGTCAGACAGTTTATTACATTATCTTCCTGGCCATATTTACATGGAGAGCATTTTTAGATTTTTGCCCAGGCCTTGGTCTCTTCCCTTCTCACCCTTTCCTCTGGGGGCCCTGCCCTCCTAACCACTCTGGCTTCTGCCTCAACACACTTGAGAATGACTATGTGTCCATGAATCTGAGCTGAGACAAGGCTTTAAGATAACTCTCACCATGCTGCTTATAAGGATGACTTTCAGTACAAAGGAAAGAGAGAAAACAGGAGAGTAGAGAATACATGGGAGATATTTATCTGACAAATAAATGGGCTCACCCAGAAAGTGAAAGAGAGAGGAAGACTAAGACCCTAAGTGGAAAGATAGCTAGTGGAAGGGGGGCCATGGCAGGGATCCTTCCAGGCCAGCCCACTCCCAAAGGGGTGCTCAGGCCTCCTCCTATGGGGCCAGGTAGCTGTCTTGGGTCCTGAAAAAGCCTCACCCCAGTTTCTCCACTCACGGAAGTTCCCTCAGGAGCTTCTCCTCCCAGCACAGCAGAGTCTGGCACACCAGGCGCTGTGGCCCTTCGCCTGCTTGGAGAAGGATTTTCCGACTTGAGCACTTTCAGAGTCATGAATTGGTCCTCTTGAAGTAGCCCCAGGAAGCCCAGCGCTTTCTTTACCTGGCCCTGCTGGTGCCCAAGGACTCACTGCTTCCCGGACCCAGGTGTAGGTGGCAGGTTCTGTTTCCCCACCCAGCGCCGGCTTTGCGTCACCATCTGAAGGCCCACAGGCCGCTGACGGCCTGCGCTCTGTTCCAGGGAGGCTGCCCCGTGGACAAGACGCACAGAAACCAGTGCAGGGCATGTCGGCTCAAGAAGTGTTTGGAAGTCAACATGAACAAAGATGGTAATCAGTACACCTTTTTACTCTAACAGCGTTGATTGATAAGTAAAATATATGTACAGAAAATACATGGCACTCCTAGGCATGCCAACCGTCTCCCCAGCACTTCTTTCTAGATGCTGGGAATTGGCCTCAGGCTTTCCTTCCTGATCTCTTAGCATGAGCCCCATCCCGACCCCCTTGAACTTCCTAGAGCAAGGCCCATGCCCACATTGGAAACCTGTGCTCCACAGTCACCCCCAAGAAGGCAGCGTTCCTGGGGACCCCACTCTGCTGAGAACACGCGGTATTTCCTGCCTCTCGTCTTAATTACTCAGTTCACCCTCCTTACAGCCCTTTCGTGGCCACTCCCAAACCTGTCAGCCTCCTGCAGGATCTCACAGTCTGGATAGTCTTTGTGGGAGGAGGAGATCAGGACAGAGACAGGAGCACAGGGAATTTTGAGTCCCTGTTTGCAAATTCAACAGAACTCCAAATTCGGCACGGCCAGTGGTGATCTGGGCTTCTCCAGAGCTTTCCCTTGGTCTTACAGAAAGGGCTGGAGAGGTTGGGTGAGGCCTGTGGGTGCCTCGGACACCAACTCCCAGAAGGCTCTTATACATGCACAGCAAGAACTAGGATTCTGGGTGCCAGGTGGGGGCCTGGCAGGGGTGCACCAGGCCGGGGCAAAGCACGGGGGTGGGGGTGGGATGGTCATGGCCTGGAGGGAGGAATGGGGCCTCAGTACGGGGTGCGGAGTGGGCTTGGCATTGGCAGCCCAGGTGGCAGCCCTAGGAGGCACAGCAGCTTATTGGGGAGAGCACTTCTCCCCCCCCCCCCCCCCCCCCAAGCAGGAGAGCGAGTCCAACCTGATGAACTTGTGTATTGACAAGTTGTCAAGTTAGGCGAAAGGAAGATTGCCCTGAATTAATTTGTTTGTTTAAGCTGTTGGTGGTAATTGTCACATCTCCCTGCCTTCCTCCAGCACACTCCGAGGTGGGCTCCCCCTGTCCCATCCCCCAGGTCCCAGGGCTCAGGGCCTCTGCGTCTGTGGCCCTCTCTGACTTTGCTGTGTGGGCGGGGGTGGGGAGGTGGCGGTGGGGGGAGCCATCCTAGGGCCAAGCGGGGAAAGTCTGTGCAGAGACTAGCTGCAGAGGGAAGGGGGAAGGCGGATCCCTAGCTATCCCCTCCCAGAGGGCTCTCATGGACAGAGAGCACCGGTCTTGCTTGAGGCATGTCCTTGGCCTGATACTTGGGGCCGGGCTCCTCTAACCCATACAGCGTGGCTGCTAGCCCGCCTCAGAGCGCCCCCACATTCCGGGTGACCTTGCCTGCCCTGCCCTGGCGCGTGGCCCTGCAGCGCAGCCGTGGCTGTGTGTCTCCCAGACTCTGACCCCGGGCCTGTGTCCGTCTGTCTCTGCAGCTGTGCAGCACGAACGGGGCCCTCGGACGTCCACCATCCGCAAGCAGGTGGCCCTCTACTTCCGTGGACACAAGGAGGAGAACGGGGCGGCCGCGCACTTCCCCTCGGCAGCGCTGCCCGCCCCGGCCTTCTTCACCACGGTCACGCAGCTGGAGCCGCACGGCCTGGAGCTGGCCGCGGTGTCCGCCACGCCCGAGCGGCAGACCCTCGTGAGCCTGGCTCAGCCCACGCCCAAGGTCAGGGGCCTTGCGGGGAGTCCCGGGAAGAGCGGAGGGAGGACACAGGGGCACCCGTTCCTTCTGAACTGGAATGGGGACAGGCAAAAGATGGGGCGACCACGCGGGATACTGGCAGAGCCCTGCAGGGAGCTCTGGGCCTGTTGCTCTTCTCCCTGGAGCCACTGAGTGTGCAGTACAGTCCCTCTCTGAGTGGCTACAAACGTGGACTCTCTCCTTCCCCTCCTCCCCCCAACCCCCAGAGGCCCTTTCAGCGCCTTTGATGTAGGGCAGGGGAGGGAGGCTGCACCTTTGGAAAAGGCCCTGGTGTGGAGCCCAGTCTGAGCCCAGCAGGCCGCCTAGGAAGTCCCCTGCAGGTCCGAAGAGTGGACACTGGTTTTGAGAAGGAGGAGAAGAGTCCCTGAGTTGCAAATATTAGGGGTCTATTCTCTTGGGCAAAGCTGTGGGTCTCTAACCTAAGAGAGGAGAGTGGAACTCACCCGGTTGGACAGTTTGGGGACCCTGACATCATTTCCCAGTCTCCTCTCACTCACTCTCTTCTGAGCCTCAGGGATTGCTTTACACCAGGCCCTCTACTGGCAGGGACACAGCCAGAACCACCTCGAAAGGCTGCCGCCTAGGGACTACCCTTCAGGCTTCCAGCTGGTACCTACCCACAGCTCCCACTCCAGGCCAAGAAGGGATCTGGATCTCCCCCAGAGGAGGGCCAGATGCAGCGCCACACTGCAGGGAAGCCAAACACCTGGGCACACACGCACGCACAATATTTAATATTGCTTCCTTACCCTTGATGTGTATAATAAGCTTGGGAAAGTAGTGTTATGAATATGTTGTCAGTTATGAATGGGGATGCTCTGTGAATGATTAAGATGTCTAATTGAAATATTTCCATAATATACTAATCCTTTCTAAAAATACTCATATGCATATTTGTGTTTGGGATGCCTATTAATTTGTACTTTTTTCACATCTATTTTTATGTACACAAATGTGAGCAGCTCTTATCTAAATTGGGAGACAGGCCTGGCACTTGGCTCAGCCCAAGGAAAATGTGCTGCAGGGGATAAAAAGCCAGATGCCCCTCTGGAAGGAATGGGCCCACACAGTGGAAATGGGTCTCCCCCAACAATTTCCCAAACTCAATAGCTACGACGTTTGGTTTTTATGCCCTTATGGCAACTGCCCATTTAAGCAGAACATCCAAATTCCTATCTCCTTCTCTGTTCTGATTAGAAAATTAAAAAGTTGGCTCTTCTTGCAAAGCTGTGGTTTCCTCACTCCCTGGTCTCTCTGTTTCTTCCCCACCCAGTACCCCCATGAAGTGAATGGGACCCCCATGTATCTCTATGAAGTGGCCACAGAGTCAGTGTGTGAATCAGCTGCCAGGCTTCTCTTTATGAGCATCAAGTGGGCTAAGAGTGTACCAGCTTTCTCCACCCTGTCTTTGCAAGACCAGGTATGACCAAGAGGGCACAGAGGTCTTGAGGGAAGGAAGCTGGGAAGAAGCAACAGGAGTCAGCCTTATGGAACTGTAGATTACCCGGATAAATCACCAAGGTCAGGCATCAGTTCTTAACAGCAAGGAGGAACCTATCTTTGCTAGCTTCTTTCTACGGGTTCAGAATATCTAGCTATGGACCTGCCTAAGAAATGTAATTATGTTAATTTGGAAACTTCAGATCTGGTTTATGAAAAACAAAGAAACAAGGGCATTATTATTTTTTAGTTTAATTGAAACTTCAAATTTAATCACAAATTCTTATGACTTTTTAAAAATAGTTAATAAAAACCGTGCTTTCTTAGAACACTGGAACTGAGAGAAATAGAAGAGTATTCTCCTATAAGGTTTTTGGAGCTCGTTTCACTATTCTATATGCTCAGCTTTGTGTTTTTCATCGTGATAGAGTTGGGGCCACTAATTTATCAGCATATAAGATTCAAGGGTGTGTTGCAGGCTAAGTTCTCTCTGGATTCTTTAAGTCTTTTAGAGATTTTGTAAACAAATGGGCATTGTGCAGAATTCTGTGGTTGTAAATGATATTCTGAGGCAATAAAAGTTTGTGCTGCTAAAAACTGCATTGTACCAAAACCCAGAAATTTTGTTGTTAGGAGCATCAGAAATGGCCTCTGCCAGAATTTTTCTAAACTTAAGGGAAAGGAAGAGAATGAAGTGTTCACAACCTTGGCTGTTACCAGTGCATTCTTGGGAATTAATGACAAATTTCCCAAAAGGCTAATAAGTAGTTCTAAAAGCAAAGGATTTATTTCTTTAATTCATTTTATACCTAATTAAGGAATAATAGGGCCCCTTAATATGAAGTACATTTCCTACAGAAAGACCTGGCAATGTGTTAAAGACATTTAATCTTCTAGCATGGAATGTTCTTTTTTTCATGACCTGGACTTTCAGACACGGCCAGAATTCGATACTGTTTACCTTGCATTTTTTTAATATTCTTTTTTGTACTTAATGTAATAAAAATAAAGCATTTTGAAAATTCAACCTTTTGATTTTGGTTACAAGCCTTCAAAATTTAGCTCTTAGTTTCTGAAAGGAAATCCTTTCATATAAATCATCCAGAATTGGCTGAATTTTTATAAATTTTTCAAAAAACAGATTTTTCAAGATGATTAAGTTCTATCTTTGACCTGGTTAGCTGGTTGGCTCTAATCATTTGCCGTGTGTGTGTGTGTGTGTGTGTGTGTGTGTGTGTGTGAGAGAGAGAGAGAGAGAGAGAGAGAGAGAGAGAGAGAGAGAGAATTGGTTATTTTTTCTCTCAAAACAAGTATTTGTAGACTCTTTAATTCAAACAAAATTTATTTACTGTCTGCTACTCAGCCCTTCGATGGAAACCCTTCAACAACTAGCAAACTGCAGTGAAGTGGAATCCAGTATATTCATTTGGAAAAGGAGCCAGATTTTCATTTTAAATATTCAGTAGCACATTTTATTAGAATGAAAATGACAAGCACCTTGATGCTGTCCACTTATGAGTCTCAGAAAAATCAGTCAGTGAGATGAGGTAAACTCAGTAAAGCCCGATTAACATAATTACACCCTGATTTCCCTGCATGCCTCTTGGGAATTAGTGAGGTCTCTCTCTCTCTCTCTCTCTCTCTCTCTCTCTCTCTCTCTCTCCTCCCTTTCTTCTCTCTCTCCCCCTATACCCACCAGGACAATGAGGACCCAGATTTGCAAGCTTACTCTGGAATCTTCAACCCTGATAATATCAGCGTTTTATAGAAGGGGTATCCACCTGCTGAGCTGCTGGTGGCATTTCATTGAGCCTGGGTCTCTGGGAGAAGTTTCTAGGTGTTTAGAAACAAATAGATGGGAGGACCAGATGGATAAACCCTTTCCTAAGGGAAGCAAACTTTGGAGGATTAGAATGGCTGACTCTCAAATGCCTGTGCTTATCTATAGGCACCTTTTGAAAAAGGAAAACAAGGGAAAGATAAAAATATTCAGAGGAAAAATTACCAAGACAAGCATTTAAAACACTTTTTTAAAATAATGGAAATTTACATATTGAAATTGTTTATAAATTTATAAATTACACGCTATATTATATTATACATCTATTGTATGACAGCTGATGCTTTTGGAAGATGCTTGGAGAGAACTGTTTGTTCTAGGAATAGCACAATGGGCCATTCCGGTTGATGCTAACACTCTACTGGCTGTATCTGGTAAGAATTGCACAATTTAATGACTTTGTTGTAGAAATTACCATAAAAATACATTACTGAAAAAAGAACAACATGTAAAGAATAACAAATTCCCACTGAACAATAGAGTATACCTGTCATTTATAAATCTATATTTAAATGCAAATAATGTTGTTTTGTTGTATTCATGACTGCTTGCATTGTTATTTAAATGCAAATTACTGTGTTTGTTATCATCCAAGAGACGATTTTATATTAACTTTCATACAATATAGCCAGTGTACATGGAATCAGATATCTTAGAGTGACAATTGAAAAGATATTGATATGCAGGATTTTGTCAAAAATCAATATTAAATTATGAAAATGCCTTCATATTATAGCATTTATTCCATGTTTTAATTCTAGGCATGAATGGTGACAACACAGATTCCCAGAAGCTGAACAAGATTATATCTGAAATACAGGCTTTACAAGAGGTGGTGGCTCGGTTTAGACAACTCCGGTTAGATGCTACTGAATTTGCCTGTCTGAAATGCATCGTCACTTTCAAAGCTGGTAAGTAGACACAAACCCCTGTCTCTTCTCCTCCCTCACTTTTGCCACATCACTAATTCAGCCACCTCAAATTCCAGATTTACCTTTGCAAAAACCAGTGATAGTTTTGAATGGTGCTGAGACTCTTAGTCTGGCCTCATTTCCATAGCCATGGGGACTTGAGCATTCTCCTGCTGGCTGTTCACTTCAGGGAGGAGATTTCACACCTGCATTTCCTGTGCTGTCTATCACCGTTTCCTGGTCTTCATTTCTAGTTCCTACACATAGTGGTTCTGAACTGAGAAGTTTCCGGAATGCTGCTGCCATTGCAGCTCTTCAAGACGAGGCTCAGCTGACTCTCAACAGCTACATCCATACCAGGTGACTCTTGTTTGCCCTGAAGGTGTCCTTAAGAATGTTGTTCCCATGGTGAATGTGTGAGCAGGGGGTAGTAAGCCAGTTCAAACTTTCTGACGAATTATTCTGTTGCCAGCCAATAAAGTTACTTAGAATTATGTGCTCACCTATATCACATGGTGGGTGAGAGGAGCAAATAAAATTAGATTAGCAATTAGATTGCCAGATGCCTTGCAGCTGACCTGGTTAACAACTTAATCCATCATAATAGTTGAACACCTTTGTATGAATGGACCCAGATGTGGGAAAGGTAACAATGAAGGCCAAGTGTTATAGTGGATAGAGTATAGAGTAGTGAAGTCATCCTTTGAAAAAGGGCAAGTGCCTTTCTTTGGATGCCAATCCCACATAGAAGGACCAGAGAACTTTCTAGAGAGGCCATCTGTACCCCCATCATAACTGCTGATTGATAGCTGTTGAGTTACTTGGAGTCATTGCACCCACCAGGTTATGTCTGGCCAAGCAGGGCCCATTGGCAGAGCTGCTCTTGTCTATTTGTAGAAACTCTCAGTCACCGGGGCCTCAGCAGTCCTCCTGGCCCACCGATGGGGAAGTCCTCCAGGAGGTATAGACCTTTCTGCTTCCATTTTCCGAGGGAGAAAGCAGGACTTTAAAGAGCTGTGGAGCCTGCTAGGTCCTTGGTGGATGTGAGGTTAGAACAGAGTTGCTATTCTTGTTTATTCTCTAGGCTGGCTTATTTATTTGTTTGTTTGTTTGTTTGTGGTTATTAGGGCCAAATGATTGCTATGGAGAAAGAATGTGACTTTTGGGGTTGGAGGGAGGAAAGGGGCGGAGAGAGAGAACGAGAAAGCTAGCTTGGTCTTAACGGGAAGCCCATGGAAGCCTGTCTCTATCATCTCGATATCACCACAGACACTGAGCTGGAATAACTTAATCAGATGAATGGAGACTGTTAATGCCTCCCTTATACTGTATCGGTTTGGAGTAATACCACTTCTGCTAGGATCTTCTTATTTTTATTACAAATCCTCTGTTGAATTCTATTGAATAAAACTGTTCCCTGTCCATGGAATATCATTGAAACTGTGTTGTGTGCTGGTGCAATGTGTATATGTTTTTCTAAATTAAAGTGCCGTGGTTTTTAAATTTAAAATCCATGTTAAATTTCAATATGTATATAATAGGCACTGAATATATGTTCAAAATTATTGAATGAAGCAGTACATAATTTCCCCACTAAAAATTAATTTGTATATTAGAACTGACCTCTGACATTTAGAGCCATTAAGGTTTAAAGAACATCAAACCAAGAAGAATATGATATCAGTCCAGCCTTCCCTAGTGAGTACTGTGGGGCACCAGAGAATAAGACACTGTCCCTTATTGGTGCATGAAGTAGATAGAAGTATTACTCCAATTCAGACCAGAGAAGACAGAAAAGCAGAGTGGGGAGTGGGAGAGACAAATTCTAGTTGGGGGAGGCGGAGTGAGGGAGAACCTGGAAAGGCTGATGGATGGAGGGGACCACACAGGAGCTAGTGTCCTTGAATGGCAGGGATGAGGGGTGCTCCTTAGAGCTGGTAGAGGGAGGTGTCAGAGAGGTGACTGAGGAGAATCTGGGAGAGAGAAAGTCTGAGAAAATTAAACCACAAATTAACAAAAGTCTATTTTAAAGAAATGGCAAGTATACTACTTCTCCCTCACCCTCAAAACAAGGAAATTATTCATGGAAGGAACTCATCTGCTTTGACATGGAATTTTTGTTTCATGCTATCTGCCACAGCTATAATTTAATATATTAAGATCTAGACTCATGCATGTGAGAAAACTGACTATGCCTTATTTCTTAGCTCCTTCAAATCAGGATCATTCTCCTCTAGCACTTTCCTGTCTAGAAAAATAAAATCTGAAATCAAAATGAAAAGTTAACATAGCGAACAACTAATAGTCAACATTGCAAACTGAGCTCATTGTTATAGCTGTGTGAGCTATTTCTCTAATTATGTGTTATATAAGGAGAAGGCTTGGAATTGGCATTTCACACAAACCATATGTTATCATTGAAGATCAAATACATGGATCTCTGACAGGCTCAAAACACTTACACCTGAGTGAAAACTTCCAGTTATTTTTACTAATGGATGAAACCAGGGTCATAGCTATTCTAAAATATTAATTTTGAGGAGTCAGACACATGCTCTCTCTGTGTCTCTGTGTCTCTCACACGCACATATACCAGTGGTTCTCAACCTTTCTAATGCCGCGACCCTTTAATACAGTTCCTCATGTTGTGGTGACCCCCAATCATAAAACATATACACATTGCACCAGACCATCTGTGTTTTCCGATGGTCTTAGGCGACGCTGCTAGCGGTTGAGAACCGCTGCTGTAGAGCCTAAGACCATCGGAAAACACAGATATTTACATTACGATTCATTAACAGTAGCAAAATTACAGTTATGAAGTAGCAACGAAAATAATTTTATGGTTGGGGGTCACCACAACCTGAGGAACTGTATGTATTAAAGGGTCGCGGCATTAGAAAGGTTGAGAACCACTGACATATACACACTTTGTTATTATTTCTTGGTAGTACCGTACTTCACATATAATAGACAATTCTTGTTGACTGACTAACCAACCCCTTCTTAACTAGAGAATAAAATAAGTGGGTGAGAATGTATTATTTATTTACCAAAAATCAAGAATTGTCTATGGATTCTCCAAAATCCATCCTTTTTCAAAGTAATCACTTCCCCCAGTGGTTCCTCACACTGGAACCTTCTAGCACATTAGGTCGATGCGGCAGACATGGTAGAGGCTCAGCTGTGTCCCACCCATTGCAGCTTCTCTCGCCTCTGCCCGATGATCCTGGGACAGGAAACAGAGCTATTGACAAGAGTAAGTGGCCAAGGTGAAAGGGAGACCTGGGTCTTGGGATTTCTTTCCAGGAAACGTAGGAGAAACTTTTAGCAAGGAGAGCAAGTGGTGGGATTTAGGCCTTTAAGAAAATGCAGATAAACGCCACCATTTCCATACTGCAATTAATCAATGTGGGATGGTGATCCCCGTCCATGGATGCGCAGGAAGCTGGGTAGTCAAAGAATCAAATGAGGCTCTCAGAGGCGCAGAATGAATGAGCAGCCTCGTATCGGGTTGAAGAGAGGGACTTTCATGTCTCAAAGCCAGGAGACAAGCGGGATGGTTGCTGTCCTGGATTTTATTTGCAGGCTGGGGTTATTGGGCAGTTAAACTCAGTGTTCAGCCACCTGACTCCTGGGAAGGAATTTTGATGTCTGTCAGTTCCCAGCACTTTGTGGCTATTAGTTGAGCCTGGCTCAGTCACAGGTTGTGACCCCAGACCTCAGTCTTTTAGGTGGTTTGTTTCAGTGGCAGGAGTCCTCCCTGGGGAGCATATGGATACCTGATTCCAAGCAACTGACTAAAGAAGCATCAGGGCTACTGTGAGGAGGTGGCTTATAGGCATCTGAAGGCAGTAGGAAATGAAACTTGCACATCTGAACACAGATGTATGTTGGACATTAAGAAAGGAAATTGTTAAGCAATTTCTCACATCTTTAATTACATGTCAATTTCATTGACATGAAAGTTGGGTGGCACTGCCACCCAACAGAACTTAGCCTTCAATTTGCAGTGTAATAAGGATGGAATTATTCCTGAAAGTGACTAAGTATAATGCCTGAATAATAATTTGGAGAATTTCCTAGAAAAGGAATCCATTTTATTTGAGGGAAATTGCCTTGCAAAGGAAGAAACCTTCACAATCAGAAAACATGGATACTACCACTATCTACTGCACTAACACCCTTATATTTATTAACTAGCCTAAACTTAGTACCTTGTTTCTTCATTTTTTCCCCCTCCAAACAAAATACAACCCCTTTGCTAATGTTGAGACAGTCACCATGTGATTTTGACATCATGTGTGTTCTCCAGGCCTGGACACTTCTGCCTGTAGAACCAGAACCATAGGTAGGGCCCGAGTCCCAGACTCGGCTGCAGGGGCAGTGTGCTGTTCACGAGGCCCAGTCAGGAAACTATGCTGGAGATGGTGTGTGCTTAAGTATGAGCTATTAATTCCCAGTGGTAATGGATCTGACCTTGCTTTCACGGCTCCTCCTATTCCAGATATCCCACTCAACCCTGTCGCTTTGGAAAGCTTCTGTTGCTTTTGCCAGCTTTACGTTCTATTAGCCCATCAACCATAGAAGAAGTGTTTTTCAAAAAAACCATCGGCAATGTACCAATTACAAGACTGCTTTCAGATATGTACAAATCCAGTGATATCTAAGCTCTTCAAGTTCCCACTTTTCAGTATGGGATAGTCTCTGATGAACTTCTACCCACGGAGAACAAGCTTCAACTAACCAACCCTTCGGGAAGCATATGTCTGGGGGTGTGGAGCCTTCAGGAGAAAACATCCATGGATACAACAGTTGCAAGTAACTCTGACCTGCTGCTGCCTCATCCAGGGCAGGGCAGCCCGGAAGGACCAGATGCATAGAGAACTCACAGCTGTCATGCCCTGGGAGGGCACAAATGGAGGGTTGCCACAGGCCATGCCACTCTGCCTCTCACCTGGAAGATCCGTCTGAACTATCAAACACTGAAACATGAGTAGAACTTCCTTTTCGTTTTTAGTGTATAAAATTGGGTAACCAAATATAGCTCTGTGTATAACACCATGCAGCAGCCTTGAGAACTATCTTATGAACTAGACTTTATTGTAAAAACAATGGTTAGGTTTAAAATAAAAAGTTTTATCAAAAGTTTCCCATCTATTGTAATACATCATTAAGTGGCCTTCAGAACTGGGTTAATAAGTGAAAGGTAGCTTATGCCGTGAGATTTGCTTTTTCTCTATCTTTTTTTTCCTTTCTCTTTCTTTTCTTCTTCTTTTTAATACCATAGGCCAGGCAACCTTGTCAAAGGATTGGTGGACAAAAATAAAATGCTCACCAGAACTTCAGTTTGAATAACATCTCAAAAATAGAAGAGCTTTACTAAAAGAACAAACGTCGAGGGAGGAAGACTAAAAACAGCAAAACCAAATAAGGCGGAGGTGAAAGATTGAGGCAGATTGCTGTCCCATTAAAATAGTGCTGAAACCAAAGGCAATGAGGGTCCAAGCTGGTGTTTCAGTGAGTCACATCAGACAGGAAACCAACACAGACGTGATGTTGAATGGAACTTCAAAGAGATGAGCACTAAGAGGTTTCTCGGTTGATCCACTGCTAACAGCTTGAGACTCTTAAATGCCTTTCAGAAAACTGGTTTCTAGTAAAGCCTTGAATGTGTGCGCGCGCGTGCACACACACACACACACACCATTCTACATTGTAAGCTGCTCCTTTGGTATCAATCTATACTTATGAAAATGTAGAAACAAACATTTTAAAATAGCTGCTGTACTTTTCACATTTTGATTTAGTAGTTTCTAGCACTGAGGAAAACTATTCAGCACTTGGACTATTATAGGTTGAGTAAAACTTTTCTTGTACAAAGTGAATTAACTGATTTGTGAAGTTAAAAGGTTGTACTTCATTGTATTTACAAAGAATAAAAATATATTGAATCTAAATGAATTTGAACTCTGCCTGGTTTCTTAGCCTCCTTCCCTGGCTGGTTCTCACCCACCAGATACAAGGTGGTGGCAGCAGCTGGTATAAAAATTGAAGCTCAGAGCACTCCAGCCTGAAGAACTGAACTACAAAGGCAATTTCCTTTTTACAGTGAATCCCATTTGTAAAATGATGAATAAAGAAATAAAACAAGATTCCATTCTCTGCAGCTCTCAAATATAATTGCATCTGTTAGAAAAATTGCTGTGTGAGGAAGAAAGAGGACGATTAACAGAGTCTTCATTCACTTACTCCTCTGTTTCTAACTCTCTTGCCAACATCTCAATCCTAACCAGGAACTTAAAATCATTTAATGATCAAAAAGATAAAGTGTGAAGAACTTTATTGGGGAGTAAGATGTAGAAGGAGCAGTAGAACGTGCATTCAGATGTTTCCAGGGAATCTCAGGGCACTGGCCCCACAGCCAGAGGTAGGTAGTGGAAGTCAGAAGTGCCAAGGCCACGGACACTGTGCATTCCTCCTGGGGAGCAGCTCCAGCGAGAGGCTGGAGCAGAGGCACGAGCAACTGTTGGCTAAACTGACCTTGCAGATTGCATGTGTGGAAGTTCAGTCAGCCATGTACCTCTCATCTACTGATTCCACAGAGAAGTTAGTCTTACAGAAAAGCCAGGAACTCAAAGATGTGTGCAAGAATGTTCCTTGCAATACTATTCATATTTAACAACTAAAATGCCCACCAACAGAGAATAGATAGATTGCGGTATATATAGGCAGTGTTACAGTAGTTAAAGTGAATAGACTAGAGCCAACATGTCAACAGGGGTAAATGTGAAATACAGTGTTTTGGGTGGGTGAGAAGTGAATTGCAGAGGATACATGCAGCTTGGTATTTCTATAAATAGACCATATTTATCTATAATAATAAAAGCATAATATGCTAAGTAGGCCGGACGTCCTTCTGGACGACCTTCCAGAAGAAGCCCAGGCTTCGAGGGAAGACTGGGTCCCAGTGTCAGAGGGAAGCCGGTGCTGGCAGCTGGGGGAAGGAAGGCCTACTCTTGCATGAGTTTTGTGCATGGAGCCTCTAGTCTACCTAATAAAAGAGTAACATGCTAATTGACCATACCTTCATGACGCCCACCAGCCAATCAGGAGTGAGTATGCAAATTAATTCAACAAAGATGGTGGGTTAATTTGCATATGCAGATGCCAAGCGGTCAGGGACAAGGCGTTTCGTACCACCCCAGCCGCTCCGGGCCTCTGGGCAGCGTGGGAAGGCAGAAAGGCGGCTCCGGGCCAGAGCAAAGGTGGTGCCGGCAGCCAGGGGAATGAAGGCCCATTCTTGCACGAATCTTCATTCATGCATCGGGCCTCTAGTAGATATATAAATATATAGCAAATGTTTAAAATGAAATGAGTATAACACTAACCGCATGAGAGTGGTTACCTCTGGGGATGGGTGGGATTGGGGAAGGGTACCAAGAGAACCCTCAACTGTTTCTGAAATGGCTTATTTTATAAGATAATAAAAGGCCAGAAACACATATGAGATCAATGACAAGATTTGGTAAAGCTGAGTGATGGATCCAAGGCTATTCACACATGTATTAGTCCAGTTTTGCTTCAACGTGCTGGAAATGCAACAACAAACTTGTATTTCTTGCTCACGGGACAGTCTCCAGAGTTTCAGCTGGGCCTGGCTCCAGGTTGCAGTTTGGATTCAAGTGTGCTCAAGAGTTTTGTCATTCTTGACTGACAGCTTCCCTAAAGCAACATCTGTGCCTGACAGAATGCAGAAGTGCAAGAGGCTGAGCCAATCCAGGCACACTCATTTGAAGCTGGCTGTTTATGTCACATTGGTCACTTTCCACTGGCCAAAGCCAGATACATGGCCAAACCCAACCTCAAGTGGGCAGGGACGTGGACTCCTCTCATGAAGGAAGGGAAGGGGGACTATCACTGGCCTATAATGAAATTTGTCACAATCATAATCCACTTTCATCTATTTTAAATATTCTTAGTAAAATTAAAAGGGAGTAAGCTTCCTGTGACACGCCACAAATACTGATTCCCACTGGAGTTGCCTTTTCTTTGGGCATCTCTGTCATTACAAATAAGAATCAAGCATGGCTTGCATTTGAAAAACCCAGAATTAAAAGCCCAATAGCTGTCTGTCCTGAGATTTGGGAGTTTCTGCTGGATGCAGCCTGGGTATTATAAGAACCTCACTGTTTGCCTGGATGTTAAGGCTGGTATGGTGGGGGAGGTTCCACAGTGGTCTTTGGATATATAAATTCAAGATATACAATTCCAATAGATGCAACTTGAATATACAAACAAGAGAAGCTGAGCCCAGCCAAGGGATTACTGTGGTCAAAAACCAGTCTTTAGTGCTTCTCCTTGGACAAATGGTTTTTCCAAGTCTGGAAGGATTGCTTTTCAAAGGTGTAGAGAGTGGCTGGGAAGGCACATGGGCATTTCTTTAAATTGTCAGCTGAATCCAGGGTGGTCGGCAAAGCCACGCCCTGAACACATATTTTGCCAAAAGGCAGGAGTGTTGTCAGCTTGACCTTCAGCCCAGGTGCCAGGGGGTGGGTTTCGTTATCTAAATCCAGCCAAGCACCAGGAACGAATACGACCCGGGCCCACCCTAGAATGATCTCCTTTGTCTTTACTTTTAGTAAAACTTCCTGGTATTTGGGGTATAAAATAAACACGCTGTTTCGGCTCTGGGTCCCTGTCTCTCCATCAGAGGACAGTGGTCCCACCCGGTCCCAGCTTTCCCTACTGTATCTGTGTCTGTCTCTTTCTTTCATTTTCTCAATCCCCCGTTGCCCCTACTCAGGAACTGGACCGCCTTCTATCCGTGCTGGACGCAGAAAAGGGATCCCCCTCTACACAAAGGCATCATTTACATCCTGGGACAACTAGGGATGGAGTCTTACATTTGTTTTGAGTTACTTTTTAGTTATTCTTTGATGCTAAGGAAGAAAAAGAACAGAAGGTGAGCTCGGAAACTGAATTGGAACTCCCAGATTATTTCATTTAGAGTTCAAAATTTTTTAATCCACTTTAAAAATCCAAGAACTGAACCCATTGGCCAGAGACCTCCTCTGTGGTTGCCATTCTTCATCATTTATATAAAAATGAAAATCTTCTATTTTTCTGTGAGTTA
Source organism: Cnephaeus nilssonii (assembly GCF_951640355.1). Lineage (NCBI taxonomy): Eukaryota > Metazoa > Chordata > Mammalia > Chiroptera > Vespertilionidae > Cnephaeus > Cnephaeus nilssonii. The sequence continues at coordinate 38,283,350 of NC_137080.1, read as the reverse complement.
TTTTCATGTGTTAGTGTCTCTCCTGGTAGTACATATGGCCATGACTCATTCTTTTTAACATCTGCCTAGTATTTCATGTTATGGATGACCTACAGTGTACTCAACTAATTCCTTATTGATAGATTGAGGTTGCATGCAGTGTTTCACTAATAAATTAAACTGTAAAGAACCACCCTTCAGTATACACTTCTGTGGTCTTGAGAGGGTATTTGCATTTCTGTGTCACAGATTATATGCATTTTTTAATTTTTAAAAAATATGTCTTTATTGATTTTTAGAAAGAGAGAGGGAGAGATGGAAACATCGATGAGAGAGAAACATCAATCGGCTGCCTCCCACATGGCCCCCACCAGGGATAGAGCCGGCAACCCGGGCATGTGTCCTGACCAGAAATTAAACCAGAGACCTTTTGGTGCATAGGGTCGACGCTCAACTGCTGAGCCACATTGGCCAGGCTGTATTTTTTAATTTTTATACATATGGCCAAATGGCTCTCCAAAGGGTTGCATCAATTTGCACTCCTGCCAAGAGGGTATGAGAGGAACCATTTCATTGCTCAGAATTTAAAAGTGCTTAATCAGACACAGGCTTGATGAACACTTCAGAGGCTGTTAGAAAAATACAGAGGATGCATATGTTTCTCTTATGAATATGCCTCTGCTACAATGCTTACTGGCTGGGTAAGTAGGTCTCACACTGTATCCGTGGTTAGAACTTGGTTCCCTGAAATTTTCAGTCCAGGCCACTTCTGTGAACTTTTGGGAGTGCCCACGTCACCGTGAAGAGATGAATGAAAATGTAGAAGCAATTGGCAGGCACTTTCTTCTGCTAAGACGCTGCCCTAAGAATCTCAATGCACTCATTTTACAGTTTCATTTTTATAATCACTTACAGAAATTGAAGAACAATCACTTTAACTGAACAACTCTAGTATCTTTACCTAAATGATTATTATATTTTATTTTTTGTTAAATTTATTGGGGTGACATTAGTCAACAGGAAGCCATTTTATTTTTTATGTATTTTGTTTTTCAAATCCTATTGTTGGACTTTTGAAGCTCATTTTGGAACCAGAGTGACTTTCTTTCCTCCGAATATTGCTGACCTGCACTTGGACTGTTAGGGAGGGTCATCAGAGCTTCCAGCTGCCCACTGAGCTCATCAGCAATGTGCAGAGGGCAGTCTCTCTGATGCGAAAGCCAGGATGTTGCCACAGAGCCTGGGCACCTTTCTGACATGCCAAAGTGTTGCAATGCTCTGCTGGGAAAACGCGAGTAGGGTCCAAGTATTTAGGAGGCTAACGTCATAGGTTTGATCCTCAGAGGAGCTGGGTGGCTTTATTGTGCCCTGGTATCTCTAATAACTGTAGATCATTATGTCCCGGGACACTGAAAGCTAGAGCACGGCTCCTGCTCCTGTCCCCCCCCCCCTTCTCCCCCCCCCCCCCCGAGTGTCATCCAGGGCATCCTCTTCGCCCTGGCAGAGTGATGAGCCTAGTGGAAGGAGCACTGGCCAGGGTGAAGAGGCTGGGGTCCTAGCTATGATCACTGTGATAAGTCAGTTCATCTCTCTGCACCTCAGTGTTTCCATCTGTGCAAAGGAGCACTTGGCTCAGCGATGCCTAATTTCCCTTTTTCTCTTCTCATCATCATCATCTTTAAGGGGGACCAGGCAACCATGAGAACAACGTCTCCTTGGTGGCAAGAACAAATCAGATGGAGCGCATTTCCAAAGGTGCAGAGCCCTGACTTCTTGCCCCCTACGTCCTTTCATCCAGTCAAGTTCTGTCTTGGCTGCACATACCGTCACCTGAGGAGCTTCCACAACTCTCAGTGCTGAAAGCTGCATCCCAGACCCATTGCGGTGTCTCTGGGGCCGGGCCCAGAAGGCAGTATTTGAAAGCCCCAAGATGCCTCCAGGATGCACGAGGATAAGCATGATACCTTGTGTGCAGGCTCCAGGATCGTCTGTGCCCCTCATCCCTCATGTCTGCTTGCTCTCCCCCTACTCACTGGTGACCTTTAAAGAAGTTAATTCTTTCCTTCTTTCCCTGCTCTGGCCTGTCATTGAACTCACCCAGCTGATTGTGGTGCTTATGATTGAGAACCTCTTCTGACCCTTTCCTTTCCCCAGAAATTAACGTGATCATTAAGGCTTATAATTTCACTCACCAGTGCGATCAATCAAGGAGCTGCGAAACAGAGTTAAGAGTCCTTTTGTAATTGGCAGCAGCCTGTGATTCAGAGCAGAGCCTCCAGGGACTGTGGGGAGTTGGGGGGAGGGGAGGGACTGGTGTGCAGGAAGGGGCTGTGCCCCTTGAACTGACTGCCAAGCTCTTTATGGCCTGCTCCCCACAGGGACCAGCAAGCTCCCAGCCTGTCCACACTGAATGTCAAAAGGAGGAAGCCAGTTCTTGCCAACAGTGCTGCAGGCTACTCCTTGCCCACCCCGAGCTCTCTGCAATGGAAAGCAAGGTCTCCTCAGAACCCGAAAGAGGGCAGGATCTGTGGATTCTTTTATACACACTGGGCAACGCCAGGCTGGTGAGGAGGGGCAGTGGGTCCAGATTATCTGTATTTCAGAAGTGGGGTTGAGGCTATCAGGTCCAAGGGAGCAACACATTCTCCCCCAAACCCCTTGGATATACCCTAGAAGCCAGAGCAGCTGAGCCTGGAGCAGTGCACAATCCACACCCCTCTCCCAGCCCAGAGGAACTCCAGGCTTCTGTCACCTGCAGGGAGCCTGTGATCAGAGTGGCCCTGGGACCATAGCTGAGTTTTCCCTCCTGGGAGGGCTGGGCTGGCTGGTTCAGGTTCTAACACACAGCACCCACTGGAATATCTCATACATGCGTGGTAGGCAGCATGTGGGCCACAGGTGAGAGGTAGTTGCTTTATTTCAGATACAACATTATAAAAACACTAGTGTCCTGGTACATGGACTTGTGCACATTGAAAGGAAATTAATTAGAAGAAATATTTTAATATCACTATTCGTGCCTTGCTAATGAAAAGGAAATAGGATTCTTTCGAGTCTCCTATCTACCTACTCCAGGACTTCTGTGAGGATCAAATGAGATGAGGCACGGAAAAACACTTCACAAACATTTGGTTAAACTGTAAAATGTTTGCACCTGGCTATAAAGGAAGTCAGGTTCCTGGGCTGAAGACCCTCCAAGGAGGCTAGTCACTAGGGAGAGGAAGCCAGGTGTTGCTACGTGACATCATTACCTAGAGCCCACAGCAACCATTTCTGGGCTGGACTGTGGGCCACATTTTGCACCATGGGATCTTGGCAGCATTGGCTGTGATTTGGTGGGGTGTCACTCCAGAGTGGTGGTGGGGCCTGTGTCCCACTTGGGGGAAGCTGAGTGTTGGTTTGTCTGCGCCAGGTCCGCAGTGCAGTTTATTTTTAAATGGCCAGTGTGTCATGGCAGCTCCTACATTGAGCGTCTGCCCCCTGGTGGTCAGTGCGCATCATAGCGACTGGTCAGATGGACATTTGGGCTTATATATATATATGTATATATATATATATATATATATATATATATATATATATATATATGTTAACATTGACTTTCTTTTTTAAGACAATGCTATAGGAAAATCTGAGGAGAAAGAATCATCTGTAATTCCACCTCTCCAATACAACAATTTTTATTTTTGCCTATTTTTCCTAGTTTAAACACCGATATAATAGCATTACAAGCCAGACCATTACTTTGAGTTTTTAAAATCCTTTATTCTCTCCTTTTCAAATGCGGAGCTTAGAAAACCCAGTGCACAGAGCTTTGCAGTGTCGAGAATTCTGCTTTGGCCCATGACAGTGAAGCCAGGAGGTGAGCTACCTGAGGGTTGAGGTAAAGGGGGAAGTAGAAATAAAAAATCTCCTTGCTTTTCTCGTTCTTGAATATGATGGGAGAAGGAAAAACGGAGTGAGAGAGAAGCAGAGCGAACCAGACTGAGGTTTATGTCCCAGTTTCCCGGTCTCTGAGCTGGGGCGGGGGCGGGGCTGGAGGAGTGAGATGACTTTAAGGGAAGAAGGCACTTTCTGCCTCCAGGCCTGTTAGGATTCGGTGCTCCCCAGTGCTCTGACCCTGCTTCCCCAGTGCTCTGGGTGGCCACGTCAAGCTGTTCGCGTCAGAAAGAAAAGCGAGGTCCTAAGGTTTTTAATTTTTGTTTTCAATCCTCAAATGAGGATATTTTTCCCATTGATTTTTAGAGAGAGTGGAAGGGAGGGGGAGAGACAGAGAGAGAAACATCGATGTGAGAGAGACACATCGATTGGTTGCCTCCCAGCTCCAACTGGGGCTGGGGGATCGAGCCCACAACCGAGGTACCTGCCCTTGACCGGAATCAAACCTGGGACGCTTCAATCTGCCGGCAGATGCTCTATCCACTGAGCCAAACCAGCCAGGGCCTATGGTTTAATCCCCTGTGATGTGGGAGCTAACCCCAAAGCTAGAGGTCACCATGGCAGGGCAAGGTGACAGACCACCCAGCAGAGGATAGTCCTGTGACTATCTGAGGACTCAGAAGAGCGTCAGAGGCCAGCAGCCAGGAAGAGCTGAAGTGGGGCCCTGTCAACCAGGCACCGCCACGGGCTATGGGCAAACGTGGAGACTGGAATTACAGTCGCAGTGAAGCTCAGCACAAATGCCTGCTGTGGGCAGCAGGGACGCCTTTCCCGAGACCAGCCGGGTGGGGCTCTGTGCCTGAGGGCCCCACCTCTTCCTACAGCCAGGAGCACAGCTTTCCGCACTGACCCCCAGGACAGGGGACACCGTCTTAGGGAGAAAGAGCAGGGGGGAGGGCTCGCTCTCTGGAAGATTGCAAACCACCTAAAGGGCTATTTAGAGCAGTCCACAAGATAGGAAGAAGAGTTGATTTTTATCTTTAGGCAGCAGGTGTGAGCTTGTGACGAAGACCAGGTGAGTAGTAGAAAAACGGAAGAAATTGAGTAGCTATACAATTTGTAGTGAGAGGCTCATCTGGACACTTTATTGTTTAAAAAAAATTCATCTCATCTGCAAGTGAAACTCAGACCCTGTGAAGAAAGAAAATGATAGCAACCCACCCACTGTATACACCCCGCCGTTCGAGTTTCGAAACGTAAGCCGTCAGCACGGGAGGGGTAAGGGGGCAGGTTACGTTGCCCAAGTAGCTGGCTAAGGCCTGGAAACGGCATCTCTCTTCCAGAGAGCAAGCCAGCAGCGGCGTTCGAAGGCCAGGCTCAGCGCCCGCGGAAAGAATACACCTGGCAGCGAGGCTTCTTCCCCAGCGCAGAGGCGCCGCCGTGCATCTTCACGGTGGGCTGTCACGGTACACTGGGTGCACGGCTCTGGTGAAAGACAATTTAGCGACCTGTGTCACAAGCCAAAGTCTTCAGATCCACTTCTGGAACTCTGGCTTCGAGAAAAACCTAAAAGTTAGCAAGAGCTTTATGCATGAGGATGCTCACCACAGTGTTATTCATACTGCTTCTATGTGGGAGGTAATAAACATCTCCAACAGGATGTAGCACAAGCCCGTTTTGTATGCCCTCCACATTCATTGCTATCCGCGAGATTATTGTGGCGCTATTCTTACCTGAAAATGTGCTTGGGAAAAAGTGGGGGGGGGGGGGGGGTTTATGGGTAAGTTACTTTTTCATCTATTTGCCAAACAACCTATCAGGTGGTTTTATTGATGTTTTAATTATTTTGACTAGCATGGCATATTTACTGTATTTGTATTTCTATTGGTGTTTTATTGTTTATATTTCTTGTATAGTTAAATTTATTTAAAATTTCCAAAGCTTGCCCTAAACGGTTTGGCTCAGTGGATAGAGCATCAGCCTGCGGACTCAAGGGTCCCGGGTTCGATTCCGGTCAAGGGCATGTACCTTGGTTGCGGGCACATTCCCAGTAGGAGGTGTGCAGGAGGCAGCTGATTGATGTTTCTCTCTCATCAATGTTTCTAACTTTCTCTCCCTATCCCTTCCTCTCTGTAAAAAATCAATAAAATATATTTTAAAAAAAAATTTCCAAAGCTGGAGCAATGGCTGACTCAGTCTCCACGGCAGGGCCCTTACAGGTGCGGGAGGGTCTGTGGAGAGACATGCAGTTGGAAGGTAAGAAGGAGGTGCCTGCTTTCTCGGGAGTCCCCTGTGCAAGTTCAGGTAAACGCTGCCCATCTGCTGTGCCTACAGGGAAGATTCCTGCAGGGAAAGCAAGGGCAAGGGAACCGAAGAGGGGTGGCTGTGCGGGAGGAGAGATGACAGTGGACATAGCAGAGAACCAGAGCTGAGCTGTCTGCTCCCAGAGGCCCCGGAGGTGAGGGACAGACCTCTCCCAAGCCCCACAGCTGCTCTGGACCCAGAGCCCCGCTTCCTGCAGCTGCATTTTGCACTCCACATAAGAAAGATCAACCCTGGTGTCTTCCTATGGAATGAGTCTTGGGGCCGTATTAGGAGCTCACTGTTCTTCCCATTCCCTCGCCCTGCGGCCCTCCTCTCCCAGTGCCGTCCCAGGCTTCCCCTCAGCCCGAGGACTCAAAGTGCGCCCAGGAAGGGAGCCTCTGGCCAGTGGTGTTGCATTTCAGCACCAGGAGTAGAGATCAAGGATGGAAAAACAGTTTTCTCAACAAATTCTTTGCAATCAGAACTACTTTCTCAAAAAACGGAGTTTTTGTTTTTGTTTATTTGGTCTTTTAAGCAAATTACTGATATATGCAACAGCATGGCTGTATCTTAAAACATGTTGAGCAAGAGAATCCAGAGAAGAAGAAGAAGAAGAAGAAGAAGAAGAAGAAGAAGAAGAAGAAGAAGAAGAAGAAGAAGAAGAGGAAGAAGAAGAAGAAGAAGAAGAGAGAGTACCTACTGGCCCAAGGACTCAGAGCTGGGATTGGCAGCCAAGTCTGGGTGACTTTAAAGCTTATCCTCTTTCTACTGCTCCCCAGGGACCCCTAACTCCCCACCACCCCCCTTCCTTTCTAGTCTGGGCTCTGGGGAGGCCCTTGGAGAAGTCCCATCTTGTGTCTGAAAAATGAGAAGCTTGAATTGGATTGCTTATAAGATTTCTTACAGTTCTAACATCCTGGGACTATATAAGTCTAATTCTCTTTTAAAATTTACTTATTTTTGACTAGTTAGTAGTCACATGATACAAAATTCAAAACGCTCCTGATGGTATGCATGTCAAGGACCAGGCGAGACTAAAGACGTGTGCTGACTAAATGCAATATGGTCTCCTGGACTGGACCCTGGAATAGAAAAAGGACATGAGTGGGAAACATGGGGAAAGTCAAATAAATTGGAGTGTAGGTAATACTAATGTGCCAATGCTGGTTTCTTAGTTTTGACAAAAATGACATGACCATATAAAATGTCAACATGAGAAGAAACTGGGTGAGGAGGTATATCAGAACTGTTTGTATTACCTTTACAACTTTTCTATGAATCCAAAATAAAAAGTTGTGTTTGTTTTTTGGGTTTTTATTTTTAGAGTATAAGATGAAATGTTTTCCTCTCTCCTCTGTCTTTGGGCCACCTAGTGATTGGCTGCCTCCTGCACGCCCCCTACTGGGGACTGAGCCAGCAACCCAGGCATGTGCTCTGACCGGGAATCGAATATTGACCTCCTGGTTCAGAGGTCAACGCTAAACCCCTGAGCAACACCAGCCTGGCTGGGCTTATAGTTTTGATAGTTATTGCCAAATTGCCTTCCATGGAAATGGTGCCAATTTATTCTCCCAGACCAGTGGTCGGCAAACTCATTAGTCAACAGAGCCAAATATCAACAGTACAATGATTGAAATTTCTTTTGAGAGCCGAAAACCGACTTCTGCGCATGGGCCACGAAGTTTCAGTCGCACTGTATGTGCGCGCCCGCACTTGCTATTTTGTGGAAGAGCCACACTCAAGGGGCCAAAGAGCCGCATGTGGCTCATGAGCCGCAGTTTGCCGACCACTGTCCCAGACAATGTGTTCGAGGACCTGTCATTTCACCAATGCTGACTGTTGTCTGAGACCAATTCACTGCAGTTTAAATGAGATTGTCAACTCCCAAAATGCTCACAAGCAAACCTCTCTAGACTGCCATCCCAGAATGGTGGGTCCATGCTGAAGCACGCAGCGGAGGCAAGCAGGGGCAGCTGCAGGGGCTGGAGCCGCCAGGCTCTGAGGAAGTGGTAGCCAAATGATTAGCATTCCTAACACCAATCGCTACTGTCCTCAGATGTCCACAGAGGGCATCGTCCCTGCTGCACAGCACACAAAGAGTCAAGCCTCACAATGTTGCTCATAGTGGGGGGGTAGGAGGGGGGACCCACAGGTCACAGTGTTCAGGTTACAGGTACAAGAAAATCCCTTTGCAGAAAGAAGACAGCAAATCCCCAGGGCAGTTGAAAGGACAAAACTTTCTTCACCTCAAGAATCTCCAATGAATAAACCGGTTAAACATGGTTTGGATTTACTGAACATGAAAACAACTGGATTAAGTATAATCTAGCTAGAAAGGAAAGGAAATGTACCAAGAACGCTAAGTAATGACAAAGCTGCAGTGTTTACATGTGCCAAGCAGAGATGGCCACTCCAGTTTTACAGCCAAACTCTCTTAAATGTTTAACTTTCCCTTAGATCAAGATAAGGAGCCTCTGCTCTCGATGGCCTCTTTGATAACAACACTGGTGTCCAGGCAAACTGTGCCCGGACTAGGGGCACTGGTGCCCAGGAGGACAGAGGCCCCGGCATGCCAGTCTGCAGGCACCCCCCGTCAGGGCTCTGGCCTAAGTGCCAGCAGCCCAGCATTGCACAGCAGAGGAGCTAGAGTCAGGGAGACTCCATTTCATGGCTTACTGGCTGTGTGACCTTGGGCAAATTACTTCAGCTCTCAGTTCTTCTCCTGGTGAAATGGGGGTAATGCCCGCTCCATAGGGTTGTTTTCAGAACTGAAGGAGGTAACATATGTAAGAAGCCCAGGCTGAAACCTAAGCACTCCGGAGACAGTAGGCCGGTTGTTTTCCAACCTCCCTCCCCCTCCTCATGCACACACGGCAGGCAAACCTGTGCCATGTCCTGCAGACTCCAGGCACATCCAAGCCACACTCTGTGACAGGAACCCATTACTTCTAGTAACAAAGGTCCCTTCTCAGGGGTTTATAAAAGGGTGAAGTGAAATATATAGGATGACAAAAGAAACCAATTTGTTAAAATACATTTATTAAAGTCTGTTTTAAAAACTGGTGATAAAATGTGTCTCTGTAACACATTAAATAAGATCTTAGGGCTGGTCTTTAACTAAAATAATTTTCAAGTAGTGAGTGTATGTATTTCAAGATCTGCAACAAATGTGATATAACATATTCACAAGTTCTGCTTATACTACTCTTATGGCTTGTTTCTACATTCATAATGGAAGAAATGCTAAATTTCAATTAGAGAATACTAGGTATAAAGATGCAACTTTTTCCCAAATCCAGACTCCAGGTTAAGAACTCAGGTGTTATAAAATATCACCATCTCTGGTCTCAAGACTATGGAGAAAAGGTGTTTCAAAACTGTTAAGCCGCCCAGCTGGTGTGGCTCAGTGGTTGAGCGTCGACCTATGAACCAGGAGGTCACAGTTCGATTCCTGGTCAGGGCACATGCCTGGGTTGTGGGCTCGATCCCCAGTATGGGGTGCTTAGGAGGTAGCCTGTCAATGATTCTCTCTCATCACTGATGTTTCTATCTCTCTCCCTCTCTCTTCCTCTCTGAAATCAATACAAATATATATTTTAAAACTGTCAAGAGTGCACTCCTTTATTTCACTCTTTCCCCCTGGCTTCTTTTAAGATTTTCTATTGGGTTTTTGTTTTGTTTTTTCCCCGTGAGAATAGGAGATGCCTGTGTTGTTCTGTCTTTTGAATTTTTCCTGCTTGGGGTCCTCTCAGCTTCCTGGATTTGTCGTTTGGTATCTTTAATTTTGAAGCCGTTATTACTTCAAATATTCCTTTTGCTTTGTCCTCTTTGCCTTCTGGTATTCCAATTACATCTACGTTACACTTTTTGAAATGATCCCAGTTTTTGGATGTTGTTTTTTTCTTTTCTTTTTTTCTCTTTGGGAAGTTCACTGATTCTTTCCTAAACTAGTTTGAGTCTACTGATAAGCCCAAGAGCCCATGGAAGGCATTTTCAAGTCTGTTATGGTGATTTTGATTTCTAGCATTTCCTTTTGATTTTGATTAAACTACCCTTCTGCTCTTGCACGTTGTCTTTTCCCATTAAAACCTTTCACACATTCCCAAGCCGGTATGGCTCTGTGGTTGAGCCTCGACCTATGAACCAGGAGGTCATGGTTTGATTCCTGGTCAGAGCACATGCCTGGGTTGAGGGTTTGATCCCCAGCGTGGGGCATCATGGAAGTTTCTCTCTCTCTCTCCATTCCTCTCTGAAATCAATAAAAATATACATATTTTAAAAACCTTTCACACATTAATCATAGTTATTTAAAATTCCGTTTGATAATTCCAACATCTGTGTCATATCTGACTCTGGTTCTGATGATTGCTTTCTCTCTTCTGTTTTTCCCTTGCCTTTTGGCATGCCTTGTAATTTTTTGTTGAAAACCAGACATGTTGTACTGAATAATAGAAACCGAGGTAAACAGGCCTCACGTGTGGGATTTATCTGGCGAGGGAGTGGACTGTGTTTAATGTTTGCTGTAGTTATAGCACCAGAGGCTGCAAATTCTTCCTTTTGTCTCTGTCTTAACTTTGGTTTTTCCCTAATTATTCCTCCTCAAGAGTCTGTCTTGCAGCTTTCAGAGCTGTAATCCACTATGATTATACTGGAGCCCTGGTGGTGTGGGGTAATGTTGGGGGATAGGGGTTCTGTAATCTCCAGGTCAAACCTCAGTGTTTCCGTGGGCCTGTGACCTTCACGAGTGTTTCCCTGGTGGTATAGCTTTCCCCTGGGCACCTTCCTCCCTCTGTGCCTGAAGCCTTCCCAATGCATTTCCTTGCCGTCTTAACCCCTGCTGATGTATTCTTTTTCTCCTTGGGTGAGACAGGAAGGTTAGATGGGCAAGAGTGAGAATATCCTTCCCTTGTTGGGGATACAGCTCTGGCAGTTTTTTAACCTTCAGCGTAGGCCTTTGTAATGAAGTTTTAGGCATATTTTACAATGATTATTCATCTCCTCTCCCTGCCAGAGCCATAAAGGATCTTTCTTGTTCTTCACTGTGGGGATCTGGTGGGGTTCCTGGAGCAAAAGCCCAGATAACTGTGGAGATCCCTCTAAGGCTGCGACCACACTCAACCTCCAGCAATTCATCAATGTTACCATGTATGTGTTCCTACCCGCTTATCGCTCCAGCAGTTTCTGCTCCAGGGATACAGATTCTAACTGTCTCTCCAGATTTGGGGGTGGAAATGTGCCCTGCAACCTCAATTCTCTGGTGGGTGGGTCCAGGAAAGGTCACTTTCAGCCTGTTCAGCTATTCTTGTTATAAGGACAAGATCTTTACGTGTTTCAAGCGCCTTACATGTCAGAGCTGAAACCAGAGTCCCCTTTATTTTATTTTGAATGGCCATTCCCTTCCCTCCATCTTGTCCCCGTATTGGCCCTGTCTCCTATCTGGCAGTACTAACAACGAATCTTTCCATGACAGTGTTCTAACAAGACTGAGTTTCTTGAGAAAAAGGCCATATTTAACCTCTTGTCTATGGTAACACTTTGCCCATATAAAATGCTTAACGCATTGATATCACTGGTCACTTCCACGTATGGCACTCCTCTAACAGGAAAAGCATGTGGGGTGGTGTTCCCCAGCACCCTGTCCTCTGACCTCCCTTTTGTGCTTTGGAATGAATTTTCCCAAGGCAAACTTCACTTACTGTAAATCAAGATTTACAAAAGTAACTTCTCAACATCTGGTAAGTCCTGACTTTTTCTCAATTTTCTGATTTCTTTTTGTAATGACTTGAGTAGCCAGGTTAAGGTAGCCAAGATAAAATCTGACCAAATTCCGCCCTAGCTGGTTTGGCTCAGTGGATAGAGCATTGGACTGTGGCCTGGAAGGTCCCAGATTCGATTCCAGTCAAGAGTACATGCTTGGGTTGGTCAAGGGCACATGGTTGGGTTGCGGGCTTGATCTCCAGTAGGGGGTTTGCAGGGGGTAGCCGATCAATGATACTCTCTCATCATTGATTTTTCTATCTCTCTCTCCCTCTCCCTTCCTCTCTGAAATCAATAAAAATATTAAAAAATAAAATCTGACCAAATTCCTAGAAATCAAAGGGCCTTCTAGCTAAGTGCCCAAACCTGGCTGTTTCCAAATTATCTGGGAAGATTTTTTTTTTAAAAAAAGTCTTGGACTTAATCTTAGAGAATAATTGTGGTATACAGCTAAGTTTGGGAAAATAGGATACTTCTAATCAGCAAGCTCTTCAGGTCAAAAAGTGCTTTTATACCCTCACTTAAAGTCAAACAAAAACAAAAACAAAAACAAAACCAGCCATTTAATCATTTATCTTCTGCCTAGAGGACATAGTAAATGTTATTGAAAATTCACTCAGTAAATTTATTGAGCATCAGATAAGGCCTGGGTACTAAGTTACAGCCCCTGTCCACAAGAAGAGTCACATATACTTATTCCAGGGCCATCACATCCTGGCTAACCTGGAGTATATTATTTAAGCTTTCAGAGCCTCAGTCTTCTCATCTATAAAGGAGAATATCATTTCATAGGAAAGTTCTCTGACAAAGATCACAAAGAAACTATAGATGAAGACATACTCTACCCTCCTAAACGTTTCTAACTAGTTTCCCAGTCCAAATGCCTGCATAATGTAATAATCCCAGCTAGCACCTACTGAGCAGTTCATCTATATGCCAGGCAATGTGCTAAGCTCTCTATCTGTCCATCCACATTTCAAACAAATCTTATCTGTAAAGCCCTCCCCCTTTCATTGGCTATATTCATCCTCACTCCTGTAACCAAAACAGGCAAAGTAAGCCGAGGCAACCGGACAAGGACTTTTAATGTAGTGGGCCATAAGAGAGCCAAGTTGAAAAGCCACAGGACGTAATAAATAGAAGATGCTCCTGGCACCCCCCACCAGAGGTCACCATCACTACTGAGGATCACAATGGGCAGAACCTCCAAAGAAGAAACCAAATACCAGATAAACCCACCCATGGGTTTTGTGGTACCATTTGCTGTTACTACTAATATATCTATGATTACCATTGCCATCAGAGAACTAGTATTGGACCTTTACACGTCCCAGACATTGCTGTTCTATGGACTTGACATTTAGTACTTAACAGCTCTAAGTTACTCAAGGTCCCACTGATGTTGACCCTTTTCAGCTAGCAGGAGTTGAGATGAAGCAATTACTCACTAGGACACAGAGCCCTCGACTTGCTGCATAATCCACTGCCAAGTTCACTCCCATTCTTTTAGGAAGACTCTTAAGGGCTTCTAGAACATCCTCCTGTGTGGTTAGTTAACAGCCCCTGCATTTTTACTTTATAGGTTAAAGATGTAGTTTTAACATAGACCATGGTTTCAATTCTCTGAAAGACAACACTGAAGAATACCATTCCTGGCAAAAACATGCTACCTGGAATAGATAACTTTTCAGATAACTTAAAACCTTCAGCTTTCTGGAGTATGCTTGCCCTTAGGAAACTGTAGTGGTTAGAAGCAAGCAGGCCAATATAACCCATCCTAAGCCACATTATTCCCTCATATATGAATGACCAAAATAAAAATTCCACAGCACTATTGACATTTTTCTACTGTGAGAAGCTATCCTATGCATCACAGGGTCTGTAGCATCTCTAACTCCTGCCCACTGGTTTTCAGTGGCATTCTCCAGTAGTGACAAGCAACATCATCACAGGATGTTGCCAAATGTCCCCTGGGGTTAAAGTCATCCCTGGTTGAGAACCACTGCTTTGGCGGTATCATTCAGTTTAGCAGAGCTACCATTACTTTGTTCTGAATACCGAAAACTGACAGACTTTATTTCTCTAGCTCAATGAAATAAAATTCACGTTGTTCAGCTTTGTGTCTTATGGTAAGTGAAAGCTCCAATATTATGGAATTGTGAAATACTAAAGCCTTCTAGGGCAGCTCTGACTGTTCTGACTTCCAACATTCTTGGTGGAAATCCTAATTTGACTTAGACCTAAGCTGGTTTCCTCTCAAATGGACAGATGTGTCTCTAGGTGCTGCTCTGGTGTGGGAGGACAAACCTGCCTTACCTTGGAGATTAACTCTGGGTCACTGTGGGTCCCATAAGCACCAGATGTTGTGCAGAGTCAAACTAAAAACCACATTCTGGCTGCAAAGGTCTGGCCATAACACAGGCTACACAGCAAGGAGTCATGTATTTTCTGTTGTTTTTTCTTTATCATTCACTAGAGGCCCGGTGCACAAATTCGTGCATGGGTGGCGTCTGGCCAGCCCGATGGAGGCCCATCGAGGCTGGGCCGGTGGGGGGAAGGGGCCGCGGGCAGTTGGCCCCACCCCCAATTGGGGTGTTGGGGGCTTATAGGGGGCCGAGCTGGCCAGGGGCTGGGGGTCGGGGGGGGGGGGCAATTGGGGTCCGGATCAGGCTGGTTGGCTGCCGTAGAATGCGTCATAGCCACCGGTCATTCCAGTCGTTCCACCATTCCGGTCGCTGGGCTTTTATATATATAGAATATATAGATACAAGTCAGGCTTTTTTTATCATTTATACAAGTTTGTCTTGGTTAAAGATCAAGAGTGCCACTATCCCAAACCAAATTAGAGAGCATGAATCTGCTGACTACAAAAAAAGTTATTACACCCTTGCTAAGTTTAAGTCACTCAGATGAACTACAAAAAAAAAAAATTCTTCTATAAACTAGGAGACACGGTATTGACTTATCTTAAAAGGCCTTCAAAAAAGAATGACTTGAGATTATAAAGCATTTTTGAAATACACAAAGTACTTCATAACGACTCAATAAGCCTTAAGGAATGCTTTTTTTTTTAGTACATCACTTTTTTTGTTGTGTAAAAGAAAATACCCCATTCAAAGGGTGGTGGCATATTTGATATCACCACTGTTTAAAGAGGAATGAAGTTACAGGAATGAGAAGTATATAATTAGTAAATAATCCCTCTCAACAAGTGAGTTAAGTAGGAAAGTCATAAAGGAAGAAAAGCCGGAGGCAACACAATCAGTGCATATCAGAAATGCAGTTTTATTTTTATTTGAAAACAACTTAAATTTTTAGACAAATGATTTTAGTATATAAATTTGATTTTGTTTTTGTACAGAATATAAAGATTTCCCTCATTGATCTTCCATGTGAAGGGCATGACAAGCCTGAAGGGATACATTCTGCATACGAGTGTGTATCTTGCGTGCAGGGTGCTGGCAACCAGCGGTGCAGTGCTCCCACATGTAAGTTAGGTCAAGGACATCACATATTAAAAAGGGGATAAGAGATTCCTAGTTAATCAGATTCAAGAAGCAAACATGACACAAAAACTGTGCAGCTGAGGCCAGTTCAGTAACTTTAGTCGGGACACTGCGGATTATGCTGGAGGAACAGGTGTGTGAGGCGATAGTGTGCAGCACATTAAAGAGCAAGGAAGAGCTATTATATAGAAAGGCTGGAATGAGGGATTTTACTAAAGCAAATTAACTTCTTGTCAACTGCCAAAGCAAAACAAAACAGCAGAGCGCATGAGTGTTAGTATACTGCAGGCATGTTAGACCAGTTTCTGTGCAGCATGCTAAGTTAGTTAGAACTTCTTCACTGGCGCATACGATCATTCATAGTCACGGAAAGTTTTTTTTGCCACTTCTCGGCAAATTTCAGGCATGTCGTATTTTAGATGGAGTATAGCTTTTATCTATTATTTCATCCTGTAAAAACATGTGAAGACAACGTTCATTCTGTGCCAGAGGATGACCAGCGACCCTAGGAATAAAAAAGACAAATTTAGTCCAATCTTTTATAAAAAGGGGTGGGAGGAGTTGTCCAACACATAGTTTAAGGTTAGTAAGCAAATACAATTTAGTCATCGTAACTGTTAGTCTGAACTGCCCATAAAGCTATGCTCTAACAACTTTACCAAAATTATGGTAAATTTTCTTTCCTTTGGTTCGCAAGGTAATTTGAAAACATTTCATCACTAGCGTTGCACTGCTTCTGGCATATGTACCCAGTCAGCTTCTTTACCTATTAGATAGTATATTATAAAAACTTAAATTAACTTTAATATTAAAAGTGAAATATATCCTGATTCTGAGAATCCATTTTAAAGAGGGAAAAGATATAGATTAGAGCTAGAAATACACTGGAGTTCAATAAAAGCCCCAAATAGTAAGAAATAGGCACCAATGAACAGAGGGTTTTTTGGGGGGAGGTGCCTTTATTTATTTAAAAGCTTTATTTATTGATTATAGAGAGGAGTGGGGAGGAGAGAGAGAGAGAAACACTGATATGTTGTTATACTTGTTTATACATTCTTTGGTTGATTCTTGTACGTGCCCTGATTGGGGATTGAACCCGCAGCTTTGGCATATCGGGATGATGCTCTAACCAACAGAGTTACCTTACCAGGGCCGCTTTTAAAGGTTTCCACTAGACCTAACACAAGATCAGACTGGGCAAAGAGACTTCTATTTCAGAATTTAAAAACATCTAATCTAGCAATGGCTTCTCTAAAAGGAAAGTATGATCATAAAAAGACAATGAAGGTCATGTCTACAGTAGGTAACTAGAAGTTAAAGGCTTTTATAACTTTTCTTCTGTTTACCACTCACAGATCTTCCAACCACTAGATAAAATTAAAGTGCTTCTAATAAATAGCTCACACAACCATATTCTCTAGGATTTGGTCTTATTTGGTTAAACTTTAGACAATACAAAATTATACTGAACTGAACGCTTCCCTGGCATTACTCTCCCTATTGGCCTTTTAAAAATACCCATTTTTAAGTGGAAATAAAATTTTAAGTTAGAAATTTTACTTTGAGCTTAAGAGTTTCTAAAATAAAAGATAAACAACCCCAAATCTTCTCGCATTTCCAAAATATGTTTTGCCATAAAAATTTTAAATGTGCATTTTTACAAGACATGCTGATAATACTTCCATCTGCAATCAAACAAAATTATTTCAAATGTATTTTAAGTTTTATTGTTCCTACTAGAACATACCTTAAATCAGAAAGAATCATAAGTAAAACTGTTTTTAAATGCTATAATTTTAAATGCAATTTGCATAAATTAACCAAGAAAAACAAATACAAAACTTAAGTCAAAACAAAAGATACTCATTTTCAATCACTCAAGTGTATTTATCACATGATATTCAACTTGTTATATACTGTTACTTTGTTTAAATGATACAAAAAATTAGTTAGGAAATGGCCAAAAGGAAAAGCAATATTACAGTTCAGCTTAATATAAAAATTACTAGTAGTCACATAAGGTAGTCTCAGAACACGGTTCCCTCTTACACCCTGAGAATCAGAAAGCACTTACTTGTTTATAAACTGCTCCAGCCCTTGCTTCCTTTCTTCAATGAAATTGTCATCAAATATTCCATCATCTCCTCTAAAAGGAAGTTGACGCAAAAATGCTTTCCCAGGGAGTGGGGGAACTACAACCTAAAACAATGTAAGAAAAGAGCGTTCTCAAACATGCTGAGTTGTGAACATTTCTAGAGCACAACATGAAGATACAGTATATCCTCACTATGACAGCCATCCCACTGTCAAACTTGTGTAAATATAAAAGGGAATCAGCAAAAAACACAATGAAAAAATATTCAATGCAAAATAGCCCATCAGAACAAAGCTCCTTAATGGCTGGGCCCCTAGCTTAATTATCATTTTTCCTGGACTTATTAGCAAAGCACAACTATACAAAGAGAACATTCAAGCAATACTGAAATAAAAGCTACCACGCCCCTCAGACAGTTTTGATGTCACTTGGCAAAGACAACGCTTTATTCTGATGGAAACTGCAGGGATCAAAATCAACTCTCAATTCAACAAAGAAATAAAATATTAACAATGTTGACAGAGGCAGGTAAGAATTAAGTGATCAGTTTCTTCCACCTCACACCATCTTGTACATGGTATTTCCTACTTGTGTCTGAGGTGATGATAAAATAATCAACAACTTGTCACCACTTTCATTTCCTAGGCTAAGAAACGTTAACTTTCTCCCACATCCGCTATCCTATCTTTCCCCAAAGACCTGTCATTTCTTCCTTCCCACCCTATAGGAACATCCCAAATTTTGCCCTTCAAAGCCTAACTATCCTCTAGGATCAACTAATACTGTATCTCTCTTCTGGAAATTATGTGGAGGTCAGTATTTGTTTGAATGAAACAGCAACTAGCTAGCTATTTATTTCACAGGTTAGTTTGGTTTCTCTATCTGAGGGTTTCTCAACAAATGGCACTAACTACATAATTCTTTGTACTGGAGGAGGATTTTCTTTTGCACTACAGAATACTTAAAAGCATAGATACCACCAGTAGTACCCTGTTATGACAATAAAAAATGTCTCCTAAATTGTCAAGTGTCTCCTGGGGGACAAAACTGCCCCTGTGGGGAACCACCAATCTCGCCTATTAATGCCTTCAAATCAAGAACCCTCTTAGACTATTTATGGTCATTTTAATAAGAGCTGGGCATGCAAAATAGAAGCTCAAATATCTGTTAAATGACCAACCTATCTTACACCAAAACAAAAAAAGGTGTAAGCACACAATGCAAAGGAGAACTATAAATAGTAAACAACAGTAATACAAATCTTATGTATTCTAAGATGTAAAACTTCAAACCCTTGATGCAGAGTTTCTATAACTAGGAGTTGTCCTAAAACAATAATTCAACAGGGTAAAAAAGGGAAAGAGCAACACAACTTCATCCAGATTAGAAAAAATAATCCTATATAATAAAAGGCTAATATGCAAATCAACCGAATGGTGGAAGGACCAGTCGCTATGATGCGCACTGACCACCAGGGGGCAGACGCTCAACACAGGAGCTGCCCCTGGTGGTCAGTGCACTCCCACAGGGGGAGCACCGCTCAGCCAGAAGCCATGAGCCAGGCTCACAGCTAGTGAGCACAACAGCGGTGGCAGGAGCCTCTTCCCACCTCCGTGACCACACCAAGGATGTCCAACTGCTGGCCTAAGCCATCAGTCGGACATCCTCCGAGGGCTCCCAGACTGTGAGAGGGTGCAGGCCGGGCTGAGGGAACCCCCTGAGTGCACCAATTTCGTGCACCAGGCCTCTAGTAATAAAATAAAATGATAACAACAGCTATTATTATCTGAAGTGGTCAATGTATTAACTAACCTTATTGTGGTAATCATTTCACAACATATACATACATCGAATCATTATGTTGTACACCTTAAACTTCCACAATGTTATTTATCAATTATGTCTCAATAAAGCTGGGGGGAAAGACACTTCTTTCCTATAGTCATAAAACATTTCTTTTGTTTTTCACAACTTTCCTAACTTGTTTTGTACATTTACATGTTCAAAAGATCTGTAATTTACATACAATGAGTTATAAATCTTTATTCCCAAATAGGCAGCCAAATGTTTCAACCCCATTTACTGAATATAAATTCCTTTCCCCACTTATCAACAATGTTATTTTTGTTATGAACTAAATTTCCAATAAACACATGGGTCAGCTTCTAAATTATATTATATCCACTAATCTACTTGCCCTTCAGAACAGTCTAAAGATATGTTCTGGTGTCTGCAGGTGCTTAAATATACACTGAAAATAATTTCTGGCTATTTTAATATATAAATCTGTAAGTTTATAAAGACCCTCACAGATACTTTATTAAAATTTTATTAATTTACTAGAGGACCGATGCACGAAAATCATGAAAGAGTAAGCCTTCCTTCCCCCGGCTGCCGGCACCTGCTTCCCTCTGGCACCCAGGACCCGGGGTCCCCTCCGGCTGCCAGCTTCATCCAGATGGTGGTCCGGAAGGACATCTGGTCTAATTAGCATGTTACGCTTTTATTATTCGATAAATAAGTATGGACACTGCCTTACTTCTGTCAGGTCTACTGCTAAAATACCACCTCTAAGTGAGGCCTTCCCTCAACTATCCTATATGAGAAGCTCTCTCTTAGTTTAAACTCTTAATTTGTTTTAGAGCACATCACCATTTGACATTACATTTACTAGTGGCCCGGTGCATGAAATTCGTGCATGGGGAGGGGGAGGGGTGTCCCTCAGCCTGGCCTGCACCCTCTCCAACCTGGGACATCCCTCTCACAATCCGGGACCGCTGGCTCCTAAAACCGCTCACCTACCTGCCTGCCTGATCGCCCCTAACCACTCTGCCTGCTGGCCTGCTTGCCCCCAACTGCCCCCCCCGCTGGCCTTCTCACCCCCAACTGCCCCCCCCCCCGCCAGCCTGCTCGCTCCCAACTTCCCCCCCTGCCGGCCTGCTCGCCCCAAACTGCCCCCCCAAGCCTGACTGCCCCCAACTGCCCTCCCCTCCTGGCCTGATCGCCCCTAACAGCCTCTGCCTCGGCCCTGGTGTCATGGCTTTGTCCAGAAGGACGTCCAGAAGTTCTCCCGGAAGGTCTCCCAGTCTAATTAGCATATTACCCTTTTATTAGTATAGAATATCTCACTATTTTTTTCTGCCTTTCCCTCACCACCATCCCAACTTACCCAAAAGAATGTAAGCATCATAAAAATGGGGACATTAAGTGTTCACAACTCTATTACTCAAAGAACACACTGAATGAGCTTTCAAATGTTTATAACGTAAATAAATCTTCAAAAGTGAATTATTTGGTTGAAGCATTATCCTGTATACCCACCTAAAGATTGCAGTTGGATTCCCGGTCAGGACACATACCTAGGTTGCAGGTTTGATCCTAGTTGGGACATGTACAGGGACAACTGATTGATGTTTCTCCCTTTCTCTCTCTCCCCCTACCCTTTTTCCTCTCTCTAAAAATCAATAAACATATCCTCCAGTGAGGATTTTTTTTAAGAGAGAAAAAAGTGAATATTCCAAAATAAGAATGTATTTCTATTTATTAGTCTTTTTTTGTCTTTCAGTAAAAAAATTTTTTCCCTAATCCTCACTGGAGGATATGTGTTTTTTAAAATTGATTAGAGAGAGAAGGGAAGGAAGGAGGGAGGGAGGAAAACATTGATGTGAAAGAGAAACATTGTTCAGTTGCCTTCCGAATGCACCCCAACCAGGGGTCAAACCTGCAACCTAGGCATGTGCCCTGACCGGGAATTGAACCCACAACCTTTTGGTGCACAGGACAACAGTCCAACCAACTGAGCCTCCCAACTAGGGCTTAAGTTTTCTTTATATGGGTCTTATATATCTCACTTTATTTTATGAGTAAAATGGTTTTTTTCTTACACTTTTGATAAAATGCAATGATTTGTATATGCTACTCTTGTATCCAGCCACATTTATCTGGGTAAGGAAGTCTTCCTTCCATTTCTAGATTATTATGCTTCAAAATAAGCACAAGCTACCCTTAACCTACTTCTGGGCTCCTATCATATCTACTTTTTTCCTACTATACTTGTTACAAAATAACTTTTCATCATTCTGAGCATACCATGCCTTTGATGTTATTCTGACACAGGGCTGAAATAAGGAAAATTAGAGTGAGACCATGCTCTAATTTATTTTGCAGCCAAAGCTTAAGAAAATTCTTACCAAGGTATATAACTGTTTTCAAATTGCAGGTAGCAATCTATTAGTAGATCATGGCCATCATTTAAAAAAGCTAATCTGAAGAATATCAGCATATATCACACAAAGTATGCTAAATTCTGCTTTAAAAAGTTTTTAAAAAATATATTGATTTCAGAGAGGAAGGGAAAGGGAAAAAGAGATAGAAACATCAATGATTAGAGAGGATCACTAATCAGCTGCCTCCTGCATGAAACCCGCAACCCTCATAGGTCGAAGCTCAACCACTGAGCAACACCAGCCGGGCTTAGAAATTTTTGTTATATATAAATGTATAATGATGAAAAATGTACTTATTAAGAGTCAGTAAAAAATACTGGAAATACAATGACATATGAGATGTACTGAGGAAGAGAAATGAGGCCACTAACGTAGACAAGAAAAGGAAGAGAGTTCTGTGGAAAAATTACAGACTTCCTCCTTCTCCCATGAAATAAGACAAAACTAAACTATTTGAAAAAAAGAAATCATATTTGTTTTACCCACTTTATTCAAGATAATTTTCTGAGAAATTAAATATTAAAACTTGGAATGTTTTGCTTTCAAGTTGCATTACAAATAATTCTTACCTTGCTCTCTCTTTCTAATTCACTTCGCAGCCATTCAAAGTCACTGTATCTTCTTCTAACTGTAGATTCCTTCAGCTTGAAAATAGGCAGATTTGTCTGAAACAGAAAAGGTCACTCCTAAATTGAAGCATATTACAGGGACTTTCAAATAAGGAGTGGTGAGATCTGTTTGTCAAATTAATAATATGGCAAACCTGGTTACCTTAAGATAAGAAAATCACAAAGTTATTAAGGTGTCATTTTATCTTTAACAAAATAAAACTTAGCTGTTAAAAAAGTATGTTATTTACACTACAGTACACTTTCTATATGCACATTTGCACATATACTATTGGATGTCATTCTGTCTGAGGTTAGTTATATAAACAAAGGCCATTTTTTCTATTTCAGTGATTTATAAAAAAATGTCAACTGAACAGGAGTGAAGATAAAGCTAGCTGATTGCAATCCAGTTTAGATAGCACCTCAGAATATAATGCTCATTAGAGAAATAGACTTTAACTACTTCAAAATGAAATACAAAATATTTTATTATTACTAGATTAGATGTTGCATAATGGAAGAAATAAAGGGTTATTCTTAATGATCTTTAAAAATGCCAAAAAATCACTCTTAACACTAGTAGGTAATCAGGAGCCAGACACTTTAGATCAGGTTCACAGATCCAGAGCTTTACAGGCTGAGGGGAAAATTAACAATGGGAAACACAGTGCCCAGTACTGGGAGGTTACATCCGAATGGAAGAAAACTTTTAGAGACTGCAAAGATCACTTCTGTCACCTTCTAAGTTTAAAGTCACAAAAAAGACATCTGTTATCTTTTACTGATCCCTAAAAAAAGAGAGAACATAGTACCAGATCCAATAAAAAGTGGTTTATGATTAAGGACAATTAGTAGAAGCTGTATAGCATCACAATTTTATTATCAACTAGAGGCCCAGTGCATGATTAAATCATGCACGTGTAGGGTCCCCTAGGCCTAACCTGCCATCCAGGCCATATCCACTGCCCCACAAAGCCTAGCACGCTCCGCGGACACTGCTAGCAGCCTGTTCCCCGCTTTTGATGGCAGGGGGTCCGCTGGTGCTGGAGCGGACACACAGCTCCCCGCTTTCGATCGCGGGGGAGCTGGCTGTCTGTCCGCTGGTGCACCAGGCCTTTCAGAAGCCTGTGCGGCGGAGGCTTTCGAAAGGCCTGGTGCCGGAGCGGACAGACAGCCAGCTCACCTGCTTTCGCTCCCCGCTTTTGATGGTCCGCAGCAGGACGTGGGCTCGCTGCCCCAGAGGCCCCTTCTGTGCCGCAGAACCACCATGGCGCAGACGCTGAGCTCACGCCGCCGCTGGTGACGTGAGCTCAGCGTCCCGCCGGCCCAATCGGCCACCCCGGCCACCCCGAGTCCGCCCCTGTGCCTCCCGCTGGCCCAATCGTGGGTGTAGTGGAGTGATGGTAATTTACATATTACCCTTTTATTATGTAGGATAATTTTTTTTTAAAGAATAAATTTTATGAGCCCTCATTCACTGCTGGTGGGAATGTATACTGACACAGCCTCTATGGAAAACAATATGGCAAACCCCTCTTCTGGGTATCTCCCCAAAAATTTGAAAACATTTGTTTGTTAAAATATATGTACCCCTATGTTCATTGCAGCATTTTTCACAGTGGCCAAGACATGAAAACAACCAAAGTGTCCTTCAATAGATTGTTGGATAAAGAAGATGTGGTACATATATACGATGGAATATTACTCAGCTATAAGAAAAGATAAAATACTACCATTTGTAACAACATGGATAGAATTTGAGAATATCATGCTAAAAAAAGTCAGACAGAAAAAGTCAAGAACCATGATTTTCCCTTTTACCCTACTACCTTTCTCCCACCCCCTTTTCCCTCTGGTAACTACCATACTGTTGTCTGTGTCTGTGAGTTTTTGTTTGTTTGTCTTGTTTGTTCATTTGTGTGTTTTTTTTAGTTTTATTGATTTCAGAGAGGGAGAGGGAGAGAGATATAAACATTAATGATGAGAGAGAATCATTGACCGGCTGCCTCCTGCACGCCCCCTACTGGGGATCCAGCCCACAACCTGGGCATGTGCCCTTGACTGGAATCAAACCCGGGACCCTGCAGTCTGCAGTCCGACACTATCCACTGAGCCAGACTGGCTAGAGCTTGTTTGTTCATTTGTGTTTTTTTAATTATTATTTTATTTATTTTTAATTCTTTATTGTTTAAAGTATTACATATGTCTTCTTTTCTGTCCCTTGACCTCTCCCCAGCCACTCCCACCCCCCTGTTCATTTGTTGTTTTCAGTTTTATATCCTACATATGAGTCAAATACAAGATGATGGAGGGAGATGTGACTTTGGGTGGTAAACACGCAATGCAATATACAGATGATGTATCACAGAATTGTGCACTTGAGAGTATATAATTTTATTAACCAATGTCACTCCAATAAGTTTAATTTAAAAAAGAATAGATTTTAAAATGCACATAATATCACAATGTTTGTAGGGAACAGAATTACCTAACACAATTAATGCCATATCATACTGAAAATGATACTTAATACTACAGCTGATCCCTGAATGACACAGGTTTGACCTGCAAGGTTCCAATTAGGCTTGGCTTCCCCCCCCCCCCCTTTTTTTTAAAAATTTTCTTTTTTTAAAGCATTGGTTTTTTGTTTTTGTTTTTTAAATGTTTTTTATTGACTTCTTAGAGAGAGAGAGGAAGGGAGAGGGATACAGAGTAATAGAAACATCACTGAGAGAGAAACATCAACATTGTCCCCTGCTGGGGATCAAGCCCACAACCTGGGCATGTGCCCTGACTGGGAATCGAACCAGTAACCTCTTAGTGCATGAGTCAACACTCAACCACTGAGCAACACTGGCCAGGCATTTCCTCCCCCCAATAAATATATAGAAAAATTTTAATGAGTTCTGCAATAATTTGAAAAAATTTACAAGCCTTGTATTGTAGCCTAGAAATATGAAAAATATTTTTAAAAGTTAGATACACTATGAATGCATGAAATAGATATAGATACTAGTCTATTTTATCATTTTACTACCATAAAATATCTACAAATCTATTGTAAAAAGTTAAAACTTACACACTTACAGACCATACATAGCATGCCACTGGCTGTTGAGAGAAATGTAAACAAATGTAAAGATTAAACATAACTGCATAAAATTAACTGTAGTAATACTGTGCTACTGCAATAATTTCATAGTGACCTCCTGTTGTATCAACTATACTAGGCTACCCTAAAATATTTATATGCTTCTTTGTTATCAATTCATGAAACTTTACCTGTAAAAAAATATGAATTTCTTTTTCGCAGTATCTTTACATTTTTAATATCCAGTATGAGTAATACATGTAATACCTATAGTGTTTTGTATTAGATAAGGCAATATTGATGCAAGTTGTGACAGATGATTCATTGCTAAACAAATGACACGAACTTACGGTATTGATAAACACAGCCCAGTACTGTAAATGTAGTTTATTGTCCTTATGATGTTCTTAGTAACATTTTCTTTCCTCTAGCTTACTTTATTGTAAGACTATAGTATATAATACATATAACATACACAACATGTGTTAATAGTCTACTTATGTTATGGGTAAGGCTTCCAGTCAACAGTAGGCTATTAGGAGTTAAGTTTTAGGGAAGTCAAGTTGCAGGAGGATTTTTAACTGCATGGGGGGTTAGCACCCCAACCCCAGTGCTGTTCAAGAGTCAAATGTATATACTTTCAGATTATAATTTGTCCTTAATTCAACCTTTGCACTTATAGAACTATAAACTGTTTTAGAACTGAAAAGAAAAAAAGTTAAGTGCCACTAAAAGAAAAGACTGCCTTCTTATTTTGTATACAAATCATTATATAAAATTCACTCGTAAGAAAATTCCAATCATTTGTTAAACTTAATGCCACTGGTAATTGTCATTCAGCTAAAGAGAAGCTTTTTATTCAGGATCTTAAACCCACTTTGTAGTGGTCTAAGCTTTTTCTAAAGTGTATTAACTTCTCTATGTTGTATACCTTATAGCTTGGAATCTTCTACTGATGCTATTGGGCATAACACTGTATAGATTTCAAGCATGAAACCAAATCTCACAAGAGGTTTAAAAGCACTTGAATTTTCTTTCCCAGGTAACCACAACATTTGTTCATTGTATTAATGACTAAGAGCAAATTGCACCTAACAAGACTCTTATTATACTAAAAGTCAAGCTTATATTTAGAGACGCTGGCTTGCTGTACAGAGAGGTATTCTCATTCCCCACAGGGAATAAAATTAGGTCCCCTGGAGAGCAGGATGATAATTCCCAGAAAGAAAGCACTGGATTATTTCTCTCTAATTTCACTCATTGGCTTTT
This sequence comes from Cnephaeus nilssonii, assembly GCF_951640355.1. Classification (NCBI taxonomy): domain Eukaryota; kingdom Metazoa; phylum Chordata; class Mammalia; order Chiroptera; family Vespertilionidae; genus Cnephaeus; species Cnephaeus nilssonii. The sequence goes on along the minus strand of NC_137080.1, from coordinate 38,256,633 downwards.
TAACCAAGTTCACCCTTCCGCATTAAAATATTAAGTCTTTGTAAGTGTCTACAGGTAGAAAGGCCTTTACAGAATTGAGTGTTTTATGCAGGTGAGATTTTACATTTTGAATTCCCTCCTCTCAAATTACTTTACAAAGGGGATTAGCTGCTCTCTTTATTCAGTATGTTAAGATCAAGCTTGTGAAAAGAGTTCCCTAAGAATTTTCATACTTCTGGGTACGGAAGTCTATAAAGTTAATCTCTGAAACAACATATCAAGCTTACAGGTACAATGTTGAGGGAAGAGTGCCAATCTGGCTCATTTTACCTCCCATTTTCCCTTTTGAACTTTTGACACAATCATGATTATATCTGATTCACTTTAATAGTAGGGGAGTGGGAGGGAGAAAAAAATCCAATCCTTTCTATGATTAGCTAATAGTTTGACAGATTATACATTAAAAAAGGATCATGGTTAGTTTAAAGAAAATTCTTTTATTTAGTTTTCTCAGCTGGCTATGATTTCTCTTTGTATAAAGACTGCCATACTTTTGATAGTCACATCAAGTAATTCTTAATATTATTTGTTCACTACTTTAGAGCAGGGGTCCTCAAACTTTTTAAACAGGGGGCCAGTTCACTGTCCCTCAGACCGTTGGAGGGCTGGACTATAGTTTTAAAAAAACTATGAACAAATTCCTATGCACACTGCACATATCTTATTTTGAAGTAAAAAAACAAAACGGCAAAAACATGTGGCCCACGGGCCGTAGTTTGAGGACCTCTGCTTTAGAGTGTAAGTTTGCCTGTCAATGTCTTCCTGATCATCACAAGGAATTTCAATTCAACTTGATCAAAATACAAATGGAAAACGAGCAGGTTTTTTGTTTAAGCCAATGAACTATCACCACTGATTACAAACTCTTATGACTGGTCACTTTCAACTTAACACTTATAAAATGTTCTACGTTGGTTTTTGGTTTTTGGTTTTAAAGAAAGAGGAGTAAGGATAATAATTCTTTCCAACAGTTTTGGGAGGATTCAACTATTATTACATTCTGGGAGCATCTATACTATAGTGCTAGGTAAGGTGGGGAATATAAATTTATGTGCTTAAAAATACCATACATAATCAACAAAAATAAAGTTGAAACACCAAAAACAAATAAATATCTGCAACATAAAACAAAGAGGTAATTTCATTAAAAGGTAAAGAAGTTAGAAAACAATGAAAGAAAAAGATGAATAACCTGACAAATAAAATAGGCAGAACACAGAAAAATGAATGGCCAATAACACCCAACTTCACTCACACAAGAAATGCCAGTTAAAACAGTAAGATCCCATTTTCATATATCAAACAGGCATGCATTAAAATTTAATTCCCGGTGACAGTAAGGGTAGAGAGATAAAAACAACTAAAAACACCTGCTAATGCCCAGCTTGTGTGGCTGTGGTTGAGCCTTGACCCATGAATCAGGAGGTGTTGGTTTGATTCCTGGTCAGGGCACATGCCTGGATTGTGAGCTGGATCCCCAGTAGGGGGCATGCAGGAGGGAGCCAACTGAGTCTCTCTTGTCACTGATGTTCCTATCTCTCTCCCTCTCCCGGCCTCTCTCTGAAGTCAATAAAAATATATTTTTTTAAAAGTCATTAAAAAGAAAAATAAATAAATAAAAATACGTGCTAATGGTAGTGAAAACTTGGCACAACCTGTAAGGAGGCCATTTTGGTGACATTTTCACCCCTTTTTTTAAAAAAAGTTATTTTTCAATTAGAGTTGACATACAGTATTAGTTTCAGGTGTAAAACATAGTGAGCAGACACTGACATGCCTTATAAAATGATCACCCTGATAAGTCTAGTAGCCATATGACACCAAGCATAGTAACTACATTACTGAGTATACTCCCTATGTTGTACTTTACTCCCCCATATCATTCCTTTAAATGCATATATCTTTTGAGCCAAGAAGTTCACTAAGGATTAATCCTACAAATATTTCCACATGCAAAAAGATATTGGTGCAGAGGTTTACATTAGCAGTGTTTATGTAATAGCAAAACAACACTAAAAAACCTAATTAAATTCTTACAATCGTAAAATGAAATTTTATATAGCTTTTACAAAATATAACATTTATAACATCTAAAATATGGGACACAAAGTTAAAAGAGCAAAAATAAGTCAATCAAAAATCTCTACTCCATATCCTACCTCAACTACTAAAATCAAAGACATCAGTGGTTCTTCAACCTGGTAAACTTCAAAATTACCTGAGTAGCTTAAAACAATTTCTGAAGTGGAAGTATAACACAAATATAGAAAAGTGCACAAATACATTGAGGTACAGCTCAATAAGTTTTCAATGGTAATAATCTGGGTAGTCATTAATAATAATAAAAAAAAGTCCTGAGTCCTACCTCAGATCTCAGATCAACTAAACCAGCTTTTAGTGGAATGGGCTCTTTAAAAAGAGTTCCCCAAATCTAAGTAACAAACTGATGAATGTAGTGAATCCAGAGACATGGAAGCATGGAACAAAGTGCAGAATCTCGGAGGGAAGGCAGGGGAGGGTGGGTGGGTAGGAAGTAATCAACCAAGAACCTTGTATGCATATATGCATGGCCCATGGCCACAGACAATTGGGGCAGTGAGGGCCTGGGGCAGGGTGGGGGCGGCTGGAGGGGGTCAATGGGGGAAAATGGGACATATGTAATACTTTCAGTAAATTACTTTTCAAAAATGCTTGGTGAACAAACATTCTGGAAAATAAAATAAAAATAAAAAGAGTTCCCCAGATGATTTATACACAAGTATAGAAATTATTACCATACCACATCAGACTGGTTCAAAGATCATACAATAAGCAGCTAAAGCAGTGCTTAGGAGGAAATGTATAGCTGCAAATGTCCACATTGAAAAAGAAGTATATCTCAAATGAATAACCTAACCTTCCACCTTTGGAAACTAGAAAAAGAACAAGCAAAACACAAAACAAGTAGAATGAAGAAGTAATAAAGTTCAGAGCAGAAATAAATGAAATAGAGCAGGCGTCCTCAAACTACAGCCTGCGGGCCACATGCGGGTGTTTTTGCCGTTTTGTTTTTTTACTTCAAAATAAGATATGTTCAGTGTGCATAGGAATTTGTTCATAGTTTTTTTTAAACTATAGTCCGGCCCTCCAACGGTCTGAGGGACAGTGAACTGGCCCCCCCTGTTTAAAAAGTTTGAGGACCCCTGAAATAGAGACTAAAAATAACAGAGAAAACATAGATGTAAAACACTCAATGCTCGAATTAAAGAAACAGGAGACTAATCAAATTTGAGATTATTTTTAATATACTGTTTTATAAAACTTTTGACACAATAGTCATACTATTCCTTTTATAGGAGAAGAAAATCAAAGTTAGTAACCCTACTAACTCTCATTCTTACTTTAAAATCTCAGAGATTCATTCAGTATATGAGTATACACTTTCTAATATTCCATATTATAGTGGTTAAGAGCTCAGTCTTTGTCTAGGGTTAAATTCCAGCAATACCACTTAGCTATGTGAGTTGGGCAACTTAATCTCCCTGTTTCTTAATTTGCTCATCTATAAACTGGAAATAATAAATAGTGTGGAAAGTATATAAAATTAGATGGTTTAGAAGTTAAATTAACCTAGATGATTTCTTTTCTACTACTTAGGAAATCATATAAATATCTTGAAATAAATAAGATCTGTAATGCTGGGAAACTATATTCTTATAATCCTATCTCATACAGTTGTTGTCTTGATAAAATGAGGTAATACATAAAACATTCTTAGAACTATACCCATCACACAATAATTGCATCGTAAGTCTTAAGTTATTTCTTTGTTTTTCTTACATTACCCATTTTGTGTCTTTTTAAAAACTTAGCAAAAAGTTCTAATATTATAACACTCTCCTTATACTTTTAACCAATTCTTATTGTGATGTTTACTTTGTATATCTTCTACCGTTATTTTTGCTAAACCATTTGAGAGTAAACTGCAGACATTATAACCCCTTACCACTAGGTCCTTCAGTGTGCATTTCCTAAGGACATTCTCTTGTATATCCACAGAACAAGGACCAAATACAGCACATTAAATGCTGACATACAGCCCATATTAAAATTTTACCAGTTGTCCCAATAGCATCCTTCATAACTCTTAAAAAAACAGAATCCCTTTAAGAATCAAGCACTCATTGTCTTTTTAGTCTCCTCCAATCTAGAACAGTTCTCCTGCCTTTTAGCCATGCAAGACATGAACAATTTTAAAGAGTGCAGGCCAGACATCTGTGTTTGTTTCCTCATGACCAGCTTCATGTTCTGCATTTGGGGCAGGAATGTTCCTAATGCAGGAATGTTGGCCTTCTCAGTGTATCACATCAGATGGCATATTGTCCTATTACTGAATCACTTTGTTAAGGTTAGGTAAGCCAGGTTTTTCCAAAATGAAGTTACCTTTCTTCCTCTTTATTGTAAGATTTTCTTACTCTTGCACTTGCCCTTTATAATAAAACTGGAGACCTGGTGCACGAAATTCGTGAATGGACAGGGTCCCTAGGTCTGGCTGGCGATCAGGGCCAATCTGTGGGGCAACTGGCAGGGCGATCCGGGGGGCCCTGCTGGCACCCCGCCTTGGCTGGCCTGAGGCCTGGGGGCAGCTCCTGCATTGAGTGTCTACCCACTGGTGGTCAGTGCGTGTCATAGCGACGGGTCGTCGTTCCACCGTTTGGTCGATCTGCGTATTAGGCTTTTGGATTTAGTGCTATTTGGAATTTACTCAGCTAAATTTAAAACTTACAGAATGAGCCCTAGCCGGTTTGGCTCAGTGGATAGAGTGTCGGCCTGCAGATCCATGGGTCCCGGGTTCGATTCTGGTCAAGGGCATGTACCTCAGTTGCAGGCTCCTCCCCAGCCCGGGCCCTGGTCAAGGCTCGTGCAGGAGGCAACCAATCGATGTGTTTCTCTCACATCAATGTTTCTCTCTTCTTTCCCTCTCTTTTCTACTCTCCCTAAAATAAATATCCTCAGGTGAGTATTTAAAAAAATAATAATAAGATAAAAATAAAATTAAATTAAAAAAAAAACACCTTACAGAATGAAGTTTTAAATTTAAAGCTTCTTGGAAAATTCACATTTTTAGGTGAAGTTATTTGCCTGATTTAACCATTAGGAGACTGGCTTATTGTAGGAAAGCTCTACTCTGCCAAGTACAGTGTGAAAATGCAAAACCAGAAGAGGACTTATACTCTACATGGCTAAGATGGAGCCAAGAATAGTTGTACTTGCCCTAGGAGAAATTCACGGCACCTCTCAAGCTTCTGTGCATCTTGCCTTTTCATTTCCAAGAGGAGGATGCATTTTGAGTAGCTCATGAAGGTGATGGACTGTTTATGTACCTGAGATGTTCAGAAAACTAGAAAAGAACAAGACTAAAAATCCGAAGAAGACAGTTCAATATTATTTTGTTACTGTACACTTGTTCTAATCATGTACCAGAAACAAAGCTCCAAAAAAATGAAATGTTATAAGAGGTCTGTATGATGCCTGATACCCTTAAACCGCTATTTTAAATTAAAGGGAAACCAGCCATTTCCCACAAAGTATTACTAGTCACATGGAGTAAAATCATCAGGAATCCAGACATTATATGAGAAAAGAACAGATTTCTGAAGCCATGTTACAGAGCTCTAAAACAAGTGCTCCCTTCACATCTAAGCGGAGGAAACTGCCACATTATTAGTCTCCAAAGAACTGAGTCTTACACACTTACACAGGCTGACCTATTAAAGTCAGCAGCTCACAGATACCCTATATGTAACCCGATTATCACTGATAGCTAAGCAGAAAACCAAGCCTCATAATGTGATCACCTGAATATAGCTTAACAAAAGATATTAGAAAAATGTTTACTAGGTGTTTCTAGTATTTCTTCAGATAGTGTCACGTGTACATTTGAAAAGAGAGACTGGCAACGACATCAAAAGTATACTCAATAGACCATACTCTATTCAACCAATCCTAAGAGATGTAAATGGATGCCCCACTACAGTTCTCATTAAACGGTTGCATTTCTCCAAATATCTACATCTAGAGATAAAGGATAAGCTGAGAAGTGCTTAAGCTATTACCTCTCCCTTCAGTACTTTTGATACTTGTTTTACCCAATCTGGAACAGCATGAATAACTGGAGATATGGTTTATAACCTAGATGAACTCTAAATATGTCTGGGGAGAAGTCATTTAAGTGAAGAATAAGCTTTTAGTCTGGTGAACCTTTGAAATGTAGATTGTCACTAAGCCAAGGTATTTGGTTTAGTTTTGTAAAAAAAAAAAAAAAAAAAAGGACATGGCTTTCCAGTGATACAATTTCCCGCTATTTTAGAAGAAGTATCCTTTATGGTATAATTTCCAAAACAATAGAGAAGAAATTATCTAGATTGGTTTAATGCACGAACCAAGTAATTCCATATACTTTTCCTTCTTTGTCCATATTCTTCATTTGTGAATTGGCAACAAGACTCATTTACAAGCTCATGCAAGGTTTTTCAATGAGCAACCTTTAATGGACTTGTGGAATAACAATTCTACTGTAAGGCAAAATTCACTCATATTTGCTTATGAATATTTACTTAATCCTACAGATTTCTCCAGATATAACTGAACTCTGTCGGGGACCATAGACTTTACATCCAACCGGGACCGTTCTGGACAGGACTGAAGAGAAAAAAAGGTAGTATGCCCTCTAAAAAGCACTATTTTTCTCATCCCAGTTCACTTTAGTTAAGCAATTTCCTAAGGTAATAAATGGTCCTATCAAAAAAATAAGTCTCTAACCTTTGGTTGGATTAAAAGTTGTTCTATCTTAATTGTCACAGAGAACGGGGTCTGTGTGAAGTTGGTGCACACGTTGGAGGTTGTCACAGGGGTCCCAGTGACCAGACTGTGACTACTGACCAGAAACACAGTGAGATGGGGCAAAAAGGTCAAAGAAACTCAATAGAAAAAGCCCTGCCGAAACCGGTTTGGCTCAGTGGATAGAGCGTCGGCCTGCGGACTCAAGGGTCCCGGGTTCGATTCCGGTCAAGGGCATGTACCTTGGTTGCGGGCACATCCCCAGTGGGGGGTGTGCAGGAGGCAGCTGATCGATGTTTCTCTCTCATCGATGTTTCTAACTCTCTATCCCTCTCTCTTCCTCTCTGTAAAAAATTAATAAAATATATTTAAAAAAAAGAAAAGAAAAAGCCCTGTGTACACTGATCCCTTCATATATGACCCCCCTGTATATTCGAGGCCAATATAACTTATAATCAACTAAAGACAAGACAAACAAGTCAACTTCAATTCCAGGTAGTTTGAGTCTAAGATTTTAAAATATATTTTTATTGATTTTAGAGAGGAAGGGAGAGGGGGAGAGAGATAGAAATATCAATGATGAGAGAGAACCATTGATCAGCTGCCTCCTGCAAGCCCCCTACTGGGGGCCAAGCCCACAACAGAGCATGTGCCCTTGATCAGAATCGAACCTAGGACCCTTCAGTCCACAGGCCAATGCTCTATCCACTGAGTCAAACCAGGTAGAGCTTGAGTCTAACATTTTAATTCAAATAGCTCCATTTGGCTAAAGGTTACTATATTAGACCAATTTTAGACAAAGGCAGATCAAAAGCTCTAGAGTAAGGCAGATTAAATAACATTTTTTCCTAAATAATCCACTTAACTATATTCAGAACTGATAACCTAATTCAACTTACAAAGCTCTTCTTAATTTTATGAATGTTTTGTCATATTCTACAGTTATAATTTTTCTACTATGCTCCCTTAGTTTTGACATTCTTTTTTTAAAAAACAAAACACATATTTTTATTTATTTCAGAGAAGAAGGGAGAGGGAGAGATAGAAACATCTGATAAGAGAGAATTATTGATCAGCTACCTCTTGCTCGCCCCTCAATGGGGATCGAGCCCGATACCTGGGCATGTGCCCTAATGGAGAATCTCCTGGTTGATAGGTCGATGCTCAACCACTGAGCAACACGGCCAGGCTGCTTTTGACATTCTTGAATACTTTTCATATAGAAGCTCTGGATGCCTTACATACTTGATACAGATTTTTATATACTTCATCATCTTTTCTTAAGTTGGATTTTTAAAATCTGTCTTATCAGGAAAAAAAATACAGAACAAAAAAAAAACATATTTTCCGTGTATAAGATGCTATTTTTTTCTAAAATTGTTAGACTGAAAATTGAGGGGCATCTTATACACGGAAGTCAGCTGAGGAGGGAGCCACACCTGCATGTAGCTGCCCATACCTTGTCAAATAGACTTCCTGCAATCACGAGCCTTATTGTTACTGACATCAGCTGATGCCATAATTGGAGGTGGAGGTGGAGAGGGCACAGATGCAACAGGGACCAACCAGAGCGTTCTGAGCCCATAAAGATGTCAAAAAATAAAAAGATAAATACTGGTAAGCAATTGTCTTACTCTGCAAAATTCAAACTGAATGTAATCAGCTATGCAAAAGAGCATGGATACAGAGCTGCAGAGAGACAATTTGGACCTCCTCCCAGTGAGTGTATGATCAGACAGTGGAGGAAACAGGAAGAACAACTCCTTAAGATGCCAAAAAAGAAGAAGGCCTTAAGAGGAAAACCAACAAAATGGGTAAACTTGGAGCAGAGCCTTAAGACTTAGATTATGGAGCAGCGCCAGAGTGGCTTATGTATATCAACCAAGCTTATTCAATGTCAGGCAAGAATGTTTGCAAGTGAAATGAACATTGTTGATTTTACAGGAAAGACAAAATGGTGCTTCAATTTCATGAGGAGAGAAGGGTTGGCCATGAGAACATGAACAAAGTTAGCTCAGAAAATGCCACCAGTTTATGAGGATGACCTCACATATATAGACAGTGACTCAGAAGACAGCAGTGATACAACAGAAGTTGAAGAAATTGATATGACTGGGACTAACAGTGATGAAGAAGAGAACAGTGATGCAACAGAGGCTGAATAAGGTGCTATGCCGCATAATATCATAGTACTGGTATGTAAACATTACCTGCGGTAATTACTAAATAAAAATGTGTTCTGTTTTATATTTAAAATAGTGATTTCTTAATTTTGGGTTGGAAAAGTGGGGGCCGTCTTATACACAGAAAAATAGGGCAAATAAATAAAGCACACACACAAAAAGATAAAATCTGTCTTATCACAAATGGATGTGGACATTTTAGAAAACAATGTTCTTGCTCATTTTAAATGACTGCCTGAAGTTAAGATGGAGGTTCCTTCTCAAAATTCGAAAAAGTACTGTGACATCAGAAGAAATTGTGAAGTTATACATTTACGGACAGAAATACTTAAGTATATTTTAGACTTTGAGCCCTAGAATTATAAATTGCAAAAGTCAAGGTACTTTTCTCCGAATGTGTGCAGTGAATGGAAGATACTATACTTCTAAGACCTTATTTGGAATTATGAAGGGTCAAAGGCCTGACAAAGAATGAAACATTTCTAAGTTAAATTTTAATCAAGAGCCCATAACCTAAAGTATTCATCACCTGGTACACATAATTTTACACTTGTCTAGTCTCAGAAGTTAACCCTCTCTCATTCAAGGGCACTAGATCACAACAGAAGCATAAACAACTTTATCAAAGGTTATGTGGTTCTTTCTCTTATATTCAGTGTTTTAGTAATTTTCTCTTTAATTTGGAAAAATAATTCTTTACAGCCTATTAACTTAAGTAAGGCACTCAACTTTTTCCATGAGAAAAAAAAATATCTTTCACACCTTTGGTAAAGCATCTTGGCAGACTAGAAGGAGTGATAATGAGAACCAACAGTACTAGATTATAATGGGAAAGAAGAAAGATAAGGCTGTGGCCTATGACCAAGGATCAGTGTCAGGCTGAAACCAAGTCTCTACTGACTCGCACTCTCTTGGAGTCTAGAGTGTCTCTTTCTGTTGGAAATGATCTTTAAGACAGGAGCATGGTCACTCTTATTACTTTCCTATTGCTGCTGTAGCAAATTACCACAAACTTAGTAGCTTAAAACAACACAAATTTATCTTACAATTTTGGAGGTCAGAAGTCCAAAATGGGTCTCATCTATACTAATAAAAGAGAAGTATGTAAATTGACCATCACTTCACAACACCCACATCTAATCAGGAGTATGCCAATTAACCTGACAAAGATGGTGGCAGCCCCGCACCCTGGCCACTCCGGGCCTCCTCAGGGCCTCCCTGCCATGCTCCACACCTGTCAACTGTTCTTGCAGCCTCCCTGTGGCTCAGCCCCCGGCCTCAGAGGCAACCCTCTGGTGCCTGAGGTCATAGCTCCCGGGGTCTGGCGTCTCCCTCTACCCCACCCCTGCCCTGCTGCTCTGGTAAACAAAACCCTAGCGTTGGAGCAGCCCTGCGGGCGTGGACACAGACGCACACAGTAGCTTGCTCAGTGCACAGTTAGCACGCCCCAGGAGCCCCGGGCCAGCCAAGGGGCGATGGTGGCGGCCATGGCTGCAGCGGCAGGCGGCTCAGCTTTGTTTTGAATAGATGAAAGAGGCCACCTACACAATAACCCAAATTATCAGATCTCCCTCCTCCCTATCTCACCAAATCCAGAAGGAAGGGGCGATGCTTGTGGAGGGAGGACGGGCGGGTAGGAGGCGAAGGGCGGAGGAGGAAGAGGATGAGGAAGGGGGCCAGGTGCATCCCACTTTCACAATGGGAGAGTGAAACGCACTAATGCACCCCACCTCTCCAGTCCTCCCCGCCTGCCTTGCACCCCTCACCTCTTCCCCTCCATGCCTTCCCTGGAGTGCCAGCGCTGCACAGAGGAACTCTCTGGAGAGAGAGGGCAAGGAGGAAGCGGCGTCGGAGTGCACAACGCTTGCCACCCCCACCGCCACTGCACAGGCTGCTGGAGTGAGCCCACCACCTGCTGGCTGCCAGGGGAAGAAAGGCCTACTCTTGCACGAGTCTTCGTGCATAGGGCTTCTAGTTGGGCTATATCAAGGTATCATCAGGGCTGCATCAGGGAGAATGTGTTACGTGGCCTTTTCTAGCTTCTAGAGCTGGCTGCATTCTTTGGCTCATGGCCCTCTCCTCCATCTACAGTCAACAATGACAGCACTCCAACCTCTGTGTCCACTGCCACACTTCCTTCTAAGGCTGACTCTCCTATCTCTTTCACTTACAAAGACCCTTGTGATTACACTGGGCCTAACCAGATAATACAGAACAATGTGCTCATCTCAAGACCCTAAACTTAATCACACATTTGAAGTCACTTTTGCTATGTAAGGTTCAGAGGTTTAGGAAGTGGATATCTTTGGGGAGTCATTATTCTGCCTACAAAGTCACCCAAGTCACAAGTACCACCACCAACCATGGCATTTGGACATTCCTAATAAGTAATGTTGTCACAAATTCTTTGAAGCTCCTTCCTTTCAAGAGATGGAGTATATTTCCCCACCCCTTGAATCTGGACTAGCCTTATGACTTGCTTTGACCAACAGAATGTGGTAGAAGGGATAAGCAAGTTTCTGAGCTGAAAACTCAGGTCTCAAAACTTCCATCTTCATCCTCTTCGAATGCTATTCTAAGATTGCCATATAAGGAAGTTAGTCTAGCTGACTGGAGAATGACAGGCTATGTGGAAGAGAATAAGGCAATCCAAGTGAGAGCCAGACATGCCAACTCTCCAGCTAAAGACAGGATTCTGGTCAAGATGGCGGTGTAGGTAAATGCAATACTCGAATCCTCCCATAGCCACAACAAAATTACAATTAAACTACAGAACAACCATCATTCAGAATCACCTGAAATCTAGTCAAATGGAAGTCCTACAATTAGGAATTTGAAGCGACATCGAGACTGGTGAGAGCAGTGGAAACACAGACTGGGCTGGCCATACAACCATGTGTGGTGGTTTAAAATTGGGAAGGATATCTTGGCTGCAGAAGTCCCCTGAGGAGGGGTCCCAGCCCCAAAAGAGGCCTCCCAGTCCAGGGTTCCAGAGCCAGGAAGAGAAGTCCACATAACTTCTGACTGTAAAACCCAGCAGGGATTGTGGCTGAGAGAGACAGAGGGCTGCTGGAGTCCTAGGGCATTCCTCTTGAAGGGCCCAAGCATGGATTTACTCTGACTCACTCCCTCTGAGCTCCAGCGCTGGGGCAGTAGCTTGAAAGGAACCAGGGATATAATGGGAGTAAGTGAATGGTCTGGCATCAGGGCAAGAGTAAGGGAGGCAGCTTTCTGCCAGACAAAAGTGCTGGCAGAGGCCATTGTTCCTTTTCTGAATCCCCACCCCCATTGAGCCAGCATGTAGGCACCAGATCTAAGTCTCCATCAACCTGGCTCACACTGTTCGCCCAGCCCTAGTGATTCCCTGAGACCCTGTCCCACTCAAATTGAGGGCCCACACAAGCCATTTCCAGTCACTTTTCCATACAAATGACCTCTCTTGCTTCATGCTTCAAACTTTCCTACAATCTCTCAAACAAGCAGCATCTGGCCTCTGCCTACCGGCTACCTCTTGCTAAGTGGCTCTAGCAGCAATCAGCCTTGGATGGCAGTTTGGCCTCTTTTGGGCATCTCCAAGCCCAGCACAGGTAGCAGCCATCTGTAGATTGCTCTGTAGCTCATGCCATGTGGCCCCGGGCAGGGTACAGGCAGTGACTGACTTTGCACCTCTCGAGATACACCAAGGCCAGTGCACCATACTGTTGTCCATGTCCATCAATTCTCTTTCTTGCTCAATCCCTCCACCCCCACTCCCTACTAGAGCTGTCTGCCTGTTCTCTATGAGTCTATCTCTATTTTGCTTGGTAGTTCAGTTTGTTCATTAAATTCCACATGAGTGAAGTCAGATGATACTTGTCTTTCTCTGACTGGCTTATTTCACTTAGCATAATGTTCTCCAGGTCTATGCTTGCTGTTGCAAACAATAAAATTTTCTTCCTTTTTACAGCAGAGTAGTATTCCACTGTATAAATGTACCACAGCTTTTTTATCCACTTATCTGACAGACAGACATTTGGGCTGCTTCCAAATCTTGGCTATTGTAAATAATGCTGCAATGAACACAGAGGTACATATATTCTTTTTTTTAAATATATTTTTATTGATTTCAGAGAGGAAGGGAGGAGATAGAAACATCAATGATGAGAGAGAATCATTGATCGGCTGCCTCCTGAATGCCAACTCACTGGGGATTAAGCCTGCAACCTGGGCATGTGCCCTGACCAGGAATCAAACAGCGACCACCTGGTTCATAGGTTTACACTCAATCATTGAGCCACCCCAGCTGGGCAGGGGTACATATATTCTTTTGAATTAGTGTTTCGAGTTTCTTAGAATAAATTCCAGAAGTGGAATCATTGAGTCATAAGGCAGTTCAATTTTCAATTTTCTGAGGTAACTCCATACTGCTTTCCACAGTGACTGCACCAATCAGCATTCCCAACCAACAGTGTGCAAGGGTTCCCTTTTCTCCACATCCTTGCCAACACTTGCTGTTTGTTGATTTATTGGTGATAAAATTTGTACATACTTCTGTTTCCACCTGAAGATAACCAATAATGGCAAGGCAAGACAAGAGTGAGATACTGAGATAACTAAGAACTAGACACAAGGAGGGGAGGCTTTGAGATTCTATCCTATAATAATAAAAGCTTAATATGCTAAGTGCCCGGTCGTCTGTTGAACCAATCAAAGTGTAATATGCTAATGATATGCTAAGGACGCTCAACAGCTCGCTATGACGTGCACTGACCATCAGGGGGCATACAGTCGACCGGTCGACCACCAGAGGGCAGGCGCTCTGACTGGTAGGTTAGCTTGCTGCTGCGATCCGGCCCATCAGGACTGAGTGAGACAGGCTGGACACGCCCTGGAGCCCTCCCATGATCCCTCCCCAGCCCCGATCGTGCACCAGTGGGGTCCCTTGGCCTGGCCTGCGCACTCTCGAAATCCGGGACCCCTCGGGGGATGTCAGAGAGCCAGTTTCGGCCCAAACCTGCAGGCCAGGCTGAGGGACCCCACTGGTGCATGAATTCGTGCACTGGGCCTCTAGTATGTCTTAATATTTTGTTCCTCTATATCAGGGGTGGGGAATGTCTGGCCCATGGGCCATATAAGACCTGTGAAATCATTTGGTCTGGCCCTGCCAAGGCATTAGAGGTGAGTTCATTAAATGTTTGATCAAAAGAGCAGGCTAATTTTTAAGTTGATAATTTTGGATGGCCCAGGAATGATGTTATAAATATCCAAATGGCCCTTGGTAGAAAAAAAATTCTCTATCCCTACTCTATATAGATTAGAATACCCAAACTTACTATAGAACAGAGAAGCTCATACCACAAGGGCAGGAATGAAAAGCAAACAAGCTATAGGGGACAGGGACAGGGGTGGAAATAACTTTAGAAAAGCCAAGGAAATAGAGACACCAGTGACAAAATCAAAGTCTAAAACCAAAGAATTGGAAAGTGATCATTCCAATATTATCTGACACAAAGGGCTTTTATAAAAATTATCTGAAGTCTTCCTAAGATTTTCTGGTAAGAGATAATGATCTCACTTATTTTGGTGACGCAAATTACATACTCCATCAGTTAATGTCACAAACTAAAATGCTGGTCCTAAGTAAAAATGCCCACATAATTTTAAACAGTCACTGAAGGAAAAAAAAAAAAAGTTAATTATCTACTTTCAGTACCTCTAACCTAACTCAGTCCCATGATATACCACTATCAGATATGCCATTTCTTCATGCTTGCCTCCTTTCTCTATTCAACAATATTATTTCTCAGGAAAGGATCAAAATTCATTCACATTTTAAGATTAACAAAACTAAAAAAAAAAAAAAAAAAGATTAACAAAACTAATGAGAGCTCAACTTTATTTCTTCAAAATCTAGTGAACATTCTCAAAACTCTGAAATTTCAGATATCAGCAAAAAAGACGAAAGAATTAGGAGATGATCAGAATGTTGCTAAAGCTACACCTTAAAAAAGCCGATCCCAATCACTCAGTATTTGCTATTGTGGGAAAGCAAAGAACAGTGTCTGTTTTTCCTTTCTTCACATGGCTGCCCAGCTACACTAAATTTTCCAACTTCCTTTGTGGCTACTTGTGTCAATGGGCAGGGTATACCTTTCCCTTGGCTAGAATGTGGATGTAATGTTGGAAGCTGGTGG
Source organism: Cnephaeus nilssonii (assembly GCF_951640355.1). Classification (NCBI taxonomy): domain Eukaryota; kingdom Metazoa; phylum Chordata; class Mammalia; order Chiroptera; family Vespertilionidae; genus Cnephaeus; species Cnephaeus nilssonii. The sequence continues at coordinate 38,241,419 of NC_137080.1, read as the reverse complement.
TGAAGCCACAATACAAGCCATGGATTGCCCCCAAGGCCTCTTCAACGTGAAAAAAAAAACACCTCTATTTTTGAGGTCTCTGTGAGAACAGCCAAAACTATATTCTAATTGATACACATTTTCTAGCAAGCTACAGCCAATGTCACACTTTACAACCATGTCCAAATTCCTAAGTTAAATATTTCTTTAAAGAAGTAGGACTCTGGTTGAAAGCTTTAAGTCATTTATCTAGGGAATCAATAAACAGCAGTAACAAGATTATAATATTGCTTTTTAATGTTCAAAAAATTGCTGGCTCTGCTTACAGGGAAGCAGCATAATATAGTACAAATGTCAAAGTGTCTAAAAACAGTTGAGTGCCTTTTTTTGGGGTAAGCATGATTATGAAGGTGAGCAGAGGAAAATCTCTATTACTACTTGGAATCACCATGATAGCTAAAAGTTAAGCCCTTTTAGACTTTCCACTTTAAAGGTGCAGAGTAGGATTATTAATAAACTGTAAACAGCCTGGCCAGCTGGCTCAGTGGTTGAGCATCCACCTATGAACTAAGAGGTCACAGTTCAATTCCCGGTCAGGGCACATGCCCAGGTTGTGGACTTGATCCCCAGTAGGGGGCGTGCAGGAGGCAGCCAATCAATGATTCTCTCTCATCATTGATGTTTCTATCTCTCTCTCCCTCTCCCTTCATCTCTGGAATCAATAAAAATATGCTTAAAAAATAAAATGTAGATTTTTCTTAAATGAATATATATTTCATCTTTCCTTGACTTCTGGCTTACTTCCATGTTTATTACTTAGGAATATGGACATGGATTGTATAAAACAGGCAAAAAGATCTGGTTTGGCAGAAAATAGTCAATGCCTCCCTTCTTTCATTAAAACTAAGTTGTAGTTCTAGCTGGTGTGCTCAGTGGTTGGAGCATCGGCTGGTGCACTGAAGGGTCTCGAGTTCGACATCCAGTCAAGGGTATGTACCTGGGTTGTAGGTTCGATCCCCAGCCCCAGTCAGGGCACATGTGGGAGGCAACCAATCAATGTCTCTCTCACATCAATGTTTCTCTCTCTGTCTCTCCCCCTCCCTTCCACTCTCTCTAAAAATCAATGGAAAAAATATCCGCAGGTGAGGATTAACAAATAAACAAAAAAATGAGAGGATTTACCCAAAGAAAAATCACCAACACAGGTTTAGAAAGGCAAACACTGTCAAGATGTTACTTTTATTAACCATCTTTGTCATAATTTTATTAGCAAACAGTACTGTTCAGCTTTATATTTTAATATGCCTCAACTTCAAAAGGCTACTTTTGTAACTATGTGAGATGGTAAGTATTAACTAAACTTATTGTCATGATCATTTCACAATACATCATATAGCAAATCATTATATTGTACACCCTAAATACAATGTTATATATCAATTATATCTCAATAAAACTGGAAAAAATACTAGTACAGTAAAATCATAAGAACCATACTTACCTTAAAATATGGAGTATTTTTTCAATATTTTTAAAATCTTAAATGTGAAATTTACTGTTCTAAATGGCATCACAACTTCCACACGGAATCACACAAAATAAAAATGTAAAACGTTAAAGAAAAAAGGTTACTTGATTAAGTACTAGACAAGATGGCTTTTTTTTAAAATATCACATTAGCCTCAATGAAAGTATACTTTCATGCCACGTAGGTTTCTTGATAAGATAATCTAACATTTTAATAACTCAGCTGCATATTAACACAGAAAATGTAGCTAATCACGGACTTTCATTTATTTATTTTTTTGCTTAATTTAGAGAGAGAGAGAAGGAGAGAAAGAGGGAGGGAAAGGAGAAGAGGGAGAGAGGGAGGGAGGAACATGAATTTGTTGTTCTTAGTTATGCATTCATTGGTTGACTCTTGTATGTACCTTCACCCAGGATCAAAAGCACAACCTTGGTGTATCGGGACTACGCTCTAAACCAAGCATGTCAAACTCGCAGCCCACGGGCTGCAATGGTATGTAAAAACGTTTTAATAAAAATTTTGTAACTTAATTTTTACAATATCCTGTTATACATCATTATTAATAATGAACTACAACATTCGATAATGACTGATTACTATAATCGTGTTGCATTCATTTCCCTTACACACCTTACATGCAGGCGCACCATTTCTCTCCACTAATACTAGCAGCGAATATTTTAGCAGCCGACTGCTGCGTCATTAGTCTTGGACCGACTTGTTTGGTGTGCGCAACAGGAAATATTTCACTTTCATAGAACAAGAAAAATAGGTTTGTGTTACTATTATTAATTTGTGCAGTTATTCAGTGTCTGGTAAGTTAATGTTCAAGAAAAAATATTAATTTTTATTCAAATGTTCTATTATTTTATGTTAACAATTACTCATTCATTTTAGCCCTTTGTATTCAACATGTCTCTATGGAAATAAACCTACATTTCTATGAAAATTGAAGCTTTTGTTTTTTGGGGGGCCACATAAACTTAAACCTTGTTTATTTGGCCTGTGTTAGCCTTTGAGTTTGACATGCTTGCTCTAACCAAGTGAGCTACCTGGTCAGGGCTATGCTGATTACTGACTTTTAGAAAATATCTGTATTTAGAAAGAGGTAACCTTTTGGAGACTTGACTTTAAGGAATGAACCACGATGAAATATACAGATGATACTGTACAATAGAAACCTGTGAATTTTATTAATCGACACCACCCCAATAAAGTCAATAAAAATTTTTTTTAAAAAAGAGAAAGAGGTAACATTTGAGTGATTATGTACCAGTCACTGTGCTAAAGGGATTTATGTGCATTATCTCACTTAATCCTATGAGGTAGGCACTATTATTAGGATACCTATTCTACCAAGGGGAAGTAGAGTTTAAATTTTGTATCCTACTCTGCTAATAAATAATAAATCGAGTCTTTGATCTCAGAGCTCAAGAAAGATCCTTAACTTCATTCCTGTTTGAAACAGTTGTCTCTAGGTACAATAGATCTTATTTAAAATCTCCAGAAAATTAAAGTTACATTATAGCGCAAACTTCATAAACGATGACTGAATTTTCCCTTTAGCCTTCTCTTTAATATGCCAAAATAATTCTAGACCCTGAGCTTTCCTAAACTTTAATCATTTATGGTGCTCTCTGCTGTACCTACCCATTAGAACAATTTTTAAAAACATTACCACCACCAATTATTTTCAAAAGCCCAAAGATACTAATCAAGGGATCCTAATAGTCTTAAACACTATCCTCAAACCAAAAGATAAATGGAGATTGGGAAACTTGCATTCTAAAGTGCCACCATCCAGATAAAATTACTCTGTGAATTAGAGTAATTTCAATCAGATTCTATAAAACTGAACATTTTTCTCAAGACCAGAATTAAAGAGTAACTATAATATGGTTTAAGGGCCCAAACTCTGAAACATAAAATGGTTTGCCACATGGCAAATTTAATAGCAAAAGGCAGGTAGCAGAGACTAGGGAGAGCAGCAACAGTGTAGAAAAGTAGTAATAAAAGTCATTACAAAATGATTTACCTGTTCATTTCACTGGCCATTCTGCCTTAATACAAGACTGTACTTGTTCTCAAAAACCATATGCAGCTTAAAATAAGACTAATATCTTACTACATGGTATCCTGAGTTTTAAGTAACATTACATATTATGAGAAACAATGGCATTTTTTTTATTTAATATATATTTTTATTTATTTCAGAAAGAAAGGGAGAGGGAGAGGGAGAGGGAGCTACAAACATCAATGATGAGAGAGAATCATTGATTGGCTGCCTCTTGCACGCCCTCCACTGGGGATAGAGCCTGAAACCTGGGCATGTGCCCTTGACAGGAATGGAACGTGGGACCCTTCAGTCCACAGGCCGACACTCTATCCACTGAACCAAACTGGCTAGGGCAACAATGGCATTTTATAAGCATTAGAAACTCAATTACATTTTCTTATAGAGCACTTGCATTTATGACTGTAACAGTCATTAACATACAACAAACTGTTTTAGGTAATACAAACCTGTGTATGTGTACACTTTGTTAATTCTATAACTTAGTAATCATTCTTAAGATTATTGCCTTTAAAATGCAAATGATCACACCATAAAGCACAACTTACTTTTAAGTGTCACATCAGCTATTTGGTAACCAAGTATCAGATATATTTTTAAAATAATTAAGTTATCAGGCTAGAGTCTATTTAACGTAATGCACTCAGTAAGATAAACTCAGTTATTAAATGGAGGAAGTGTAGGCAGGAGATTCCACTTCAGTTGTGTGACAGGAAGTACTAGCTATGGAAGTTTAGAAACAGGAATACCAAGTTCTGTTTCAGCAAAAGAAAGAAAGGAAAGCATGCTTGGTGAATAAGGGTAAAAGAGGAAGTTTGTTTTGGTGAACAATAAGCCACATATTTAAGACACTCCAAAGTAATTCCAAAAGTTAAAAAAAAAAAAAAGACCTCACTTTTTCAGTAGGCTTAGGTGGTAATGTACTTCCCTAGGTACACTGGAGCCTGGATTTGCAGTTTCACTATAACAAGACTGCTTATGGTCACATTTTACAGATCTGTAGGGAGGTATGAGTAGCTTGTGTCATTAAATTGTTAGTTTCATATCTTAAAGTTTGATGATATTTAATTTAGCAAAACTACGTAAGTAAATCATTTTTTAAAGTAAGTTTCACAACAATGTGAATATATTTAACACTACAGAACTGTGAATTTAAAAACGGTTAAGACAATAAATTTCATGTGTTTTTTTACCACACAAAAAGTGGGTAAGTCAATGAAGACATTATTCCATTTAAATGTTAATAGTAACTTGTTATGTAAAGTTTGATTACTCTAAAGCTAAATTCTTACTATGCTTAATTTTTAATAAAATAATTTGTTGTTGTTGTCATCTTTAACAGCCGGGTTCATTTTATGTAGTTGATTTTTAAAGATACTTCCATACATGAGCGTGAACTACAGAAAGTGAAGCATTATTCTCAATTAGCATCTTTCAAATCATCTGAATTACTTATTGCCAAGAAATACTAGTCATGAAATTGTGTGTTTCTACTTCAGCTGATTCATTCATTCAATGAAGTGCAAACCTCTACATGAACAGAGCAAGACCCCTAACTGGACAGGCTCTTGTCAAAGCGCCGTGGTTCTGGATTGTGAGGTAGGCAACACTCCCCACCTACACCCCCGACAACGGTGGCCCGGAACGCTAAGGTCAATGTCACTTCCAACCACCCCTCTCACCTGGCTCAGCCACACCAAATTTGTCAGACTTTTGTGAACTCCCATTAGATTCTGTTCCAAGAGTGTACCACCGAGGTTAGTCCGGAGGCTTGGGAAAAGCCCAAAGCCACCAGCTTGGCTCGGCCACTGCTGGGAAAAAGTGTCCAAGAAAGGAAAACTGGGAGGGTTTCAACTTTGCGCAAACCCCCTATCTCAGTCACATCTACCTCCCTTCCCGAAAGGCTGCGTTCTGTGTTCTCGAAAGATCTACCCCTTTCCAACTCAAATGTCACTCCCAGATCAGCGGCTGGAGGGGCCGGCGGCGCCCAACCCCCGTCCTGATCTCCATGCACCTTCTCCCAGTGCCAGCGCCGGGCTCGGCTCCCTCTGCAGCCCCCCGCCCAGCCCAGCCCTCCAGGAAGCCTGGCCCAGGACCCCGCCCGCGGACAGGGCAGCCCTACCGAGTCAGCCTGGGGATCCCGGCCTGGGCTGCCCGAGGGGAGGCGCTCCTGGGTCGGCAGGGGGCGGCCCGAGAGGGCAGGAAGGGGTCTCACCGCGAGCTGGGGTAGACGGCCTCACCTTGACCCTGATCTCGTAGGTGGTGAAGCGGCCTCGGCCGACCCCCACCGTCTGCGGGTTGCTCACATCGATCTCAAGGAAGTTGCTGGGCGGCCCGTAGGCGTCATTCAGGTTCTGCGGCTTGGTGATCAGCCGCCGGGTATCCGCCACCGTCTCCGCCATGTCGCTGGTGCAGCCGCCGCCGCCGCCTCCGCCGCCTCCGCGGGCTCCCTCCGCCCCCGCCGCGTTCCGCCGCCGCCGCCGCTGCTGGCCGCGGGGACACCGGGCTCGCGCGCAGCGGTCGCGAGGCGAACGAGCACGTAGGGCGGGCGTTCACCCCGCGCGCGAAGCTCCTCCCCGAGCCCCTCCGGCTTCCGCCTCTCGTGCTCAGGGAAGAGACCGCTGAGTCGCCGGAATGCCGCGCCCGGCCCGGGAGGCCTTGCGGAGGCCGCGGAGGGGCCTGCGGACCAGACGGAGGAGGTGGAGGAGGAGCGGCGTCACGGGACTTGTAGTCAGAAGCAGGTTCCGGCCGGACTACAGCGCCCACAATGCACCGGGCGAGCGCGTCGCCGTGGGAGTGTGGCAGGGGGTGTGCAGGACCCAGGGAAGCGGGGGCGGCGCTTCCTGTCTGTTTGCGGCCTCCTGGGCCTGGAGCGGTGGGGAAAACCCGGGAAAGGGTCTTCTCGCCCTGGGGAACTGCGGGACAGAAGTTAAACGGCGAGGTAGGCGTGGTTTCCTGGCTATCGGAACCAAGCTGCCAATGCTAACTCTGCCCACCTATCCACCGCCTCACCTGGTACCACGGACTGTGCCTTTCGTGGTAACCCGTAACCAATGCCTCAGTGACTTTGACATCACCTTCGAGAGTTTCACCAGACACCTGTCTGATTTGATCAATTGAATGCTGTAAAGTAGGAGTGGAACAAACAAACAAACAAAAACTCATGAGATCATAGCACTAAGATCAAACCGTTTTTGGCTGGTGGGCTCTCAGAAACAACATACAGTAGCTAGGCTGAAACCTGCCTTGAATGCCCTATGTTTGGATGACCTGCAACTTCTTCCTTCAGTTCCCACACAATCCCAGTTGTTATAGAATAGTAAGGAACTAGGAAAATTTCAGGAGGAGTGGAATGGGAAAGCGGTGACAGATGGTTAAACAGCAGTTTATGTCCACTTCGTAAATTCTATCTTCCCTAAACCAAGGACACTTAAAAGTAAATGGTATGGGGAGGCTGGGGGAAGGTCAATGGGGGAAAAAAAGGAGATATGTGTACTACTATATGGAATACTTTAAACACTTTTTTAAAAAAAAGTAAATGGTTTGCACTCCTCCCCAACTAGAGGGTAAATAGTTTAAATTTTCCAACTCAGGGAGACAGATAACAGAAATCCAATTAAGTCCCATTTACCAACCACACCCAAGGACAGACAGATTGAGAGAATAAATCTCATTTTGGGACATCAGCCTAAAGCAGATGAATATTCTATTGATCTGCCCTTATAAGACCTCCCCTAACCGCCCAGCCTTTAAAACCCCTGAAAATGAAGGTCCTGGTGCTGCTCTTCCTTCAGGAAGCACACCCCTTGCCATTCCTCCCTTCCACCGCTCCTTCTCTTCCCTCCCCCTCCCCCACATGTATCCCCTAACCTCCAAGTGACCCCCTGAGGCTTGCAACCAGGGAAGCAGCGGCAGCAGCAGCCCATCCGGGTCTAACCCCTGAACCTGTCTCTAAGGCTCCTTTTCCCCCTTTTCTCTGGCTTCCCAGTGGCCAAAGCAGCCCAGCCTAGGCTCTCCTTTTGCTTCTTTTATGCCCTTCCTTGTTTCACTCTTCTATGTATATTTTTGCTGTGGTCAATGAATTCTTTGCTTGCTTTTCTACACTTTTGTCTCTTGATTGGAATTGTTCCCTCAAGAAGACAAGAACTGAGGTCTCCTCCTCTCTCTGGTAACATCTTTTTGGTTTAAACCATATAACCCAGGGGTTCAGGGCCATGGTCTCTTGACTGGCCTGCTGCTGCTCGCTTGGAGTATATCTTCAATAAATCCCACTTTGCTTTGTTTTCATTTTCCTTGACCTTAAAATCTTTTCTGCATTGATGGGAAGAATCGAGGTCCCCACCAGTAACACAGTAAGTTAAAAAATAAAAAAGTGACAAACTTATCTCTACAGCATTGGAAATGAAACGCAGATAAACCTTTGTAAGAAATAAAAACAAGACAAAACAAGTATATCGTAGTTCATTTCTACCAAATGCAGGTTTTGAACATTGAGATAAAGGATAAATTTCTTTCCCTGCCTGAAGAGTTATCTCCCTTAATGTTATAGCCCCATAACTATTTCTGAATTTTTTATCTTCTTTCAGAAACTGATGTACTTTTTTTTTTTTTAATCCTCATCTGAGGATATTTTTTCCATTGATTTTGAGAGAGTGGAAGAGAAGGGGGAGGAGGAGGAAACATCCAAGTGAGAGAGACATATCAATTGATTGCCTCCCACATTGCTCCAACCAGGGCCAGGGATCAAACCTGTAACCCAGGTACATGCCATTGACTGGGAATCAAACCCAGGACCCTTCCGGGTGCTGGCCAATGCTCTAACCACTGAGCACACAGGGCAAAATTGATGTACATTATTTTATTTTTTAATATATGTTTTTATTGATTTTAGAGAGAGAGAGAGAAATATGGATCGGCTGTCTCCTGTATGCCCCCTACTGGGAATTCAGCCTACAACCCATCATGTGCCCTGACCAGGAATGGATGGGAAGTGGTGACCTCTTGGTGCATGGGATGATGCTCAATCAACTGAGCTACATTGGCTGGGCCCAATGTAATTTAAGTGCTCTGTCCCTTAAACTGAAAAATTGTCCAGATCATTAGCAACCATTTCTAATAATACTGAGAACAGTTGAAACAAAGAAATTACTTTAAAATTATGTGATTATTTCCCCAAAAGTACAACATTTATTGAATCAACAAATATTTATTAAAGGCCTATAGGTATTTCAATTCTAGTTACTAAGGAGATAAGGGTAAGACATGGAAATTCTGATCTCCTTGAGATCATAAATTGATAAGAAAAGCACAACCCCACAGAAAAATAGTCAAAGTATATAAGTACTTTTCTATATGTTTTTCACATAATAAACAACAAATCAGAAGTGAAAATGCACTTAGAGTATTTACTGAAAAATCTACCTTCTATCCCTATGGCTAGCCATCTAGTTCCCCTGTTACGTTTCTTGTGTATTTTTGTATCCTTCCAGAAAAAGTCTAGCATGTAAAACATCTGTGCGTGTACATATTAACAGAAATGGTATCATAGGATACACTTTTGTACCATATTTCCCTTAATAATATATTGAAGATAGACTCACATTTGTATAGCACCCAAATACTCCATTACATGATGTGCCATAATTTAACTTGTCCTCTACTGATGAATATATATATGGTGATCTCAACCTTTCGACTGTTACAATGCTGCAAAAATAACCTTGAATATTACATCATTCCAAATGTGGGATTAAATTTGTAGAATAAAATGTTATAAATAGAATCACTGGGCCAAAGGATATATGCATTTATGAAATATTGCAAAACTTCCTTCTGTACATGTTTTACCTATTTACACCCTGTTCAGCAAAGGATGGGAGTGCCTGTTTGCCCATAGCTTCACCAACACCAAGTGTTAGCAAATGTTTTAATCTTTAATATTCTAAATCACATCCTTATTCTAATCTTTTTTATAAGTACAATTAAGCACCTTTTCTTTTTTAATCCTCACCTAAGGACATGCTCAAAGAGAGGAAAGGAGAGATACACATTGATGTGAGAAAGAAACATCAATCAGTTGCCCTCTGCAGGCTCCCCGACTGGGGATGGAACCCAAGACCCAGGTATGTGCCATGACCGGGAATGGAACAGCAACCCTTTGTGCACAGAATGGCTCTCAACTAATTGAGCCACTCTGGCCAGGTTTGAGCATCTTTTCAATATGTTTACAAGCCATTCCTATCTTCTTTTTTGTGTGACCTATGTTAAAAAAACAAAATTCAACTAAGTAAATTTAAAGATCAAAGTGGCTTTATTCAATGATTCATGAATTAGCAGCATTCCATCTAGCAAACGGAAAGGAGCTCTGAGGAGCTGTACAAAATGGAAGGCTTCCGCCCTGGCCTGGTAGCTCAGTTGGTTAGAGCATTATCCAGATACATCAAAGTTGTGTCCCCCGTCAGGACACATACAAAGGGCACGTGCAAGAATCAACCAATGAATGCATAAATAAGTGGAACAACAAATTGATCTCTCTCTCTCTCTCTCTAAAAACCAAATAAAATTATTTTAAATTTAAAAATTCAAAATGGCCCTAGCTGATTTGGCTCAGTGGATAGAGCGTTGGCCTGCAGACTGAAGGGTCCCCTATTCAATTCTGTTCAGGGTTGCAGGCTCGATCCCCCATGGGGGTGTACAGGAGGCAACCAATCAATAATTCTCTCTTATCATTGATGTTTCTATCTCCCTCTCTCTTCCTCTCTGAAATTAATAAAAATATATTTTAAAAAAATCAAAATGGAAGGCTTTGGGAGGTAGGGAAGGAAATTTCTAACAAAGAGTAGATTGTTTCAGGCAAGTCCTCAGCTTCCAGAACACTGGCAACCAGACATTTGCATTCTTTCTCTCAAGAACATGGATTACCAACTTTTGGAGTAAAGAACCACTAATGTTATCTAGAGCACTGTTTCTCAAACATTATCGTGCATATTAATCACTTGAGAACCTTGTAAAAATGCAGATTCTAATCCAGAAATTCGAAGTTGAGGACTCAGATTTTGCATTTCCAGGTAATTCCAGTGCTGCTGGTCCCCAGACCACACTGAGTAACAAGGATCCAGAGAATCTCAGGAATGCCAGATATATTGATTAACTGGTGGGAAAGGGGGGATCCATTCCAGAACCAAGGGCATCATGTGGTCTCTTTAGATGAACAGATTTGTCCCCTTAAGACTCTTAGACCCTTCTGGCCATTCATATGACAAATATGTACTGAGCAGCTACAATAAGCCAGGCACTGTGCTAGGTGCTGGGGGAGGAGGGAGCACGGAGAAGAAGGATGGTGGTAAACAAGACATAGTGTTTGCTTCCAGGATCTTCTAGTCTGGTCATACAGACATGTCAGTAGAGGGTGATGAGAGTCACATAGCCCAGTCTCGGGGGCAGAAGGGGAAAATTCCAGAAGGAAACGACAAAACTGAGACATGAAGTTGGTATTTGACAGGCAAAGTGCCTATGATTTGGGTGTGCCTGTGTGTGGGAGGTGCATTTTGGAGCTAGAGATAAATACTTGCAGAGGCCCAGAAGAAAGAAGGAGCTACACTTGGCTTAGTGCTACTAGAATAAAAGGAAACTATGTCAAGAACTAAGGCCAAAGGGACAAGGCATGAAGGGCATTATGGTCCATATTTTTGATTCTGGACATTATCTAAAAACATTCTAAAGAAAACCATGGAATGGAAGTGATTTGATTTTTAGTTTAGAAAAACCACTCTGGCAGAACTAAGATAATAGCAGTGGGAATTCAGAGAAATTAATGCACTTGAGAAATAGTTGCCCCTATTTCTCTGGTTTGACCCAAAGAAGGCACTGCACTAAGCAACTGAGGACTGCTCTGACTGGAAGTCTGCGAGATGCCAGGTCAGAGGAAGATGTCAGCATGCAAAGAACACTATGACTTCTATTGGGAGATGAGGGGCCTGACAGGTCTCTGTGGATTGGTGTTAATGTTCTAGTGCAAGACCTTAGCCACAGAGATATACATGTCCAGGCATACCAGGTTTGATTCTAGTTGTATTTGCAAAGGAAGTAAGCTCTTCTATTCATTTGGTAACACATCCTCTTAGAAGGTGTATTAGTCCAGAACCTGTGGGTTGGGTTTGGTAGAGAGATTGACAGGCCTGCTAGACCAACACTTGATCCACTAAGCTTTTAATGCTTCCAATCTATACTTACTTCAACCTTGAATAGAGGCATACCACTACGTTTGCCACCCATCACACCACATACTCATCCAGGCACCCATATGCTAGTTCTGTTTGTTGTCCTATTGACTAAATCAAATTCACACATCTAAAATTAGTCTCATCCCATTTACCCTCAAGCAATTCCCCTTATTTACATCCTTTTTGGTATAAACATTATCATTACTTTACAAACCACTTGGGCTTATTATTCACCTACATTGAGTCCTATATTTTACCTTCTTTCTCATCTGCCCTTTATCTTGGTTTTAGGTAATGTTAGACTACAGAGATCTTCATAATGGCTATTTTCTCTGATCAGACTTCTCTCTTTTAAAAAAAAAAAATATATACATATATATTTTATTGATTTTTTACAGAGAGGAAGGGAGAGGGATAGAGAGTTAGAAACATCGATGAGAGAGAAACATCGATCAGCTGCCTCCTGCACACTCCCCATGGGGGATGTGCCCGCAACCAAGGTACATGCCCTTGACCGGAATCGAACCTGGGACCCTTGAGTCCGCAGGCCGACGCTCTATCCACTGAGCCAAACCGGTTAGGGCCACACTTCTCTCTTATGCACAATACTAGCATGTCTTACATATTGCCATTCAGTTATGTCTTATATTTACATTAAATATCTCTTGGCTAGAATCTTATATTTTATACAAGTACTTCTGAGTTGAAGATAATACTATGAGCAAAATCAGGGCTTGGTAGAGGAGATGGGCAGAATCCTTAGTATCTACTTAACCCTAGAAAAGTTACTTTACCTGCCAGTGCCTTCATTTCTTTATGTGTACAGTGGGGACAATACTACTTCATAGCATGGTTATAAGTATTGAAAGAGTTCATGTTTTTATAGCATTTAGAACAATGACAGACATAATGGTAAGCCCTGAAATACAAAGAATCTACATAGGAGTTAATAGGGACATAATATTATCTAGAAAGAAAGAGAAAAAACCATGGTTGGAAAATCACAAAATGAGGCCTTGAATGCTGCGATAAGGAATGCCTGGTGGTGCTGAGCTAGGTTTGTGAGTAGAAGACATCGAATGAATGTTGTATCTACATGAATGTAATCGTGGGAAGCCTGACGATCCTCTTGACCAGAAACCTGAGCTTAAATCTATTATTCAAAGCCTTGATTTATTCACTATTGCTTCAGATTCAAAACATTCGTTTTCACGGGCATTTCAGTCTAACGCAATGTCAGTTAATTAGGTCTCAAGTAAAACAGCTGCCACCGGAGGGTTTACATTACCATAACTTGCATTTGAAAAAGTCAAAATTTTCAAGATATGGTTAGTTCCAAAGTACATTTTTTGGTAAACCAGATTGAATACTGCATTGTGTATAACAAGGTTAAATAAAGGTTCTAATAAGACAAACAGCGACAATTTAAATAAATCAGATGTTTTTGTCGAAGATTACTCTGTGATTTTCTCCAATTATTCATGACATTTCACCCACTCATATTGTGATCTGCTTTAATAGTGGAAGGAAAAAAAAAAAACCCTTGTCTCCTTGTTTATTCTTTGTTCTCAAGGAGATAAGCTGTTTATAAAGATGTTATTTGTTATTTAAATCACTTTTACTGAAGTTGTTTATTTCCTCGGTTCAGTTTCTAAAAATATTGCAACAATTGTAATGCTTCTTAGAGATGTCTATTCAATCCAGAGTGATTTGTACTGAAATTCTTTGCTAAATGGGCACAGGTGCTGATGTGTATAACATGCTAGAGTGAGTTAAAACTAATAAATGATTTTTTTTTTAGAATATATTTTTATTGATTTCGGAGGGAAAGGGAGAGGGGGAGAGAGAGAGATAGAAACATCAATGATGAGAGAGAATCATTGATCAGCTGCCTCCTGCATGCCCCACACTGGGGATCAAGCCTGAGCCTGCAACCCAGGCATATGCCCTGATCCGGAATTGAACGGTGACCTCCTGGTTCATAGGCTGACGCTCAACCACTGAGCAATGCTGGCAGGGCCTAATAAATGTTTTTAAGAGAAGATAACAGGGATATACTTGTCAACTTTTGAAATCTGTGATTAAAAATATTTTTGACCTTACGTCTAATATTTGTAAAGGTCTACCTTTATACCTGCCAATTAATAAGAATTTAATAGTAGTAGTAATAATAATGATAGTAATAAATTAGATAACACCAAAACTATAAGGAGAAAAATTGCATAATTTGCATCCAGAAATTTATTTCTTAGAAAATGCCCTTTAATCACTTTGCAGACTTTCAAGATCATAATTATTACATAAAGCTAATTACATTAAAAGATAATTTACCTCATAGTAAAGTATCAAATTAAAGATGAAAAACAGTACTTGTAAACAGAATTATACTTTTAAGAACATCATTGAACAGCAAAACAAGAAATTAAATCTACAGCTTCTCTCTTTGCTATGCATCAAATTACCTACATAATAAATTTTGGTAATTTGATACTATAAAGCTACATAGTAGTATAGCATACAGCTCTATATTACATGTCTTGCATATCAATCTATAAATCTAAACCATACTTATCCTAGGTAATCAACAAAATCATTGTGTGAAATAAAGCCAAGAGGATTTGATATTGTAAGGAACAATTGATTATTTCCAAGAACTAAAGCTTCAAAATCCAGCTGAGTTGATTTGAACTAAAGAAATGAAGCCTGGTACCATAGATTATAGCATGTATTCCTGCTGAGTAAGCCCTGGATACTGCAAACTCAGATCTGTGGGTGACCATCTCTCCCTTTGAAGTTGATGAGAATTTCTTGGCCTAAGTGAGATACATGCTGGGAAAATTGGGCCCTTACAATTGGTGTGTATAGACATTAGTGGTCTCAACACTGTTATCATCTGGTCCCTTAGTTTTATCCAGTCTTGGTTTTTGCAGAAGACATTCAACTTTGTAATAAATCCTTCTTGAATTAGATATGCCCCATGACTAAAAGGTATTCAGTTTTTATCATCTAGAGATTCTAGATTGAGAACTGCTCTGTTACTAGTAAACTTGGGTAAATAAAACTCATCTTGATTTAAAACTTATTCAAGTAATTTCCCAAGGTGCCCATTAGAAAACAAACACAACACAACACCCAGCTTATTCCTTTGAGGTCTAGGCCAAATCATGGCTAATTCTGAGAATAGGCACCTGGTACAAGTACTAATACTTGTCAACAAATGAGTTCATATAGTTTTATCATTCCATCTTTGAGTTTTGAAGATTGGCTGCATTTTAGGCCAACTTTAGTTCCTCAGAAAAAGCAGTCTGTAGAACTGAAAAATATTCAGTCTATTTGATTGCCTATATGCACTGCATCTAACCAACAAAACTAGGTTGCTTATGACCATCACTCAGTGATAATTAAAATTCTATGTGGCTCGGTTTACTTTTTGTCTAGATATACAACTGATTTAAGGGCCATTTAAAGAACTATCTCATTGAATAAACAAGCTTTCGGTCCCTATTACTGTTCAGTTAATTTTAAGAAGGGGTAGTAGCTTAGCTACCTTGGGGAAGTTACTTTATTGCTCAGAATCATTGAGTCTTAATATGCAAACTGCTGGGTTAAAATCAGATCTTTAAGGTCCCTTGAGGATCTACAAGTAATTTTTTTGGTTCCAGTTCAAGATGGTGATGTAGGAAGATCCTGAACTCACCTCCTCTCATGTTCTACATATAGAACAATTTGCTCTAAAAATGATTTTTCTTACTAAGTCTGGATATCCATCTACATGAAGTTTACTTTTCTTTTATAAAATGAATACTAAAAACATGTGCAACATTAAACCTGGAAAACCCGTGGAGTTGCCCTGAAAATATTAAAATTCAATTACTAGGTTTTATAATTATTTACATTAAAGTGATTATTTTTCTAATTTAAAAAAAGTATGAGAAAACAGGAAATAAATGAGAGAGGAAATGGGATCATTTTTCCAGTTTTCTCAAAATAATATACATGAAGGTTCATGAACACAAATGAGATACTTGATAATGAGATAGTAAGGATGATAGGAGCCAGATCTTGATTTTCTAAAGGTCTATAATAAAGAAATTCTGTAGACAGTGGGCAGGCATTGCAAGTTTAGATCACATTTTTAGGTCACATTTTTTAAAACAACTCTGACAGCAGGATGGAGCCAGGAGAAAGAGACAGAGCCAGTTAGGAGATGACTGCATTAGCCTAGTAAAGACAGGAGGAGGAAGATCCAATGAGAGTAGATGATTTAAAGCCATATTAAGAAGATAAATTTAATCATATCTGGTGCAGGGTTGGATCTGAGTGAGGAGGGAAAGTAATTAATTGAAGATGGCTCCAAGATTACAAATTTGCATGTGGAGTTGGGACAGTTAGAATTAGTTGGGGTTGCTGCTATTTTTAAAAGAAAGATGGCAGAAAGGTCATGTGGAGAAATTATATGAGAAAAGTCTCTCCTCCCCCTTCAACATTTGGGCAAGTGATATTTATGGAGGAAATATGTAGGTAAATACATACGCATTATCATTGGGTTGAACATTTTTAAAAAAAGCATATCCTGCCCTAGCTGGTTTGGCTCAGTGGATAGAGCGTTGGCCTGAGGACTGAAGGGTCCTGGGTTTGATTCCGGTCAAGGGCGCATGCCCAGAACGTGGGCTCGATACCCAGTAGGTATTCTCTCTCATCGTTGATGTTTCTATCTCTCCCTCTGAAATCAATAAAAATATATCTTTTAAAAAATTAAAAAGCATATGCTCATAAAGGATATTCAAAGCTGGAAAACAAAACGAACTAGTTATTTTTAATCTGTTGTAGAAAATAAGTAGAAACTAAATAAAGATTTAAGCATTGAACGTGACTTCAAATATTGTCTTTAGCCAGTCTCTAGTTACAAGTTAGACAATGTTTCAGTAAAGGAAAAAATGGTAACTTTCGTTGGAAGGTTGGCAAATACATAATTCTTACTTAAGGAGGACTCCCATCAATGTTTCTCCCTTTCTCTTTCTAAGCATGTCTTCTGGTAAGGATTAAAAACAAAAAAGCTTCTAGTAGGCCTTCCAGATTTCCCAAAGTGCTTTTTCATTGATTTCACAGCACTTGGTAGAATCTTTTGTCTTTTTCTTCACCCCTCCTACTGGACTGCCAGCCTCTTCTGGACAGCAATTTGCATTCCCAATACACTTATCATTGTTTCTCAAAACATTTTTGTTAAATAAAATTAGGGCAGATCACTCAGAAATTCATCTTTGGATACACTAACCCATGGCCACTCCCTTAACTCACTGTCCATTTCAGGCCCTTGGCTTTCCCATGTCACTTGTGAATTCTTTCAAAACATTTTTTCAAAATATGTCATTTTGAAAAAGATTTATGCTATTCTAATACAGAAAATAAAAATGGTAAGAAAACGCTTCAGGTATCCTGCCAAAGATGAACTGGGCGCTAAAGGAAAAAAAAAAAAATTGGGGCTACCACTGAGTCACCTACGTTTTATTTAGGTTTCGGAATCTGGCTAGAGTACGCTAATTGAAAAAGGTTCAGGGGTGGTTACACATCGTACTCCAGTTCCAACTCCATGAAAACATTTTGGGCTCCTCTGCATCCAGCGCTGGGCTCAGAATTGCCCCGCCCACCGGGCCTAGAGCTGCCCGCCCCGCCCCGCCCCTCCCTGCCCTCCGCCCTCGGCGCCGCCGCACTGCATGCTGGGGGTCGTAGTCCCGGCTGGCAGCGACCTGCGGGACGAAAGGGCACAGGAGGCCAGCCCGCCCCTTTTCTACCGGAGGTCGCGTTCCTGGGCTGCTCCCTTCGTTCTCTCGGGCGGAGCCTTCCGTGAGCACCGTTGGATTTGTCTGTGCCACCGTCTCTCTCCTGGGTCTCAATAAAGTTTTCCTCTTCCTTCTCTTGTACGGAGCTCAAGATGGCGGCCTCCTGGCCGCCCTTGGCTACCCTGCGATTAGTGCAGAGCCGGTTGAGGGGGAGATGTGTTGGCTGCGGAGCCTGGGCAGCCGCTCTGACCCCTCCGGCCACCGCCCCTGGGAGCCCCTTTTGGAAAGGTCAGTGACTGTGCACAGGGCCAGGGAACCCTCCATCCGGGTTTCACGGTTTTCGAGCCCTCGAGAGGAGTTAGTTTCAGCCTCTCGTCCTTGTGTCACTACCGCCCGTCTGTGAGGGAGCCTTGAGCACGGAGGGAGCTGGCCCCGGCCGGCATCTGGAGGGTCAGAGGTCGACCCCGAGTCTGTTCCCTCCCGGCTTGGGAGAGCGAGGGCCTGGTGAGCCCCGGTGTGGAAGGGCCTGGCTAGAAGGGGTGCCGGTGTGGGGCGGAGACTGCGGGGGACCCTCCGTCCTGCGCCCTCCCAAGCGGTCCGGGCTGGTGGCCAGGCACCGGACCTAAAAGCCACGCCTGGGACCCCCGGGGGACCCCTGGTTCTTGGGGTTCTGGGACAGACACACTTCCACCAACATTCGCAGATTGAGGGATAGAGTCTTTTCAAGTCACTAGAGGCTTGGAGTATATTTTGTCACCTGGCTTGCTTCATTCATTTAAATGTTAGGTGTTCCTGACATATTTTTTTCCTAAATATATTTCTTATTTCAGAGAGGGAGAGGGAGAGAAACATCAATGATGAGAATCACTGATCGGCTGCCTCCTGCATGCCCCACACTGGGGATGAGCCTGCAACCCCGGGCCTGTGCCCTGACCGGGAATGAAACCATGACTTCCTGGTTCATAGGTTGACATTCAACCACTGAACCACTCCGGCCGGTCAGAATGCACATATATTTTGATAACCGAACCCACAGGAGTGCTGACTTTATTGTTGTGTTCATGTAGTCCCACTAAACGGGCTGTTCACAGGCAAGGACTAGGTGTCATTGTTTCCTCATCTCTTAGCACAAAGTTTGTTGGGCAGATGTGTTTTTTTTGAATTAATGAATGACGTTATTTTTGTCTTTTCCATCCACATACTTAAGCTTTTCCTCATCTCCAAGCACCCTCTCTTATATATCTTAATTGATCCTCACTGGCTAAAATAGCTAAAACTCTGATCTAGTCTTTGACTATTATGGTCAATAGTGTTGAAATGAATACTAGAACTATGGAAGTCACCTAAGGTTTTTCTGCAACGTTTAGCATAATCCACTTTATAATGGAATATTTTTATAGGGACATTCTGTATATATACAAACATATGTATATAAATATCAGTATTAAGAAAATAGAAGTGTGTCCTGGCTGTTGTGGCGCAGTTGGTTGAGCATCTTCTCATGCACCACAAGGCCACTGACGCCCTATCCAGTGGCTAGAGTGTTAGTTAAGGGCACATACCGGTTGCTGCTTGGGGGAGCATGCGGGAGGCAACCAATCAATGTGTCTCTCTCACATCGATGTTTCTCTCTGTCTCTTCCCCTCCTTTCCACTCTCTCTAAAAATCAATAGTAAAATTTTAATCCTCAGGTGAGGCTTAACAAACACACACTAAAGGCTGCCAGTTAGATTCCTGGTCAGGGCATATGGGTGGGGTTGATCCCCAGTGGGGGGCAGGCAGGAGGCAGTCCATCGATGTTTCTCTCTCACATAGATGTTTCCCTCCCTCCCTCCCTCCTTCTCTCTCTTAAACCAATAAAAACATAATTAAAAAAAAGAAGTGGAACATACTGTACACATTGTTCTGTTCCTTTTATTTTATTTTTTTTACTTAGTATATCTTGGAGATCATTCCATGTCAATAAGTATGGAACTGTTTCATGTTTTAAATGGTTAAAATAGAATTCCATTCTTTGCACGTAACCATAATTTATGGAAAGTAAGATTTAATGAACATTATCATAATGACATATAAGATCGACTGAGGGTCTGTACTGTGTCATGCAATAAGCTGAGTGCTTTCTACATACATTATCTCATCTAATTCTTACTATCCTCAATTTGGAGTTGATGAATCCAAGGTTGCAAAAGTTATAAGGCTAATTAAATGACAGAACTTGTGGTTCAAGTAAAGGCTATATAGTAAAGGCTATACGTGGACTTTCATTTGACCCTAAAGGCTATGCTATTAACCTGTACTCATATTACCTCCTATACTCAAAATTTAACTGAGTGTGGAGATTTTATGAAAATGCAGTTATGAAGATGTTCCCGTCCCCTTTTTAAATCAAAGTAAAATTTAAGTTGAAATGTTATTTAGTATTTATAATCTCATTTACAATTTTCCTATGCATTTTTCAATTATTTTGGTTATTTACTGTTTATGTTTTATTTACATTTTTTTTCATCTTTTCAAGTCTACTGTTGACTACAGTGTAATGTGAGGGGAGCATTGCTTTAAAGTTAAAACAAGGACATAGATAAAGGAAAAGAAAGAGCATGGTTTTTATGCCTCATCTCAGCTTTAATGCCAGCCGTGGCTCCAGGCCATGTTGGAAACTGGAACTGTGAAAACTTTAAGGGTCCTAAAATGCCCTTCATCCAAATCACCTCCTTGATTGCCTAACTTTAAACTTTGTAGGAAATATAGCATTATGAATTCCATTTTGGGATATGTGTATTTCCATTACTAAGATTATTAAAAATTTGAAAGTGAAATTCTTAATTATGTAATTTAAATATATATGCTTAATTTTGATTTCACTATCTGTTTTCTTTTAGGTCTAAATGTATCTCCATTTAATGTAACAGTTATTCATCATCCAGGTAGTTAAGGAGAAGCATTTATTAGGAATTAGATAGCCATAGTGTGGGTGTTAAATGCTGAAAAATTGCTAATTCAATTGAAGCCTGGTATTAAGTGTGTGTATGAGAAAGTGAATGAAATTTAGTTCCAGCCCTTGAATAGCTCACAGTCTTGGAAGGGAGATGAAATTACAATAGTTAACATTTATTGAGCCCTTTCTTTGTTCCAGGCAGTCTGCTAGCAGTTTCTTTCTCTCATAATTTAATCTTCATAAAAACTAGATATATAAAATTATCTCTGTTTCATAAATGAATAATCAGGTATGGCTACCCAACTGGGATTTGAAGCCAGGCATTCTTGCTTCAGAATCACGAACTTAACCACTAAGTTCTATTAGCTCCTCCTCATAACAGTGAATATTAATAACAGCATGAGCTAGGCCCACCTGAAGTGCTGGACTACAGAGGAGAAAGCAGCTCTGCTTGGAGCTGGGAGGGCTTTTTAAGCAAAAGCTCAGTGGGATGCTGTTGGAAGTTTCTTAAGAAATGAGGTGATGAGATCTGTTTTAGCATGATTATTCTTGTGGCAGCCTAAAAAGCAGATCAGGATGCTGGCTGGGGAATACTGGAAGCTGGGTGGTGATTTGGAAGGAAGTTGTAGTAGTACAGGGGAGAGCCTTATAGGGCCTGAATTACTGCTGTGGTGAAGATGGAGATCAGGGCAGCAAGGGAGGGAATTCGGAGACACTGCTTTGGTAGAACTGACAGACTTTGGGGGAGACAAGGAAAGACAGGAGTTAAGATCAATTTAGGTTTCCTAGTTTCGGTAATTTAATGGCATTGCCATCTATCTGTTAAGGGAAACAAAACAAAAAAGGAAGGCCAGAGGCATTTTAGGGGAAGATCCCATTTTGAATTTGTTAAATTTGAGGTGTTTATGATGATTGCAGGTAAATAAGTCTAATGAGTTCTAGGAAATGTGGATAGCTTAGATTTAAAGGAAATTTGAGATGTTGAGGGCCATGAGAATGGAAGAACTAGTCTGGGAATATTTGTAGAGTGAAAGGAGAAAAGGCTGAGGAGGAGTCCTTGTGAAAACCGACATGAGCAGAAGAATGTGACCTTGTCGAAGAGCAATTAGGTCATAGGAAAACTGGGAAAGAAGCCAAGGAGGAAAAGGTTTCTAGGTTTTCTGAAACTGAAAATTAGCATATCTGAAATTGTATTTTATTTAAGCTAGTCTTAGAATTTAAGTTTACTTCATAGAGGCAAGATAATATGAGAGTCACATCTTGTGGTTTGTTATTATTATAGTGTCCTGTATCTCAATGTTATATTTTTAGATGTCTTTATTAAATGATGATTCATATTTACCTTTAGCTCCACAATCTCTTCTAGAGTACATGTACATAGGTGATCTCGATTAAGTATTAATATGAGTAGAACTAACCCCATCTCAGCAATATGGGTTGGTATAATTTATTCATAGTATAGATTAAGTGGTTTAGAAAATGGCTTTGGATGTTTATTACCCAATAAGATGAAGACCCTTATGTGAAACTTCATTAACATTTATTAGTATACTAGAGGCCTGTGCACTGGAGGGGGGTTCCTTAGCCCAGCCTGCCCCCTCTCACAGTCTGGGAGCCCTCGGGATGGCCTACTGACGGCTTAGGCCCGCTCCCTGCAGTCTGGCCTCCCTCTGTGGGAAGCGACCGGGCTGATCAGGGGAAGGCGCTGTCCCCATCACCCCGCTGCTGCTGCCACTGCCGGCCACCGCAGCTGCCAAGGTGTTTTCATCAACACGGACTCCAGTCCCTTCACCACGAAAAAATGACAACTTTCTTTAGGCATTTTCAAGATGTCTCTTTCATAGGATATAACCTTTCCTTCCTTCTTCCTTTCTTCCTGCCTTCCTTCCTTCCTTCCTTCCTTCCTTCCTTCCTTCCTTCCTTCCTTCCTTCCTTCCTTCCTTCCTTCTTTCTTTGTTTCTTTCTTTCATTTTATCCTCACCTGAGGATACTTTTCCATTGATTTTTAGAGAGCATGGAAGAGAAAGGGAAAGACAGAGAGAAACATCAGTGTGAGAGGGACACTTCGATTGGTTGCCTCCTGCATGAGCTCTGACCTGGGCCCCGGCCAGGGAGGAGCCTGCAACCTAGGTACATGCCCTTGACCAGAATCGAACCCGGACCCTGCGGTCCTCAGGCCGAGGCTCTGTCCACTGAGCCAAACTGGCTGGGGCAGACTATGACATTCCTTACCCCTCCAGCAGTGGACCTCCGTTTTTTCCTCTAGGAGTCAGGTGGAAAAACCCTAGATCACCTTCTTGGATTCTTATTACCCAAGTTACCAAGAACACTGCGAGTGGCGTACCGGGAGTTTAGCCAATGAGCGGCCAGAAAAGGTGTTTCCTGTGCTGCTCACGCACAGAGGCAGGACTGCCAGCGCCCAGTGGCTGGCAGGCCCTTTTCTGTCAGGGCCTGCGCCATCCATGGCTTGCCTCACCGAGCACGCAGTCCTCCCCCTCCCCCCCGCCCACCTGCACGGTGCAGCCTCCTCTTTATATATTATAGATTATATATATATATATATATATATATATATATATATATATATATAGATTAGAAAAGAATCTTCATGCCTAACTTCATGAGACTCACTTCGTGATAACAGTTTCCTTCAATTAATTTTTTTTTTTATTTTTTATTGATTTTTTACAGAGAGGAAGAGAGAGGGATAGAGAGTTAGAAACATCGATGAGAGAGAAACATCCATCAGCTGCCTCCTGCACACCCCCTACTGGGGATGTGCCCACAACCAAGGTACATGCCCTTGACCGGAATCGAACCCGGGACCCTTCAGTCCGCAGGCCGACGCTCTATCCACTGAGCCAAACCGGCTTCGGCCAATTAATTTTTTTTATTTGTTTTTTTTTTTTTTTTTTTAATATATCTTATTGACTTTGTACAGAGAGGAAAGCAGAGGGACAGAGAGCTGGAAACATATCGACCAGCTGCCTCCTCCCGCAAACACCCCCTGCCGGGGATGTGCCCGCAACCAATGGACGTGCCCTTGACCGGAATCGAACCCGGGACCCTTCAGTCCGCAGTCCGACGCTCTATCCACTGAGCCAAACCGGTTTCGGCTTCAATTAATTTTTTTTAAAGCATAGCACAACTTATATAAGCATAGCTAGTGCCCTAGATGTAGTTCTGGGGTGGAGGGTGAGGCAGATGAAATAGGGTGTGTCTAAGAGTAGAAGTGATAGAAAGGAACTTTAAAAGTCCAGAAATGGATTATTGATATACTATTATCACTGCTTCATACCTCAAGAGCTTCATTCTCTTTAAGTAAATGATGAATATAAATGGAGTATGACTATTTTGGATTTGTCTTTTCACAAAAAGTCCCACAGAAATAATGGATGTCAAGGGTCTAGAAACTGGTAGTTCAGCCTTTGCTCCCAGTGAAGTAAGATGCTCTATAAATTCTCCGACGAAAGGTCATCTAGCCTCAGTTTGAACATATCTAACATTTTTTTTTCCTAGGTCACTCATATTTTCTTTGACCTGTGACTAAGATTTGTTCCAGTTTCTCTCTCCAGAGCCTTTTGAATGTGTCTGTTCCTGCTGTGTTTTGTCTTTCTTGCCTAATGTCCTCTAAGGAGGTCCCTTTTCTACGCCTGCCCTACTGGAGGTACCTGATACTTTAATCCCCAGGATCTTTTTTCTATAACCTCTTTCATGGTCCTGATTGTCCCTTCTTATTTCTTCTCTCCATCCACCTTATCCCAGAAGTTACTTTTTCAATACGTTATCTATCCATATTTTTGGCTAGGTGCAGTAGTTCTCAACAATTTTTAGTTCCTTAATAGTTTCATGATGCAATTTATATGTTAAATGTAATTCCTGTAAGATTCCATTTTAAAATTCTCATTTATATATGTGTGAAGGCATAAAATTTAAAATAAATGAACATAACATAGATGTTACTTTTCTTTATCTTTTGAAGGAAAATAGACCCTGTAGATCTTATTATTAAATATTGTTGGGTGAATGTTAAGGAGTTACTCAGTATGCCTGTAATTATTTCAGAATAGCTTTATTCTGATATGTAGGGCAGTGTTTTACTGATTTGTTATCATGAAATTTAAAGTACAATTTTTTTCCTTTTGTAAAATTATACAGATTGTCACTTTTAAGATTAACTAGCTCCTAAAGGAAAAAAAAAATAACCAGCAAGCATTTAGTTTTAATTTTGATAATTTTTCTTTGTAACACAAAAGCAGCCTTTTAATAGCTCCTAAATCAGCCTTTTATTAATAAGGCACATCATCTCATGATGCATTCCTTGATGCTGGCTTATGTTGTTTTTCTAAAGAAAGAGTTTATGGTCCTGGCTGGTGTGGCTAAGTGGTTGAGCATTGACCTATGAACCAGGAGGTCCCGGTTTGATTCCCGGTGGGGGTTGCAGGCTCCATCCCCAGGGGGGATGTGCAGGAGGCAGCCAATTAATGATTCTCATCATTGATGTTTCTATCTCTTTCTCCCTCTCTGAAATCAAGACAAAAATATATACATTAAAAAAAGGAGTTTTATGAAGATTTTATTTTCTTCTATTCTGCACTTTGTTTTTTCATCACTGAATCAAACATAGGTCTTTTTTTTATTTTTATTGATTTCAGAGAGAAAGGGAGAGGGCGAGAGAGATAGAAACACCAATGATGAGAGAGAATCATTGATTGACTGCCTCCTGCATGCCTCCCACTGGGGATTGAGCCTGCAACCCAGGCATGTGCCCTTGACTGGAATCGAACCCAGGATCCTCTAGTCTGCAGGTTGACGCTCTATCCACTGAGCCAGACCAGCCAGGGCCAAACATAAAGGTCTTTAATGTCACTGATAAGTCTGACTTTTTGTGTCATTGTTGACCATTGCAGTTTTCAAAAAAGCAGCTGAATCTTTATTTTTGGTATGATTAGATATAAGAGAGCATACATAGGATGCTTATGACCTTAGCATGGGCTTCTGTTATTGTAGGGGAACATTTCTGGTCAGTGGCCACTGTTTATAGTTTGTTAAAATCTACACATGTACAAGTAACTCATGAGGAATTGTGAACACAGTATTTGAAAGGATGTTTAATAAATATGCATTAAAATCTAATTATAGTAATGAAGTTTACAGCTGAAATTTTAATCCAGCCCTTTAGAAATATTAAATGTGCTTTTCCTGATTGTGCATTTTTCTCACAGCAGTTGGGTAAACATTTTAAACTGGAAATCTCGGTTTCTTATATAGTTTTGATTTCATTTAACTGAGCATGTTTCTTTTTGGCAACAATCTTATTTCTTTTTGTGAAGAAGTGAAGCTCCTTTTATTCCATAACTGTTACTTTGAAGAATTTGTATCGGTTTTATTTTAGGACTGGTGAACATATGGGATACCAGATGAATAATAAAATGTGACCTGAAAAGACTAGATTGTGATATTGGTTTCATTCTACAGTACTGGATCAATAATTTAATTTGGTATTTCCATTTTCTCATCTGTAGAATGGGATTAGTTATCCTAACTACCTTTCTTACTTGTCCTTTATGAGGCTCAAATAGATTATTATATGAGAAAGTCCTTTGAAAACTTTTAAGAAATGTTATATAAATGTAGGGCTATTAAAATGGTAGAGGGTGGATTCCAGTTGGTAAGTAGAAATGGAATGGACTCAACTCTATAGAATTACTAAAACCATTTTAACTGGGTGATGCCACACCTATATTAACAATGGCAAAGGGCTCAGTTTGATTTCAGTGCTTTGAATTCTAGAAAATGCAGTTTTGATTTTTTGAAGACTGTGCAAAGGGCCTCTGTAGAAAATCAGGGATGGTTTTTGTTCTCCTGGATGTAACTACCTTTTCTTTGGCTATTCCAAACATCTAGAGGTTTTTAGAAAATACGAATTGCTGCTTTCTTCATTGACATTTCAAAGAAAGCTGTTGAAATTTGATTTATATTATGCAGGTAAGTCACTAAAGTAAAATATATTTAGTAAGATTATTTATGGATACTGTTTTCAGAGGCACTCAAATAGTTGAGAAGATAATATATAGAAAGTGCTTTCAATAATAAAGATAAATTAAAATAAAATAAAGATGCCAGATAAAAATAAAAATATAGAAAGTACTAGTATGCTGGATACATAGTAGGCATTCATTAGTTTTCTTTCTCTTTACCTTTCTTTCAGAATTTTGTCACTCATGCATTTTCAAATGATCCAAGTATTGTAAAGAAAACTTTAAGTCGTGAAAATGAACATAAAACACATAGCTTTTCTGGTTTACATAAATACCTTGTATAGTCTGTTGATTTCATGTAACCTTCTTATTTATTCTATTGGACTAAACACACATAATGCTTTGAAATATTATATTGAATATTTCTGGGTATACAACTGCTTAGGAATAAATAATGCAAAAAGATAGTTTTCTTTACCTTGGGAACTTTTTAAATTTGTATGATCATGTGTCATCTTGGCATATCTTTAATTCTTTTCTTTAATCATAGGCTTTTTTATTTATTGGTTTTAGAGAGAGAGGAAGGGAGAGCGATTTATTGTTTCACTTATTTATGCATTCATCAGTTGATTCTTATATGTGTCTGGACCTGGGATCAAACCTGAAACCTTGGTGTATTGGGATGATGCTCTAACCAACTGAGCTACTCGTCTAGGGCTAATAATAGGATATTTTTGAGCTAAGAAATCATTACAGAATGTTTTTGAGTTGAATCCTACTTACTGACAAGTTGTAAAGTTTCTGCACTTTAAGTCACATCTTTACTGATTTTGAGTATGAAGTTGGAGATGGGTTCTCAAAAAGCGTTAACCGCCAAAAAAAAAAAAAAAAAAAGAAGAAGAAGAAGAAGTTTTAACCTCCAGTATTAAAAAACCTCAAGGATGAATCAAACCTTTAAAATAACATTTCTTAAAGAGAAGTGCTTTCTGTTAAAACAGTCTGTTCCACCATTTTGCTTAATGTGTAGAATTAGAAATCCATTCCAATTAAAGCACCTGAGAACACGAAGGTCACAGATCCCCTTGTGTTATCACCACTCTGGCTCTATGGAAACAGTGTCAGTACAATTAACCTTTTTGACATACATGTTATGGTTCTCCAGAGAAACAGAACCAATATATTTAGAAAGAGATTGGTTACAGGAATTGGCTCCCACAATTATGGAGGCTGACAAGTCCCAAAATCTGCAGTCAGAGAACTGGAGACTTAGAGACCCAGGAGAGTCGGTGGTGAACCAGGGGAGCTGATAGGGTAGTTCTAGTCCAAAGAACTACAGACCCAGGGGGAACAGATGTTTCGGTTGAATCCAAAGGCAGGAGAAAAGTGACGTCCCAGCTTAAAGGCAGTCAGGAGGAGTTCCCTCTTACTCACAGGAGGGTCAGCCATTTGTTCTATTCAGGACTTCAACTGATTGGAGAAACACCCACATTAGAGAGTAATCTGCTTTATGCAGTCTACTGATTCAAATGTTAATCTCATCCAGGGACACCCTCACAGACACACCCAGAATATTTGACCAAATGTCTGGGCTCCCTATGGCCCCGTCAAGTTGAAACAAAAAATTGACCATCACAACTTGTATCAAGATTATGATTGTCCTCCATGTGGTAACAACATTTCCCCTCATTCTATCTTTTTGCATTATTCATTCCTAAGCAGTTGTATACCCAGAAATATTCTAAGATGCTTGTAGTAGTCCAGGTATCCCTGTTTGACATGTAAAAGTACAAATGCAGGAAGGAATGAGTTCCTGTCCTGCTCTCCTTCTGAAGAGCACGTGGGGAAACTTTGGCAGAAGCTGACTTTCCCTCAGGCATCATTGCTAGGATGGCGATCCTGTGCCAGTCACCATGGAGAACGACATTACTGTGATTGAGAGTCAAATGGTGGAGTCAGGAGATGGATCTAGAGGGTATATGCGACTCCAGAGCCCACCTTCCTTCCACTGTAACATTCTCCCTTCCTGCTGTACCTGTGGGTGCAAATGCTGGCTCTGCTCCTACCTGGCTATGGGCGCAGGGACTGGCTACTTAGCGCCTCTGTTTCTTAGTTTCTTAAGCTTTCAAGTAGGGATAATGGTAGTACCGACTTCATAGGGTGGTTGTGAAGATCAAGTGAGTTAATGTATGTAAAGTGCTTAGATAAGTACCTGGCACTTAGTAGTTAGTAAAGATTAGCAATTGTTGCTGCTGCTATTAGCCTCATGATCTTGGTCCATTTGCTTAACCTGCAGTGCTAACTCTGGTCCAAATTACAGACTTCTCTTAACCTGTTATTGTAGTTTCCTAAATAGTTTCTCTGTTCTACTTTAAAAATGTAATGGCTTTATTGAAATATAGTTCACGTACCACACAATTCAACCATTTCTGCTTTTACGTTGCGTTCCTACCATCTTATTTTCTACAGAGTAATCTTTTAAAAAATAAATCAAATAATGTCACATCCCTGATCAGAGCCTTCCACTTATTCTTTTTTTTTTTAAAAAAATATTTTTATTGATTTCAGAGAGGAAGGGAGAGGGAGAGAGAGAGATAGAAACATCAATGATGAGAGAGAATCATTGATCAGCTGCCTCTTGCATGCCCCACACTGGGGATTGAGCTCGCAACTCGGGCAAGTGCCCTGACTGGGAATCGAACTTGACCACCCGGTTCATAGGTCGGTGCTCAACCACTGAGCCATGCCACCCGGGTCACTTGTTCTTAATTCTACTTAAAAAACTCACAGAATTTATTTACCATGGCTTACAAGACCCTACATGATCAGGTCTTGGCTCTCCTTTCCAGCTTCATTTGGTGACAGACTCCACATTGTTCATTTAAATCAGCCACGTAAGCCTTGTTTTTCTTCCTTAGAAATGTGAAGCTTTTTTTTTCATTTTCACTTCGGGGTTTTTGCCAGAGCTCTTGCCTCTGGAATGTTCTCTCTGATCTTCTTCAGAGCTGACTTCTTTTAGCATTCAGGTGTCAACTTAAATGTCACTTTCACAGGCAGTCTTTTCCTCATATTTTAATGTGCATCTGAAATACCTAGGCATTTTGTTAAAAATCCAAATTTTGATTCAGATCCATGGGGTGGGGCCTGAGATTCTGTTTTTCTATTAAGCTCCCTGGAAATGTCCCTAGGGCTGTTGGTCAGAGGCCCTAGGATATCACTTATTTTCTTCAGTGTACTGATCACTGTCTGATCCTTCCTTCTTCATTTAATTTTTTTTTTTTTTTGGTCTATCTTCCCCTTAATTGGAGTGAAGCTACCATAAGAAAAGAAATTTGTTTTTAGTGTTTTTTTTTACTGGTGTCAAGAATAGTATCTGAGATATAGGTGATTCTCAACAAGCATGAGTGAGTGGATACATTTATCCATGTGTTTTGTGTTTTTTTTTAGTTATTTGTATAATAGGATTATTGTGAGGATTAATAAAAATGATTATGTTAAGTTACCTAACCTATCCCTGGCAGACAGTAGGTGCTCAATAAGTGTGAACTGCTATTAATAGACTTTTCTTCTAAAACTCTAAAGTTTTGACAAGTGTTTTTATTTTTATTATAAATTATTTATTTTTGACAATTCTGTTTAAAACAATAGATCTTAGCCAGTTTTTGTTAACAAATATGGTTTAAAAATCTGAAGGAGGCTGTAGTATATTTAGAGATCTTGCCTCAGGGAAAAATATACAAATATACATACATAGTATTTTCTTTTAATTTCAGAAGGCTACCAAAACCTCCCATTGCCCTCCAGCCTGCCAGGGACCCTAAGTCAAGGCCTTGTTTTAAAAAAAACCACCCATTTATATAAAAATTATTCTTAGTGTTATTAGTAACAATTTGCCTTTTCTAATTTTTTTTTATTCTTATGTTATTGAGTTGCCTCTTTCTGCATTAAGGCTACCACGTGCTATTAAGAAGAGTATAATTGGGGCTTATTATATTATTTATTAATGTAGTGAGATCCATTAAGTCAGGGGTGGGGAACCTTTTTCTGCCAAGGGTCATTTGGATATTTATAACATTATTCGAGGGCCATACAAAATTATCAACTTAAAAATTAGCGTGCTATATTTGTTCAAACATTTAATTAACTCACCCCTAATGCCTTGGCAGGGCCAGACCAAATGATTTTACAGACCTTATACGGGCCACGAGCCAGCCATTCCCCACCCCTGTGTTAAGTAGAGCATATTAGCACAGACTGCAGAACTTCAGAATTTTTTTGTTCCAAACTTATGTCCTACATAAGATGAAAACTTAAAAATTGGGGAATATTCAGCTCTAGCCAGCTAGCTCAATTGGTTAGAGCATTATCCCAGTATGCCAATGTGGCAGTTCAATCCCTGGTCAGGGCACATACAAGAAACAACCAATGAATGCATAAGTAAGTGGGACAACAAATGGATGTTTCTCTTTCTCCCTTCCTTTCTCTATAAAGTCAATCAATAATTTTTTTAAAAAAAATTGGTGGTTATTGCTTCATTCCCTTCTATCAGTGACCCTGCAAGCAAACCCATGTTTCTAAAACCCACCGGTCTCCTACAAGAAGTGAGAAGCACTAAACCCCAAAAGTGACAACAGGACAAGGGCAGGGAATCTGTATGCCCAGGGAAAGTGGCCTTCTAACAGGAAACAGAGTGACTATGGTGAGCAAACTATGCCGATTTTCTGGAAAAGGGCTAAAACTGCAAAGGAGATTGAGTGTGCTGAGGCTTGAATGCATTGAGCCCAACTGCAGGCCATTAAGGGGTGCTGGCCATTAAGACATGCAAGCATTTTGGCCCTCCGTGCTCTGGCTCAGTGGATAGTGTCGGCTTGTGGACTGAAGAGTCCCGGGTTTGATTCTGGTCAAGGGCACATACCCCGGCTCGATCCTCAGTAGAGGGCCTGCAGGGGGCAGCAGATCAATGATTCTCTCTAATCATTGATGTTTCTATCTCTCTCTCCCTCTCCCTTCCTCTCTGGGAAAAAAAAAAAAAAAAAGCCATGCAAGCATTTTGAACTGGGAGGAGATAAGAGAAAGGGCCAATTGATCCAGTTTTATTAAGAAGACAGTGAAATCTTGTGGTTATGTTCACTTAAAAAAAATTGGGAAACTGAAATAATCACAAATATATTAAAAGCCTTGGGGGAAAAATATAAGTAATTGTTAAAATACTATCTAGGAAGTTATTATAATAGATTATTCAGATTCTAGGACATCACGATATTGACTAAATCTTAAAGCATGTTGGCTTTGGGTTGTAATGGGATTTTCCTAAAACTGAGTTTAGGAGAAAGTAGTGAAATAAAGAAGAAACTTGAAGTATTAGAACAGTACAGACTTTTGGGGCCTTTAAAATCTTCCATTTATGTGTGTAGATTAATGTGTGGATCTTCAAAATGGCATTTTCCTACTGTCCATTTGGAGTACAATAAGACAAATTAATACAAATCAAAATAATATGGCAGCAGCATCACATAATTTGTGTACACTGATGTAGTAACAGATTTAATTTAGTGCAGCTTTTGAGAAGTCTTTTGTGTTTCAATTTATACAGCTGCTATCCAGGCCTACGCTGGCCAATCTCTCAGCCTTGATTGTCTTGCCTGACTGAGTCTCTCTTTCTCTCTCTCTTTTAAAGACTTTATTATTGTCCTATCCGGTTTGGCTCAGCGGATAGAGCATTGGCTTGCAGACTGCAGGGTTCCGGGTTCGATACCGGTCAAGGGTATATGCCTGGGTTGTGGGCTCTATTCCCAGTAGGGGTTGTGCAGGAGGCAGCCAATCCATGATTCTCTCTCATCACTGATGTTTCAATCTCTCCCTTCCTCTCTCTGAAAATCAATAAAAATATATTTAAAAAAAGACTTTATTATTATTTTTAGAGCAGTTTTAGTTTCACAGCAAAAGTGAGAGGGAGGTACAGAGATCCCACCATGTCCTTCTTCCTCCCCATGCATAGATTCCCCCATTATCAACATCCCCCAACCAGGGTGGTACATTTGTTAAAATTGATGAACCTACACTGACACATCATAATTAACCAGAGTTTACGTTGGGTTCACTTTTGGTGTTTTATATTCTAAGCGTTCAGACAAATGTATTATGACATATATTCATCGTTATAGTGTCATATAGAATATTTTCACTGCCCTAAAAATCCTCTGTGCTCCACCTATT
Source organism: Cnephaeus nilssonii (assembly GCF_951640355.1). NCBI lineage: Eukaryota > Metazoa > Chordata > Mammalia > Chiroptera > Vespertilionidae > Cnephaeus > Cnephaeus nilssonii. Next base: position 38,208,704 of record NC_137080.1, on the reverse strand, counting down.
TATCCCTCCATCCTACCCCCCTTTGTCTAATACTGATCTTTTTACTTTTTACCTAGTTTTGCCTTTTCCAGAATGTCATGTAGTTAGAAAATATGACCTTACAGTATGTACCTTTTTCAAATTTGCTCTTTTACTTATTTGTGTGCATTTATGTTTTTTGCATGTATTTTCATGGCTTGAGAGCTCATTTCTTTTTAGTGTTGAATAATATTCCACTGTCTGGATATACCAGTTTATCTATTCACTTACTAAAGAATAGCTTGGTTGCTTCCAACTTTTGGCAATTATGAATAAAGCTGCTATCAACATTCGTGTGCAGGTTTTTTTTTTTAATTTCTTTATTGATTAAGGTGTCACATATTTGTCCTCATCCCCCCATTCCCATCCCACACCCCTCCCCACGGATGCCCCCACCCCCCCTGTTGTCCTTAACCATTGGTTAGGCTCGGATGCATGCACACAAGTCCTTTGGTTGATCTCTCCCCCCTACCCCCACCCTCCCCTACCCTCCCTCTGAGGCCCGACAGTCCGATCGATGTCTCCTTGTTTCTGGGTCTGTTCTTGTTCCTCAGTCTATGTTGTTCATCATTTCCCCTAGATGAGTGAGATCATGTGTTACTAGAAATATACTTACAAGAACCGAATGTGAGACAAGCAATAATAGTTATGCTGACAGGCAAATGAATCAGTCTGTAGTGAGTTTCTTTCTGGGCCAACAGTTCTTTTGAGACCCAATTTCAATGTACACCAGTTCCTTATGTGTACATGTCAGCACTGACTTTTCAGTTCTGGATGGTGAACAAATGGTGGTAATGCAGGTCCGACTCCCTCTGGTTTGGTCTCGCCCGGACCCAGGGGCGCGGCCTCACCTGGACTCAGGGGCGCGCGGCCTCACCCGGATCCGGGACCCAGCATCACCCGGGCCCCGGGGCGCGTGGCCTCACCCGGACCCAGGGGCGCGTGGTCTCACCCGGACCCAGCCGTGTGCAGGTTTTTGTGTGGGCATATGTTTTCAGCTTCTTTGGGTAAGTACCAAGTAGCATGATTGCTGGCTCATATATGGTAAGACTATGTTTTGCCCTGACCAGTTTGGCTCAGTGGATAGAGCGTCGTCGGCCTGTGGACTGAGGGGTCCCAGGTTCGATTCCAGTCAAGGGCATGTACCTTGGTTGCGGGCACATCCCCAGTAGGGGGTGTGCAGGAGGCAGCTGATCGATGTTTCTCTCTCATTGATGTTTCTAACTCTCTATGCCTCTCCCTTCCTCTCTGAAAAAATAAAAAAAAAGATGCCAACTCCCTTAAAAAAAAAAAAAGACTATGTTTAGTTTTGTTAGAAACCACCAAACTGTCTTTCAAAGTGGCTATATCATTTTGCATTCCCACCAGGAATGAAAGAGAGCTGTTGTTCCACATTCTGGCCAGCATTTGTCAGTGTTCTGGCCATTCACATAGCAGTATAGTGGTATCTCATTATTTTAATTTGCATTTCCCTAATGTCATGACCTGGAGAATTTTTCATATGCTTCTTTGCCAACTGTATGTCTTCTTTGGTGAGGTGTCTATTAAGGGCATTGGCCCACTTTTATTTATTGGTAGCTGTGCTTTTTAGGAATGTATCTCTATAGTCCTATCTATCATAAATTGTATGTTAACGTCTTTGGTCCATTATTAAAAACCAGATTGTTTGTTTTCTTGTTGTGAGTTTTTAAAATAATATTTTTATTGATTTTTAGTGAAAGAGAGAGAAAGGGAGAGGGAGAGAGAGATAGAAATATCAATGATGAGAGAGAATCATTGATTGGCTGCCTCTTGCACACCCCACACTGGGGATTGAGCCTGCAACCTGGACATGTGCCCTGACCGGGAATTGAACCGTGACCTCCTGGTTCATAGGTCAATGCTCAATCACTGAGCCATGCCAGCTGGGCTTGTTGTGAGTTTTAACAGTTTTTTTTGTATATTTTGGATAACAGTCCTTTTATCAGATGGATCTTTTGCAAATATTTTCTCCCAGTCTATGGCTTGTCCTTTAATGAGACTCTGGCCTTGTCTTTTGCAACACAAGATTTTAATATATATATTTTTATTGATTTCAGAGAGGAAAGGAGAGGATAGGGAGAGAGAGATAGAAACTTCAATGATGAGAGAGAATCATTGCTGCCTCCTGCACAACCCTTATTGGGGATCGAGCCCGCAACCCAGTCATGTGCCCTACTGAGCCAAACCAGCTAGGGCCAAGGTTTTAATTTTAATGAAGTTCAGCTTATCAATTTTTTTTTTCATGGATTGTGCATTTGGTGTTGTACCTAAAAAGTTATCATATATACCAAGGTCATTTAGGTTTCTCTTATGCCTCCTATGTTTCTCCTAGGGTATCTTCTAGGAGTTATATGTTTTATGATTTACATTTAGGTCTATGATTCATTTTGATTTAAATTTTGTAAAGGGTGAAAGGTCTGTGTCTAGATTCATTTTTTGTTTTTTTTGCAGGTTGTTCCAGCACCATTTGTTGAAAAGATTATCTTTGCTCTATTGTATTGCCTTTGCTCCATTGTCAAAGATCAGTGGGCTGTATTTATGTGGGTCTGTTTCTGGGCTCAGTATCCTATTTCATTGATCTATTTGTCTATTCTTTTGATTATCATAACTTGAAGTTGGGTGGTGTCAGTCCTCCGATTTTGTTCTTCTCTTTCAATATTGTGTGGGTTATTTTGGGTCTTTTGTTTCTTCATTTAAACTTTAGAATTATTTTGCCAGTATCTACAAAATAACTTGCTTGGATTTTGACTGGGATTGCATTTAATGTATAGATCAAATTGGAAAGAGCTGACATCTTGACAGTATTGAGTCATCCTATTTATGAACATGGGATATTTCTCCATTTTTAAGTTCTTTGATTTGGTTCATAAGAGTTTTGTGGTTTTCCTCATGATAGATCTTGTACATATATTGTTAGAATTATACCCAAGTATTTTATTTTGGGGGGCTGCTAATGTAAACGGTATTGTATTTTTAATTTTTAATTCCACTTTTATTTCTTTTTCTTTTTTAATGTTTTTTACATTTGTTTCTTTTTTAAATTCCACTTTTATATATTAATATTAACCTTGTACCCTACAACCTTACTATAATTGCTTATTAATTCTAGGAGTTATTTATTTTTTAATCCTCACCCAAGGATATTTTAAAAAATTGATTTTAGAGAGAGAAGAAGAGAGAGAGATAGAGAGCAAAATACCAATCAGTTGCTTCCCATACCTGCCCCAACTGGGGATAAAACCTGCAACCTAGTTATGTGCCCTGACTGGGATAGAATCCACAACTTTTGCTGTACGAGATGACGCTTCAACCAACTGAGCCACCTGGCCAGGGCTCCAAGATTTATTTTGTTGATTCTTTTGGATTTTCTACATAGATGATTACGTCATCTCTAAACAAAGACAGTTTTATCTCCAACTAGTTCCCTGGCCAGCCTGGCTGCAAGAGAGGCCAGGACATGGAATATTTAACAGGGTAGCCTTGAACTCAACCAAAACTTCTATTCAGAAAAAAACAGCTATTAGAAGATAGCCCTGCCCTATCCTGGACATTCATGATTTATTTAGATGTTTTTCTCTCTTGGGAAAAAGATGGAAATAACATTGTCACTGTTAATTTTTTTCTAAAGTAAGTAATTTTTATATTGAAACAAAGGAAATATGATATTCAATCAAACAAGAGAAACACTGGCAATGTACTTATGCAAAATCTTTTTCTAAAAAATGTGTCCATTGACTGCTGTTTATTGATGCTTGTAAAAAATAATTACCTACTCATTGTACCTACCCAGATAAGGTATGCAGTTATGATTGGCCAATCATTTATCTTCTCAGGAAGGCTAAAAGAGGGTCAGAACAATACCCTGCTTAGAAATGGACACTATTGTGTTCCAAGTCTTTGTGTTGGACCTAAAGGTTATGGAAAAGGGAAGGAATCTCGTAAACAGAGGGCTGGAGTCACGTGGTAAAGTCTGGATGCTGTGTGGTTTTGGATGGAGAGTAAAAATGCAGTAGAGAACCTTCTGTGACTAGCCTGTATGTCTCTGCCTTGCTACTTAAGAATCATAATTAGGCCTAACTCAGAGAAAGGGACCAGCCCTGCTGTGGGGAAGATCTGATGAACCCAGGGCTCTTGTTTAATGGAGTGGAAGTAAAGCAGAGACTCTACAGCAGGTTAGGTTCTTTAGAAGAGGGGCTGTAGTTATAGCTATGGGTTTGGATTTCTCCCTTTTTATTTATTTATTTAAAAATATTTTTATTGATTTCAGAGAGGAACGGAGAGGGAGAGAAAGATAGAAACATCTATACTAATAAAAGGGTAATATGCTAATTAGACCAGGTCGACCGGACATCTTCTGGACATCTGACTTCCTTCCGGACAAAGCCACGGTGACAGGGGCCGAGGCAGAGGTGGTTAGGGGCTATCAGGACAGCAGGGGGGCAGTTAGGGGGCAACCAGGCCAGCAGGTGGTAGTTATGGGGTGGCCAGGCTGGCAGGGGAGCAGTTAGGGGGCGACCAGGTCGGCAGGGGACCAGTTAGGGGGCAATCAGGCCAGCAAGCAGAGGCAGTTAGGGGCGATCAGGCAGGCATGTAGAGTGGTTAGGGGCAATCAGGCAGGTGAGTGGTTAGGAGCCAGTGGTCCTGGATTACGAGAGGCATATCCAACTGCCGGTTTAGGATCAGGCCTAAACTAGCAGTCAGACATCCCCCGAGGGGTCCCGGATTGGAGAGGGTGCAGGCTGGGCTGAGGGACCCCCCCACCCCCTATGCATGAATTTCGTGCACCGGGCCTCTAGTCAATGATAAGAGAGCATCATCGATTGGCTGCCTCCTGCACACCCCCCACTGGGGATCGCGCCTGCAACCCAGGCATGTGCCCTTGACTGGAATCGAACTGGGGACAGTCGGCATGCCGATGCTCTATCCACTGAGCCAAACCAGCCAGGGTTGTTTTATTAAGATGAGATGGATTTAAATGTATTTACTGTGCAAAATTGTTTTTATCAGAATGATAGTTATAATAACAGCTCAAATATATATCTGTAACAGGTTAAAAGTTTTAATGTGACTATTAAGAAACATATGTATAGCAGCACTATGAAACATCTCCATCTAAGAAAGTCTAACATTTTATACATTTTTTTGTTTATAGCCTATACCATTCAGATACCCGAGAGTATGTCTCCATCTGTGGCCACAGAAGCTTATGTGAAAGCTTTGGCTTTTTGCCATGGACCTCTGGACCACTATGACTTTCTGATAAAAAATCATGAGATAAAGGATGATGCACATCAAAGAAGAGTCATACAGTGTTTGCAGAAGTTACACGAGGACCTTAAAGGATACAGTATAGAGGCAGAAGGCATTTTTTCAAAGGTGAGGTTTGTGTGATGCTAAAGATTAAACAGTTAAAAGTATAAGCATTTTATAAAATGGACTAGATGCAGTTGGGTACAATCTGAAACAGCTTGAAAATTTCCCACCAGTTCCTTTAAATAAGCTATGTTGATCCCCATATCTGACCTCTTGATGTTCCATAGCTTTCCTTCACCTTGGGGGGGATTCAGATTGCTTCATGTTTACATAATAGTTGATGCCATATAGTCAAAAAAACTTCAGTGCCCTTCAAATGTTTCCCTTTCCCTTGCTGAGGGAGGCATGGCCGAGGATCAGCAGTGAAGATTGAGTGATTTGTTCTTCTCCTTTCCTTCCTCCGCCTTTCTCTGCTTGCTTGGCTTCTCTAGGGTCAGAATGAGAGGGATAGAAGATTAGAGTGAAATAGCAGTCTTAAGTGACCAGTTGAGGGCCTTTGGTGTGATAGGTGTTGACATGCTAGCTCTTTTTTGAGGGGCACAGTGGTGGGTTCCTCAGGACCTCCCCAGTGCTCCACTCTGACCTCTTATGACTGTAGCAGAATACCTCACACCACTGCATGGGCAGCTTTAGTTAGCCTACTGCCCTTGGACTTCTGCTGTTAAGAAGTAGATATCAGTCTCTATCTTAGTCCTGTGTACTCCCATGATCCTGGGGACACATGTCAAGTTCTTCCATGAACTCTTCCACATCCTGCTTTGATAGCTGACTATAGATTTCCTCACCTAAGCAAGCATTCTGCTTACACTCAATCCTCACTTTTTTAGATGCTTCTCTTGGGCATGAGGTTTATCTGGGGGAAATGCCACACATTTCTTACCCAGCTAACAGCTTTCACCTTGATGACTTTCTTCAGTTCTACTTTTGTTTTTGAGCTGATTCCCGCCCCCCCCCCCCCCCATAATTCCTGCATGGATATGACTAGTGCCTCTCTTAAGAGTATAGGACACCTTGTCTCCCCTTATCCTCAGCTTTGAGCTTTTGCTGAAATTCTAAGATGACAGGAAAACTCCCATTCCTTATCCCATTATAGAAGTCAGTGTCCTCAGTGGTGTCATCTTCAAATTATGAAGGATATTAATAGTAATAAGAGTTAGAATATGGTTTAATCAAAGGAACTAGTTTTCTTTTAATTGGCCAAATCGCCCATCCCCTACTCCCACACACGAATATTTGTTTATTATGTGGTCTTTAGGAGAAAGGTCCTGTATAATATGTGTTAGTAGTGCTTTATTAAAAATGACGGAAAGTAATTTTACTTTTTAAAAAGCACCCAGAGTATAATTAAATAGTTTTATTTTTATGTAAAGAAAAAGGCTGTCATTGTGTTAATATCTTTTGGTTAAAAGGAATAGAGATTCACTTAGGTTTCAGAAGAAAGTGGAGATTTAGAAACACTGCATATGCATATAGAAACGAAGGGCATCTCCATTACACAGCCAGGCCTCCTGGAGCTTGAGCTGCAGAACCAGTGCCTCTGAAAGCTTTGAAGAGTTGACAGGCAGTAGTAACAGGTACTAGTTAGTTACTCCACTGCTCTTCTACTCATGAAATCCATTTCCTCTTTTGTTCCTTCCCCCCACCCCCCCCATGTGCATTTTCACTTCTGTTTGTTTTACCAGCTTCTAAATTCTCTCCCTGAATCTGTGGTTTAAATTGCCGCGTAAGAATCTGATCTCTTCATCACCAATCACTTCATCAGTATTTGGGCAGAGCTTTCACACCGGGATTTTCAGATGCCACCAGCCAGGGTAAAGGTGGGGTCTCTGCCTAAGTTTCCATCCAGACCTCTTGTGAGCGGGCAGTTTCGCTCAGAAGTAGACCACAAGTATAGTGGCACTCGGATTGACTAGTCCAGCACAATAGTTATTGGAAATAATGGCGGGTACCTTTTGATGGCCAACCTTTTCTCCTTTAACCATATATCCAAAGTTTTAGGTGAGTAAAGTACTAAAAAGTTTGGAAAACTTAGACTTCTTATGTACTGCCTCCTAATTATAGTTTGCAATACAGGTGGTCTTCCAAATAAAACAACAACTTGGTTATGTGTCATAGCCAGGAAACAAGATGTTTTACTTAATGGGATTTTTTGGTTACCTGAGAATTGAGTTAGTCTCATGAATTTATATCTTGTTCCCTTTCTAGTCCTCTTCCTTTTGAAAATACAGTCTTTTTTTCCTCCTTCCCTTTTTGTATCATCTCTGGGGCTCATCTTCCTGTGGTTGGTGAACTTCCCATCCAGTCAGAAGTATCCTTAAATCATTAACTTATCTGGTTGCCAATTCAACAATGTTTGTTCCCTTTAAAATTTTTGTTTGGCAAAATAAAACCCATAAGTAAAAAAAAATATATATATATATATATATATATATATATATATATATATATATATATATATATATATATATATTGTTTGGCTCTTCTTAGAGGTGTTCTCCCACACTTCCACCATTGATTTCTGAATTGGCTATGATGGGTCTATCTAGTAAATAACCCTGGTTTAATTGTATAATTGTAATCTTATGTAAGTAGGGGATTTGACATGTCAGCTAGCTTTCAATGTGTTTAATGAAAGCTTATATTTGTTAAATGCTAATGCATATGTGAATAAATGTTTAGTTGTTAGATCAAACAGCTCTTTGTGGTAATATTTGTCCTGTAATTTCTTCAGCCTACCAAATCTTTAACATTGTAAAAGACCCAATCATTGCCCTAGCCAGTTTAATTCAGTGGATAGTGTCAGCCCGCAGACTGAAGGGTCCTGGGTTCGATTCTAGTCAAGAGCACATATCTTGGTTGCAAGCTCGATCCCTGACCCTGGTTGGGGGTGTGTTCGGAAGGCAACCAATTGATGTGTCTCTCTCACATTGATGTTTCTCTGTCTATCTCTCTCCTTCCTTTCCACTCTCTCTAAAAATCAATGGAAAAATATGCCCAGGTAAGGATTAACAAAAAACAAAAAAGAAAGAAAGAAAGAAAGTGACCCAATCATCTGACAGAATTTGAGTAAGACATCTATAAAGTTTTAGTTTTTGAAGATTGTAAGATGCCACAAACCTATTTCTTATAAAAAAAATAAACACTGATATGCTGATTATCAGAGAAGGAAATTGGACTATTAGGTTTCCAGCAATAGAAGAACTTTATTTATAGAGTTCTTAATTTTGGTAAATAAAATTTATGGTTTTATGAACATTTGACTTTGTTTTAATACAGATGTTTAAACATTCATTATAGTGGACTATATGTTTTTCCTCATTGTACTCCTAAGAAACTTTCTGTAAGGCTAATCTATAATATATATTTTTTAAGACTGGATTAATAAATCTTTATTGTTCAGATTACAATTGTTTCTCCTTTTTTCCCCCCATATCTCCCCACCACCCGGTTCCCACTCCCCCTCTGCCCTTACCTCCCCCCACCTCCCCCCCCCCCGTTGTCCTTATCCGTAGGTGTATGATTTTTGTCCAGTCTCTTCCTGTACTCCCCACACAGACACCCCTTTCCCCCTGAGAATTATCAATCCACTCCCATTCTATGCCTCTGATTCTATTATGTTCACCAGTTTATTCTGTTCCTCAGATTTTTTAATTCTCTTGACTTTTAGATTCACTTGTTGATAGATATGTATTTGTTGTTCATAATTTTTATCTTTCTTCTTCTTTTTCCTCTTTTTAAAGAATACCTTTCAGCATTTCATATAATACTGGTTTGGTGGTGATGAACTCCTTTAGCTTTTTCTTATCTGTGAAGCTCTTTATCTGTCCTTCAATTCTGAATGATAACTTTGCTGGGTAGAGTAGTCTTGGTTGTAGGTTCTTGCTATTCATCACTTTGAATATTTCTTGCCACTCCCGTCTGGCCTGCATAGTTTCTGTTGAGAAATTAGCTGATAATCGTATGGGTGCTCCCTTGTAGGTAACTAACTGTTTTTCTCTTGCTGCTTGTAAGATTCTCTCTTTGTCTTTTGCCCTTGGCATTTTAATTATGATGTGTCTTGGTGTGGTCCTCTTTGGATTCCTTTTGTTTGGGGTTCTGTGCGCTTCCTGGACTTGTAAGTCTATTTCTTTCATCAGGTGGGGGAAGTTTTCATTCATTATTTCTTCAAATAGGTTTTCAGCATCTTGCTCTCTCTCTTCTTCTGGTACCCCCATAATTCTGATGTTGGTTCACTTGAAGTTGTCCCAGAGGCTTCTTACACTATCTTCAACTTTCTGAATTCTCTTCTCTTCTTGCTTCTCTGGAGGAGTGTCCTTGGCCTCTTTGTATTTCAAATCTTTGAGTTGGTTCTTGCGATCCTCTAGTCTGCTGTTGGGTCTCTGTATAATATTTTTTATTTCAGTCAGTGTATGTTTAATTTCTAGTTGGTCCTTTTTCATATCCTCAAGGGTCTCATTAAATTTATCGGCCTTTTCCATGAAATTCTTGAAAAACCTTATAACCGTGGTTTTGAACTCTATGTCCAGTCGCCTTTTTCTCCTCCATTTCTTTGGTTTGTGATCTGTTTCCTTGCCTCCTCATTTTCGCTGCTTCCCTGAGTTGGTAGAGTAGCTTTGTGTACTAGGTGTCCTATTGGTTCAACGGGTCAGCCTCCCAGTTACCTGAGGTGGACACTCTTGGTGTACCCTTGTGTACTGTGTGTCCCCCAGCAGGAGCTACAGCAAGGACTAGTTTTCTCCTTTGCTTGGCGGTTTTGGAGCAGTCTGACTGGAGCTGCAGTTTATTTGGTTAAGCTGCCACAGAACAGGCCATTTATATGCAAAAGCCGCTGTGTGGAGAAAGGGCGGGTTTGTAGAATGTGCGGGGCGTGACCTCAGGGCGGGGCGGGGTCTCAGGCCGTCACTAGGCTAGGGCGTGGCAAACGGCAATGGCTGCCGTGAGCCCTCTCTGCCTTTCTGCGTTTCCAAGTCCCCGCGTCCCACACTCCAGCACAGTAAACAATGATTGCTGGGCGCACCTCTGCAAAAAAGTCACTCTCACTTTCTGACCCGATGGCCGAGAGTCCAGCTTCTCCTCGTAGGTGTCTGGGTCCCCCGCGTGTCCCCAAAAACTGAATTTCAGAGTGATCTGGAGCTTGTCTCCCTGCGGGTTGAAGAAAAGCCGCGCACCCAGTCGCCCGCCTCCAGCCTGATTCGAGCCTCCATACCTCACTCAGCTTTTCAGCGTTTGTGCTCCTTTCTCTCCTTAGTTGTAAATCTACCACTCAGCCAGCTTTCCCGTGGTTCTGGGTGGTAGACGTTTTGTCTTTTAGTTGTCTTTTTGAAATTGTTGTGCGAGGCAGCAGATTAGTTGTTTAACTTTACCGCCATCTTGGTTCCTTCCTAATCTATAATATTAAAATAAAGTACACCTTCCCAAGATGCCAAAATCATTAATTAATGAGATAAAATTGGTAGCATATTGTTTGGCTGCTTTTACTACCTACGTAACAAGGTTTTCTCTACTAAAAATTTGAAAAAGTTACATGCGAATGACCATGTTATGTGAGCAACAAACTATGAAGAATGAGCATGTATGAACACTTTACTTTTGTTATCAAATAAGACTTACAACCAGGTTAATCTGACACGTTTAATGTATGCATAATTGTTATTGTGCTGTGAGGTAATTAGGCATAAATGGTAAGTAGTTCATGTAAATCACTATAATTAGAATTACTTTTACACAGCCAAATCAAGCATTTCTGGAGTCAGGGAGGGAGACAATTAAATGGAGTGTGAAGCTACTCTGAAAATCTGTTTCCATTAATCAGGGGTACACAGACTGCCAGTTTTTTTTTTATGTTTTGCGGGGAGACATCATAGCCCAAGAGACCTGGGAATGGAGGGGGCGAGGGGGAGCACAAATTCCTTTCCTTTTTCTCCTGCTCTCCACAAAGTAATTTTCAGTTTTTCCCGAGAGAAATTATTATTTCCAGTTTCCTCATACATCTCACCATTTTTTTTTTTTAATTTGGATACCTTTCCTCACCCTCCCAAGAACAATGCATATAGCAGGTAGAAAAGAACCGTCCTGTCTTCAATTCAGCTAATCTTAGGTCTTACTGCTTGACTTGTTCTGGCTTCTAGCACCTGGAGGCCGTGGGTAGAATACCTGGAATATGGGCTGTGGACACTCTCTCAGGAGATGCAGGAGGCCTAATGGTCTGGATCCCTTTAGTTAGTTATCTAAGATTTTTCAGAAGGGCCTCTAGGCAGTTTGCTGGTTTTCCCTCCATTCCTCCCTTCATCCTTCCTGTCAAGAGAGTGAGCTTGTTCTCTCCTCCATTCCTCTTCTTAGAACTGGCATTTCCTGTAGGTAAAGGAAGCTGAGCAATGTGATTTAGGTACAGCTTCCCTCATCTCTGGAACTTTATCCTTTAGAAAATTGTAAGCTACAGTTTTGTTAAAGACCAGAAATATTTTAAAATGAATGCTTCTTGTCTCAAATTTTTATGAAAGCTGAAGCAAAAGCATTATGTCCTAACCCAGTGATGGTATTATCTGTAAAGAAGTAAGGTTTGGGATCAAACTAAGATTTTTTGTTTTGGAGAACTAACATACGCCAAAGACTCATTTAAAATCTGAAATTTGGACCCTAGCCGGTTTGGCTCCGTGGATAAAGCATTGGTCCTCCGATTGAAGGGTCCCAGGTTCAATTCCTGGGTCCCAGGTTCAATTCCCGTCCAGGGCATGTATCTTGGTTGCAGGCTCCATCCTCACCCGGCCTGGTCGGGCCTGTGTGGGAGACAACTAATCGATGTGTTTCTCTCACATCAATGTTTCTCTCTCTCTGTTTCTCCTCCTCCCTTCCACTCTCTCTAAATATCAATGAAAAAATATCCTCAGGTGAGGATTAACAAACGAACAAAAATAAAATATGTTTAAAAAGAAAATCTGAAATTTGAGAACCAGAGTGTGGGGGCCTGCTTCAGAATCCAGAATAATTAGCCAATGTAGTCAATTACATCTTAAGCTTTGTCGTAGTTCCAAAAGGTGAAATTATTTCGTCAACATAGATGAGAATAAATCCCTATAAATGAATTAAAAAATTATTAATACTTTATGAAACAAACAATAATTCATTAAGTACATTCCTTAAATTTAGAGAAAGCGGTATAATCCTATTTTAATAGTTTAGGATTGGAAATTTAATTGTCATTATCAACCAAAGCTGACTGACTACTTTGGTTATGGCAGCTGAATTATGTAGGCCATTAAGAGGCATCAGTACCATGGAATCGATGCTGAGATTATAGTTAGGTCTCTGGGTCAAGGGTCAGCAAATATTTTGTGTAACAAACCACATCGGAAATCTTTTTAGGCTTTGGGATCCATATGATCTCTGTCACAACTATTCAAAAGTTCTGCCATTGTCAAAGCAGTCACAGACAATACATAAATAAGTGTATTCCAATAAATATTTATTTACAAAAACAGGTGTCAGGCCGATTTTGGTCCACAGGCCATAACTTGACCTCTATTCTGGATGACTGCTACCTGGCTAGGTTTGAAAGCTAGTGGGAGACCATTAAGTATTTAAGGTTCTACTTGAACTGTACTTAGTCTATCTTTCCAATCTATCTCCCATTATTTCCCTTTATATATGCCTGACTGTAGTCAGCAGAACTATTTTGTTCACTGTTCCATTATATAGGCAAACAGAAAAAATGCAACAAAATAGCTCATAACATACATGGAAACTTGATAAATAAATGAGTTGGCACTGAAAATTAGTGGAAGATAGACTATTCAATAAACAGATGACACAATTGATTATCTACATTGAAAGTAAAATAAAATTAAGTACCTACTTCTCTAAGCAAAAAATAAATTCTATAGCATTATTTACTAATTTAAAGTAAAACTTCTTGAAGAAAATAAGAGTAAAGTTCTTTATGAACTTAGGAAAAGAAAGTATTTCTTATACAAGATATGAAATACTAAATTATAAAGGCAAAGATGGATATATTTGACTATACTATTTAAATTTAAAACTTCTAGTCAATAGAAAGTACCAGAGAAAAAGTGAAAAGGCAGACCACAGTGGTAAAAAATATTTGCATCAAAAATAATTGCCTATAGAATATATAATGGACTCCTACCAAATAATCGGAAAAAAGTTGAACAAACGAATAATGGACAAAGAGGAGTAAATTTTGGGGGGATAACTAATGGATACCACAAAATTGATAAATAAATTAGAATGTATTTCTGAAATAGAATAGCCTAGGGATGATAAACTTCAAAATCAGGATTGTTAACTTGGAGGAAGAAGGGCACAAAGTAGGACTTCAACTATACTTAATGTTTTATTACTGAAATGTTGGAATAAATATGTTAAAATATAAAGATTTGATAAAACTGGGTGATAGATAACCAGGTGTTTAATATTTTCTCCAATTTAGCCCATTTATATTCCACTAGTAGCCCATTTGCAGGAAGAATCCTGCAAGCGGCTGCTGCACCCGCGCCGCTGCCGCCCGCCCCGCCCCGCTTGGCCCCGCCCCGCCCGGGCTTTCCCTCTGGCAGCCACCTTGCTTTCCGCTTTTCCTCCCTCTTCCTTCTAAGTTGTCTTCAGTCTTCACTCCTCCCTCCCTCAGCGTATGCAAATTAACCGCCATCTTGGTTGGGTAATTTGCACACTCGCCCTGATTGGCTGGTGGGCGTGGCTTTGGCCGGTGGGCGTGGCTTGGGCATAGCAAAGGTGCGGTCAATTTGCATATTTGTCTATTATTAGGTAGGATAGTAAAAATATTTTTCAGTGTAATTGTGAGATATTTCAACAGGTTAGTTGTTTGTTTTTTATCACTTTGTGGAAATTACAACTTTTCTTGATAATGTAATTCTAGACTCTGATAGTCAGCATTTACTTCTGACCCAGGAAGGGGAATTATTAGCACAGTGCTCAGAAAGGCAGGCATAGGAAATATCTTAGGGGTTTTTGGCAATGGAACTTTCCCTCTCTTTCTAAAGTTTCATAATCTGAATTTTCTAGGCCTTAAATATTTTTCATGAATGCCAGTTGTTTCTGAGTCCTATGTATAGTATATAGTTATGTCTCCATTTAATATTGGCCTTATACCCCATGTATGATAATGTTTTATCTTCCAGGTATTGTGCCCATTTCATGTCCTGGGGAAATAATTAGCCAGTGTCTTCTTGCCATCTAAAGGAGAATTGATGCATCCCCATAATGGGCCCTGAGGAAAGTAGTACCATTGTGTAGCTGGGAAAAGCAAATGATTTTTAGTTTTACAGAAACATCTATCATAGCTAGAATATGTATTTGTTTATCAAGGACCCTAATTATTATATATACTAGAGGCCCAGTGCACGAATTTGTGCACCAGTGGGGTCCCTCGGCCTGGCCTGCGGCATTGGGCCGAAACTGGCTCTCTGACATCCCCTGAGGGGTCCCAGATTGCGAGAGGGTGCAGGCCAGGCCGATGGACCCCACTGGTGCACGATCGGGGCCAGGGAGGGATGTGGAAGGTTGGCCAGCTAGGGAGGGACCACAGGAGGGCTCCAGGGTGTGTCCGGCTTGTCTTGCTCAGTCCTGATCGGCTGGACCCCAGCAGCAAGCTAACCTACCGGTCAACTGTCTGCCCCCTGGTGGTCAGTGCACATCATAGTGAGCAGTTGAACGGCCTTAGCATATCATTAGCATATTATGTTTTGATTGGTTGAACGGACAACCGGATACTTAGCATATTAGGCTTTTGTTATATAGGAAATCCCATTAAACAAAAGGAGAGTTGTTTCTTACTATGCAGGAGCCAAGGATACAGATGTGAATAAGATGAAAATTTTTTTTATTTTAGTGATACCTTGTTCAGCGTAGAGAATAGTCGTAAGCAGTTATTTATAGCTTAGTGAATTAAGTACAAAAATTCAGGTGGGTATAAAATACATTTGAGAACTGTCTTTGCCCACTTAAAAAGGATATAAGTTTATTCTACTCTATATTATTGCTTCACTTAGCACTTACAATTCTGATTCTTATGAAGAAATTTTATGAATCAAATTACTATTGATTTACTCTGGGACTAGATTCCAAATGTGATTATATACATTGAAATTAATATAAAACCACAAAATATATATGGTACAAATTTATATAATTAAGATTATATGTATTAACTATTTGCTCCTGGGAAATAGCAGTATCACTATGTTTAAGACAATTTGTTCAACATGTTTTTGTTTTTGTTTTTAAATACCAATTAAAAATATATTCAAGTTATTTTTTCATTTGTGTTATTACTGGTAAAATAAATTAATATAAGATACTGCTCTTGACATATAGAATGGCTTTGCCATTTCATATGTGTCCAATGTCTGAACTGTCATGTAACAGTTTCAGTATTACATAAATTCTGCATTGTTTCTGTAGTATTGGACTGTTACTTAAATTAAATGCAATATTTACTGTCTAGAGAGAATAATAAAATGTAAATAATATACTCAATAAAATTAAAATTTAAATAAACTTTATAAAAACACTTCTGAGAATTATTGATTAAAGTTTCCATTTGTGCAAAGTATATTACTTCAATAATAGCAATTTTTTGGAAACTAATATTGAGAATTGAAAATTAGTTTTGAAGAGAGACAAAAAGTCTCAAGTTTCTACTCAGTTCAGGATGTTCAGTAAAGGGTTTGTGTGAAGACTGAGTCAACTCTAAAGGTAATTTTTATTTTCATGATGTGAGGATGGCCGTGGAAAATACAGCTCCAAGGAGAGAAAATCAGGAAAATCTCTTGGTAGGTAGACAGTTGGCTAGAAAAATGCTTTGGCAGAACATATTTATGGAGTAGGAAATTTTAAGAATTCATTTCAAGAATTGTCCATTGAAATCACTGGCAACAAGGACTTTGATTTGGAGGAGGAGGTGGGGAGGAAAGCAAGGTAGCCAGAGTGAGAATCTGAGTAGAGGGGAGTGAAAAGATCTCTTTTCAGATGAAGGCCAACCTTTTGGTGAAGGACATGTGTGTGTGGCACGTTATATTTGGAAAAGTAGTGGGATGTGATAGATTTTGGTTTATGTTCTAGTTAGATTTTCCTTTCTCTTCAGTTATTTTTCCATAAAATCTGTTTCAGCTAGTGAGCTCTTCACCGTTGCCCTTCCCATGTGCTGTTCCTGATGATTCTCTAGAGAAGGAAGCATCTTTTAGGTTGTCCTTCTTCACTGAAGATTCACACAATAATTTTTCACTGATTCAGAAGACAGTTGTCCTGGTTGTTGTCAGCCTGTCCTTGTGTCTGTGTGAGAGGTTAGGTTCCTATATCCATTTGCCTCTCTGTGGCTGTGTGTGTGTTCTCATTCCCTCTTTAGTGTCAGAAGAAGCCTGGAAGGCTGCTTGAATTTCTTACCTTCAGAACTTCAACCAGGTTCAGACTGAGGCAGTGATGGGCAACCTTTTGAGCTTGGTGTGTCAAACTTCGCCAAAAAACTGAGCATAACTCGGGTAGTGTGTCACTTTGAGGAAAAAACATAATTTCGCAAATGTTTCATCCTCGGGAGCAGTAAATGTTTCATCCTCGGCATGCGGCCGCCTCAGCAGCCGCGTGTCATCAGAAATGGCTACGCGTGTCAGTGCTGACACCGTGTCATAGGTTCACCATCACTGAGGGTTATCGTCCACATCTCTCTTTTGAGGAACTCCACATTGATTTGAGAACTATGCTTATGTCCTGGGCATCCCTCTGAATTAGTGGTGAACTGGAGTAGATCATACCTAGCGCAGCTTCACCTCAGCTAGTCCAGAATCAGATTATCAGTTAGGAGTGAGTGACATGGAAGGGTTTGCTGAAGAAATTGCCTCCTGTCATTTGTTTCCCAGTGGCACATATATGCACTTACACATACATGCTCATTGCTTGAATGAATGAGACATTAAAAAGTAATTTGCATCTTCAAATTCTGTTATAATCAGAAGTCGAGCCACTTCTTATGCTAGTTGTCTTAGAGGTTTAAGCTCACCTCCTTCCTCCCCCCCCCCCCCCCCCACATTTGCTAGTTACTTAGGTACTTAAATAGACTTAATTATACTTGTAAACTGAACAAATTGGTGTACTTTAGGTTAAGAGGGTTCTCTTACAAATCTGCTGAAGGCATTTAAAAAAAGATTTTCATTTGTAGAAAATTTATGGGTGCTAACATATAGTTCTGTTTTTAGTTTGTAAAGATCTTAGAAACCTGAAGTGATATACTTTTATCAAAAAGTGATCTATGTTGAGAGTGATGTAATGCTAGTTTTTAAAAGATATAATTATGCTTAGCATTCCAGCTGGAATAATTGTCTCTAATTCTGTCATTTTAGGAGATAATAGTGGAATGGCAGAGAGAGTGGGAAGTAACAGGAAAAGTAGTATTTCTGCATTTTAAATAAATCTGAAACTTTTTTTTAAAATATATTTTTTCAGAGAAGAAGGGTGAGGGAGAGAGAGATAGAAACATCAATGATGAAAGAGAATCATTGATTGGCTGCCTCCTGCACACCCCCTACTGGAGGTCCAGCTGACAATCGCAGCGTATGCCTTGACCAGGAATAGAACAATGACCTCCTGGTTCATAGGTCTACGCTCAACTAATGAACCACACTGGCTGGGCTCAAAAACTCTTTTTATTCTAACAGGACCAACCTTATTATCTACTTGTCCTAATGGAAATTATACCACAGTAGCAGGTGGATAGTAACCCAGAAAGACAGAGGACATGCTATTTTACTTTATAACTTTGATGAGAATTATGTTGGATTATTTTTAACACTGGAATTTTGATATAAGGAACAATGGATAAAGTTAGAATGATTCAATCAAAATATTTGGAATGATGGATGACAAATGTTTACTCTGCAGTAGTTAAAGGAATAATTTTGGTAAAAGTTTTGGAATCAGTTGTCTAAAATGCAAATATTCAGATACTTTTAGAACAATTTAGATTTAATTCAAAAGTAAAAGTCATATACTAATTACTCACCTTATAAAATTTTGTGGTTTATTTCCCTCCAACTTTTTAATTTTGAAAAATGTTCACAATTACACTTAAATCCATTAACAGTTAACATTATGTTCCATTTGTTCTTTCTCTCTCTTGAAATATATTTTTTCTTTAATCATGTGAAAGTAAATTACAACATCATACCACTTGACCCTGAAAACATCATTATGTATCTCCTAACAAAGATATTCTTCTATATAACTATCTTACCTTATCACACCCAAGACAATTAACTGGACATCTTGCCTTTTTATTAGAATGTCTTTGCTTTTGCTCCAAACTAGGATAGCTTTTTCTATTTTACATCTGACTAGAATAGCTTGTTCATTTTTACTCAACCTGTAAGCTCACAGGCTATCTCCCTTCTACAGTTTTTCCTTAATCACCCTCATGCAAAGTTAATTGCTTCCCTTTTGGTTTCTTTCAGCCCCTAATTCCTGCTTTTCTTTTTTTAATATATTTTTATTAAAGAGAGGAAGGGAGAAGGAGAGAGAGGTAGAGACATCAATGATGAGAGAGAATTATTGATCGGCTGCCTTCTGCAGCCCGCAACCCGGGCATATGCCCTGATCAGGAATCGAACTGTGACCTCCTGGTTCATAGGTCAATGCTCAACCACTCAGCCACGCCAGCCAGGCTATTCCTGCTTTTCTCACAGAGGTCTAACCTCTTGGCTCCCAGCATCATTGTGTCTTTTTCACAGTGCTCATAGGCTGAAAGAAAAACCTAGCAGTTTCACTTTTTTTTTTTTTTAAGTTGGAGTGAAGGGGATGATGTTGATTATTTTATTTTTTAAAAATATTTTAAATTGATTTTTAGTAATAAACATAAAAAAGGCTGATATATTTTGGAACTAATGGCTGTTTGAAAATGTCCAAATTAATGCCAGGATTTACTCAAAGTGTATGGTTCAATAAAATTTTTCTAGTTGCCAACTTCAAACTGTGTGTGTGTGTTGTTGTTGTTTTTTTAACACTTCTGGAAATCTTTCCACATTTTTAAAATTTTTAATTTAATTTTTTCCATCACCATTTATACCCTCTTCCACCTCCACCCATTCCCCCGTGCCCCACAGTCACCACACTGTTGTCCATGTCTTCTCTCTCTTTTTTTCTTTTTTGCACAGTACCTCCACCCCTGCCCTCCCTGCCCCCATCCAGAACTGTCTGCCTGCTCTCTATGTCTATGAGTCTGTCTCTGTTTTGCTTGGTAGTTGAGTTTCATTAAATTCTACACTTGAGTGAAATCATATGGTACTTACCTTTCTCTGACTGGCTTATTTCACTTAGCATAATGCTGTCCAGGTCCACCCATGCTGTCACAAAGGGTAAAATTTTCTTCCTTTTTACACCAGAGTAGTATTCCATTGTGTCAATTTAACACAGCATTTTTATCCACTCATCTACTGATGGACACTTGGGCTGCTTCCAAATCTTGGCTATTGTAAATAAATTCTTCAATGAACATAGGGGCGCAAATTACTGTTTTGGGTTTCTTCAGATAAATTCCCAGAAGAGGGATAGCTGGGTCATAAGGCAGTTCCTTTTTAATTTTTTTAAGGTAACGCCATACTGTTTTCCACAGTGGCTGCACCAATCCGTATTCCCGCTAACAATGTATGAGGGTTCCCTTTTCTCCATATCCTTGCCAACACTTGTTGTTTGTTGATTTATTGATGATAGCCATTCTAAGAGGTGTGAGGTGATATCTCATTGTGGTGTTTTTAAAAAAAAACAACTGTTTTTATTGATTTCAGAAAGAGGAAGAGAGAGATAGAAACATCAATGATGAAAGAGAATCATTGATTGGCTGCCTCCTGCTTGGTCCCTACTGGGGATCGAGCTCACAACTGGGGCATGTACCCTGACCCTGGATGGAACCATGACCTCCTGGTTCATAGGTCAGTGCTCAGCCATTGAGCCACGCAGCCGGGCTCTTTGTGGTTTTAATTTGCATTTCTCTGATTAGTGATGTTGAGCATCTTTTCATATGTCTATTGATCATCTGTATGTCCTCTTTGGAGAAGTGTCTGTTTAGTTCCTTTGCCCATTTTTCAATTAAATTGTTTGTTTCTTTGGTGTTGAGTCTTATAAGTTCTTTATAAATTTTAGATATTATTAATCCCTTATCAGATGTATCATTGGCAAATATGTTCTCCCATTCAGTGGGTTGTTTTTTCATTGTGTTGATGGTTTCCTTTGCTGTGCAAAAACTCTTTAGTTTGATGTATTTCTATTTGTTTATTTTTTCTTTTGTTTTACTTGCTGGATGAGATATATCAGGAAAAATATTGCTACCAGAATGTCTGAGATTTTACTGCCTATGTTTTCTTCTGGGATTTAAAGAAAATCTTTATTGTTGAAAGTATTACTCTTCTAGGATTTTTATGGTTTTGAGTCTAACATTTAAGTTTTTAATCTAATTTTTTTGTTAATCCTCACTGAGGATGTTTTTCCATTGAATTTTAGAGAGGGTGGAAGAAAGGGGGAGAGACAGAGAGAGAAATAATCAGTGTGAGAGAGACACATCGATTGGTTGCCTCCCCAGGAGCCCGGACCAGGCTGGAGATTGAGCCTGCAATCAACCGAGGTATGTGCCCTTGACTGGAATCAAACCTAAGACCCTTCAGTCCTCAGGCCAGTGCTCTATCCACTAAGCCAAACTAGCTAGGGCTTTAATCCATTTTGAGTTTATTCTTGTGTGTGATGTAAGAAGGTGGTCTAGTTTCATTTTTTTTTTGCACGTGTCTGTCTAATTTTCCCAACACCATTTATTGAATAGACTATCTTTAGTCCATTATATGTTTTTGCCTCCTTTGTTCAATATTAATTGACTATAAAGGTGTGGATTTAATTCTGGGCTGTCTATCCTGTTCTACTGATCTATATGTCTGTTTTTTTGTTTTGTTTTGTTTTTGCCAGTACCATGCTGTTTTGATTTCTATGGCCTTATAGTATAGTTTGATATCAGGTAGGGTGATTCCTCCAACTTTGTTCTTCTATCTCAAGATTGCTGTTGCTATTTGAGGTCTTTTGTGGTTCCATACAAGTGTTTGAAACATTTGTTCTAGTTTTGTGATATACTGGATTATTATCTTGATAGGATTTGTATTGACTTTGTAGATTGCTTTGAATTTTGGACATTTTAATGATGTTAATTATTCCTATCCATGACCAGGTATATGCTTCCATTCATTTTTATGTTCCTCAATTTCTTTCTTCAGTGTCTTATAATTTTCTGAGTACAGGTCTTTTATATCCTTGGTTAAATTTATTCCTAGGTATTTTTATTCTTTTTGAAGCAATTGTGAATGGGGTTATTTTCATAGTTTCCCTTTTGGATAGTTCATTATTGGTTTATAAAAATGCCATTGGTGTCTGGATTTTTAATTTTTTTTTTTTTGTATTCTGCTATTTTACTGAATTCAGTTATCAGTGCTAGTAGTTTTTTGGTGGAATCTTTAGGGTTCTCTCTATATAATATCATATCATCTGCAAATAATGAGAGTGTCTACTTCTCTTAAGAGCTACCTCATTCTTTTAAATTCTTTCATTTGAATATCCAACAATTAATTAGCTTTTAACAGTGGTATAGTACTCCACCATATGAATATACTAGTATATCTGTACATGTGTGGATACTCCAGTAGAATAAATTTCTAGAAATGGAGTTGTTCAGTTAAAGGGTATATGTATTTTACATTCTGATAGGCAATGATATTTGTCTAAAACATAAACTGCAGCAATTCATATTCTTACAAGTTTATGAGCCTGCATGTCTGTCTACATCTTTAATAATATTATATCCTCTGAGACTTTTAGAATTTTGTCATGGTGGTTTGTCATTGTTATTGTAAATCACATATCTTTTATTGTGAATGAAATGAAGTATTTTTTATATGTTTAAGCAATTTGTATTTATTTTTCTTATTGATTTATAAAAGCCCTTTGTTTACCAAGGAAATAAATTCTCTTTTATAATAAATGGGTTTTTTTTTTGCAGTTTGTCTTTTTACCTTTTTTAACATTTTTCCTCCCAAACAGAAATGTTTAACTTTACTTCTTTTAATGTAGCTATCTTTTCCCTTATAGTTTTTGCTTATAAAACATCACACTTCAAGATTGTAAAAATACGTTCATAGGAAGATATTTATAAAGATGTTGAAGAGAAGGATTACAAGAGAAGTGAAAAATTTAATTTAATGGGCCGCGGTTCCTGAGAAGGTTGTGGGGAGGGGCTGAGATCCAGAAATTCATAGAAGGTTGTATTGGGGAGGAATCATCTTCCTTTGTCACAGGAGGAAGAGAGGAAAGGATGGGTACAGATATGGGTGGGATTACTTCCATATAGGAAGTTGACGGTGTTCCATCCTACTGCCCCTGTTTTCTCCCTATGAAGAAGTAGGAGCTATCTGCTGAAAGTGATAGCGGAAGTGTAGTTTAGCTTGAAGGGAGCTGAGAAGGTTCTAGAGCATCATTGTGGAGAAAGAGAGTGAGCTAACCAGGGAAATAATTGTTGACAATATGGAGGGACTGGTAAGAGGGTGCAGTCTGCAACCCTTTCAGACCTTTTTTCCAGCAGTATTCAGAAGTCTGGGTGAATGTGATGGGAAGGTCAATACCTTAGTATGAGGTTTTTCTATTTTTATCTATTCTTCCATTATTTCTAATTTTATTATATTATGGTTAGAGCACATTGATTCTTTGGAATTTATTGAGGTTTTCTTCATGGCTTAGCATATGGACTATATTTGAAATTGGGCTGCCTGTCTTGAATTCTTGATTCATTTGGTATAGAGTTTTAAATATAAAATATCTTGAGTGCATATTAGTGCTGTTCAGGTCTTTGAGATGGGTGTGTCAAAGGGTGCAAGGTTTCTTTTTTCATGGCCCCAAGTTTGGATGGAAGCAGGTATCTAGTCTTCATGGTGAGTGAGTGGGCCTTGTGATTAGGGATGCAGAAGTAGGCAGTGAGTGGAAACTCCCCTGCGCTCTGCCCTGCACCCAACAGATAAGGAAATAGCAGACTGCAGGGTTGATGAGGCTTACCCAGAGTCACATAGCTAATAAGTAGCACAACCAGAATTTGTACCAGATCTTTTGGGTCCAACTCCAATACTCTTGTGCTGTATCTTTTATGCTTAGCAGAGGGAGGTGATAGGTTACCACAGTCTTTCAACATCGTCCTTACGTTTACCATCTGTACAATCTACAATGGCCCGGCCAATGTGGCTCAGTGGTACAATGCAGTGTTATTGGACTCATCAAAAACCCCATAGAAAGGGGTTTCCACCTCCTCCTTTACAAATTTCCTAAGATACAAGTAACAGGGCAGATCTTACACTGGTCATTAGGGAAACTTATTCATGTTCACATTTTCAAGTGTTTGTCTAATGTTATGTCTGTGCATTTTAGGGGTTGGGTGTGTATCTGAGTCCTGGCAGGAAGCAGTTCACAGCAGATGTTTCAAATAAAGATCGAATCAAGAGATGACTTTGAGAGTCATGGGCAGGACAGGCCTAGGGCAGCAAATATGGCTGGATATCATTTAGTTTTTCCAGAAAAATTCGAATCTGTTGCTTGCTGAGAATGAGCCAGGCTGCCATTGTCTGGAGAGCTCGTTGGGAAAGAGGGGGAAGATTACATGGTTAGCAGATGGTGTAGGGATGTAAACTTGCATGACTTCAGAGCCCCTGCTCGGGACCACTATGCATTTTGCCTCCTGTATTGAAACCTAAGTTAGGCTTCCCAGCCTTTCACATCAAGTTTTTATTTTACTTATTGTGCATAATAGTACATTTTAGCCATGTATATATAGCACAGTTAGGAACACTATGTATATGATGATATTTAATGATTTCCATGTTAGAGATTTATAATTTGTTCTTAATTTGCAGCTTTTTTCAAGGAGCAAACCTCCAAAGGGCCTCTATGTTTATGGAGATGTTGGTAAGTGTGTTAAAACAAGTTTTGGGTGGTGCAAGCAGAAAGTTTCCCAGCTTTTACTCAGCGATAACTTCCATTTCCATCCTTCAATTCTTCAATCCTTCAATCCACTACCAGCAAGGGGGTAGGATGAGGTGAGGTAAAATAGGGGGAGGGAAGGGTAGGCATCTTAGTTTGCACTTTCACATCTCAGAGGGTGTGCCTGTAGTGTAAGGCAGTGTTAGTTAGCATGTTAGGGTTCAAACATTATTCAATGAATAAAGTGAGTTGATCTCGGGGAAGGAAATCATCTATAGATAGGTTATTAGATAATTCAGAATCCTGTTGCTCACTGCTATTTGACTCAGCTTAGGATGTACTTTTTAAAAAAGCTCTTCTTTCTCACTTTTACTTTCCACTAATATTTCTACTCATAATGTAAGCCCTTATCTTCAATTTATTAGTAGATACTCTTAATGCATGAGTGGTAATACTTCCTTGGTCTCTCATTTCTTTGTTTTGTTTTGTTGTTATTGTTAATCCTTACCCAAGGATATTTTCCCACTGATTTTTAGAGAGAGTGGAAGGGAGGGAGAGAGACACAGAGAGAAACATCAATTGGTTGCCTCCTGCACACACCCCAACTGGGACCTGGGATCTAGCCTGCAACAGAGGTACGTGCCCTTGACCAGAATCCAACCCACAACCCTTCAGTCCATGGGCTGAGGCTCTATCCACTGAGCCAAATCAGCTAGGGCTTGGTCTCCCATTTCTATACATTGGGCACAAAGACTCACATTTTTTTTGGAAAATTTATGAGCAGTCACTTACTTTCTAGATTTTCCTAACCAACTAATATCTTGCTTCTTCTCTGACTTCATCTGTTTTGCTGAAATGTCTTGCTGAAACAATCTGTTTTCTGCTTTCCATTTCCTTCAAACAAATTCTTCCTAAACTTCTCCCTGGTTACCCACATTCAGTGATGTTACGAAGGTGGCTCTTACTTTCCCTGGCTTTATTGCTTGTCACTCATTTCTTATAGTGGGATACTAAAAATTCTCATTTACATGGAATGGGATCAGTTTTGGTCCTCGACTGATAAACATGCTTCAGGTTTCCCTGTAGCCATAACAAATTTACATTATGGAGTGATGGCAGAAGTTAGTAATATATTTAGGACAAGAAATAAAATAGTTGAATAAATAGTTATAGTACCTTAAAGATAAAACTTTAAGGGTTTAGCTTTTCATCTTTAAAAGGGTTCTCCTTTTTTTCTGATTTGTTTACAAATGCTGCTAAATTCCTGTTTTACATTTAAAGATTTAGTGAACCTAATAAAAAGAATTGTTTAGTTCACAAAAGTGAATGATACAGATTGCCCCTAAAATTCATCAAGTTCTTGAAACTTACAGTTAAAAAAATGTACAAGAAGCTCAAACTATTGTTCTCTTAGTTAATTATCTAATTGGTATTTTTTAGATCAAGGTATGCTTCCTTCGTAGTTAAAAAGCATTTTATACCAGGTGCATGATCAGTGTTACATGTCAGTACCTTTGGGCACTGCCAGCAGATCTCAGCCTGTTGTCTCTTCATTCTTTGCCTCTTTGGAGAACATGTCCTTCCTATACCCTCGCTTTCACAATCAGTCATTACTAAAACCAATATCTTTGTTTCTCCTGGTACCTTAGCCACTTAACCATAAATGGAGATGGTTAGTAAAGCACAATTCTACTTCTGTAAAGGACTTAAAAAAACTCATGAAAGTTGTTGGATTTTAGTTTGCAAAACACAGCCATATTCTAATTGATTGAAGGGAAGTACAAAAACATAAATCATCTGAATGCTTGAATGAATCAGAAAAAATGTGATAACATAGGATGTTCACATAGGCTGGGTATGGGGCAACCTTCAGTTAGGAACATTTTTATAATGTAAAGAGGAAAAGAGAAAGGAATTATGAAACAGGAAGTGAGATGAACATTTCAGTGGCTATACTCAGTTTAGTTTAGAATACTTACAGAATAGGTAATCAACGACAAGTCAGATTCTCTGGCTGGGAGAAAAGCCTCCCAGTGTCTTCACAAGCTCTTATTCTTTAGTTTCCTTTTTTAGACTCGGGAAACAGGTTTACATTTTCAGAAGTGATGGGAAAGGGGGTGTCTGCTTCTTAGTGCCCCCTTCCCACTCCTTGTTGCTGTGCTTGGCTTGCCCTCTGTCATGTACTCCCTTTCTTCATAGACATGTTGAGATGATTGAATCAGGTAGACCCTCCAATCCAGGGAACCCCAGTGGAGTTGCTATAATTGAAGGGATTATCATCATGGTTTAATCTTGAAACAAAACGTATTCATTAATAAAATGCTTAGCTCAAACCATACAGAGACCATAAGCTGCAGGAGTTTCTTGTGGCTTCATTCTTAACCCTTCAGCAGGCTTTCTTACAACAAGGTTCCTGCTTCTGACTAACAGACAGACTGCACTTAATGATTTCTCTGGTATATGAGGAGATAATAAAAGTTCATTTTTGTTTATTAGTCCTTTTTCTGCTGACTCTTGGTTTAGCCTCACCTATTTCATATTGATAATTTCACCAGTCAAAGGTAGGCTGGTAATAAGGTTAGGAGTTGGGAAGCAAAATTCTGCTGGACTCGGAAGCCATGATGGAGGCTACTACCTACGTACAGCTCCTTCTGCAGGGGGTCGGCTGTGAGAAGGACACCATGGGTGCAAGGGGCTCTCAAGTAGTCATTTTTGTCTTCCTAACTATAGGCGTGAAAGTTAGACCATAAGAGAGTTTTAGGTTTTACAAATTAGTCCCCTAACAAGAATCTCCTCTTAAGAAATATACAAGGTTTTATTTAGGATTCTGTAGAGACTAAAGCAAATTGTGAAGTCAGTAAAATGTACTGTAGATTTCTTCCCTACTTTTCCCCCACAACTTTTGTCCTCATTCTTCCATTCCCGTGACAGATGTTTCTGGAGGTGTAATTGTGAATGAAAGCAGAGGCAGCCTTTGTTCACCCTAAGTTCACAAACCATTGCAGTGGCTTTGAAACATTTTTGAACATGATCCCGAGTAAGACCTATATTTTACGCCCTGACTCACTGAGTGCACATAGGTGAAAATTTCAAGGCAAAGCACCAGAGTACATGCGCGTGCGCGCGCGCGCGCGCACACACACACACACACACACACACACACACACGCGCGCACACATGAACACCACCACACGCCTGAAAAATAGTTCCATGAAAGAAAACTTACCCTTACATGTGATATATTTTGGTATTTTCTGTTTTATTGCCCTGAAAGTTAACATTTTGCAAAACTATAGTATAAGTATCACAACCAGGATATTGACATCGATACAGTTCATGGATCTTATTCAAATTTCTCCAGTTTTACTTGTATTCATGTATGTGTACTATTTTTCACCTGTGTAGTTTCATGTATACAACATCTTAATCAAGATACTGAACAATTCTATTTCTGCAAGAATCCCTTGTGTTGTCCATAATTTCCAGAGATATGATGCATACAACAATTGGAAATTGTTTATCTTATAGTTTCCTGATGGCCATTCTTTGCCTCACATCATGGAGTATCACCCTACATAGGAGTAGTTAGTCTTCAGCCAAAGACTCAAGAGTACTCACATGTTGGTTTCAGGAGCTCTTTTCATTATATAGCTTCCTTCTCTCTGGTGCTTTGCCTTGAAATTTTCACATATGTTGGACTCCTATAATTCTGAACTTTCTTAATCTAATTTAGCGAGACATAGGTGATTTACTTGGATTCCCCCATGGCCTCACCAACATAAAACTGGTATATCATTGATGTTTTAATTTGTATTTTTTTATATTTCTGATGGAGTTAAACTTTAAAAAATGTATTTAAAGCTATTTATATTTTTTGTGTTATTTGAATACTCATGTTTCTTGCACTTGATCATCTTTCCCCGAGCCCCACCCCCTTGTTAATTCTGTATTGCTCAGTCCTCTTTCAGTTGGAGTGGGGCGAGGGGAGTCCGTTGAAGTAGCTGAACCAGGGGAGGAATTTAATGGTTGGTTTAATTGTGAAATCAATTAATGATCTGATTCAGCTATGGGTAGAGAGGAGAGATTAAATAATATTTTAGGGATCTCTCTCTCCTCCCCTCCTTTTCCCTTCATTGCTTGATTCTGGTTTTCTATTGTTGGCTTCATTCTTGGTAAGAATTTTTTGATGTTAGAGGAAAGAAGGCTTCTGGAATCTTCTAGGTTGCTCTCTTAAAAGGAGAAGGGATGATTCTTATTCTTGGAATCCATATTAACTCCTCACATAGAACATTACCTAACTGGGTCATATCCCCATGACAGGGCCAATCACAGTGTGTAGGGTAGTGGGGTATTTTTATTGGCCCACCTTGTGATTGATACTCTCATCATAGAGTCATACTAAGTAGAGAAGTTTCCAGAAGGGAGAGCTTTAGGACAAAAAGTTCATTGTAGTTTGTAAGAGCTCTTTATATCTGAAAAGATATGTAAGGTTTAACTACCAAATTCCATGAGGGCATGGATTTTTGTGAAGTTTGTTCACTGTGATACCCTAACCACCTAGAATAGGACCTCACACATGGTAGGCATTCAGTAAAAATATATTGATTAAATGAATAAAGATAATAATTTTATTTATGGTGAATTTTATATTTAGAAAGTTGAATTGCACGTAGCCTAATCTATCAGTCCTTTCCTTTTATGTTTCTTTTATCTTCAGAAACTTTTTATATGATGGTCACATTATATTTTAAGCCCATTTTTTAGAGTTAGCCCAAAAGTCACTTCAAATATAGGTTGTTTGCATTTGTGGTTAAATAATTCATGACTTTTTTCTGGACCTGTCAGTATACTATGCTTTATGCAGCAGGATTTGAAACTTTATTGATTTACTCTTTTAGGTAAATATAATGACTTAAAATCTGCTGCCACTCACTATATCAAGAGATATTATACTGGATATTTTTTGCAAAGAATTACTTTTCAGTCTGAATGGTCTCTTCATTAAAAATCTCTTTGACAGCCCAGCTGGCATGGCTCAGTGGTTGAATGTTGACCTATGAACCAGGAGGTCAGTGTTTGATTCCCAGTCAGGGCACATGCCCAGGTTGCAAGCTTGATTCCCACCCAGGGGCTTGTAGGAGGCAGCCGATCAATGATTCTCTCTCATCATTGATGTTTCTATCTCTCTCTCCCTCTTCCTTCCTCTCTGAAATCAATAAAAATATATTTTTAAAAATCTCTAAAAAATTCTATTTTCATATACAAAAACTTTCTGGCAATTCAAACAGCATGGGCCCAAAGTTATCTATGGAATGGAGACCCCTCCCCCCTTCACACCCCCCCCCCCCCCCCCCCGCGCCCTCTCCCCGACTTAAGACTCAGATCTCACTTCCTGAGCTGCATCTCTTAGGAGGAGAACATGGTGGAGGGAAGGGGAATGGAGAACTCAGAAGGATAAGAGACAGGGCCAGCATCTCTGGGCCTGGCCTGCAAGGAATGCTTGGTGTGAACCGAGCTTGAGCTCTGCCTTTCTGCTAGGGAATAGGCTTTTTGTGCATGCCTGCGTTAAAGGCCCAGGGCCATTGACTCTTCAACTATTAATGCAATCATAGTGATGAAAAGTTCCAGAGTATTGAAAATTACATAACTTAATTATAAGAGTTGACTATCAGAATTTCTTCAAGTAGACCTCATTTTGCAAGACCTATATTCTCAGATTTTTGAAAAAGTATTATATACTTGGCAATCCTCCAGCTCTAATCTACATCTATTTCTTTTCAGTATTTATGTTAGATACTAATCTTTATTTTCTTATTTTTCATGTTTGAATTTTCCCATAGTGCCTAAGATAGTTTCTCACACTTAGTAATGACCCAATAAAAATTTAAATAATGAATTTATTTTATTCATACTGGTACCTTTTGGAAGAGAAACTGAAGAATGAAGAATTTGTAAATTATGCCAGTTTATAAACATAGTTTTCAGGGGCAAATAGCCCCTGTAATACTAACTAATATTTAATAATATTTCCTAAAAACAGGATTTTAACAGAAAAGAATAATATTATTTTATTTTTTCCTGGTTTAACATAAAAAATAAACACTTCTTTAAAAAAAATAACATAGTCTTAATCTTTCCCGTAGAAGAGTGTGTTTTCATTATCCTAAAGCTAATGAACAATCATTAGAGCAATCAGTAACACTGTTTAATAGTATCTTTTTTCTTTTTTTTTAAGGTACAGGGAAAACAATGGTGATGGACATGTTTTATACTTATGTGGAAATGAAGAGGAAAAAACGGGTTCATTTTCATGGTTTCATGCTAGATGTTCACAAAAGTAAGTTAACTATCTGGGAAAAGCAGTGGTTTTTAAGTGGGCAAACACTACAAAATAATTTCATCATCTTTTAAAATTCTGAACTTTTTAATACTTAAAAATATATTTTTGCTTAAAGTAAGATTTTGTTTTGTGCTATATTGAAACAATGGTAATGTGTCCAGAGTTGGTCCTAAAGATAAATCAGTACTTCCAAATATGAGAACAGAGGTTACTATATGAAGGTTAGGCATTTTCTCTTTCTGCTAAGGATCAATAGGAAATGTTAAAAAAGTTATTCTTTTCAAAAAGTTATTCTTTACAATTCAGCCATAAGAAAAGATGAAATATTGCCATTTGTGACAACATGGTTGGATCTTGAGAGCAGTATCACACTAAGCAAAATAAGTCACATGGAAAAGGACAAGAACCATATGTGGAATATAAAACAGAAAGCCACAAAGAAACAAATAAAACAAACTCATAGACAGCCAATATTATGGTGTTTACCAGAGGGGAAGGTGTGTAGAGCGAGGTGGAAGAAGGTAAAGAGTGTCAAATACATGGTGATGGAAGGGGACTAGACTTTGGGTGGTGAGCATACTATGCAATGTACAGGTGATGTACTATAGAATTGTACACTTGAATTTTAAATAATGTTATTGAGTAATGCCACTCCAATAAACCTAATTAAAAATGAAGTTATTCTTGATTAGATCATTTCCACTGTGCCACCTTAGCATGTAGGCATGCAGTGTGTACTTGTATGTATGCTTTATTGCTTTGTCGGTGTTCTTATTTTATTTCATTTTTGCATTGTCTATCAGCTACATTGTAACCTCTCCAGGGCAGGAACATTGTGTTTTTCTTAGAATACTTTCAGCATTTAGTACACATATAATACATGAAATGGGACTGGCTCCAGTGTATCAGGCTGGAGATAAGAACATTCTGATTAGATAGGGCAGGACTGTCTCCTCTGTGCGCATCCCTGAGATTCTCAGGACTAAGATTGATTTTTTGGTCTATCTAGTTACCATCTAGTCATCTAGTTTATCACTTTGTTATCTCCAAAATGATTGAAGAAGAGATAGAATGATTATAAAGTATCCTTATAATCATGGGAATATAATATGTGAGCAACTTATTTTGAGGTAGAGAAAATGCAACCAATTTCAATGATCACACTTGTGGTTATATATGATTATACAGTATGTGGACTTTAAACTGATGTTTACACTAAAGTTTCATTTATTTAGATTTAAAAATACGTTATAGTTATCTGAAATGTACTATTAGTAATTTGATTTTATATTTAATTTCATCTGTTTAAGGAATACATCGCCTTAAACAGAGTTTGCCAAAAAGGAAAGCAGGATTCATGGCTAAATCATATGATCCAATAGCTCCTATAGCTGAAGAAATCAGCGAAGAAGCATGTCTCTTATGTTTCGATGAATTTCAGGTAAGGTAGAAATGCTTCTAGATGTAGAATGAAATACTGAATGAAGTGTGAAGATTTACAGTCTGTTCCTGAATTTGTCATTGTTTTATAAATTGGTTTGAATTATCTCTTATGACTTTAATATTACTATCTGGTTCAGGGGTCAGCCACACCCACCTCAGCTTGCTGAGGGCAAATATGGCCATCAACTTTTAAATGGCCAGTGAGAAAAGAATAGTTTTTATATTTTTAAAGGGTTATTTCAAAAGAAAAAGAAAATTGAACACAGCCCATTTGTGGCTTGCAAAGCCTAAAATATTCTCTGTTCAGCCTTTTATAGGAAAAGTTTGCCCACTCTGATACTCTAGACAGTGAATCCACATTCCTCTCCCCACACCATGATGGAGCTAATGTATTGATTACAATATAATGTCTTTAAAGGTGTTTGAGGTTTTATTAAAAATGTTTTTATTTGATTCACAGATCTCACAACTTATATATGATGAAGGGAGAGAATTGTCTTAAACTTTTAAAATTCTTCTAGTTTTAGGATTCTTTGAAATTGTGACTAAATTGGTAGTGAGTTATTTACTGATCTTTATTTCTTACTAGAGGCCCGATGCATGAAATTTGTGCAAGAGTAGGTCTTCCTTCCCCTGGCTGCCAGCACTGGCTTCCCTCTGGCACCTGGGACATGGGCTTCCCTCCGGCACCCGGGACCCAGGCTTCCCTCGCAACTCCGGCTTTGTCTAGAAGGATGTCCGGAAGGACGTCTGGTCTAATTAGCATATTATGCTTTTATTATTATAGATGAAAGCAAATATGGGATAAAGGCAAACACCAAGTCTTATGCTTATTATGTATCCTATGCCATCCCAGTGTAATAGTAGTAGTCAGAGTAGTAGTAATAATCGATACTCTAGACTAAGAATTACTTTCTCTTTATTAGACTTCTTTCTTTAGTAGTTATGAAGCATAATACTGTAGTTGGTTTTTCTATAATGCTTTTCATAAGAACAAGTGATTATTGGAATGAAAACAGGAAAATCCACAAGTACTGAATATAAACTTAAAAATAGAGCTTCACACCAAAGCTTTTGAAAAATATTTCTGGAGCTGAATGCAGAAACTCCCGTGTCTGATTGCCTAGAATAAAGGCCCATAGACCTTCTCAAGGTCTGGAAGGTAACATTCGCATGTGCCTACTCTTTGGTAGACGCTGGGTGATTCACACAACTCCTTTCATATTTGTGATAAAGTAAGGGAATTGCTCTAGTTAAATTTTAAAGTTTCTTTCAGTTTTAAGATTCTCTGAAATTATGCATTTACATTGGTAGTAAGTTATTTCCTGTTCTTTTGTGCTAAAAACTTGGGATGGTGGAAATATGTTGTAGCCAGGATGCCTTTATCCCAAATGAGGGAACTCAATCCACATAGCTAACAGCAATCTTGATCTGTGATAGAGGAGAAAGGGGAATTTTAGCTATGCATGGTGTTACACTGAACCATCTGGGGAAGAAGAATCTTCACTTATTTCTCCCTTTAGTCATTTTAAGACAGCCTGGCATCTACCCTTTGTACAGAGGTCTTCAAAAGAAAGGCTTATGGAAAAGAGATGCTCCCCTGCTACTCTGCAGAGGTATACTAAGTACACCAATGTACTATTTCAGGAAGAGAAGGGCATCATGTAGTTCACTAAGTAGCATTGAGTTAACAGTTATGCTGCCTTCAGCAACAGAAGTCAGTGATCAGTCACTGAAGGCCATCTCACATGATTTATCATGATGAGTCTCCTAAATTAACTCTAAATAAAATTGAATTGGCACAGTTAAATTTTTGATTAAGGTACTGAAATTAAAATAATTTTAAGTATATTAATATCCATCCTTTGTTAAATGATTTTTGGCTTACAAAGTATTTTTATATCCTTACTTCATTTAATTCTGTAAAGTAGTTATTATTACTATCTTCATCATATAGACGAGGAATGTAAAGCATTAGAATTTCATAGGTAGCATCTACAAATCATTAACTTAAAAATGTAAATTTTAAACAATCAGAGAAATGATTGGCATACTGAAGTAGTCCCCCAACTAAGTCCCACTTCCCTTATATATAGTAACAACCCACATTTTTTTTCCCGTCAATGTTTTGAATTATCTTAACACTTTTGTCTAATTTAACAAGTTTCTCATTGTTTTAATGCATATTCCTTTAAGTAGTAATGGTTGAATTTTTTCCATGTTTGTTTACTTACTAATTAAAAGCCATCTTTTATGAACTGTTTGAGACAATGCCCTTTTATTTATTAGAATGTTTACATTTTATTATGTATGTTCTGTAATATTAGCTACTATGTACTTAGTACTTTCTTTGTGCCTATGTTATTATTGTGCTCTATATCATTACTTTTATAGCTAAAATTCTATATAATTATACATAAATAATAAGGAATTGTACTAGCATACATACCATACATAGGTAATAGTCATAGGTACCATTTATCGAGAATTTACTATATGTATCATAACAATTTTGTTTTGCATTGATGAGGAAATTATGGATCAGAGAGATTAAGTAACTTGTCCAAGGTTGAACAGCTGGAAACTCAGTTTGAATCCATCATCAGTATTCTTAGTCACTGGTCGTAACAGCTATATTATATGTTCTCCTTGGTATATGATATCTTCTATTATGTTTTTAAATGTACAGATCTAGAGCTGGGTGAGCTTTTAGTAGATATTTTTAAATTTAGAACCTAAAAATTATCCTTAAGCCTATTAAACCTAGTACAATGCATTACTGATTTACTAGAAAAGATTTTTTAGCCACTTTAATCTTAATGACAGTATATCTACAAACACCACTTCACTTTAAAATTGAATCCTATTAGTAGTCTTGATTTTTAACTAGTTATTATCAACCTTTAGTTGGTGTTATTTAATGTAATATTTATTTTAGTGGAAAGATGAATGAATTACTGCCGCTTAAAAACAAGAATATATTCTTTCTTTTTTTATGTTCTTGAATTTAAGGCATTTTAAAGACTGTTATGATAACATTCAGATTGCATCTGCAGAATATATTCCTCATTAGTTTGGTCATCTTTACCTGTGGTATCAGATACACTATTTTTATTTTGTTTGAGAATTTGTCTAGATAGATTGTTTTTATGTGTTTTAGTTGCTGACATAAAAGGTTTTCTTTAAGATTTTCTTTAGGGACTTCTTTATGACCTGATTGAATATTTATATTTCTTATTAAACTGTTTCTGAAAAATAATTCTGAAGATATCAAATACTAAAGGAAAGCGATTTTTAAACATGTTATTTCTTCCTGTCTTTGGGACACTGGATAGATGTTTTACTAATATGTTTTTTTTTTAAAGATTTCTGATGAGCAGAATATCATGCAAAATTCTCCTCTGTAGCTGTCAATATCATTTAAAAAATAGTTTTGACCGTTTTTATAAAACAGGAAAGCTATTAAAAACTGTTAATAAAAAATAGGTGCTTATTTTTGTGCTAATACTAATTACTGATAATGCATGCTTATGTTTGTCAGTCATTACATGGCACTGTACCAATCAGAGGATTGACTGAGACTCAAGCACTTACACATGTAAATTAACCGTTAGATTTTTCCCCCTTTTTTACTTAAGTGAGTCATAATGGAAAGCAACTCTAGGTCATAAAAAAATCTTTTCTCTTTAATGCTAATGAAATGTCTCCACTCTCTGTATTAGCAGACTACCCTTATTGGTAATCTGTAGCCTTCTCTTTTGTTCCTGGTAGAAATGAAATGCTGGGTGCTAAAAAAGCCCGCTCTTCAAGAATGTGTGGCCAGTTGTCTTCTGTTCACTTATACTGTAAAATTACTGTTCCCCAGCAAAGCTGAACAAGAAAGGGGACGAGATCAAAAGAGTGTACATTGGCACCCGGCTACACCAAGTCACTCCTGCTTTCTTAATTAGCCACAGCTTCTCCAAGTAAATTTACTGCGATACAGCAAAAACACTGAAATACAGAAACAACAAATGATAATTCAACCACAAATCTTTATTGTTTGCTTTTTCCAGCCTCCCATTGAAACCTTTGCACAGTTTTATAAGCTAAATGTCCCTTTGTTTTTCTGAATCAAAAGTTACTTTAAATTTTTTCAAAAACACCAGTGAGATAGGCAGATGACGATTTTTATTCTCTAAAATTGGGTAACTTTTCATTGGTATTCTTTTTAAAAGTCGGTGTATTGGGAATCCAATTTAAACGTGCAGTTGCTTCTAAAATTTGCTAGCTTATTCTGTCCTCTCATCAGAAATGCCACTGGTATTTAAGCCTTTGAAAAGGGCCTTCTCTGTGAGTGTTTTTGCAGAAGCAAAATTTGACAGTGATCCTAAGCTCCAAATTAATTAATATCAGTACCACTTTCCTTTTCATTTTAATCACCACTTTGTAAGTTCCTGAAGTCTTTTTAATATAAGAACCATCAGTAGGTTTTTGGTTAATATTTTAAAGTTACAGTTTGAGACAGAAAAGAAAGATCTGTGCATCCCCATATCCTGGTCTTGTTTTTTTTTGCTCAGGTGGGAAGGAATAATTAAACTTTTGGGTAAGATACCAGCTATAAAGAGAAAGTGATTGGGACCTGTCCAGGCCAGGTTGTTGTTAGTTGTGTTAGAACCAGTTAGTTGTTCACTTTTAGTATTTTGATCTAATTTGAAAGAATTCCATTAGTTTCTATGTGCTCTAACATGATTTAAAAATAACATATACATATTGATATATATTGTGTGATATATTTTATGAACATGAAACAAGTTTTAGTGAGATTATCTAAAGTGTGGTATTAAAGAAAGATCATAACATTTCTACATCAAGAGTATCTAAAACCCATGTTATATTCAAAAGGGAAGGTATGACCATTAATATCAGCCTCCCCTATACACTTATTTTTTAAGTCAACTTCCTTTCCTCCTTAATTTCTGTATTTCTATGTGATTTTTAAAAGCTTTAAAAAACGTCATTATTAAGCTTATTTGTTAATTGTGGATTAAAAAGTAATTTTAAAAAAGATCATTAGTTATATGTATCTCTGTACTTAGATTAAATAATTTTATATGCATTCTGCACTTTTTGTTTTGTCAGAAGTTTTTTTTTTTAATTCTGTATTAACCATTCTTATAAATTGTTGTTTTAAAAAATTTTTTTCTAGAAGGAATATTTGTGTTTATGAAGGTTAGCAGAGGCTGGCTGTGCTGGAAGTGACTGCAGTGCCTTTTGATTATTCATGGACAGTAATAGAAGGCACTTAAAAAGAACAATGAAATTGCTTATTTTTGTGATGGGCCATCTGTTGAATTGTTTTGTGCAACAATTGCACAATAGTATCTATGTCATATCATTCTATTTTCAACAGCAGCTGATTATGTCTCACTGGCTACTTGTCCTTATTTCTAAAGTTCCATGACCATTTAAAGGCACCTTTTGAGGGACCTTTGCCACAAAGGTACTAGAAATCTCAAACAGCTTGTGTATGTCTCTCTCTTTTTTATTTTTATTTTTTGGAGAAGGAGGCTGTGATGGAAGTAGGAAAAGGGAGTTGGTCATGTTAGTTCTAATTAATTAGATTTTGTAAATTCTTGGGACAATTATCTATGCTTTCCACCTGTAGTTCTATAAAAGAAGTTAATAAAGAACCATTTGACAATTTGTGTAGAAATGATAGGCTTGCAAAATAGAAGAGTAAAGTTAAAAGACTACTATACAGTTTTTCATGCTTTTAATTATCTACTCTTTTCTTCATGATGATAATTAGAATTTTTCTCTTGAAATTCACTTTCATCCTTAAAAAAAAAAAAGAGTCTTTAGCAAATTTGTTAGAGCAGAAGTGAAATTAAAATAAAACAAATGTGCTGTTGTCCATAGGTCACTGACATTGCTGATGCCATGATTCTGAAACAGCTTTTTGAAAATCTGTTCAAAAATGGGGTCGTCGTTGTGGCAACATCCAACAGGCCACCAGAAGGTAAAAACAAAATATTGTGCTAATCTCATCCAATTAGATGGAAACTAACAAGGTTTTAAAAATCCATAATTTTGTACTTATTTTACTATGTGAATAAATCTGATGACTTTGCTTATCATTAGTTTCATAACTGACTTAATTTGAAAAACCAGTGAGTATTTGTATTTTCTTTAATCCTCCCTTAAGGATATGTTTCCATTGATTTTTAGAGAGAGTGGCAGAGAGAGGGAAAGACAGAGAAATATGGATGTGAGAGAAACACATTGATTGGTTGCCTCCTGCACGTGCCTCAACAAGGTCCCGGGGCCGGCAAGGAGCCTGCAACCAAGGTACATGCCCTTGATCGGACTTGAACCCGGAACCCTTTGGTCTGCAGGCCGAGGCTCTATCCACTGAGCCAAACTGGCTAGGGCTCAGTATTTGTATTTGAAAAATGTTTATATTCTTTGCATGCTAAATCCAGGTGATCTGTTGTGTTTGATGCACTTGCTGTTTTTCTAAGTATTAGTTATGCCCTATGCACATATAAAAAATGCAGTCCTTTTTAACTTCTTTTTATGGATCATAAAAGAAACTAAATGAAATGGAAGGCAACATTCCTAATTAAATTTTAGAAAAAAACTTAAAGTTCACTTGCATAAGTAGTTTCTAATACTTCATATATAATTTCTCAAAAAGCACTGTGGTTTACTAGGAAATTATTTAAGAAGTAAAATACAAGTAATATTTAAATAAAAACAAGTTTAAAATCTTGTTTTATTTGGGTCACCATGTGGTCAGTTGAAGGTCTAAGGGATCCCAAATAATATTTTATACATTCTTTTTATTTATTTTTTTCATTTTTTAAGAAAGGCAAATATCTTTACTCCTGCAGGAGAGTGTACACTCACAGGGTCTGGCAGCACGCACAGTGAGTGGGCGGTCTGCTTGGGCTTTTATGACTGATACATGTCATCTGTCCCTCACTCTTGATTGGTCAGAGCTTAGGCTCACACTCTTGCATGATTGGCTAATTTAAAGGAAAAAGAGAGGGGTTGACCTTTGCCGTTTCAAAATGGCGGTTGCCAAGTCATGTGAGCCGAAATTATTTTATACACTAGAGGCCCAGTGCATGAAATTAGTGCACGGGTAGGGTCCCTAGTGGCTGCCAGCTGCTGGCTGTGGCCTCCCTTCCCCCAGCTGCCTGCCGCTGCCGCCAGCCAGGGCGGGCCAGCCGGGGGGAGAGGCCGTGGGTAGTTGACTGGCTGGCCCCACCCCCTGGTCGATCTCCCAGTTGAGGGGACAATTTGCATGTTAGGCTTTTATTATATAGGATTCTTAATAATAACAGCTTTCTGCCTGGAATGGTTTTCTGCCAGATATCTGCAAGGCCAGGTCCTTACCTCCTTCAGGTCTTTGCTGAAAAGTTACTTTGCCAATGAAGCCTAGACTTATCCCCTTATTTGAATCTACGACCCTCCCCTTTTTTCTGGTCCTGCTTCTCCTTGCCTGCTCTACTTTTTTCCCTATAGCACTTATGGACCCAGAATATAATTTATTATTATATTTATAGTTTATTGTCTGTCCCTTTTCAGGACACAAAAGCTTTTGTGAGGGCAGTGACTTATTTCTTCTGTTCACAGATGTATTCTAAGCACTTAAGCAGGCTCTAGATGGATTTCAGCAAATAGTCTTAGAATGAGTTTTGAATGAATGCATGCTTTAAAAGGATCTCACTGGCTATAGTACTGAGAATAGATTTTGGGATTGAGGTTTCAAGGTTGGAAGTAAGGAGACTACTTAGGAGATGATTGCCACAATCCTGAGGGGGATGATGGAGCAGGGTAGGTGGTGAGAGTGGTCAGATTCTGGATGTATTTTGTAGGCAGAGCCAAAAGGATTTACTGATGGAATGAATGTAGGGTATGGAAAAAATAAAAGAGGGAGATTGGGATTAATGACTCAAGTCTTTGGCCTGAGCAACTGGAAGGATAAAATTGCTGTTTACTAAGATGGCGAAGGCTACAGGAGAAGCAGATTTGGGTAGGGAGGTGAAAGTGAGGGCTTCTGTGATGGTGAGGCAGATGCATATGTGTTTGGATTTCAATGGAAAGGTTTGGACTGGAAACATAAATGTGGATTCATCGGTACTAAAGGAAGCTGGAACAGCGGCCAGTGAGATAGGAGAACCAAGGGAGGGTCAAGCCAGGAAAGGAAAAGTGGTACAAAAGGAGGGCTGATCACGTTTGTTAAAGTGCTGCGAGGAGCTAGGAGGTGAAAATGAGGTGGAGAATTGACTCTTGGAATTGGTAATATGGAGTTTACTAGTGAACCTGAAAAGAGCAATGTAATAGTTTGTTATTTTGTTTTAAATAAGCATGTCACATTGATGCCATATTAAATTTGTAGTCTGCTAATACACCCATATTTTACTTTGTGAACTGCTATCAAACTAGGTCTCTCCCCTTTGTGTAGTCGATTTTCCTTTCTATTACATTTCATCTTATTAGTTTATCTGCATTGTTCCATTGAATTGAATTCATGTTGATAGCTTTTGAAATAGGATTTTAACAAATTATATTTAGTTATTCTTACTATTACCTTATAAACTTGGTAATCACACTTCTATATCTTTAGCCATTAATTAAAATGTGTAAGTAAGATAGAACCAAATTAAGACCCCTGTAGTAGACCACTAGAGGCCTTTTAGGGAGATATCAATTAAGTTTAGGGCGATATAAAGAAATAAATTAATACTTTTGGAGCCAGTTATTCACACAATTATAGTTATAACCAATCTGTTATACTATAAGAGAATTATGAATGATTTTGTCAGATCATTTGTTAAAATCCATATAAGGCCTGGCTTGCATGGCTCAGTGGTTGAGTGTCGAACCAGGAGGTTACGGTTTGATTCCTGGTCAGAGCACATGCTTAGATTGCAGGCTCGATCCTTCATCATTGATGTTTCTATCTCTCTCTCCCTCTCTCTTCCTCTCTGAAATTAAAAACATATATATTAAAAATCCATATAAGGTTATGTGTAGAATTCTTATGATTTATTGTTGTAGGAACCCTATGAGCCAAGTCAGTGAGCTTTTTAATATTAGATCACCTATCTAGGTGGGAGCCAGGCTTGACTCTACTCTAGCTGAATTGTTTACCTAACAGTGTCAGTAGTATTGCCTTTAGATATTCAGAGACAAGCTATGTTCATAAATAACAAGGTATCAGAACAAGCTTGCTGCCCCCTAGCTCCCAACCCCCATCGAAGATTAATGAGAAGAAAATTGCTCTTGGCTCTTAGGCTTCTGCACTGTGGTAAACTGAGGAAGGACAACCACAAGGAGAGGTTATGGAGCACCTGGAGCTCAGAGCTTTGTAGGAACAGAGTTACAGGCGCACCAAGGCAGCATGCAAAAATCCAAGGTGGAGGCACCCTTGTGGAGGCGACTGAAATTTCAAGATGCAGAATTGCAAAAATTGGTCATTAGCCACAAACTTAAAGAAAGTCATCTATATATATGAAAGCCTAAGCGACCGGCCATGACATGCAATGATCACCCGGGGGCAGATGCTCAACGCAGGAGCTGCCAAGCGACAGCAACTTTGCAGAGTGCCCTCTCGCACTCTGGGACCCCTTGGGGGATGTCAGACTGCTGGCTTCGGCCCGATTCCCGCAGGCCAGGCCGAGGGACCTCACCTGCCAGAGGGACTCCGCTCATTCCGCAGGTGCCCTTTGAGCCCTGGCGCCGCCTCACGTGCTGCCGGCCAGGAAGGGACTGTGGGAGATTGGCTCCAGGGCATGTCCGGCCCATCTCACCCAGTTCTGCCCCGCTGGCCACCTTCTAATTAATTTCCTTTCAATGTGCACAAGTCTGTGCACCAGGCCTCTAAGTTTATAAATATAAACCATAGAAGAAACACTTGTTATATATCAGTTTCTTTAGCCACAGCAGCCAAATGATCATCCTAAATATCTGAATATTTTAATATAAAGATGGCATATCTTTATATATAAATAAATACATATTTATATATGAATATAATTTTAAATAATATATAATATAAATAAGATGGCATATCTATATAAATAATATATAGAAATAATTTTATGAGTGAAGAAATGAGACTCAGGTTAAGTGTGGATGTAGGAAAAGGCAAAACTGTCAGATAAAGAATGGATTAGTGATTGTCAAGCTGGTGTGGAGGTGTTTGACTTTAAAGGGGCAACTTAGGAGAATATTGGGGGTGATGGAACTGTTTTGCATCCAGTTGTGGTGGTGGTTCCATGTGTTAAAACCAATGCACTTGTATACCCCCCAAATGTTAATTTTACTGTATATAAATAAAAACAAATCACATGGATAGTGCGTGGACGAACAGGGGCTTAACCTGGGTTTGTGACTCTATTAACACATTGTTCTTTATCTTTCCTCCTGTTTGGTCATCACTGATCTTTGTCTTCCCTGTCCCAGATAGAGAGTGTCCCCTTTTCCAACCATCAAAATGCATTCAACTTTTTTTTTTTAGGTCACAGATTTTAATGTAGTGGCCCAGATACGTTGTTATTATTTTTAAATAACATTTACTTATTCTCAGAATGTTACAAGAGGCAGAGGAAGAGCCTTCCTGGCAGAGGGTTGAAGCAAAGCCCAATGGCGGGAGAGAGCATGACCCACTGGAGAAACTGAAATGTAGCTGGTGTGGCTGAACTGGCAGGAAGGGGGAGGGGGATGCAGTGAGGTACAGGATGCATCTGGCAAAGTGGGAGCTAGACCACAGAGAGTACTCATAAGCACTTTGAATTTTATTCTAAAAGAAATGAGAAGCCATTGAAGTGCTTTAAGCAGGGACTGACGAGATTGGAATTGGAAATAACACTCTGGTTATAGTGTGGAGATGGGTTACGGGATGGGATGTAGTGATTGGTAGATTCAGGGAGACATTAGGTGGCTATTGCATACACTGGGCAGGAAATGGTGATAGCTTGGCATAAAGCAGTGATTCTCA
Organism: Cnephaeus nilssonii; assembly: GCF_951640355.1. Lineage (NCBI taxonomy): Eukaryota > Metazoa > Chordata > Mammalia > Chiroptera > Vespertilionidae > Cnephaeus > Cnephaeus nilssonii. The sequence continues at coordinate 38,165,568 of NC_137080.1, read as the reverse complement.
ACTGGGGGGGCTCTTTTGCCCACCAGGGCATATTTGCCAATGTTGGAGACATTTTTAGTTGTCACAAGTAGGCAAGGCAGGGTGTGGGTGCTGTTATTGGTATCCAGTAGGTGGAGGCCAGGAATTTTGCCAAAAATCCTATAATGTATGGGGCTTCCTCCCACAACAAAGAATTATCTAGCCAAAAATGTCAGTAGTGCCAAGGTTGAGAAACCCTGCTATAGGGTGATGTCAATGGATATGGAGGAGATAGATTTGAAAGAAATTTAAGAGGTAAAATGGATAACACCTGGTTTTAGGCTGGATTTTTTTTTTTTAATGAGAAAAAAGGTATATAACTGTATTGAAAAAATTAAATGGAGAGACATACTATGTTCATGAACTGGAAAATTCAATTACATGTAGATGTTGATTTTTCTCAAACTGATCTATAAATTCAGTGGGTTCCAGTCAAATCTCAAAGAGGTTTATTATAACTGGTGGAACTTGACAAGCTGATTCTAAAATCTACTAGTATATGAAAGAGCAAGGACCAAGAATAGATCTTAGGGAATCAAACACAGGGGGTTGATATAGTGGGACAAAATAGAAAAATAAATTGTGGTATATTCAAAGAATCACTCTATATAGCTGCACACATTAATTTGGACAAATTTCAGAAACATAATACTGAGTGAAAAAACAAGCCACAGAAGAATAAACGTGGGATAATACCACTTATATAAAACTCAAAAACATGTAAAACCAATACAAACATGTAATAACATAACAAAGCAAAGCCAGGGAATGATTAAGACAACAGTGTTTTCTCTGCTAGGGAGGGGCACAGCAGGGACATCAAAGGAAATGGTATCCATTTCTCAAGTGAGTGGGGGAGGGTGTTGTTTCTCTTTATCTCCTATTTAATTAAAAAAAACACAAGATATCTTGGAGGATGAGGGTTAAAGTAGAGGAGGAAACAGGCAGTCTGCCAATGCTTGTGTACAGCACAAAGTGCCAGGCACACCACGTTCTTAACTCAGTTAAAAATTAGTAATAGCCCTGTTGGCATGGCTCAGTAGTTGAGTATCGACCTATGAACCAGGGTTTGATTCCTGGTCAGGGCACTAGCCCAGGTTGTTGGCTCAATCCTCAGTGTGGGGCATGCAGGAGGCAGCTGATCAATGATCCTATTTCTAACATTCTAACATTAGAATGTCCAAGAATAATCCTACATCAGGCAACAATGCTATGTGATCCTTCCTTAAGCCAGCATATTCATCCTATCTAATAAAAGTGTAATATGCAAATTGACCGTCACTCCAACACACAAGATGGCCGCCCCCATGTGCTCAAAGATGGCTGTCCCTATGTGGACACAAGATGGCCACCACAAGATGGCCGGCAGGGGAGGGCAGTTGGGGGTGACCCCGGCCTGCAGGGGAGGGCAGTTGGGGGAGACCAGGCTGGCAGGGGAGGTCAGGGGCAACCAGGCTGCCAAGGGAGGGCAGTTAGGGGTTACTGGGCCAGCAGGGGAGGGCAGTTTGGGGCAACCAGGCCGGTAGGGGAGGGAAGTTAGGGGCAACCAGGCTGGCAGGGGAGGGCAGTTAGGGGTGACCAGGCCAGCAGGGGAGGGCAGTTAGGAGCAATAGAGCCAGCAGGGGAACAGTTAGGTGTCGATCAGGCTGGCAGGGGAGTGGTTAGGGGTGATCAGGCTGGCAGGCAGAAGCAGTTAGGGGCAATCAGGCAGACAGGCAGGCAAGCGGTTTGGAGCCAGCAGTCCTGGATTGTGAGAGGGATGTCCGACTGCCTAGGGTCCCAGATTGGAGAGGGTGCAGGCTGGGCTGAGGGACAACACCCCCCCACCCCCCGGGGATGCTGAAATTCATGCACCGGGCCTCTAGTAGTGAATAAAACACTGGATATCACTAGAAAGTTGGCTAACAATTATGCATACACACACACACACATACACACACACACACTACAGAGTAGGGTAAAAGTAGGTTTATACTTTTGAGTGAATGAAACAGAGTTTATTCTTGTAATGCTATTTATTAATTATTGTATTATTTTCCATATGAATAATTGCAAACTGAGTTTTGCCCCTCCCTGTATAATTTATCATATTAACACTTCTAGGGAGAAAAAAAATCAGTGGTGTTCACCATAAAAGCTGAAAGAGCATTTGGCATAATTCAACATCTTTTTAAAAAAATATATTTTTAAAATTGATTTCAGAGAGGAAGAGAGAAGCAGAAAGATATAGAAACATCAGTGATGAGAGAGAATCACTATCACTGATCGGCAACCTTCTGCACGCCCCACACTGGGGATTAAGCCCACAACCTAGGCATATGCCCTGACTGGGAATCAAACCATGACCTCCTGGTTCATAGGTCTATGCTAAACCACTGAGCCACGCCAGCCAAGCAACACCTTTCTTTTTTTTTTCTTTTTTAAATATATTTTATTGATTTTTTTACAGAGAGGAAGGGAGAGGGATAGAGAATTAGAAACATCGATGAGAGAGAAACATTAATCAGCTGCCTTCTGCACACCCCCTACTGGGAATGTGCCCACAACCGAGGTACATGCCCTTGACTGGAATTGAACCTGAGACCCTTCAATCCACAGGCCGACGCTCTATCCACTGAGCCAAACCAGCCAGGGCCAAGCAACACCTTTCTTGATAGAATCACACAAAATATAAATAGATGATAGTTTTTAAATATGATACCATATATATATATATATATATATATATATATATATATATATATATCAGTTCAAAAGTCAGAATGATGCTTAGTAGAGACACTGTGATATTTCTACTACAAGTGTGAACAAGTTAAGGATGCCAACTATTAGTTTTTGTTTTTTTAAAATATATTTCTTTATTGATTTCAGAGAGGAAGGGAGAGGGAGAGAGAGATAGAAACATCAATGATGAGAGAGAATCACTGATTGGCTGCCTCCTGCACGTCTCCTACTGGGGATCCAGCCCGCAACCCAGGCATGTGCCCTTGGCTGGAATCAAACCTGGGACCCTTCAGTCCGCAGGCCAACGCTCTATCCACTGAGCCAAACCAGCTAGGGCATCAACTATTAGTTTTTAACATTGAATTACAGTACAGGCAAAGATTACAGGAACAACTAGGTGATAGTGAGGGGAACCAAGAAAAAAACACATGTTTTGACTACAGGGATTCACCAAGATTAGTCATACCACTCCTTTCTCAAAGTTATAAAAACAAGCAAACCACCAACCCTAATATGGGAACAATAAGGAGGAAAGAGAAGTAAGAGAAAATTTCTGTTTTATATTTTTTAAAAATCAGGAAAACATTGACTCTGTGATGTAGAAGACCTAAGCTGAGAGAAGACGACAGATTCAGTGGAAAATCTTTTTTTTGCTAAGAAATCAGCTGAAATAAAAGAAAGCTAAATAAGATAAGAAAAAGAGATTAAATTAAATAAGTAAAAATCAGCATTAGAATAATTGAAGTGTAGAATTTAAAGAAAATGAAATTAGTGATGTTGGGAAACAACTTGGGAAGCTCTGCCAGTGTGTAGAAATAGAATAAGTAAAATAAAATGCTGAAAAAGGTAAATAAATCCCATGGAGGAGAGGTTTTAATGTAAACGTATTAAAAAGAAATGCTTGAGCCGGCCAGTATGGCTCAGTGGTTGAGCGTCTACCTATGAACTAGGAGGTCACAGTTCTATTCCTGTCAGGGCACATCCCCCGGTTACAGGCTCGATCCCCAGTAGGGGGCCTGCAGGAGGCAGGCGATCAATGACTTTCTCATCATTGATATTTCTATTATATCTGAAGTCAATAAAAATTATTATTATAGTTTAAAGCTAATTTGATTGAGTGCCTTTTGATTTTTCTTTGATCATTAATGTTTTTTCTTATTAAGAATATAATGAATTTTGTTTAGTACCAGAATAAAAATTAGTTTTGGTTATACTTTCCTTTTTTGTTCCTTTATCTTTTTTTTTATCAGTAGAAAACTTTATTTGTCAGCCTAATATATAAGCTTATATTATGATTTAGGCTAAGTAAAAAGCTAATACCAGCCCTAGCTGGTTTGGCTCAGTGGATAGAGCGTCAGCCTGCAGACTGAAGGGTCCCCTGTTCAATACTGGTCAAGGGCACATGCCTGGGTTGCGGGCTCGATCCCCAGAGGGGGGCATGCACGAAGCAGCTGATCAATGATTCTTTCTCATCATTGATGTTTCTATTTCTCCCTCTACCTTCCCCTCTGAAATAAAAAAGAAAAAAAAGCCAATATCAATTTTTTCTTTCAGATCTCTATAAAAATGGACTACAAAGAGCTAACTTTGTACCATTCATAGCAGTCCTAAAGGTAAGGAAAATCACTTACAGTACTTGTGTTCACTGACTAATACCATGTTGGTTGATAATTGAAGGCTTTTAGATGATTGCTATGATATGGCATTGAAGCACAATTCATTTTTATATTTTGGTAATATTAGTCAAAGACACTAAAGGAGAAAATAATCTTTCTTATTTAGCATTCATTAATGTGTACAGAGGAAAAATTACAAAATATAGTCTAAATTATTACCTAACTGAAACATTTGATAGTTTGTATTTTATAAATTTTAATTTGAGGATTGCTCATAAATATTATAGTGGAATATTTAAACTTATACATTGATTTCTGAAAAAATGTTTAATTTTTCTGTTTCCTTCAGGTTAACATGTTTTCCCAGCTATTAAAGTTGCTATTCTAGATTAACATTATTACAAAAATATTCTAATATATTTAAATGTGATTGCCATCAAGTTACCATGAAATCATGTGAAGTTGAGGCACATAAATAATTTAAATATTTGTGTGTATCATCAGGGCATAGAGTTTAAAATAGTCTTCATTACAATATAATTAAGAATAAAATAACCTCCCTTTTCACTGTTAATATTAAGTATTTTTTACATGATTATTCAACAATTCCACATTTTGCCAATATTTATTGAGAATCTACTATGTGCAAAGTGCAGCATGAGGCATAAGGAAAAATATAATCATGAAATAGATTATGTTACTTTGCCTGCAAGTCATTTATAATCCAGTTGGGCATACATTATATACACAAATACCTGTAACACAAAGCAAAATGTAATAACTACCAAAAGAAGCATAATTATGTGCCAAAATATAATTCCGATAATTCTTAGGTACATAATTTTTCTTAGTCCATAATAACATATCTGAAGAAAGGATAAAGTTGTATTAAAAAAAAACCCACAAATCTAAAACCTCAAAAAATTCTTACCAAAGAGGAGTAAAAAGAGTTTATCTTTAAATATTCTAAAGATACAGTCAGATAATTTTTCTGAAATATACTTAAGTTGCAATTGTTGTTGGTGCCAAACTTTATTCCCTGTACTATACTTAGGAGACTTCAAACATCTGTTTCCTTAACCAATTTTAGTTTCCGAGAGGATTTTAATTTCTCTGCGATATTTATAGATGTAGAGAAAAGTACTTTTTGAAAATTTTGCTGTTAGTAATTTTTCCCCTTTATATTCATGTTCTGCATATGAGAAGGTAGATTTGAAGTATGTTTTTTCATGCCAGGAAATCCAAAGTGAAATTGTGTACAAAGATACCAAACTATAAATGGTGAAACTAAGAAAAATAGCTACTAAAAATAGTATCTTCACATAGCATGAAATACCCAAAATATAAAGAGAATGTTCACAGAATGAAACAAGTTAAAAGGTTCTCAAGGAACTTAGTAGCTGTACTGTTTTTTAACACCAAATATTTTTTGGCTAGTAATTTGTCATATTTTGATATATAATAATGGCATTATTAATAGGTAACTAAATTGGCCAGATTGAATTTAATTTTTACCCCTGTCCCACACTTAATGTTTTTCTGAAGAGGAAGGAAAACCAAGTAGATGAATAATTCAAATTTGGAATAAAACAAGATAGGTCCTGGCCAGGTAGCTTAGTTGGTTAGAGCATGGTCTACATAAGCCAAAGTTGTGGGCTTGGTCCCAGGACAGGGCACATACAAGAATCAACCAATGAGTGCATAATGAATGGAACAACAAATTAATGTTTCTCTCTCTCTCTCCCTCTTTCTTTCAAATTAATTAATAAAAATTTTTTAAAAAGAGAACTGAGATAAATAATACACAATTTGAAATTGAACATGGACTGAAATTGCCAGAAAACTAAATACTAGATTGGATGAAAAAAGATATAAAATGTCTCATTTATTCAAAAGATTTTTAAAAAATATATTTTTATTGATTTCAGACAGGAAGGGAGAGGGAGAGAGAGATAGAAACATCGATGATGAGAGAGAATCATTGATTGGCTGCCTCCTGCATGCCCCCCACGGGGGATCGAGCCTGCAACTCTGGCATGTGCCCTTGACCAGAATCGAAGTCGGGACCCTTCAGTCTGCAGCCTGACGCTCTATCCACTGAGGCAATTTGGCTAGGACCAAAAGACGTTACACATGTAACAAAACGTCATCCTGATGATGTGCACTAGAGCTGGTTTTCCTGAGGCTTGGGGGGGCGGGGCAGATGAACTTTCTATTGTAAGGAAAGGGTGTATCATATTAATTTAACTGACATTTTGCCTATTGACGTACGTTAGTGTTACTCTTTCATTTTGGTCCATCTGAGAGAAGTGTGTAGCAGAAGTCAATTTTAAAACAAATAGAGAATCTTAATTTAATAAAAAAAGAGATTATAAATGAGAGAGAAATTTACTTTGGGAAAAATACAATGTAAAGTCTATACATTTTCTTCTATAAACCAAGTGATGACAGGTTTGTAATTCACAATAAGAACTTGCAATTTGTTGCTTGAAGTATTGAAAAATAACAAAAACATATAAGCTATAAACTGTATTTTCATAAGATGATAGGAATAATGAGAAAGACTCATATGCTATTAAAAGGTCCATCAACAGATGAATAAAAAATGTGACATAGTTATACAACGAAATATTGTTCTACCATTAAAAGGAATGAAGTTCTGACAGGAGCTACGTTATGGATGAGCCTCAAAGACAAGCTAGGTGAGTTTAAGCCGGATACAAAAGGACAAATATATGAAAGGCAAATTCATAGGTACCTCAGATACCTATGAGGAGCTGGGAGGGAGGGGAATTTAGAGTTATTGTTTTATGGGTGCCGAGTCTCTGGGATGATGAAAAAGGTTGCATAACACCATGAATGTACTTAATGCCATTGCATTATTCACTTAAAATGGTCAAAATGATAAATTTTATGTTAGGTATATTTTATTGCAGTTCATTAAAAAGAAAAAAGAAAGAAAGCCACAGGACTGGCAAAGATACACAGAATGCTCAGGTACATTTCCCTAGGAAGCCTTCCTAGGCTAAGTCCTTGATAAAAGCAAAGCAAAACAAAAACCCAATCCTTATATATCATTTCCACTGCCTTTTAAGTGGGGAGGTTCCTGTTTTTCTCATACTTGCACTTTCTTGGTGTTTATTTTGCCCCTCCCCCAATTTTCTGAGATTAATTTTTATCTCATTTCAACCTTCTTTCCTAGGCTACTTATTTTTCTTTAAATAATTGCATCCATGACATTTTGATATTTAGTATTTTTACTATCAAGTAGTTTGAAGTGTTTTTTGATTTCCATTGTGATTTCTACTTTAACCCATGAATTATCTATAGTATGTTTCTTAATTTTCAAACATATAAGAGTTTTGTAGTTATGCTTTTGTTACTGTTTTCTTAACAAATGCTTAATTGCATTGTGGTCAGAGAATATGTTCTGTGTGACTTAAGTCCTTTCAAATTTGTTGAAACTTACTTTATGGCCCAAAATGTGGACTATTTTGGTAAATATTCTCTGTGTTCTTGAACATAATGACTATTCTTTAGTTGTTGTGTGTGATATATATATATATATATATATATATATATATATATATATATATATATATATATATATATATCAACATATCCATTAAGTAAGGTTTTTAAATTAAATGCTGTTTAAATCTTAGTTCTTTTGTATTTTTCACATCAGTTATTGAGAGGCTAAGGAAAGCATGTCCCACTTGGATTGCAAATTTGTCTATGTTTCTAATAATTTTGTCATTGACCTTCAATCGCTGGAGACAGGGTTATAAGTTGCATAGAGATTTAAACTTATTAAATATTGCTTGTGAATGGAACTTTTTCTAATCAATTTTATTTTAAGTAGTAATGCTCTTTTGTTTCAAGTATAGTCATAATTGTCTGTTGAAACATTTTTATCATGTCTGCTTTTCAATGTTTATCTGATAATTCTAACATCTCCCATCATCTTGATGTTGTTATCTATTGATAATCCTTTTACATTTATTTCGAGGTATTCATGGTTTTTGGTATGAGTGATTTTCAACTAGAACTTGGACATTTTCATAATTTGTCATGAGACTTTGTATCTTATTTTAAAAAATATATATTTTATTGATTTTTTATAGAGAGGAAGGGAGAGGGATAGAGAGTTAGAAACATCGATGAGAGAGAAACATCGATCAGCTGCCTCCTGCACACTCCCTACTGGGGATGTGCCTGCAACCAAGGTACATGCCCTTGACCAGAATTGAACCTGGGACCCTTCAGTCCGCAGGCCAACGCTCTATCCACTGAGCCAAAACGGTTAGGGCTGGATCTTATTTTTTAATCAATATTTTATTGTGATAAAATATACACAACATTTACCATTTTAACCATTTTAAGTGTATAGTTCAGTGGCATTAAGTACATTCACATTGTTGTGCAACCATCACCTATCTGCAGAACTTTTTTTATCTTTCCAAACTGAAACTTTGTGCTCATTAAGCAATCACTCCACATTCTCCCCTCCCCCAAATCCTGGTAACCACCATTCTACTTTCTGTCTCTATGAATTTGTCATCTAGGTACCTAGTATAAATGAAATCATGTAATATTTGTCCTTTTGTGTCTGGCTTAAATCACTTAGCATATGTCTTCAAGGTTTACTCATGCTATAGCAAGTGTCAGAGTTTCATTCTTTCCTAAGGCTGAATAATGTTCCATTGTATGTTTATACATTTTTGTTTATCCATTCATCTGTTGATGGACATTTTGATTGTTTCCATCTTTTAGCTATTGTGAGCAATGCTGCTGTGGACATTTGTGTACACATGTCTGCTTTACCCCTGCGTTCAGTTCTTTTGTATATATACCCAGACATGGAATTGCTGCATCATATGGTAATTCTATGTTTAATTTTTGAGAAACTGCCATTCTGGTTTTCATAACTGCCTTACCATTTTACATTCTCACCAGTAATGCACAAGGGTTCCAGTTTCTCCAACACTTGTTCTTTTTCTTTTAAAAAGTAATAGCCATCGTAATTGGTATGAAACGTTACCTTGTAGTTTTGATTTACATTTCTCACACGATTACTGATGTTGAGCATCTTTTCATGTGCTTATTTGCCATTTGTATATTTTCTTTGTAGACCTTATTTAAACTTTTTGTTTCGACTGGCTGTTTTCCACACTATTCTGGCAGGAGGAGAGGCACTGCCACATCAATGCCAGATGTAGGCGTAGAAGTCCAGGTTCCCTATTCAGCCTCCATTGGCACCTGAGTCAAGGGTGCCCTGTTCATCGCCACAGACATCGTGGGGGTGGGGGTGATGCTCATTGCTGGCTGCAGGGAGGAACGTTTCAGCTCCCCACCTAGCTTTCATTGACACTACCCTGCCAGGAGTGTTGGGGGGGCTCTCCCCTCAGCCTTTGTTGGAATGAGTGGATGTGGTGCCACAGTTTCTTCCTCTTAAATATGCTGCTATTTTCTTGGTCCTTTGACTAAAGAGAGCAGGCTTTTGTTGGTCTCATTTTTCTGCGTCCTTTGGCATTTCTGAGTTTCTGGCGGCTTCGTCTCCAAGCCCGGGGTATATGAGTCAAGAAGAAAGCCAGAGAACTCACCCTTCTGTTGTTTCTCAGGTATAGAGGTCCCTAGCTGTTCTTCCTTCCTTCTGCTTTTCAGTGTCCTCTTACATTGTTTTGTATGTAATTTCCAGATTTTAAATAGTACAAGCGGAAGGAATAGGGAAAGTACATCTGCTCCATCTTCCAGAGCACAAGTCAATTCTGGTTTTGTTTCCTTGGTCTGATATTTTCCCTCGTTGTGGGTCCTACTTTCCTGCTTCTTTTCAAGTCGAGTAATTTGTGACTGGTTGCTGGAGATTGTGATTATTGCAGTGAGTCCCTGTTCCTTCCTTTAAAGCTGTCGAACTTTATTTCAGCAAGTGATTATGTTTCTTCCAGATCAGCCTGATCTGATCGAGGCTTGTTTTCAAGCTTTGTCAGGGAGCCTGGAGTAGCCTTTTCTCTAGGACTGCTTTAGCCGTCTTCCAGCTGGGGCCCTTGGAGGCTCTCACTGAATTCCCGTGTGGTTCACGGAAGCCCTCTACTCTGGCTGAAGACTGCTTAGATCTCCCAGCTTTGTGTGGACTGCTCTTGGCAATTTAATATTTGGCCGAAGATTACAGACACTCTCTCTGCAGATATCTGGAGCTCTCTTTCTGTATACTGAACGCTACCATGGAAATTCCAACTGCCTCCGTTTCCCAAAATTCTAATTGCTCTTTCCTCAACTGTTTTAGTCTGCTGTGCTGCAGTTTAGAAATTTCCTCTAGACAGAAAGCCAGGGAAAACGTAATGCTTGCTTGCCTGATTTATTTCCCGCATCTCAAGGATTGCTATCCTTTGCTACTCATTGTGTTATGTCTGATATCCAATGTTTTGCATGTTTTGTCTAGTGTTTTAGTGCTTAATGGCAAGAGAGCAAAAATGAGTTCCAACTACTCTGCCTTGGCCTAAAGCAGAATTTCCATGGTAGCGTTCAGTACGGGAGGAATCTATACAGAAAGAGAGCTCCAGAGATCTGCAGAGAGAGTCTCTTTAGTGGTATTTATTTTAAAGATAAAGAAGAAGAAGGCAGGGTGTTTGTTGTTGTTGTTGTTTTGGAATTCAGGCACTCCGAGTTATATTTTCCCATAAATACAGAAATATAAATAGGATAACTATAAAAGAAAGTGGTGGGCACATCTTTCTCTCCTGTGTTTAGAGGAATCATTAATTGATGGTATGGTCACATGAGGGAGTGAGTATATTTTACTTTCTTGGAAAATATTTTTATTGATTTTACAGAGAGGCAGGGAGAGGGATTGAGGGTTAGAAACATCAATGAGAGAGAAACATCAATCAGCTGCCTCCTGCATGGCCCCTGCTGGGGATCAAGCCTGCAACCAAGGTACATGCCCTTGACTGGAATCGAACCTGGGACTCTTCAGTCCACAGGCCAACGCTCTCTCCACTGAGCCAAACCTGTTAGGACCGGAAAAGTATTTTCAAAATGCTTTTGATAATGTAGTGTAATGCTTACAGATAATGTAAGTGAAAAAAATGTGATGCAAGAGTATATCTGTTGCCCTAGCCAGCTTGGCTTAGTGGATAGAGCATCAGCCTGTGGACTGAAGGGACCCAGGTTCGATTCCAGCAAAGGGCACATGCCTGGGTTGTGGGCTTGATCCCCAGTGGGGGGCGTGCAGGAGGCATCCCATCAATGATTCTCTTTCATCATTGATGTTTCTATCTCTCTCTCCTTCTCCCTTCATCTCTGAAATCAATAAAGAAATATATTTTTTTTAAAAAAGAGTATATCTGTTACTTTCTCAACTATGGAAGTAATACACATGCATGGAAAAATACTGGAAATAAGTATCCAAAAATGTAAATAGAATTATTTCTGAATAATAAGATTATAAACAATTTAAGTTTTCCTTTTTAGTTTACTCTAAGATTGCTCAATCTTGCATTATCTATATATATAAAAAGCCAGCGACCATAAAGGCCATAACAACCATAATGACCGGTCGCTAGGACACCCACAGTGACCAGTGAACCGGCCTGATCAGGGGGTGGAGCCAGCCAGCCAACCTCGCAGCCTCTCCTCCCGGCCGGCCTGCCCCTGATCGGACTCTCCCACCCTGATCAAGAGCGGGCCGGCCAAATGCCCCCTCCCTGTACCCCCACCCCCACCAGCCCCACTCTCATCAACAATAGGCCCACAAGCCCCTCCCCCCAGCCGGCCCGCTCCTGATCACACACCCCCACCCCAATAGGGGTTGGGGCTGGATGGCCAACCTCCTGCAGCTCCTCCCCCCAGCTGGCCACGCCCCTGATGGGCGCCCACCACCCTGATCAGCCCGCAGCCCCTCCCCCTGGCCAGCTCCGCCGCTGATTGCCACCACACCTCAATAGGGGGCAGGGCCAGCTGGCCAACTTCCCGAAGGCCCTCCCCCCAGCTGGCCCTGCCCCCTATGGGCCCCCACCACCTTGATTTGCCCGCAGCCCCTCCCCCCCGGCTGGCCCCGCCCCTGATCGCCTCCCCACCCCAATAGGGGGTGGGGCCGGCTGGCCGATCTCCTACAGCCCCTCCCCCCACCAGGCCCCACCCCAGATTGGACCCCCCACCCCAATCAGGGGCAGGGCTGTCTGGCTAACCACCCATGGCCCCTCCCCCAGGCCGCTGGCCCCCAATCAGCCTCCCAAACCCAATTGGGGGCGGGGCCCACCGTCTAATTGCCTGCAGTCCCTTCCCCCAGCCAGCCCATCCCTGATCAGGCCCTGATCGGGCCCTGATCGGGGCGGGCCGGCCGGCCAACCTCCTGCCATCTCCTCCTCCTGCCAGCCCCAGCCCCAATCTGCCCCTGTTGGAGCTGGGCCAGCCGGTCCCACCCATGTACGAATTCATGCACTGGGCCTCTAGTTTTTATAATAATAACTTTTTAGAAGGTAAATTTTAGCCTATCCTTCTTAGGAAATCAGCACACCTAGATAGGATTACCCATATTCAAAGTTGAGAAATTAGCAAAAAGTGAAATGGATTTCTCATGTGTCCTATGTATAGAGGGTATTATGAAAAGAAATGGAATGGCAGATGCAGGAAGGAAGCAGCAAAAGCAGATGAACTAATAAGTAGAAGCACATGAAGAATATACTTTGGAAGAACTCACTCAGGAAATGGGAGACTTTTTTTTAGATAAAACTTTTCTATATTTTAAAAGAACTCAAAGAAGTTATGGTTCCAATGAAATAAGAGATTAGGGATGAAATAACTGCAAGATTAGAGGAATCTTACAGGCTGAGGGTGAACCCTTTAAAAAAAGTGAAAAGCATTTTAGAAAAATCAAGTTAAAGAATCAACACTGATAAAAACAAAATCAGTTATAAAGAGACCAGACTTATGAAACAAATCACACAAAATGAATAGTCGAGGATAAAAAATAGAATAGAGATTAAAATTATTACATAGAAGGTGCTAGATATGGGAAGCAGGCAACAGAGATAAAGCATTAACATCATTCATATTTCTAAAACAGAACACAAAGATAAAATAGAAAAATAATACCTTTTTTCTGGTGTACAACTGAACTTCAAGGATAAAGAAAGAATCCTATAATTACATAGAAGAAAAATCCTTGGAGAAAAAAAACAACACCAAGCTGGACTGAGACTTGAACACCACAAGTGGATACTAGAATAGGATAGACTAGAATAGTTTTTATTGTATTAAAATTTAAGTTAAAAAATTTAAATTAAAAAGATGTGCCCTTTTTAAAAAGTTATCTTTATTGTTGAAAGTTTTACAGATGTCCCCATTACTCCCCCCCCCCCCCCATTGGTCCCTCCTCCTTGCTTATGTGCCCTCTTATTAGCTAGGCTGTTATGAAACTCTAAGGTCAAAGATTATATTTTTGGATATATGGTAATTCAAGAATTATAGTCCTCATGAAGCTTCCTGAGCAAACTACTTTAACATTTTATACCACCAGTCAAATTAATAACTTATAAGTGAGATGTTATAGTAAGAAAACATTGGTGGTGGTCATTGATTCTGATTAAATGTTGTCTTACTCTGGTCTGTAAGTCAGACAGTAAATTTTTTTTCATGAGTGTGAACTTCTGTAACTGAGTTAACTAAAGAGTACAGTGATGGAAATCATGTCTCAGCAAAGATTTCCTTAGTTTGTATTGGAGAAAGTAGCATTTTAAGAGATTGCTGGTTAATGGTTGATAGAAGGAAGAAACTTGGCGAACCAAAAATAAGAGGGTGGTTTAGTATCAATTTCAAATAATTCTGTAACTTGAGAAATAAAGCTTTGTTAGGATCAACTTTCTTAGAAATATCTTAAGTTTTATTTAAAAAGAATAATATCTTAAATGTATATTCATTGAATAATATACATTGGACACAACCTCATTATATTGTAAACATTATTTAAAATTATTGTGAAAGGAAAAGAGGGCCAATTGATATTTTGATCAGGATAGATTCTTAGTTAATTTCAACTAGCTACTATTATTGGCCTTCTTATAAATGGGTTGCCTGCCGAGCATTGCTATTCCCATCTGATCAAGTTTTAGCACTCCATGATATTTTGGACAGGTATTTTATTTATTTTTTTTTTTATTTTTTTTTTCCAATTTTTTTATTAAGGTATTATATGTGTACATATCTTACCATTGCCCTCCCCACACCCCACTCCCATATATGCCCCCACCCCCCAGAGTTTTGCATCCATTGGTTATGCTTATATGCATGCATACAAGTCCTTTGATTGATCTCTTATCTCCCCCACCTCTCCCTAACCTTCCCCTTGTAATTTGACAGTCTGTTTGATGCTTTACTGTCTCTGTATCTATCTTTTTGTTCAAGTTTATAATGTTCTTTATTATCCATAAATGAGTGAGATCATGTGGTATTTTTCTTTCATTGACTGACTTATTTCACTTAACATAATGTTCTCCAATTCCTCCCAGGTTGCTGCAAATGATGAGAATTCCTTCTTTTTTATGGCAGCATAGTATTCCATTGTGTAGATGTACCACAGTTTTCTGATCCAGTCATCTGCTGACGGGCACCTAGGCTGTTTCCAAATCTTAGCTATGGTGAATTGCGCTGCTATGAACATAGGGGTGCATATATCCTTTCTAATTGGTGTTTCTAGTTTCTTCGGATATATTCCCAGGAGTGGGATTACTGGGTCAAATGGGAGTTCCATTTTCAGTTTTTTGAGGAAACTCCATACTGTTCTCCACAGTGGCTGCACCAGTCTGCAATCCCACCAGCAGTGCACGAGGGTTCCTTTTTCTCCGCATCCTCGCCAACACTTGTCGTTTGTTGATTTGTTGATGATAGCCATTCTGACAGGTGTGAGATGGTACCGCATTGTTGTTTTGATTTGCATCTCTCGGATAATTAGTGACGTTGAGCATGTTTTCATGTGTCTCTTGGCCTTCCTTCTGTCTTCTTTTGAAAAGATTCTATTTAGGTCTGTTGCCCATTTTTTTATGGGATCATTTATCTTCCTTTTATTAAGTTGTATAAGCTGCCTGTAGATGTTGGAGATTAAACCTTTATCAGTGATGCCATTTGCAAATATGTTCTCCCATGCAGTGGGCCTTCTTGTTGTTTTGTTGATGGTTTCTTTTGCTGTGAAAAAGCTTTTTATTTTGATGTAGTCCCATTTGTTAATTTTCTCTTTAGCTTCCATTGCCCTAGGGGCAGTGTCAGTGAAGAATTTCTTTTGGCATATGTCTGACATTTTGCTGCCTGTGGATTGCTCTAGTATTTTTATGGTTTCCCGTCTTATGTTTAAGTCCTGTATCCATTTTGAGTTTATTTTTGTGTATGGCGTAAGTTGGTGATCAAGCTTCATTTTTTTGCATGTATCTGTCCAATTTTCCCAACACCATTTATTGAAGAGACTGTCTTTATTCCATTGTATGTTCATGCCTCCTTTGTCAAATATTAATTGAGCATAGTGGTTTGGGTCAATATCTGGATTCTCTATTCTGTTCCATTGATCTATATGTCTGTTCTTGTGCCAGTACCAGGCTGTTTTGAGAACAGTGGCTTTGTAATACAGCTTGAAATCTGGTATTGAGATCCCTCCTACTTTATTCTTCTTTCTCAGGATTGCTGTGGCTATTCGGGGTCTTTTTTTATTCCAGATGAATTTTTGGAGAGTTCTTTCAAGGTCTGTGAAATATGCCGTTGGTATTTTAATGGGGAGTGCATTGAATCTATAGATTGCTTTGGGTAGTATGGACATTTTAATGATGTTAATTCTACCAATCCATGAACATGGTATGTTCTTCCATCTGTTTACGTCTTCCTCTATCTCTTTTTTCAGTGTCCTGTAGTTTTCCGTGTATAGGTCTTTTACCTCCTTAGTTAAGTTTATTCCTAGGTATCTTAATTTTTTTGGTGCGATGGTAAATGGGATTGCCTTTTTAGTCTCTCTGTCTGTAAGTTCACTATTGGTGTATAGAAAGGCCATAGATTTCTTGGCGTTAATTTTGTATCCTGCTACATTGCCGAATTCATTTATTAAGTCTATGAGTTTTTTGACGGAGTCTTTCGGATTTTTTATGTACAATATCATGTCGTCTGCAAATAAAGACAGCTTTACTTGTTCTTTTCCAATCTGGATGCCTTTTATTTCTTCTTCTTGTCTAATTGCAATGGCTAATACTTCCAGTACTATGTCAAACAGGAGTGGTGAGAGTGGGCATCCCTGTCTTGTTCCTGTTCTTAGGGGAAATGTCTTTAGTTTTTGTCCATTGAGTATGATGTTTGCTGTGGGTTTATCATATATAGCTTTTATTATGTTGAGGTATGAGCCATCTATTCCCACCTTGTTGAGAGCTTTTATCAAGAAAGGGTGTTGGATTTTGTCAAATGCTTTTTCTGCATCAATTGATATGACTATGTGATTTTTATCTTTCAATTTGTTTATGTGATGTATCACGTTTATTGATTTGCGGATATTGTACCATCCTTGCATTCCTGGGATAAATCCTACTTGGTCATGGTGTATGATCTTTCTGATGTACTGCTGGAGCCGATTTGCTAGAATTTTGTTGAGGATTTTGGCATCTATGTTCATGAGGGATATTGGTCTGTAATTCTCTTTCATTGTGTTGTCTTTATCTGGTTTTGGTATTAGGGTAATGCTGGCTTCATAGAAGGAGCTTGGAAGTGTTCCTTCCACTTGAATTTTTTGGAATAGTCTGAGGAGGATAGGTTTTAGTTCTTCCTTGAATGTTTGGTAAAACTCTCCTGTGAAGCCATCTGGCCCCGGGCTTTTGTTTGCTGGAAGCTTTTTGATGACTGCTTCAATTTCGTCCATAGTTATTGGCCTATTGAGCTGTTTAGATTCTTCTTGATTGATTTTTGGAAGGTTATATTTTTCTAGGAATATGTCCATTTCCTCCAGATTGTCCAGTTTGTTGGAATAGAGTTGTTCGTAGTATTTTGTAACAATCCTTTGTATCTCAGCGGGGTCTGTTGTTATTTCACCTCTTTCATTTCTGATTTTGTTTATTTGGGACCTCTCTCTTTGCTTCTTGGTGAGCCTGGCTAGAGGTCCATCAATCTTGTTTATCCTTTCAAAGAACCAGCTCTTGGTTTTGTTGATCTTATGTATTGTTTCTTTGGTCTCTATGTCATTTATCTCCGCTCTGATCTTTGTTATTTCCTTCCTTCTGGTTACACTGGGCTTTTCTTGCTGCTCTTTTTCTAGCTCTTTGAGTTGTAGGGTTAAGTAATTTATTACCATTGTTTCTTGTTTTTTGCAATAGGCCTGTAGAGCTATGAACTTCCCTCTCAAGACTGCTTTCGCTGTGTCCCATAGATTTTGGATTGTTGTGTTTTCATTGTCATTTGTTGCCATGATGTTTTTTATTTCTTCCTTGATCTCTCTGGTGACCCAGTCCTTGTTTAATAGCATGCTGTTTAGTCTCCATGTGTTTGATTTCTTTGGATTGTTTTTATTGTAGTTGATTTCCAGTTTTATGCCACTGTGATCTGAGAAGATGCTTGATATAATTTCTATCTTCTTGAATTTGAAGAGACTTTGCCTGTGACCCAGAATATGGTCTATCTTTGAAAATGACCCATGTGCACTTGAGAAGAATGTATATTCTGTGGCTTTGGGGTGAAATGTTCTGAAGATGTCAATTAATTCCATCTGGTCTAGTGAGTCATTTAGGATTGCTGTTTCTTTGCTGATTTTTTGTTTAGAGGATTTGTCCAGTGGTGATAGTGGGGTATTAAAGTCTCCTACTATGATTGTGTTGCTATTAATCTCTCCCTTGATATCCTCCAGGAGTTTTTTTATGTATTTGGGTGCTCCTATATTGGGAGCGTATATGTTTACCAGAATTATTTCTTCTTGTTGGATTTCTCCCTTTAGTATTATGAAGTGGCCTTCCTTATCTCTTGTTATGGCATTTACTTTGAGGTCTATTTTGTCAGATATAAGTATTGCTACCCCAGCTTTTTTTTCATTTCCATTTGCCTGAAAGATATTTTTCCATCCCTTCACTTTCAATCTGTGTGAGTCTCTTGTTCTGAGGTGGGTCTCTTGTAGACAGCATATATATGGGTCGTGTTTTTTTATCCATTCAGCTACTCGATGTCTTTTGATTGGAGCATTTAGTCCGTTTACATTTAAAGTTATTACTGAAAGGTATTTGTTTGCAGTCATATCTATTTTTGTGTCTGTATTCCTTCTTACCTGTTTATTTCTTCTTTTTACAGTATTCCCTTTAGCAATTCTTGCATTGCTGGTTTGGTGGTGATAAACTCCCTGAGGCTTTTTTTGTCTGCAAAGCTCCTGATTTCCCCTTCAATTTTGATTGATAGTCTTGCTGGATATAGTATTCTTGGATTCAGTCCTTTGCTTTGCAACACTTTGTATACCTCCTTCCATTCACTTCTAGCTTGTTGTGTTTCTGATGAGTAATCATTTGACAATCTGATGGGTGTTCCTTTGTAGGTAACTCTCTGTCTCTCTCTTGCCGCCTTTAGGATTCTCTCTTTATCATTTATATTTGCCATTGAAATTATGACATGTCTTGGTGTGGGTCTTTTGGGGTTGATCCTGCTTGGGACTCTCTTTACTTGCGTAACTTTTATCTTTCCCATATCCGGGAAGTTTTCTGTCATTATTTCTTCAAATAGATTTTCTAATCCCTGCTGCTCTTCTTGTCCTTCTGGCAGCCCTATTATACGCATGTTACTTCGTTTCATGTTGTCCCGAAGCTCCCTTAGGCTTTCCTCCTGCTTTTTAATTTTTTTCTCCAATTGCTGTTCAGCTTGAGCTTGTTTCTGTACCTGATCTTCTAACTCACTAATTCGGTCCTCTGCTTCTTGTAATCTACTGTTGAAACTTTCCATGGTGTTTTTGATTGTAGCTATATCACTTTTCATTTCTTCCTGATTCTTGCATAAGTTGTTGATTTTCTCATCCATCCGATGTATAAATTCCATGACCATTACTCTGAACTCCTTTTCGGTCATGTTGCAAGCTTCATTTTCACTAATTTCCTTTCTTGGCGACTCCACATTTTCTTTCCTCTGTGAGTTATTTCGTTTCCCCATTCTGGCTATTACCAGAAAGCTCAAGCTTCTGTTTGCGTGGACCTGGGTCGTGTGCTGTGGGGACTTCGCTCCACCCTAGTTTCACTGAAGTGCTCTGACACTAGGACGTGTGACTGTCTTTGGTTGGTGGGAACCAAACTTGCCCAGGATCAGTGTCCCCAGTGTTCCGTGTGGTCTCGTGTGCACATTTAGAATCAGGGGCCCTGTCTGCACCACACTGTTGGTATGTGCCGAGAATGAGATCCTTAGCATGTGCCAGGAGTCAGAGTTTCCCTGTGTCTGCACCAAGACTCGAGTGTCAAAGTCTCTGTTGCCTTGTGCGGTTTCTCGTTGAGAATCAGGGTCCCTGTGTGTGCACGCACCAACAATTGGGGTCGCTGGCTCTTAGTGTGAATGCGCTGTGAGTCAGGGATCCCAGGCAGCTGTGTCCGGCGTGCCAAATTCCCTGAAGTGGGGCTGTGTCCTGTGTGTGCTCTCTCTACTGAGCCAAACCGGCTAGAGCGCACATTCTTAAAAACCTGAAGGTGAGCCCGCTCAGTGCACTCTCCCAAAGTCCCAGAAGGGGGGCGGAGTCCGTCCTGCGCGCCAAATTCCCCAAAGGGAAGCCCCTCTGTGCACGCTTTTAAGAATCTCCGAAGGGGGAGCTGTGCCCCGCGAGCCAAATTCCCCCAAGTTCCCCGAAGGGGAGCCCTCTGTGCGCACTGATAGATTTCCCCGACGGGGAGCTGCTTCTGGACAGGTATTTTATATTTGGGTAAAAATCTATCTGTTCACTCTATCACTTTTTGTTTGATTCATTCCATAATGAGTCCTGAAGGAGATAAGTGCTATTCATAATTTTTAGAGTAAAAAAAAAAAATTCTCCATGTGAATTTTATTAACTTTCTCCTTATGCTTTTCTTAATTAGTTTAACAGTATGGACCAACCTAAATTAATTGCCCCATGAGAAATGTTCCTGTACAATATTGTATGTAGTGTTTTTGCCATACAGTGATAGATTCTGTTATCAGTAATGTAGCACTTTCATTCTATTTCACAGTAACATTTTAGCAAGCTATCTTTTTCTTAAGTTTTCAAGATTTCTGTTTAAAATTAAATTAGTTAGGTGATTAATCGATTACTGAAATGATAGCAATAAGCTGGTCAAAAGTAACTGACAAGGCATTCTACAGTATAATTTTCTCTCCGATGAATGCCATTTAGATGATGAAATTAGGGAAAATAGGATACTAGTATTAACTCTTATAAATACGAATTTTTCTTTTTCTTGATAAAGTGTGGTCCATTTGAAAAACATCATAATCTGATTTGGTTTAACATCTATTGGGTTTAAATATGCAACATATAAAAGTACTTTATAATCTAAGGCAGTAACAGTTATGTTAGTATTATTACTACTTTTATAATATTTGCTTAATGTTCAAGTTACTACTTCATTTCTTCTACTTGGTTGTTAAAGTTTTCAGCTGTTATGCATCCTTTCTCTAAAACTTAAAAAGCCACGTATTAGCCTTTGTGTTTTTGTTTCCTCAGGGATTTTTTAAAGGAATGTTATACATATAGTGAACTCTGAGACTATTCCCATGGTGTGATTTCTAGTTATAAACTTTAGAAACATTGTTTATAACCCTTAGATAAAATGCTTCAGTGTTCAGCATTTGTCCAGCCACCTGCACTTGCTAAATGTGTATTTGCCATTTTTTCCTGAAGCAATTTTCATTTCATTGGTGAAATTGATTTGTCAGTTTGTTCGTTATAACTTTCAATACTAGAGCTTTCACAGGGCTAAATAATCAGAATCAGTCTTTGAGGTCAGTGTCAGCCCATTGACCTCCACTGTGTTGTCACCTGAGGCAGCCTAGCGAGGATTAACCCTTGTTAGTGTGATAATGTCTTTACTTAAGTGTTGGCTTTTTAATACATAAGATTGAAAGAAGTAAAAGACAGAACAAAAGTAGTAGACTGAATCCCTGAATTATAAAGGCTTGTGGCTTTCCCCCACAAACCACTAAATTGTTCATTTGCATTATAGTAATTAATATTTTAAAATATAAAACCGAGTATTTTTCTTAGAAAACATTCCTATAATTACCAAATTTTAGGTTAAAGAATATATTGTCATAAACTAGTCCATTTCATCCATGTTTGAAAAAAATATATTTAAGAAAATTGGTTATAATAACAGGCATTAAACTTTGTGATGGTGTTTTTGTACTGTGTCCTTGAAATCACTAAATATCTAGAATAAAAATTTTTGTGATTTGGATTTAAAATGCAATTCTTGTTTTCTTCATCCAGGAATGTGCACCTAGTATTAGTCAGGAACTTTCTATGGAAAAGTAATTTTGGGTATATGCCTTTTAAAAGACTATTTTTTTTGTGGTTTTCTTATATAAAATAAAAATAAAGACTTCTCATGAAATATATAAACTATAATCTGTATTTGTCTAATTACATATACAATATATAATTATATATTTATGTCAAACTGGAATATAGCAAGCTATTGCTTATATGTAAAATATGTACTGTTTAGGTCTTGGATTCTTTTTCCTTAGAATCATAGGTATTTTGGGTTAAATTATAAGAAATCAATTCTTTAATGACAAAAATGGTTTAAAGGAAGTGTGTCTTAAATATGAGTTGTTTGTTTGACTCATGAAATAAATTAGTTTAATTACACGTGGCAATTTCCTTGGCTAGTGATGTAATGTGAAATAAAATTCTCCTTTTCCCCTCCCTGAAAACTCAAGCCAATTAATAGAACTTTTAAGCTCTTTGTCATAGGCCACCATGAAGGTCTGCAGAGAAGAACTTTAATCCAATAAACATTTCACTTAGATCATGAAAAGAAAGCATGAAGAGACGCTCCCGTGTGAGAGGGTGTTACTATGATTCCAGCCATGAAGAGATGTGAAGAATTTGCCAAAGTAACAAAGAGGTCCTCATATTTAAAGCACAAATGTGTCAAAACTAACAGAATAATTATTTAATTTGCTTGAACTCTATATTGAGAAAACTCTAAGAAGCCACAACTGTTTTCTTCAAAGCCTTCCCTGTTGGGCTGGATGGACAGGGCAAAGGGAGGTTGTGAGAAACCCAGATAGCAAATAACACTGGCCGAAGCTGGTCAGAAAAGGGAATAGATAATTAGACATAATTAGCGTGTATGAATTGTTGTCTCTCTGCCCTTAGCTTGAATAAATTTTGAAGAAAAAACCCTAGTAGTGAAAATCCTTTGATGTAGGAAGAGTCATTGTGGCTTGGCAGCATAAAGGCAGTGTTTTATACTTCTTACATAATGGTTGTGGTACAGAAAGAGTGAATGGATTCTGCACCCCCCTGTCTGCTTTATAGCAAGGACTTTTGGATTCTCTTGAAACGAAATGCATCACAAGTTTTCAGTCTTTAGTAATGAGGTAGCGGACCTCATCAGTGCTCAGGGGAAGCCATCTTTAGCTTTTGTTTAAATCTTAATCACGGTTTTTTTCTTTCTGGGAAATCTGTTTTCTTAAATCAACACTTCTTTTCCCTTTTTTTTTGCACCTCCAATAAGAGGAAGGGATGATGATCACGAAAGCTAAAGAGTTAAACAAAAATTATCACAGAAAAGACATATATTTTTGTGCTCTTAATCCCAGATGAAAAAGATGCTTGCTATATTTCTTTTTGTTTCAGCTTGGTAACATTCTAGGAAGGTTATTTTATAATAAAATGCGTAAGAAAACACATAAGGAATTATTTTTATATAGGTTTTTGAAAGAACTTGTTTTCCAATTGAAATTACACAAAGTAAATATGCTCCTATCTTGCTGTGGTTAAGTTTTTAAATGGAAATCACTTTGCTTAAAGATGCTACTCAGTAGATTTACCATAAACCGTACTTATTTGAGAGACACAGTAAAAATTCAGGTTTTGGAACCTAGGTCTGTGTGGATGCTCTGTACTACTGGGAAGACAAGAACTATTTCTTGAGAAAGCATTGTATTTATTTTGAAATTTTCTAAGACCTGAAACAATAAATCACCTAAAATGCAGTATCAATTTATTCTGATAATTGAATTATGTTCACTTTGACTAAAACATTTTAAAAAAGAGAATTAGCTATTTCAAAGCTCTAAAGTAAATTATGTATTGGGAGGGGCTAAACAGTTTACATATTATCTGTAAATAAGTTTTATATTTGATAAATTGTCTTCCATCAGCTATTTTGGAATTATATATTTTTAAAAATATACCCTTCACATACTTAAGTGCTCAGATTTCCTTCTAATTAATATTCTTGACATATTTTAATTATAAGACTTAAGTAGTCATCAGTGATCCATTCCTTAATGTATAATCTATGAATCTATTTTTATAAGTGTTGCTGTGCTTTAAATTTTTATTCTAACGTTTTGATTCTGGTTAGACTTCTTTCAAGCCACAATGCTCTGAGATGCTTTTGGCTACTTAACCCATTTTGCATATTGTGCCATTTGTGGAATAAAGTAGCCTTTTATTCTTGAAGTTGATTTGAACTCTGAAAGGCAACACCTGAACATCTCACAAAACTGGATAATTATGGCTGATTGTGTTTTTCAGGTATAGGTCACAGGAAATTCATTTGGGGTAAAGTATGTACAAAGCTAAGAAATATGCAGATTTTCTGTTGTAGGATTGTGTAAAAATTATTTACAGTTAATACTTGCATAAAGGTTAGAAAGGTTGATGAAGTGATATTTAGTTTTGCTTTACTATTCACTGCATGTCAGAATGTAATTATGACTGATTCATGAAACTGTCTTAGAAACGAACCATCTTTATTAAAATGCTGATCAAGATAAGAGCTGACAGTAATAAAGAATAGAACATTTTAGTCTTATTGCTTTTGAATGATTGCTAATTACCCCAGAGGTCATGTATAGTGCTTGGTAGGATTCATTGACATTACTTAAGTCTCCTGTTTCAACAACATCTGAGCATGAAGACACAAACTCTGTGCACATCAAACAATAGTTTGGCTAAGTTTTTGAGGCTTCAAGACATCCAAGAAATCTTCTTCTGTTATAGTGAACGTAGCTTCTATCTCTCCCTCAAAAGTATTGTCTATTAGGGGTTCTTATTACAATATTCTTTCCTATTGACTGTCTACACTTCCCCCATGTAAAAAAAAATTAACTTCAGACAGAAAAAGGGAGAGGGAGAGATGGAAACATCAATGATGAAAGAGAATTATCGATTGGGTGCCTCCTGCACGCCCCCTGCTGGGGATCAAACCTGCAACTTAGCATGTGCCCTGACAAGGAATGGAACCATGAAGTCCTGGTTCATGGGTCAACGCTCAACCACTGAGCAACACCAGATAGACTACACTTCCCATTTTTAAGTCGGTGTTAAATAGTAAACATAGGTTGTTAAAACAATGTCCTCTTCAAATAAATATACACACAATAGAAAATTAACAAGAACTTTGTTTTGACTTTTGTTTTCTTTATTTGGATGTATTACTGCCATCACGGGTTTAATAATCATATTTATTATTTTGTTTGCTTTACTAGAATGAAGCGGGGATTTTCTTGGGAAAACTGGACAAGGCTTAGAAGGGAGAAGGGGAGGGCAGAAAAATAAAGCTAAAAATGGTTCCAGTATATGTGGGAGAAGTTACCTGACATGGAACTAAGTAAGTTATGAATAGTGAGAGCTGAAATATAGAACAAGGAATTTGTAGAAACTCTTTTTGAGGGAATAAAGGTAGTAGGAAAGGTTCTGGACTCTAAGTTATAACCAGAGTTTAGGAGAGCCTGTTTAACAATGAGGAATATCCTCATTGTATGTGGAAGGCAGAATGCAAACAGAGGGTTATACATGTTAGACATTTTATAATTTGGGGAGTGCTTGGAAATAAGGATAATCATTCAAACTCTTTAACAACTGGTGCAGCTCTGACAGGCCAGTTAGATGCTGGACTGTGAACAGTCAGTCATGCCGTACTGGTGTGTGCTAGTGAGCACTAGCTTTGCCTGTAGATGAAAGTGTGTGTGTGTTTACTCACAGGATGTCAGACTTTGAAGGAGCCTTAGAAACATTTATCCCGCCTTTTTGTTGTATAGTGGAGGTAATTGAGGCTCTTGCCTAAGATCACCCAGCTATGGCAGAGCCAGGTATAGAACCCAAATTTCCTGCTTTTTATTGAAAGTTCTTTCTACCAAAGCACGTTGTACAATGTGTGCGCGCGTGTGTGTGCGTGCGCGCACGCGTGCGTGCGCACGTATGCATGCACATGTGTGCATTTTAACACTGCATAGTCATTGTATTTATATGTTATTTTACTGTCTTTGGGTAGAATTAATTTTCAATTGCTTTTATCAATAAGGAACTCTTTATCTTTCTTTTATAAGGTATAACCTACCTTATTAATCTAGCTTTAGTCATACACAATGATAAGTTAAATGTAGTGATATCCAAATCTCGTTTTAGCTAATAGCTTAGAATTTTCTCTTTAGATCTTTTATCAGAGATAAGAATAAGTTGCAAGATTTACTGAATTCATCTTATTTCTCTTCCTCTTTTCATCTTCAGATAAAAGTGCTAATGAACAGTGAAATGACAAAAAGTTGAGCAAATACAATGACGAAAGAGCATAAGCAGAGTTTAGGATATTTATAAATGCTCTCCTGGATACTGAAAGTCTTATTAACAAAGCCTTTGAAACTAGACTATTTATTTTTTAAGTTAAATATTTTATTGAGACTTAGTTTTTCTTTATTATTCCAGAAGTTGTGATTATAGTGTAAATGAATCACATGTATTATAGACTTTGTGTATTTATAGAATGGTTATACTTTTTTTAGATAGCATAGTTATTGTTTACCTCTGATTATTTGTGTAGAAGAAGGAAAAATCTTGTGGATAAATTTACTGGATTTTGAAAACAATAGATATTGTAAAGCTGCATATATGGTGGGAAGTTCCTGTTAGTCTGGAGATGAATTCACAGTTCCTTTTGTGGGAAAAAATGAAAGCTTACAGGAGCTGCAGTTATGCTTTGGTGCCATAGTTATAAACAAGATTATTTTTAAAAAATCAAATTAGACTTTATCAAACTTAAAAAATTTTGCTGTTCAAAGGACACCATTCAGAAACTACAAATACAAGTCACAGAGGAGAAATATCTTGCAGAACTTTCCTCTGACAAAGGACTTGTATTCAAATTACATAAAGAGTTCTTACAGCTCAATAATAAAATGACCCCTCGAAAAAGTTAAAAATGAACAAAATATATGAACTGACACTTCACAAAAGAAATACACAAATGGGCTAACAAGCACAGGTATAGATGCTCAACACATCACTCATCAGGGAAATGCAAATTATCCTTCAGAAATAAATTTATCCCCAGGTAAACAAAAACTGAGCAAGTTTATCATTACTAAATTTGCCTCTCAAGAAATGCTTAAAGAAATTCTTTAAACTGAAATGAAAAATGCCATGTGATATCATTTATATGTGCAATCTAAAAAAGCTGAGCTCATAGAGAGCTGGAAAAAATGTATCTTTTCAAATATTTTTCTGCACATTTATATATACATCTGTCTATGTGCACAAACATGTAGTTATGTCATAAATTAATGGGATAATAGTTTCATTTTGAATTGTGCATTTATCCCTTGGAGATATCCTGGAGACCTTTTGATATTAGATATAACTCTTGTTTTTTTTTTAATGGCTGCTTTCTATTTCACAGTATGGATGCACTATCATTTTTAAAATAAATATATATTTTATTGATTTCAGAGAGGAAGGGAGAGGGAGAGATAGAAACATCAATGATGAGAGAGAATAATTGATCGGCTGCCTCCTGCATGCCCCACATTGGGGATGGAGCCCGCAACCCGGGCATGTGCCCTGACTGGTAATTGAACTGCAACCTCCCGGTTCATAGATCAATGCTCAACCACTGAGCCACACTGGCCAGACTGCACTATCATTTTAAAACTATTTTTGTATACTTAGGTTTATTCTAGTTTTTACTTTTTAAATAATGCTTTAAAAAACTTACTTACAAATAGATTTTTAGTCACATGAGTCAGTGTTTCTGTAAGATTTCTAGAAATGGAATTTCTAGGTCAAAAGTTCTATGCAATTAAAGATTTGTTAAATTTTGTCAAATTACTCTTTACTTGTGTATTAGCTAACATTAAAATTTAAATGGTGGAACTGAATTTCTAAAAAGTAAGATGATATTTTTTAAGAAGCCACACTTAACCCTTATGGAACACAGTGGAGTATTAATAAATGACAAGAAATCACGTGGAGTTGAGGTATGAAGCTCTGGGAATTTTATTGGATACTAGAGGCCCAGTGCACGAAATTCATGTATGGATAGGGTCCCTAGTTCTGGCTGGCGATCAGAGCCAATCTGTGGGGCGACCAGTGGGGTAATTGAGGGGCCCCAGCTGGCACCCACCTTGGCTGGCCTGGGGCCTGCGGGCTAGGGGTAGCTCCTGCGTTGATCGTCTGCCCCCTGGTGGTCACTGCACATCATAGCGACCAGTCATTCCACCTGTCATTTGGCCGTTTGGTCAATTTGCATATTAGGCTTTTATTATATAGGACTAGAGGCCCATTGCACGAAATTCATGCATGGGGGGGGGGGGGTCCCCTCAGCCCAGCCTGCACCCTCTCCAATCTGGGACCCGTTGGGGGATGTCCGACTGCCAGTTTAGGCCTGATCCTGGGGATCGGGCCTAAACCGGCCGTTGGACATCCCTCTCACAATCCTGGACCGCTGGCTCCTAATTGCTCACCTGCCTGCCAGCCTGATCACCCCCAACTGCCCTCCTCTGCTGGCCTGGTTGCCCCCAACTGCCCTTCCCCCCGCCGACCTAGTCACCCCTCACTGCCCCCTCTGCTAGCCTGGTCACCCCCAACTGCAGCCCCCTCCCACTGGCCTGGTCACCCCTAACTGCCCCCCCACTGGCCTGGTCACCTCTTACTGCCCCCCCCCACCCCGCCGGCCTGGTTGCCCCTCACGCCCCCCCACCCACCGCCGGCCTGGTCACCCCACGCAGCCTGCTGTTCAGTCATTTGGTCGTCCCTCACTAACCCCCCTGCCGGCCTGGTCACCCCATGCAGCCTGCTTGTTCAGTCGTTTGGTCGTCCCTCACTAACCCCCCTGCCTGCCTGCCTGGCGTTCCAGGATTGTGAGAGGGATGTCCAACTGCCTGGTCATAGGCAGCCATCTTGTGAGGGCATGAGGGTCAAATTGCATATTACCTCTTTATTATATAGGAATTGCTTGTACATATTAAGTCAGCAACAGATTATTGCAAAATCATAATTACCAAAATATTTATAGGTGGTGGAATTTTTGAACCTTTGAACTATGTCTTATTCTGAACATAGAAGGTATGTGTAGTGGTGAAGAGCACAAGAGTTCAGATCTTCTGCCCCCTATGAGCAAAATAACTCTGGAGAAAAAGAGATCAGAATATGTGATCCTTTTGAATCTCAAGTATTGCATTGGTAAATTGAGACCAATAACCCTATTTTTAAAGGTTGTTGTAAAATTAAGTGCTCAATAAATGGTATCTGTTGTTATTTTTATTCTTCTGTAACAATTTTATAAAGATAAGCATGATTAAATATTTATCTTTTGGAGTAAATGGCAGTGGGGCATTTTCTGTATAACAAATAGAAAACACGTAAACTCTATATTATCACACGACTCAAAGGTTACCACTTTTCTGATGAACAGGAACATCTCTTCATATAAACAGCAGTATTCTTTGTTTTATTTTCTACCCATATGCCAAAATAATTAGATAGTATAAGGATAAGACTATCAATTCTGACTTGCTCATCATCCTGGCACATGGCTATTTATGGTGCAAATTGGGATCTTAGTTCATCCATATTAATTAAGTCTTGACTTAGTTGACATCCAAGGTCTTGACCTAGTTGACAAAGTCAGTATAGATTCTTGTTCTCCACAATTTCCTACTTCCTAATAGTCTAAGGATGATGATGATGATAATAGATAGATAGAAGATAGATAGATGATAGATAGATAGATAGATAGATAGATAGATAGATAGATAGATAGAAAGAATAGATAAGTTGGGATGTTATACACATAGTTCTAAGCTTAATTCTTTTTGATATCTTAAAAGTTCTATGAGATAAATAACTTTGGATTTAAATACAGAGTCCAATTTTCTAGAAATTGAAGAGAAAGGAAGTCATTGGGATTCTGAACAAGACATCTGGTAACACAATAGCAGTTGCCACGGTCAGATGTTCCACCTTTCCTTTTATAGATGGTGAGAGTGGTGGTGTGTTTGAAGGGCCATGGTTCCGTCTCAGAGTTTCAAACACTGACAGAGAGGCTCTACAACTGTTGTGCTAGGCTTCTGTGCTAAGTCTGAGCAAGTGTGCCGCTGGTGCTTTGTCTTATTTATTTTTATTTTTTTAGTTACTTTGAAAATATTTTTGGTGACATTTTCAGAAACTCATTATTTTAGAGGAATATTGGAACGTTCTACATCATAGTCATGCTAAAAAAGATAAGGATGTAACCTCATTTACAAGATGTGAGTTGAAAACTCAACTCTATAAACTATGGTCATCTAGTTTGAGATGTTGAGATCTTTTGTTTCACTGACCTGTATTTAAATCCAAAGTTATTTATCTCATTGAACTTTCAAGATATCAAAAAGAATTAAGCTCAGAACTATGTGTATAACATCCCAACTTATCCATTTATCTATGTATCTATGTATCTATCTATGTATCTATGTATCTATGTATCTATCTATCTATCTATCTATCTATCTATCTATCTATCTATCATCTATCTACTATCTGTCTATTATCATCATCGTCATCATCATCATCATCTCAATGTGTGTAGGAAAAACTTGATGGATAAAGCTACAAGCAAACCTTTTTCTGAGAAGGATATACTTTCACTTTTACCTTTATACTTTTAAAAAATATCTATGTTTTTATTGATTTTAGAAAGAGAGGAAGGGAGAGAGAAACATCAATTGGCTGCCTCCTGCATGCCCCCTACTGGGGATCAAGCTCACAACCCTGGCATGTGCCCTGACCAGAAATCAAACTGGCAACCTCTCGGTACATGGGAGGAAGCTCAACCAACTGAGCCACACTGGCCAGGTCTCTACCTTCATACTTATAATATTTGAATTTTTACAGTGAGCATGCTTCACATTTTTATTTTAAAATATACGTTATTAAAGAATTCAGTAAAAAGATAGATCTTATTTGAATATTTTATTTCTTGGAACTAGAAAAAGTATCAATTTTTTTTTATTTTTTGCTTATTAAAAATGTATAGCCCAGCTGGTGTTGCTCAGCAGTTGAGCATCCACTCAGGAACCAAGAGGTCGCCGGTTTGATTCCTGGTCAGGGCACATGCTGGGGCTGCGGGCTCGATCTCCAGTAGGGGGCTTGCAGGAAGCAGCTGATCGATAATGTTCCTCTCTCATCGATGTTTCTATCTATCACTTTCCCTTCCTCTCTCTCTAAAAATCAACAAAAACACATTTCAAAAAAATGTATAAAACCAATCAGTTGAATATTGTAAAAAAAACTTCAATAATTTGATTCTTTATATCCCTATTTAATATAATCAGTTAGTTAAGATATAAAACTTTGATTTATGTGGTTGGTGGCTTTTTTCTCTTTTTCCAAATTTTCTATAGTAAGCAATATTACTTTTAAAATAAAGAGTATTTAAGGTAGGCAAATCTTTATTATTTCAATTCTTGTTTATGTTGACATTGATATATTGTGGTTTTAGAGGATTTTTCTCCACAATATTTATTGTTCTTTTGTTCTAACTGGGAAGGGAAAAGTCAGAGTAGAAACTATATAAAGCTATTTTGTGAGATGGTTATTATTCTAACGGTATTATTCAAAATTGCTAAAAATACACACAATAGGTTTTAAGGAAAATGCAAACTGCTGGAATATGCTTCTTTTAGTAGCACATTTTTCTTTCCAAAGTCAAAGGCCTTTGACTCTTGAGTGTGCCCCCATGGGTGTGTTAACCTCCCTCCTTTTTCTCCCCAAGCTTCCTAATTTCATTTTTAGAGTGTGTAATTGTATTTGTCCTTTGTGTACATAAATAAACTATTTTAAAATAAATTTTGTTTGGTAGCTGATTAGTTTTATGCATTTGAATTGGATGATGATAAGAGGTCACAGGTCTTGTAATATTCCTGGAAATTAGGAAATTACTTAAGAGATTATGCTCCTTTGACTAGATTCATCCTCAACTTGGAAATAGCTTAGCGTTCACCCTCCTCCAACCTTCTGCAAAGTGTTTTGAAGACTCTGGTTTGAGTGAATAAAATCTGAAAATTGGAGGTTTATTTTTTTAAAAATATAAACCGAGTATTATTATTTTCCAGACAATTATGAGCTAACATTTAAGGGCTTTGGTTACTGTTCCTTTGCTGCTGATTAGGTATTCCTGGGTGGTGATTAGTGAATGTACAAATGCAATCATTTGGTAGGGCTTAATCACTCATATGAGAGGGAAGTAAGTTACCCAGAAAGTGAAACTGAAGCTTGTATAGCTTCCATTAACCTTATTTTTTTTAATAGAACAAAAAAGAGAAGAAAAAAATGTTGACTAAATTAGGAATATTGAGCCATGTAAGATAAATTGTGGTTTAACAGACATATAGACCAATGGAACAGGACAGAGAATCCAGATATCGACCCAAGCCACTATGAGAAAGAGAACATTGGGAAATATATGAACAAATTGCTATACTATTTATTTTATTTATTACTAGAGGCCCGTTGCACGATATTGTGCAAGAATAGGCCTTCCTTCTGCTGGCTTCACTCCCGGCCACCCAGGAGCCTGCAAGTCCTCGCTCCCGGGCTGCCCAGGAGCCTGCAAGTCCTTGTTCCCGGCCAGAGCACCGCTCCTGTAGCTCCCTCCTGCTCCGTACCTGCATATGCAAATTAACCCGCCATCTTTGTTGGGTTAATTTGCATACTCACTCCTGATTGGCTGTGGGCGTAGCGGAGGTATGGTCAATTTACATGGTTGTCTATTATTAGGTAAGATATTGTTTGTGGTACAAGTAGCTTATGAATAATTGGTCCTTACATACCAGGACAGATTTCCAAGAGAGAGAGGGGGCGGGGGGAGGGAGGGAAGTGCTATTAGCAAGTGCCTCTCCTTTCTTTGTACTGGATGACTGAGCACCCACATTTATAGCATGGGCAAGGGGGAGGAAGTATTTTTTCCCAGGTTTAGTACTTTACTCAAGGCTGAGAAGAAGAGAGATATATGACTATACCTTCTATTCTTTATTTTTTAAAATTCTTTATTGTTTAAATTATTACATACAGTATTATATCTGTCTCCTTTTCCCCCCGTTGACCTCTCCCTGGCCACCCCACCTCTGCACATGCCCTCACCTCCTTAGTGTCTGTGTCCGTTGGTTATGCTTATATGCATTAATACAAGTCCTTTGGTTGATCTCTTACCCTCCTCCCCCTTCCTCTGCCTTCCCTCTGAAGTTTGATGGTCTGTTCGATGCTTCTCTGTCTCTGGATCTATTTTTGTTCATGAGTTTATATTGTTCATTATATTCCACAAATGAGTGAGATCATGTGATATTTTTCTTTCTCCAACTGGCTTATTTCACTTAGCGTAATGCTATCCAGGCCCATCCATGCTGTTGCAAATGGTAAGAGTTCTTTCTTTTTTACAGCAGCATAGTATTCCATTTTTGTAGTGTACCACAGTTTTTTAATCCACTTGTCTGCTGATGGGCACTTAGGCTGTTTCCAAATCTTAGCTATTGTAAATTGTGCTGCTATGAACATAGTGGTGCATATGTCATTTCTGATTGGTGTTTCTGGTTTCTTGGGATATATTCCTAGAAGTGGAATCTCTGGGTCAAATGGGAGTTCCATTTTTAATTTTTTGAGGAAATTCCATACTGTTTTCCACAGTGGCTGCACCAGTCTGCATTTCCACCAGCAGTGCACGAGGATTCCTTTTTCTCCACATCCTCTCTAGCACTTGTCGTTTGTTGATTTGTTGATAGCCATTCTGACAGGTGTGAGATGGTACCTCATTGTCGTTTTGAATTGCATCTCTCGGATGATTAGTAACTTTGAGCATGTTTTCATATGTCTCTTGGCCTTCTGTATGTCCCCTTTCAAAAAGTGTCTATTTAGGTCCTTTGCCCATTTTTTGATTGGATTGTGTATCTTCCTTTTGTTAAGATGTATGAGTTCCCTATAAATTTTGGAGATTAGGCCCTTATTGGATATAACATTGGCAAATATGTTCTCCCATGCAGTGGGCTTTCTTGTTATTTTGTTGATGGTTTCTTTTGCTGTGCAGAAGGGTTTTATTCTGATGTAGTCCCATTTGTTTATTTTCTCCTTAGTTTTCATTGTCCTAGGAGCTGTATTGGTAAAGATATTGCTACGACATATGTCTGATATTTTGCTGCCTATGGATTCTTCTAAGATTTTTATGGTTTCCCGTCTTACATTTAAGTCCTTTATCCATTTTGAGTTTATCTTTGTGTATGGTGTAAATTGGTAGTCTAGTTTCATTTTTTTTGCATGTATCTGTCCAATTTCCCCAACACCATTTATTGAAGAGACTGTCTTGACTCCATTGTATGTTCTTGCCTCCTTTGTCAAATATTAATTGAGCTTAGTGGCTTGGGTCGATTTCTGGATTCTCTGTCCTGTTCCATTGGTCTATATGTCTGTTCTTGTGCCAGTACCAGGCAGTTTTGAGAACAGTGGCTTTGTAATATAGCTTGATATCTGGTATTGTGATCCCTCCAACTTTGTTCTTCTTTCTCAGATTGCTGCAGCTACTCAGGGTCTTTTTTTATTCCATATGATTTTTGGAGAGTTTGTTCTAGGTCTGTGAAATATGCCATTGCTATTTTTATAGGTCGTCTGAAGCTAGGAGAGAGTGGAATGCATGTATTCGGACAAAAGAGTATTTTACTTTTATTTTTGAGTTTTTGGTGAGATGGGTTATAGGGCCTGAGTCCTGAGAGTGAGGCCTGGGAAGTAGGTTTGAGCAACATGGAATAATGATGAGCTAGGAATGTCTGTATGGGGAGGCCAACTTGCTGCTCAGGGCAAGCACTATAGTGTGCCGTGACTCTGTTAGGTTCCGGGGTTGTTCTTCTCATATGGCGTTCAAAAGTTCAGCTTTGGAGGCTTCCCCAGAGGACCAGCTTCTACTTCGGGATTATTTTATACTAATCAAATCCACAATTGCTAGTGTACAATTTACCCTTGAACAACATGGGTTTGAACTAGATCCTTTTATATAAGTGGACTTTATTCAGTAAGCATTGTAACTGTATTTTCTTTTCCTTATGATTTTCTTTTTCTTTTCTTTTTTTTATATTGATTTCAGAGAGGAAGGGCGAAGGAGAGAGAGAGAGAGAAACGTGAATGATGAGAGAGAATCGTTGATTGGCTGCCTCTTGCATACTTCCTGCTGAGGATCGAGCCCACGACTTGGGCATGTGCTCTTGAACAGAATCGAACCCGGGACCCTTCAGTACACAGGCTGATGCTCTTTCCACTGAACCAAACCAGCTAAGGCCTTATGATTTTCTTAATAACACTAGAGGCCCGGTGCACAAAATTTGTGCATGGGAGCGGTGTCCCTCAGCCCAGCCTGCACCCTCTCCAATCTGGAACCCCTCAGGGGATGTCCAACTGCCAGTTTAGGCCCGATCCCTGTGGGCAGTTGGACATCCCTCTCACAATCCAGAACTGCTGGCTCCCAACTGCTCGCCTGCCTGCCTTCCTGATTGCCCCTAACTGCTTCTGCCTGCCAGCTTGATCACCCCCTAACCACTCCCCTGCCAGCCTGATTGATGCCTAACTGCTCCCCTGCTAGCCTGGACATCCCCTGAGGGGTCCCAGATTGGAGAGGGTGCAGGCTGGGCTGAGTCCTTGCATAGCTGTACACACCTCCAGTGCACAAATTTCATGCACCGGGCCTCTAGTAAAAATATATTTTGAAAAAAAACTACCAATGAAATAAGATTACACACAAACATACAACTTCCCTTCCCCGCAGGCTTGATCACCCCCAACTGCCCTCCCTTGCAGGCATGGTCCCTCCCAACTGCCCTCCCCTGCTGGCCTGATCACCCACAACTGCCCTCCCTTGAAGACCTGGTCCCTCCCAACTGCCCTCCCCTGCTGGCCATCTTTGACCACATGGGGGCAGCCATCTTGTGTTGGAGTGACGGTCAATTTGCATATTACTCTTTTATTAGATAGGATAGAGGCCTGGTGCACGGGTGGGGGCCAGGTGGTTTGCCCTGAAGGGTGTCCCAGATCAGGGTGGGGGTTCCCTTGGGGCATGGGACTGCCTGGGTGAGGGGCCTGTGGTGGTTTGCAGGCTGGCCACGCCCCCAGGCAACCCAAGCGAAGGCCCTGGTATCTGGGATTTATTTATCTTCTACAATTGAAACTTTGTAGCCTTGAGCAGAGGCCAGGGCAGGTCAGGACAGGTGGAAAGCTTGGGTTCCTCCATCGCCAGGGAAACCGAAGTCTCCTGCTCACTCCGTGGCCACAGCCATTTTTGTTGGGATTTATTTATCTTCTATAATTGAAACTTTGTAGCCTTGAGCGGAGGCCTAGGCCGGCCAGGAAGCTTGGCTTCCTCCATCGCCACAGAAACCCAAGCCTCCTGCTCTCTCCAGCTCCGTGGCTGCTGCCGTTTTTGTTGGGATTTATTTATCTTCTATAATTGAAACTTTGTAGCCTTGAGTGGAGTCCAGGGCCGGCCAGGGTGTGCGGGAAGCTTGGCTTCCTCCATTGCTGGCAAAACCCAAGCCTCCTGCTTGCTCTGTGGCCACAGCCATCGTGGTTGGGTTAATTTGCATACTTGTTCCTGATTGGTTGGTGGACGTGGCTTGTGGGTGTAGCAGAGGTATGGTATATTTGCATATTACTCTTTTATTAAATAGGATTTTCTCTAGCTTACTTTATTGTAGAAGTAAAGCATGTGACATATAACTTACAAAATATGTGTCCATTGGCTATTTATGTTTATGTTAAGGCTTCCAGTCAACAGTTGGTTATTAGTAGTTAAGTTTCTGGGGAGTCAAAAGTTATATGTGGATTTTGGACTGTGTGTGGGATCAGTACCCCTAAAACCCTTGTTGTTCAAGGTTCAACTGTATAAATCAAACTGTTGTACCTATTTCAGCCTTCCAGCCAAGACTTCTGGCTCTTCATTCCTAGGGTAATGAACTGTCCCCATTTGCCCAGAACTGTCCTGATACCAGCACTGAAAGTCCTGCATCCAGAAAAACCCCTCAGTCCCAGGGGGATGGTTGATCACCCTATTTTACTTCCCTGAACCTGTAGCAGCTGCAGGGTGGGAGGAGGGGAAACATATTCACTGCCACTGTGTACAGTCTCTTCCCTGTAGTGCAGATGAGAAACAGCCCATAGTCCTTGCATAGCTGTACACCCCAGGAAGCAATTTCAGGGAGGAAGATATTGCTAAATCTCACGTGTGCCCAGATATTACTGTTCTGATTATCTATTGCTGCGTAACAAATGACCACAAAATTTAGAGGCTTATGACAATGTTACTTCATTATCTCTCCTGGTTTTTGTGGATCAGGGATTTGAGAAACCCTCAGCTGGCAATTCTGGCTCCCTCAGTACCCTAAGTGCCTACAACTGAAACAGCTGGGGACTGGTCAGACACCTCTCTGTTCATGTCATCTCGGGCCTCTCCAGGTTGGCTATGGTATGGGCTACTTTAAGCTCTCTCAGGGCACTGTTGCCTCCACGCAGTTTGATATTTACTGACAGTTCAGGGTTCAAGAGAAGTGTTCCAGCCACCAAGTAAGAAGCTGCCTTGAATGTCATCTAGGATATTGTATAACATCATTTTCACCAGAGTTACAGGATTCAAGGGAGGGGAAAACAGATCCCACTTCTTGATGGCTGGAGTGTCAACGGCCCAACATGCTGGGATGGAGAGATTATTGCAGCCATCTTTGGAAAATACAATTCGCCACAATCACCTTGGCCCCAAAATGCAGTTTTTCATTAATACTAGTAAGAGTAGTGAAGTTGTTAAAATACAATTTTTCCTCATGAATTTTCATAAAGCAATTTTCATTTTGAGTGAAAATGAAAAGATCAGCCTGTAAATGTTTCTTGAATTGTTTTGAAATCCCTTGCTCACCATTTGGACTGAATAACTATCTATATCTATCTATCTATCTATCTATCTATCTATCTATCTATCTATCTATCTATCTGATATAGATCCTTTTCAAAATAAAGCCAACTGACCAAGATAAATGTAGCAAAATGTTCATATGCTTCTGTAGTAAGAGTTTTAGGGTGTGTGCGATGTGTCCATACACATAAGCACCCTGGGGAGGAGAGCATAGAAAGGGAAGCGTAATTGGGAGGAGAGAAGGACATCAGTGGCACAGGCTGACTCAGGTTGGAGGGAGGTGCTCACTGCAGGAAAGAGCTCTGAAGACTTTGATGGCTGGAGAGGGAACTAAGGTCAAGGGCAGAAGCATTTTGAAGTGAAGGGCAGGAGTACATATAGCATCACTTGAGTATGGTCATCTGGTTTAAAATGTGAATGCTAACATTCTGGCCCAACTTGCTTAGACTGTCTCTCTCTATTGTGACGATAAAGACCCATGAGTTATTCTTTTTGATAGTCTCTAGCTTCTTACTACTGGATAATAGAAATCGGGATTTTTAAAAAAATGTGAAGCAGTTACATGAGGGATTTACCGATAGCATTGTTTTCACAAAGTTTCAGGAAGGCATGCTGCAAATCTTAATTTTTTAAACTGATTTTTTTAACTTAATATACCACTATATTTAATATTCAAGTTTTGTGATTCTTACATGAGTGCTATTGTTGTCCTAAACTCATTATTTTGTTGAGAAAAATTAAAAAAATAAGGTAAGCAGAAAGATTATAATTCTAAGCCACCACTTGGTTAAAAAGATGTCATCTGTGTTTGATTGTAGGAGTACTGCAATACGGTCCAGCTGGACTCTGGGATAGATTACCGGAAAAGGGAGCTTCCTGCTGCAGGAAAGCTCTACTACCTGTAAGTTTGTTCTTGTTTAGATGTTAATTTTGTAAGTTTGCTATCTAATAATTAATCAGGAAAGGATCAGAAAAATAAGCAGGTTAGTTATTAGAACGGGAAAGGCTAGTTTTGAAGCCTGTGATTTTTAAAATACAAGGTGTTATAATATTAACTACTTTAAACTGTTTTTTGCCATCCACATTTGCATGATTTATCATGTGTGATTGGATGAAACCCTAATTAGTTTTTGGGGGAGGAGTGATGACAGATGGTTAGGAAGTAATGAGTATCCTCTTATAAGACACTCTAGTATTAAGAGAATATCTTTATTGTGCTAAAGTAATTAATTATTTGTGGACATCTTCTGCCAAATGTGCCATTTCCATTTCCCAAAAATTGTTGTTTTATTTTGTCAGACAACCTGTTCGTATTTATCATTGTTGATTGACTTCCATACATAACTATGTAAAACATATATACACATATATACACAAGTATGACTGGATATGCATTTTGTCTTTTAAAAGCTAAAACTTTCCTTTGTAGGACCAATTTACAAATAATACATATCTTAAGCATGTGCAGTTAATGCTGAAAAACATAGTTTGTTTTAAAATATTGTTTGTGAGAACCTGAAAAGGAAAATGCGCTTTACAAATGCAAACTGTTGTTTCGTGTATGCTGTCCGTGTTAGGCACATTGTGGGTTCCCAGTAAATAAATCTGTCTATAAGGCAGCGATGTCAACCTTTTTCATCTCACGGCACATGTAAACTAATTACTAACATTCTGCGGTACATCACAAAATATGTTATTTTTTACTGATCTGACAAAAAAAGATACAATTTTTTTTCCCATTCACACCAGGCAGCCATTATTGTGTTGGCTGTTGTCATTTCTTTTTACTTGACAATCTAAGGGAAAAGCGGTCAGTGCCCCTGACTAAATAGTCAGGTATTGCATGTTTTAAAAATTCTTGTGGCACACTCGTGTGCCATGGCACGTGGTTGAAAATCGCTGGTTAAGGGCTAATTGTGACTTAACTCAAAGGCATGTTTCTGCTAATTTAAATTTTGATGACAATGTGCATATGAAAGGCTCAGAAAGTTCTCATCTCTGCCACCTTGTAAGCAGAAGCACTTTACTGTTTTTGAAGCAGAAATTAGCTAGAAAAATCACATAATTAAAATTGCATACTTTACAGTGTACCAAGGGAACTATTTCAGTTTATTATTCAGATTCTGATGATTATTTATAGGAGGTTCTTCATCTGCCCTTAAGTACTTTGTCTTTAAAGTACATTATAATTTTTAAAAACTCTTATAGCACTTTTTTTCTGCTTTAACTTAGATGCCTACTCCCCCCACCTCCCCCCCCCCCCCCCCCCCACACACACACACACACACGCCCAGCTTCTTTTATATTTGTGTTTTCTGGGCTTTTTATTCTTCTGATATTCCTGATTCTTAGCTACTTATTTTTTGCTACTCCAGATGTAATTTCTTCTTCTCTTCCTCCTCCTCCTCCTTCTCCTCCTCCTCCTCCTCCTCCTTGTCTTTATTTTTCAAATAAGGTAATTCTTATTCCCTTTTTTCTCACAAAATGTATCCATATGTGGAAGAATTAAAACATTTTTCTAATGGGAAGTTCCCTAAATAAATATGGCAGTCTGGGTCTAAATTGTGGTATTTGCTTCATAGTGCCAGAGAGGTATGGGTGGGATTTACAGGAGGTAGAAAGGCTGCTTTTGCTTGGAGCATAGCTATTTCCTCTCTGACCTACCTTGTGTTGCCCCTTCCTCTGTCTGATAAAAGTAACACAATTCTAACACAATGAAATGCAGATTGTGCTTAGGTTAAAACATGTCCTGGAGGAAAAATAATTTGACAACATCTGAGTCTAGGAAACTAGAATTTACAAAGGATTTCATGAAACTCTGGAACAGCTTTCTAAAAAATATATATAAAATCATTTAATCCTCAAAGAAGGTAGATTTGGTCACAAATTTAACATTAAAAGTGTTTTCATCAGCCCTGGCCAGTGTGGCTCAATTGGTTGGGCATCGGCTCATGTACCAAAGGGCTGCTGGTTTGATTCCCATTCCGGGCAGATGCCTGGATTGATGGCTCTGTCCCTGGTCGGGGGCCTACAGGAGGCCACCAATTGATGTTTCTCTCTCTCTCATCAATATTTCTCTTTTCCTCTCTCACTAAAAAAATCAATAAAATAAAAAATGTTTTAAAAGGGGGGGCTTTCATCATAGTTTGGTAACTAAGCTGAGAGAGCCTGGGGGCATACCTCAGTCAGAGGATAAGGCAGATATGTTTCCCAAAGGAGAATTAGGAATTAAAATTATCTCAGAAGTGGAAGAATAATATTAGATACCAAGATAGGTTCCTAGGGATATAATTTACATTGCTTTACATGAGCCCTTGGATAGAATTTCTTTTAAGGCAGAGTAAAAGAAAAATTCCTGGGTCATAGTAATTTCTGATGTAGTTAGATTTCTTTTTATCTTCTTCTTATAGGAAAACTATTTTTTTCCCATAACAGATTTTAATGTGCTATGCTATATATTGCCCTATTAAAGCATGTATTTATTTTATTACCCTCTGCTTAAACATCTGGAGTTGGTTCCTGAATATGCAGGTCCAGACTACCTACCCCATGTCAATTTTACTAGCACCCCAGTGGCCTAAAAAGAAAAAATTTCTAGCTTCCCTCCAGGGGAATACCAGACAATATCTCAGAATTTCATATAAGCAAAATCCCATATATGATCATAAACTAACAAAAATATTCATTAACTCAGTATTTTATTAGTCTAACTTTCCAAAGCCAATTAAAAATGTCCCCAAACACAATTCAAATAATATCAAGAATAATCAAAGATTTTTTTTTAATTACCTAAAAAGTTGATCTGGAACAATTTCTCTGATTTATAGTATTGTCTGATTTACACAAGAACTAATTCATACAAGGCATTGTATGTTTGTGTGTAATCTTATTTCATTGGTAGTTTTTTTCAAAATATATTTTTACAAGAGGCCCGGTGCATGAAATCTGTGCACTGGAGGGGTGTCCCTCAGCCCAGCCTGCACCCTCTCCAATTTGGGACCCCTCGGGGGATGTCTGACTGCTGGTTTAGGCCTGATCCCTGTGGGCAGTCAGACATCC
This sequence comes from Cnephaeus nilssonii, assembly GCF_951640355.1. NCBI lineage: Eukaryota > Metazoa > Chordata > Mammalia > Chiroptera > Vespertilionidae > Cnephaeus > Cnephaeus nilssonii. The sequence goes on along the minus strand of NC_137080.1, from coordinate 38,123,774 downwards.
CTCTCACAATACAGGACTGCTGGCTCCCAACCGCTTGCCTGCCTGCCTACCTGCCTGATTGCCCCTAACCGCTTCTGCCTGCCAGCCTGATCACCCCCTAACCACTCCCCTGCCAGTCTGATCGCTGACTAACTGCCCTCCCCTGCCAGCCTGGTAGCCCACAACTGCCCTCCCCTGCAGGCCTGGTCCCCCCCAACTGCCTTCCCCTGCAGGCCTGGTCCGCCCCCCCAACTGCCCTCCCCTGCCGACCTTGTCGCCCCAACTGCTCTCCCCTTCAGGCCTGGTCCCCCTCAATTGCACTCCCCTCCAGGTCTGGTCCCCCCCAACTGCCATCCCCTGCAGGCCTGGCCCCCCCCCCCCAATTTCCCTCCCTCCCCTGCAGGCCTGGTTGCCCCCAACTGCCCTCCCCTGCAGGCCTGGTTGCCCCCAACTGCCCTCCCCTGCAGGCCTGGTCCCCCCCAACTGCCATCCCCTGCAGGCCTGGTCCCCCCAACTGCCCTCCCCTATAGGCCTGGTCGCCCCCAACTTTCCTCCCCTGCAGGCCTGGTCGCCCCTAACTGCCCTCCCCTGCCGGCCATCTTGTGACCACATGGGGGCGGCCATCTTGTGTGAAGGTCAATTTGAATATTACCTCTTTATTATATAGGATTGATTTCAGAGAGGAAGGGAGAGGGAGAGAGAGATAGAAACATCAATGATGAGAGAGAATCATTGATCAGCTGCCTGCTTCCTGCACACCCCCCCCCCCCCCCCCCCCGCCTGGGGATTGAGCCTGCAACCTGGGCATGAGCCCTGACTGGGAGTCAAATCATGACCTTCTAGTTCATAGGTCAACGTTCAACCACTGAGCTACATCAGGCAGGCATTTCATTGGTTTTATATCACATTACATTTAGAAATCCCTGCATACCAGATGTTTATAGCCTATCCCAAGAAGTTTTCAATCTCACATAAAACAAACCCAGAGAATTTAAATTAGCAAGTTACAAACCACAGCAAGCTTGAGTGCAAATATTCAAACTTTTACATAAAGTATCTCATGATTGTCCAGTTTTTCATTCTGCTGTAACCACGAGATGAGCACAAAGTCATTTTCTTGCTGGTTGCTTGGTGGATTGGGCTCAGTAGTAGATCCCTATGTGTGGAATATAATTTGCTTAAATCCAAACAGGTCAACCAAGCACTAAGACTTCCTTTTGTGCATTTTGATGGGGGCTTGGACCAGTCATTTATTTTGAATTGCTCGGTGTTTGCCATGAGAATGTCTCCCATGCCTTCCAGAGAATTTAACTGCTTCAGATTAGCTATCTGCTTGGGGGCTGGTGGCAATAGAAGTTACTATTGTATATGATGAGCATCTTTTTTCAGACAAGGAAATACCACTGCTGAGGGATACATGGGATTTGCCCCAGGCCATTTCCCTGTCACTTCTGGGAAGGTTATGGTTTCCTGGGAAGACACAAGATATCTGGATCAGAGACAAATGATTTTATTACTCTCGGCTCGGATAACATTAGGTTGGTTCCCTTCTTGCTCCCTAGTCCCATTTTGGGGGATGCTGAGTTTTGCTGAGGGCCCAGATGGATTCCTGCATAGGCAGTGAATTGTGCTGTAGGAGAGGGACTCTGAGTTTGGGAAATGTACTATTTTATAGCTAGAAGTAAGCAAGGTAGACATTGTGTCTCATGATAGACATTGCCTCACCCCTCAAGGTTTCTCACTATAAACACAACCTTGAGAAATCATATTCATAAACTAAAATATTTACAGGTAAAATAATACAGTATCTGGGGTGTGCTTCAAAATAATCCAGTGTGGGGGAATTAAGGGAAGGTATAGATGAAACAAGATTGGCCATGTATTGAGTGGGTGATTATTATATAGGCTTTATTATACTATTGTCTCCACATTTATTTTATGTGTGAAATTTTCCATAATGATAATTTTTTAAAGGTACAAAATCTCTATTTTTTTCCAATCATGCTTGTGAAAGTTTTATTGATTCTATTGATTTTCTCAAAGAAACAGCTTTTGCTTTATTGATTTTCTCTATTGCTTTCTGTTTTCTATTTAATTGAATTCTGCACACTTCTCGTTATTTTTTTTTACTTTTTTCAGCATAATTTGTATTTAATTTACCCTTCCTTTTCTAGTTTTTAAAGATAGAAACCCAAGTCCTTGATTTTTAAACCTTTCCTCTCTTCTTACATAAGCATTTTAATGTTATAAATATTCTTCTAACTACTATTTTAATTGCATCTCATACATTTTTAATTTGTCTTGTTTTCCCTTGTAATTTATTATATAACCTATGGGTTATTTAGAAGTATACTGTTCAGCTTCCAAACATTTGTTGATTTTTCTATATATCTTTTGGTTCCCAAATTTAATTTATTATGGTCAGAGAACCTATGTTGTATGGTTTGAAGCTTTTAAGTTTATTGAGGCTTTAAAAACAGTGATTGCGGGTTGGAGGGGGATGGGTAGAAGTGGAAGAGGGCATAGAGAGGATAAAAGGTGATGGAAAAAATAGAATAAAATAATTGAAAAACAATATTGAGGCTTGTTTTATGGCCCACAGTCTGATGTATCTTGGAACATGTTTCTTGTGCACTTGAAAAGAATGTGTATTCTGCTGTTGTTTATAGAGTATTCTTTAAATGTCATTTGGTTCAAGTTGGTTGATAATGTTGCTCAAGTTTCTTGTACCCTTACGAGGTATTAAAATTTCCAACTATAATTCTTTCTCTCTGTGTGTAGCTCTCATTTTAGTACTCTTCCTTGAAAATTCTAGCTGCTAGGGCTTCCCCAAATTCTGAATTTTGTTTTCTGAACTCGCAGAGACCTTGGGGATCTGGTTGGGTCCCCTCTCCTGAAGCCTAGAAACTCGCACCAGATAGTAAATTGGGGGCTCACCTCATTTGTTTCCTTTCCCTTGGGGGATCACTGCCCTGTGCTTTCTGACAACCATTGTTTCATATATCCTAGGCAGTTTGTAGTTGTTTAAGAAAGGAGGGTAAATCTGGGTCCTGCTACTCAATAATGGCCCAAAGTGGAAGTCTTCAATCCATTATCCTGAAAACTGGTAAATAAAAGGAGAGAATCAAGTGTTTTTCCCTCCTGTTTTAGAAGAACTGATCCTTAGTATAACAAAAAACATTGGGGAGCTATTTATAGAAGTTTTCTAGATAACAAATGAGAAAAAAATGAGAGAATTTTAAAAAAATATATATTTTTATTAATTTTTTACAGAGAGGAAGGGAGAGGGATAGAGAGTTAGAAACATCGATGAGAGAGAAACATCGATCAGCTGCCTCCTGCACAACCCCTACTGGCGATGTGCCCGCAACCAAGGTACATGCCCTCGACCGGAATCAAACCTGGGACCCTTCAGTCCGCAGGGCGACGCTCTATCCACTGAGCCAAACCAGTTAGGGTGAGAGAATTTGAATAGGTCTAGAATATCACCATTTTGAAAAACCTTCATAATTTGGATCTAGTTGATGATCAAAAGTTCTACAATAATTGCTACAGAAAGGGAACCCAAATTTGATCAATTTATAGGAAATATTAGGGGCAATAGAATATGTTGAATGATACCACAGGAGTATATTGATCAAAATATTTTAAAATTACATAAATAAATTGCTTCTTCAACAATCAATAAGAGAAAAACAGGGCGTGGTTTACAAGTGTAGCTGCCCCAGTGCCTGGGCCTTCACCATGAGCGTCCCGGCCTTCATCGACATCACTGAGGAAGACCAGGCTGCTGAGCTTCGAGCTTATCTGAAATCTAAAGGAGCTGAAATTTCAGAAGAGAACTCAGAAGGTGGACTTCATGTAGATTTAGCTCAAATTATTGAAGCCTGTGATATATGTCTGAAGGAAGATGATAAAGATGTTGAAAGTGTGATGAACAGCGTGGTATCCCTCCTGTTGATCTTGGAGCCAGAAAAGCAAGAAGCTCTGATTGAAAACCTCTGTGAAAAGCTGGTCAAATTTCAAGAAGGTGAATGCCCATCTCTGAGACTGCAGTTGCTAAGCAACCTTTTCCATGGGATGGATAAGAATATTCCTGTAAGATATACAGTATATTGCAGCCTCATTAAAGTGGCACCATCTTGTGGGGCCATCCAATATATTCCAACTGAGCTGGATCAGGTTAGAAAATGGATTTCTCTTCTGGAACCTTACCACTGAGAAAACACACACCCTTTTAAGGCTACTTTATGAGGCACTTGTGGATTGTAAGAAAAGTGATGCCGCTTCAGAAGTCATGGTAGAATTGCTGGGAAGTTACACGGAGGACAGTGCTTCCCAGGCTTGCGTTGATGCCCACAGGTGAATTGTACGAGCATTGAAAGATCCAAATGCATTTCCTTTGCCAGTCAAGTTTTGGAAGGTGACCTTATTCATGATCTTTTAACCATTTTTGTGAATGCTAAATTGACATCATATATCAAGTTTTATCAGAATAATAAAGACTTCATAGATGCACATGAACAGAATATGGCAAAAATGAGACTACTTACTTTGATGGGAATGGCAGTGAAAAATAAAGAAAATTTTTTTTGATACAATGCAACAGGAACTTCAGATTGGAGCTGATGATACTGAAGCGTTTGTTATTGATTGCCATGAAAACAAAAGTGTCTACTGCAAAATTGATCAGACCCAGCGAAAAGTAGTTGTCAGTCATGGCACATATCGGACATTTGGAACACAGCAATGGCAACAACTGTATGACACACTTAATGCCTGGAAACAAAACTCGAACAAAGTGAAAAACAGCCTTTTGAGTCTTTCTGATACCTGAATTTTTATGCTATAATTTTTTTTCTTTTGGGGAAACATCTAAATGATAGTAAAACATTTTAAGCTGAAATTTGGGGGAAGGGAGGAAAGTAAAAGAAAAAAAGAGAGCTGGAGAGGGACCCTGTAGTTTGAAAGAGACTTCAAGATCATACAAACCTTGTCCCATAAGCAGCCTGAGGTGACCTCTGAAAATGATTTACTATTTACTTGACCCAGAAAACCCCACAAAATCATGCAAATCAAAAAGTTCAAATTTTCGTGTTCACTTTAAGAACACTTATGAAACTGCCCAGGTCATCAAGGGCATGCATATCTGAAAAGCCACCTCGGATCTGAAGGATGTCACTTTACAAAAGCAATGTGTCCCATTCCATCATTATAATGGTGGAGTTGGTAGGTGTGCCCAGGCCAAACAATGCGGCTAGACACCAGGTTGGTCACCCAAAAAAGAGTGCTGAATTTTTGCTTTACATACTTAAAAATGCAGAGATTAATGCTGACCTTAAGGGTTTAGATGTATATTCTCTGATCATTGAGCACATCCAGGTGAACAAAACTCCCAAGATGTGGCACAGAACTTACAGAGCTCATGAACAGATAAACCCAAACATGAGCTCTCCTTGCCACATCAAGATGATCCTATTGAAAAAGAACAGATTGTTCCTAAACCAGAAGAAGAGATTGCACAGAAGAAAAACATTCCCAGAAGAAACTGAAGAAACAAAAATTTTATGGCCCTGGCGAGAATTCAGCTTCAAGTAAATGCTAATAAAAGTTAAAAAAAATAACATGTAAACCAATTGCAGTATATGGAGCTTGTTGAATCCTGAATCAAACAAATGATAAAAATAGAAACAAACAAACAAAAAAAACCTTATGGGATAATCAGAGAAATGCAAACACTAACTGAATATGTCATGACATTGGAGAATTATTGTTAACTTTGTAGGTGTGACAAGGATATTATTTTTGTTTTTTAACAGCTTTATTGAGATATAATTAACATACCATACAATTCCCCATTTAAAGTGTATAATTCACCCTAGCCAGTTGCTCAGTGGTTAGAGCATTGGCCTTCACACTGAAAGGTCCAGGGTTTGATTCCAGTCAAGGGCACCTACCTCTTTGGCAGGCTCCATCTCCTGCCGCATGCAGGAGGCAACCAATCAATGTCCCTCTCTCACATCGATGTTTCTCTCTCTCTCTCTCCCCCTCCCTTCTACTCACTAAAAAACAATGGAAAAATATCCTCGGGTGAGGATTTAAAAAAATAAATAAATAAAGTGTACAATTCAATGACTTTTAGTATAATCACTAAATTGTGCAACTATTATCACAATTCATTAAAAAAAAATTTTATCACCCATAAAAGAAACCCCATATCCCTTATCCACCACTTCTTCCCACATACCCCTACTTCCCAGTCAGTTTAGGCAACCTACTAGTCTACTCTGTGTCTCTATAGATTTGCCTATTCTGGATATTTCATATAAATGGAATTATAATAAGATGTGGACCTTTGTGATAGCCTTCTTTCACTTAACATATTGTTTTTAGGATTCATCCATGTTGTAGCAGGTATCAATACTTCTTTCCTTTTTATTGTATTCCATTGTATAGATATATATCTTTTATTTATCTATTCATCAGTTGATGGTTATATGAGTTATTTCTATTTTTTGACTATTGTGTGAAATGCTGCTCTGAACATTCATGTACAAGTTTTTCTGTGGACTTATATTTGTACTAGAGGCCTGATGCACAAAATTCGTGCAAGGATTCAGTCCTCGCAGCCGTGGCAGCTTGCCTCGGCCCTTGCAGCCCCGGCTTCGTCCGGAAGGTCGTTCTGGTCTAATTAGCATATTACACTTTTTAAAAAATATATATATTTTTATTGACTTTTTACAGAGAGAAAGGGAAAGGGATAGAGAGTTAGAAACATCGGTGAGAGAGAAACATCAATCAGCTGCCTCCTGCACACCTCCTACTGGGGATGTGCCCACAACCAAGGTACATGCCCTTGACTGGAATTGAACCTGGGACCCTTCAGTCCGCAAGCCAATGCTCTATCCACTGAGCCAAACAGGTTAGGGCAGCATATTACATTTTTATTATTATAGATTTCTCTTGTATAAACCTAGGAGTGGAATTTTTGGGTATGGTAACTGTTTAGTCTTTTGAGGAACTTCCAGACTGTTTTACAAAGCAGCTGTGCCATGTTATAGTCCCACCAGCAGTGTATGAGCTTCCCATTTCTCCACATTTGTGCCAACACTTTTTGATTATAGACATATGTATTAATTTCCTGGGAGGCCAGACAGGACCAGAATAGAGCTGGCCAACCTTTTTGATTATAGACATATGTATTAATTTCCTGGGAGGCCAGACAGGACCAGAATAGAGCTGGCCAACCTTTTCTAGCTGAACACATTGACAATAAATTTATGTTGTTTTAAGCCACAAGCTAGGTGGCTTAAAACAACATAAATTTATTCTCTTATACTTCTGGAGGCCAGAAATCTGAAATCAAGATTTTGACTGGGTTATACTCCCTCCAAACCTTTGGGAGAGAAATATTCATTGCTTCTTCTAGTTCTGTTGCTTGCCTTCAATACTTGTGATTCCTTGGCACATAGATATGTCACTTCAATCTCTGCCTCTGTCGTCACATGGCATCTTCCTGTGTCTCTCTCTCTCCTCTTCTTATAGAGAGACACATTATTATATTGAATAAAGCACCCATCAACTTAACTGATTATATCTATAAAGACACTATTTCCAAATAAGGGCACATTTTGACGTAGTGCGGGTTAGGACTTTTACTTCTTTATTTCGGAAATACAATCCTAGTGAGTGTGAAATAATATCTCATTGTGGTTTTTATTTTTGTTTCTCTGGATGGCTAATGATGTTGAAAATCTTTTCATGTTTGTGTTGACTATTTGTATAGCTTAGGAGAAAGGTCTTCAGGTACTTTCCACATTTTAAAGTTGGGTTGTTTGTCTTTTTATTATTAGATTTTAAATCAACCTTGTATTTCTGGGATAAATCCCACTTGGTCATGGTATAAAATCCTTTTTATGTGGGTTTAATTTGCTAGTATTTTATTGAGAATTTTTGTGTTTATAGCCATAAAAGATATTGGTCAGTGGTTTTCTTTTCTGGTTATGTCTTTGTCTGGTTTTGCCATCAAGGTAATCCTGGCCTGATAGAACGAGTTGGGAAGTGTGCCCTCCTTCTTTAGTTAGATGTTATCTTTCTTCTTGAATCAGTTTCAGAGTTTGTGTCTTTCTAGGAATTTGTTCATTTCAGTTAGATTATTTAATCTGTTGGTATACATTTGCTAATAGTTTTCTCTTATAATCCTTTTTATTTCTGTAAGGTTGGTAGTAATGTCCTCTTTTTCACTCCTGATTTTGGTAATTTAGTATTTTCTCTTTTTCTTGGAATATCTGGCTAAAGGTTTATCAATTTTGTTTATCTTTTCAAAGAACCACCATTTGGTTTTATTGATTTGCTATATTATTTTTTTATTCTCTTTCTAATCCTTATTATTTTCTTCCCTCCACTTGTTTTGGGATTAGTTTTCTCTGTTTTCATTATGGAAAGTTAACTTGTTGGTTTGAGATTTTTCTTTTTTTTAAATGTAGGCATTTAAGTTATAAATTTCCCTGTAACACAACTTTAGCTGTGTCCCGTAAGTTTGGTATGTTGTGTCTTCATTTTCATTGTCTCAAAGTATTTTCTAATTTCCCTTTTGGTAGTTTTTTTACCTTTTGGTTATTTAGGTGTGCTGTTTAATTTCCACATATAAGTGAATGTTTTTTAATGTATCATTTAAATTATTTTAATGGCTTTTTCACTATTTTTTTTTTAGTGAAGAAGTATTTATTCATATAAGAAGTATAAAGTAAAAAGTTTCATTCACTTTGAAATGTTTCAAATTCAAAATGAAGCATTGTATGTAGCAAAGGTCAGTAATGGTAATGAATATGTACTCTGAGGCCACCTGCAGGGAAAAGGCTGCTATGGGGGGAACTATAGTTTGTTCTCAAAAGTAGATGCACAGTAGTATCTTTCTCATAGGAACACCTGTTGATATTTTGTGAATGAGAAAGACTCTGTGACATTACAAACTTATAACTGTATATTAGTGAAAAACAAGAAACAAAACAACTTTCTATCCTGTAGGGTATAGTCAGGTTGGCTGTTTATTTTGTCTGTTAAAATTATGAAAATGTCCTATTTGACATAATTTAGATGCACATTTAAATATTTATTAATTTTGTGTTAACTCAAGGACCACTGAATTAAAATTTATTTCAAGGGTTTGAATCACCACCTAAAAAGTGGTACAGCAGCAAAAGAAATTCATCTTGTATAGACTTCGACATCAGGTTCTATCAGTCAGCTCAACACCACTTTTATCTTCTATTCCTTCATTGAACTGTCATTTGACAGTCACAGCATTTGTTTTCTGGGAGGCCAGACAGGACCAGAATAGAGCTGGCCAACCTTTTCTAGCTGAACACATTGACAAAGTATTCAATTGTATGGCTATACTCATCTAGGGAAGTGTAAATAGGCTATGTACATACTATGTACATGAGTAGACAGCATGTGTACTTATATAAGTACAGAATAAAGTTTTTATATTTCCTTAAAATCCTTATTTTCTTGTTATTTCATCTTCAAATAGATCACGTTTATAACTAACAGTCAATCTTCAACTGTAGAAAAGCTGACCTAGCAAAAAGTCCTAGGTCTTTAGTTGCTTGCTGTACCTATTAGTTATTAAAACTCCCTGGCTTCTCTTTCCCAGGTGATGTGACTATCTTCCCCTGGAGAGGAGTTAGAGCTTCTTACTCCCTAGCTTTTAAAAATCTTTTTAAAAATCTTCAATCACTATGACCTTTCTGAAATTTTATGAAAAAGAAATATTTTTGGATCTACTAATTTGCAATTCTACATGTTACATCACTGATTTATTTGTGAGGAAATGCAATACATAAATTTGACAGAAATTTTATGTGGAGTTTGGGACTCAGATGAGGGGTGGGTGAAGGTCTGGAATTTGAGAGCAAAAGGTGCTAGATCCCACTTTTTGTATTAAATGCAGGTCGAGATTAATAGGACCAGGTAAGTTACTCTCCAGGCGATTGAGAAGGGTGGGAAATTTAGAGACTGAAATGGATCTCTGAACAGTCAATTAAGCCTTTGAGTGATTGAGAAGAAGATAAATACTAGGACAGAATCCATCCTAACAACTGATTCCGTTATGTAAAACAAGACTACAGGATTTGAAATGCAACCAAGTCTGTTTTATATGAAGGCAAGTATAAACCAACTTAATCTTGGACCTGCCTCCAGCCCCAGATTATGTTTGGTGTGAGCACAAAGAGCTGTACAGCATGAATGCACAAGGAATCAGCAGAGTGAGAAGGCTCACTGCCAGGGAAACTTGGCACAAGAACTCCAAGAGGAAGGGGAAATTTCTCCCGCGTTGAATCAACTTTGGCTCTCTGGAATAGAGAACATGGAGAGAGAGGGACCAGGGAAAGCCAACCCTATTCTACTTGTTGATACCTTAACAAGCTGTTGATTTTTAAAAGGGAATGAAGGGGCAAAGTGTGGGTAGCATTCTGTTCCCCTGAGTCAATCCTAATGAAGTGGGAGGTTCTTGAAGAAATTAATTTCCATTTAAATTCATGTGTGACCCTCTTCTAGAAGCCTCCACTTGTTTGGGAATTTTTGTTGAGAATTTCAAACGATCCAGCAATAATGAGGCCTTTTTTTTTTTTTTTTTTTGACGTGTTCTATTTCTTGAGTCTTAGTTTTATGTTGAATGCCTGATTTTAGTTGTTGAAATTCTCTCAACTGGCTGGTTACTTTCTTCTCTGTGTACTAATATGATATGGAAAAATAAATCATGATTCTCATACTTCTAAAGCAGCCAGGCTTTTAATCCAGGAAACTGTACTCACAGGATTTCTGGCAACAAAATAGTGGTTGATTCCAGAGAGTTTTTGACTTAAAGACACAGTGGTACTCCGTAACAGAAAATAGAAGCCTGCCCCTCCACTGCAGTTTCTGGGCGAAACAAAAGGTGACGGAAGCGATGGAATTGGTGGACCTTACCGAGCATTGCAGACAAAGGGAAAAGAGCCTGTGCTCTGCTTGGGCCCCAACATTCCATCCCCCAACAAGAAGCACATGAAAGGAGTGGCTTTGTTTCTTCTTCAGAAATGACTTTAATTCTCATACTGTGCTCAACTTTTTTTTTTTTAAACATTTTTTTCTGTATTGATTAAGGTATTACATATGTGTCCTTATCTCCCCATTATTCCCCTCCCCCCCACTCCCCGCCCCCTCATTCCCTCACCCCCCTGGTGTCTGTGTCCATTGGTTGGGCTTATATGATGCATACAAGTCCTTTGGTTGATCTCTCCCCCTTACCCCCACCATCTCTACCTTCTCTCTGAGGTTTGACGGTCTGAAAGATGCTTCGGTGCCTCTGGATTGTACTCAACTTTTGATGATCTGTTTTGCATCTTGTCTGCACAAAGGACTACTATACAGTAGCATCTCACCGAGGAGCAGTTACCCAGAATTAAAGGAAGTCACTTAAATTCTTTATCACTACTCAGTTGTAGAAGCTTATGTTTCTCTCCTCATGCAAGGAAAGGGGATACGATTCATAACATCTGAGCTTAATTCCTGTGTTTTCTCCTGATCGTTTTGATGTTACCCAAGTCACTCTGCCTTAAGATCTGCCTCTCTGTGGTTAAAATGGAACTATACAAAGCTGAACAGAACATTTTCTTTCATGCTGTGTGACATGATATTCAGGTGGCCTCAAAAGAAAACTCTGACTTTAGCTCCCTTTTACACTGAAAAAAATCATGTTTAATTTAGTGCCATCTTTAGGCTGTAGCTTTTTCATGCAACTGCTATTGACTACCAGGTTTTGTCCCTTCTTCTAATTTTATTGATTGGGCTGGAATATTTTAAATTTATGTTTGAAATTTGAAAATAATTTGAATGACTATTTGTATTTTTTATAATCTATATCCATGTGTATTTTTTTGTACATTTGTTTTCTGAATATGCTTATTGCTGACCTTAGGTTTTGTGTCCCAAACACTTGATTTTTTAAAAAAACTAGCTGACCCTGCTTCTTTTTTAGAGTTTCACGGGCATGATTGTATTTCTGAGTATAGATTTGTGTTGTTGTTGTTAATCCTCACCAGAGGATATTTTCCCCAGTGATTTTTTTTAAGATAGAGTGGAAGGGAGGGGGACAGAGAGAGAGAGGAGAGAGAAGCATCAATGTGAGACACATTGATTGGTTGCCTCCTGCACTCACCCCTACCGACCAACCGACCCATGCGGAGTGGGGGGATGGGAGGAGGAGGGAAGGGAAGACCAGGGATCAAACCTGCAGCCCAGGTATGTGCCCTTGACTGGGAATTGAAGCCTGGACCCTTTGGTGCATGGGCTGACGCTCTAACCATGGAGCACACCGGGCAGTGCCTGAGTATAGATTTTTAGTGTAAGGTAAGGTTGCTGTATTTTTCTTACTTAAAAAAGTCAAGTGATCTTAGGTATTTTTTAAAATGGATTTAAAAATTTTATGTATATTATGATCACGCTAGAGGCCCATTGCACGAAGATTCGTGCAATAGGCCTTCCTTCCCCTGGCTGCCAGCACTGGTTTTCCTCAGGCACCAGGACCCAGGCCTTCACTCCGGCCGCAGCGTTGAGAAGCCAAGCCTCTTCAGTCTTCAGTCGTCTTAGGTCTTCAGTCTTCAGTCGTCTACAGTCTTCAGTCTTTGCTCCACACCTGTGTATGCAAATTAACCCATCATCTTTGTTGGGTTAATTTGCATACTCACTCCTGATTGGTTGGTGGGTGTCATAGAGGTATGGTCAATTTGCATATTTCTCTTTTATTAGTGTAGATGCTACTAAGGAAATCCTTCTGGATCAATGAGTGCATTAATTGAATAATATATGTATTTTTTAAAAATATATTTTATTGATTTTTTACAGAGAGGAAGGGAGAGGGAGAGAGAGTTAGAAACATCGATGAGAGAGAAACATCGATCAGCTGCCTCCTGCACACCCCCATACTGGGGATGTGCCCACAACCAAGGTACATGCCCTTGACCGGAATCGAACCTGGGACCTTTCAGTCCACAGGCCGACACTCTATCCACTGAGCCAAACCAGTTAGGGCTAATATATGTATTTTTTTATACCCCACCCATTTCCAAAACAATTTGATGCAACTTACAATACATTTACCATAATCACTAAAATGGAAGAGATGGAAAATACCAAGTGTTGGCAAGAATGTGGCACAAGTGGAACTCTTTGTCCACTGCAGGGGAGAGAGTAAACTGCTACAATCACTGTGGAAAACTGACAGTATCTACTAAGCTGAACATAGGTCTACCTTCTGAGTAGACCTGTGTTTTACTCCTAGTCATATACACAATGGGCATGTATACAAAAACTTACGAAAGGCATCCTATCTAATAAAAGGGTAATATGCAAATTAACCATCACTCCATCACAAAGATGGCGGCACCCAGGCCTTTCAGCCCCACCGGAGTCCCCCAGTTCCGCCCGGGCGGCCACTGAGAGTGGGCAGTGTGAGTGGCCTGGCAGAATGCTTGCTTCATTGCCACGGCGACAAGGCAAGTGTTCGGCGCCATGCCATGGATGGGCCTCTGAGCAGCGGGTGTAGCGCAGCCAGGCGCTGCAGAGAGCTACTGGTGCATGGATTTGTGTGCAGGGCTACTAGTTTACTAGAATGTTCACAGTAGCACTATTCACAGAAACCCCAAACTGTAAGCTACACAAATGCTCTGTATAGTTTTGTGTCCCTCCCTCCAAAATTCATAGGTGAAGCCTTAACCCCACAATATGCCTGTATTTGGAGAAAGGGCCTTTAAGGAGGTAATATTAAGTAAAAGGGGCCAGACTCATATTAATTAGGGAAATGAGCTTACATGAAGCAATATGTACCCTAACACCCAAGTTGGAAATGATTTAGGACACACTCTTAACCCTTTGCACTCGCTTGCTTTTTTCTCGATTCCTTTATTCTAATGCTAACCGTGTCGAGTCACACTCGACATCCGAGTGCAAAAGGTTAATGATTTGATGTGTCTGCAAAATGACATTTTCTTATGTCTGAAATGTTTGTCAACCAACAAAGGTCAGGACTGTCAGATAAGGTAATTATTGCTTGTGTTTTAAAAACCTGTAATTTAGGCCTAGCCCGGGAGCTCAGTTGGTTAGAGTGTCATCTCAATACACCAAGGTTTCGGGTTCGATTACCAGTCAGGGCACATAAAAGAATCAGCCAATGAATGCATAAATAGTGGAACAACAAATTGATGTTTCTCTTTCTATGTCTCTGTCCCTTCTTCTCTTTCTAAAACCAATCAATTAAAAAAATAAAAACCTTTAATTTACAAAATAATAATTTTCACATATAAATATGAGGTATTTAAATTTTAAAATAATTTTATTTTGAAATTATTTCCTTTTCATGTTTTCTACTATCAAAAGTCTATATCAGCTAGGAGGTTATGCTGCTGGGGTGCTTGGAAGCGGTTGGCGGGCGGGTGTATGACGGCTAGGCCTTGGACGCCTCGAGGTCAGCTGGCACCGTGGGGTCACTCTTCCTGACTCCAAACTCACAAGGCTGGGAGGGGAGGTCGGAGCTCACAGGGGCCAATCCTTTGTCTCACTGATAGCAAACATACTCAACACGGGGACTGTGGCTGGGAGAAGATTTCCAGGACCTGGTGGTAGAGGGCCAGGACCCAAGGAAAGAGAGAGCTGACTGCCCCCGTGCAAATGAGCAACCCAGATGGATAAGGAGTTGAGGCGACCGGAATGCTGAGCTCTGCCGAAGAGCAAGTGACTCCAGACTCTGAAACCCCCAATTGCTTGGGTGAGTGATGCTCAGAGTTGAAACTCCACTGCAGATCAGAAGTGAGACTCCAGAGACCCCATAAGTGTGTCCAGATGTTTAAGGAGCTAACTCAAAATGCAGCTGGGAGCCTGGCCACAGGGGCCTGAGGAAGCTGGTATGGATTGGCGAGGAAGGGACACTTTCCGCACCGACGATGTGTTACCAGACTGCGGCCAGTTTTGTGCTCTGACACCAGGGCACTTTCACCTCCAGGCGAACACCTCGCGGGTCTCTCAGCCCTCTCTTTCACCGCCAGAGCCTTGGCAACAGCCCAGGACCTCTCCAGACAGGCTGCACCCAGCTCCGCCTCCGGAACAGCCGCGCCAAAGGGTTGGCGATACCCTGATGTGACCAAGCCCGCGCCACCAGCCCTGGTAGCCCGTAGAGGCACCCCCCCCCCCCCCCCCCAGACGCCTATACCTTCTGTGCCTGACCTCCAAGAACCGTCCACCTGGCAGGCCTCCCGGTGCTCCTTATGGTGGCTGGAGAGTCATGCGCCCCAGTGGTTACTCAGCAGGTGGGAGTCGCCCTCAGACCTCCCAACACCGTGCCTGTATGAAGACCAGCAAACCCAGAGTTAAGACCTTAATAAGATTCTAGCCACTGCTTTGGATGTGTTGAGGTTTTGTTTCTGCATCTTGGTTGCTGGCATTCTTGAATGTTCCTGACCCGGCTTCTTGTGTTCTTCGAGTTAGTTTGTAGCATTAAAATACTGATTGGTCTAATAAAGTGGGATTGATTTGGCACCCCCCCCCCCCAAAAAAAAAAAAAGTCTATGTCAGATAGAGATCATTTTACATGTTATTAAAATATGTAATCTTGTCATAATATTACAACAGTGATAAGCTATGAATTTATTGTTATATTGTCGTTTTACAGAAAACTGTTGAAACTTTTAGTAGAACACTATGATAGAAAAATGATTCACTGTTTATTAATATGGACACGCATTATTATTTGAAAGCAAAGTATTGAGATAAATACAGAATAATTTAGGATTTCAAGATTAATATCTTTTGGGAGCTTGGAAACACTTTTTCGGGAATTCTCCCTGATTATCCAGCTGTGTGGTGACACCTTCCCACTCCCAGCCCCTCACTCCGCTGGCTCCTCATTGCCAGAAGGATTGTGAGTTTTCTATTGGAGTTTTAGTTGCCCTGAGCAGTACTTACTTTACGGTCTCCAATCTGAGTCAAATGGTTCACTCACCCCATGTTTTCCCCTTCTCCCAGAGTCAGCTCCCTCCAGAATCTGCCCCCTTCTGTTCACTGTGCGATGTCTTCAGGCCATCAGTTTTGTATTTTGTCCAGAGTTTATTGTGCTATCAGTAGGAGGGCCCGTTGGGGTGGACTTCACCTGGTACCATTGGAACAGAACCCTTCTCTGTGTTCTGATCAAACACACACTCCAGTATCTTTCTGAGAAGGCTACATGGGAAATATAGTTTTGGAGGGCTCATCTGTCTGAAAATGCCTTTATTTTGCTTGATTAATACTTTGGGCATGGATAGTTTGATAATAATGTTCCCTTAGAAAATTTTAGACACTATGCCATTATCTTCAAGTTTCTATTATCACTTACAAAATTTGACGTGAATTGTTGTGACCTTTTATATTTTGACCTGTTTTTTTCTTCTTGGAGTTTTTAAGATATTCTTTCTTTATTTTTAATCCTCACCTGAGGATGGATATGTTTTTATTGAATTTTAGAGAGAAAGGAACGGAGAGAGAGAGAGAGAGAGAGAGAGAGAGAGAGAGAGAGAGAGAGAGAGAAAGAGAATGTGAGAGGGAAACATCAATCGGTTGCCTCTTGTACATGCCCCAACTGGGGATGCAACCTGAAACCTTTTGATGTATGGAAGATGCTCCAACTACCAGAGCCACCTGGCCAGGGGTCTTTCTTTATTCTTTCTTTCTTTCTTTTTTTTTTTTTAAATATATTTTATTAATTTTTTACAGAGAGGAAGGGAGAGGGATAGAGAGCTAGAAACATCGATGAGATAGAAACATCGATCAGCCGCCTCCTGCACACACCCCACTAGGGATGTGCTGCAACCAATGTACATGCCCTTGACCGGAATCGAACCCGGGACCCTTCAGTCCGCAGGCCGACGCTCTATCCGCTGAGCCAAACCGGTTTCGGCTATTCTTGATTTCTTGAGATTTCATGATAATGTACCTTGGAATGGAGCTTTCATCCCCATTCTTTGTGCTGGAAATTCATTGGAGATATATATATATATATATATATATATATATATATATATATATATATACTAGAAGTCCGGTGCACGAAATTCGTGCACGGAGGGGGGTTGTCCCTCAGCCCAGCCTGTACCCTCTCCAATCTGGGACCCCTTGAGGGATGTCCGACTGCCCGTTTAGGCCCGATCCCACTGGGCCAATCCAGGACTGCTGGCTCCCAACTGCTTGCCTGCCTGCCTTCCTGATTGCCCCTAACCGCTTCTGCCTGCCAGCCTGATCACCCCCTAACCACTCTGCTGCCAGCCTGGTTGATGCCTAACTGCTCCCCTGCCAGCCTGTTTGCCCCCAACTTCCCTCCTCTGCCAGCCTGGTCACCCCTAACTGCCCTCTCCTGCAGGGTTGATCACCTCCAACTGCCCTCCCTTGCAGGCCTGGTCCCTCACAACTGCCCTCCCTTGCAGGCTGGGTGCCTCCCAACTGCCCTCTCCTGCTGGCCATCTTGTAGTGGCCATCTTGTGTCCACATGGGGGCAGGATCTTTGACCACATGGGGGCAGCTATATTGTGTGTTGCAGTGATGATCAATCTGTATATTACTCTTTTATTAGATAGGATAGAGGCCTGGTATAGGGGTGGGGGCCAGCTGGTTTGCCCTGAAGGGCGTCCCGGATCAGGTGGGGGTTCCCTTGGGGCGTGGGGCAGCCTGAGCGAGGAGCCTGTGGTGGTTTGCAGGCTGGCCACGCCCCCTGGCAACCCAAAGGGAGGCCCTGGTATCTGGAATTTATTTTCCTTCTACAATTGAAACTTTGTAGCCTGGGGCGGCAGCCATTTCTGTGGCAGTTAATTCACCTTCTACAATTGAAACTTTGTAGCCTTAAGCGGGTGAGCCCGGCCAGGGTGTGCGGAAAGCTTTGCTTCCCCTGTTGCCGCCGGCAACCCTGGCCTGCTCTCTCAACCTCCATTCTGCCTCCATTTATTTGAATTTGTTTACCTTCTATAATTGAAACTTTGTAGCTTGAGTGGAGGCTTAGGCCTGCAACGGCTATGGAAAGCTTGGCTTGCTCTGTTACCTAGGAAACCTTGCTCTCTGTGGCTGTAGCCATCTTGGATTGGGGTTAATTTGCATACTCGCCCTGATTGGCTGGTGGGCGTGGCTTGACTGGTGGGCATGGCTTATGTAGCGGAGTGATGGTTAATTTGCATATTACCATTTTATTAGAGAGGATATATATATATATATGTGTGTGTGTGTGTGTGTGTATTATTGATTTTTTACAGAGAGGAAGGGAGAGGGAGAGAGAGTTAGAAACATCAATGAGAGAGAAACATCGATCAGCTGCCTCCTGCACACCTCCCACTGGGGATGTGCCCACAACCAAGGTACATGCCCTTGACCGGAATCGAACCTGGGACCTTTCAGTCCACAGGCCAATGCTCTATCCACTGAGCCAAACTGGTTAGGCTCATTGGACTTTTTCACCTTAGAAAATCATGCCCTTCAGTTTTAGGAAACTTTATTTTTTCTTTCATTTTTTTGTCATTTATGTTGGCTTATGTGATTTCTTACCTTTAAAATTGTTTTTTGTCTCTTTAACCACTCTTTCTGTGGTGTCATTTTATTATCTTAATACAGTTTTATTCAGATGTTGTACAGGGCTTTTTGTAAGTCAAATAGCATTTCCCCTGCAAAGTTAACCATAGCAAATAATGTTCTTACGATCCTTTGAGGAGGAGTGGTTATTACTTGAAATATGACAATTCCAACCCTTCATAATGACTGTGTGCTTAGTTGCATTTTAAAGGCATTTGCTATAGAACAGTTGAATTAAGTGCTTGCATGTTAAATGCCTGCCACCTAATAATTACCTCAAGGGAGAAATTAGTTTGGTTTAGTTTAAGCTTAATCTAAAGAAAAAATAATTTGTCATATTCGTTTTCTTTTTCCCCCTTTTATTTATTTATAATTCTTTATTGTTTAAAGTATTACATATGTCTCCTTTTTTCCCCATTGACATCTCCCGGGTCATTCCCACCCCCTCCCCACCAAACACATGCCCTCACCCCGCTACTGTCTGTGTCCATGGGTTCTGCTTATATGCATGCATACAAGTCCTTTGGTTGATCTCTCACTCTCCCCCCTCCCCTGCCTTCCCTCTGAGGTTGGATGGTCTATTTGATGCTTTTATGTCTCTAGATCTAGTTTAGTTTATCAGTTTATGTTGTTCATTATATTCCACAAATGAGTGAGATCATGTGATACTTATCTTTCTCCGACTGGCTTATTTTGCTTAGCATAATGCTCTCCTGGTCCATCCATGCTGTTGCAAATGGTAAGAGTTCCTTCTCTTTTACAGCAGCATAGTATTCCATTGTGTAGATGTACCACAGTTTTTTAGTCCACTCATCTACTGAAGGGCACTTAGGCTGTTTCCAAATTTTAGCTATTGTAAATTGTGCTGCTATGAACATGGTGGTGCATATATTCTTTCTGATTGGTGTTTCTGATTTCTTGGGATATATTCCTAGAAGTGGGATCACTG
This sequence comes from Cnephaeus nilssonii, assembly GCF_951640355.1. Lineage (NCBI taxonomy): Eukaryota > Metazoa > Chordata > Mammalia > Chiroptera > Vespertilionidae > Cnephaeus > Cnephaeus nilssonii. The sequence goes on along the minus strand of NC_137080.1, from coordinate 38,104,225 downwards.
GGTCAAATGAGAGTTCCATTTTTAATTTTTTGAGGAAACTCCATACTGTTTTCCACAGTGGCTGCACCAGTCTGCATTCCCACCAGCAGTGCATGAGGGTTCCTTTTTCTCCTCATCCTTGCCAGCACTTGTTTGCTGATTTGTTGATGGTAGCCATCCTGACAGGTGTGAGATGGTACCTCATTGTCATTTTGATTTGCATCTCTTGGATGATTAATGACTTTGAGCATGTTTTCATATGTCTCTTGGCCTTCTGTCCTCTTTTTAAAAGTGTCTATTTAGATCCTTTGCCCATTTTTTGATTGGATTTTTCACCTTCCTTCTGTTAAATTATATGAGTTCCCTATAAATTTTGGAGATTAGGCCCTCATTGGATATAACATTGGCAAATAAGTTCTCCCATGCAGTTGGCTTTCTTGTTATTTTGTTGATGGTTTCTTTTGCTGTGCAGAAGGGTTTTATTCTGATGTAGTCCCATTTGTTTATTTTCTCCTTAGTTCCCATTGTCCTGGGAGCTGTATCGGTAAAGATATTGTCACGACATATGTCTGATATTTTGCTGCCTATGGATTCTTCTAAGATTTTTATGGTTTCCCATCGTACGTTTAAGTCCTTTATCCATTTTGAGTTTATTTTTGTGTATGATGTAAGTTGGTGTTCAAGTTTCATTTTTTTTGGCATGTATCTGTCCAATTTTCCCCACACCATTTATTGAAGAGACCGTCTTGACTCCATTGTATGCTCTTGCCTCCTTTGTCAAATATTAATTGACCATAGTGGCTTGGGTCAATTTCTGGATTCTCTGTTCGGTTCCATTGGTCTACATGTCTGTTCTTGTGCCAGTACCAGGCAGTTTTGAGAACAGTGGCTTTGTAATATAGCTTGATATCTGGTATTGTGATCCCTCCATCTTTGTTCTTCTTTCTCAGATTGCTGCAGCTACTCAGGGTCTTTTTCTATTCCATATGATTTTTGGAGAGTTTGTTCTAGGTCTGTGAAATATGCCGTTGGTAATTTAATGGGAATTGCATTGAATCTATAGATTGCTTTGGGTAGTATGGACATTTTAATGATGTTGATTCTACCAATCCATGAGCATGTCTTTCATTTGTTTATGTCTTCCACTATCTCTCTTTGCAACTGTCCTGTAATTTTCCGAGTACAGATCTTTTACCTCCTTAGTAAAGTTTATTCCTAGGTATCTTAATTTTTTTGTTGCAGTGGTAAATGGGATTGCTTTTTTTTTTTTTTTTTTTTAGTTTCTCTTTCTGTGAGTACATTGTTGGTGTATAAAAAAGCCATAGATTTCTGGGTGTTAATTTTATATCCTGCTACATTGACAAATTCATTTACTAAGTCTAGTAGTAGTTTTTTGATGGAGTCTTTAGGGTTTTCTATGTACAATATCATGTTATCTGTGAGTAATGACAGTTTTACTTCTTCTTTTCCAATTTGGATGCCTTTTATTTCTTCTTCTTGTCTGATTGCTATAGCTAGCATTTCCACTACTATGTTAAACAGGAGTGGTGAAAGTGGGCATCCCTGCCTTGTTCATAAGAGAATGGTTTTAGTTTTTGCCCATTGAGTATGATGTTGGCTATAGGTTTGTCATATAAGGCTTTTATTATGTTGAGGTATGATCCCTCTATTCCCACTTTGCTGAGAGTTTTTATCAAGAAAGTGTGTTGGATTTTGTCAAATGCTTTTTCTGCATCAATTGATATGATTATGTGATTTTTGTCTCTTAGTTTGTTTATGTGATGGATCATGTTTATTGATTTGAAGATATTGTACCAGCCTTACATCCCTGGAATTGAGTTTAATTGCTTCCACACCTAGATAAGAGTAATTTGTGTGTCAACATCAAGCATATTGGCGGGTCATTCTGTCTAAGTTTGTATGTAGATAGAGTTGGAATAAAATTCCATTTTCACTTGAAGTTTTTTTTTGATAGCATTTATTTCCTCTACCAGTTATTTTATTTTACTGACTGTTAATTTATCAACTCCTCTTGAAAAAAAAAAAGGTGAGAGGAAAAAAGGCCATAGTATTATCACATTTATATTTGTAGGTTCCTTAAACCATATGGTGATTTCTAATTAGAATACAAAAGGTTCTTTGATGAGACTAACTTCATAGTAACTGCAATGGTGGGCATCACAGAAGGAAAGAGTTTTCTTGAATTTCCGACAAGGATACTTTTGTAAGAAGCTCTGTGGTTTATAATTGTTCTTATACTCTAAGTCTGATAAAGTTATTGATGTGTAGATCTCGTTGGTATTTCAAAGCTGGTAATTTAATTCTGGATGTTTGATCCTCTCAGTCAGTGGATTGACTTGATTTTTTTTTTTTAAAGCAGTTTCAATATTTAATTTCACATGTACCCTCTCAGTAGAGATTTCAAAGGATACTTTGCTGGATGCTTGACTGCCTTGTCTATTTGCTCTTGTTTTGCATGCAAGGGAGAGCCAGAAGGCTTTCTTTTCATTGTGTACACATAGTATTAATGGATTTACTCTGCCTGTATCGTCTCATTACTGGAAACAGCCAGAAGCACAGAAGTCTTTCAGTGTATGCAAATAAGGCAGAATCATCTACCTGAGAGTTAATATTCTCTGCTTTTAAGTGTATTCTAAATCTAATGTTTGTATTTAGAACATAACATCCTGTTCTCTTCTTTTATGGGCAAAAAGCTAAGCAGGCTCAGGCAGCTGTTTGATGTTGGCTTCAAGTGTTATTAATTTCATATTCTATTATTCTTTTCACTGTAGCACAAGTGAAGCTGATGTGGAGGCTGTCATGGATAAGTTGTTTGATGAGCTGGCTCAGAAACAAAATGATTGTACGTAAGTTAATTTCTCTTGAAAGAGAATACATTTAGAACACAATGCCCAATCTCCACTGACCAATTAATAAGTTCCATTGCTGTATATGGGTTGATGCCACGCTCAAGTGGCAGTCATTGTATCAGCATTTTGTCTAATTTATGTGTTGAATCATGTGCTATTATTCATCAAGCTATGCATTTCCTATCTGTAAGAGATGAATTTTATAGTAATTATCCAGACAAGATTGAGTCTTTGTTCATGTTCCCATAGTAACTAGACCAAGGATTCTAAAAGTGCAAGGCAGAGAGCTGTGGCTGAATAAAGCCTGTGGAACCATTGCCGACTGCACATTTGAAGAGCTGTGTGAAAGAGTAAGTATCTAGACACGTCCAGACTCATTGGCCTTTTCACATGTTAAAATACTTCAGATTTTCCTCTCTGTCTGTTTCAGACTTTAAAATACTATCCACAGAGTCAGAATGGATTTAAAAGTCTCATTAAGGGAAATACTTATCTGTATATGCCATGTGCTTTTTATAGATATTGGCACAAAATTTGCACTTGGACTCTTAAAACAAAAAATAGAAATACAGAGAGAACTGTCAACTGTTGCTGGAAGCAAAATTAAAATCAGTTTTAGGAATATTTTATAAAAGTGAAACATAAGAGAGTATTATTATGATGATGATGTTTTTATTGATTTCAGAGAGGAAGGGCGAGGGAAAGATCAATGATGAGAGAGAATCATTGATTGGCTGCCTTCTGCACACCTCCTACTGGGGATCGAGCCCAAAACCCAGGCATGTGCCCTAACCGAGAATCGAATCGTGACCTCCTGGTTCATAATTTGACACTCAACCACCAGCCGGGCATATTATTTTTTAATTGAGGTGAGGTTAGTATGTGCAGAAAGGAAGATGAAGTAATATTACCATGATCCAAGGATGTATTACAAAAGATTTTCTATTCCTCATTCTATTACCCATCTGTTATTGCCATAATATCTGGCCTATTTGTGCCGGGGTCAAAGAAAGTGAGTATTTATAACCATTACATATGTGTTATATAATAATATATTCAACAGAGAAAATGTACATATACACACATTCATATAAATGAGAAAGACTTTGATTGCAGATTCATTATAGAAATGAGTTCTGTCTTTTAAAAGCTCTGTAATTCTCAGTGCTCAATGGATATTCAATATATTTATTTGCTGTAAATCTTGAGAAAAATAAATCCAAATCACACCTTCCTTTAAGAATAATACCTCAATTATCTTTTATAAATTATTATTCCAGCTGGTCTCTGATTTATCTTGACTTTTAGGTAACTAAAAAACAATTGTTTTTCAGTAGGGGAAGAAAAAGTCTTTATTTATACCTGCCATCCATTTCATGAGTACTTTTCTTAAAAACTAGTGACTTAATTACTTCTAACTAGTGTACATTTGACATTTTTATTTTATTTTTAAAAATATATATTTTTATTGATTTCAGAGAGGAAGGGAGAGAGAGAGAGAGAGAGAGAGAGAGAGAAACATCAATGATGAGAATCTCTGATGGCTGCCTCCTGCATGCCTGCACTGTGTATTGAGCCCGCAACATGGGCATGTGCCCTGACCGGGAATCAAACCATGTCCTCCTGGTTCATAGGTTGATGCTCAACCACTGAACCATGCCAGTGGGACTACATTTGCCATTTTTAAACCAGTGAGATAAATCCAATCTACAACTTTCATTATAGAAATAAAGCACTTCAAAACCAGTAAGGTTTTGGATCAAGTAGGATCATCTGACAGGGTGATAATGTCCGTCTCTGTTAGTAAATATGGACCCTTCACACTTCTACTGGGTCAGTCTTAGCTGGGTCCTTGTAATCTAATATCTCCAGAAAAATTTCTATTAAGGCTTCCATTTAAGTTTTACGTACTTTGCCAGAGAAATAAACTTGAGAAAAATCTTGTGTGTCCCAAAGACAAAGCTGCTTCTCCTTCACAAAAGGGACCTAGTGAGGAGAAGGGAAGGACAGACCTGTTGTATCCTAGGTAGTGAGGCAAGATGGTCTCTTGGAACAGATACTGAACAGATAAAAATACCTATCTATCTATCTATCTATCTATCTATCTATCTATCTATCTATCATTCATCTATCTATCTATCATCTATCTATCTCTTTTTAAATGTTTTTATTGATTTCAGAAAGAGGAAGGGAGAGAGAATGAGGGATAGAAACATCAATGATGAGAGAAAATTATTGGCTGCCTCCCTAGCGCCCACTACTGGGGATTGAGCCCATAACCCGGGCATGTGCCCTGACCCAGAATCAAACTGGGACCTCCTGGTTCATGGATTGAAGCTCGACCACTGAACCACAGAGCTGGGCATTATCTATATTTTTAAGGTGCTGATGTCTTTAGGAGACTTAGTACCAGGAAAAGGCCGCTAGCCAGGACCAAAATCTTTAGTCTATGGTCTGGAGGTAGTAGAGAAGATTATTAATTGGGACTTTACCTTAAAAAGTGAAAATAGCACTAAAATAAATAATTTTATCTTATTTGACAAAAATTTGGATTCTAATAGCACTATGAACTAAATTCCTAGAATAACAATGAACAGATGACTATTTTTGGCATAACTTTCTTGACAAAGTTTCTGATTTGGTTGTTCAGTTACATAGGAAATAATTTTTACAAAAATATTTAAGGATTTCATCAATTTTTAAAAAACTTTTTAATTTGTGAATATTTCAATTACTTTCTTTTAAAGTTTTGTTGATTTTTTTTTTCCTTGTTCAAGTTGACAAGATCCTCCTTGATCAGTGGCTTTGCATGGATAGGTTTGCTCTTTATATGCATTGTAATTGTGATGATTACTACATCAGACAAGCATTGACTGACTGACAAAAGATACCCATGTGAAGGGTGGGGTCAGGTACTGGTACTAAGCTGTGAGGGATGTTTGAAGACGGGCTACATTTCTATGTGGTCAGTTCAATTGTGACTATTTTCTTGTTATGATAATCTGTTGTTTCTTTGCAACTTTATAACTGTGGCAATTCAGATATGGAATACTTACATGAAGAGGACTCTTGAAATCATTCAGCTTCAGTTGTAACCTGAACTCTTAATTAGTTATAATGGTCTTATGAGCCATGCCAAACAGTTGCCAAAAACCATTCAGTGAAGAAAAAAACATCCAACCCAAGGTAAAGAAGTTGTCATCTGGTGTGTCTGGGACAGTGCCAGCTTTGGATCACCTATTCTAGCTTTCTGGAAGGTTCTTGAAGTCCCAGGCGCACCCAGCCACAACTCCTGACACCATCATGAAAAAAACCTTTGGTGAGAAATGGGTGGGTTGATAGTCTGCAATGATTATTATTTTTTTAAAATATATTTTTATTGATTTCAGAGAGGAAGGGAGAGAGATATAGAAACATCAGTGATAAGAGAGAACCATTGATTAGCTACCTCCTGCACGCCCCCCCCCCCCCGCCCCACCGCCACTGGGGATTGAGCCTGCAACTCTGGCATGTGCCCCTGACTGGGAATCAAACCCAGGACCCTGCAGTCTGCAGGCCGATGCTCTATCCACTGAGCCAAACCAGCCAGGGCGGGTAACGATTATTTTTTCCCCATGGCCTCCTCCCAGGGAATAATTATATATATATATATATATATATATATATATATATATATATATATATATATTAGGTAGAGACTTATTTGTTTGTGTCTTGATGGTAAAAGAAGGTACTGACTCTAAACCCTGGATGTATACCATAAATAGACTAGCAAGGCCCGGGACAGCCTCTCTTCTCCCATCTCTCTCCCTCCCTGCTCCAGTGTATTACTTCACATCTGGAATCCTACAGCTTAACATGGAGCCTATTGGTAGCTCCGGGATTCTCTTTCTTTGCAAACCTGCAATTGAACACTGCCATGCTCAGAGAAGCGGTCCCAATGAGTAGACCCTCTAGCACCTGCACAATAACAAGAGCAAACATTGCCATCTATCAGGCATCCTTCTAAGTATTTTTTATATATTAACTCACTTTATACTTAAAATAGGTAGGCACTATTGTCCCCGTTTCATAGGTGGAGAGATTGAGGCCCTGAGCTCTTAAGTTACTTTCCCAAGATCACACAGCTAGTAAGTGGCAGAGCCAGGTCTTTGAACTTCTCGGTAGTCCGCGAATAAGATTCTGCGCTCTTAATTACTACACTGTATCTGAAAAATGTTCTGGACAAGTTTCATCAAATTACATTCATTACATCAAATTACATTAATATAATTCCAGTTCTACCATGCAATACAATCACATACTCTGTGAATTCACACATTTGAATAAGCTTTGAGCCTCTTATGCAGCATGAAACTGGGGGTGGAATAGAGATCCTCCAGTCTGACACCTTCAGGTGAACTGAGAACCTTAGTACGGAACTGCCCAACTCATGTGCCTTGGCATACCCACTGGGAGTGGGCACAGCTACCGACCCCCACGACCTCCTGAAGGCTATATGGGGCCTATACCTCCAACCTAGGGACCTCAAGCCTTAGGCAGCCTCATTTCTTTACTCCTTAATAAAATTATCATTTTCTCCCCCTGCCATGATATGAAAAAGGTTGGGAGCCCTTTTTAGAGAACTGTGGGAGGGTAAAGGCAGGTATCTTTGGTGGTCTCTGTTCCCTGTCACTCCCTCCCTATCAGAGCGGTGGTAAAAGGAAAATGAAGCAGGTTTATCTGTGAGGAAAGGACATGGACTTTCAGGTGTCCGTTCCTCACCTCGACTTAATTGGAGGATCGCGGAGACGTCAGAAATATGGTCTCTTAAGTCAGCAGCTCTCTAAATATGGTTCTTAGGAGTCCTTGTGGTCAAAGCTCTCTATAATAATGCTAGGACACTATTTGCTTTTTCACTTGGTGACGTTTGCAATCATGGTACAAAGGCAATGGTGGGTAAAATTGCTGGAGCCTTAGCTGAATCAAGGCAGTGGCACTAAACTATATTGTATTCTTCGTTGCCCATGTAATTATTAAAAAATAAAATTCAGTTTCATTTAAGAATGTCATTGAAGAAGCAGTAAAAATGATTAACTTTGTTAAGTAGCACCTCTTAAGAACATGACCTTTTAATGTTCTCCATGATGCAGAAAGGACACATGAAGCACTTACGTATACCAAGTACATTGGTATAAGTTGTTGTCCTGAGGAAAAGCACCTTGTAATTGTTTGAGTCGCTAGCTGAACTAGCCACTTTTTTCATGGAATGCCACTTTTACCTGAAAAAATGTGGGACAAACTGTGGCTATTCGGGCTTGGCAGATTGTTGCTCACAATGTTTGACAGACGTTTTCTTGAAAATGAATGAAGTAAGACTGTCACTTTAAGAAAAATAACTAGGAGTAGTTGCTGCCAGTGATAACATTTGAGCAAACAAGTGAAAATTAGAATTTTGGAAGACTTGTTGCCACCACCATGAACTTGACAGCTTCCCATTTTTATGCATTTTTTTCCTGATGAGATTGATGGTGATATTAACAAATGCAAAATTTTGACATTGTATAATTGAACATGTCAACATTTGGAAGATCTCACTGTACCAATATTTTCTAACAACCATTGCATACTTTTACAAAATCATGCATGACAAAAGATCCATTTAAAGTGCAAGAAGGGCTCATGGATTTTAATATAACAGAATTTTAAAAATACACTGATATTATTTCAGATTGTACATTGCAATTAACATTTTAAAAACTCTTGTCAAGTTTTAAACAATTTTTAAATAGACTATTTTTAGAACAGTTTTAGTTTTATAGAAAATTTGAGAAAATAGAGAATTTCCATATTCTCCCAAATTCAGTTTCCTATTATTGACATTTAACATTATTATGGTACATTTGTTACAATTAATGAACCAATATTGATATGTTATCATTAATTAGTCATTTTTTAAAATATATTTTTATTGATTTCAGACAGGAGGGGAGAGGGAGATAGAGAGAGAGAAACATCAATAATGAGAGAGAATCATTAATCAGCTGCATTTTGCACACCCCCTACTGGGGATCGAGCCCTTGACTGGAATCGAACCTGGGACCCTTCGGTCTGCAGACCGACACTCTATCCACTGAGTCAAACGAGGTAGGACATTAACTAGTCTTTATGTCATTCAGATTTCCTTGGTTTGTACCTAATGTCCTTTTTCTGCTCCAGGACACCACATTACTTTTAGTTGTCATGTCTCCTTACGTTCTTTTTGGCTGTGACAGTTTGTCAGGCTTTCCTTGTTTGTGATGACCTTGACAGTTTTGAGGAGCACTAGTCAGTTATTTTGTAGAATGTCCTTCAATTGGGATTTGTCTTATGTTTTTCTCATGATTAAACTGAAATTATGGGCTTTGTGAGGCAGACCATAGAGGTCAAGTGCTTTTTTTCAAACTTCAGGTCAAGGGCACATACTATCAATATTACTTACCACTGTTGATGTTAAACCTTGATCACGCTCGTCTGAGGTTGAGTTTGTCTTTTTTCTCTACCATGAAGTTACTCTTTTCTCCTTCTTTCCCGAGTATGCTCTTTGGAAGGAAATTCTTACTGAGTTTTCATGTAGCATCAAAGAAGAATATCCACAATTATCTGATAAAGCTATTAAAATGCTTTTCCCTGTCCCAACTGTGTATCTGTGTGAGGTCAGATTTTCTTATATGTTCCAACCAAAACAACACACCACAATAGATTGAATGTAGGAGCAGATATGAGAATCCTGCTCTCTTCTATTGAGCCAGACTTTCATGTGATTCGGAAAAAAAAAGTGGAACAATGTTATGCTATTCTTCTTACTAAATTATTTTCATTTTGGAAAACATAATTATTTTCATTAAAATGTTACTTATGTTAATTTGATGGATTTTATGTAATAGTTATATCATTCTTATTTTAAATAAATTAATAAATATTGTTTTAAATTTTAGTTTTAATTTTTAATACAGTAAATACAATGATAGATAACCCATATAAACAAAAAGCTCTTTGGGCTCCTCAATAAGAGTGTAAAGGAATCCTGAACCAAAAAGTTTGAGAATCACTTACTTTAGGGTTAACTTCTGTGGATCAAAATGAAAGGCTCCTATTCAGAGAAAGCAAGCAAAAACAGAATTCTAAAGGCTTAATGAGTAAACTGACTATACCTAAAATTTCCTTCTTGAGAAATGTAATTTTTACACCTGCAGAAAATTGTTTTCTCAATTGATAACTGTGCTTACAAGTAACTGTTTTGCAGGAGTAGTTTGTTATTTGTGTCATAAAAATAATGACAGGTGGCCAGGTGTGTTTGTAAAAGTGTGAGCAGAAAAATATATCATTGATGCATATGCATGGGTGTACACATTGTTCACTCTCAACTTGTTCATTAGCTTTCTTTTTTGGTTCGTAGTATTCAAAGAAAAGAAGTACATCAGATGCATGTTTTGGCCTTTATCTGTTTATTAATCTTGATTATATCATATTAGTTTATATATTTTTAGACTTAAACTGTACTGAACAGTATCTCTTGGGGAGTTAAGAGATATTTCTCTTCCTTTCTCTATTTTATGCTTTATTTCATTTCATGTATTCCAAATGAGACCACTTGTTGGAAACTACTTGTGGTTTGTGCCCTGTGCTTGGTACATTCTCAATAAATACTAAAGGATGAATTAGCTTTTATCTCTGCTATTTGGCCAAGAGTCAAGTCTGCTGGTGTTCGGGTGCCAGCAGTGGTGATTAGCATCAGGGAATAAGGGCATTAATCACCAGAGCTAAGGCAGGCAGCCAGCCTGGCTAAAGCACAGGGGACAGGTAGAGCAGAAGTGAGACTGAACAGAGTTTAGTAGAGAATGGATCAGATTCTTGCAGGGAGGAATGTGAATCCAGTGTCAAAAATGAGCCCTAAAGATAATGAGGAACATAAACTGATGAACAAAAATAGATCCAGAGACAGAGAAGCATTGAACAGACCGTCAAACCTCAGAGGGAAGGCAGGGGAAGTTGGGGTTGGGGGGGTGGGTGGGTAAAGAGATCAACCAAAGGACTTGTATGCATGCATATAAGCGTAACCAATGGACACGGACACAGACACTGGGGGAGGGTGGGGCATGTGCTGGGGGATGGGAGTTGCCGGGGAGGGGTCCATGGGGGAAAAGGAGACGTATGCAATACTTTAAACAACAACAACAACAAAAAAGGAAAAAGAAAATGAGCCCTAAGTCTTTTTGCCCTCTGGCTTTTCCTGCCTATTTTCCTACTCAACCCCTCAGGTAAAGAGGCATAGTCTTAATCTTGAAAGGCACCTTAAAAGTCATCTATCCATTCAACCAATCCTAATCCTTTTATAAACTGTGGTCTTCTAATTGTTTCATAATGCCATTTTGGAGGATGCCATTGAATGTGGGAGAAAGAACATAGGATACATGCAATTAGATGTAAAATTTCAACATTCAGCCCTGGCCAGTGTGGCTCAGTTGGTTGGAGCTCCCTCCGGTACACTGAAAGGTTTCTGGTTCCATTCCTAGTCAGGGTGTGTACCGAAGGCAACCGATTGATATTTCTCTCTCTCATCAATGTTTCTCTCTCTCTCTCTCCCCCCTCCCTCCTTTCCCTCTCTCTAAAATCAATGGACATGTCCTTGGATGAGGATTAAGGAAAAAAATTAAAGTAAATAAATAAAGAAGATTTCAACATACATACCTTGACCTAGATTGTTTCATATAGGCCCTCAGTATTATAAGAAAAGTTTTTGGAATAAAATCTCATAATTGACTTATACTATAATTTGACTTAAAAATGTAAGATGTATACTAGTAATTTTCACCTGAATTTAATTATTCTGAAATCCTATATAATAAAACCCTAATATGCAAATCGACCAAACAGCAGGACAACCAGTTTCTGTGACGCACACTGACCACCAGGGGGCAGATGCTCAATGCAGGAGCTGCCTCCTGGAGGTCAGTGTGCTCCCACAGGGAGCGGGCCTAAGCCAGCAGGCAGACATCCCCTGAGGGGTCCTGGACTGGGAGAGGGCACAGGCCCGGCTGAGGGACCCCTTCTCCCCCCAGTGCACGAATGTCGTGCACCTGGCCTCTAGTGTTGTAAATAAAAGAAAAATAGAACTCTCTGCAAGGTTGGAGGTTTGACTGAAGGATCAGTTTTTACTAATTGTTGATGATTTGTATCCTCCAAGAAAATAGCTTTGTGTTGGTTTAAAAGTTGTTGATGTGTTTTGTGTCTTACTATTTTAAAGGGAGAAGAAAGGGACTTAGAGAAATGTCCATAAAAGAGGGACTAGATTAGAAATTTGAAAACTGTAGTCACTTAGAATAAATGTGGTGATTTCCATGAGGAAAAGGAGGGGGAAGAAGAATCAAAAGGGATGGAGAAAAACTGGGTTCAGAGAACCCCTTCCTACTCTCTTCACATGGAAATTCTCTGTTCCAGGACACATTGTGAGGCTGAGCAGTCTTGCTCAGCTTCTGTTCTCAAACTCGGGCAAGAGCAGCGCCTTAGGTGCTGCAGGGGTGGCCTTCTCAGACTCAGCTGCCTAGGGCTTCTCGGAAGGAGAGAACTTGCTTTCACTTCCTGTGAATCTATATATATAAAAGCCAGCGACCAGAACGCTGGAACGATTGGAACAACCAGAACGACCAGTCACTATGAGGCCCAATGAACTGGCCAACAGGCCTGATCAGGGGCGGGGCTGGCAGGCCAACCTCCTGTGTCCCCTCCCACCACCAGCCCAGCCCCAATCGGCCCCCATCGGGGCAGGCCAGCCGGACCCCACCCGTGCATGAATTTGTGCACCGAGCCACTAGTATATTTATATTGTGCTGCCTACTGCAATAGTTTAAAAGGTGTGTGGTCCCTGCAATGGGGGAGAGAGTGCCATGGGATTCCCAGAGGATCTCGAGAGAAGAAGAAGTGTGCTAAGAATTGTGCATCTTCAATATGTGTCTGTCGTAGGAGGGAAGTTATTTTGTGGATCAGATCTAGCAGTAGAAGGAGACTGACTCCTCCTGTTCCTTTTAGGGTCGCTTCTCTAAGAAACTCCTCCTATTCCTTTTAGGGTCAAATCTCTAAGAAAGTATGACAAAGTAATATTTAATATTTGTTTCAGTGTTTTGGAGGAATGTGTCATTTACCTGCTCAGACAATGATTAAAAAATATGAATTAAATTTTTAACATTAAAGTGGTCATTAGCTTTTTAAAATTAGAATTTGTTTTTAATTTTAAAGTAAATTATCTCACTTGGGTTTAATAAGAAATGTATCACAATTCTAAATAATAATTGGGAATAGTTCTCTAAACAGAAGACCTATGTGATGAAATGCTTGGTAAAGTGTTGAGAAAATCTAGGCCAACCAATTGATAGTGGCTATAAAATACTTTACAGCTACTTGTTTGACTTTTTAAAAATAATAGCTTTAACACTGCTGGCTTTTCTAATGCTTACCTACCAACTGGCTCTCTCTCTCTCTCTCTCTCTCTCTCTCTCTCTCTCTCTCTCTCTCTTTTTCTCCCCCCTCTCTCTTCTTTTTTTAAACAGGAAAAAAAAATTTTATCAAGTAATTCTGTGATTTGTAATTTTCAAAATTTTCAGTTTCCACCACAAAGTACATGATTTGATATACTTCATAGTATCTCCCCCTTAGATTAAATAGTTGACTTAAATTTAGTATGTTGCTTATTAGAATATTTAATAAGCTATATCCCATTAGATATATTATTACGTTGAGATATGTTTTTTAAGAACAAGTTTGAGAATTGTTAATATATACAATTTTTATTTCTTAAAATAGCTTGGTGAAGATTTTATTGAGTCAGGCAAAATATTTTGAGAAAAAAACTAGAAATGAGCTGTAACATCAAGAAATTATAAAATTTCCATGTGTTTTAGGGTCAAACTTTTATTTTTTATTATTAATCAAGAAACATGTTATGTAATATTTCCCTCCAAGATTGTTGCGTTGATTTTAGCGGTCAACAACTACTTCAGTGCTTCCATGTCTGTATGCCACTACATTGTAAGGAATACAGAGGAAGTGCAAGAAGTTTCCTACAAAGAATGTACACTTTATAGGGGAAATAACATGAACCAACTACCAGACAGTGCAGTAGAGTGGAAAGAAATATGTTGCTGAGTGGCCTTAGGCAGGTCACTTAACCTCTCAGCGTCTAAATACTTCATCTCTAAAATGCCTGGTGTGATTGGCTCGTTCCTGTCATTGCTTTTGGCGGTAACAGTCTGTTTTAAAGAGCTCTGCTCACTGGTTAAGTACATATAATAAGTGCATCAGCAATTAAATGTAAGGATAATAAGAATTGGGAAGATTCTGAGGAAACTTGAGATTTAAGGGGGAAACCGATCTTGACATTGAAAGGTGAGTAGAATTTAGATGAGCAGGTAAAAGTATTTCAGCTATGATTGGAAGTCAGGCACCAAATGTTTCTGGAGGAACAGATGATGTTTGCCTAATGAGAGCAGAGCACATGCTGGAGAGAAAAGGGAAGTAAGAGTGAAAATCTCAGATAGATACTCCATAAAAACCAGATGTCTCACCATGATCCTCAGAGTCATTTTAGGCTTTGAGCAGGAGTGTGGTACATAAAGTAAGTAATGTGGGAAGATGAATGGGGCAGTACATTCTAGGAAAGGGGGTAACTTCCACCAGTATGTTCCAGTGCGTCAGCAAATAGTGTCTCGTCTTGGGAATGCCCTCCATTCAGGAAGGAAATTTGGTTAAATAAACCAACATTCTATCCATTTGTTTAAATTACCTCTTATGCAGAGAGTGCTTTACACTTTTTAAGAAAAATGTTATGGCCCTGCTCCCTAGTACTCAACAGATATTTGCTGAGTACTTAATGGAAAGCTGGCATGGGTCTAGGTGCTGTGGAGGGCAGGAAGATGAATAAGAGTCAGTCTCCACACTTACAGTCTTCATTTAGAAGAGCAATGTGGTCAGTAGTACATAGATCACTGGACTGTGAGGCAGGTTACAGTGAGCACTGCAGGATCAGTATGACCATAATGCGGTGAGTATCAGAGAGGAACTGGGCCCTGAGGGCTGGAGTGTGGGAGAGTCTGCTGGGTGGGGGACGATGGGTGGCTGTTTCATGTTCCTAAGAATAGGCGATGGTGAGAGCAGCCTTTGTGATCTCTTCCTCTTCTGAGGGTTTATTTTTACGAAAAACATGGAGGTAGGAAATTACAGAGTATATTCAAAGAAGTGAAGGCTCAGGCGGGCTCTCCTTCCATTTATGCCAGCATAGCTGCTATTTGACCAACTTACCTATAGATCACAACTGTAACTCGGAACAAAATAAATAAATAAAAATTATCTGGAAGGCACTGCTGAGCAACCAAAAGCAGGGAGAAAGTGGGATGCAGTCAACACATGGAGAAAGGGTTTACACTGGTAAACTTCATAGAGCAGATTGCAGTTGGCCTTATACGGGACATCGAAACTCAGTAGAATCCTGCACTCTTCCTGGCTTGAGGAAGCAGAGCAGCTGGAAAATAGAGGAGAAAACATGGAAAGGAGAGAATCACAGAGGAAGAGTTCAACATTTTTCATAGAAACTCTGTCCAAATCTTGGGCTGACCTGTGAAGTACACATGCATAGTGAAGGCCAAAAACTACTGAACAGAGATTTCAGTTCCTCCTCATCACCGAGGAGAAAGTTTGGAGTTTGGGACTAGTACCTGCCAAAATAGCAACAACAAAAAAATCAATATACTTTGGTGGAATATAATAGAATCCCAGGTCTCCACAACACATCATTTGGAATATCCAGAATGCAATCCAAAATTACTAGATGTATTCAGACACAGGACAATCTGACCCATTTTAAAAGAGAAAGGTAATGGAAACTGATCTCACGATGACAAAGATGTTGGAATTCGTGGCAAGGGTTTTAAAGTAGCTTTGATATCTATACTCAGGTTATAAAGGAAAATATACTGATAGTGAATGAACAAACAAGAAGTCTTAGCAAAGAAATTAAAACTGTATGAAAAGAACCAAATGGGTGGCTGTGGTGGTGGCGGCGTTCAAGATGTCGACCAAGAATTTCCGAGTCAGTGACGGTGACTGGATTTGCCCTGACAAAAAATGTGGAAATGTAAACTTTGCCAGAAGAACCAGCTGTAATAGATGTGGTCGGGAGAAAACAACTGAGGCTAAGATGATGAAAGCAGGAGGCACTGAAATAGGAAAGACACTTGCAGAGAAGAGCCGAAGTCTATTCAGTGCTAATGACTGGCAGTGTAAAACTTGCAGTAATGTGAATTGGGCAAGAAGATCAGAGTATAACGTGTGTAATACTCCAAAGTATGCTAAGTTAGAAGAAAGAACAGGATATGGTGGCGGTTTTAATGAAAGAGAAAATGTTGAATATATAGAAAGAGAAGAATCTGATGGAGAATATGATGAGTTTGGACGTAAAAAGAAAAAATACAGAGGGAAGGCAGTTGGTCCAGCATCTATTTTAAAGGAAGTTGAAGATAAAGAATCTGAGGGAGAAGAAGAGGTTGAGGATAAAGATCTTTCTAAATATAAATTGGATGAGGATGAAGATGATGCTGATCTCTCAAAATATAATCTTGATGCCAGTGAAGAAGAAGATAGTAATAAAAAGAAATCTAATATACGAAATCGCTCAAAGTCTCGATCTTCACATTCACGATCTTCATCACGCTCATCCTCCCCCTCAAGTTCAAGGTCTAGGCCCAGGTCCCGTTCAAAAGAAGTTCTTCCAGTACACAGTCAAGATCTCGTTCCAGTTCCAGAGAACATTCGAGATCTCGTGGGTCGAAATCAAGATCCAGTTCCAGATCCCACAGGGGCTCTTCTTCCCCACGAAAAGATCTTATTCAAGTTCATCATCTTCTCCTGAGAGGAACAGAAAGAGAAGTCGTTCTAGATCTTCATCTGGTGATTGCACAAAAAGACAAACAAGATCATGGTCACCCGAAAGGCACCACAGGTCATCTTCTGGATCATCCCATTCTGGTTCCCGTTCGTGAACTCCTAGTTCATAGGTTGATGCTCAAACACTGAGCCATGCTGGCCCAGCTAAATTTACAGATTTTAGAAGCTCAACAAACCCCTATTAGATACAAAGAAAATAACTCCTAGCACATCATAGTCAAAATGCTGAAAACCAAGCACAAAGAAAATGTCAAAGCAGCCAGGGTAACAATAATATGATTAATGAGGCTAACTTCTCATCAAAAGCAATGGAGACCTGAAAACAGTGCAACAACATCTTTAAAGTGCTGAGAGAGAAAAAACCCTGAAAAATTCAGATTTCTCTTTGCAGAGAATCTAAGAGTCCTGTTGGAATTTAGGTTATATGCCGGAGAATGGTGTGCACTCAGGTAGGATAGATGGGTTGAGGTCAGTGTAAGGAGTTTGTATATCAGGTGAGTTTGGATTAGACCTTCCATCAGCATAAAACAAAGTAGTATTTTTAAAACAGACCTGTATTGGATAGTCTGGTCAAGATGTGAAGATTGGCACTGTGGCTACCAAATGTAGAGCCTTTGTGTGCATTAGTTGAAACCGCTTCTCAAGATGGGCCTGGAGCTAAGTGAGCAAATTAAAGTGTCCCCCTTCGTCCAGGTCAAGCATGACAAACTTGCAGCCCAAGGGGCACATGCAGCCCACAACGAATATTTTTGCGGCCCAACCAATATAACGGTATGTAAGAAACGTTTTAATGCAAATTTATAACTTAATTTTTACAATATCCTGTCATACATAATTATTAATAACGAACTACAACGTTCACTAATGACTGATTACTATAATCGTTTTACATTCATTTCCCTTATGTGCCTTACACGCAGGCGCACCATTTCTCTCCACTAATACTAGCAGCGAATATTTTAGCAGCCGGTTGCCACATCATTAGTCTTGTACTGACTTGTATGGTGTGCACAACAGGAAATATTTTGCTTTCGGAGAACAAAAAAAATAGGTTTATTTGCATTATGCTTATTAATTTGTGCAGTTATTCAGTGTCTGGTAAGTTAATGTTCAAGAAAAAATACTAATTTTTATTAAAATTTATTTTATGTTCATTATTATTCATTATTTCAGCCCTTTGTATTCAGCATGTCTCTATCAACATAAACCTGGGTTTCTATGAAAATTGAAGCTTTTGTTTTTTTGGGGCCCACATAGACTTAAACCTTGTTTATTTGGCCTGTGTGAGCCTTTGAGTTTGACATGCTTGGTCTAGATGGATGCTGCCCCTCACCAGGGAGCACTGCCTGGCAAATAGAGCATAGGTTGGATTTCAGCTCCTAATTGCCCTTTAAAATGATAGATTAGAAAGAACAAAATGAATGTGAGAGAAATCTATAGGATTGGGTGTAGACAGGTTTCAGGGCCAAGGACAAGACACCTACGCTCTTTTCAATTCAAATGACCATAGGAATGGCAGGACCCTTAAGATAAATATGCAGTGGGGTGGGGGTGGGGGTAAGGGGATGGAGTGGGGGGGGGGAACTGGGTGGAGGGGAGCTATGGGGGGGAAAAAAGAGGAACAACTGTAATAATCTGAACAATAAATATATTTTTTTAAAAAGATAAATATGTGTGAGGTTGGAGAAGAGAGCTTCCAACTGTCTAGGAATGAAGATTAGAAATGTAGGACTTGCAGCTACAGATCTGGCAGTCATTTATAGAGATGTGTTAGTTTGGAGTCTAAAGGAATCAACAAAATCATGTGAACTGACATAAAAAAAAAGAAGAGATGAGGGTGGGGTTGGAAAATCTCTGTGGAAGGAAACAGAGCCACGGTCCTAGTATAGTTGAATCAAAGGTAAAATAGAAACAATGAAAATTTCCCTTGGGCCTTTCATAGAGGGACTTCCTGAAAGATGCCAGCAGGCAGTTTTGTCAGCGCCATTCCTGTTGCCCATATGTTTTGTACTGAACAGATTCTATATCCAAGCTGGGGGTATAATGACAAAGTACAGTCCAATGAAACACATGCTAGAGAGGTAAAAAAAAAAAAAAAAGTGCTTTACAAAGTAAACTTTTCTCATTGGTTTGATCCAGGGAAATAGTTTAAAGATTTTAGAAATTGGATAAACTCATATTCAATTTCTTCATGAATGGTGAATCTTTTAATAAGAAGTTGGGCAGCATATAATTTTTGGTCATTTTTGGTAGGAAGATGGAGTAACAATCCTATTGAAGAATTAGAAGAATCCAATAGAAGAATTCCATTGGTTTTATTCAATTTGAAGGATTTGGCCCTTTGTTTATCCAACGGCAGAGAGAGGCATTCAACCTTGCTCTAATTCACTTTTTAATATCTTTAGAATTATGAATTAGCATTTTCATGCAGTATTTTCATGATTTGGGAAGCAGAAGAGGAGGAGGAAGAATAACTCTCTGATATCCACTTCTTTTCCATCTCTGATTAGCTTTTTCAAATATCTAAAAGGATTCCGTTTGTCCCCAAAGAATTCTGACAAGGAAAAGCAAAACAAAAATAACAAAATCTCTGCATTTGTAAGACTTTTACATGTTCAGAGGGCCTCATTCTGAAATTTAAAATAAGTTCTTTGCTATTCTAGTCTTTCCTCTCTTTGTAGTGTCCCAAATGTCACTTTTCATGCCTCTTAGCTCTGATTTCCCAAGGAAAAGGAAATCGATTGACCTTTCATTTCAAATGCACATGTAGGACCAGTAGGCAAGGGTATAGGACTTCATCTGGCACCCTGTGGGTAATCTTTAAAATTTCCTCCAGAGGGATCTCAAAGCCAGACACATTCATGTCTTTCCTCCCACGGAGGTGTAGCGAATACTGCCCTCTACCGAGTGGATGCTCAGCATGGCTTGATTATGTTAATGATCAAGTGCTAGTTACTGGTTTCAATGATTTTGGTAGAATCATGTTGTTACTAATTACTTCATAATTACCACATACATTCTTATTGAAATCATATTCAAAAATATCAAATGCGTGGCCGCATTATTTCCTTCCGTAGTTTGTACAGTCAGAAATCATAATGTCTGAGGCACTAATCATAATGTTTACATGTCCACTTGTTTTGAACTAGCTAAGAAAATCTCCTTTCCAGTGGAAATAAGAAGGGGGTTGTTATAGCATTGTGTTAGTACATGAGTTAGTGAAATAATTCTAGCAATGGATGGACTATTTTTTCCCCTGCCAATATTTTTTTTCAGTGTAAGCTGGATTGCTAATATCTAAATTAGTCTTGTCAAAGAACTAGTTGTTGTGCAGCTAAAATAAAATTTTCTTATTTATTTAATAAAAAATATTTTTATTGACTTCAGAGAGGAAGGGAGAGGGAGAGATAGAAATATCAATGATAAGAATCATTGATTGGCTGCCTCCTGCACGCCCCCTACTGGGGATCAAGCCCACAACCTGGGCATGTGCCCTTGACCGGAATTGAACCTGGGACCCTTCAGTCCACAGGCCAATGCTCTATCCATTGAGCCAAATTGGCTAGAGCAGTGGTTCTCAATCTTTCTAATGCCGAGACCCTTTAATACAGTTCCTCATGTTGTGGTGACCCCCAATCATAAAATTATTTTCGTTGCTACTTCATAACTGTAATTTTGCTACTGTTATGAATCGTAATGTAAATATCTGTGTTTTCTGATGGTCTTAGGCTCTACAGCAGCGGTTCTCAACCTGTGGGTTGCGACCCACAGGTTGAGAACCCCTAGCAGGGTCGCCTAGCCGCTAGAGCATATTCTTTATTATTTTAAACAGTTAGTTATACATGGTTAATACCAGTATATGGCATATTTTTGAAAAGTGTCATGCAATCTGTGTTCATGGGTATGATGAATATGAGTTCCCTTATTAGGCTAAACCAGCGATTTTCAATCAGTTGCTGCAAGAGGCACACTGGTGTGCTGCCAGAATTTTTAAAACATGCAATACCTGACTGTTTAATCAGGGGCACTGACCTCTTTTCCCTTATATTGTCAA
Organism: Cnephaeus nilssonii; assembly: GCF_951640355.1. Lineage (NCBI taxonomy): Eukaryota > Metazoa > Chordata > Mammalia > Chiroptera > Vespertilionidae > Cnephaeus > Cnephaeus nilssonii. Next base: position 38,083,369 of record NC_137080.1, on the reverse strand, counting down.
ATTTAAAAAATGACAAGAGCCAACACAGCAATAGCTGCCTGGTGTGAATAGATCAAAATTATACCTATATTTTGGTCAGATTGGCAAAAAATGTATTTTTTGGTGTACCACAGAATTTTAGTAATTTGTTTATGTGTACCGTGAGATGAAAAAGGTTGAAAATGCTCAGTATAATGCACTGCTTAGCTCATTGGTGTTGTTCCCATTCTCTAGAGCTTGGTTTGCTTAGATTGGCTTGACACTAAAAAAATTTCAGCAAGGGAGCCCTGAGAAAACCTAGCAATCCAAAATGTCCCCATGGCTTCTTATAAAATCTAAAGCTTAGCCCTAGCTGGTGTACTCAATGGTTAGAGCGTCTGCCCGAACAACAAAGGGTCTTGGGTTCGATTCCTGGCAAGGGCATGTATTTGGATTGCAGGATAGCTGTATCTCTCTCTCTTTCCCTCCCTCCCTCCCTCCCTCCCTCCCTCCCTCCCTCCCTCCCTCCCTCCCTCCCTTTTTCCTTCTCTTCCTCCCTTTTCCCCTGCCTTCCTTCCTTCTACTCTCTCTCTAAAAATCAACGGGGAAAAAATATCCTTGGGTGAGGATTAAAATCTCAAGTTTAAGCCTCTAATTAACCTTAGTTCAGAAACTGTAGACACTATGAGAACTAAGTGGGTGTAGCCAGTTTGAATAATCTCGTGGTGAGAATAAATTCCAGACCGTGATTAGCCGATGTCTGAGTGGAAGACTATGAGGGCCCATATTTCTCAGCCTACAAATCAAAGAAGCAGACCTCTTTTTCATAGACTTTAAGCTAGTTTCTGACTATCATATTATAGTTAATTTGAAAATTTAGGCTAAATAAACTACTTAGGCAGGGCTTTCTATTCCAGACGTATTTGGAGTCTTTTTGAGTAGTGGGCTCTGAGCTACACTAACTTATTCACTGTTGATTCCATTGGTATGGTTGAACCTAGTTTATCCCATTTCCAGAAAGAGAAATTCTTGACTCCCCTCAAATCTTAAGATATCTATTAAACAATTGAACACTGCATCCTTGTCAGATGCCAGCTAATTGCTTAACAAATTATAGTCTGGTTTACTCAATCCCAGGTAGTTGGTATAACCCATTCCACTAATTTTTACCATCTCATAAAGACTCTTTTGAAGTTTTTAAAATTGCATTTATTGGGGTGACACTGGTTAATAAAATTATACAGGATTCAGGTGCACAATTCTACACACATCATCTGTACACTGTATTGTGTGTGCACCATCCCAAGTTAAGTCTTCCATCACCATTTTGCAGTTTTTATCAGTGCTTTGGAGATGTGTTGATGCTTACATTCATTGATGCTTATGTATAATGATGATACTAATATAATGATTTCCTAATTCTTTATATTCTCCTAATGCTGTGTTTTTAACCTGTCTCCACATTTTTCATTTTGGATTTCTATGCTACAGGCATAGAAATGTTTTTATGCTAGTTGTTGTGGTTTTCCACTCCCCAAATGAACTGGAAGTGTTTCCAGGAATAAACCCAGCACAGTGCTTTTCGCATAGTAAGCACTCAATAGATCTGGTTGGATGTGGCTTATGTTTTCTGATGGTTGCCAGTTCTAGAATCTCCAGAATTAGCTATTTCCAGAATTTGGAGATCTGTTACATGTACAGAGCTAGTCAAATGGGGATAGGGAAAGGGTGCAGTTGCCTCTGGTTTGCCATGTTGATTTTGTTGTTGTTGTTGTGTCAGTGTTTCTACAAACTCACTGTTAAAATAAAAAGATGATTCCGCCCCCCCCCCCCCCGCCCATCCCCACCAAGAGTAGCGTATTAACCATTATTATGCAGCCACAGAGGGGATAGAGAGTTTAGCAAAGATCTGGTAGATTTGGGTAGAACTAGCCTCCTGCCATTGAGAGTATATAAGTCAACCAGTAAAACTTTCCTCAGCACACCAAGGAACACCTTCTGAAATAGAATGTGCAAGAGTTAGTAGAATTTTCTGGAATGGCAAGGTATTTCCCAGCTGGGTGCTATAGACTCCATTTAATGAGATTGCTCATATTAAAGTGCCATATGACCAATCTTGGGAAATTATTTACAAACACACAGTTCATGCTCTGTTTTTTCTAATTATTATCTTTATTAACGTGGTGCATATAAATTGTTTTAACATCAATTGATATATTTTTAGTTTGTTTTGAAAGGGACATATTTGCCGAAGCCGGTTTGGCTCAGTGGATAGAGCGTCGGTCTGCGGACTGAAAGGTCCCAGGTTCGATTCCGGTCAAGGGCATGTACCTTGGTTGCGGACACATCCCCGGTGGCGGGTGTGCAGGAGGCAGCTGGTCGATGTTTCTCTCTCATCGATGTTTCTAGCTCTCTATCCCTCTCCCTTCCTCTCTGTAAAAAATCAATAAAATATATTTTTAAAAAAAAGAAAGGGACATATTCATTCTAATTCCATTCAAGCATATGTTTTTCTATTGAAAGGTACTTCTCTTTAAGATAGGAGGTATTGTCATTTCTGTGTAAACAAAGCAAGATGCTACACATACTTGCTTAATGAGGAGCTATCAGGGTATCACTACAAGGAATTTATAAAGAGGAGTCTATACAGATAAAGAGTAACCCTTAGGACAGTATAATCTAGACAGTGCTTGAAATAATAATCATCCTACTTGAGCTGAAATAATGGTTGCAGAACAAGCGTTAGCCAGGCAGTGAAAAAAAGACATTCAAGCTGACAGCTCATTTGTGTGTACTGAAGTGGATCAACGCCCATTGCAGGGCAGAAAGCAGCCTGGTGGTAAAGTGCGTGCATTTCACCTTGGTGTGGCATTGAGAAAATCCCCACTCCTGGCACCAGGGTCAGACCAAAGCAGACAGCTGTGCCGTTTCTCATACAGGAGAAAGAAGACAGTAGGCAAGCTCTTTATTCCTCCAAGTTTGATAGAGAAACTGTGCTGCATATAATTCAGCTGTATACTTTCAGTAATTAAGGAAAACAAATGCTCTTTGAAAACTCATTATAGACTTAAAGTTCTTTACGTTTTCCAAAAACAAAGAGTTTCAAACAATAGTTGAGAATACACAAACCACCAAATAAGTGGATTTTAATTGTTCCTGCTTAGAAAATTATTCCGATAACCAGCCACATCAAAGACTATTAAACTTTTTAATTGCTCAGGTAGAAAGATGGAGAATGTCATCATTATCTATCATAAGAAGAGTCTGCATTAAATAATGCTACTTGAATTTTGAGCTAGAATAACATACTCAAGAATGCTACTAACTGAAGTGCCAGTTAGTACTCAAAAATAATCATATGCTTTAATTATTCATGGGACACAATGCATGAATTTACAATACTAATTATGCTTTCAAAAAGTGTCCTATGCTATGGTTTACTTACATAGGAGGATCAACTAGTGCAAAACAAAAGTATAAATGTTTGCAACTGCTATAGATACCATGTGCATGTAACTTGGTGGTATATTAGTGAGGTCAAAGGAATGAAGTGTGTCTTCTCTGTGTTTTGCGAAGTTCTTGTAGGATTTAGCACAATGCCTTGTATTTATTAAGCATTCAGTAGTTGTAATTGATTTTGAAGAAGACTTGGTGATAGTATATTCATTTATTCACCAATCTTGTCTTATGCAAGACTCCATTCCATGGTCTGTGCTAGATGCTAGGGACAGAGTACTGACCCGTCTGGGACTCAGTCTTGTACACTGGAGTAAGTGAGGGAGGCAACTGCAAATTTAAACAGATTTGTGACTCTTCAAGCTCTTTAATACATGCATGTATGTTGAATATTTTATGCATTCACTCCTCATTATTAGGCAAAGTGTAGGGGACTAAATAGCCAAAAACAAGAGAGTATACTTTATTTGGAATCTACTAATCTTCATTATTATTCACTGCATCATTCTGTTTTCCCTCTTTCTTTATCATAAAATATTTTGTTTCTCTCCCCTTTGGAAAGTATAGAAAAATCTAAAAAATAAAGATCATAAAAATACCTCCAAGTCTGTCACTCAGACCAATGAAAGATAATAGTTGTTAGCATTTTTTATATAGTTAGTTTTTTTCCTACATACATATTTGAGCAAAACAGGTACCTTAATTGTAATTTTGCATTCTTTTTCTAGCTTTTTATCATAAGTATGTTTCCATAAATTTTTTTCATAAATATTATTATTTGTTGATAGCATATTATTCCATTTTAAATTTGTGTTTTGGTTCACATAATTATAAATAGTCCCTGTATATAGCCTTTGGTTGAATTTCTTTCTCTCTCTCTCTCTCTCTTTTTTTTTTTTTTTTTGGTAATCCTCACCCGAGGCTATTTTTTCATTGATTTTTAGAGAAAGGTAAAGGGAAGGAGGGAGGGAAAGAGAGAGAGAGAGAGAGAGAGAGAGAGAGAGAGAGAGAGAGAAAGAGAGAAACATCAATGTGTCTCACATTGATTGGTTGTCTCTTGCAAGAGCCCCAACTGGGAGGGGATCGAACCTGCAACCCTTTGGTGTGTGGGCTGGTGCTCTAACCACTAAGCCATGATAGCAATGGCGCCTTTGGTTAAATTTCTCATCATTTCCTCCAGATTGATTTCTAGAAGTAAAATGATTGGGTCAAGTTTATGACTTCTTTTAGGACTCTTAATGCAAGCATTACATGCTTGCCAGCATTGAGTAATATAATTTTTCTTTGCAAAATTGCTATGTGAAAAATATGTCCTTTTTTTGTCTTTCGTTGGTTAATATTGAGCTTATATTTTTCATTTGTTTATTAGCCTCTTAGAAATTTTATATTTTTTGTTCCATGAATTGCCCTAGTGTAAATCATTAGTTGACTGTTACCAAATAACTAAAGTCAAATTTCATCCCAAATATCAAATTCTTCATTCTTTTGTCAGACTTTAAAGGAGAAAAATGTGTGTTCAGCTTATATTATTTTCTTTTTAAATGTCCCTGAAAAAAAAAATTCTACTTCTGTAGAATAAAAAAACAGGAAGACAGCCTGGCTGGTATGGTGCAGTGGTTGAGCCTCAATCCATGAACCACGTTGTGGTCTCGATTCCCAATACAGGGCGTGCAAAAGGCAGCCGATCAGTGATTCTCTCTCATCATTGATGTTTCTAGCTCTCTCTCTCCTTTCCTCTCTGAAATCAATAAAAACACATTTTAAAAACACATAAAAAAACACACCAGGAAAACAAATGGTCCATGTCAAAACTGATATTATGACTTCACACATGTAAGCCATAAATGGTAAGATTCCTATTATAGAAATGACCTCTCACAACATCCATTATTGTGTTTGCAATTTAAAAGTAACAAGTTCACTGGGAGCCAAGGGGGAGGGTCAAAAAAGTATAACAAAGAAACAAAATTCATCTTTTATTCTACTACCCAAAGATAATCACTGTTAATATTTTGGTCTATATCTTTCTAGACTTCTTCCTGCAAATATACTATGCCATTCAACAATGTCCTGGGGGTAGGGAATTTGGGACAGATAAGAAAGGGTGTGCCGAAACCAGTTTGGCTCAGTGGCTAGAGCGTCGGCCTGTGGACTCAAGGGTCCCAGGTTCGATTCCGGTCAAGGGCATGTACCTTGGTTGCGGGCACATCCCCAGTAGGGGGTGTGCAAGAGGCAGCTGATCGATGTTTCTAACTCTCTAATCCTCTCTCTTTCTCTCTGTAAAAAATCAATAAAATATATTTAAAAAAAAAAGAATTAAAGGAGGCACGTCAGACAGTAATCTGATTCCTCCCTTTAAAAAAAAAAAAAAAGAAAGGGTGTGATTTTTTTCTTATTTGGTGTTTCAAATGTTTTGAGACAAATGGCTTTAAAAGAAGGAATAAGCCTACTCCCCAGGCTATGTTGTGTTTTATTCATACATGGACTCACTAATTCAGTAAATATTAACCACTTTCTATGTGTCATGTATTAGTTTAGGGGCTCTTCATTATGTGGGCCTCCAGCTTTCCCCTACAAGTGGGGGACACATAAATTCAGAGAGAGTTGCTCCAAGTCACATGAAGAAGTGACAGACCAAAGCCTTTACTGTATTTTCCCCCACAACTGTTTAACCTCTTTAATTAATGGAAAACAGCATTTCTGATTAATAAGAAATCCCCATCTTTCACCAAATTCAATCCTGGAAGTTTTTTTTTGAGTGTTACTTCTTGGACACTCCAACATTGAAGCCACTCTTTAAATATTTACTAAAAAATATATATTTTTTATATTTAAAATTTTAATCTTAGTGGAGCTGTTTTCTTTTGGGAAAAGACTTCCTTGATTAGTACATTTTATTCTTTCTCATATATTGCTATCTCTCTATGGGCTGGATTGGGATTTCTTTGGCAATTAATAACCTTTCCTTGTTTTAATAACTTTTTAAATTGTGGTAAAATAACATATAACATAAAATTTACCATTTTTACCAGTTTTAAGTGTACATTTCTGTGGCATTAAGTACATTCACATTGTTGTGCAGCCGTCATCACTATCCATCTGTAGAACTTTTTCATCATCCCAGACTAAAACTCAGTACCCACTGAACACTACCTCCCCTTTCTCCCCAAGGACTGTCGTTTTTAAAGGAGATAGATACCTTTTAATAAGCTTAGTTTTCTTTCATGAATGAGCACATAATTATTTCAGGGATATGAAGAAAAGGGATATTTGTTAATATAATGGCAAGTGCAGAACCTACTGACAAAGGTATATAATTTGTAAAAATAGCTGAGTGGGCAGAATTCTGATTTCAGTTGCCCTAGGCACTTCAGTGCACTTCTGATGATGATTTTCCTTGGGCTTGTAGTTATACTGATAGAAATCACATCCATGCATAAAGAGTGAGCTTAATTATGCATAACTACATATGATGATGAGGTTTTACGTTTTTTTACATATGCTTTCTTATTTACAAAAGAGGAGACACTAATTCTAACTCATCTCCAAAAAGTCATGTGTGTCACCCTCAGAGCATGAGAGTTTTACTGTATGTCATCCTTTTTTGCAAGAAGACACTATATCTTGCCCCACCCCGAATCCCGTTCTGGGAGCTGTTTTCGTTATATGGGCCTCCACAGTCCCCTCTGATCCTTGTTGTGACTGAGGACAGGGAGGTATACAAAGGCTGAGTTAGGGTTTAGGGTGGTGGAGCAAACTCACTATTGCAAATGACACTTCTTTACATCCTCAACTGATTTGTACAGAGCCTCCTCATTTAAGCTCAACATAGTAAAAATTAAAAGCAGCCGGAATTGTTTGCTTGCTAATGTATGCCCCAGGCATTGTGCTAAATGCTTCACTTGTATGATTCCGTTTGATCCTCACAATCCTAGGAGATGGGAATCAAATTTCCATATTACTGATGGGAATACTAAGGAACAGGAAGATACGTAACTTGCCAAAAGCACACAGTTTATAAGTCACCAACTGAGGGCTCAGACCCAGGCAGTCTAGAGGCCTTGCTCCTGGCTACTCGGTTAACACGCGCTCCTGGTCCAGATCAGGTTTGACAGACAGCAAGGTTTCCTTGTAAGAGCGTCAGGGTTCACACACACACACACACACACACACACACACACACACACACACACGAACGACCCTGTGTGGTGAGGTGACCGGGGAGTCCGAGGGAAGGTTAGACACTGAGTTTGGAGGTAAATGGTCTCTAGCAAGGGAGGGAAATGGGAAAGGCATGGTTATCTCCTTCTTCCCTGTTTGTTACTTGGTTGGTGAGAGGAGGTGGGGAAGTGTCTATGCTGATTCCAGAGGAGTCAGGTCATTCTCTGTGCTTCTCTCTGGTTTTCTGCCCCTTTGCCCCAGGTCTCCAAATTGCTGTCTCCTCCTCAGAACTGCTCTCTCTTGAGAGAGCCACTTCTCCAGAATGTAACCCTCAAGTTCTCTCCCACCTCCCAGGCCTCCTGAGCAGCCTTCTTCCCTGAGTGGGTCGTTAGGACAGGTCTGGGCTTAAATGACCGGCTCTAAGGTGGGCATGACTCCCCTCCTCACAGTTCCCCAGTTCTCCCAGGAACACAGCCCCGTCTGCATTCCTGAAGGAAGTTTTAATGCAAATGACTCCCCCAGTGAGGGGACATTTCTGGACAAGGAGATATTGATGGATCCTGCCAGAAATTGAGGAGGCGTAGTGCCTGTGTCCCGGCACCGGGAGTGGGCCAGGGTGACCTAGGAGCCTCGGGACCTCAGCGGAGATCCCGGCCCACTCGACCTCTGGTCCCCGCCACCCTCTAGTGGGGCCAGAAACACTCCCCTGAACCCTGCTCACGGTTTCTGCTCTCAGGCACAGTCGTCCACACACAACTTAAAATGAGGAGAGGTAACATTTCCTGGGAAGATTCCTAACTCCAAATAACATGTTTGCAGAGGTCTCATAATTTTTTAAGTTAAAGTCATATTTCAGGAATAAGCACTTTATATCTATAGGTGGCATCTCTGTGAATAATTTTGTGGATCTTGAGGTCTATAACTGCCCCCCAAATCAAGAGGTGGCCTGCCGTGCCAAACTATGCTGAGGTCTCAGTGTACTTTTGGTCATTAAACTTCCCTGCTACCTCCTATAGAGGGTAGCAATGTTTCCTACATTTCACCTGAATAATTGCACTTCAACTTACGTGGAAAATGTTTTCTGATGAGTTTCAATGTGGTAACATGATAGTCAGCATGTCATTGTAAGATAGCTCCATTTAACAGTAGTGCTGTTTGTGGTTGAGTCCTAGGAAGCGTTTGTCTAGTTATCTATCTATATATATAAAAGCCTAAGTGACCGTTATGACCGGTTGACCGGTCGTTATGATGTGCATTGACCACCAGGGGGCAGACGCTCAACGCAGGAGCTGCCCTCTGGTGGTCAGTGTGCTCCCACAGCCAACCTCCCATGACTGGCCAACCTCTTGTGGTCCCTTCCCCCAGCCGGCCAACCTCCCATAGTCCCTGCCCCCCAGCCAGCTGGCCCCGATTGGGACTGGGCGAGATGGCCCCCATCAGCCCCAATCACTGGCCAGGCCGAGGGACCCTATTCATGCACGAATTCGTGCACTGGGCCTCTAGTGTCATATAAATAAAAAGAGTGAAGACTACATTTAGGATGGGGACCTGCTAGTTACCAACCAAGGGGCTAGAGGTATTCTTTCACTCCCCTCCATACTCTTGTCTTCTTTTCTGCCCCCTTCACATCATGATGACAGTGTGGAATACCGTCCTTAGCCTATTCTGAACACACTGCCCTATTTGGTCAAGTTACCCCCAAGCTACCGCCTGGGTCACATCATGACAAGAAAAAGAGGTGTTTTCCAATGACATTAATCCAAGAGCAACCAGAAATGGCTTATTTTCATTTTCTATCCTTTATTTCATTTTAATTACAGCCGCTTGGAGCCAGTGATTATTTGGAACTATCAAAGAATTTTGATACAGTATTTTTGCGAAACATTCCCCAATTTACACTGTCAAAAAGGGGTCAAGCTCGAAGATTCATAACTCTTATTGATACCCTCTATGATTTCAAGGTAAGGATGAAATGTGCATTTTCTCAAAACTGAACCTTTTGGACTGTGGAGCTACTTTAGCTAGGCTGGAATCCTGGCCTACCACTTAGTTTACTTCAGTGTGCCTCAGTTTCCTCATCTGTAAATTGGGACAATAATATGTTTTCCTCCAGAGAATTATGAGGACAAAATAAGCTAATCCGTGTAAAGCATTTAAAAAAAATGTTTGGCACAAGCTGAGTGCCGTGTAAATATTAGTAGTAATAGCACTAGGGGTAGTGGTTGTATAATAAAACTCACATCATAAGACTCTCTGCTATATTAATGATTCCATCACTCAACTAGACACATCCTGTGCTCTATCTATGACCATGTACAACACAGTTCCTTGCCTAGACTCAGTGTGCAATAAATATTTGAATGAACACATGAATGGATATCTAAAGAAGCTCCTCAGTATTGGCTCTCTGTCTCCCTATGACCCAGAAACCTAGTAATAGTATTGCACTATCTTATTGTTGTTGTTTTTTCAGCCAGGTGTTTTAGCATGCATTACCGAGCCATTGTCCATTCATCAGAGGTGGTGCAGCCTCCTGGTTAAGGAGTGGGCCCTGGGGTCAGGCTGTCTACCTTGAGACCAGCTTAACCTCCTGAGATACAGTTGCCTTCAGTGGAAAAACTCAGGAACCATGGTACTCATCGCACATGGCTGTTGTGAGGATTAAGTGAGCATATAAAGCACTTAGAGCATTATGGGGGCTGTGTAAGCTCTTAGGGTGAGCCACTATTAATAGTCTATACCTGCCACTGTATTTTTTCAGTAAAAGCACAATTTCAAATTAGAGTTAATGAAATACTATTTTACTGTTAGATACAACTTTGCTCCCTATTTCTTATACAGAAACAGTGATTTTAACATTGAAAGGACTTTAGTGGGAGGAGAAAAGGCCAGAATCTTCTGGGAGGGAGACTTTAACGTTTCACGTATTCATTCTTCCACAACCTCCATCATGCCGAGCACAGTGCTGAGCACTGGAAGTTCCGTGACAAGCAAAGCCAGGTGTGGTGCCTGCCCTCACGGAGGTCACATCTTAGTGTCAGAGATGCAGTAATCAAATGTCCCCAGAACTAGTGTGAGTCACCGCTGTGGGATGGTCTCTTGGAAACGTGGTGCCATGAGAGTCTAGGGGGCGAGTAGACTGATCTTCATGGGGGGCGGGGTGGACACGGAAGTCCGGCAGAGGACCACCTGCCTCAGAATCACCTGGCTACCTAAGATCTGGATTCCAGAGCCCACCCCTTCTGGAAAAGGATGGGGCCTGGAACCTGCATGTTCACGAACTCCTCCAGTGCTTCTTAAAATGCTGAGAAGAGATGGCTGAACTCCAGGGCAGGTGACAAGGGCCTCTGGGGGGAGAGGGGGGGGGGGTTTGCAGCAAAAGCCCTACCATGGGCCTGAGCATGAAGGACAGCCCGCATGGCTCTGTGCAGTGCTGCGGAGCCCACCTCAAGCGGCTGCCCACTCCCCTGGGGCCAGCGTGCATGTGATCGGGGAGCCAGGAGAGGCCTGAAGCTGAGGACTCCAGAGCTAGGGGATCAAGTTCCAACAATCGTTAGTGGTCTCCTGGTCACTCCTCAGTGCTCTGCAAGGATCGCAGGGGCCGGAGTGAAGGGACTGAGCCTGGAGGCAGCTCTCAGCTCTTCCAGGGCCAGTGCCCCAACAAGGGGCGATGGAGGGGCCTGAGGGGGTGGTTCTCAGAGCATAGAATTGATAAGCTCTTTAAATACTATACACTGCAGCTAGGAAGACCTTAAAGAAAGCTTAGCCGTGGCCAGTTTGGCTCAGTGGATAGAGCATCGGCCCTCGGACTGAAAGGTCCAGGGTTCGATTCCGGTCAAGGCCACATACCTCCATTGCAGGCTCAATCCCTGGCCCTGGTCAGGGTGAGTGCGGGATGCAACCAATCAATGTGCCTCTCTCACATTGATGTTTCAAAAAAAAAGAAAAAGAATGAAGAAAGTTTATGGTCCCCACCTCCTAACTCTCCCTCTCCCCCACTGTTTCATCTCTTAATTAGAGAAAAAAAGATTTATCTGGCAATATGATGGACTCTCCTAACATTTACATCAACTAAATCACACATTTAAAGCCATCAAAATGATCTTACTCCAGAAATTGGGAGCATTAAACAGACATTATTCTAGACTGTATTCATGGGAATTTATGAAATAAGGGTATTCCCAGCTAAATAATGAAAAAGGTGTCCTTTGTGATTAAAATAATTTATAAAAGGAGGTGGAAAGCCATTTGGATACGGAAAAACTAGCCCCACATGTCAATACATTATTTTAAAATATATATTTTATTGATTTTTTACAGAGAGGAAGGGAGAGGGATAGAGAGTGGGAAACATCGATGAGAGAGAAACATCCATCAGCTGCCTCCTGCACGCCCCCTACTGGGGATCTCACAACCTGGGCATGTGCCCTTGACCGGAATCGAACCTGGGACCCTGCAGTCCGCAGGCCGACGCTCTATCCACTGAGCTATACCAGCCGGGCTCAATACATTATTTTAAAGTATTGCCATAGTTATTTAAATAACTAGAGGCCCAGTGCACGGGTGGGGTCTGGCTGGCCTGACCCCAGTCTGGGTGGATCAGGGCCGGTACTGTTGAGAGGAGGAGATTGCGGGAGGTTGGCCTGCGGCCTACCCCAATCGGGCCGATCAGGGCCCGGTCGGCTGGGGGGAGGGGCCAAGGGTGAGTGGCCAGCAGGCCCCACCCCCAATTGGGGGGGGGCCAGTTGGTGGGCCGGCCGGCCCCGCCCCAGAATGGGGGGGGGGGTGCCGATCAGGGGTCAGTGACCAGGGGAGGGGCCATGGGAGGTTGGCCGGCCAGCACCACCCCCAGTTGGTGTGTGTGTGGGGGCGATTGGGGGCAGAGCTGGCTGGGGGGAGGGGCCGCAGGCTGATGGGGTGATGGGGACTCATCAGGGGCAGGGCCGGCCAGGGGGAGGGGCTGTAGGAGGTTGGACGGCTGCCCCCCCCCCCCAACATTGGGCCAGGTCACTGGCTGCAGTGGGCGTCACAGCGACCCATTGTTCCAGTTGTTACGGCATTCTGGTCACTGGCTTTTTGTATAGATGATTTTCAAAGGATTGCTGTGAATCCTGAGAACAAATTCAGGACTTTAAACACCAAGGAGAGTATGTTTTGTATTTAACTTAGTGGATGCAATATTTGTAGAGATATAAAAACTCTTTCCAACATGATTCTCACCTATGTAACCAAGAAATCACTCAAACTCTTATTTAACCAAGAAATCTTATCTAATAAAAGAGTAATATGCAAATTGACTGTCACTCCAACACACAAGGTGGCCACCCCTATGTGGTCAAAGATGGCTGCCCCCATATGGTCACAAGATGGCCACCACAAGATGGTCTGCAGGGGCGGGCAGTTGGGGGTGATCAGGCCTGGAAGGGAGGGCAGTTGGGTGGGACCAGGCCTGCAAGAGAGGGCAGTTGGGGGTGACCAGGCCTACAAGGGAGGGCAGCTGGGGGCAATCAGGCCTGCAGGAGAGGGCAGTTAGGTGTGACCGGGACAGCAGAGGAGGGCAGTTGGGGGGGACCAGGTCTGCAGGGGAGGACAGTTGGGGGCAACCAGGCTGGCAGGGGAGGGTAGTTAGGGGTGACTGGGCCTGCAGGGGAGGGCTGTTGGGGGCAACCAGGCCTACAGGGGAGAGCAGTTGGAGGGGACCAGGCCTACAGGGGAGGGAAGTTGGGGGGGACCAGGCCTGTAGGGAAGGGCAGTTGGGGGCGACCAGGCCTGCAGGGGAGGACAGGTAGGGGCAACCAGGCTGGCAGGGGAGGGCAGTTAGGGGCCATCAGGCCAGCAGGGGAGCAGTTAGGTGTCGATCAGCCTGGCAGGGGAGTGGTTAGGGGGTGGTCAGGCTGGCAGGCAGAAGCGGTTAGGGGCAATCAGGCAGGCAGGCAGGCGAACGGTTGGGAGCCAGCAGTCCTGGATTGTGAGAGGGATGTCCGACTGCCCGCATCCCTCGAGGAATCCCAGATTGGAGAGGGTGCAGGCTGGGCTGAGGGACACACATGTTCCCTCCCCCGTGCATGAATTTTGTGCACTGGGCCTCTAGTATTCATGTAAAACTTAGTCTTTTGGAAGAATGTCTTGGCAGGATGTCGATATAAAATGTAGGTTCTGGAAACTCATGGTATAATTAGAGGAGCATTGTGTTGAACTCAGCAATCACCCATCCAGCACAGTGGTGACCTCTGTACAGTGTGTCTGGGGCGTGTCTCCGATGCACACAGAGACAGGCTCCACAGCCAGGTATACACGTCACCCTCATGTGTAATGGGAAGACCCTTGGGCTCAGAACTGGAAGGTCTGGCCTGGCATCACAAGCTAAGGCCTCTCCAGGCCTGAAGTTACCCAATAAAACCTTTGCTCCCTTTTCACAGGTTGGTATAAGCTGTGTGGAAATATTTTGACAAGTACTGTGCAGTTTAGAAATAACACTTTAGATAGATACAAACTATTAGGAAAAGTATGGGCATTTTAAAAGCAAAATCTAAGCTCTGTGTTATGTTATGACAATTTTATTTTCTGATTTGTTCTTGCCTTCAACTCGTGAAGTGTGAGGAGTAACACCATCTACTCGTTTCCCTCTCTTTCAGGTGCGCCTAATTTGCTCTGCATCAACTCCTTTATCAAGCTTATTTCTGCATCAGCCTCATGACAGTGAGTTGGAGCAAAACAGAATAATGATGGATGATTTGGGGCTGAGCCAGGTAGTTGATATTAACATAATCTCGTTTTATTATAAAACAGCTTATTGTTTTTGGTTTGATACATGGCTACATTTTGCAAATGGAATGTCGTATATATTTAACTGTTGATTTGCTGCTTCTTGAGCTGGTATAGCAGAGTTCCTCCCAATATCACTAAATGTAGAGAATTACAGTCTTAGAGTGGAAGAAATCTTAGTGATTGTATTTGCTTATGACAAAAACAGTACAGATTGGTGGACTAATGGGCAGGTGGTCATACCTCTGACTAAGGACAGCCCAGAGCTGGATGCCTGGCCACCTGCTGCCTTTTCTGGACATTCCCGTTCATGTCTGCTGGGTTTGTAGAGTGCATAATATCGTATCCAGGCATGTGGGCTGGCTATTTCAGGACCGTGGAGTGCTTAGCCAGGCCCTTGGCTTGCAAAGAAATCCATGATTCTTCTCCCAACCTCCATTCCCTAAACATGTGTGGAGTACCTGTGGGTGCCAGGCTATGGGGGCACCCTGTGGGGAACCAGCCAATGCCAGCCTACTTCTCCTGGTGCTTGTGGGGTTTGGTGATTCACCCAAGGCCACCCAGAAGTGACTGCATTTCCTTCTTCTGTATCAACATAAATAAGTGTGTCAGGTTATATTTCTCAACTGTAGACAATTGAAGTATTAGTCAATGCTGACACAATCCACAAATTAACTCAAAATGGATTAAAGACTTGGAATATAAGACTTAAAATAATAAGATACATAGGAGAAAACATAGGCACTAAACTTAGGGACCTTGGTCTGAGAGGGGTTTTTGTGAACTTGACCCCAAAGGCAAGTCAAGTAAAAGAAAAAATGGACTACATCAAACTAAAAAGCTTCTGCACAGCAGAAGAAGCCATCAAGGAAACAAAAAGGCCACCAACCCTCGGGAGAAGATAGTTGTAAATGATACCTCCAATAAGGGTATAATATCCAAAATGTATAAAGAACTGTACAACTTAAATAAAACAATTTGATTAAAAAATGGGCAGAGGACCTGAATAGATAGTTTTCCAAGGAAGACACACAAATGGCCAACAGATAGATGAAAAGATGTTCAACCTCACTACTTACAGTGGAGATGCAAACCACACCTGTGGGAATGGCTATTATCAAAGAAATAAGTGTTGCGTTTCCCAGCAACTCAAGCCCAGAAGCAGCTCGGGCCTTCCCAAAGTAAGTCCCAGCCCAGCCTCCAGGCCCCATGGGAACGCTCAGTCATCCAGTTTGGAAGAGACTCCAAGGTTCGTCCTCAGGGCCTCCCCTCGCGAGGGCAGCCCCGTCTATCAAGCTTTGGAGGAGAGCACCAGCCTTTTTCTAATTTGCCAGAACGACTGTCTTTTTTGCTGTTACTTACTTCTGGATGCAGTTTTGGTGGAAGAATTCCTTCTCTATCTGGAATGTCCTTCCTTTATAATTTGCAGAGAACTTTGAGCAAAAATTTTCACATTTGTATTTTGGGGTGTCCTTTTAGCTTTCATTATTATTATTTTTTCCCTGGTAATTTGTTCTGTTTATTGATTATTGGGTTAAATTAGTTGTTTCTCTAGTCTAATTTAAGAGATTGTCCATGAAAAAATTTATAGAACATTTTATAATCCAAACACATAAACCTGGAAGGTTTTTTTTTAAAACCTGCACTTAGTTCTGTAAGTTCTCACTGGAAGTGGTTTTAATTGGTGGTGGGTTATTGTTTTGTTTTGTTTTGTTTCGTCACCAGGACTCAGCAGGTCTCTCCATGTTTACCGGAGAAGAGGAAATCTTTGCATTTCAGCGCACAATTTCCCGACTCACAGAAATGCAGACTGAACAGTACTGGAATGAAGGGGACAGAAGCGGGCTGTAACTGTCACTTCCACCTGAATGAAACGCTGGACAGATGATTCCCACAGGGAGAGCTCTTTGTTATGGGACTTGAAGAAATCGTTTTCTCATCATTAATTATGCACTTGGTCCTGCGGACCACTTGTATCTAACATTGCTATCAAAGATGTAGTGGATTAGTAAGTTAAAGCCATTTCTGTAAGTCTACTTTGTGCCTATTTATTTGGCCTTACTTCTGCACCACAAAAATAAAGCCAGCACTGCTGAAGATTAAGGTTGGACCAGACATCTGGCTCCATATGAAGCCACCTGAGTGAACCTCGAGTACACACAATGCAGTAAAGGCAGGGTGTCTAGACATGTCTGAGCTTTGGCTATGTGGCAGCCACACAATAGAAACACATCTTGTATGAGAGGAGGAAAAACCCTACATTTCAACTGAAAGCAAAGAAAGCATTCTGATCTTACTATAAACTAAAGGGAATATGGGCTTCTATATGTGATTGGGGGGGGGGGGGGGTGGGCGCGGGGCACCTAGGAATTGTACTAAATCTCCCAGGTCTTCAGGTTTTCACAGCAGAGAATCTATTTTTTACCCTGAGGTCAAGCTTGACAGGCAGGATGTGACCTGCCATGGACACAGAGTTGTCTGAAAAGATTGAAGATTATGACTCCATGGGATAAGGTGCAAGGGTGTCAAATTCTAACCAACAGGCAGGTTCCCCAAACTCTGTAAGAGGACAGATACCAGGAATAGGGACCTGTGAGAGTGTCCAGAGGGGCCGAGTCCTGGACACGCCAAGCAGCAGAGTGGTCTCCTGCCCATCTGAGGCCAGCTGGACCCCAATGGACAGCGGCTCCTCCCATTGCTCATGCGCACTGGCTCTGGTTGCAGAACGCCACTCCCCACCCTTGCCTCTGCTTCTACTGCGAGAGGGACCTGATGGAAAATAGGAAAGAACACTTGACGAATCTACTTAAATAAAACCCGATTTATTCTGCATCAAGGTCACTCTGATTCATTCCAGTACAATCTGACTTTGCTAACTGTTGTTACAGAAGGACTCTTGGTTGAGGCTGTTACAAAAGTCTAAATTCCCCTTAAAAGAAAAAAGAGAAGCGAGAAAAAAAAAAAAAAAAGAGAAATCCGCCCTGGCCGGTGTGGCTCAGTGGATAGAGCGTCGGCCTGCGGACTGAAGGGTCCCGGGTTCGATTCCCGGTCAAGGGCATGTACCTCAGTGGCGGGCACATCCCCAGTGGGGGGCATGCAGGAGGCAGCCGATGGATGTTTCTCTCTCATCGATGTTTCTGACTCTCTCTCCCTCTCCCTTCCTCTCAGTAAAAAAAATCAATAAAATATATATATATAAAGAGAAATCCACAGTCTTGTGGAAATCAAGTAGTTTTTGGAGGTAGGTAGAGGTGAGTCAGTTCGAATAAGTGAGTGCAATCATTAACATAAGTAAGCTCTTTGAACCTACTTAATTTATAAGTTACTAATCTATCCACATTAGTCTGTTTTGAACATTAACCCAAGCCAAGCCGATAGATAGAGAGGGTACCCAAGTATAGAGAAAAGTTTAAGTCAAGGCTTCTGAAACTTAACTGTGGCTAAAAATATTTTTATTGACTTGAAACAGTGAGTTCAAAAAGAGGTTAAATAGATTAGGAGGGAGAAAGGAAGGTAAATAATTGCCAAATTTATTGTTAGACATTTCATGATCTCAGAGAAAAAATTAATCCTGAGGAGTTAATATATTCATTGCTGTTTATATATACAGAGACTGAAGCTTGACCTGAGATTTCGTTTACAAAACTTCTATTATGTCTTATACCACATGACCTCTATAAAAAAAGGAGACATTTTTAAAAAATATATTTTTTATTGATTTTTTTTACAGAGAGAAAGGGAGAGGGATAGAGAGTTAGAAACATCGATGAGAGAGAAACGTCGATCAGCTGCCTCCTGCACACTCCCTACTGGGTATGTGCCCGCAACCAAGGTACATGCCCTTGACCGGGATCAAACCTGGGACCCTTGAGTCCACAGGCCAACGCTCTATCCACTGAGCCAAACCGGTTAGGGCAAGGAGACATTTTTAATATTGATTTTTTTAACTTAGTAAAGGTGAGTTTGCAATAGAACTATTGCTTTTAACTCAATAAATACAAAATGTTTAACGTTCTTCTTTCAGTCTTAGCATTTGGCTTTTCATATTTCTGTGGCAATTGTGCTGTACCTTCATAAAAAGACAGTGATGGACACAGACAAATGGATAGCTGATTGATGGAAACAGGGGGTTGGGGTTCTGGGCCCTGACATTTGGGTTCCTGATTGATTGTGGGAACCTGTCTCTGGCAGCAAGGGTATAAGTGATCTTGTAAATGACCTTTATCAGATCCACTAACCTCACAAGACACCCCTTGTTGGTATAGAAGAGGATTTTCTTTGGAGATGAGTATACAGCTTTTTCTTAAGGCAGAATTAAGATTCACTTCTCCCGTTGGCATAGCAGTTCATTTTCCTGGAATAGAAAATTAAAAATAATAAAATCTGTCCGCTTGTTGAGTGATGGCTCATTCTGTATAGCTTTGCACTAGGAACCTCACATATGTTACCTCAGCGGGTCACTCAGCCCAGTCAGCCGTGCCTGCTGACCTGTTGTCTCTGACGGCATGGAACTCCAGGAGGACGTCTGTCCTTCTTTCTTGCTTGCGTAGGAAGCCAGCCGGAGGCTGTCCTAGAAGTTTCCTCCCTCGGGGCTGTCCTTCTAGGTCCCCACGGGTGACTGCTGCTGGTCCCCTGATGTGCCTACTCTTCTCACTGAGCACACGGCAAGGGCTCGGGGCCTGGTTCTGCCAATTTTTACTTGTGACCTTGAACTAGTGCTCCGAGGCTCCTTTTTCTCATCTATAAATGAGAACAATACCCATTTCATAGAGTTGTTCTGAGGATAGTTGGTGAAAAGCACTTTGCAAATGGTGAAAGATAAATGAACAGTTGTTATTGATACTAGTGATTATGATCATAAAGTAACAGCCAAGACTCACTCTGCTTTGCGTTAGAGCCCCTGAGGAACCCAAAAGGGTAGAGGACGCATCCCACCCCAATACGGCTCCTCGCAGAAGGGAGCATTCACATTAGGTGGCTGGACACCAAGGGGGCCGGATTCTGGCTTAAGGAGATGCTGTGAAGACTGTGAAATTCAAATCCATTCTTTCAGGATGATAGGGAAAATGGGTTGTTCCTGTTTGGTGAGCATCAAAGATTTTGCAGAAAGAGGGCCCCATCTTGTGGTCAGTGGGACAAACTGACAGAAAAAAAGTCCAGGAACCACACAGGGTTCTCAAAGCTGCACCAATTCCCAGGCCTCGCTCCCACCCCAGTCCAGTCAGATGCAACTGGTCAGATGTGGCGCCCCAGGATCAGTACTTGCTAATGCTGCATGGGATTCTAATGTTGATAACCACCGACTAGGAGGTCTTGGTCATGACCACACAGCCAGTAAGTACATAGGCTTGGGCCTAGCTGGGTATCCTGACTCCACACCAGAGCACTTCCCTGGGAGCAGAGGCTGCTGCTCAGGGTCTGGGCCCAGGCACACTATGGCATCCGCTGACCTGCCTGCTGCCTCCCAGTGCCTGGTCCTCTCCTTCCTTCCTCTGCTTCTCCTCCTTCCTTGGGCTCTCCTGCGTGTCTTCTCCACACACCCCCTCCCCCCCCAACCCTCCACCCCCCACCACGGACAGCAGAATAGCTAAACCAGCAGCGATTTTTTTTTTTAATCTTCACCTGAGGGTATTTTTTCCATTGATTTTTAGAGAGAGTGGAAGAGAGAGGGAGAAACACCGATGTGAGAGAAACACATTGATTGCCTCCCGCATGCCCCCCACCAGGGCCGGGAGCCTGCAACTGAGGTACATGCCCTTGACCGGAATCAAACCCGGGACCCTTCAGTACACACGCCGGCGCTCTAGCCACTGAGCCAAACCGGCTAGGGCACGATTTCTTCTGTACAAAGCACTTGCTCCTACCCTATCGTTTCATCCAAGGCAATTCCGAGGGAGGTGTGATCATCCCCGCTTCCCACGAGGAAATGAAGACCCGAGGTAACTCAGCTGGGAACCACATCTAGACCAGAACCTGTGCTCTGTGGCCTTCTGCTGCTCGGAAGCTTTCAGCATGTTGCCCCTCAGCCACACCCTCCTCTGACTTCCGTGGATTAATACTTGGTTCTCCCGCTGCCTCTCATCTCTTCCTTCTCTGAATGCTTTTGGCTCCTTTCTCTTTTTCTCACCCCCTAAGTTCTTTCTTGGAGAACTTGGGCTCATTAAAAATGGTAATTATAAAAACAACATCAAGTTTTATACAAAGTCTTTTCACACATATCACCTTTACATTCTTTCCTTGATTTCCACAGTGACAAATACCACCTAATGCCAACAATAACTGTATTCCCATCCCTGGCCTCCCTCCCATCCCCCCGCAATCTCCTGTACTCCCAACTGCCTAGTGGATCTCTCTTCTTGACTGTTCTCAGTGTGTCTAAAATGGTACTGATCTCAAACCTGTCTTCCATGCCCATAATATCTTCTTGCAGTGATATTGCCCCAAGCACCCATGCAGCTCCAATACTCTGACTTGACAAGGGCCAGTGACAGGGGCCAGAAGAGAAAGGCTAGGTAGGCATTAGAGTCATGTTGATGCGTGATTGAGAAAGGGTTCAAGTAAGTGTCAGTGCCCACCAAGAACAGGACTGGGTGGATGGCTAATTGTTGGAATGAATGGCAAGTCCAACAATCTGAAGGGAGGAGCCATTTGAGCAAACATGATCCCAGCACTCGGGCCTGTCCCGCGTGTTCCTGCAGTACCTGAATCTCTGGGCTCTCCCAGGCCTCATCCACCTGGGGCTGAAGGTAGACTCTGGAGTCTTACAGAATGAGGCTGGCTTTGGAAGTGCCATAGCTAGTAGTTGATAGTTCTCACTCTTCTCGTTCATGCTTTGATTTATTGAGTAAACATTGTTTAAGTGTTTCTTATGGAATATAATGGCATAAAAGCTTTAAAAATTGTGGTTAATTTTCCAGGAGCATCTCGTTTTGGGTTATATCCTTCTTGAAGGAAAGCTCACCAATTTTGGTCCATCTAAAACCTAGGATCTCCAAAGCTGACATAAGAGTGAGACTCTCCTGACTGGAGGCACCAACCTTGTCTGGAAAATTTGGTCTTCGCCTGCCCCAAATGTCACCTTCTCCATAGTCTGGCTCAAGCAAGAGTGAGCCATACTTGTTGAGTTTCCCCAATCTTAGCTAAGCCGAAGACTTCATGTTTGAAGATACAGATAATAAACTCAGAAAATACTTGGAATCTAGATAATCTGGCTAAAACATTGAATTTTATCACCGTCAGCATGTATCTCCCCTTTGTTTCAGTCCCACCTCCATATCCACCTGCTCTGTCCCCTCCCACAAAGGGGTACACAAAGCTAGCTCCAGGGTTTCTCTGGAAGAGCAAGGTCCAAAAGCACCCCCTTCTCCAACTGGGGTGGACATGATCAGAGCTGGCTCACATCTGGTTCTCTCCTTCCAGGCTTACAGGCCAAGGAGCTTAACTGCCAAGGAGCCGATTACACTTCTGGCTCCTTGGCAGTTAAGCAAGGTCATGTGACTAGTTCTGAGCAATCGGTTGTGAGCAGAAGTGATGTGACACGTGTCACTTCCAAGGTGAAGCGCTTACTAGCTGGTTTGAGACCTAGAGCTCTCTTTTCTTGCCATGGAAAACCTAGAAATACCACCGGAGGTGAAAGTAGCCTGGAATGCTGAGCCACCACATGGGAACCCCTGGGGAAAGACGCTTGAGCAGGAAATAAAATTACATTCTGATAAGCTGCAGAGATTTTTAGGATGCTTGTTATTGCAGCATAACCTAGCCCAGTGGTCAGCAAACTCATTAGTCAACAGAGCCAAATATCAAGAGTACAACAATTGAAATTTCTTTTGAGAGCCAAATTTTTAAAACTTAAACTTCTAATGCCACTTCTTCAAAATAGACTCATCCAGGCCGTGGTATTTTGTGGAAGAGCCACACTCAAGGGGCCAAAGAGACGCATGTGGCTCGAAAGCCGCAGTTTGCCAACCACGGACCTAGCCTATCTTGACTATGTACTAGCCAACCCCCAGACCAGTGTTTTTCATTTCTGTTTCTTGTCTGAGGACCTGGCTCTTCCATGAAAATTACTAAGAATGGCTTCTCTCTTCAGCTTTATCTCCAGATCCACGTGGTGGTGTGTCCTTGGGAGGGCTGAGAAATATCGGCACATCTCTACATCCTCCCAAATCCCAACACTCATCCATATGCTGTGACTGTTCTCATCAGCCCCGCTGTAGTACTTAACTTCAAATATACATTCTTACTTCATCTTCGTGGCCTTGGTCACTGCAAAAACATTAGGTGGGCAGGATTAATTTTATCCTGTGACTTTAAACCCATCCTTGCTCGCACTCAGGTGGCCAAGAAAGCTGCTTCGAATTATGTCATGCTTGGAGTCCAGCCACCATTTGTTTAAAATGTTAAGTAGCTACAAGCTATGAAAACCATCTGCTCAAGTATAAAGTTTGCACCCAGAGAAAACCATTTTCAGAGATGAAGTCAGTCGAACTAAAGAAGAAAAGACAGCATAAAACAAAGCCGCACAGGAGCCCGTGCTGTTCTGACACAAGGAATCCAGTCACCCCACTCAGCCAGCGGGGCGGGTCCAGAGGCCACCGAGGGCCAGGCGGGCAGGCACAGAGCCTGGTTAGGAGCCAGGAGTGTGTCTGAGACACTGCACTACCAGCAGCCATACATAACCTCGGGTAAGTCACTTAACATTACTCTGTGGGCCTCATCTATGAAGTTTTCCTAGGAAGCTCTGACATTTTACCATTTGATGAACGGGTGTACAGATATAAGTGGCCAATAAGCACATGTACATGCTAGTATTATAACTAATTAGTGACATGCAAATAAAGAACCACGTGAGATATAACTTCACACCACTAAGATGACTAGAATCAAAGAGACAGATAGCAACAATTGTTGGTGTGGAAAATTGGAACCCTCATCCATCGCTGGTGAAAGTGAAAATGGTGCAACTTTGGAAAGAGTTGGGCAGTTCTACAAAATATTAAAGTCACCGTATAACCCAGCAATTCCACTCCTAGATATATACCTGAGAGAAATGGATATACATGTCCCCACAAAAACTTGTGTGTAAATTTTCATAGATAGCATTATTCATATTAACCAAAAAGTGGAAACATCCCAAATATCCACCAACTGATGAATGGATGCACATAGTGTGGTATATCCATCCAGTGGGTTACTATTCAGCACTTTAAAAATGAAGTACTTAGACATGTCATAACATGGGTGAACCTTGAGCACATGTTGCTAAATGAAAGAAGCCTGTCACAAAGATGTATGATTCCACAGACGTGAAAAGTCTACAACAGGCAAACCCATAGAGACAGGAAGTAGGACTTATGGGTGGTGGCAGGAATGAGGAATAATTGCTGGTGGGCACAGGGTTTTTTCTAAAGGTAATTTCAGGGCCTCTGAAATTCAATTGTGGTTATGATTGCACAACTCTGTGAATAGACTAAAAACAAATAAATGGAACAGTTTGTATGGTTGAATTTTATAGTATCCTATATAATAAAAGAGAAACATGTAAATTGACTGTACTTCTGCTACGCTCACCAGCCAATCAGGAGTGAGTATGAAAGTTAACCTGACAAAGATGGCGGGTTAATTTGCATACACAGGCTCTGGGCGGAGAGCAGAGCGGGAGAGCTGGCGGTTTGGAGGACTTGGCAGAGCGGGAGGCCGTGGGAGGGAGACAGAGCAGGAAGGGAAAACCCAGAGCATGGGAGCACAAGGAATTCTGGGAGTAGTAGTTCTGGTGGCAGCCCCAGGACCAGCAGCAGAATCCCAGAGTGCAGGGAGCACCAGGAATGCTGGGAATCGTAGTTCTGGTGGCAGATGGATCTCCTAGAGTGAGCCTGGAGCAAGTTACAGTTGCGGTGGGGGATGGAGGGAAAGCAAAGGTGAGAGACATAAGTAAAATCAGAGTGTCTAGGAAAAATGAAAGGGAAGATATCCTAAAACTTCCAGGAAATCTCTACCAATGAAGCAAACTAAAAAAAATGCCTCTATTATTCTGTGAGCAACAAACCGAACTGGGTTGGGGAATCAGACAATTCGCTCATATGATTGCAGACAGACAGAAACTCCCAGATTGGAGAGGGCTCCCCTGAGGGATCCCAGATTGGAGAGGGTGCAGGTCGGGCTGAGGGACCCACCCCCCCACTCCCCCATGCATGAATCTTCGTGCACCGGGCCCCTAGTATGAAATATATCTCAATAAAACTGTTGAATACATGTCTTACCAGGATCTAGGTACAGGAGGTAAATAAGACAAGCCCCCTCGCCATGATGGGCTCCTGATCTTTAGGGCCAACACATGGACAGCATTACAGTAAGTGCCAACAGGGCAGCTTGCCCACGTGTCCCGGGAACACCAGGTGCTCTCAAGTCAGCGGGACGCTGAGCAGAAGGCAGAGAGAACAGAACGCAGGCAGTGTGTGCTGGGAGAGGTGCAGGACGGCAGACCGGGCTCCCTCCCGCCGAGGTGAACTGAGCACAGAGAGCGCACCAGTGCAGGGCGGAGTGTGGGAAATGCCGGGAGGATTACTAAGTGCTCTGGGGATTCAGAAGAGGGAAATATAATGACTTAAATGTTATTCTTCTGAATGTTCGGAGAGAAATGGGGAATCATTTAGTCCTCCCAGACTTAACATTTCATCTTTAGAGCCCCAAATTTAAGATGCATTAGTGTAAAAACTGCTACTGTCATCAAAACATGCCTCTTATTTTGCACTAATAACCTATCATGTTTTTAACCAAATTCTGTAACATACAGAATATTAAAATCACTTGCTAAAGAAGTATCAGTTGATTACTGTTGCTTTGAGTAACATAGTCTATAGATTTAAAAATAATGGCTTATACCTTTGTGGTACTCACATAATCAGATTTAACAGCACAATCACCCTCAAACCATGATAAGGTGGCATTAAGTGTGGGGCAAGCCTGTGGGTGGCCCCTGCAATGTGGCCCACGCTGAGAAGAGCAGGGAGGGAGGGAGCTCTGTGATGTGGCTGGGAAAGGACTCCAGGAGCGAGGACCCTGGGACTGGCTTAGGGATCAGTGCAGGACCTAATCTGGTCCTCTCCAAGAGAGGGAAATATTTACCAAGGACTCTGACAGGAAGCCTCCTCGTCTTCCCGGCACTACGAAGAGAGATGTCCTATCTTCCTCTGGACTAGGTAGCATGCAGATCCAAGGCCAGGCCTGGCGTTGCCGCGGTGATTGCTGAAGCCTGGGGATGATGCCAACAGACAGCGGGCGCCAGAGTAGAAAGGGTCCCAGAGACACAGACCCAGAACCCTGAAGAGCACGAACCTCTGGATCAATCCGTGCCGGAAGCTTTCCCTGCAGCTGATTTTGTTTTCAGTTATTCGAATCTAGGAATTCCTTTCGTTGTGTTGGTACTTTGTTATTCAGAACATGAAAAGTCCCAGTGAAAACAATTTGAAAGTAGTCCATCAGGTGAACTGTGGAACATCGTTAGCGGGAGGCTACGTTGCTGGTTAAATTAAGACTTGTTTTCCAAGTCTGCCCTGGCGTAGTCAGCCCTGCGCCTCAGAGCAGGGTTAGCTGGGTGGGAGGGCTCAGTTCTCAGGGCACCCCATCTACCCTCTGCAGCAAAGTGAAACTTGCTCAAAGTTGGCATCGGATGTTTTCTGCCTCCCTTTTCGGTAACTTTGCCATGCTGGCAGCCAATCATTTTCTTTTCACCTGTTTCATTTTTTAAATTTTTAATTTTAATTCTATTGATTTCTATAGAGAGGGGAAGGGAGGGAAGGAGAGAGAGAAACATTGATCGGTTGCCTCCCCATATGGTCCCCAACCAGGGATGGAACCCACGACCTGGGTATGGGCCCTGACCAGGAATCGAACCTGCAACCTTTTGATGCACAGGACGATGCTCCAACCAACTGAGCCACCATCCAGGGCTCTTTTCACCTGTTTTATACTAAGGGGTAAATGAAATGTGGGTCCAGTGGCTTCTTCCTCCCAGGGTGTGGATTGTAAAGGCCAGAAACGGATTATTCAGAGAACACGGGAGAGGGAGATTGTACATTTGCCTCTTGGCCACAAGATGGCAGAACTAACTCAGTAAACACAGGCAAAGCCCTGTCCCTCCAGGCTCCTCTGGGAACCTTGCCCCACCGGGAGGAAACCGCAGCCTCCAGCTTGCCCCTTCTGGGTAAGTTCGCATGGACAGAACCACTTTTCTTTTGTCTGGAGTTCCCTGTAAAACGTAAGAGGCACTGAAGAAACAAGCACACGCTGTGAAGTTTGATAGTGAAGGTAAGTACCCAATAGGGAGGCGGTATGTGTTTCTGCTTCTTCCTCTCTCTCTGCCTCTCTCCACCCGCAAAACAGTGGTTCTGGGTGTGACCTACCTCACTGCGATGAAGCAGGTACGAGGTGAGTGAAGTGCCCTGAGACTTGCAGAGGAAAGCTGTTTTTCTAGAAAGATGGGCACAGGTGTGCCAGGCGTGTCCCCCCCTCCCAGGATCAGAACCTTCTGGGCACAGGTGCAATGCCCGGATGCCAGTGGCTGCGGACTGTGGAGGGTGGCTGTGGAATGGGGGTGGGGTGGTGGCCATGGACTGTGGGGGATGGCTGTGGAATGGGGGTGGGGTGGGGGGTGTGGACTGAGGGCTGGTGCCCGTGGACTGTGGCAGGGTGGGGGTGGTGGTGGCTGTGGAATGGGGGTGAGGTGGGGGGTGTGGACTGTGGGCTGGTGGCTGTGGAATGGGGGTGGTGGAATGGGGGTGGGGGCCTGGACTGTGGGCTGGTGGCCGTAGATTGTGGCAGGGTGTGGACTGTGGGGGGTGGCTGTGGAATGGGGGTGGGGGCCTGGACTGTGGGCTGGTGGCTGACTGTGCTTCCAGTTCTGACATCATTCTCTACTTAATAGTGACACCAACTGAGTCATAAACGCTTTCCAGAAAGAGTTTCCTCTTGAAAGAGGTGCCAGAGGCAGAGGTGAGAGACGTTTCTCTGTGAGGAGATTTCCGGAGAGGCCCGCTTTGGAGCCAGGTGTGTGGTTGAGGTCTCAGTCTTGTTCTGACCGAACCTGATTTTCTTGGCCTCGATGCTCCCACTTAGAAAGGAAGGATCGCCCATCTGGTAAGCCCCTCACAGGCTCCGTGGGGGTGACGGGAAGCATGAATGGTGATCTGAATAAACTTTGGACAGAATCTGTGCGGCAGTTGGAGACTGTCTCGTCCCAGTCCTCTGTGCTGAATTGCACCCTCTCCTGAAGAACTCTGGGGGCCCTCAGCAGGGAAGCTTGAAGTCTGCGCACATGGAGGCGCCTCATTGCCGGAGAAGTTGGTGGGAGGAGGCCATGTCTGGCCAGCTAGCGGCCAGTTTGGGCTTCTTTCTCTTTCTGGTGAGTAACTTCATCCTCATTCATAAAGACCATGTTATTTCTTGACTTCCTAAGCTGGGATCGTGGTATGTTTTCATTTTATTTTTTTAAAATAAACTTTTTATTGTTGGTAGTATGACAGGTATCTCCCCATTTCCTCCCCTTTACCGCCATCCTCCCAGCTCCTACCCACCTCATCAGGAAATTCTTCCTGAGGCTTCACCCAAGTTCTTCTGTTCCCATCCTGCCCGTCCATGTCTCACCGGGCGGCTGGGCTGGGAGTGAAGACTGGAGTCCCTAGGACGGAAGTACTAGGGGAGAAGGCAGAGTCCCTAGGACGGAAGTACTAGGGGAGAAGGCAGAGTGCCTAGGACGGAAGTACTAGGGGAGAAGGCAGAGTGCCCTGGCCTTGGCCCGAGGCTCTCTGTCGGGGTCAGGCCTTCCAAGTGCAGCCAGGGGGCAGTCTCTTGGGGAAACTGGGAGATCTGGCCTAAGGACAAACCCTCTGTAGTCAGAGCCCATTTTTTCTGGAATGGGCACTGGGAGAGAGTCTGGTGGTTCAGATGAAAGGAACTTGGGAAATAGAGTTTGAAAAGATATGTTATTGGTAGGAAACAGCTTTGGAACAGGGGGGCGTTGGCGGCGTTATGCCCTGGGGCGCTGAGAAGGCTGCAATCGAGTGGTGAGCCCAGCTGCCGGCTGCGAGTGCAGGGCGGGCCTGCTGTGTGACAGTGCCCATTTGCACGGAGCCAGGGGCCAATGGCAGCTGGCTGCAGCAAGAGCGGGGAGCCCACCGCAAGGGGGTTAATGACCATCCACAGCGACCCCCACAGAGAAACTGACGTCAAACAGCATCGCATGGACGCTCCCGGCAAGGATGGCAAGGGGTCAGGAGCTTCGGGATAGCGTTTCACTCAGACACAACGCAGACCAACCCACCCCGTTCACTGCCGAGCTCACGCAGGCAAAACAGAGGCACCGACACTGACCGAGCCTCCCTTGGCAAGCCCCCGTCCCATCTCCCAAGATTGTTCTGAAAACATGACTCTTTCCGGAGACAAATGCTCCAAACTTGGGCCTTATGTCTGAGGTGATTGATTCACTTTTCAGCGACTATTCAATTTCTTAAAGTTATGCAAGATGAGAAGGAGGGCAGTGATGGTGGTTGTAAAACCCAGAATAAATTGTAAAGGCTTCGTGACATTGTAGCTCATCTCTTTTTGAAAAGGATTACTTCCCCCCCCCCGCCCCCCCCCCCCCCCCCCCCCGAGCCGACTCTCCTGTAAGGACAGTGGGAGGCACCAAGCCCGCCGGCCGCTCGCAGAATGCCTTCGCTGGTGGGAGGGTGCTGCCTCTTTCCCGAGCCTCACCCCCAAAGAAAAGCTGGGCATCTGGGAATGGGGGTACTCACCCGCCCGTCAGTCAGATACCAAATGCCCATTGATGCCTTTTGCCCAACCTTTCTGAACCCGGAGGCCCCGTTTAATGTCAACAGGAACCAAGGCCTATCCCATGGTTGTGGCTCGACTTCATTGCCCATTGATTGAGAAAAACTCATCGTGGTAAGTCTTTGCAACATCTAGAAATAGCAATGCATGGATGTGTGAGGCCTGGTTTTCCAGTCCCAGGCGACGGTTGGGGGATATCGCAGAGCCTGGAAACCCAGGAGGGAAGAAGCCGAGACCTAGCCCGACCCTAAGAAGTCTGTCATCTGGTTTTAAAAATGGGCCCGCTCAGGTTTGACCCCACAGCCTTGGCCTTAGCACAGCACCGAGTGCCCCAGAGCGCTGGGACAAGGCAGGCACCTGCTGGGCACTTGACCCGGTGCCCTCCCCCACAGGGTCAGCTGTTGCTGAGCAACTGAGCACGGCGGAGGGGAAGGGGACGGGAAAGGGGAAGGAAGGGAAGGCGGTCGTGCTGATTAGCTCTGCAGCCTGACGCTCACGCCAGCAGCCCCCAGGGAAGCCGAGGGGGCAAAGGAAAGATGGTGGGAATCCACTTCTCACCCGTTTTCCTACCACAGGAACGCAGCTCCACGTGGGCACGGCCGTGCCTGGTGTAGAGCGGAGGACCATCCTCCCTGCCTCCCCAGGACACAGGGTGAAGGCCAGATCCCTGCGGCCCACACCCCCGAGAGGAGCAGGTGGCTGCGGGGGGCGGTGCCCGCGGCCCCCCTGCAGAGCCTGCCCAAGGCGCCGCTGGCTGGAGGCACCAGACCCTGCGGACAGGCCGGAGCCTGCCCCAGTCTGGCTCTCTGACAGGCCTTCAGGGCTGTGAGAAGCAGTCCCCCTTCCCACCAGGTATGAGTCCCCTCCCCAGCCGCACGCCATAGAGGGAAGCGGTAAAGGAAACTGCATCAGCGCCTGATGCTCCAAGACCAGCCAGTGGTCAGACTGCTCCACTGGGAGGGGCGGGCAAGTCTGTTCCCACGCGCCCCCCCCCCCCCCCCCCGGGAAGGTCAGTGTCCAGAGGCTTCTTTCTAAGGGGCGAGCGGTGGGCCTGTGGTGCAGGAGGGCACCCCGGCTAAGCCCCGGAGGACACAGCTGGGCAAACTGAGGTTGTGTATTTTACACCTACGTTAGGGATAGGGTAGCGCGGAAGAGGAGGAGATGTAACTGGGGCACATTTGTCACTGGGGAGGTCGGTAGAGCCCAGCGCGGGGCCCAGGTAAAGGCCGCCAGCCTTCCTGCAGAGCAGCTCTGAAACAGGCGAAGGAAACGCACAGAAAGCAGGTTGCCTCATAGTAACGCCAACTCGGCGGGAGCAACAACCTCCCGGAGCAGTAGCTCTCCTATGGTGAGAAGCCAAGCGCGTCTGACAACTTTATTATAATATTCCTCTCTTCTCCCCTGCACTCAGGAGCACTTGGCATCCTTTATCAAGGCCTTGATTATATTAGGTACCTGCAAAAGGCTTCAATAAAAGTAATGTGATTTTGTATAGCTCTGATGGTTTGCTGACTCAGGAAAAGGTCAGAGCCTGCTACTAATGGCACCCTCCTCGGGCAGGAACTATGGCTTCAATATCTACATTCTCAGCGCTGAGTGCTATCATGGGCATGGGAAGATTCCAAAGATCAGTCCATCTTCCCTCCCTCCCTCCTTTTCTCTCTCCCTTCTTCCCTCGTCCCTCCCTCCCACCTTCTCCTTCTTCCTTGCCTCCCTCCCTTCCTTCTCCATGTATTGAGTGCCCACTATGTGCCAGAGATACAAAGACAAATTAGTCACAACCCCTGGCCTCATAGAGCTTCAAGTCTAGTAGGGAAACAGCAAAGATGGCCCTTGTTTAAAAAATAACTACCCGCCCCCCCCCCCCACACACACACACACACACAACCAATGGTTAAAAATAGGTACACCATGAAGAAGTAACAAATGCCCAGAAACCTGTAAGGAAGGGAAAACAAACAGCTCTTTGGCATTTCATCGGAGTGTCAATGATATGGGCCAGAAGTTTTGTTTGTAAAAGAGTGCAAACAGGAGGTGTTAGATAAGTGCTCCTTGAGGAAATCAACGCAGTGGCAGATGCTGGTACTACCAAGTGCCTCTGAGATGCTGTAGTCAGGCCCTTTCCATTTTCTAGAAGAGGAAACTGAAACCTGGGAAGGTCAGACGGCTGTGGGGGGAGGGGGGGGGGAGAGGGAAGCGAGGATGGAGCGGAGAGCAGCAGCCTGTCTCCTGAACCCAGTGTGCTCTCTTCCACCGTCATCCTGGCCTGGCGTTCAACATACAATTTTTTTCTTTTGTTTCTTATTTTAACCATTTTATTGAGGTATGATAGACATACAAAAAGCTGTCCATAGTTAATGCACACAACTTGATGAATTGAGAGATAAGTATATACCCCTGAGACCATCACCACAATCAAGACCACCCAATACCTCTAAA
Source organism: Cnephaeus nilssonii (assembly GCF_951640355.1). Lineage (NCBI taxonomy): Eukaryota > Metazoa > Chordata > Mammalia > Chiroptera > Vespertilionidae > Cnephaeus > Cnephaeus nilssonii. The sequence goes on along the minus strand of NC_137080.1, from coordinate 38,051,764 downwards.
AACGTATTTCTTTTTTTCTTTCTCCTGTCCTTTCTTTTTTAAATGAGAATGATTTTTCTTTTGTGATAAGAACGCTTAACCCAGTGATGACGAACCTATGACACGCGTGTCAGCACTGACACGCGTAGCCATTTCTGATGACACGCGGCCGCATGCCGAGGATGAAACATTTGCTGCTCCTGAGGATGAAACATTTGCGACTAGAGTCTTGGAGTTAGTTTTTTCCTCAAAGTGACACACTACCCGAGCTATGCTCAGTTTTTTGGCGAAGTTTGACACACCAAGCTCAAAAGGTTGCCCATCACTGGCTTAACCTAAGATCTACCCTCTCGTAAAAATTTTAAACGTACACCCCATATTGTTAACGCTAGGCCCTATGTGGTAGCGTAGACCTCCCGAAGTTATTCATCTTGCACAACTGAAACTTTGTTCCCTTTGGCTGACACCTCCCCACAACATACGATTTTTGAAAAAGGGATTAAGACAAAATCTTTGTCCTCGATTAGCTCAGAGTCTGGTGAGGGGAGGATCCCATTGCAAAAGGACTAAGGTTAACCCTGAAAGAGAAGGAGGTGGGTTTGTGGGCATTGAGTGAGGCAGAAGAAACTTGTTGAAAGTGGTTCAACGGAATCCTTTATAACAAGAGAGAAGTGGTTCTGGGGTTAGTGCAGCGTCACCTCCCATAATGTTCCTTCAGGCAGTGACCTCTGTTCACAGAAGCATGGTGTGTGGGGAGGTCAGAGCCAGGGCCTTCGGTGGGCCATGGGCACATACCGCCTACCCGGCCAGCTGTCTTCCTGATGACAATGAGGGCAAACAGCGATGAGGATGGAGATGATGTAGTAATGTGGACGGAGCAGTGATCTCTGCAGTTGGCTGGACCTGGGTTCAAGTCCCAGCTCTGTCAGGGCCTCACCTGGGAAACCTCCAGGCTGCGGCTTCACTTTCCTCAGTTACGAAATGCGGACAACATCTCCTTGATAGAGCTGCTGCGGCTTCATGATGATTAAATGTATAGAGAAGCTCCTAGCAGGTGCCCACTAAATCTTAACTAAATCTAAGTTGTTTAAATCCATCATCGCTAAAAGAAGAAAATTAAAAAATGTAAACAGTCCAATGATTTCAAGTGCTAGTGAGAATGTGGACAGGGAGCCACCCGCCGTGCTGGGGAGGGAGGAGCCTGGGGACACTTTGGAGAGCAGACCACGTTCAGGGCAGGGAAGTTGAACATGCGTGTGATCCAGAAATTCCTCCACTAAATCTATACTAAGCTCATGCACACATGCCTGGGAATGTTCAGAACAGTGTTCACAATTGCCCTAAAGTGGAAACAACTCAATTAGCCATCCATGTTGGGATAAAGTAACTGCATATGCATTATAGATGACTACTGATGCAATGGACTATTATGTGGCAACAAAAATGGAGTATAGCAGCACGCAGCAACAGGGTGCATCTCACAAACATAGTATCAAGAAAGAAGCAAGAGAGCCCTAGCTGGTTTGGCTCAGTGGATAGAGTGTCAGCCCTTGGAATGAAAGGTCCCAGGTTCGATTCCAGTCAGGGCACATGCCCAGGTTGCAGGCTGAATCCCCAGTAGGGGGCGTGCAGGAGGCAGCCAATCGATGATTCTCTTTCATCATTGATGTTTCTCTCTCTCTCCCTCTCCTTTCCTCTCTGAAATCAATAAAAACATATTTTTAAAAAGAGAGAGAGAGAGAGAGAGAAAGAAGCAAGAGAACACAGAACACATAGAGAAGATCACATATGCAGTGTGATCCCATTCATATGAAGATTAAAAACAGGCAGAAGTAAATGATAGTGTTTAGGGATGCAAACATAGGTGGAAAACTATTAAAAAAAATAAAGCAAAGGAATGATTACCACAAAAGTTAGGAGTGACTGCTTTTAGGGGGAGAGAGGAGGGTTGTGATGGGGAAGGACACCCCAGGGATTTGTAGGGTGCTCATAATGTTCTATTTCTTGTCCTGAAGTTAGTCATGTAGATATTGCCTTAATAACCATTCACTAAATTGTGCACTGTTACATAAACTGTAAACTATTCTGTTGCATTTTTTGATAAAAAAGTGAAAAAGAAAGTATATGCTGAAGAAGAAGGTAGGAGTAGCAACCTCATAGATAAGGACAAGTAAAAAATTTAGGTATTTAAAAATATTTTAAATGTCTTTGTTTCATATTAGATGTTGAAAGATTCAAGGTTAATAAACATTTGTTAAATACACGAGAGATTGAAGTCGTATAGGTGGGACCTCATTAAATACCTCTAGAAGGAATTTTCCAAATCATCTATCATTTTCATTTTCTGAGCATTTCTTGTTGTTCTTCTTTTAAATCCTCACCTGAGGATATGTTTTCATTGATTTGAGAGAAAGAAGAAGGGGGAGAGGGAGGGGGAGAGAGAGAGAGAGAGGAAACATTAATCTGAGAGAGAAACATTGGTTGGTTGCCTCCTATAGGCACCAAGACTGGGGATTGAACCTGCAACTTGGGTATGTGCCCCGACCAGGAATCAAACCCACCACCTTTTGGTGTATAGGACGATGCTCCAACCAACTGAGCCACAGTGGCCAGGGATGAGTATTTCTTGAATCCAGAAGTTAAACAAGAATGACATGTGACTTTTGACCTGGCCTGATTTCAGTATTAATGGATTGCAACTGTGAAAAGTGGAGGTTTACTAATTTAAAACATGTATAGACAAACTAGTTCTTGTACTTTTGAGAAAAGAATGCAATTCTAATTGTTCACTTGGGGATTAGTTAGTTTTAGTTTCAAAAGAATCATTTATCGATAATATTGAGTTTATGGGAAGAAAGAGGTCAAATGCCCACCTCTTTTAGACCGGGCCTCATGGAATTCTTTTGCCTGTGATTTCCCCATGTCAGGTCTAACTCTGTTCAGCAATGAGGAAACTTGCTCTGACCACGGAGCCCAGAGGGTTACCAGGTCTGGGGCACTGCTGTCCGTGGTTTCTGAGGCTGGTGACCTTCCCTTCGACTGGGCCCTCCTCTCCTCGGCCTGTCTACTGGAGAAAGGCCAGCCTGGGTGGCCACCATCTCTCCTGCTTCTAGGCTCCATGGAGGGCACAACCCTTCCAGTTGGTTGTCATGGCAACCCGCCCAGTCTTCAATAATATAATTTCATGGCACAACAAATGAAAAAAAAAAAAAAAAAAAGGCCCAGCTCTAACTAGTCTTTTATTGGTTGGCAGAATTCGGAAAACTCCACCAGGAGTGCCATGCTCCATAGCAAATAAGAAGGCCTGACCAAAAGCAACTGGATTTGTCCAGTTCCCTAAACAGGACAGGTACTCCAGGGATTATGTTCTTTTATGAAATTATTCATTTGGCTTCATTATTTGTTTCCAAAATGCGGGATGTATAAAGGTCATTTTAAGTGCAAGAAAAGCCTTCAAACTCTACATCTGCGAAGTGGAATTGCAAAAGGACCGACTAGATGCTGCACAAATGTGTGAGGTTCAGACGTTGTGCTTTCATAAAATAACTCATGTGTGGAGGCCTGGACACTTCCTCCTCACATATGTCTTAGCAATTTTGTTACCATTATGGTGGCATCAGCTGTCTCCCCGGAAGTTAGCACAAGTAGCCCCTATGAAGGCACGGAAATGTGGCATCAGGGGATGTGAGCTACCAGAGAGTGGGAAAAGGGGTGGGGAGCCCTCTCCAGCACGCAGAGAAGAGCTACCTTCTGAGAAGAGCGGATCGCACCACCCAGAATTCCTCCTCTGTGGGGAGCTGGGTGCTCGCAGGCCAGGCTCCTGGAACGCCATCTCGGAGTGGGCTGAGGCGGCTCACGAAGTAGGTCCCCCAAACACCACCAGGACCCCTGCTCTGATAGGTCACCCGAAAGGGCTCCACCAGAACCTGAACTGACAGAGAAGTTCATCCAACAAAGGAGAAACTTCCTTCTCCGATGTTTGAACCACTGCTAATGAATACGTTCAAACCCAGATTTACCACCCTCACAGCGCCTGTGGTGACTTCACGTGGTCCTTTTCTATGGCGGGCTTTGCGGTAACGCATGCACAGGCCTCGTATGGAGCTTAAGAATTCCAAACCGTTTCCATCAGACTTGCAAAATTTGCCCAACGTTCACCCTTTTCCTCTGTCATCTTCCCGTTTCAGGTTTACTCCATCTCCAGGCATAACCGTGGAGAGGCAAGGAGCCCTAAAACACAGCCGGTGGGGCTTCAGTACCAAACTATTCCAGAACCCTTCACACCCTCCGTGGACCTGCCACACTGCGCCAGGGAGAATATGCAACATATTCCGAAGGGTAATGAATGGTTCCATGCGGCCTCGATTTCTTTTAAGTTCCATATCAACGTTTTAAAAGTGATCTCTATTTAAGATTCCAATTACAGGGCATTTTCGGACACATGCTCACTTCACAAGTTTTCCCAAGAGGAGACATGGAGTAGATGGACCACCCACCGTGCCGGGTGCCACCTGCTGCAGGCCAGTCAGCCAGCAGCGTTGCATTGATTCTGCCTCTAGGTCTCCTGTCCCTTGGAGTAACCTGTCGGATCTTAAAATAGGATGTTCAAAACGTGGCCACAAACTCCGAGCTTACTGCTGCTTTCAGAAGAGTTGAGCACTTCCTTCAACTGGCAAACAATCACCTGGGTCCTGTGTCTTCAAGGGCCTACAATCTTGTTGGGAAGAAAAAGAATTAAAAACAAGTAAGAAGTACTTTGATTTCAAACCAACTCAGGTGTGTTTTTTATAGCCTCTTGTTCCTTGCTTGTATTTTCAAGCTGCTATTTTATTTGATATATTTTAAGCACCCTATTTTCTATGTCTGCTTATTAAAATACTCCAAATCTTTGTGTGTCTGACCTTACTTCCCTCCCAGCCCCACTCCAGAAAGAAGTGGCATCACTGTATGTTTAAGGCAGAAAGCATGATGGTTCCATGTACAGATATTGTGAAACGATGGCCACAACAGGTGCAGCTAGCATCCATCGTCTCATATGGATACAATAAAAAGAAAAAAAAAAGTAAGAAGGAAAAAGAATTCTCTTAGGATTTACTCTTTTAACAACTTTCCTATATGTTATAAAGCTAACCTTACTTTTTGTTTCCATCTGCCCCTAGGAAACCTTGCTTTCTTGTTTGTGTTGTGTTTCCTTTCATGAACATCTGCTTCTGAAACTGTATCTGAGGGCGCCCTTAGGGACCGAGGCTCAGGAGAGTCCTCCAGGGAGTTTGTGGGTGCTCCTGCCAGTTGTTTGGAGCACTCCAAACTTGGGCTCGTTAAGTTTTTTATTCCATTGTATCGTAAGTTTGGGTCACGATCTTATATGCAGACCACAACATAGTTATGAACGTCCAAGGAAGATTTTTATTCTTCCATCTAGTCCCAGGATCAAGACAGGTATACATTTTTTTTTTGAGGGGGGATGCTCTCTTCTGCATAGCTGGTCAATTTCACATTCATCTTCACTTTGGCTCATTGGAGTCCCAGTTTTATGGGAGAAGATCTCTCTCTTTCTCTTTCTCTCTCTCTCTCTCTCTCTCTCTCTCTCTCTCTCTCTCTATATATATATATATATATATATATATGTGTGTGTGTGTGTGTGTGTGTGTGTTTTATTTTGTATGATTTTTTTCCCAGCTGTATTAAGATATACTTGGCATATAACATTGTGTAAGTTTACAGTGTACAATGTGATGATTCAATATAATGTATAGTGAAATGATTACCAAAATAAGGTTAGTCACCTCACATAGTAACCTTTTTCTGTATGTGTGCGGTGAGAACGTTTAAGAACTACTCTTTCAGTAACTTTAAATATGCAATATGGTCACCACGCGGTACATTAGGCATCTTAGGCATCTTCTAGCTGGGAGTTTGTGCCCTTTGACTAATATGTCCCCATTTTCCCCAGGCCCTGCTTCTGTGAGTTGGGCTTTTTTTTTTTTTAGATTCCAGTGAGATCACATAGTGTTTGTCTTTGTCTGACATTTCACTTAGCATAATGCCCTCAAGTTTCATCCATATTGTCGCCAATGACAGGATTCCCTTCTTTTCTCTGGCTGAGTAATATTCCATGGCTGCCACATTTTCTTTATCCACTCAGCCCTCAATGTACTTGGATTGCTTCCATGTCTTGGCTGTTGTGAGCAATGCGGAAGTGAACACGGACGTGCAGATAGCCTGTTGAGATAGTTGTTTTGTTCCCTTTGGATATATACCCAGAAGTGAGATTGCTGGGTCATATGGTAGCAACCTCCACACTGTTTCCATAGTGGCTGCACCAAGTTACACCGAGAGAGGCTCTTACTATGCTCAAGACCTTGGACAGCCCTGGGGCTCCCTCCTCGGTCTCTCAGCCTCTGCACACTGTTTCAGTGGAAGCTTCAGGACGCTAGCTTGCTGGGTTTTCTAGGAGCTTGCTCAATCCCCAAGGGCCCCACCTTAATTTTGGTTTTGGTCTTTGTGGTTTTATCGCCAGCTCCATGATTTTTTTTTAAAGTAAAAAATATTATGCAGCTTTTGTTTTCATCATGAGGTTTGTTCTGAATATCTACTCCACCATATTAAATTGGAGCACTTTAAAAACAAGATTGGATCATGTATAATCAACTGCTAAGCAGAGCTGAGTTACAGTTTCTCAAATGTTTCTATTCCCTTCAGAACAAATCTTCATCCTCAGAACACCAGACTGTGGTCAATGGTGTGCTGGCCAACTGACTCTCAGAAAGAAAAAAAATAAATAAAATAAAGAAGAAGACTTGGTTGTCGGCATTTGCCAACTTCTGTAGGGTAAATACTCTCATAATGGTCCATCTCAAGCTACCAATTTGATTCCCTGAACCAAGAGTTTGGAAGAGATGCTCACAGTGGCTTTTTAAAAATATACATTTTTATTGATTACAGAGAGAAAAGGGAGAGGGAGAGAGAGAGAGAGAAACATCAATGATCAGAGGGAATCATTGATCGGCTGCCTCCTGCATGCCCCACATTGGGAATGAGCCCGAAACCAGGGCATGTGCCTGGAATGGAAATCGAACCGTGACCTCCTGGTACATAGGTCAACACTCAATCACTGAACCACGCCAGCTGGGCACACAGTTGCTTCTCATGAATTGCAATGAGCCAACTCTAGCATGCCACTGTAGAGGGAGAAGACACAGTTCGGGTAGCCAAGTTCAAATGCCTAGAGCCGTGGTCGGCAAACTGCTGCTCGCGAGCCACATGCGGCTCTTTGGCCCCTTGAGTGTGGCTCTTCCACAAAATACCACGGCCTGGGCGAGTCTATTTTGAAGAAGTGGCGTTAGAAGAAGTTTAAGTTTAAAAAATTTGGCTCTCAGAAGAAATTTCAATCGTTGTACTGTTGATATTTGGCTCTGTTGACTAATGAGTTTGCCGACCACTGGCCTAGAGGTTAGTCAGGATACACAGATGAGGGAAGAGGACCTGGGGATGAGGAGGTGAACTGGAGAGCACATTGTGGCCATTGTGTTATCAGTTCCTCTAATTTTTCAAGAAGGGTTAGATCTGACTTTTAGGTGAAATCTCCTTTTTAAATGTTGGCAATTGGCTTAAAAAGAACTTTAAAAGCATGTGAGAGAGCCAAAAAAACAATCCGAGGGGGCAGATTTGGCCAGACAACTACCAGCTTTCGGCTGGTTGGATTAGTGCTTGGGGTTATATGTGCTTGTCTGGTTTCAGCAGCCCAGTTTTTCTGGGCCAAATGGCCATACAAAGAAATACTGTTGGAGAGACAGTGCAGGGTTGGGGGAGGAGCACACGCCATGGATTCTGACAAACTTCATTTCAAATCCTGTGTCTGCCCACTCACTGTGTGCTGTAGGGCAAAACCTTGTAGGATCAGAGGCATGGTTCCTGCTGGGTTAGGTTGTTTACAGATAGAGTGAGATATTAAAGTATGGTATCTGTCCCTTGGTGTGTAGGTTTTTCTTATGGCTCTATCATCTTTCTTAAGCAGAATCCAGTTAGTTAAAGCTGAGCACAAACACTGGAAAGAGCGGAAGAGAGACCTCTAGCTCGGTGTTCTCAACCTTCATTGCCTTCAATTTATCTGGCAAAGATTAAAAAAAATATATCAATACTAGACTCAACACCAAGATTTCAATTCAGTTGATCTAAGATGGAGTCTGGGCATCACTATTTTTAAAAAACTATATGTTTTTGTTGATTTTAGGGAGAGGTAGGGAGAGGGAGAGAGAGATGGAAACATCAATGATGAGAGAGAGAATCATTGATTAGCTGCCTCATGCATGCTCCCTGCTGGGGATTAAGCCCACAACTTAGGCATGTGCCCTGACCGGGAATCAAACCATGACCTCCTGTTTCATGGGTTGACACTCAACCACTGAGCCACACCAGCCGGGTTGGGCATCGCTATTTAAAAAAACACCTCCCCTGCCCTAGCCAGTTTGGCTCAGAGGATCCCTAGTAGGGGGCGTGCAGGAGGCAGCTGATCAGTGATTCATCGTTGATGTTTCTCTCTCTCTTTCCCTTTCCCTTCCTCTCTGAAATCAATAAAAATATATTTAAAAATAAATTTAAAAATTAAAAAAAACCTCCCTTAGTATTCTAATTGCAAATGCTTTAGATTCATAATTTCATTTAAGCCAAACCTTCCAACAATCCTAGAAGGTATTCTCATTTTATGAATGAGGAACTGAGGCTTAAGCTATAATAATAAAAGGGTAATATGCTAATTAGATTGGACATCCTTCCTGACAAAGCTGGGGCCGGAGGGAAGACAGCCCAGGTCCCGGGTCCCAGAGGGAAGTTGGTGCCAGCAGCCGGGGGAAGGAAGGCCTACTCTTGCAAGAATTTTCGTGCATTGGGCCTATAGTGGCTAAATAACAGCACAGAATCACATAGCTGATAAATGAGGAGAAAAGACTTAATCTGAGAGCTTGACTTCTTAACCCTCATACGGTTCAGCATTCCTGTACCTATCTCATATGGTCTTTGTGAGACTTAAATTAAGCACTGCAAATAAAGTGCTTTGTTTTAGGACTGGAACATATTAAGTGTCAAATAAAAGTTAGCTATCATTATAACACCAAAACAGAGAAATTCTTTCCCACTTTCTCTTGTTTATGAAATTCTTTGTCACATAAACCTTCCATCTTTTTTGGATCCTCCTCTTTTATCCTCCTCTGTAAACATATATAGTTGTCCTCCAAATGAAACATAAGACAGTCACTGTACTGACGTTGGTGGGGGGCAGAAGGGGTTCAGAATAGGCCTCCCCAGGAAGAGCGACTTTGGCATGTGAATTATTTTGAGCTAAAGGCAGTTGAGACCCTGTGAGCTCAGGAGAAACTCCTGCCTCTTCCTCACAAGAATCTAAATTGGGGGCTTTACCCAAAATGAGAGTTATCATCAGAGATAAACTTTATGACCTACCTATAGGGCAAGGCAAACTTCTAGCTACTGAACATCTCTTATCTCCTTCAAATGGCCTTCCTCCCCTTTGAAGCCCTAGGCACCTTACCTCATCCTTAGGGCAAGATGCCATATATACCTCATTTTCCCTGTCTCTTAACTTCTCATATATGTGGGGCTCCCATACATATGTGTGTAGGTAACCTCCCATACATACTAGTATGTATGTATGTAACTCAATTTGGTCACTTTCTGTTGTTGATCTGTCTCATGTAGATCTAATTATTAGACCAGCTGAAAGAACCTAGAAGGGTAGAGTGAAATTTCTTCTTTTCCCACAGGGCTCTGCCTGGGTATGCCATGCTGAAAGGAGGCAAAGAGGAAGAGGGAAGAGCCCCAGATACTCTTGGAGAGGATGGTGATGAAACCTGTCTGGAAGGGAAGCCAAAGCTCAAGCTCTTTGGTACATAATGTTCAGTAAATTTTTTTACACGTAAATAGTTTGCTGAGAAGTAGAGAATCAGAGGAAGGGACTAATAAGAGTGTCAAAGGAAAGGGAGCAGCTAGCTATAGACGTGAATATTAGGGATCCTACTTTCCATCTCAGTCACATACAGGGTAGGGCAAAAGTAGGTCTACAGTTGTATGTGAAACAGAGTTTATTCTTATATTACTAGAGGCCCGGTGCATAAAATTCGCACACAGGTGCGGTCCCTAGGCCTGGCCAGTGATCAAAGTATGAGCGTCTGGTGTGGAAGGGCAGGTCCCAACTGACCTCTGGGTCCTGGGCAGCACCTGGGCCCCCACACGTCTCCCTTTGCCTGAGTCATCGGGCCTCCGCCCAGCTCCCTCAGCGCCTGGGAGCCAGGCAGCGGCCTCATCCCCCGCCGCCGCCGCTGGTCACTGTCTGCAGGGCGATCGGTGGGGTGATTGGGCCCTGCTTGCACCCACCTTGGCCTGGCACCACCCTGCTCACCTGCTCCACCATCCCGCCATGGTCCCGATCTCGTCAGGGCCCATCAGGGCTGGCAGCGCCTCCACTGCTGCCCACTGCCAGCGTCGTGTCGCTGATGCCCGCCATGTTCCGCGCCACCCCCTGGTGGTCAGCGCACATCATAGCGAGTGGTCGAACTCCCAGTCAAGGGGACAATTTGCATATTAGGCTTTTATTATATAGGATGGACTAGAGGCTCGGGGTATGAAATTTGTGCACGGGTAGGGTCCCCAGGCCTGGCCGGCCATCAGGGCCGATCGGGGCCTTCTGGCTGCCAGCTGGGGCCTCCCTTCATTCTGTGCCACCCCCTGGTGGTCAGCACACATCATAGCGAGCGATCGAACTCCTGGTCTCCCGGTCGAACTCCCGAGGGGACACTTTGCATATTAGCCTTTTATATATATAGATTAATTACTGTATTACTTTCCATATAAACAACTGTAAGTCTACTTTTGCCCCACCCTGTACTTGTCTGGAGGCGTATACTGTGTTTGCGTATCCTGTCTTCATTGCTGAGACAGACATAAAAGCCAACCCAAGAGGTTAAATGAGCACTTTGCTGACAGGCAGCATGCTCAGTCCCTAGTATTTGGGCTCTGGAATCTACTCAGCTTGTTTAGGTGAAACATTAAAAAATTTGTGTTCCTCCAGTAACTGAATTTACAAAACAGAGTGGACAATTACCACCTTAATTTGTAGAAATAAACAGGGTATAAAAAGAAAGTGGGGGAAGTTTTGACCAAAAATTCTACCTCAAAGGTCATGATGGTATTACTTCTTGACCAACAACCTTAACTTACTCAGCTTTCATACACTAAAAACTTGGGTGGTGGTGGGGGGAAGGTTTAGGGGTTTGGAAAAGGACCAAGGAGGCCTTTAAGATAAGGTGACCAGATCATCCCGCTTTTGGCGGGACAAAACCCATTTTTAACAATTTGTCCCGCGTCCCACTGCGTTTTAAAAAAGTCCCTATTTTTGGAAAGAATTTTACATTTGTAGCCACAGCCATTTGAAGTATTGAACCTCCATTCGTTTGAAACTTGCCTAATACTATATGACCTCTTGTATTTGTTTTGTACTGTTTTTAACTCTTGAAATACTGAACTTTTCAACACTGTATGTCTTATTCCCTCCAACTGAGACTGTAAGCTCTTGGAGAGAAATGCCTGTTTTATGCCCCTCACCCCCATTCCTTACCAAGAGGGTCAACCTTGAACTGAACCTTGAACTCTTTCATTTTTTGGAACGCCCTTGGGATATGCATTCTGAAAATGGACACAACATGTTTTTAGTGAAAATCTAATGGCCAAGAGCCCAGCCAGTGTAAACACATTCTTTCTACGTCTTCACTTTAATGACAAAATACTGTTTAGATTTAGAGAAGAAAAAGAGTGGATTTATTTTACAGTGTGTTAAAGTATTGGAAACGAAGCCACTGAGAGCTCCTTGGATTTTATGCGGTATCATGGTGCAAAGCCCAGGCCTCCCTGTTATCCTCAAAGCTGAACAACAGATCCCAGGCAACATAGTTCCCCCCACCCCCACCCCCACCACCTGGGCACTTGAAGCTGACAGTTGTTTTGCATCAGGGTCCGCACTGATGCAAACTCAGGGCTTTTTCAGCGGACAGGCCCACAATGAGAGGAGCAGAGGAGCAACCCCAGAACGCAGTCAGACGCCGCCTTTCCAGCATTCCGCTTCTGAAGAGAACCCCAAGCACCAGAAGCGCATTTGTACATGGACAGAACTGTAAGCCGGAGAGACAGAGGGCACGTATGGACTGGGGACACTCAGAGCAAGAGAGCGAGGGCACAAACCACACAGGGTGATGGCGTGCACCTGCGGCCAGGGTGCTGTGTGCTAAGGCAGTATGTGGGCGTGTGAAATCTGCTCCGGAACCGGTGGCCGCGCAGTCTGGCCTGGCATGGCTTCCAGGTCGAAGAGAGGCAGGTGGCTTTGTTCCCGGAATGTGGATGAGGGAGCCGAGCCCGGGCTTAGAGAAGACAATGTTCCCCGGCGGGAACTCGTCATCTACGCCAAGGCTTGGACAGAGCCTGAAACTCACTATCCAGCTTCCCGGCCCAAGCTTCGGACTGAGCCGGAAGCCCGCAGGGGAGACAGCCTCCATGGCCAGCAAACAGCGCCCTCGGGAAGCCGCGGTGTGGGCCCCGCCGCGTCCCCCAGCGAGAGCGGCGGCTCCCAGCTCCCGCCACTCTCCCGCGCAGCCAGCACTACATTCCATTTAAAAATAACACCCACGTGCGCCGGTAAACAAGCGCGCGCAGCTGGCGGTGCCGCGCGCTCCGGGCGAGCCAGTGCGGCGCGCGCGCCCGCCCTCCTCCCGCACGTGTCAGCCGACTCCGCCCGCGCCGTTCGGGCGCAGCTCAGGCTCCTCCCCCTCGGCTGGCCGCGTGCCGCCCCCGAGCCCCGAGCGCCTGGGCTCCCAGGCCCGAGGGCCCCCGTGTGATGCCAGGCGCGCTCCGCTGAGTGCTCCCCAACTTTCCTCCTCTGATGCTTCCGCTTCGCGGCGAGACGCATCGCCCCAGGTCTGCTCCTTCCCTCCCGTCACCACTCCAGCCCTCTCGCGTCCCCCTCCGGTTAACTTTCCCTCCGCACGCGGAGGGTTGGCTTCTGGTTTCTCCCCTCCTACCTCCCACCACTCCTTAGAATTTTACTCGATTGTTTATTATTTGCTGGAGGGCGGGGGACGGAGAGGAGCGTCTGGGACCTAGAGAATGGTGGCCGCGGCCAGTCAGCGCGCGGCGTGGCTTGACGAGTAAGCGGCGCAGCGAATGGCTTCGCGGTGTGGAGCTCTGGGGTCACGCGCGTGTGGATACAATGACATCATCTGTTTGTACGCGTCGAACTAGCTTGGTGCAGGGGCGGGGCCGACGTCACTTGAGTGACGGGGCCCTGCGCAAAGCCTGGAGCCTGGAGTCGGCCGGGTGGGCGGGCTTCTGCGTAGGCTGGGTTGGGCTTTTTTTGTCTGTGGGGCGCTGCGGAGCCCGCTTTAGACTCTATCTCCAGTGGAAGGATTTAAGAAGAAAAAAAAATTAAGTTTTGATGTGCAAGTAGCATGTAGTGCATTCTTAGTGCACAGATGAATGATTTAGGCACTGATAATTGGAAAAAGACTTGTAAAGAGGTCTTTTTAAAAAAAGTAAAAAATGTACAATTAGACGTGTGCAGTCAATTTGCAAATTAGAATCAAATTATTTCCCATTCACAATTGTTCAAAATCTGCTCTTGCGTTTAGGAATGGGGGAATAATTTGCCTTTCTTTTTTTGCGTTAGTTACACTTCTCCCCTCGTTTGCCATGAAATCCATGAAAAGTGAAACACGATTGCGGTCCGGAGTCCCGGGTAAGAGATTCAGTGCAAACCTCTTGGTGCCGGATCAAATCTGAGGGCATCAGCTTATCGAAGTCCTGAAGGCTTGACCAACATCTTCACTTGTCAGTATTTCCACGCCGAGGTAACCCTTGCCATCTGCGGTCGGCATCTTATCTCGGGTGTTACTTGGTGTCGGGTTCTGCACGGGAATCGGACACCAGGGCGTACCCAGAGCCCAGCGGAGGACGCTCTCCACGGGGACCCTGGGTGCGAGGCGCCCTGCCCCGAGTCAAGGATACCAGTCAGCTGCACTAGTAAAGCGTTTGGGGCTCTGAGCCCCCTCTGCCTTCTTCTCCTGGGCCCGCACCGCGCTTTGTTGTCGTTGAGGCTCTGGGGCAGGGAGGCGGATCCCGGCGGGGAAGGCTGCGGGAGCCCGCCGAGTCCTGGCCCGCGGCGCGCGCCGGGACACCCACGCCTGCAGCCCGGCGGAGCCGCGCCGCGCAGGCGCGCACGCGAGCGCACAGACACACACGGACACCAGCACTCCCCGGCTCGCCGCCCAGCCCTCCCCCTGGGCGGAGACCCACCCGCCCGCCGTCATCTTAGGTTGAGGCACCCTGCGTGTGTCTATAACTTTGTGCTGCTGCCGCGGCCGCCCTGCTCGTGGAAGGGAAGAGGAGGAATGTGGAAGGCGGCGGCGCGCAGGCTGACAGGCGGTTCCTCGGGCGGGCTGCGGTGGCGGCCGGAGCGCCTCTCCTTCGCCAAGGTTGCGCGACCCTTCGCCGTGCCCCGGGCCCGCGCGGGATTGTGCGTCCTCTCCCCTCGTCCCTGAAGGGAAGGAACCGAGGTAGGCGCCGGAGCTGTGCAGCGGGGCGGCCGCCTGCCCGGTGACTCCGGATCTGCTTCCGAGCTGGGCCAGGCGCTTCCCTTTTCCCTCCCCGTGACTCGGTTTGCGCGCCCCTCTTCTCTCCCGCTAGTGTTTTTAAAGGACTTGTGCGAAGGGGGGAAAACTGTCAAGATGGCAGCAGCGGGAGCAAGGAGGTGATGAACGTGCTGGTCCGGGTTTTCTTGCGACCCGGGAGACTTGGCGCTTCCCGACCTGTTGGAAGATTTATGTTCTGACTTGCCCCCCCCTCCCCCCGCCTCCCCGTCCTTTACTGGGAAAGGGGTGGAGGGCAGAGCGTCCGTGAGAAAATAAACCACACCAAACCCCAAAGTAGCCCTTTCTGCTAAGCTCGACCCTTTGCGAACACCCGCCAAGCTGCTTGCCCCCCTTCTTCCCGTATTTTCTTTTTTTTTTTCTGGAAGTGACAAGGGCCCGTCTGCACTCGGATCCGCGTTCGCCCTCGCGGCCCGCGGGCCAAGAGGGGAGAAGGGGGCTGCCTGCGCTGTCCCCGGCCTTGGGCCCGTCCCCTAGGAGGGGGTTGGCAGGGGGGCGCGGTGGTTGCAGGACCGGGGAGGCGGAGAGGAGCCGAAGACGCCAGACTTCGGCCGCGGCGCCGCGGGAAGCACTTGAACGGGCCCGAGCGAAACATAAACAAACGCACGCCCGCCCGCCCGGGCTCGGGCTCGAGGGAGGCTAGGCTGCGCCAGCTCCCGGGCCGCCCGCTTTAAAGGCGCGGCCCGCGCCCCTCCCCCGGCCCGCCCCTCCCCCTTCGTCCCCGCCCAGCACCTAGCCCCGGAGACCTGCAGCTCCGGCGGCGGCGGGGGGAGGGTGCTACCCCGTGCGAGCCCGTCGATTCGCCGGCGTCTCCCCCGCGGCCTGACCAGGGGGCGGTGTCTGCTGCGCCAGGTTCGGGACGCACGTCTGCAAGTCTGCCTGCTCCTGGAAGGCGGGCGCGGTGCGGTCGGGGAGCGGCGCGGCGGCTGAAGACTTGCCGAGGACTGGGCTCCAGACCGGGGTAACCAACTCCCCTTTTTTCTCCACTCGTACTTCCCCAGGCGGCGGCAGTAGCGGCGGCGGCGCCCGGGAGTCCTCGCCTTCGCAGCGTCCCCGTCCCTCCCCCGTCGCACCCCGCCCGGGCCGAGAAGGGAGCGCGAGAGCCCGAGCCGCGGGCGGGCGGCGAAGATGGCAGAGGCGCCGGCCTCCCCGGCCCCGCTCTCTCCGCTCGAAGTGGAGCTGGACCCGGAGTTCGAGCCGCAGAGCCGACCGCGCTCCTGTACGTGGCCCCTGCAGAGGCCGGAGCTCCAGGGAAGCCCGGCCAAACCCTCGGGGGAGGCGGCCGCTGATTCCATGATCCCCGAGGAGGAGGACGATGAAGACGACGAGGACGGCGGCGGCAGGGCCGGCTCGGCCATGGCGATCGGCGGCGGCGGGAGCAGCGCGCTGGGAGCCGGGATGCTCCTGGAGGACTCGGCTCGGCTGCTGGCTCCCGGAGGGCAGGACCCGGGGTCTGGGCCAGCCCCCGCGGCGGGCGCGCTGAGCGGAGGGACGCAGACGCCGCTGCAGCCTCAGCAGCCACTGCCGCCGCCGCAGCCGGGGGCGGCTGGGGGCTCCGGGCAGCCGAGGAAATGCTCGTCGCGGCGGAACGCCTGGGGGAACCTGTCCTACGCCGACCTGATCACTCGCGCCATCCAGAGCTCCCCGGACCAGCGGCTCACTCTGTCCCAGATCTACGAGTGGATGGTGCGCTGCGTGCCCTACTTCAACGATAAGGGCGACAGCAACAGCTCTGCGGGCTGGAAGGTGCGTACCTATCTCGGGCGGGTGGTGGGGCTCGCCGGCCTCCTGCGCAGCGCCAGACTCCCCTTCGCTTCGTCGAGCGCGCCTACCGGCGTTGGGGACTGGGGTTGGCAGAGAGCCTAGGCTTGTGGGTCTTTGGGGAGTTTTGTGTGACCCCCAAGGAAGGGTACTTGGGGCGCAGGGGGGGAAGGAGGCTCCCTGGAAAGTTTCGGGCATGGCCAGGTTCTGAGAAGGGGCGAGGGACTTTGGAGAGAGAAGGACAGACGGACAAGAGTGCTTTTGCTGTATTCCCGGACAGCGCGGAGCAGGTAGGTCCGAGGCCAACTTTGGAGTAGAAGTCACCATCGTGGGGGTGCGGCGAGGACGCCGCGGTTGGAGTGCGGGGACGTGGGGTTGTGTTTGGGACTCGGTGCCTGGAGGAGGAGTTGGATCTGAGTTTTCAAGGAGCTGGGTGCGTTGTCACTAGCTGGGTGAGAACCCTTGGGTCCAAGTTTTAACTTCCACCGGCATGAAGCTGTCACTAGAAAAACCAGTGGTTGCAGATATTTCCCTGGCGGGCTCTCCGTTAACACCTTTATTGCGCAGAGAGGTCTTTTCAGTGAATCTGTCCCCAGTAGCCTCTGAGATGTTCTGGGGACTGGAAGAGGTCAGCGCTGCCATCTCAACGCGGTGTGGCCGCACCTGCTGCTCCGGCTGAGGCCTGGACTCTGGCCTTGTTTGAGGTGGGGTCCAGGTGTGGAGGCCTGGAGGCCCGGTGCCTCCCTTAGGCCTTTGGAAGGGAGGTTTGGTGGCAGGGCTAGGCTGTAATGGCTTCTACCAGTAAGTGAACCTGAAGAGAGGCGCTCTACTGTTCCTTTTCAGCCTCTTGGGGGCACTGGACACGTGGTAGGGAGAGAGGTGTGGAAAGGCCTATGATGTAATGACTTCCTGCAGTTGGGCATCGAAAGAGATTAGCTCCTGTGCCCTTGCTGATACCCAGCTGCTTAGCTCCTCCTGGCCCCTTCCCCCAAGATATGAATGTGTCAGTGCCAGGCAAAAGAGACTCCTGCGCATTTGGAGATACTGATTGCTTATCAGTTGCTTCTATTTGCAATTAGTTGCTGCTTTTTTTTTTTTTAATTAAAGAGTTAGTTGCTTCCTCCTTCTGTCCCTTCCTTTATTGTCTTTGGGGAGCCCTGTATCTTCCTGGGTTTCAATAGGTGTATAAAATAACATGTAGTGGAGAATTGAAGCGTTGGAGAGGAGGCTGTATATGAAAAACTAAATAATTTAGTGTATTGAGTTTTAGTTTGCTTAAAAATAAACCCTTGTAAAGTTCCTTAAAAAATTATGGCCAGTATTGGAGAGGCCTTGTTTAAATTTAAATCTTGTTTAGATTAAACAGACTTTAAAAGCAAAATGTGTGCTTTGATATTATTCCACAAATCTGTTCCATTTCCTTTAACAAATGCTGACAGTATGAGTGCTACATATGATTTAATTTTATTGCGTTGCAAAGGAGTGCCAGTTGTGTGATATGAGGGCTCTTTAGAGAAAGGCCGAGAGTTCTGTTTCACAGCAGTGCTAATGTGATACCTTTCAAAATTGAGTTTCCAAGTGGATAGCAAGGGTTAATCTCAGTGTACAGTATCAGGAAGGGGGTGAGTTTACAGGATCTAGGAAGATAGATTTGGGGTTTGGGAGTATTTTTCAAATTTCTCACCCTTGGAATTTAGTCCTGCATGTTTTGAATTTGGTGCATAGATACTATTAATTGCAAGTTAGCTAACTTTCAAGTTAGTTAATAAAGTTAAAGTAGGGAGGGTATTCAGCTTTCCTATGATTTTACCATTAAGAAGTAATTTCATGCTATTGTGCTTATAGGCAATATAACATTTGATTTTTTTTAAAAAAATTATGTGAGAAAGTGGTATTATCAAAAGTAACTGAATTGCTAATTATATTTTTATTATAGCTTGCACAATTTGCAGTTGAGATTTTGGGCCTAGTCGTAAACTTGGTGGTTTTATGTCCTAAACATTTTTTGGTTTCATAGTTCCTTTTTTCTTTCTCTGCTGTCTTATTTCTCTTTAACCAAAATTTTATGAAATATTGTAAATTGAAACTCTCAAACCTTAATATGTTTAATACAGGGCACACATTTTATGATTATTTTTACTGTAAATGGTTACATCAGTTCCACTTCTGAGTATTATGTGATAACTAATTCTTGAAGACTATAGGGATATCATTTAAAGAGTTTTTGTAAGATGACCTTTATCAAAAGATGCAGCCATGCAAGAACTTCCAAATCTTTGATGATGGAGAAGGCCCTTTGAAACTGGGGCTGGTTTCATATTCTGATTATGACTACTAGCCAACCCTATTTGTGCTTGTGGTTTAGTGGGGGCAGAAGAAGAGGGAAAAGGAAGAGGTCAGGAGCTGATTGTGACCCATATTCATGGGTCCAAGTTTCAGGAGTTGAATCCTATCATGATTAGTCATTTTGGAAGCATCTGTGTGCATTTAAACCACATTACTTTCATTCTGAGTTATGTATTCGAGTTTTTAACCTCTAAAAATGTCTAGAATTCAGGTTACTGTCTCCTAGACATGTGTGTACATAGGCACAGTAGGCAGGGTCCAGGCCTTACTTCTTTTGTGGCTTTTTGGGCGAATGCATTATGAGAGCCTGTAACCAGAATTATGACCCTAGGGGTCATAGAATGAAGGAGGCCTTGGAGATCAGAGTCAAATCAGTGGTTTGAAGCCCTGGTTGCATGTTAGAATCACGTGAGAGCCTTTAAAAAGTATCGATACCCAGAGAACCTGATTTAATTGTGCTGGTGGGTGGATTAGTGTTGATTGTTTAGGGAGGGAGGGAGGGAGGGTTGAAGTTTCTCAGGTGATTCTAATATACAGCCAGGATGAGGTTTGTTGACCTAGTCCAACCCTTTATTTAATAGGCGAAGAACCTGATTCTTGAAGTTAATGACTTTTCTAAGATCACACAGCTAGTTAGTACAGAGGTAATTAGTAGCCGCAGTTCTAGAGATCTTTGTTCTTAATCACACGGTTTTCCTCTTTAAATTGATCTTTTTAAAAGGTCATTTACTACGTAAGTAACTAGTGTAGCCTTAACATAAGTAGAGGTTGCTTTCTTGAAAAACATACTTGCCTCTCAATCTAGTCTTTCAGCCTCAGAAAGACAGATGAATGTTGATGGAGGCGGAGGAGTGCATCCTGTTTGTAGAGCTGTCCAGTGCCTATCAGTATGTGTATTTGGGAACTATGACGCGATAAAAGTGGCAAAAAAATAAAAAAAGATAGCATTTTAACAAAAAGAGGATGTTCTTGGTTAACTTAGGTTTGTCAGATACCTGCTGTGCCAGGGAGAAAGGTGATGGTTATCTCACAGGTTCCCTTACCTCAGGCATTAAAGTAGAAGTGAATAGTCAGATGTGGTTAAGAGGGGAAAAGGTTACATTTCCTTTAATTCCCATTAAACTTACTTGCACTGCACCCATAATTAAACTGTTGAGAGTGGTTCCTCCTGACTTGGGCAGACCTCTAGGACTCCAGCGTTTGCCTTGGAAGGCCTGTTTACCACTTGTCTCCTACGTGCACGCGCACACCTGCGTCGCCCATGGATCAGGGCACTGCACTATTATGCAGCCATGAGTTTCTGTGGTGGCTCCCACAGTTTCACAAATGTAGGGTGCTGCTGCAGAGGGTGATTCTTCAGCAGGCCGAGTCTGCCTTCGTAGGATAATGTGCACTCGTAGAGCGTCTTCCCCAGGTGAAGAGATGAGGGCTGACCTGCCACATACATCTTGTTTACGTGCCCACTGTTCCAGTTTTTTTTAGATTAATGCATTCGGTTCCTTTTCAACATACTGTATTAAGAAAATGTTATTTTAACTGCACTTTTACGGTTAAAAAAATACATATTTAAAGTTTCAAAATGACAAAGTCATAATAATTCCTTATTTTCTCATAATTTTGACCTTAGTCACCTTTGGAGTAACTCACCAAAGGGCCAGGTATGGTGGTGTGTGAGGAATCTTTCTTCTGCTGGGCCCACGTTGCCAAAATGCTATTTTGTAATTTCCTTTGGCAGTACTGTCATCGTCAGTGATTCTCAACTAATATACTTCCTCTTCCTACAGCAGCAATACACTAGGGGGACTGTTTTCCTCTTTTTCAAAGCTGTGTCATCGACCTATGAAGTGAAGAAATTGGCCCTTTTGGACTTCGATCTGTGAGCCCTATGTAGCAGAGAGTCTCTTTAAAAAAAGAAGCGAAGTGTTTGTTTTGATATGTTTATCTCCTTAGAAAATGAAATGAAACTATGCAGACTTATTTTTAGGAGCTTTTAGGAGAGTTCTATTTTAAGAGACTGACACCATACAAGAACATCTTGTAGTTAAACTTTTTAATACTCATGATTCTTACTTAAAACCTGCAAGATATTTTTATTTGGTAAATTAATGAAGAGGCCTTGTCCCACTAAAAAGTCATTTACTTGCTCTGGAAAAGTTAAGCAGACTCCATCCATCCAAAGATCTCGATTAAAAAAATGCAAAGATAAAAGACTGTTTAGGCCTGTGAGTTCTGGTGAGGTATCCCACTTACCCATTGCTTATTTCTGAAGCTGGAGAGAGTATGGGATTTATTCTGTTTTCATACACATTGATCTTGCCTGTAGGGAACAACCTTGATCCTATTCTTGACTCCTCATGTTTCTCCACACCTTTTCCTGTATCATAAATTGAGGGGTCCTGAAGATTCACTTTGGCTTTTTGCTGCTAAAGAAGTACTTTGGGATGACATACATACAGATGAGTAAGGATCAGCAGATATTACAGCTGAGGTACACTAAGTGAGTAAAAGATTGGGAAGAGAAAATCCTTTTTACCCATTTGCATCACATGCCATTTCATTCATTCGGCAAATATTTATGAGAGGCATACTGTGTGCAGGGCGTTCTGCTGGCCCCAGAGATCTAGTAATAGCACAAGACAAATAAGGTTTCAGTTCACAGGAGTTCACAGTCTATTGGGGGAAGACAGAAAATAAACATGCAAATATGTGCTCTGTGAACTTGTCCTTATTGTCCATTCTCTCGCCTTTTTTTTTTTTTTTTTTCCACATGTGTACTTCTGCTTTCCCTAGTGTTTCAGCTCTGCAAATGGCAAAGTTGGTGTTGAGCTCTGGCTTGAAGCTGGCCTTTAATTCTCTGCAGATTATTTTCAGCTTGCTTTGGAGATGCAAGGCCACTGTAACATGCTGCTGCCGTTTGGGAGAAGCTGGGCTTTCCCAAATCCACCGAGATTAGAGCGGATCTGGGGCCCTGGACTGATCTGGGAGCCCCGATTTCTGTCTGGTGGGACTGACCTCCCCCTGGAGTGGGTGTGGAGCCTTGATATAAACGAACTCATCTGCAACTGTTCTTGCCTCAAATTCAGAACTAAAGGAGGTCTTGGAGAGCATCTAACTGTTTTACAGTGTGTCCTCGTGAGCCCAGAGCACTACTGTTCGGTAATGCCTGCTGCTCACCCTTGTGGTTTCACAGCTGTACGTGCCAGGGCCTCCATTTCTGCAAAGTCTTACTTCATTTGCTCCTATCTGCTCCCCTCCCCCTCCTCCAGGCCGGCTCACACAGAGTGGCTGTGTTTCTCTTTTTCTTTCATTCTCAGCTCACCTTGCTGAAGAGGCCTACTTTATCCACCCCACCCACCCCTGACTCCTGCCTGTTTCTTTTGTCTTTTTTCTGTGACTCCTGTGTATTCCCAAGGACAGTGTAGGAGCCTTGAGACAGCACGCAATGTGTCTACCGAACAAACAAGTGTTCCTGATACTTGGAGCTGCTTGTAGGGTCACCATGTCCTGAGCCCATGAGGGGATAGCCTTTTCCGGGGCTGGACGCTGAAAGCGGAGGAGGTGACTCAGGAGTTAGGGTATGTCACGTGCTAGAGTCTTTGGATACGTGTAGCTATGAAGGTGGCCCAAATCTTCGACTTCCTAGTGTTGGTGTTGATATGAAGGAGTGTAATTATGAAATGATGCCCTGCTATCTAAGGCATTTCTCACAGTGTCTTGTTTCCTACTGTAGACGTCCCTGAAAAAACTTGATCAGTGCCAGTCCCCACCCATCACAGAAACTGAGGGAAACCTGATCTTGGGGTGACCTTTCATTAAGAGAAAGGTGATACCTAACCTGTCACCTGTGTGTGTATCCCACTTTATGCAGCATCAATATGTACTGTCTAGAAAGAGTCACCATGGAGTTGTTCCGCCTCAAATTGACGTATCCACTTATAGGAGCCAAGTTGTATAAAGCTACGTTGTCCACAATGTTCTGCATTTGGGGGCATCAGTCTCAGACGTGCTTGAAGTTTTATGTCCATGGATTGGAAAATAGGTGTCACATATGAAGGGAGAAGAGAAAGCAAGCCGTCTTTTCGAGAGGGATCTTTTCAGGGGGCCAGTCTGTAGCTCTTTGGAGGTAGAGTGGTTAGGCTAGTGATTGTGATAAGACCCCAATTTTGATCACATCACCGCCACAGACAAACTCAGTACCTTTAACCATTTATTCTTAACCAAACAACTCTTATTTCTTAGCATCACAACTTCCCCAATTGGAAAAGAAGTAAAGTAGCAGGTATTCATAGATTTTTTTTAAAATTTAAATTCTTAATTGTTCCATAGACTATTGTGATGTATTGCTCCATCAGTTTCCCATGAGTTGAGAGGATGGTAAAACGTAAATATATGATTGGAGTACGCTGGGCTTTTCTAGATGAGTGTGCGTCTTCCACTCTTCAGTCGGACTTTTTTTTTTTGAGACTTTTATCGTGAGAGATTTTTTTTCTTTGTAGTGCGGCAGTTAACTAGTATGGGATCACATTACAAAATGAAATGGACTAACTTCTCTGATGGGCTGAGGTCCTTCCAGTAACTTGCTGCTCGGGTAATCCCTTATGGTGAAGATGCCAGGTTAACTTCTGGGTGCTCACCAGGTCTGCATGCCCAGATGCACCCCAGTCCTCGGTGGAGAGGTGAACACAGAGCCAGGAAAGCTCCTGGCCTCCTTGTTAGAGGGCAAGGCCAATGCAGGAGGTGACCCCTGCCCTAAGCAGATGAGCTGCATTAGCTTTCCCCTGAGTGAATCCATAAACAAATCCAACAGACACCTTTGGGAGTTCTCAGTACATGTTTGTAATTTCTTACTTATTTCTTTTAAGACCTTTATGTGTGTGTGGGAGAATTCATGTCATCTTTTCCCTTGGGTTTAGAGAAATTAATAACTTGGTTCCTGATGCCATTGATAATTTATTTTAAAGTCAGAGCCAGCAGAGGGAGTACACAAGATTTTAAGCTGATCTCAAGTATTTTTCCCCATATAGCTGAAGTGGTACCTTGATTACAAACAATCAAGATCTAATAAGTCATGCTTCTCTTTGGGCGTACGTCGTCATGATAAAAGGATAGCTTGGAAGAGGGGCAGTTAAAAACCTAAGGTAACTTTTTAAAGGAAACCTTGGTCTTCTAAAACTCATGTCCATGTCCCATCCCCAAGTAGTTAAATGAAAGCCCTTTTAACTGAAAAATCTCCTCCCCTGCCTTTCATTTTTTTGCTATTCCACTTCTGACCATATATGTGAATGTCCATCTATACCTAATACCAAATTTCAGAGTATATAATGTGTCCGGATCAGTGTTATCTGTTTTAGTGCTATTTTGGTTGAGACTTTTGATATTTTCCAAAACTTCAGTTTCCCATGGGTTGAGAGAATGGTAAAAACTACATCGTTTCCAACTCAGATTTCGTAGTCCTGGATCCACTGGAGATCATAACTTTTGAAGTTTTTTACAGTTCTGTGATGCCATAATTTGTCATTTTCGTCCACTTTGCTCCATATTTTGGTTTTGGTGATTTATTTTAATTTGGGAGTTATAGCGGGTTGGAAAGTATCCCTTCCACAATTCGTGTCTACCTGGAACCTTAGAATGAGACCTCATTTGGAAATAGGCTCTTTCCAGAGGTAATTGGTTAAATTAAGATGAGGTCATACTGGACGAGGGTGGGCCCTCATTTCAACGACTGGCTTCCTTGAGAGAAGAGGGGAGGACACTAGATGTGGAGAAGGCCAAGTGAAGGCTGAGGCAAAGAGTGATGCCGTGACCAGCCCAGGAGCACCGGGCGGAGGCAAGGCAGGATCCTGTCCTGGAGCCTTCAGAGGCGGATGGCCCTGCCAGCACCTGGAGTTTGGACTTCCAGCTTCCAGCACTGAGAGAATGCACTTTTGGTGTTTGAAGCCCCTAAATTTGTAGTAACTTGTTGTGCTAACATTAGGGCACAGAAGCACAGGGATGGAAGAGAGAGACAGACAGGGTTGCAGGTAGAGAATAAAGTTTTAATTAGGTTAGAATTAAAATGTTAATCATTCATAGGCAACTTGCTGGTAACTTAAATTTCATTCTTTATCCTGCTGTGAGGGGAAGCAGGGAGGCTTGAGTTCTCCTTGATTTCCTAATGAGAACTATTAGGACTTTTCCCTTCCTCTCATTTCTGCTATGGCTTGTCCTCGGCTCCCTCTCCACTTCCCTTACTGAATTTCTTCTTGGCCCAGTTTGGGAAGCTGGTGGTGTGGCTTCACAGTCCCTGTGGAGTCCGGGCTGTGAGATTTACAGTACGGCCATGTGGTCTGGATGACAGCTTTGGTCTAGAACGGCCAGCCTTCCAGGCTCCTCATTGGAAGGAGGTGTTGAAGCAGGATACTCTCCTCCCTGTTCCGGTCAGGGCTTGAGAAGATGGAGCCCTGTCAGGTTCATTATCTCCGATGGTGGTTCAGCTAACCCAGAATCCCTCTAGAGTCCCTCGGCTCCTGATTAACCTCCATCACTGCACCGTTACCGGTTGTGTGTGTGTGAGATGAGAACTTTGATTTAACGCTCGTAACACATTCAAACGTGTAGTATTAACTATATGTCGTGTGTATTATTAACGACAGTCACCTGGTGTATGTTTTATCCCCATGCCTTGTTTATTTTGTAACTGGAAGTTTATACCTTTTGAAAATAGCTGCTATTTTAAAAGTTGCTACTATGTGCCACTTTCTTTACATTATTAACACTAATCCTCGCGTTAATCCCTGGGAGCACTGTCTTGAATGCTTATCTTCCAAGTGTGGCTGACTCAGGTGACTAACACCCCTCTGTGTGTCGATGGGAGCGTGGACTTGGACCCGTGCCTTAGGCTCCTTCCCTTGATTTTTGCATGAAGTAGTAACTTCATGGAGTCCCTGCCTGGGCTTTCAGTGGGGGCGCGGAGGAGTGGCTTTAGAGTTCCTTCAAAAACCTGTTGGTTTGGGGATTCATTTCTGTTTGTCACTGACTTGTGTGACTGTGGTTTACTGTGGGTCAGATACAAAGCGTACTGTTCAGAACTACCAGAGTGAGACATGGTGTGTAGAAATCCTTAGGGTTGGGCTATAATCTCTGAGAAATTCTCCCCTGGGGGAACAGGGTGTCTCTGCTTCCATAGGCTTTAGGTAGGCAGGTGAATGTTGACACCACCACCGAGAAAAGCAGATTTCGGGGGTCGGGGGGAGGCGGTATTTACAAGAAGTTCCTGGCAGACGTTTGGCTGCGGAATCAGATCTCATAATTAAAGGCATTAAACATATTTTGTGAGTGGTTGACTCCTTGCAATGCAGTGACTAGGGTTTAAAGGCGGGCTGCCAAGACAGAAACAGAAAATGTTGCATAATGTAAGTTGCTGGCCAGGTTAAAGTGTTTATTTCTGTGGAAGAGCTTACTGCTTTTGTCTTCAAGGTACAGATAACTATGAGTAGGACCTAAGATGCTGATTTTAATATGGCTGCAGGAATTGCAGAACCCATGTGCCCTCAGGTAAAATGTGGCTAGCAGAATACTAATCTCACGTGTGTGTTGGAAAAAAACTTCAGAACTCTCAGTTTCATAGTAAAGATAGGTGAGTAGTGCCTGGATTGTGTCCAGAAGATAATCTGAAACCCTACGATAAATGCAGAGCAGACAGAACGGTTCTGCCTGATAACTGAATATAGCCACGGTGTGGGGGAGGGGAGGGGCTGGAGGCAGCTGCAGAAGGTGGCCCTGGCCACAGGAGACTTTTAAAGGCACAAATCTGGCTGTAAGCCTGAAGTTTAAGGCGAGCATAAAATTATATCCAATATAATTGCCTGTGAGATGCCTTCTTGAAAATTGGTAGTACATTAGAAAGATCAAGTGGATAGTTAAGTCATTAACTCACATAATTCAAGTCTCAAAACTGATCCCCCCCCCCAAATTGTACTAATAATTGATTTTGAAAATGATATTTTTTCATCATAAATTATCTAGGTAACTGCCTTGGTTCCCCATATTTGATACATAATTTTTGGCTGAGTGATGTTCAGAACCTCTTGCCCACCTTCCTCTCCTCTCTTTTTAAAATTTTTATTTTACTTAATATTTGGAAAAAAATCTCACTGTAATAACTGTAATGGCTTTCTAAAGTAAAATGCTTTCTCTAGATCTCTCCATCAGAACTTTCCATGTTGGTAAATTCCTGAAAAAAGGGACCCAGTTTAAAACTCAGTGTTGCTGCAGCTCTCCCAGAGTGTCACTGCGGCTGCCACCAGCGTTCCTCTCCCAGCGAAGGACTTGTTCTTCTAACCCCTCGTACATTTGTGTATCAGTCTGTATTGGGTACCTTTTTTCCCTCCCAGGTGGCAGAATGAGAAGGCATACTTTTATTAACTGGTTATTTTTCAGTACTATTCCTTTAACAGATTAATTTGCCAGGTACGAATATACCCTATGATTCAAATAAATAGTGGTCCATGGACTCAGTTTTAAGCAAGGTAATTTCCTTTAGGTAAAAGTTGAAACTCTGAGCCTAAGCATTCTTCTGATTTTTGTAACAGAATAATGATCAGTTAGGTCAGGTGCATCATCTGTGTAACCCCGAGAGGCCTGGAATGGGCTATGAGAATGTCGTAAGCCTGACTATTTTAAAGTTATCTCTGAGCTGATACCAGTATGAGTGTGCTTGCTTTGGCACACGTGGGCTCTTAGGCTCCTGAGAGAGAACTTCCTAGGTGAGCTGGTATACTTTTCTTGAAATGAGTGGCCTAGATCAGGCCTTCTATCTCCAACCCTGTCCAATAAAGATAAGCTTACAGCCTTCTGCTTGAATAAATGCATGTCCTCTGCTGAACTGAATTACCTAAATCAGTCCTATTTTGTGTCCTCCCTTTCCATAAAGGTCCTTATTTCAGGCTGAAAGTGTAGGTCATTTGGGCCATAGTTAGGCTTTACCACTCTCCTCCTTCACGTCAGTTGCTAAGGAGAAATTTGGCACTTGATCATAGGCATCATTTAGTAGGTGTGCGCTTTGGGAGAGGTTTATTCCTCCAGCCTTATAAAATCAAGGAGTGCTTTGAGTCACTTTGTGGGCAGTTAGTACTGAGTAAGTGAAGTACCACGTGTTAAGTTAGGAAAGCTAACTTGTGCTAGTGAAAACTTCTCAATCGATTTCAAAGTGATTATTTAACAAATGAATGCTTTTATTAAAAATTCTCATTTTTAGGATGCAGATTTATCTACAGTATAGTTTTCTAGTCAAATAAAAAACTTTGAATTGATGAATCAGTTTCCGCTATTTACAAAGTGGAAATACATGTGGATTTTTCTCTCTGGCCTCCCAGTGTTGATGTGAGCAGAAATAATTTCACCTGTCTGTCTGTGTTACCTGTCCCGAGATTCCGTGGTCTATTTTGTGTTCATCATTCTGACTTAAACAGGATCATAAAGCTTTCAAACATTTTCCCCCAGCTTGTTACTTCATGCATCTGTGCGACTCGAGAAGGAAGAGGAGAAAATAGCTCTGTCTTGATTTTATCATCTGCATCACATGATCTTTACAACTTTGAAAACTCATTTGTCAGTGTGGTTACTGGGAGCATAGTTTACCACATGCTCGGAGAGTTACTTCTTCAGTCTCTTCCCTTGCCTTCCCTTTAAAGAAAAAATACTTAATTTTGCTCAGGGATAAATTTTATTGTTGTTTTTTATTTTCTGGTACATGATTTCAAAGTTGATGATTTGTTTGTGAGAAGTTACAGGTCTTTGCCTTGTGTTCCTAGTTATTAACTCCTCTGAAAATAAAAAACAAAATAGTACATCTTGTTAAAAGGGTTTCCTGATAGGTCTTTGGACTGGTACCAGGTCTTTGGCAAATGAGGGCTGCCTTGATCACCTAGCCATTTCTGGTTTTTGAACCCAAGACAGCTGGCATTGGGTTGATCCTTAAATCCATCTCAGACTAAACGTTTCAGTTTTACTTGTCCTAGTTGTTCCCAGTTGCTCGCTCAGTCTTTTCTCTTTTTATGTTTCCTGGACATTTTCTAAAGGAGGCTTCTTCTCTCTTTCCCATCCACCTCTTTTCTCTCTGTGACTTTTTCCTGCATTATGGTTTTCAACCTCACTGCATTTGAGAATTAACCCAAGGAGCTTTAAAAAAACACTTGTGTCTGGGTCCCATCCTAGGCCAGTCAGGTCAGAATCTCCAGGTACAGGGCTCGGGCATCTATATTTTTAAAGGTCCCATCTGATTTCAATGGATAGTTAGGATTGAGAACCATTGTCTTAGAAAAATGAGAGATCTTGGCTGTGGAAGTTACCCACTATTTTTGTGTTGACTTTTAGATCTATTTCCACCTTCTCGACCAGGGGAAGATTACAAGGTGGAGTTTGCTCCCCGGAAGCTCCGTATTAAAAGGAGCACCGTCCGTTTGGGATCTAATAGAACAGTTGGCCTCCAGGACAAGGGCATCATTACTTAACAAGCTGTGTTTATCTAGGATCTCCTCCTGTACTTCCTTTCCTATAAATGAATGTGTGTGTGTTTTTTTTTTTTTAAGTTTCCAACTCCCACTTGTTTTTCTAGTCTCCACTGGACCCCAGTTAACTTATTTTGAAGTTTTCAGGAATTTGTTAGAAGAGATGGTGCTATTTCAAGTTATTGTGTAAGTCTTGAAAAAAACTGAGACACACAAACTTAGTGTTCCTTCTCTGTGCAACCTGCTCTGATATCCCAGGGGGTCTACTGTAGTCTGGTGCCTCAGTTAGTGGTCCTGTAAGAGTGATCTCCAGATCAGCATCACCCAGGAACATCCAGGAATCTGTTAGAAATGCAGATTCTTGGGCCCACCCCAGACACACTGAATCAGAAACTCTGGACCCAACCATCTGTGTTGTAACGAGGTCTCCAGGTACTTCTACTGCAAGTTGAAGTTTGAGAACCGCTGCTTGTAAGTCCTTTGCTAAGTCTGGACTTCCTCTGATGACAGCCTAGGAGTCAGAAACCAAAATTCTCATGCCATCTTGGCTTCCGAATTCAGACAAGAGTGGGAAAAGATGAACAGCCACGCTGTGGTTGTGTCTGTTGAAATGTAGCAGAGACCTAGCCCCGTGAGTATTCGAGGCTCCGACAGAGCCTTGTTGCTGTGTAGCTTGGTGTACAGAGCAAGGGCCCCGACCTCCCTGCAGGGTAATGAAGGACCTGCTCAGGTACAATGGGGGAGCCGAGTGTTCGTCCTAGTCACACATTGTGTGCAGAGGATTTGTGTTTAGCTTGGCTTCTTTCTGTTTTCTGATCTTTTCCCCTTGTTTGTTTTGGTCTTTGGGAAATGTTCCTCGTTTTCAGACCAGCATCAGACAGGGGAGTAGTCGCACTGACTCATCCACAGACGGACGTGGGACATGTGGGAGAAAGATAAGATTAAAATGTGCTGGGTGTAATCAGTGTGAGCGGGTGAGTGAAGGGAAAGTGATGCAGCTCTTGTGACGAGGCCAGAGGCGAGGCCATGGTGAGGAGATGGCATCCATCTTGGCTCCGACACCAAAAAGGCACACGGCCTCTCCCACCACAAGGTGAAGCCAGGTAAAGATCAGAACCAGTGATGGCTGTGCGTGGGTATCATTGGATTCTGTAGTCCATTAAGCAGGGCCTCATGATCGGCCATATCAGACATAGCTGATAGCTTTAGGAATATAAATAGTGCAAAGAACAGTGGGTTGGCCAGGACTTGGAAGTTCATTTCAGGATCTCTTAGCGGCTGCTTCAGAATGTTGTCTGAGATTCATAAATACTCTTATATCTGACACATTAAAAAACAAACAAAAACACAGGATTTGTTTGGATTACAAATTCTTCTGTAAGCAGCATATCTTTTCCTACATGAAGTACTATCTGAGATGACATGGCTTGGGTGCTGCGCTTCAGAGGGGTTTCTCCTTGGGAATGGGAGGGCAGGCAAATCATTCTCCTCAGATTCCCCAGGATTCTCGAGAGGGCAGTCCCAGGTGTTGAGACATCAGAAGGTTATTGCAGTGGTGGGATAAGCTGCATCAGGGGACTTAGTCTGTGGCCAGAGTTTGCAGGAGGGTCCTGAATATTGTGCCCTTAACAACCCTGGCCGGATTGCTCAGTTCGTTAGAGCATTGTCCCAATACACAGGTTTGACCCCTGGTCAGGGCATATACAAGAATCAATCAGTGAATGTATGAATAAGTTTAACAACAAATTGATCTCTCTCTCTCTCTCTCAAATGAGTAAGTAAAAACAAACAAACAAAACCCCACTGTAAACAGCATTCAAAATTGGACTCCAAGGAGAGTACTAGGGACTTTTGAGATCAGACGTCAGTCAGATGCAGCTGGTGGGAACTTGAAGCGCTTGGGACAATGGGATGCTTCCCACAGCTGCCACTGCTAACAGATGAAGTGTGTAAACACGTGTCAGTTCACTTCCATTTTGATTTTCCAAAAGGATGCTTGCATATTTGGGGGACAGGGATGAGAGGGTATCTTGAAAAAAATCTGGTTTCTAGGATGCATTTTCAGAGGAGTAAAGTGCCTTAAGGAACATTCGGGCTCATATGAAGAAGCCTGTCTGGCAGCAGCCTAGAAGGCTTGGCTTCCAGCCCGAGGATCAGAGGGATCTGAGTGCTTGGCTCCTGCGGCCCAGCTATGAAGATGGTAATAGGGACATCTATCTGCTCAACACTCTTTGGAAATCCCCGCTGGGAGGCCATAGAGGAGGGCTTTGGTTTCAAGAAGAAGGTCCCTGTGTCTCTGACTTCTGCATAATGCTGAGTTGGGGAGAGTTGTAGTTGAAATTGGAAAGCTTTTATTCCCTCCCCACCAAAAGGGCAAAAACCATCAGATCTCAGTCTGCATCGGTACAAATGGGTGTGATGTGTGTAGTCACAGCCTTAGGTTTACCTATCATTTTCATGGTCATAACTAAAAGCTGCTGTTGATTGGACATTTATTATGTGGCAGACACTGCTGAGAGCTTTATGGATATCAGCTCTTCCTCTTTACAGATGAGGAAACGGACATATAGGCTGGTTAAGTGACTTAGCCAAGGCCGTACAGTTGGTAAGTGGTGGAGGTCGGATACCTGCATCGGCATGTCTCTACTTTGACAAAATAAATTCTAAAGTTGCTGATTTAGTCAAGCTTCAGGGATTTTGATTTTACTAGTATAATACTGCCTGAGACTTCACTGGGCTGTTCCTATCACTTCTCTCATTTTGATTTTTAAAAAAAAGAGAAAGGAGGGAAGTTTGCATGATCTTCTGTTAAAATTAAGGCTCGTGTGTTCTACCTGGCTTGTCACTCTTTCAGAACACATAAAGAACAGAGTGGAGTGTCAGATTGTGGACAAGCATTCACAGTGAACTCAGAGACCTTTAAGACTCGCACTCCAGTGAAATGTAATTATTCTTAAGGATGAGACTTGCCAAACTGCCTGTTTCCCCAGGCTGCCAAACAGATGTGTCTTCCAAGGAAGGTGACCCAGGTTGTATTTTGCAGATTCAGAAATGAGACACAGACGCTTTCCCTCTGCACCACATCTAAATTTCCCTGCAGTCACTGCTTTTCCTCTCCTCCTTTCCCCTGTGGAACTAGAAGCGGCCTAAGTGTGTTCTACCACGGGGTGAGCAACCATGTCATGCTTGGCCTGGTTTTGGAAGCAAATTAGTCATTTAGGTCTAACTTTTATTCTTTCCTTCGGATCTGCTTCACACTGTGAGGCCCAGGACCTTGTGTGGGATGGTTTAAGCAGGTGAACTGACGTGAACAGATGTTGAATGATGGAAGCATCAGGACAAGGAGGCCCAGTTTCGGACGACACGGGCGATTAATCGGTTGGCAAAGAGGGATCTTCTAGCGTTGGGTGATGGCCCAGTAAAACTACCTTGGCAGGAGCTGGAGGGTTATAGTTGTGTGATTGTGATGAAATATCAGGGGCAATGGCTGGGTTTAGGACAGTTGGACCATTATGTAATTTCTTCAGAAAGCATTATCTAGCAACACATACGTACTCTCAGTTAATGGTATCATTAATGAGCACATTTTATAATAAAAAATGGAACCATTGAGACACTTTGGGGAGGAAAGTGAACCTTAACAGTTCATACTCTGGAATGAAAAAGGAAAAAGCACTGTTATTTTGTGGCTCTGGAATAATAAAAATAATGCTTTGTGCTTTGATAGTGTTTTCCAAGGAGTTTAGAATTATGAATAATTTCTTCTTTGTCGAAGTGGGAGAAGCATTCTGTCTGTAAACTAAATCCCCGAGTCCCCCTGTGCTTGAGGGGCAAAGGAATGAGAAGAAAGAAATAGGAAACTGTATGTTCCATCTTTTCTCCATTATCACCCTTTCATGAAAAATGATCTGCAGCGTGCTGCCAAAGCTTTGTTACAAGAACTTGGCTGTCTGGTATTTCTCATCTGCATGAAAAATAAAAAGCATCTCCATTTTCTCTGAGATTAATGATAAAGATAAAGCTTTCTCAATACTTTAAAATGTAGACTGCATACTCTCCAAGAAAAGCCCTTAAAACAACCAGGGCTATTTTTTGAATATTATATAAAGAGTTTCAGTTGTCGTATAGGGACAAACTATGTTCCTTGCACCCTTTTACCCCCACAGAAAAAAGGGGAAGTCGGCCTTCTCTCTCGGTTGGTTTGGCATGGGCCACTTATTTACTAGCCACTTACGCGCCTGCCAGTTGCTTTCAGATTAAGTAGAGGGATCTTCCTAAACATCTTGTTCTCCAGATGTGGGAAGCAGGCCCAGCAGACTTGTGACTTGTCCTAAGACTCGTGGTGAGTGGAAGTGAAGGTGAAACATGTGCTAAGAAGCCGAAGAGCCCCAGCCCTGTGTTCTGGTTGGAGACAGTGTTCATCTGAGAAGTCACATGAAGTCTCTGTAACTAGTTGTGAGAACTCGGACACAGCTCTTTTCTCACTCGTTGGCAAATAACATTTTTCAAAGAGGTTAGACTTTTTTTAAATGAAAATTTTGCGTTCTGCCTGTAAACAGAGATGTCTTAAAAGAGCCAGGAGAAAATAAATGAGCTGTTTGTAAGATAATTCATTTACCCTATAAAACGTAATACCTGTCAGTTGGGTTTTTGTCATGTAGGTAAGTGACTCCTAGAAGATATTAAAGGGTGGGTTTATTGACTTATTTATTTTTGAGGAGGTAATTTTCAGGGCAGATTTTTGATATTTTGATTTCTCTTGCTTCCTATATATAAAGATAGGAAAGCCAAGTCTGACCCAGAAAAAATAGTGCAGTAGGTCAGTCCACCCCTCAATCTATTATTCACCACCTGTGTTAGGTGTAACTGGCCCCACATCTGCCAGCCCAGTATCCATCTCCCCTGGGCCCTGTATCCTGAAGGATTTTCTAGGGGAAGGACTAATCTGAGAAGCACATTAATGCTAAATCGATCATGGAACCTCTTGAGTTGTGGAACTAAACGCCTTGGATGTCCTCTGATTGAACCCATTATTTGGATGAGGAGATTAAGGATGAGAGACGAGAAGGAGCTCACCTGGAAGGGCACAGTTACAAACCGAGTCGGTGGTCACCACAGACGCCGCTCTGATGGAGGAAGAGCCCGCACTGCTGTCATGAAGATCTGCGAACATGCCTACACTCGTCTGGACACGCTCCTCACTTCAGACACCGCTACGTCATTCTCCCGGGAGGAACAAGGCTTTTTCATCGGTGGTTGCTAGTGTGGAGGCATTCTGTGGAAATGTACCTGAGGGAGGGAGTCATCCTCAGGCAGCCAAAATGCTGCCTTGTACACCTCCAGACCTGGGAGAGGGATTACTTGGTGGCAAAGTAGCAAGTCCCATCACTGTATCCAAGGTGATGGGACCTGAGTTTTCTAAGTGGTTGTAACTTTGAGGGTTGTGACTTCGGGGGAAAGCATTCCACACCACGTAATGTTCCAACAGTTGGGTACCTTGTGCCAGAGGAGTGGGCACCGTTAGCTGAATCGGTGGCTTTATTTGGCAGCAGTTAGCTGTAAGGGAAATTCGCAGTTTTACCAGTCTTCATACTGGGCAGTCCATACGTTCGGTACTGTTTGATAGACCTGGATCTCTCTTATTGGGAATTAAATCCCCACAGCAGGTTTCTGTAACTATTAAAAGTCGGGTTGACAATGCTAAGCTCTTTTGTAGGTATTGGAGAAGGTGTGGTAGTCTTTGTAACAAGCAATTTCTTTGGCTTTGGCACTGAGAGCAAACGTCCCACTTCTGGTCACTTTTAACATTACCTGGAGATTTTCAGTCTCAACACTGATTACCGAAAGGCTTGTAAAATGGGTTTCTAATGTTGTTGTGAATTTATCTATCTGGGCTTTAAAGGCGAACTAAAAGTACAGAAAATTATTACATGAGTAAAACTCCTGTGAGCAAAGTTTTCTTAGTGAACACAAATGGTTTGGCAGTTCTGGTCCCTCAGCAGCAGGTTGATGGCAGTGGTGTTAGTTTCAATAGCCTGGGCCAGGGGCCAGGCCT
Organism: Cnephaeus nilssonii; assembly: GCF_951640355.1. Lineage (NCBI taxonomy): Eukaryota > Metazoa > Chordata > Mammalia > Chiroptera > Vespertilionidae > Cnephaeus > Cnephaeus nilssonii. Next base: position 38,016,434 of record NC_137080.1, on the reverse strand, counting down.
GACCCCAGGACTCACACGACACGATCGTTTGGAGACCGAGCCCAGGAACGTGCTGCCTGGGCCACACCCATGATCATTCATTCACCGGTTCCAGCCCCCGTGGCCTGGTGATGCTTGGAAGACCCAGATGGATGTAGAAGTGGTTGATGCCTTTGCTGACTCTACAGTGTAGTCAATGAGGGGGATGTGCACACAGAAAGTTGCAGCATTTCTTGGGAGGGCCCAGAGTCTCTCTTGCCTGTGAAGAAAGGAAGTCTTGATGAGCTGTGCATCCTGACAAGTATTGCTGCCCGTCCTTCCTCATTTTCACCTTCGGTAATGAAGTTTCTGACCGTCCCTAGTGTGTTGTTGGAGTTAATTTTCTATTGTTGATAAAAGTGTCACAGTAATACTTGAAAGAATTCCTTGTAGAAGTTTTGCAACCCTCAAGGAAAAGTGATAAAACACAGAGCCCCGCTTGATAGGGAGGAGGGAGGTGTCCTTCCTTTCGTTTGGCTTTGTTACTTGTTTGTGTAACCGCGAGAAAAGACCGAGTCTGCTTTTTGTAAAGGAGATAACTTGGCTCATCCCTCATGTGCGGAGTGTTGGGTGAATTAACGAGGGGAACACACGTACTAATAATATGTGGCACTTACTTGGTCTTTTAGATGATTTCACCGAGAATCTTGCCATCTGGGAACTCGCATTGATGGGGATGCAGAGCCAATTTTGTATGATGCTGTTCCCAATGTGTGTTTAAAGTGGTTTAGATTTTTATTTGGCTAAAACCTGGGAGGTTGTAGACTAATAAAATAGTAAAGATGATAGCTTTTCCTGAATAGCCTCAGAAGCACTCTAAAGAGAGGTAAAAGGCGCAGGAATCTTATTTCATTTCATAGTGATGAAATTCAAACATGGTAGCTCGCACAGGATCATAGAGCTGTACTTTTTGAAATGAGTTGAATTCACAGTCCAGGGCTTTGTCTCTTGCTTTGCCATGTAGAGGAGGAAGACATTTTACTCTACCCTTCTAGGTTCTTTTGGCTGATCTAAAAATTAAATCTACGTGAGACAGATTAATAAGAGAAAATAACGAAATCGACTTACAAACATTTGTACTGGAACCCCACATACATGAGAGAGTTTGAGACCCCACATACACGAAAGGTTCAGAGACAGAAGGTTAAAACGAGGCATACATAGCACCAGCACCTCAGGCTTCAGAGGGGCGGAAGGTAATTCGTGGGACGATAGATGTTCAGTAACTAGAAGTTTGCCCTGCCCTATAGGTAAGTCGTAAAATTTATCTCTGATGATAACTCTCATTTTGGGAAAGGCCCCCAATTTAGATTGTTGTGGGTAGTTAAGGGAGGGGCAGAAGTTTCTGTGAGCCTACAGGTCTCCATTGCTTTCAGCTCAAAATAATCCACATGGCAAAGTAGCATGGCTTGGGAAAACCTGTTCTGAACCACCAGCCACCTAACATTGCTATTTCCAAAGTCTTTAGGTCATGAAGAGTCTTTATCATCTTATTTTCCCAGCTCCTGGGAGCAGAAGTTTCCCACCTGGAGTTTAAATTCTGCTAGAGGTGCTTCAGTCTAAGCCAGATAGATCGCAAAGCTGGTCCGGGCTCACAGGCCCTTTGGCCTGGGGACCAACTACTGACTGTTGAGTGGGGATCCAAGCTGACAGTGCATCTGTGGCTCCTTCCCTCTGCCCTTCCTCAGCCCTTCAGCAGAGTACGGCTGGGCTCTCACTCCCAGGACAGCTGAAAGCCTCTGCAATGTGTGCCCCATACTTTTCCTCCAATATAGAGATGCCTTTTACCTCCCATTACTGCTTCTAAGGTTATTCAGGACGCCTTAGGAGAAGCTGTCGTTATTATTATTCTACTAGAGGCCCAGTGCACAAAATTCGTGCACGTGTAGGGTCCCTAGCGGCTGCCAGCTGGGGCCTTCCTTCATTCCACGCCACCCCCTGGTGGTCAGCACATGTCATAGCGAGCGATCGAACTTCCGGTCGGTCAAACTTCTGAGAGGACACTTTGCATATTAGGCTTTTATATATATAGATTAGTCTGTAGACTCCTAGGTTTTTAGCCAGTCAAAAATCTAAACCACTTTACATATTGGACTCATTATCACCCAAAATTGGCCTCCACAGAGGGATGGAGTGTGCTTCTGCAGGCGTCTGGGCCCGTCATTCTGGCTCTGCCCTTAAGCATCCTGTAAGGTTACATGGGAGAGAGGAGTGGGGCACAGACTCATGTTCTGCCCAGGCCCACCTCATTTCCATCTTGCATTCTCAGTAGGTTCCTTGCTACATGATTGTCTCTGAAAACCAACACAGATCTGCCATTTCTGGATGGACGCAAGCCTAGGAAAAAGCAAAGACCACCTTACCCTGAGACGTAAATTTCAAATTTATGTTTGTGCTCCAGTTGTACCATAGTGGCAACTTACAAAGTTATGTGCAGTGTAAAAGGATGGAGCCTAAGGGTCAGGACGGTATAGTACTTGACAGGTGCTAGAGTTAGGCCACACATTTGGCTCTGGAGTTTCATAGCAGCTGAGCAGAAAGGGACATAAGATCAGCTTCCACCTGTGTAACTGGCTTTAAATAAAAACAGATCGGTTTCACAGGAGAAGCTTGGCTTTTTCTGTTACCTAGAAACTTTTTTTCTTAGGACGTCACGAAGGGAACACTGATCTAATAGATGACATTCTCACATTTGAAATGGAGTTCTCTAAGGTCATGAGCCAGTCTGTTTGAGTGTTCTTTTCTCAGTGATATATTTGTCTGTTTGTCCGGCCTTGTAAATCCTTTTCTGCAATGCCAGGAGTTTGGTTGGGTGTGCTTGCCTCCAGATTTAGGAAGTGACTGGGACTTACAGGTGAAGCAGTTGGATTAGGTTCTTTGGGAAAGTTCTTGGAGCAGCGCATGGGAGAAAACTGGGACAGGTTGGGGAAACTGAGGAATGAGACAAGATAGGCAGAAGGCCACAGTCTTGGTATAAGGAATTGCCTGTACCAAGAAGTAGTAGCAGGAACTCAGCAGAAGGGGCTGGAGTTGGTGTGCAGCAGGTGTGGTCTAGCCTCCAGCAGGACTCGGGGGGTGAGAACAGGACTGGTTCTCAGGAAGTTGGCCTCAGGGAAGGGGCTAGGGAGCCAGGAAGGAAATTGGATGAGCATTTATTTGAGTACCATCCTCACAATAAACCTGAAGGTAAAGGTTTTCCTTTTTAATTGCTGAAGAAACAGGCTCAGAGCCGGGTCTGGCCTGTGATTGGTTACCAGTGGGTGTTGGGTGCATCCAGTGGACCAACGTTCCCCCAGCTTCTGAGTGGCAGAGTGAAGGCAGACCCAGCCTGCCTCTGCCTCCTCCTGGTCCCCCTGCTCTGTCAGAGGGGGCTCTGGCCCTTAGAACAAGTGCTGGGGCTGGAGCAGGCCTCCAGGGGGCAGACGAGGGGTCCTGACACTGCTGTTCCCTGGACAGAATTGGTCCTCACACTGCTCAAGGGGGTGAAGAGGTTCCATTGAGGGGCATCAGGTGTGGGGATTTGATGGGATTGGGGTCTCAGGCAGCCCTGGGAGGTTTGTGTGCCCATTTGTGCCAGTTCTACAGTAATATATATATATGTGTACGTATGTGTGTATGTGCACACACACACACACAGGCACGCGTGCATGCACACACATTCCACACTTTGCCTCTAAAGTGAAAGCTGTGGTTCAGTACTGCCCTTGTTTTCCTCCCTTCCATTTTAGGCCCGTCCTGTTCAGCGAACAGACAAGGCATTGTTTAAAGTACAATGTACTCTCCTGCTTTTGCATTGTCATCAAAAACCCTTGACGAAATGTTTAATTTCTCTCTGAGGTTATCTGTTCTTAGTCCACTGGCCCGCTGGTACATTTAGTTCTGGAACCTGGAACTTATCTTTTGCACTTGTGTTGCACAAAGTCAGTCATAGGACACAATATTTTTATAGAAAAACGTAAGTATTCCTGCATTTTGAGATGACTTGGTGTTTTCAAACTAGTAACATTAAGTGGGACACATGCTGGAGGAGGGCTCCTCCTCTAGCATGTCCCCAGTCTAGCCGTCCATCCTTACTCTTGCAGTGAGGCAGAAGGGTCCTGTCTGCTAAGTGTAAGGTTCCTTCTGAAAATGAAGATAATGTTTAAGGCAGCTTTAGCAGAGTTAAAAAGCTCTTAAGTTCTTGTGACAATCTGTTAACCCATTGCATTGCTTGTGACCTCATTTAAGAATGTGTTTTATTTCATCTTTTAAAAAAATATATATATTTTTATTGATTTCATAGAGGAAAGGGAAAGGACGAGATAGAAATATCAATGATGAGAGAGATTCATTGATCGGCTGCCTCCTGAACACCCCTAACTGGGGATTGAGCCCACAATCCAGGCATGTGCCCTGGACTGGAATCGAACCCGGGACCCTTCAGTCCACAGTCCACTGAGCCAAACCAGCCAGGGCTATTTCATCATTTTTAAATTGATAGATTCAACAAAGGTAGGGATGATAGGCATGAGTTGTTTTTTGAGTAAATTACTTTTTATATATGCTCTTTACTATATTTAAAAAATTCAGTTCCTATTTTCCTCTGCACTGGGACTTACTCTTTTTGCCAGTGTGCTGATTCATTGGACCATTTCTGACTTGATATAATAATATTATTTTTAAAGATAAACTATATGAAAAATTAAGATTTACAAAAAGATATAATCTGAAGGTTGTTAAGGCAATACATTTCTTTCATTAATGAGCTGTTACATTTTAGAAAATCAGATTTCAGAAATTCAGTTATGGTCAACTTCACAAGAATGCCCTTGTCATACCAAATGAGGCATGTATGCCTAGACACAAAGCTTTCTCCCTCTACCCTCTGGTCAGCACCGCTTCTCCTTTATATCTCCTAGTGTCTCCTCCTTCCTCCCTGCAAAAGGCAGAGGCTCAGTGGAAGCTTAGAATATCAAGACACACCGAGAGTGTCTTTGTGGTGAGTCAAGTTACAGTGTCCTGCTGGCTGGGCCTCCCAGAGTGTAGTAGGCTGGAGAAACAGAAAATACAGCCCGAGCTGGGCCTTGCCCTCTCACTTACAGCATCAGCAGGATGCTCGCAGGATGCTTTCTGCTCTGCTGGGATTATTTTTTTGCAACTAGGCCAACAAACAAAACAAAAACACAGTTTGTTGTGGTGTAACAAATGTGGAAAAGTTTGAAGGACTACTTATAATTTTTTTTTTAATGGAAAGCAATGATAATATCTTAGTTCCTTAACATTTATTAAGTAAACATAGTGTCGTGGGTTCTGCAGTAGAACATCTGAAAATTGACATTCCTGAGGATATTTCCGAAGACAAAGTAGCCAAACCTGGTTTTGGTCCAGTGGGGCTGGGGTGGTTTGATCCCAGTGGGTTTCGAGGAGAACAATGGGTAGATCATGGTGCCTGGGTCCTGTTCTACACGTAGCTGTTTCCCGTGTTCCAGCTTTACTTAACTTCTTCAGAAAATTACTGTTTTTGAAAATAAAAAGAAAATCTAAGTGGCAGAGAGAAACATAGGCTGTATTTAAACTGGCCTGTGTAATTTCTCCTGGTCACACGCAGCCCACATTTTGGAGCTCCGTGATGTAAGCCCCCCCCCCCTGACGGGGTCGCGAGTCCTGACGGGGCCAGGCCTTGGCTGCCCTGGGCCACACAGACGCATGGACAGCCGGGTCCTTGTTTACTTCCTCTCCAAGTGCTGGGGACATTCAGTACTGTGGACTGTGCCTGTACAAGCACAGCACTCCTGCCAGCGTCCCCTCTCAGCCCCGCCGTTCCTGACTGTCTTGGAAAGGGCTTCATCCGTGAGGCGGGCCTTTGTTCTTCGAGTGCAGGTATTGTTCCCCAGGTTCCAGTGCAGACTTGCAGGCCCACTCCCCGGCCTCCTAGCCCAGGGGTGCAACCTCAGTGCTCGCTGCTGTTAACTTGAAGAGCTGGAGGAGGAGTCAGGGAGGAGTCGGGGCTGTGGTGGATCTTGCTGGAGCGCTGTGGCTGGCTGCACAGCACCAGATCCAGTGAAGAATACTTGGGAAAGCGGTGCTTTCTTTAGGTGCTTATGGGACATTTAAGGGGCTCTTGGAGCACACAGTGTTGTCTAATGTGGATTCTAAGACACAGCCTTCTAACTCCAAGCGTATAAAGCAACTGTTTTATACTGAATATTGGTCAAGCTTAAGAGATCCTTTGCAGTTTCATGAATAATCAGAACAAAAGCCTGTTGCCCGGGATGAAACTGTTGCAAAAACCAGTGGTATTCCTTTTCCAAGGAAACGTTTACCCTCTAGATATTTATTCTTAATAAAAGGATATCGTGTACTATACAATAAGTCATAATAAAAACTCTTTTAAACATTAGTTTTCAGACAAAACAGGCACATAGTATAAAGTTAAATGTGCAGATTTCGACTCATTAACAGGATTTAACTTAAATCCCTTTTTAAAAAACGATAATACTCAAGTTAGAGGAAAGGGAAGAGGCAATAGATAGAACAAGATCACTTACTTAAAGACTGTAATCGGCAAGAATTACAAATGGAGCATTGAGATTGATATTTCTGTCAGAATTTTGGATGCCAAGCTCACAAATTCTATTATGGTTCAAAACACTTTCCTCAGTTTAGTCTTGGACTTTCTGCTCTTTTAGGAGACTCGTGTTACAGCTTTTCAGACTGGAGGGAATGTTGGAGCTCATTCTAGGCCAGCCACCTCGTTCGAGAGAAGAAACTGAGGCCAGCGCTTGGTGTGGGCTCAGAGCACCAAGCTAGGTGTCAGGCGGAGCGGCCAGGAAATGGTCTGTTCTCCCCAGGCCCTTTCCTTGAGAAGATGTGGCTGCGATAAAGCCCCGGTAGGACAGTGGGGGCTGAGGATACAGAGGTTCCTTTTTGCTGCTTCTGGGGTCTGAGTTTCTCATTTCACAGCCCGGGTGTAGCTGGGCCTCACCGGGAGGGTCTTCCATAGTGGGTGGTCCGTTTGCGTTCAGAATAACCAGGCCTGTTACGGAGAGGCACCCATCCTAATGTCGAGTACCACTTGAGGGATGCACTTTCCTATCTGTTAGAACGATGTTTCTCAAAGTGTATCCCTTGGAAACAGTAGTAGGCTTCATGATTTGGGAAGTCAGGTTAAACAAAATTTAAATGGTATAACTTATTGTCTTGACTAAACAGGACTTCTCCAGGTAGTCCCACCTCAGGGGAACCCCATCACGTCCTTCTGGTGGTGGGCGTCAGCGTGAACTCCAGAATTCTGACTAGCCAGGCAAAAGCAGAAGGGTCAGAATCGTGTGACACTGCGGCCCCAAAGTTCACTTTTCGGTCAGGCATTCAGGAAGCAGCACATGAAAATTTTCCTGGATACAGTTTCCTCATAGTTCTTCAGCAGCTTGAAATAACATCTTGAGCTGGCAGTAAACAAAAATCTCAGGTTATCCGTTTTTCTTTCCGTCTGATTGAACAAGTTTTATTATATAGGGAGGTGAAACAAGATTACACCTGGTGCTCCTGAGGCCAAAGGTTTGGGGGTCTGCTCTTGATAGAGACACTTATAGGTCCCAATGACCTTGAAAGAAATAAATATAAAGTTTATGTGTTTTAAAGTTAACCCTTGCCACCTTTTATTAAAAAAATTTTTTTTTGGGGGAAAATTGTGGCATATTGATCCAAAGGGAGTACTACTCTGCAATAAAAAGGAGCAAACCACTGATACAAAACATGGGTGAATCTCAGACTTACGCAGAAGAAGCGTACATACTATCTGACTCCATGCATGTGACGTTCTCGAGAAGGCAAGGCTAACCCATGGTGACAGAAAGCAGATCAGCGGTCGCTGGGGCCATGGAGGGTAGGAGGAGACTGCAAAACCTTGCTGGGGAGGTGAAGGTGTTCTGTATCTCTGTAGTGGTGATTGCACTGGTATATACATTTGTCAAAAATTCATCTAACCGTGTGCTTAAAACAGGTGCCTTTTTTGGGTATGTAAATTATACCTTTAAGAAGTTGATTTAAAAAGAAAAGGGAGTTTAGGAAAGGCTGTGGTTGGATTTCTTAGTGTAGCTTGAAGAACAAACAGTACAACGGCCAGTTTTTAAGCACCGTAAGGTAGGCCCTTGGCTTTCCCATTTCTTGCGTTCCTCTGTCTTCAGGACTACTTACGATGATCCCTCTCGTCTGCCTTCCTCTGTGTGTCGAGATTTGAGCAATAGAAGTTCTTTCAGGAAGTTAGAGTTCTTGTCAGTAGTGTGCAAGAATGCATTTTACATTCACCTGAAATTCGTTTTCAGGTAGGAGGCGCGATTAGCACTGACGGTTTGCTGGAATGGAAGCATAGGGGTAGATGTGGGGGAGAGGGGCTTGTTCCTCACGTAATGTCCCTCGCACCTGTCTGAGCTTCTGTGTGAATACTCAAAGAGGGTGCCGTGAGTTTTGCTTCTGGCATTTGTCTGCCACCGCGGGGGGCCCGGGGTTACACATTTATCGTGGCTTCCGAGTCTTAGAGAAGCCATCTGTTGAGAGGGTGCTGAGCATGGTCCCTGCCGTGGGAATTCAAGTGGGCAAGGGGAGGAGAAGGATGCTAGTCCTTTCATTGCTCTGCAGTCTAATCTCAATCTCGGCACCATTAGAAATCAGAGAGGGCATTTTTCTCGTGTGTCCACAGAAATGTGTAATTCCGTGGGTGATTTGAACATGTAGGTATTGGGAATATGGTTGAGTGTTGGTTTTTAAAGTTCAAGTCCTCCGTGTGTAGTCAGAGTTGCCCTCTAAGAAAAAAACTAGCTTGTCCTTAATGGATCATGTTATCTGGATTTGGTACAAGTGCTTTTTCTTAGAAGGGAGGATTACACATTATAGTAACAAGATGTTCTTTTATTTCCTGGTTTATCAAAAGATGTTGATTGTGAAATAGGGCGTGCAGATATTTTAGATCTTACTGTTTTTAAATAGATGAGCTTGATAGAGTGAGGAAAGATTGTGTCTGAAAGTTAACTGTGCCTTAGGCAAACTAGAAATTGAGGGGAGAGGGGAAGAAAAAAGGAAATTTTTTTTTCTTTGCCATGTATTTCTTTAGGACATTTTTTTGTTTTTGTATAGTGTTTTGTTAACTGACTTTTCTTTAAAAAAAAAAATCACTAGAGCAAAGAAAGGAGAGACAGCACAAAGTTGTATGCCGATATAGTCTTCCTTCTCTCTTGTTTTCCCCTCCCCCAAAAGTTGTGGGCAGATGAATTTGAAGTGGGGCGGGGGCAACTTGAGATTTTTAGATTGATTTAAGCTACACAAGTTTATAAAAAGATGCAAGCAGGTGAGGTTGGCGAAACTTTAGAGAAGGAAAAGGGAGTTCCTGTTCCCCTTCCCCTTCTCAGGAGAGCTGTAGAATGGCAGAAGCTTGCTCTCTGCTCCCAAGGTTGAGAAGCCAAATAAAGAAAACAAAGCTGTCAAGGTACCGGAGTTTTGGTTTCTTATTAATAGAGTAAAGGCCTGAAACAGCCTCATGGACCACAGAAGCACCATCCAAGTCCCCGAGGGCTTCTGGAAGGTCAGAGGCATTCAGCACTTCCTTTCCTCGTTCCCCACCTCAGCCACCTTGCCCGCTGGGCTTTGGCCTCCCTCTAGCATTCCCTTCTTTTGGCTCAGGCCATGTGGTATTTTTTTTTTTTTTTAAAAGCTTTCTAAATTCTGAGAACATAGAGGGCAAATCCGAGCTCCGGTCTCCCTGGTGGTGGCCATGGTGTTTCATTCCCCCGTGAGCCTCTGGGGACTCTGGGTCTGGTGAGTTGCTTTGACCTTGTCAGGTTGGGTCAGGACAGATGGCATGCTCATCCCCAAATCGGGCTTTGTTGAATCTGGCAGAGCTCGGGCAATTTCCAAACTGACTCCTACTGGGTCAGTTTGAGATAAGAATGGGCTATGTTGTGAGATAAGAATGGGCTTCACCTGAGCAGTTTTGTGTGTGTGTGTGTGTGTGTGTGTGGGGGGGGGGGCTGATAGAAACCATTTCAGAACATGTATAACAGTGGTCTGTACATGTCAGGGAAAATATGATTTTGCTGTGTTCATGATCCCAGGGTATTTTTTTCATGGTGTTTTCCCAAACAGCACCAGTACGAACTAAGAGTTCACTTTATCCTCCTGGTATTTTAATGTTGTACTCAAGGAGAGATTTTTTTTTTTTTAAGAGGCATGACTTCCACCCCTCCCACCCTTCCCTCCCCCAAGAAGCTAGGTTATGCAAACCCTTGTGGAGCCAAAAGCGTTGTTGAGGCCAAAAGCCTTCTGCTAATTTTCATCGTGTTATGAGAAGTGTGAGCACATAGAGTGTTTTTAGGTAAGGTTGTGGAATGCAAATTGAGTTTTCAAGAATACTGGGAGTATTTCTGAAGCAGGAAGTATAGAGTGAAAATACTATTCATTATAAATGTCACCTCTCCAAATCTTAAGCTGAATTTAACTAATGATACTAAAAAAACTTTGGTGCTGGTAATACTGAATTCATTTTCCAAGCATGGTCATTGTTTTGTATGAAATACAACATACATTTTTGTTTAAAAAAAATAAAAAAGAGCACAAAACACCACACAAGCTATTGGGTACTGGAGACCCTTTGCCCTTTCATTGAAATCATTTAAATATGGTTTTATAGTTTCAGTAACTTCCATTATTTCATTTCTCTGTGTTAGAAGTACATTTTTCTGGAAGGAAGATAAGTTTGTTAAAATCCCGAAGATTGGTTCCTTACTGTAGAAAAGAAAGGAGTAATGAAAGCAGAAATCTTGTAGAACCTGCCTTCTTGGGTCCCCCATTTCTAAGACTTTGGGATAAATCCTGCTTTTCTGTTTACAGTAATTGCTAAGGGAGCTTTCGTGTGCAGCTGAAGTCCTAGTGACCTCTGTAAGACCACGTGCTGGTGTTAACCTGCCAACCTGCCATTTCATCTTGTTAGCGGTGCGCTTCACAGTTCTGGAAACTGATTTCGTATTAATGGGCCAAGAGTAGTCTAATTCAGCATTCCAGTAAAATAACTGTTTTAATGGTGGCCACCCTGTTCCTTATCATTCTGCCAGACTCTGCACGAGGCCATGCCGTTGTGTCTTTAGTTGTCCCAAAGGGGAAGTGCTAGAATGTGGGTGGTGGTGTTGGGCTCTGCTGAGAAACTTTACATCTCACAGGTTGTAAGTTCTTGGCCAGATGAGAGAGCCAGACCTGAGAGTGTCCAGATGAGCCATTAAAAACAGTTTCCACCTGAGATTTACTCTTTCCACTTCTGTTCCCATGAAATCCTGAAGCCCACCAGGTTGAGACGAGTTAATAAGGCTTAGGCACCAAAAAATTGTTTGTGATTCTGCCCTGGCTGGTGTGGCTGAGTTGGTAGGCGCGACGTCCCGTACACAGAAAGGTCATGGGTTCCACTCCCGGTCAGGGCACATGCCTAGGTTGTGGGTTTGATCCCCTGGCCCTGGTTGGGGCAGCATGTGGGAGGCAACCAATCTCACATCGATGTTTCTCTCTCTCCGTCCGTCCCCCCCTCACTCCCTCCCTTCCTCTCTCTCTAGAAATCAATGAAAAATGTCCTCAGGTGAGAACAAACAAACAAAACAAAAATTTAAAAAAAAATTGCCTGTGATTCTGAATGTGGAAGGCATTTTTTCTTTTCAGCTGTGCGGACACTCATTGAAGAGAAATTGCTTTCTTACTAAATGAAATTTGCTGTTCTTAATTGGATCAGGACCTCTTCCTGCTGCCTTGTGGTATTCCTACCCATACCAGATAATGACTGTGTGAAATTAGGGACTCCATGAGCTAAATTTAAGCTCGCAGTGAGGGGCAAAGGGATGCTATGATTCCATTATGTATTATCAGTCCCCTGAGCCCGGCATTCTCTTGGTTAGATACCCCGTGTTTTAATGTTTAAAGGATTTTTTAAAATACAATTTTTCTGCAGTTTCAATAGGCTTTGCTGGCTCACACTGTAGACCTGCGTCCCACGCAGTTTGTGCAGTAGCCAGAGAGTTATTTCAGGAACAAACCTCATGTTTCCTCTAATTTTTAATAAGCACTTAGGTCTGCCTGACTCTTGAGATATATCACAGAGTCCCTCACATGCCACCTACTACAGTACTAAAGAGGTACTAAAATTAGACTTCATGCTTTGCTTTTTAAAAATTAGTGATTCTTCTTCCCTTGTTGAAACTTTAGAGTCATCCATGTTTGTTAAGTAACCTCTTCTAAACCCATAAGTTCTAGGCTAGGATTTGAGAACCTTCAAACTAAAGCAAGAAAGAAAAAAAAACGTAATAAAAAATATAAACATAATTTCTCTCTTGGAGTTTTGAGGTTCCCAGTTATTCAGTGGGGTATGTGTTTGACTTAAGGACCGGCTCCCTTGCAGTTCATAATATAGAACATTGTAGGTTTTCTCTGCTTTAATCTTTCCCTTCTTCCTCTTGACGCTCCCCAGTTTTGGGAGGGAAAAACCTCCTTGCTTCTCAGTCTGGAGCAGTCTTTTTGCCCCGGAATGGTGTTTTTCAGTAGTTTCTTCATCTTCACTTGAGTTACTTCAGCGCCAGAGGAGGAATGGATTGGCTGAATTCTGCTGACTTGTCGCTCCCCAGCTCTGCTGATAGGGACATTTGTAGGGTGGGGATGACAGGGGATTACCAAGCAGTTGCTGAGTGATAAACTGAACGGAGACCACCACAAGCAAGATGCATGAAGGAGCCGCTGGGACGTTGCCCCATGCTCTGGACCCGCTGCCTGTGGAGGGGCTGCTGGGAAACGGGGGAATCTAGAGCTCCCTCTTGAACAGTTTAGTGCAACCTGAGTCAGAAGCACACTTCAGAGGTTGGGGTTGTCCAGATTTGGTGGTGGTAGTGGGGCGAGAGAGGAGTGTTACACATTTTTTTGGTGATTGACTTACTGGAAATTCACCATCATGGAAACAAATTTAGGAAAAGAATTCTAAATAGGTTCTGGGAAGGCTCCCAATTCATAAAATTGGCAGACACTTGGCTTCCAGGAATGCTAGCCAGATTGATATAGCAAGATGCGGACGGTTGATAGTCTCTTTCCCTGTTACTGCGTCACGATGATGATGGAGACTCCCGACCTGGAGCAGGGACCACCTCCGCGTGATCCCCCATCTCCGTCACTCTTGGCTTCTTACAATGGCCAGGAAGGAGGAATTTCTCTTCCTCATCTGTGCATGTTCTTTCTCTCTCCCCCTTATTTTTAGATGTAATTAGTAAGATTACTGACAGTTATTATATAAGAAACTTGACATGTAAACCGAGTTTTTAGAAAATGGTACGCAGGATCTGTTTGCTTATTCCTAGACCAGAATAACTGCAAGTGCAAGTTATTTTTTATTCCTTGTCCTCCACCTTCCTTTTATCCTGTTGTTATTCCAGTTAATAAGTAAATGACCCTTTTGAAATGGAAACAGGTTCTGGAATGTTCTTGAAAGACATAACCTTTTTTAATGGAGGTTTTCTTTTAAGACCAGGGCAGTTTTATATAAAAGAGGAGTATATAATTCTCCTACATACTAACTTTGCTACTTATTCTATGACCAAAATATATATTAATTTCTGTACACCTGTATGCTCTCAGCTATGCCTAGAATAGGTGCATGTGTGTGTATATATCGCAACTATAGTTTGCGGATTTATGTTTTGAATACAGTTATTTCTTTTTACTTGAATGGTGTTCAGGGTGTTCATTGTTTTAGTTAGAAGGCAGCATAAATAGTTCAAGATTATAGGCTGTTCATAGTGCTCCGCATAATGACCTTACACACAGTATGTAAAATATTACAATTTTTGTGCATCTTGCTCTGGACCTCGACAGGATTGTGATGTTTCTACAAAGACACTCTGGTGTCTCAGCTACAGAGCGCTTTCCCAAGTTCAGTGTGCCAGCTTTTAACTTCAGTTCACTAGATTTCGTTTTCTAAAACCTTTCTCCCATCCTCCTTAAACAAAACAACACAGCAGCAACAACAAAAAGACTTAGTTCATTAAAATCTGACTCACAAATTTAAAAATGCTTTAAAATAAGTGTCTGGGAAGCAAGCCCACTGCACACTCACCACATGTGGTTTCCGTTAAGGGCTATCCCGTTTCATAGAAATTCCAGCCTCTTCTTTCTGTCCCATTTGTACTTGACTGTGGACAATGATTGTCCATCTCAAGTTTAAAATGTAGCCACGTTTCAGCACCAAAGCATTGGGTGGCTGGTCTTTTCCTGAAAGACCCATCAGAATCTGTATCAGCCCTCTGAGCAGGATTGAGTTGCTGTGTGTGCCCAGCACCACTTACCCCTAGATATTCCTCTCTTTCAAGACTTCTGAGGGGAAAGCCATTTCCTCCCTCCCTTCCTCTCTCCCTCCTCCCTTCCATGGTATTTATTTTTATTTTTTTATTGAGATATAATTGACATATAACATTGTATTCGTTTCAGGTATACATGATGATTTGATATATGTGTATATTGCACAATGATTGCTACCATAAATTTAGTTAACATCCATCACCACAAATAGTTAAAAAATTGTTTGAGCCATTCACTTTAAAAGACTACTGACAACACCTAGTTGTGTTACCTGGGAGGACTAACTGAACATAAGTTGATGTTCCAGAAACATAAGCCTTTAAAAGTTTATTTTCTTTTATTATTAAAGTATAATGGTATGTGTTCATTGAAGAAAATTTGAAAGCTACAGATTGCAACAACGACGAAAATAAAAATCACTTGTAATTCTTCAGTTTATTGTTAACATTTCATTGTGCTTATTTCCCAGTTGTTCATTTGATTACAATTAAGTATTATTCCTAATACTAATTATTCCTTTGCTAATTTTCATAAAGGGGGAAGGATTATGGATACTTTTCCACATCATTAAATAATCAATGATGACTTCATTAAAAAGAATAAACTTCTTATCCTATATAATAAATAAGAGTAATATGCAAATTGACCATACCTCCGCTACACCCAAAAGCCATGTCCACCAGCCAATTAGGAGCGAGTATGCAAATTAACCCAACCAAGATGGCTGTGGCCACGGTGCGAACAGGAGGCTTGGGTTTCCCTGGCAATGGAGGAAGCCAAGCTTCCTGTATACCCTGGCCGGCCCAGGCCTCTGCTCAAGGCTACAAAGTTTCAATTATAGAAGATAAATAAATCCCAGATACCAGGGCCTCCGCTTGGGTTGCTGGGGGGCGTGGCCAGCCTGCAAACCACCACAGGCCCCTTGCCCAGGCCGCCCCAGGCCCCAAGGGAACCCCCACCCTGACCCAGGACACCCTTCAGGGCAAACCAGCTGGACCCCACCAGTGCACCAGGCCTCTATCCTATATAATAAAAGAGTAATATGCAAATTGACCATCACTCCAACACACAAGATGGCTGCCCCCATGTGGACACAAGATGGCCGCCACAAGATGGCCAGCAGGGGAGGGCAGTTAGGAGGGATCAGGCCAGCAGGGGAGGGCAGTTGTAAGCGATTAGGCCAGCAGGGGAGGGCAGTTGGGAGGGACCAGGCCTGCAAGGGAGGGCAGTTGGGGGTGATCAAGCCTGAAGGGGAGGGCAGTTAGGGGTGACCAGGCCGACAGAGGAGGGAAGTTGGGGGCAACGGGGTCTGCAGGGGAGAGCAGTTGGGGGGGACCAGGCCTTCAGGGGAGGGCAGTTAGGGGTGACCAGGCCTGCAGGGGAGGGCAGTTAGGGGCAATCAGGCAGGCAGGGGAGCAGTTAGGCATCAATCAGGCTGGCAGGGGAGTGGTTAGGGGGTGATCAGGCTGGCAGGCAGAAGCAGTTAGGGGCAATCAGGAAGGCAGGCAGGCGAGCATTTGGGAGCCAGCAGTCCTGGATTGTGAGAGGGATGTCCGACTGCCCGTTTAGGCTCAATCCTACTGGGATCGGACCTAAACAGGCAGTCGGACATCCCTCGAGGGGTCCCAGATGGGGAGGGTTCAGGCTAGGCTGAGGGACACCCCCCAACCCCCGTGCATGAATTTCGTGCACCGGGCCTCTAGTTTAGAAATAATTACAGAGTCACATGCAGCTGAAAGATATAATACAGAGAGATCCCATGTACCATTGCCTAGTTTCCCCTGGTGATGACATCTTGCAAAACTGTAGTGTATACAACCAAGGGCCTGACATTGAGAGTCAAGATACAGAACATTTCCATCACCACAAGGATTCCTCCTGTTGCCTTTCCCTCACTTCCACCCTAAACCCTGGCAACCACTAATCTAATCTGCTCTCCAGTTTTATAATTTATTTATTCCAAGAATGTTATACAAGTGGAATCATACAGTATGTGACCTTTTGGCGTTGGGGGTTTTCATTCAGCCTAATTCCCTAGAGATTTACCCAAGTTGTTACCCATATGAATAGTTTGTTCCTATTCATTGCTGGATACTGTTCCATTGTATGGATATATCACACTTTATCCATTTATCAGTTGATGACTATTTGGGTTGTTTTCACTTTTTAGCTATTTTGAAGAAAGCTGCAATGCATTTTTGTGTGAACACAAGTTTCATTTCTCTGGGATAAATGCCCAGTGATATCATTTGAATGATGGCATAATATTTCATTGTATAATGTTTTTATTGTATGAAATAAATGTCACTTATTTAGCTTATTATTTCTAGATGGATTGTTACACCCCCTGCCCACCCCCACCCCCCAGTTTTTCTGCAGTTATAAATATCACTGATGACACTTTTATAGGTAAGTGTTCATGTACATCTTTTTTTGCAATTTTTTAAACTTTATTTTTGTTGTTGACACTAGTACCGATGTCCCTATTGTTCTCCGCTTTGCCCACCTCCACCTGGCCCCTGTTCATGGGCATCTTTTTTTTTTGTTGTTGTTAAGAAATGAAATTGATGCCTCAGAGTATGCAGAATTTTAAAGCTTTGCTTCTTTGCTTCGTTTCTCTTTTTTCTTTCAGGAAAAAAAACAAAAAACTTTTCAGCTCCTGTCAGCAATGTATGGAAGTGCTCATTTCTCATACCCTTGCCAACACAGAGCATAGTTACTCTTAAGAGATCTTAGTACAGTTGTGCCATGCCCCTGTGGCAGCACACACTCCCCACTTGACTGTGGGTTTACTAGTCCCACTTCACCCAAGAAAATCTTTCAGAATAGTAGATACCGCCGAGATCTTGTGTTTGCATGAAGTTTGGGACTCTGCTGAGGTGGTTTTGTAGAGCCTCAGAGGATTTGTTATACGATGAATATAAAGAATTATAAGAAATCACTCCAAGTCCTCACTCCTGTTCTTGTGTGATGTCTCCTATTGTGCTGTATCTAGAAGAAGCAGACAAGGGTGGGCTGTCATTACTGGTAGCCTTAAAGAAAGAAAAACCTTCACTTTTTATAAAGCCTGATTAAAATACACAAAATAGGTGAGAGTGTGCGTATGAGTCTTATACAGGATAGTAGCTCATTTGAGAGGTGAGAGGTAAGTCTGGTCTTTTAATGAACTGTTAAGAGTAGGCACAGTTGGGCTGAAACCGGTTTGGCTCAGTGGATAGAACGTCGGCCTGCGGATTGGAAGGTCCCAGGTTCAATTCCGGTCAAGGGCATATACATTGGTTGTGGGCACATCCCCAGTAGGGGGTGTGCAGGAGGCAGCTGGTCGATGTTTCTCTCTCATCAACGTTTCTAGCTCTCTATCCCTCTCCCTTCCTCCCTGTAAAAATGAATAAAATATATTTAAAAAAAAAAAAGAGTAGGCAGAGTTGGTGAGATGCGTTTTTCCCTCCTTCTTACACTAAAGTGTTTTAGTGTTTCTCTTGATGTGACCAGGCAGTGATTTTGAAGCAATAAGATTGGGTTCGATTTTTGAAGCAATAAGAGAGGGTTAAGAATATATATCTACCAAAAACTTGGAACATGATTTATTTGTGTTTTCTGAGATAAATGAAATCCTTGGTAGAATTCTACTTTTTGGTAGAAGGTAGCAAACATATTCCTCCAAATGCAAGACATTTTTTTCTTCTTTTGTGTTTCCAGTTCTGTAGTTGTTTTCTCCTTTCCCAGTGCTGTGATATTTAAGATGAATCAGGCTGATTTCAGTAAAAGTTGTTTTACTCTTAGAATAGCAGATCACTCTTGGAGAAGGTTGGATGATTTCAGAAGAGACTGTGCTCGCTAACTTGTTGAGTGTTACATTAGCGTCGTCTGAAAAAGAAAGACGTCCAGAGAATGTTTGTGACACTGAATAGGGAGGGTGACGTATGCGACTCTGAAAGAATATGGTGTTGAGGGTGACAGAACGTGCAGCAGGATCACCCCCAGACTACAGCGACCGAAATGGTGATGTCGGATTCCAATCGGAGTAGTTCTAGGGGACAGGTCATCATCCTGCAAAATTAGCCAATTGAGCTGGTCAGAAGGTACTGCAGGAGATAAACGCTTACATTTTCAACAAAAAAGATTCATTGCATAGATATTTCCAGATATTTCTTGAAAATCTAGAATGATGGTGGATGTGATAAATCATCAAGAGAAACTGAAAGACAACTGTATATTTCTTGGTAAAATTAAATGAGGTGAAAATTTAAAAATTCCTTTGTCCTCTTCAGGGGCAGGTTAACTTTTCGTGGAACATGATGCATGATGCCTCTGTATGCTGTGGAAGAGCTTTCTGAGGCAGTTTGTGTGCTTTTTGGGTTTGGATGACATTTCACAGAGGCATGCCTCTGCTTGGAGTGAGTGAGTAGTTCTATTCTAAAACTGTATTGCAGTGCTGATTTATTAGTACATGATACCATGTTTGACATCAACCTATTTGTGAACAAGAAATACTCCGTTCACACTCACTGTTCGTTATCGTGTTCGAACAACAAATTATCGTTACTTACAGTGTAGGGTCTCTGCTAGAATTGAGCAGCCTGTGACTTTAGCCAAAAAAATAAATACGTGCGCGCACTCACAAACACACACACACACACACACACACACACACACACACGCACGCACACAGACACAGACACGCTCCCCATCCCCCAACCCCCTGGCTGCTTCAGGTCCCGTTAAGTTTTTGCAGGTTTTTTTGTTGTTGCTTTTTTGTTTGTCTGGTTTGGACCCTTATTTGGTGTCTGGAGAATTGCCTCAGCTCTGGTTCATCCCTGTGGAGATGCCCTCCTGTGCCACATCTGAATGTTGTCACGAGTGGGCGGTGAATTTGAGACTTCTCCCATTTGTGACGTGGCTCACCTGTGGATTTACAATGGCTCAGTGAGAAGTGCGAAGGGCATTTAAAGCCAATGCTTCTCTTTCGAAGATTTTTTCCCCCCCACACCGTGCCGCAGGGATGTGGCCTCTTGGCTTTATAATTTTTATTTTTTAGTTTAAAATGTCACGTAGGCCAAAAATAAACTTTTTAAAATTGAGCTGAGTGAAGTGTATAGCCACAATCCTTTATTATGGGGGTCCTCCTATTTAACAGCTGCTAATTTATGAGCACCCACTGTGCTTCAGACATTATGCTAGGTCCCTTACATATAATGTTTCTCATTTCTCGGAAAAGGAAACAGGCTTAGACCAATTAAAACCTTACCCAAACGGGCACCTGTAGTAAATACAAGGGTGGGATTTCAGATCAGATTACCTTAATATCACAAATGATTCAGGGATGATTGGAATTACCTTAGAAAGAGAAGATGTGTTTGCTGCAGCACAGTGAATATCGGGGTGTTTCCTGTTTTGATAATCTGCTTAGATAAAATGAGGGGCCAGGCCCGGACACGGGAGGGGGCCAGGATGGAGATACAACAGGAGGGTGAGGTAGGACAGCAAATGAAAAGAAAATTAGGTTGAAGGGAAAAGTCATAGATGCAAATATTTGGTAAGATGTGGTACTTTCTTTCACATCACTCTGAAGACCAGAAAAAAAGTTTTATCTTGTAATGTGGGTGTGTGATCCTTGATAGTTAATTACTCTGCAAATTGTCATTGGTAGAAATGTTTTGGATATTTTAATGTAAGAATTACAAGTAAATTAAGACAGTTGATGCCACAGAGCAGCTTTGTTCTGAAACAGAACAATTATACATTTAAAAGAGGCGGGGCCAGATCAGAACACAACCCCCTGGGGTAGTAAGGGTTTGAAGGTGATTCTGGGTAGTTTGATAGGAGGCTGACCAGAGCCTCTTCCTTCGTTGCCAACTATGTTCACCTCAGTTAATGACTAATTCCTGCTCTTGCCTAGAAATCCCGGCCCTCTGGAGATGAGGAATTCTTTCTGAAACTAATCCCGTAGTGCACCACCCCTTTTGTGCCCCACTGCGGACTGTACCCTGACTCCTCTTCCCGAGGGCGGTTCATTGGCACGTCCGTCCGGCGGGGCGTGTTTTCGGCGTGGCGGTCAGGCCTCCGCAGTCGTGACCTTCCTCGCCCTCCCCCTAAACTCTGTGGGTTCTTGGCAGACAGCAGCAGTGCCACTGGTGGGACAGAAACCAGGAGGCGAGGAGGAAAAGGAGTCCTCTCGGATGTGATGTGTCTGTACAGACCTGCCACTCTGTGATGAAGGAGACCCAGGAACGGCTTTCTTCTCCCCAGGAAGCGGCTCATGGACGGCCTCGGAGCCAGCAGACCTTTCCTGGTGCTTTTCCCAGCCTGTCCTCCTTTTACCCAGGGCTCCGGGACCAGTCTGCATGGTTTGAATGGTTAAAATGTGTATTTTGATCACCTTGAGCACATGCTAGTTTCACAGCTGTTTTAAGAGCTGGCTATTTGGCCACCGTGGTGTGTGATTACATTTTTGTTGCCTGCGGTGACACCAGGGGTAGGGGTAATGTCCCATGAAGGTAGCTCAACAGGAGTACATGGAAGAAGGTAGTGCTAGTTCGACCAGCCAAGTGCCCGTGTTCTTTTTTTGTTTGTTTTGTTATTTGTGAAAATCGGAAGAACCCCTGGGATAGTAGAATATTTAGGAGCAGGGTGTTGTCATGAGTTCTCAGACTCATGGAATTCAGAACTCTTGTTACTTATTAACTTACCTGTTTTGTCCTTCATACCCAAAGGGGCATACTTAGGAGATAAAAGGTTGGTTGTTGTTTTTTATCACTAATTGAAATGTTATAGAACAATATTTTCTACACTCTCTTCTTTAGAAACTTGCTTCACTGATACTATGTTTTCTAGTTCCAGTAAGGTTGCATGTTCTTAAAATTGGGATTGGAAAATGCATTTATTTCTAACCCTATTTGTCTTGCTCTATTCAGATGCTCAGGTGATTGTGGATAAATTCTGTGCAGTCTCCAAGGCCCAGGGGAGTCCCCCTATTCTTACTTTTCTGCTATCCTGCCTCACAGTAAGATATAAGCATCCGTTAGGGGCTCACAGATTAAATTCTTTGGATGTTTTACCTCAAATGCTAAGGAAGAAATCTGTTCACTCGCTCAATAAATGTTTAGTGACACCTACTATGTGCCAGGCACGGAAGTAAATATTCTTTAACAGTGGATGATCCTGGAAGATGAATTGAGGTCATTGCCAGCTCCTCCTTTCAGCACAGCAGCGTTTTGAGTTGATGGCAGGTCTGCCATTTTCCAAGGACCTTGGGATCATAGGATGTCAGAGTTGAAAGATACGTAGAAATTCTAGTCCAGTTCCTTCATTCTATTCATCAGGAATGATGTAGAGCTTCATTTGCATTTCCCCGGTCGTCCTCGAGATCACCTGAAGTTTCTCTGTTTTAAACCGAAATGTCTGTTTTGTACTCAGAAACATCTTTATGATGCTTGAGTTGGGTGAAGTCTCTAGTTCAGCCCCGTGGGAAACTGAAATGTGGATAAATTGGCACTCCTTCCTAAAGATGGTTGGGAATTGGCTATCACAGACCTGTTTCCTGGTATTACAAGTCGTTCTGCCAAAGAGGCTTATTCTAACGGGATTCTGTTTTACCCCCAGCAGGGAATGGAACATGGACTAGACTAGAGAAACAATCTAAACTAAGGGTGAGGATTCTTAAAGAACTTTCCAGAACTTGTTGGGTAAAAAACAACAATACCCAAACCCAGCCCTCTTCTGATGCTACTGTAGTTTCCCTATCATATCAAAAACAAAATCCAGAAACAAAAACTCCGTGACAGAAATCAGGAAACCATCTCTCCTGCCTGCTAGCCAGCTCCGTGGGCTCCGAACAGCGTGTACCCTTTAGGATCCCTTTTAGCCGACTCTGGGTGTGTTTATAAGTGGTGAGCAATTTAAAAACTGTTTTTTGGCTTTGGTACTTTTATAAGGTTTAGCATTTCTAACAGTTCTTTTAAAAGTTTGAGAAGAAATATGCTATTTTCAGAGAGGGGGGGGGTTTAGCACTTAATTTTTAATTTTTCTTTACACCTACCCTCTCCGGGTTCGAAAGCTGGCCCTAAATTCCCTGGACAGATCTGTTTCGACCGCAGGATAGCTGCGTAAGCAGTCAGTGCTCTACGTTAGAGAGCACCTTTCCTTTGTTAACCTGCAGTGGCCATTGTGCTTCCGCCAGTTGCAGGGGTTTGTCAGCCAGACCTAAAGGTTTTGCCTTAATCCAAATGGACAGTTACAAGAGGACGTGGTGCAGAAGAGGTTATTGGAGGTCAGTTCTTAAATGTCTTTAAGATCAGCCTACTGTAGTTCACATTGAGTAAAGCAGTGGTTTATAACTGGTAAGCTGAGTAAATGGATTATCGCTGAGCCTTGCTATTTTTAGCCTTTCTTCCTAAATGAATGGTGAATCGTCACGTCACTTCCAAAAGGTTTTGTTTCCGTGAGTGCTTACAGACAAGACAGGTCCCCCGAGTTTTTCCGAGGAGAAAAGGCTGTGGGTAGGAATGGTTGTGCTGAGAGAAGGATATCCACATTCACGGAGAGGTGCCAGGGTGTTACCTACCCAGGTACGGACAGGCCTGGGGTTGTAGGCCAGGTTTAGCTACTTAGTACCGGGGTGTCTTGGCATAGTTGTAAAGCTCTGAGTCTTGATCTGTCTGGTTTTAAAATTAGCCAGCAAAATACTATCTGTCCTGGACATCAACTTCTTTCAAGGTGGGGGTGAAAATACAGTATTGAGATTGGAGGTGGTTAAGAAGGGAGGTGGTTAAATACCAGGCAGCCAAGTGAATTTGTTTCTTACTGCATCACTTTGTATTTCTGGGTCAGCCACCTGGGCCAACAAAGTGACCTCTTAAATTGGAAGGCAGTTGTGTTCTCTCTCACCGGCCTCTTTCTTCATGCCACACCCCTTTAGTAGAGGTGCATCTCATTGCAGGTCCTTCAGTTGTAGCTTAGGGCCCGACAACAAAATACTGCCATCTTGGTAACAGTGCCTACTGGACTCGGCTGTTAACCAAGGGTTGCTGTTGCCTAGATTAGGGTCCTTTTGTTAAACCCAGGAGATGCACATGTTGAATTAGTAGAACACACACACACACACACACACACACACACACACACATTCACACACTTTTGAAAAGAAAGAAGTTGGGGGAAACATATTACAACCCCTCTTAATTTATGTGAGTTCCTGGCAAATCTGGTCATATGCACACGAGCTATTTACTTAGTCACATTAAGAGATTTCTCTGCTCTTCGTTTGATGTGTTTTGTTTTTATCTGTATATACATTTTATAGTGATTGTTTTAAATGATTACTTTAACAGGACAAGTATTGGATGGATTTGTAATTTAACTATTAACCTCTTGGAGAGCTCTTTTTAAAGTATTTTTAATATTCTTTAATATTATAGTGATTGCTTTTAAATTTTAAAAGGACTGAATCCAAGAGTCACAAGAATCGCTTAGGTTCTAACTGTGGACTCGTGACCAGAAACTCATAGTCAATTAGCTATAGGGAAATTTGCCCCACAAGAAAGGCAATAGAATTAAAAGGAGGATTCAGTGTTCATAAGTCTGTATAAATGAGAGTCATGAGACTGGACCTCTCAGCCTAATAGGTTGAGCCTCTTCACCTTTGTGCTGTCTGAGTCAAAGAGGAAAAAAATTAGAAAGTACTGGAGGGAGGGAGGGAGGGAGGGAGGGAGGGAGGGAGAGAGAGAGAGAGAGAGAGAGAGAGAGAGATAGAGAGAGAGAGAGAGAGAGTGTGAGCGCTGATTTTTTGAGGGAGAGAGAGAACAAATTCCTATTCTGTGGTCTTTACAAATAAATATAAATGATAGGGGGAAGGGTTGGGCAGAATCTGAAGCAAGTAAGTGCAGTTTAAACAAGTGAGAGAATCTCCACATACTTCTTACACTTTGTTGCTGTCCCCCACCCTGCTGCTGCCACCGCCAATTTGTAACCCAAAGAATAAGGACATGAAGACTGTTTTCCTACAATCCTGACGTTTGAAGCATTTGGATAATTTTACAGTGAAATAAAAATTTTCTCTGTCTTTGAAAAACACACACAAAACTATGGTAATTTTTGTTTGAAATTCACCTGTAGAAAAATTTAATCATTTATTGAGTTGTATAATTTGAATACAATAAAACTTAACCAATTGAAGTGGAAAATCTGAGTTTTGATAAATGTGTACAGTTGCGTAACTGACACCACAATCATGATATAAACATTTCATCACTATAAAAAATCCCCTGGTGCCCCTTTGCAGTCAGTCTCCGCTCCCTGCTCTGGGCCCCCAGCAAAGTCTGAGCTGCTCTTAGCCTTTTCTAGATTTTTATATAAATAGGCTGTATATAGCCTTTTGTGTTAGCTCCTTTCACTTAGCAGAGTGCATTTGAAATTCATCTGTGTCTTTTATCACTGATTCAATTCATTTGAATTACCAAGAAGTATTCCATTATATGAATGTTACATTATGTAAATATAGCACAATATTTTATCCATTGATAGACATTTGGATTGTTTCCATTTTTTTACTGTGAACAAATCTGCTATGAATATTCACGTTGAAGTCTTTGGGGATATATTTTTGTATTTGGAGTAATTTTTTGTGTTGCTAGATTCAAGTTGCTGACATTTGATTAACGACTTTTGTGTTTATCTTCATAAGGGATATTGATCCTGTACCTTTCTTGTAATACCTTTATCTGGTTTTGGTATCAGGGTAATGATGGTATCATAAAATGAAGTGGAAATTGTTCCCTCTTCTGCTTTCTGGTAGAATTTGTTTTATCTTTTCCTTAAAATGTTGGAAGAATTCAATAGTGAATCTTTTGAAGCCTGGAATTTCTTTGGGAGGTTTTTAACTAATTCACTTTACTTAATAGTTATAGTGCTATTACTGGCTTTTCTATTTTTTCTGTAGTGGGTTTTAATGTTTGTATCTTTCAAGAAACTTGTCAGTTTCATCTAAGTTGCCAAACTTAGGAGCTTATAATATTCCTTTAATTTTCTTTTAATGTGTATATAATCTGTAGTGATGTTTTCATTCCTGATGTTGATCATTTGTCTTCTGTCTTTGTTCTTTATCAGTATGCCTACAACCTTATGATAGTGTTGATCTTTTTAAAGAATCAACATTTGGTCTCATTGGTTTTTCTCTATTGTATGTTTTTAGTTCCCTTAATTTCTGTTTATTATTTCTTTCCTTCTGCATTCTGGGTCTAATTTGCTCTTTTTCTGGTAATTTAAGATGAAAGCTTAGATCATATATTTGAAACCTTTCTTCTTTCCTAATATAAGCATTTAAAGCTATAAATTTCCTATTAACAACTGCTTTAGCTACATCCAACAGTATTTGTTTTCACATTCAGTTAAAAATACTTTGTAATTTACTTTGTGATTTCATCTTTGACCTATAGTTTATTTAGAAGTGAATTATTTAATTTCCAAGTACATGGAGGTTTTCCCAGGAAACCTTTGTATTATTGTTTTCTAACTTAATCCTTTTGTGGTCAGAGAACCTACTTTGTATGATTTCAGTTCTTTTAAGTTCATCGAAACATGTTTTACGGCCTAGAATGTGGTCTGTCATGGTGAATGTTTTATGTGTACTTGAAAAGAAGGGGTACTAGTACTTGCTCTGTTAGGTGGTGTGCTCTATAAATGCCAATTTGATCAAGATGGTCACCTTCATTTTGTATTCTATCAATTACTGTGAAACAATTTTGAAGTATCTAGTTATAATTGTGGATTTGTCTACTCAGCTGTAATTGTGGATTTGTCTACTTCTCTTTTCAGTTTTATCTGTTTTATCTTCAAGTGTTTTGAAATTCCGTTACTGGTGGATAAACATTTAAGATTGTTATATCTTGATACAATTGACTCCTTTGTTATTATGGAATATTCCTCTTCATCCTGGCAATATTCTTTGTTAAAATCTATGTTAATAAAGCAGGTATGAATATGGTGACTTCAGCTTTCTTTTGATTAGTGTTTGTATGGTATATCTTTTTCTCTCCTTATACTTATAAGCTGTGCCTTTATATTTAGCCTGTCTGTGTCTAGGTGCATGTAGACAGCAAATAGTTGGGTTTTGTTTTTGTTGTTGTTTGATTCAATCTGACAATCTCTGCCTTTAATTTGGAGGTTTTTTTTTAAAAAAATATTTTATGTAATTATCATTTGTTTAGGTTTAATTCTACCATCTTATTTTAGTTTTCTGTTTGTTCTATAGGTTCTTTGTGTCCTTTCCCCTTTTTTTCTCTCTTTAAGGTAGGTTGTTGTTGTTGTCATTTTAATGAATCCCTGTTATCTCCACTCCTGGCTTACTAGCCACGTCTGTTGGTTATTTTATAATGGTTGCTCTAGTTTATACATACTTAACTGCTTGTAGCCAATCTTCACATAATATACCACGTACATAGAGTGTAAGGTCCTTGAAACAATATACTGCCATTTCTTTCTTCTTCTCATTTCTATTTTACTTCTACATGTTATAAACCCAATAATACATTATTGTTATTTTGTTTTAAATACTCATTATCTTTTAACAAGATTAAAAATGAGAATAAAAATCTTTAATATTTATCTACATATGGATCATTTCCAGCTCTTCATTCCTTTGTTTAAGTTCAAATGTCCATCTAGTATTATTCTCTTTCTGTTTGATGAACTTTCTTTTAACATTTCTTACACTTGCAGCTCTGATGGTAGTAATGTTCTTTTAGCTTTAGTTGGTAAAGTCTCTATTTTATCTTCACTTTTGAAAGACATTCGTACTAGGTATAGAATTCCAGGATAATATCTTCCCGTATTAAGGATGTTTCTCCATTGTCTTCTGTTCTGCATAGTTTCTGAAAAGCAGTTTATTCTCATTCTCTCTATTCCTTTTAACTAATGTCTTTTTTTTCTGATTGCTTTCATTTTTTTTTTCTTTATCATTCACTGGTTTTGATGTGGTGTGCCTTTCTGTGGTTTTCTTTATATTTATTCTATTTAGGGTTTGTTAAGTTTTCTTGGGTCTGTGGGATTGTCGTTTTTATCAAAATTAAAAAAAATTAGCCATTCTTTTTCTTTTTTTTGTTTTATTTTATTTATTTATTTTTTAATTTCTTTATTGATTAAGGTATCACATATTTGTCCTCATCCCCCCATTCCCAGCCCACACCCCTCCCCACACATGCTCCCACACCCCTGTTGTCCTTAACCGCTGGTTAGGCTCATATGCTTGCACACAAGTCCTTTGGTTGATTTCTCCCCTTTACTCCCACCCTCCCCTCCCCTCCCTCTGAGGCCCGACAGTCTGATCCATGCCTCCTTGTTTCTGGGTCTGTTCTTGTTCATCAGTCTATGTTGTTCATTATTTCCCCTAGATGAGTGAGATCATGTGCTATTAGAAATACACTTATAAGAACCGAAAATGAGACAAGCAATAATGGTTATGGTGACAGGCAAATGAATCAGTCTGTAGTGAGTTTCTTTCTGGGCCAACAGTTCTTTTGAGACCCAATTACAATGTCCAACAGTTCCTTATGTGTACATGTCAGCACTGACATTACAGTTCTGGATGGTGGACAAATGGTGGTAATGCAGGTCCAACTTGGTTTGGTCCTGGGCAACCTGCAGTGACGCACAGCTGCTAACTGCTAGTATGGGAAGGCCACGTCAGCGTCTTCCATCTCTGGACTGATTCTCTTCTGTCTTCATGGCTGGAGTAGTCCTGTCGATTCCTCTCTGTTGCTGGAATCCATATGGTCTCGGAGTTGTTTTGTGAAAATATACAAACATATTCTCGACCAAAAGTTAATAAAGGAATATTTTCTATAAATTTGACTTGGGATCCTATTTCATTTTTTGCCCAAATGATTTTCCTCTGGCTTGTTTTGACACCTTGTGTGTTTTTCATGGGTGTCTTGCTTTTAGCCTTACAACTAATTTTCTAAAGTATTAATTTTCTAGATGTAACTTACTTACAGGATATTTTTCCTTACATGATATTCTTCTACTATCTAGCCATTATTTTTCAATGATTTTTTCTGTGCTCTCCCTCTCTCTTTTTTATTCTAGTTACACATTAGACAACCTAATATTGCCTCCATAATCTGTTAATTTGTTTTTCAGTCTCTGTGCTTTATTTTTGATAATTTTTATTGTATCTTAAAGTTGACTGATCTTCTACAATGTCTAATCTGCTGTTAATCTCATCCAGTGTACTTTTTATTTCAGATATAAATGTTACTGGAATTGCTTTTTTTCTATTTCTCTGCTTCCTTTTGCTCTGCCTTCTTACTACATGAAGTTTATGTATAATAAATTTTAACAGCTTTATTGAGACATTCACATTGGTATATATTTACCCATTTAAAGTGTATAAGTCAGTGGTTTTTAGTACATTAATAGAATTGTGCCGCTATCGCCACAGTATAATTTTGGGACATTTTCATCACCCCACAGAGAAACTTTGTACCCATTAACTGTCACTCCCCATTCTGTCTCACTCATCTCCAGCCCAGGCAACCACTAATCTCTCTGTCTCTAAATATTTGGCTATTTAGGACACTTCATATAAATGAAATAATATAATATGGGGTCTTTTGTGACTATTTTCTTTCACTTAGCATAATGTTTCCAAGGTTCATCCAGGTTGTAGCATGTATCAGTGCTTCATTCCTTTTTATTGCTGAATAATATTCCATTACATGGATATACCACATTTTAATCATAAGTTGATGGACATTTGGATTGCTTTTGCTTTTTGGCTATTATGAGTACGACTGGTAGGAATATTTGTGTACAGGTTTTTGTGTGGACATATGTTTTCATTTCTTTTGGGGATTCTGCCTATATATCAAAGACATAGTACCTTATACTTTCTAACCTAAGTCACTAAATAATATCACTTTGTTATCATGTTGATGAGATGTGGTAAGAACTTAACTCTTATTTATATCAATTAGCCTGTGGTAAAATTGGTTTCATTTTATGTCGTTTAGCTTAAAGTCACAGAACCTTTTGACAGCATTAAACGAGGACTTACTATATCTATCTAGGAGGAATTGCTGGATCATATTGTAACTTTCAGTTTAACCATTTGAG
The DNA here is from genome assembly GCF_951640355.1 of Cnephaeus nilssonii. Lineage (NCBI taxonomy): Eukaryota > Metazoa > Chordata > Mammalia > Chiroptera > Vespertilionidae > Cnephaeus > Cnephaeus nilssonii. The sequence goes on along the minus strand of NC_137080.1, from coordinate 37,986,962 downwards.
GAACTGCCAAACTGTTTTCCAAAGAAGCTACACCAATTTGCTAACTAGTTTAATGCCCTTGTTTGCTAATCATTTGTCATTTCTGCATCTGTTTCTGTGGATTGATTTTTTTTCTCTCTTGGTTATGGGTTATTTTTCTTACTTTGCATTCCTGATAATTTTTGCTTGGGTACCAGATACACATTGTTAGGTGCTAGATTTTGTTGTATTTCTTTAAATAGTGCTGGACTTGGTTCTGGCATGCAGTTAAGATACTGGGAGTCAGCTGTGTCATTTTGAAGCTAGCTTTTAGGCTTTGTTAGGGTAGGGGTCCAAAGCAGCCTTTAGTTTAGGGATGACTTGGCTTTAATACTAAGGTGATACTTCTCTGAGGATTTTAATCCGACACCATGTGTATTACGAATTATTTCCACGTTTGCCTCTGGAAGCATGAACTATTACCCGCCCTGTGTAAACTCTGGGACGTCTTGGACAAACCGTTTTCTGGTGCTTCTCTCCCTGGCTTGACGTAGTCTCCTCTCACACAGATGGGAACTCAGCCTAAGACTCTAGGGCCCCTCTGGGCTCCGCCTCCTCCCAGGTGTGCTGCCCTGCCAGTGCTAGCTGTCTTGGCCTCCCTGGATACTGATCTCTGTTGCTTCGAGTCAGTGTAACTGCCATGCTCTTGAGTTCCCCCTTCTCCGTGCTGTGGGTTGGAAACTGCCTCTTGGCAGTGAGTTCAGGGAATTGCAGGGATTGCCTCATGTGTTTCACTCTTCTCAGGAATTGAGTCCTGTGCTGCCTTATTGTCCAGTATTTGAAAACCAGTAGTTGCTTTATACATTCTCTCCAGTTTTCCATTAGAGCTGGAATCCATGATAAATGTGATGTCAGTGCCAAAATCTCTTGACTATATTAACTGTTTAAAGCAGAACCTGTTAAAAGGGTCTGGTGGGGGAGGAGTTTGTATAACGGGGGGGGCCAAGGCAGAAAGCCTGCCTGTAAAGCACAGACAAGGTACCTTTACTTTCCAACCGAGGATGCTTGTGATTTTAAGACGAGAGGCCCTGAATTTTCAATATGCTGGCCATTGTTTGAGTAACTGCTCCTTTTAGTCACCCAAATGATATTTATTAAATACACACCGAGTACTTGGTGCTCCCCTATGCATTACTTCTCCTTATTCCTACTTCTTAGCAGTTGGAGTATGCCAAACCAGTGGAATAAAAATAATTTTCATGTTCTGGTTACCAGTTGGATTCTTGGGATGTGTCTCCTAAGCTTTGACATTCAGAAACTGGAAGTGGAATATAGTATATTCTCAGCTGCAAAGTTGATCTCATTTCCTTACTGGCCATCTGTTTATTTGTATCCAAGAATAACAAAAATTTCATAGCCATATCTGTATGATTTAATTATTTAAAATAATGAATGGGCTGGACCATGCTTGTCCCACTTTTGAAACAATTCCTCCCATAGGCTGTGGCTAATACCTCTGATTAAGAATAAAGACCAGACCTACATAAGCATATGTTGTATTAGTGTATATGAAGTCATGAGGCTGTGATTAATGGTCCTTAAGAATTTTAATTTGGTGTGTCTTACTCCTAAATCTCACTTAAGCTTGGTTGCAAAGCCTGACAAATGAGTCTTTCGTGCATGCCAAGCTAAGACATGTCGCCACCTTCGTGGAGCTTCATTTCCTAAACCTGCCTGGGTTCCTTACAAGTTAAATTACAGGAGCAGGTTTGCTAGGAGTCATAGGGAATTTCCACAGGTCATTCTTAGAGCAGAACAGTTCAGTAGCATTCCTTGCCTCAGAGCCTAGTTCATTTCCTAAACCAGTTCTAACAGTGTCCCCTGTAAGACTTGGACATTAGTTAAATCCTTTCATTATATTTTGGGGGTCAGAAAATCAGACCAGGTTTGCATTCAGGAGACCAGGAATACACAGTATCATCGACTGATTCCTGGCTTAGAGGTCTCACATGGTTTCATGCTGCCTTTTGGTTTGTTTTTATGTATGAAACGTTTTTCCTTAACCCATTGAGCAGTACATAACTTTTTGTCTGTCGTTTTCCTCACATAGGAGGGAGGCAGTTTCTTTAGGAGGAAAATATGTGGTGGTAAGTGGCCTCAGTTTATTCCATGTGGGATATAGACATTTCCCCTAAAAGTGGAAGTTACCAGCTCTTTGCAGACAGGCCACTGTTTCTCCCATAGTCCTTTGCAGATGGAAGGGGCTATGCATGTTTGAAGGCATCATGCTTTCCTGGTGGAATTGGGACCATTTGAATTAATTACTCCATGTTTCTGAGTCTGAGGATGAGAACACCAAGTTGTTACTTATTTTGGAAAGAACTAATCATTTGTTTATAGTAAGAATTTTATTTTTCAATAGCTGCTTTTGTTGGCACCTTCTTCCTAAAGATTTCAAGTTGTAGTCTTAGATCTGGGGTGGGAGTAGGGAAGAAAAAATGAATATTGTTAATGTTTTACTTGATAAAAGTTGTTTTACTTGATAGAGGGCCTGTCTGGTATCTTTGTTGCTTAGTGTTTTATTACTGACACTCGGAAAATGATTCTCTCTTTGTGCCCTTGGCCTCTCAGAATATCCAAAATGTAGGCACTTTAAAAATGTTTGAATGAAGGACATGACCAAAACATTTTAAAATTATTATATCATGTCTTATTAAGACCATGTCTTACGTATACTCTCATTTCTAAAAAGAGTTTTGTGGACAATTATTATTTCAGTTGTTCAAGTTGGATAATTTTGTTGGATGGAGACTAATCTATGTTCTTGTGAAATTTGAGTTTATGAAATAAGATCGGAAAAAAATAGAATGTGTAATTGGGCACATCCTGTACTGCTCAGTGAATCACCAAACCAGTGTAATCACCATTAGGCACTTTGGAAACCAGACTTTTGTATGTCCTTGCTCTGCCTGAAAAGCTAGGAGTTGCCCATGATGGCAAGTCGTCGGGGTGACACTGGGAACCCCCCGCTCATGTGAGTGAGCCAGCTGCCTACTGACTGCTTGTGTGAGTCACAAAGGCATGCAGTGCCATCAAGCCAAGCCAGGGCTTTCTTTGGTCATTTTAAGGAGTCATGTTCAAAATGCAATCAACAAGGTAACATCCAGAAGAAAGAATTAAGTATATGTGTGGTGCATGATATACCCCAGCTACTGTAGTGAGTACTTGTTGGAATAAATCTCTCACCACCTTGGCCAATTTCTCTTCAGTACAAACCCACTTTGGAAGGAGTAGATAGGTCATTTGAATAAACACTTTGAAAAAGTGAAATCCAAACGTAGGCCCAAGTTAGGTGTTCACATCCTCCTGACCTTGTAACGTGTAAAAGCCTTTTATGTGTTCTTAAAATGTCATGCAGGGGAAGGTGTGTGTGGCTGTCTTTCTGGGAAGTGGGTGCATAGCATCAGTGGTCTTTCATAGGAGTTATGGCTCCACGAGATGAAGAAGATTCGCTGACCCAGAGATGGGTATGGTGGTAGAAAGCAAATTGAAGTTTTAAACCCAGTAGAAAGGGTGATACTTACCCTTGGAAGAAAAAGGAGCATTGGCCTTCATCGGTGCCTGTCTGAAGCTCCCCGCTCACTGCGACTTCCAAGCCTTTAAAGGGAAGACTTGGATTTTCCTTGTGGGCAGTAGTATTTCGAATAGCTGGTTAGGCTGCTAGGTGACATGGAGCTAATTTGTAAAGAACTTTTAGCCTTGGAGACACTTTTTCTTCCCCTGCGCCAGCCCCAGTCTTTGGCTTTCTGTTGAGAACCCCGGTGGTCTCCCAACTCCCTGAGCTCCAGCCCTTTCACACTGCTGCAGTGTTGTCTTTAGCACAGCATTGCACTGTGGTTGTAAATGAGTCTGGATTTGCATCCAAGTCCCATTATCAGCTGTATGACTTTGAGCAAGTCACCTAGTCTCTTTGAACCTCAGTTTTGTTTTTGTTTTCAGCTGTAGAATGGGGATGGTAATACTCCTTATATTATAGGGTTGTTGAAAGGATTAAAGAGGTAATAGTTATAAAGTGCTTTGCATAGAGCTTGGCACATTATAAGCATCCAGTAAATCTTAGCTGCTGCTATTAGATGGTAAGGATGCTGAATGTGCAATTAACCTTTTCTTTTCCCAGCTTGATTGATTGTCAGCAGCCTGAGGGCAGGAAACATGTTTTATTCTTTTGTGTATCATCTAGACCTCCTAGAACAGTGGTCGGCAAACTGCGGCTCGCGAGCCACATGCGGCTCTTTGGCCCCTTGAGTGTGGCTCTTCCACAAAATACCGCGGCCTGGGCGAGTCTTATTTTGAAGAAGTGGCGTTAGAAGAAGTTTAAGTTTAAAAAAATTTGGCTCTCAAAAGAAATTTCAGTCGTTGTACTATTGGTATTTGGCTCTGTTGACGAATGAGTTTGCCGACCCCTGTCCTAGAATGATAATTATTGGTTGCTTTTCTCAGTGTGGGTCCCAAGTGTCTGTGAGGCCACCCACAGAATCACTCCACACCATAGGTTTGTGTCTCACCTACTGCAGTTTTTCAATGAGGGGCACGGAGGTGCTTGTCAGATGCTTCTAGAGACACACTTCAGTAAAAAATGCTGGAATTTTGGGCTCATTTCATTGGCCAAGTCCAGTTTGACCTTTGGTCATGGGTGTTTGGTGAAGTTCAGTCTTCATAAGGATCTGTAGGTTTTTTACAGGGTCAAGTCTGTATTTGTTGGATAAGACAGGCTTGAAGTTGGTTCTGTTCCCTTATAAATAGGGGGAAAGGCATCTTCAAGTCCTGTGCTGTGAACGGTGCGTCAGCTGTTTCTTCTTGAAGTGTGTTTCCTACTGGCAGCATTCTCCATCCCCTCTGCCCCCGCCCCCGCCCCACCACCTCAGCCCTCAGCCCTGCCACCAAGCTTGAGCCCTTGCAGGGTAATCATATCCTTATCTGGCCGTATGCCTCTCGGAGCAAAGATTAATTCACACAAAAGAGTTGAGTAGCTTGTAGCAGTCCATGTCTGTCTTCTCCCTGTAAAAATACTGAAATTTATAAAGAGAGTATGCAGAAGTGATATCTTAAGCCAGTGTTTCTCAACATGGATGGGGCTGTGTGCGCACAGGTCACTACTGGGGAGTGGCTACTGCAGTCTAGTGGGTGGAGGCCAGGGATGCTTCTAAGTCTACTCTGCGGCACAGGACAGTCCTCACAGAGAGTTACCCAGCTCAAATGCCAGTAGTGCCAAGGCTGGTAAACTTTACCTTAAGCCTGAGAGGGATACAAGCCATTTTGTAACTTGTGGGGGAGAAAATTGAGGCCTTTATCTCCCCTAAGTCAGGCCACGTGTGTGCTTGCCAGGGTAGGGTGTGCTGGATGGAGTTCCCCTGAATTCGGCCTCAGGTCTCATGCAGTCATGCTTCTGTGGTGGTAGGGATGGTTGTGGTCCTAATGCCACTGAGGAGTACGCTGTCTGGAGAGCTGGGAAGAAGGAGGCAGAGGCACGTGGAACTGAGAAATGGTTTCGGAGAGCAGGAGAGCTAGGGAGAGCGGGAGCTTTCTGTCTTGAGATTTGCTTTTGTGCGTGAGAGTTCACTTGAATCAGCTCGGAGAAGGAAACTGGGTCTTGTCCATATAATTTCCATTTGAGATCAAATCAGAGCAAAGAGCTCTTGCCTGTGGAGAATTAGAGGATATAGTTGAGATGTTCTTTCCCCCCACTCATTTTTTGGGGTGTTTTTGTTTTTCAGCATCTTTTTTTTTTTTAAATCCTCACCCAAGGAGATAGCTTTCATTGATTTTATAGAGAGAGAGAGAAGGGGGGGGGGAGAGAGAGAGAGAGAGAGAGAGAAGGGGGGGGAGAGAGAGAGAGAGAGAGAAGGGGGGAGAGAGAGAGAGAGAGAGAGAGAGAGAGAGAGAGAGAGAGAGAGAGAGAGAGAAACATCTATCAGTTACCTCCCTAACACACTCCAACTGGGGATCAAATTTGCAACCTAGGTATGTGCCTGACTGAGAATCGAACATGCAACCTTTTAGTGCATGAGACAATGCTACAGCCAACTGAGCCACGCAGCCAGGACTGTTTTTCAACACCTCTGTTCCCCTTCCTTTCCCTTCCCAGTATTTTCCCTGGCCTTCCTTCTCCCCACAGCACAGAGACATTGAGGGGACTTCTGCTCCTCTAGGGAAGGAGCCAGTACACATGGCAACAGTAGCATTCTTACTGGACTGCTTGTCCTCGTTGCTGTGATAATCCTACACGTCCGGTTCCCGCAGAGCTCACGCGGACCCGCGTGCCTTACTCGCTTACTCGGGCAGCGCTGGCAGCAGCACCAGCAGCAGGCGTAGGTGAAGTGACTCATTTTGCGTGATGTCTGTGGGCCGAGCCCCTGTGTGCTGTGTCCCCCATTCAGGCATCTGTCAGAAACTTGCTTCTCTGGAGTTCTAGAATCATGTGTAAGAGGGACTTAAAAAAAAAAAAAAAAAAAAAAAAAAAAAAGGCCATACCCCCTTCCTGAGCTACAGCGGAGGCAGCAAGAGGGCCATCCACTTCCAGGGCACGGGAGAGGCTGAAAAGGAGGCCTGAGCCCGGGCAGGTGCTGGTGCCTCTGCTTTGTGGCACGGTGCCCTTTCTCGTCCTGCCTCAGAACCTACCAGAATCTGCTGTGGTTTCCAGCATCTGGTTTGGGGAGAAGTCGGCGGTGCTCCCAGGCAGCCCTCAGGAAGTCTCAGGGCAGACGCCCCGAGCCCTCAGTGCCTCATCGGGAGCTTAGACGAGGCCTGCCTTCCAGGATTTCTGGGTCATTGGTGCGTGTGGGTGGGAGTTGTAGGCCATTTTGTGGGCGAGTGGGAGAGACTGTGGCAGGTAGGTTTTGTGAACCCACCTGCACATGTAAATCTTCCCCTGATGTCTCACCTCCTCAGTTTGGGTGGGGAACTTGCCACCTCCAGGTTCCTCCCTGGAGACAGCTAAGGGCTGTCTCAGGTTCGGCCCAGACACCGGCTCAGCCCCATTGTGCATCCCTGGGCCCGGGCCTCCGTTGTGGAAAAGCCTGTTGGTTTTTTTCCCGGGCAGGCCTTGTCAGACTTTTGTTCCTGGGTATTTATTGCCTTTTTTTTTTTTTTATGTCGTTACTGTATGAAATCACATGGCCTCTTTCCAGAAAGACAAAGGAATCTATCCGTCCAAACCACCCAACGTCGTAGAGAATACAGTTGTAACAAAGTTATACTGATTTGTGCAGTTTCATGAAGGAGTAAATGATCTCAACGACTAAAATGAAGTGGGAAGGAAGGAAATTCAGGTCTCGGGCTGTGGGTTCATAAACTGGGCGCAAGAAAAGTCCTCCTCCTTTCATGGTGCTGTTCTTACTGTTTCCTTCTTTAAGAACAGTTGGTACAAGTGTTTTCTCCTTTCAGGTAAAAAAAATAAGAGAACCATCTACAAATTGTGTTGGTTTGTCCAATGGAATTAGAAGTAATGGAGAAATTTGTATTCCTCAGTGGAAATATGGCAGGTAGGAGTCATGTGCCACCAAGATTCTGATATCTGGATTGTATATACACTGTGACAAAAGCATCCTAGTGTTGGAGCAACAGGGACAAGGAAATTTTGTTCTTCCCATGAACCTGTTGGATATTTTGGGAATGTTCTGAGGGAGGAGCTCCTTCAGTCTTGGAGAACTGTGTGTACCCTGGGTTTCCTAAGGACCTAAGGGCTTCTCTTGTGAATGAGTCCCAGGCTCAGAAGCCCATGGATGATGAAGTTTAGGGTGTATCTCCTTTCTTTACTCTGATGAGGCATTTCTTAGGATAGACTAATAGTAAAAGAATAAAAATTTTAAAAATCTATTTGTTTATTCTAGAAAGATACAGCTCTTTGTGCACAAATCCAAGGAAGTACAAGTGAGGATTAGGTTTTATAGCTATATTTCAAAATGAGAAGGGAACAATTATCACATTTCTCAGTAAGTAGGTTGTGTGGTTAATAAATAGCGGCAAGAATGAAGCCATGGGTCCAGGATGAGGGCACTCTTTAGAAAAGATTATTTGTAGTTATAGGGCACACCTTGTATGTGGGCTTGGAAATAATTAAAATTGTCACTTTCTGTTTTTGTTATTAATCCTCACCCGAGGACATTTTTTTCCATTGATTTTTAGAGAGAATGAAAGGGAGGAGGAGAGACAGAGATAGAGAGACATCTATGTGAGAGACACTTCCATTGGTTGCCCTGACTGGGGCCAAGGACTGAGCCTGCAACCGAAGTATATGCCCTTGACCAGAATGAAACATGCCACCCTTCAGTTCGTGGGCTGATGCTCTAACCACTGAGCAAACCAGCTAGGGTGTCACTTCATTTTTGAAGGGAATAATCAAAATATAAAAAGTTAAAGTTAGTATTGCATTCGGTGAAACTTTAGATGTGTTTTATATTTCTCAAAATAAGCTCTTTTTCTATGCATAGAAGTGGAGGTCAAAGAAATCACAAGTGAATCCTCAACTGAGTGGAAATGGGTACTGGAGTTTCCCTTATACCTCATTATGTTTGTAGTTACTTGACATTTTACAGACTCAGTGAAAAGTTTATTCACTGAACACATGCCGTTTAAACAGTTTATCTGGTAATTGCTATAGTTTAAGCAGGAGTGTTGATAAAGCTGTATACAGTGAACTAGCATATATTTGCAGTTATGGCTTTCTTCATAATTGTTACTTAGTTTCTTGGGAAAACTTCAGTTTCTTAACATTTCCATGCTTATTTTAGTGAGTTTGCTCAATTGTTTAATATTAAAATATGATTGAAGTAATAATTTTGTTAGATTATTATGTGAGAGGTCTCCCCTTTTGTATAGCCCTAACAATTAATTTCATTCTCTAGGTCTGTTGATGTGAACTAGTGAAGATCCTATGTTGCTCATAGGACCACAGTTAAAGGGGCATTTGTGTGGTTGGTATGAGATACTTGTCTTCACTGTATTAATCATTTGCACTAACCAATAAGTTTTAAGTTCTTTCTTTAATTGATTGATTTTAAAGAGAAAAGAAGGGAGCGAGAGAAACATTGATATGTTGTTCCATTTATTTATGCATTCATTGGTTGATTCTTGTATGTGCCCTGACCGAGGATCAAACCCGCAATCTTGGTGTATTGGAAGGACGCTCTAACCAACTGAGCAACCGGCCAGGGCATATTTTAAGTTCTAAATATAGGATGGTAAAATATAGGATATATAAAATGGTGAAAAGATTTATTTCTCTAAAAGTGAAGAAATCCTTCTTCTGGGAACCTGTGGCGAGAAGAATTCTACACTCTACTGCCTGCGTCAGGTTCTCAGACAAGACCTTCACAACTTTGGTGTTTGGAGGATAATGCAACTTTGGGTAAGAAGGCTGGGACCCCACTCCACCTTGCCACCTGCCAGCTGTGAGATCTTGGATGAGCGAACCTTTTTGTCAGCACCCATTTACCTTATCTTTAAAATAGAAATAGTATTACTGTGTGCTGGGTTGCTTAAATGAGATGATGGGACGCTGAGGTGGTGGGGCCTCCCCTGTCACACGTGTTCAGTATGTTAGGGTTCCTTTCCCTGCCTCTTACCTCCTGGGAAGGGAGGCCAGAGCACATGGACTTAGAATTGTGTCTAAATTCAGCTGGTGTGTTGCATAACCTTAGTTATCTGCTTTTCCTTTCAGTTCTTCCTTGGTAGACAGCTGGTTAAAAGGGGATGGGGCTAGGGTTGCAGAGAGGAAGCTGCTTGGAGCAGGCTTGGAGGAGAGGAAGTAGCTTGAATCTATTCAGTGTAAGAGCACACTTCAGAATGACCCTGGACATCCAGCGCCCATTACACCCAGCGCGCTCTTTTAAAATGGCTAACGTTTTCCTGTTTTGGCATTGAAAATTAAGCGTTAGTTATTTGAAAATTTCACTCATGCGTAACCCCCTTATTTTTCTGTGGTACAAGACAGGTAAGGTATATCAGTTGGCCCGGGTAGAATTTAAATCGGTGTCAACAGTGTGATCTCTGAGGATGCTAGCTTTCTTTCCTGAGGTGTCAGCCCAGGTACTTAACGGTACCTCCTCCTGGCAATTTTCTGGAATATCTGTCACTACTTTAAGGCACACCTCATATTTTAATCGTGTTCCTAGGTTACTTAATGACTTGAGCACATATATCAGAGATAGACAGGCCATTGATTTTTGAGACAAAGAACAACTATATAGCCAGGGAGGGAATGACACAATCAGTTTATAAGTTAAAGTGGTTCAGGGTTCTCTGTTTTCTCAGATTTTGTTGTTTCTAGGAATCATTGATTTCATGGATTAAAAAAACACACACACAAAAAAACAACATTCACCTTTCTGCATATTTCAAAGTGAATGTCCTGTGAGGATAATCTTGCTTTCTTTAATCTGGAATATTTTGTTCCCCAACTGGCCAGCATTTTGATTAGGATTTTAAGTGATTTTTAAAATCTGTATACTCTGACAGAACTCACTGTCAGCCTGATATACTTAAAATGAGGGGTATCTGCGAAGGTTTCACAGAGGAGGTGGCATGAGGGCAAAGACTGTGCATCTCTAGTTCACCCTGTATTTCTGGACCCTAACAGAGAGCCTGGTGTACCAGTATGGTGGGTACTCCATACATAGTTGCCCAAAGAATAAATGAGCAGCAGGAACGCCAGGTAGAGAGGGGAACAGGTTTGCCAAAAGGTGTGTTCTATGCACTGTTCTATAGCTGTGAGAGGCCTTGAACATCAGGCCAAAGGTGTGTTCTATACACTGTTCTATAGCTGTGAGAGGCCTTGAACGTCAGGCCAAAGGTGTGTTCTATACACTGTTCTATAGCTGTGAGAGGCCTTGAACGTCAGGCCAAAAGGTGTGTTCTATAGCCTGTGAGAGGCCTTGAACGTCAGGCCAAAGGTGTGTTCTATACACTGTTCTATAGCTGTGAGAGGCCTTGAACGGCAGGCCAAAAGGTGTGTTCTATAGCCTGTGAGAGGCCTTGAACGTCAGGCCAAAGGTGTGTTCTATACACTGCAGGACGGGGTGGTTGGTAGATGCCCCTGTGCATGCTGACATGCTGATTGATGGTGGCACTCCTGGGTCTAGCCAGAAGGAGGGCTTTGAGCTCTTGTGGACATGAGGCAGAAGATTGGAGCAGGGTGTGGCAGCCCAGTTGCTTCGAGTTGCTCTCTAGTGTATTGGAAGTGGCGAGTAAAGGAATCCGGTGTTTGTGTTGGACCGTTTTCAGCATGTACCAGCCTGCCTTCACATATTCCCCAAATGGACACACACAGGCTGCCAGGGGTCTTTGGGGTTGAGGGGTGGGAAGACCTGGAGAGTGTGTCAGGGCAGTGGAGCTGCAAGATGCTCCCAGCAGTCAGGTCCCTCCATGGGTTGCACCAGACTCAGCAATTCACTGACAGCCCTGTCGTGGCTGGATCTCGATACTGATTGCGGAGTGGGGTATGAAAAGTGCTCCCCGTCTTCCTACAGCTTGCAGTCTTGTTGGAAAAATAACAGCCAAAATAAACAAACAAACAAAACAAAACAGACTAAAACCCCAGGCGTGTATTTGCAGTATCGCTCCGGGACGGAGCACGGGTGTTGGAGCCTGAGTGCCCAGGTTTAAAGGTGGGGGTAGGTGGGTGGGTGGGAAGAGATTAACCCAAGAGCTTATATGCATACATGCATAACCCATGGGCTCTGACCATAGTGTGGTGAAGGCTTGGGGTGGGGGGAGGGGACAGGCTAGAAGGAGTCAATGGGGGGAAAAGGGTACAACTGTATTACTTTCAACAATAAAGGTAAAATTTAAAAAAATCCTTACTCTTTTACTTATCAGCTGCGTGACCTGGGGCCAGTGCTTAATGACAACCTCTCTCGGTTTGGTCACCTGGTGATAGTATCACCTGCCTACCTCATAGAGCTGTTGTGAGGATTAAATGAGTCAATATATGCACATCTAAAGTGCTGAGAGTGGAGTTTGGCACCCAGTAAGTGCTATAATTACTTGGGAGGTAGAGTCCCTAAGCCTCAGTTTCCTCTTCATAATGAGAACTTCACAGGATTAAGAAGGTGGCGAGATATGCCTGCAAAGCATCCAGCACAGAGCCTGGCAGGTGCTCAGTATAATAACCATTGTCATTCTTACCACTTGGTCCTCGCCCCTGGGTGTAATTCCCTCTGTGAACTCCTCTCCCTCCTCCAAAGCAAGAGCGTGAAGTCTCTGGCTTGTGTGTAACTAAGGTAATGCATGAGCTCAGCAGGGGCTTCCTGACGGTCTTCTCCCCCCACATGAGAAGAACTGGCAGGGGCAGGACGTTGTGGTGTCCTTTGAGAGGAATGTCACCCCAGGGGTTGGGGGGAGTGGTGGGGGAAGGTGTGTTTCACCCTGGAGTTGTGTTGCTCGGTGCATGACTTCTCCGGGCTCATTTGCTTCATCCAGGACATGAGTGGGGACAGGTAAGAGGGACAGGAGGCTCCATCAGGTTCTAAGCAGGTTCCTTGGTGTTGAAAGAGTTTAAACCCACACTATCAGCCAGTCATAATTAGGAAGAAGTGTTACAGCACCTGGGACAGTGTGGGGAGGACACCTCTTTCCTCCCCGACTAGGCAGTGGCAGGCAAAGGCAACGGGGAGGAACTTTGGGTGGGTGAAAGGTTTTTGCACAGTGAGTGCTGGTGGTCTTCTGATCTCCAGGGGGCCTTTGAACTTCTGGAGCTGGTTTGGCGGCATGGAGGATCCTTTTTGTCTAAGGTTGTGTCATGGTTTCGAGGTAGGGCCTTGGGGACAGACCTGGGTTTCATTCCACAACTCCTTGACTTGCTGGCTGAGAACCTTGAGCAAGCGCTGTTTCTCATAGGTAAAATACCAACTGATTACACTGGGTTTATGCATATTAAGTGCTTCGCATAGTTCGTAGCAAAAAGTACATGAAAACTTACCCCTCACTATTGGCGGTGGTACCAGCGTCATCACCAGCAGTAATCCGGGGCCGAGGAGATAGAAGGAGAAGCAGGCAGCTTCTCCAGGGGCAGAGATAACGCTGCCTCTAGATTGTGAGGGACCCTTCGCGGTAAGACCTTCTCCAGTTCGGACCTGGAGGAAAGGCAGTAAGGTTGGGGAGAGGGTTTTGTGATTTTCTGGTGCCTTCCTGTGGGGGTCTCTTTAGACCTGAGACCCAGTGGAATCAGGCGGGGGGACGGAAGAGCTGCCAGGACGGAGAGGTTTTGTAGTGGGTGATATCTGTCCAGAGGGGGGTTTTTGTTTATTGCTCTCCTCCCACCGGTTATCCCGCTCTTCGTACTTGGATGGCGCTGTGAAGTCAAAGGATGGTAATGTTATAAGCACGTACTCTAGCTTTTCAGAAGGGATTAGGGAGCAGTAACAGCTTTAGCTGGGTGATATTTTTGCCTCGTGGTGAAACCTCTTTCAGCAGGATTGTTCTATAATCTTAACAAAGACTGCCTCTTTTTTTTTTTTTCTCCCTCCTGACAGGAGACATTAAATAAGTGAAGCATCTGCTCTTTATGTGCTTTTCTCAGGCTTTTTTATGAATAAAGTAGCACTTGTCTTTAAGCACCTTTGATAGGAATTTAGATAGCGGACCATGAAAAGAGATCATATTCTCATCCCTACGTCCCTGTGGCCTTGACTGTGAACCCATGAGAAAAGGGTTAGACACACAGACCAGGGGGTTGATTTAGAGACGTTTGCCTGGTTATATAAATTCTGTACTTCTGGCCCTGAAACAGGAAAAGCCCACCTTAAGCTATGGGGGGGGTCTCCTTACTACTTCTAAGTCATTCTTGAAGACTTAGAAAGGTTTTTTTAACATGACCAATTTTTAAATATTCTATTGGTTTAAACTTTGGGCTCTTTCTGAGAGCAGATTGCTTCCTCTTGTTTGGTCATAGATGACAGATGGCTACAGGGAAACCTCCTTCTAGGTATAGAGGAGAGGGGAGGAAGGGGAGGGTATAGAAGTGGGGGTGGGGGTGGGGGGTGGGGTACAAGTAAGAGTGGGAATCATTGTCATACAAAGAGTGAGAAAGGAATGAAGAGGAGGGAATAGAGGGAAGAGCAGGGTTGAAGACAAAGGGAGAAAGAGGGCAGAAGGGTGAAAATCAAGAACAAGGAATAACCTAGAGAAGATAGAGTGTTAGGCAGGGATGGCCAGAGAGGAGGCTGAGACAAAAAGGTGGAGGTGGAGGGAGGGGAAGTAGGGGAGGGTGCCTTCGATCGGAGGGAGACAAGTGCCTGAGGGATGGATCCCTCTGTGGCTGTGAGACTTGCAGGGAATTGGAACGTTTTGGGTGTTCAGAGTGACATCCGGAACCTGGTTGAGCTGGGAGCACTTGGGTATTTGTGTGTCTCGTGGGGGGGATCCCTGAGCTGCTGCGCTTTGGAGTGAGGAGGGAACGGTAGAAGGCAGCGTCGCCTGTCCTGTTACGTTAATTTTCGTTGTCTTGTGACTAAGGCCTATCTTTGTTGGCTCACCCGGTTCTACGTTCCCACCTGCTTTCTCTACGAGCGCTTCTCTGTAACTACCTCTGTGACCCGTTTCACTTTAAGAAGAAGGAAAAGCTCTGTTAGACTTTCTCAAACTCTGCGCTCCTTTCTTCCTTTTTCTTCCCCGTGGCCACCAAGGATCATTGTCTCTCTGCTCCAGGATCCCTTGCAAAAAGGCTGTGTTTGTTAGTTGATGGATTAGAATGCATAAAATAATTGTGAGCTTCAGAATCATCCTTTATTCCTTTTCTTGGGTAGAGGTTTGTTGGGTTCTTAAAGCATAAGTGCCCAAACCCACTTATTTTAGACATTTTAATAGCAGTCTTCCTAAAATACATTAAAGTGTACCGCTTTCTTAAACTAAATCTGTGACACTTAGTTTATCATCATGGATATCAATATTTTTTGTCCTCTTCTGGTTTTGAGAAGACAAGACTGAGGTAGTTAGGACTGTGGAGATATGTACAGGGCTGGGCAAAAGTAGGTCTACAGTTGTTAGTATGGAAAATAATACAATGATTAATAAATAATCATACAGGTATAAACTGTTTTATGTACACATGGCTGTAAACCTACTTTTGCTCCACCCTGTATGATGTGCGGGGCGCCTGGGTGTGATGGGAGCAAGACCTACTCCTCCCTGCACTGTGGATGCAGACCTGAGTGGGGGTGCAGACCTCACTTACACATCCGCTTGGTCAGTTACACCTCTGCTCTACAAGCACCACATTCTTCCATCCATATGCAGTTTTGGGTTTTATTTTGGGGGGGTTGGGTTGGGGGTGAAAGAGGGTAACTGATTTAACTGAAAATAGGATAGTGTGTTGGTTTAGGATTTTTCTACTCTCTAAATGATTGTTTTGTCATCTTTTAAAAATACACTTTTTTCTTGCAGAAGCCAGTAAATATATTTTTTGTGGTTTTCTCAGGCTTTTTTAATGAATAAAGTAGCACTTGTCTTCAAGCATCTTTAGATAATAAACGCGTGAAAAATGTGGTGCTATGCCTACAATGAAGTACCTCCTGCCACCCCTCACCCTGCCTGAGTTTCGTCCACTTTGTTCTTGTCAGCATTTCTCTTTCAGAGTTGCTTCCAGGGGCCCAGGTCCTTTCTAGCATAGGAAATGTGGAGTGGGGTGCTGAAGACACAGTGCCTAAGGTTGGACACTGCTTATGGAATTACTGTTTATTTCTAGTTACTGCTGTCCTTCCTGGCACAGGAAACGTGGCAGTGGGCTGCTGAACAGACTGTGTCTAAGGATGGATACTGCTTACAGCATTACTATTTATTACTCATCTGTAGCATGTAAAAAGTTTTGTCCTTAAGCTGATGTGGCTCAGTGGTTGAGTGTCAGCCTATGAACTAGGAGCTCACGGCTCAATTCCTGGTCAGAGAACATGCCCTGATTGTATGCGGAAGGCAGCCAGAAATGATTTTTCTCTCTCTCTCTCTCTCTCTCTCTCTCTCTCTCTCTCTCTCTCTCTCTCAAATCAATAAAAATATATTTTAATAAAAGTTTTGTCCTTATAAAAATATTTAGTGGAGGTAATCAGAAAAGAAAGCTGATGTTGTTTGCCAAACAAAGCACATGTCTCATTTCGAGGTGTTTTCAGGAGCAGACCCTCCCCAGGTACTGACTGCTGGGCATTACACGGGCTTTTGCACACCCGTGTCCTCCCATTTTCTCTTTCATCAATATCTTAAGTGTGAGAAATTAGGAACATTTTGTATTCCAAACTACCTCACTGATAAGTATGAGAATGTGGTCAGAGAGGGTTGAAAATACTTGCTTAGCTTACGCATGAAATTACTGTTTTGAGCCCCTTAAAGTTTATGAAAAAAAGGCTAACAGAATAATAGAGTACATATTTTAACAGTTATCAAGATTTTGCCTCATTTACTTAATCTGTACTTTTGTTTGCTTTTTTTCCTTTAGAATTTTAGCAATTCCTAGGCATGTTATTTCACCTCTACACCCTTTGGGGTGCCCCTTGGAAAGCTGTAGACATTCTTACATAACCACCGCCCCCATTATGACAGCTGTATCACCATAGTGTGTTGGTATCATCTAACGCCCGGTTTATAGTAAAAAAAAAAAAAATTCTAATTGTGTAAAAAAATAGTATGTTATTTTAAAACAGTTGTTTTGTTAAAATCAGCATCTGAACATGTGGTCCACACATGGATTTTGGATGTTATGTCTTTTAATCAAGAGCAGTCCCTAGCTCCCCTCCTCCGTTCTTTTTTCCTGCTGTTGACTTGTTGCAGAAACTGGGATCCGCGTCCGCAGACTGTCCCACATTCTGGATGTATCTGTTTTCTCGTGGTGTCATTATCTTGTTCCTTTATCGCCTAAGTTTCCCAAACCGGGAATTAGCTCTAGAGGCGTGATTGGATTTAGGTTCAGCCTTTGTAGTTGCACAGTGCTGCGTACTTCACGTTGCTTCACACCAGGGGAAGCCTCCTTTATGTAATTAGACAAACTTTTTATCTGCGAGCACTGAGTTTGGATAAGACACAATTCTAGGCACTCCGGGGACTACAGAGGCGAACCTAGCCTGGTCCCAGCTGCCTCCCATTTCTTTTGGTCAGCAGACGGTGGCCAGCAGTGTGACGGAGGGTAAGGAACGTCAAGCCAGGGACCAGGAAGTCAAGAGTTAGCCAGTCAGTAAATACCTGGTATCAAAAGACATCGCCTAGCCCTGACCGGTTTGGCTCAGTGGATAGAGTGTCAGCCTGTGGACTCAAGGGTCCCAGGTTCGATTCCGGTCAAGGGCATGTACCTTGGTTGCGGGCACATCCCCAGTAGGGAGTGTGCAGGAGGCAGCTGATCGATGTTTCTAACTCTCTATCCCTCTCCCTTCCTCTCTGTAAAAAAATCAATAAAATATATATTTTTTAAAAAGACATCGCCTAGGAAGCCTTTGAAATGTTAGCACTCTAAAAGAGTTAGTACAGAAATATCATACTTTCTCCTATGCAACAGCAACTGTGCTTTTCCTCAGCCAGTCCATCATTCTTTCTTGAGCAACTCTTCTCTCTCCACTGACCCCCGGTGCATTGTATTATCCGAGGTAGCATACTATTGCTTTCTGTGCCTTTTATAGTCCCCCTGGGTCAGGATGGGACCTGCAGACATTCCCGTAACTTCCCATATCTAGTCACTGAGGCACACAAAAGGCAAGTGAGGTTCATGGTAAAAGAGAACACTGTCACCATGTCTGAACCGGTGATTCACCGGTGCCAGCGGCTCTGTTTTTCCATCTCCTCCTGCCTGACCCGTGTAAGGTTAGGGCACAGGAACAGTGCAGTGTAAAGACTTCAGCTGTCTGGTGTACACCTGAGTATTTCTTTTCCTTCTTTTGTTGGCATGTTACGGAGAGGTTTACACTTGATCAAGAATAAAGTTGAAACTTTTAAAATTGTGTGTGTGGCCTCTATAAAACCATTTTAAAAACCTATGCAATAATGTTACCATATTACAGTGATTTTTTTTTTTACATAAATGTCTCCTCTCCCCAATCTCCACCCCTTGCAAATTTTATTTTCCCATAAGAAAATAAAATTTTAGCTAGAGGATGTCCTCTAAGTTGAGGCTTCATAATTCAAGAACGTAAGCAAAAGTGGAAATCCCTCTGTATAGTCAAAAGAAAAGGCTCTCCGAGGAATATCTTGTTCACTGTTGTCTTTCAGCATCTGGTACAGTGCTGGTTACTCGGCTCAGTTTTGAATAAATAAAACGAGATTTTGGGGCAGTCGTGTTCACACTCATTTAGGAATTGCAAGTAAACAATATGGTCACAGTGAGAAATCCACCTTGGATGAGGATCAGGCACAAGGGGTGAGGCTGGGGAGTGGGGGTGGCAAATGGAAGAGAAGGATTTATCTTATCTGCTAACTGATTGTTTTCAAGTTGTATGTTTATAAAGTCCATAGCACTTAAGATATACAGCCCAAGCTTGCACAGTGGCAGTATCGTAGCCAATGAGGTTTATCCAAGGCGCGATTATTGCTAATTGTAAAATACACACACACACACACACACACACACACACACACACACACACACACACTCCAAAAAGCTGCTGAGTAATTCTGGATTTTGTTCTTAAAAGAAAAATGGCATTTCTTCTTTCAAAGCCAAGTTCTATTATAAATGACCGAAAATTGTTTTGGACCAAGCTTTGATGCGTTTACTGCATGAAGGTCAAATGCTTAGGTCATTACAATTCTGTGCCCCCCTTTGTGCGTGCAATACAATGAGCTCTTTGATACTCTGACACCACATTCTCAAGAGAAAGGAAGGTCATGTGTGTGTGGCATTAAGAGCATGATCTACTCTTTTCTGGTTCCTTGTTAGAAGTGGCTCTTGAGGGTCAAGTTGAGGGGGGAGAAGCTGGAGTAATAAATGAATGGCTTTTGTCTACCTATATACTATTTGTTACTGTTCTTACACAATTTGATTGTGACCTCTTAAAAGGAAAAGCTGAATATCATAGAGCTAAGAACCAGTTGCCCAGAGCAGTTCACATTAGCCTTTGGTCTGGCTCCATTACTCGGACTTTATCACATACTTGCTAGTAGAGTTTTGGTTGCCTCCAAACATTTATCAAGTATATGACTTCTTTGCGTTCCCCCAGGAACTGGTCCTTTTGCTAAGGAGGCAGTGTGGGTTGTTGTATGTGGATCCTGGAACTAGTCCACTTGTGTTCAATATCCTATTAATAAAGAGGGAATATGCTAGTTGACCCTCACACCATCGCAAAGATGGCAGCGGCCACAGCCAATAAGGAGGGAATATGCTAATTGACTGCCCCATCCTCAAAGATGGTGACACCCATGGCCAATAAAGAGGGAATATGCTAATTGACCACCACGCCCTCAAAGATGGCGGCACCCACAGCCAATAAGGAGGGAATATGCTAATTGACTGCCCCACCCTCAAAGATGGTGGTGCCCACAGCCACAAGATGTCGGTGCCCAGTCCTCTCAGCCCAACTGCCCAGGGCCGCCCAAGGCTCAGGTAACCAGGGCCGGCTGGCCAAGGCTTGTGCTGCTGGCAGTGGCAGCAGCAGAGGTGTGATGGGGCGTTGGCTTCCCCTGACCACTGGGTCGCCTCCTGCCCCTGAGGGCTTTCAGACTGTGAGAGGGGGCAGGCCAGGCTGAGGGACCCCCCTCTCCAGTGCATGAATTTTCATGCCCCGGGCCTCTAGTGTAGATACAAGAAGATTGGTCCTGCGGCCAGATCATGAGTGTATGGGGATTTATAATAACACTTGACTTTTGCATATGTTGGAAACTCCACATGTAAGTTTTTTGTTTTTTTGTTTTTTAAATGAGCAAAAAATGCAATTTGCTTCACTATAGACAGTGTGGTGCCATTTATATAGTTTTAAAACATTCAAAGATTATTACATATCATATATATATATATATTCTTATGTAGTAAAAATTTTATAGAAGTAATAAATACTAACTTTAAGGTAGTGGTTACCTATGAGGAGGGTGAGAGAGAAATGGAATGAGCAGGGGATACACAGGGTATTTCACCTGTATCTGTAGTGTTTTATTTCTTTAAAAAAAAAGTTATTTGAAGCAAATATGGCAGGATATTAAGATTTGTTAAAGTCAAGCAGTGGGTGTTACATTGTGTATAATTTATTTTTTGTTTGCTTAAAATATATCACAATAGAGCAAGAAGTGTTCTTATACATGTCAAGAGCCACGCTGCAGAAGGCGGGAGGGGGCCTTCCCTTCCTGTTAGAGATGTGCGTCCTGTCATTCACATGGCGGCGGGGCGGGGGTGGGGGGACCAGTGGCTGGCCACTCACACAGCTGCATAATGGGAGGGAAGCCCTGGTGGGTCAGGAAAGATGGAGGTAAGGAGGTCAGATTAAAGGCAGTTAGCTGAGGCACTGTTTTCTGGAACATGCTGACCTATTGCCTCATTAGAAAGTTTGGGGTAAGTCATGGGGGATGAATCAGTTACAATGACATGAGTGTTTGGAGGCAACAAGAAAAAGAGATTTTGAAAAAGCATCGCTTTTGTGTATAATTTAATAACTGGTTCCCTTGATAAGACTTCTCAGAAAAAAAAAGAAAGCTATTGCTACCACTGAGTGGTTGTCTGTGGTGATCTTGTCAGCCTAGGGAGGCAGGCCCTCAGTTTGGGGACTGAGAAGACGGATTGTTCTGAGGCCTGGGTTCATGGCCTGCTTCCAAAATGTGACCAGCACCTCCCTGCCTCCCCTCCTGTGTCTGGGGAGGAAGACGCCGAGATGGCAGTGATCCCAGTGCCACAGGTTCTGTTCTGTGTGTGACTTCGTGTATTTCTGGATAGTGGGGGTAGTGAGCATGTGCAGTATGCACACGTGAATGTTGACTTGACCTCTTGGGGAAGACAGATGTAAGATGTTCACTTCTTTGAAATTTTTATTCACTGAACCTCTCAACAGATCACTGTTTCCTAGGCTCAGGAGAACCCATTCAACAGGGAAAGGATAAACCCAACATGCCTTACAGGCTCAATACCGAGCAAACCCTGTGCTGAGCCCACATGGCGCTGGGGGAGGGAATGTATGGGATTGGAGACCAAGCATTGCAGAGACCCTTCCTTTAGCACTTGTTGCTGGTGTCCTCGCGTTTGAGGAAGGAGGAGCCTACCTAGAAGACCAGCCCAGCCCTTCAACACCATGCTTCCCAGGAAATGGCCTCCTTTAAAGGCAGATGGAGGCCTCTAGCGTGAGTGTGTTTAGAAGTTTGTGAGGAAGAGCTTTGGAGGGAACTCACTACTCAAAGAGACCTCCCTTTGCCTTGTGCCAGGTGAGAAACCACAGGAAGCAAACAGGCAGCCACCAGCCCGGGCGCTGTTCTTGGGGAGGACTGACGTCCTGTTCCAGGCTCCCGTGAATCCCTGGGAGGATTGGAGAGGCTACAGGACCAGGGCCATGGCCGCTCTGCAGCTTCCTCCCAGGCAGTCCCACTGACCTGCCTTATCGCAGCTGCTCTGACTGAGCAGCCCTGGGGATGGAGGGGAGATCTCAGGCACGCAGGAATGAAGTGGGAGGTTCAGACCTCTGGGTGCTGGGCGAGGTTCTGCTACAGTGCCGTTGACCTTTTAGTTTACAGCGTTGTGTCTTCCTTTAATAAAAATATTTTTCCAAAGCTGGCAAAAAATAAAATAAATTGAGGTATTAAAAGAACACTTATAACTGAGAAGTTATTTTTCTGTCACCTATTTTTGTCTCTCCTAATTGTTTGGCTAGTTTAGCACCACTTGAACAAATTTTATTTAAGTAGGATGAGTTCCCCGTGAGCGTGCCCATCAGTAGCTTCTTGCGGTGCTGCTGGGTCTGGTGACACAGTATGGAACGCCAAGTTAGAACGCCAGAAACCAGCCTAGAAATGAGGCTTTGTCCTGCAGTCCTGCTTCACTTGTACCTTGTGACGGATTTTAAAATGTCCAAACCTAGCCCTCGGTTCTCCAGAATAGTGGGAGCAAAGCTGTTAAAGAACAGAACGGTGTAATTAGCCTTTGAGTGTTTGCATAGGTGTATAAAAGTAATATTAGGTGGGTTAGGTCCATATGGGGTTTACTGCGCATATCAAGACCCCTGAGAAAAGAAATCGTTCATTTTTCTAGAGTTCTGGTTCTCTAAGACTGTATTTTCACCGAGAATTTACTTAGCATTGCTTTCCCCTGAAATTTTCTCTGCACACGGGAGTCAGAGTAGGTCCTTTCCTCTGGTCCTGGTCTTTTCTGTCTCCTCGTCAGTAGATTCTTAGTGTCTGTATTAACATTTTTCCCCCCTTACTCAGGTTGAATGATTATAATGTCTGAGTTTCCTGACGTATTTCTAAAGGTAGCCATTTATCAAAAAGAACGTCCTGAAATCCTCCTGAGTGTTAATAAAAATTTAATTTGTTAAGCAAATATACATCCAATGTCAAGTCAGTAAAACAGGACAGTAAATTGTTTTCAAATTTGTAAAACAAACAGGAGGGGAAAAATGAAAACAAAATATATCCAGCTGTCAACAATGGCTAAGTTAGGGTGGTTGGAATGAGTAACTTTTTAACCTGTTTTTCACATTTCAGTAATGTCATTTTATGCATGCTTATATATTTACTCCCCGCCCTCACCCCACCCCCACACACATATCCATATGGCATTTTTAGGTGTGTGGGAGGGCTGTGGTGGACAGTGGTAGTTTCCAGACAATCCAGAGAGACCCAGAGATCCTCAGAGGGGCTACAAGTCCCTGAGGGAGGGTTGGGGTTGTAGATATCATTTGGGAAAAGGATTGCACTGCTGAAGATAAGATTTGAAAACCCCTGGTGCAGAAAAAGGAGTAGACCTCAGTGTCAGAGCCAGAACCCCTGGCATGGGCCTGCCCAGCACTTAACTAGGAGTGTGACTTTGTGCAGCTCGCTTCAGTGCTCTGAACACTGGCGTTCTGCCTCTGAAGTGATGCATTAGAGCGAGGTGATGTTTAAAGGCCCCTTACAGCTCTGATTTTAGAGTTGTGTTCAGGTGGTGTCAGAAAATAAGTAACTCCAGGAAAAGAGGCTGTGATTTCCAGCCTGTCCCGCTGCCCTGACTTGCAGGACAGCAAACCGCTTCACAAACCCCATGGTGTGGGTTTGGGTTTTTAGCGGTCAGCTTGTATTCTAACAGGAGCCACTCAGTGATATACATTGCTGCTTTTACAGGTGACTGTCGCTACTTTAGATGAAAGGTCCAGGTTCCTTGTACAAAGTGGATGGTAATTTCTCTCATCCTAAAGTTACTCCATTCGACAGTAGGAAAATGGCCAAAAAAGTGGCCCCTTGTCCTGGCTAACAGGTCCAGGGCGTTGGCTTCCCTAACCCTTTCCCACTGCTGTGTCCGCGCTGTCTAGATGGCCTCAGGTGGGTGTGAGGAGGCTGTGCTGGCATCCAGGTCTGCCACAGGAGACCCTTTATGTTCATGGACCGAGAGGAAAGGTAACCGCAGATCTGTTCTTTCTCGCTGGAGACGCCTGGAGCCCTGGCACCAGTTGGGGCCTCTGACCCCGTGATAAAGTGTCCTCTTTCAGACACACCTCTCCTGGCAGATGAGGCTCAGCAGATCCTGCTCCTTTCATATGCAAAGCTTTTTTTTTTTTTTTAAATCTTTATAAGAGTTTATTTGAGCCAAATTAACAGCATATGCCAGGGAGCAAGATTTCAAATGCTCCAGAGAACGACAGTTTTGCAGGCTCATTTATTTATTTATTTATTTATTTATTTATTTATTTATGTATTTATGTGTTTATTTATTTATTTATATTCATATGCAGAGCTTAGTCTCTTCACCAGGCCCCTCTGGGGAAGGAAATAAGGACTCTTGGGACACCATTCAAGCATTAGCTTTTTTACTTTTTTTTTTTTAATTTAATTTTTTTTTTGTTTTTATTGACTTTTTAAAATTTCTTTATTGATTAAGGTATCACATATTTGTCCTCATCCCCCCATTCCCATCCCACCCCCCTCCCCACGAATGCCCCCACCCCCCTGTTGTCCTTGACCACTGGTTAGGCTCATATGTATGCACACAAGTCCTTTGGTTGATTTCTCCCCTTTCTCCCCACCCTCCCCTACCCACCCTCTGAGGTCCGACAGTCTGATCCATGCCTCCTTGTCTCTGGGTCTGTTCTTGTTCATCAGTCTATGTTGTTCATCATTTCCCCTAGATGAGTGAGATCATGTGTTACTAGAAATACACTTATAAGAACTGAAAATGAGACAAGCAATAATGGTTATGCTGAAAGGCAAATGAATCAGTCTGTAGTGAGTTTCTTTCTGGGCCAACAGATCTTTTGAGACCCAATTCCAATGTCAAACAGTTGGTTTTTTACTTTTTCAAAAACATTTTATCTCAAATTACATGAAGTTATGGTGTAAATAAAAAGCTTAGCTTGTTCATCACAAGTGCATTGGACTTAAATAAGAGAAAGGCAGATGAGACCATCTTATTTCTTGTTGCACACTGCTCTGAGAAAGCTTTCCCTTGGACAGAAAACCGTGCGTAAGTGTGGGTGCAGTGACCCCAGGCGACAGCAATGTCGGGGCCATTCAGAGAGGAGCAAGTGGAGCTGGACCTCCTTCAGGCACCTCTGGGTTTGCTCTCAGGTTGAGCTTAACACTTCCTCTTTCCTGCCTCGCAATCCTTCCCCCCACGCAAAAAATCCAGCTACTGAAACTACTGTAATTCCATCTACACGAATGAAAGAGAAAGATGCAAATTGACCGTACCTTCGTGATGCCCACCAGCCAATCAGGAGTGAGTATGCAAATTAACCCAACAAAGATGGCAGGTTAATTTGCATACACAGGTGCCGAGCAGCTGGGGGCGGGATGCTTGTGTCATCGCTGTGGCGACGATGCAGGCATTCCGCATCGCCCCATCCGCTCCGGGCCTCTGGGCAGCGTGGGAAGGCAGAAAGGCGGCTCCGGCCTGAGTGAAGACAGTGCCGGCAGCCAGGGAAGGAAGGCCCATTCTTGCACGAATCTTAGTGCATCGGGCCTCTAATGTGTGTGTGTGTGTGTGTGTGTGTGTGTGTGTGTACACACACACATACATATATATGTCTGTACATATATATGTATATGTGTGTGTATAATTATATATTTCAGAGTGTAAGGGAGAGACAGAAACATCAATAATGAGAGAGAATCATTGATCAGCCGCCTCCTGCACCCAACCCCCCCCCCCCCCCCAACTCCCCTCAACAGAGGATCGAGTCTGCAACCCGGGCATGTGCCTTGACTTGGAATCGAACCATGGTCTCCTGGTTCATAGGTCAGTGCTCAACCACTGAGCCACACTGGCCGTGCTGTACCTTCCTTTTATATTTAACTTGAATATATGAAGAATGAACTGACTCTCCCTGAAAAGTACATATCAATTTTAAGAGGACAGAACTTGGATGATCAATATATTGTGGTCTCAGTCCTTAGCATAAATATTTATGGAACACCACACTGCATGCATCAAATCACCATTCACTCTGAGTTACAGAAAGAGTGAAAAACTTACTCCCTGGTCTCGGAGTTTACAGTCTCCTCGGAATGGCAACATCAAACAGAAAAGTATACAACGATGAGATTAGTTCAAAACTGCAAAGCACCGAGTATAAGACAGCTCTGTTTTTTAACTTGGGGTACCTGCCTTTGGCTGCAGAGGAGCACAGCAGTGATGGGGGTGGAGCCAGTCTTGCTGCATGTAGTGAGTTTCTAGTTGGAATTTGGAAGAAGTAATGCATTGCTGGAGGAGGAGGGGGAGAGATTGTGCTCCCAGGGACTCATGGAAGGAAGCAAGCAGATTGTTTCATTGGAGAAGAAAGGTAGGGATGATGATGTGTGTATTCCAAGGGCTAAGGCTTTGAATACACGTGCTAGTGTGCTGATAAGGTTAGCTGCAGCACCGTAGGCATTAGGATAGTCTTAGTCGGGAGAATTTTTCAGGTGTCATAATTTGGGCAGCAATACATACAGGCTGAGTTGAAATGGAGCTACCTTTCCTCCCCACCTCCCAGTTGGCCACGTTCTAACCCCAAGTCGGCAGGCCTCTGTGTTAACAGCAGCATACTGTATTTTTCTGAACACCAGGCACATACTAAATAAATTCACAGAGATAGGCTTTGTCAGTAACAAAAATGTTAGTATTTCATGTGGATATAATTCCATTTATCCTCATGTTTAAAAAAAATTATTCATTTTCAATTATGTGAACTTTTTAGCATCCATTATAATAGTATGTTATGGACATTTAATCAATTTGGTGGTTTTTTTTTTAATCCATCAGAATTTCATATGTGCAATTAGTAGATTTCATATTTGGGTTATTAATTACACAGTTCATTAATGCCTTCCAACTTCGTTTCTATTGCTTTGAATGACTTTACTTCGTCATGTTGGGTTTCCCCACAAAGTTGATGTATCCCGTTCATTTATAAGTTTATTCATCAAATAGCTATTTTGGCCCTATTATGTTGTTACTGACTAGAAACAAAACTCAGTATTTCGGTGTGATCGAATTGTTTTAGCTAATTTTAGTTTTCTTATTATGCCTTTGAGTTATTTAAACATATTTCATCATTAATAGCATCCTGGGTGGTTTGCTGAAATCCCTAAGCAAAAGGAAATGGTGACTGGATGTAGGAAATTCAGACCTAAGAACAAAATGTTAATATCTAAACTAATAAACTAAAATCAGTTTCCAGAATTGCTGTTAGTCCGATAAAACATTTGTTGTGATTGGGAGGGTTTTTTCCTTTTCAGGTTTCCTTTAGTGTGGTTGTAGTTTAATGAGAAAGAGTGTCTGTGGCGTGCCCTGCCCTGTGCTCGGAGCTTCATGGGAGATTCCAAAAGAGCCGGCATCCCGGCCGGTGGCCACTTCCTCCAGCAGAGGTGTGGGTGCCACAGATCCAAGACTGTGCAGGTTTATTTATGAAGCGTTAGGAGTGGCCTCCATAGCCTATCAAGAAAGGGTTAAAAGGTGTTGAAAGGGACAGTTTAAACTCTGAAATAAACCTTTAAAAAATAAAATAAAATTCCATACAAGTTTAGGGGAGTAACTGTAGTATTTACCAGTGAAATGTATAGAAGCTATTAGTTACTAAGCAACCTCCTTTCCTCTGAATCAGTTGCCCATCTCTTCTTCCCTGGGGATGGCCCTGTTTCCACTAACAGTCAGTGACCACAACCCAGCAAGTACATACCTCGTTAGGAATAGTCAGTGCTTCCCCCCAGCATGCTCTCTCTTACCTATGGACGGGGTTAGGCAACATAGTTAAACATTTAATACTGCCCTGTTCACTAGGCCTTCATAGGCAGAGTTTTTAACATCTAGTCATTAGACATGAAAAACGGAGACAGTCATATAGTGTCGTAATACAACGAAATTTTTATTCTTGTATAGCATTCATTATTTAGGCCATTGGAATAGCTTTATGACAGATTTCTGTGTTTACTCATTACTGATGGTTGAAAATTCATTTTAGGGAAGGACAACCGACCACAATTTGATTCAGTGGGAGTATGGAGTTTTTTGAAAATATTCTTACTGGAGGCTATCCCACAGTGTCCAGCTAGCACACTGTTGGTTTTCCTCTTGGGTAGCATTTTTATTTTTTGGGTTTGGTGCTCTGGGCTTGAATGGAGACTGGTATGTCACGAGGCCTGTCTTACTTTCTGCTCGATTTACATTGCTTCAAAGTCAGAGGAGCGTACGTTTTGTCCAAGTTGTGACACTTGGGTGTTCTAGATCGTCTTTGTTCACTGGCTGTTGATATTATTTCTGAGAATTTTGTGTAAATTATTGCCAAGGCAGTGGCTCAGGCATGATTCCCATGATGGATAGAAACAACTTTATATATTCTGTACCATAAAATTAATTCTTAGAAAGACCATATATATCTCCAAGCCGTCTTGTCCACAATTCACTTTATGTCTTGAATTCCCCAAAGTGCTCTTTCTCTTGAAATCCAGGTTGGCTCAAGACAAGACGTGTTAAAAGCCTCTTTATAACACAGCCTCTTCACAGATGTGCGTGCAGATGTGCTGAGCTCCTGTCCTTCGTGGCCTCCACATAAGAACTTCTGAAGCACTGGGGCCAGGAGGACCCCAGCGCACCCTGGGAGCCTTGCCACACTGGGGGTGACAGAGTCCAGCACACACACATTGAAAAGCGCTGTCAAAATGCCTGATGACACGTACCTCAAGGTAGATGGGATTCAGGCACAGAAAGGCCTTTCTTGCTAGACGTTTCTATTTCATTTATTTACCATTAATTACCATTATTAACACTTGAAATGTTGTAATCAGTCATCTTTTTTGTTATCAGTCTAAATATATACAAAAGTTGAGAGAGAATATGTGTATCAATAAGATTAATTCCTAAAAATAGAATGAGTGGGTCTATCAGGATTAGGTGGGGCTACATAAAACAAAACTCAAATATAGGAATTATTTTCATGTAAAAGAAGTTTAGGGCTGATATGGCCACTCGGAGAAGTGACTGAAGATCAGTGTCCTCCTGCGTTCTGTCCCACCATAGCAGGTAGTGGTTTTTTGTTTGTCTGTCTGTCTGTTGTTGTTTTTTGTTTGTTGTTTTTTTTTAACAACACAAGTTTATTGCCTTACAGATCTGGAGCCAGAAGTCAAAATTAACCCTTTGCACTTGCCTGCTTTTTTCTCGATTCCTTTATTCTAATGCTAACCGTGTCGAGTCACACTCGACATCCGAGTGCAAAAGGTTAAAGGGTTGAAAGTATTTTGCTCACCCTGAACGCCCGGGGGAGGGCGAGGAGGGGGCTCCTTCCTTGCCATAAGAGCCACAGCAGGCAGTTTTCATCCCCAGGGTCCCTCTAGAGGTAGGCCAGCAAGAGGAAGAAAAGGAGAGTAAAGGGACTTTCATCTGAGTCAGCTGCCTTTACACAGTCTTCCCGAGGGTTCGAGGAGCTCCTCCTCTTACCAGGTACATGTCCTTGGCCAGACCTAAGTCTCATGGCCACATGCAAGGAAGGCTGGGAGTTCGGTCTCTTTTTCCCCAGGGCAGCCGTGTGCCAAGCTAAAAGTCAGCATTCTGCTGTTAAGGAAGAAAAGGAGACTGGAGTAGACTGTTCCACTAAGTCAGAGGTTAGATGCAGTTTTAATATTATTTTTATAATATTATTATTTTTAAAAGTTCTCACCTAACTTTTGTCAGTTAATCCAAATGTTTATTTTCTCACAGTTACCAAAAAAAATTAAAAAATTCTGAGTCTTAATTAAGATAAAATGTTCTCTCCCGTGGTGTTTGGATTGTGTAGTCCACATGAAGCACGGGCACGATTTCTAATAAGACTAGTGATGTCTGCATTTTGAACTTCTAAGTGCTTTGGAAGTCTGAGGCAGACAACTTTATTTACACCTGCTCCTTTATTTCCTGTGACTTTTCAGTGCTAAAGGTAGATTTCCTTGGAGAGGGATAACCTGGGAAAAAGAGAGTGTCTACCTCTTCATGCTAGACTTCCTGGACTGGATTGCAGATGCTAACTTAGTCAGCATGGGTTAGTTCAAAAGAGAAAATAAAGGCGGGGGGGTCATGTATGGAGTGTTTCATGTGTCAGGCATCTTCAACATAGAAAAAGAGATATAGTTATGCTTTCTTCTGCTTTGTCATGCTTTCCTGTTGCCTTCTTATATGAACTTACATGGTTTCTCCATATTTTTATGCACCCCCCCCCCCAAGAAATATCTCGGTAATCATCACTAAACATAGTACCACATAAAGGAGAGCTGTCAGGAAGGACAGAAAAGCCATAGGCCACTTTTAATGTCCAAGTGGTATCTAAATGTTAAACTTGTATTTATTTTATTTTTATACCTCATATTATAGGTTTAGATAGACAAAGTAAAACCTATTTACTATAGTAAGAATATCTCACTATAGCTTGAATTGGTCTTTTTTAAATGATGACTTTTGCCAAGTTCTTTTGGCAGCTACTCTAGACTGAAAGCACTAAAAATTGATTCCTTGCAGATTATTGCTAATACTTCCTTATTTGTGCAGCCCTTGCCACCCACCCCAGGCTGGGGTCACTGTATGATGTTAGTGTCTGGAGTTCCTGTGCGGGGACCTGCTGTCCAGGCCGAGGGAGTTGACTCTAATTTGCGCATTCTTTTCCACGTATGCCCGCAAATAGCACCAGCAAATTAACGTAACTTTCTGATTGTGGTGAAGAGCACCGAAGAAAGCTTGCAGTGTTTGGTGGCCAAAATACCACACAGCGTGAGCCGAGTAGAACTGCTGGCCCATTTTATAGCACTCTAATTGATAATTATTTCTCAAAAGAGCACATTATTTGGCCATGTGGCAACAATCCAGTATCATTCCAGAGGCATTGGACGTGTAGGTGCATGTGAACTCTATAGTAAATACACGCCTCCTTCTGCCAAGAATGGAAGTAGGTTATCCAAGAGGAAAGGGGAGGGGAAAAGAAAACACCAATTTCCTATGTACCAGAACACGTCTGGCTGAAATCGGTAGTTAGAAATCGTAGATGCTGAAATCTCGTAAGGTTTTTCTATGTCATAGCCGAGTCTCCTGGTTCCTGTTTTGCAGGCTAGAAAATCAGCTCTCTTCTTTTGGGAACTTGGAGAGTATACCAGCGTGCACGTGCACGTGTTTGCTCTCGGTTCATGGGAACTGCCTAGTCCTGTCTTCATTTTTGCAGGTCCAAGGCTGCTAGGTACTGCCTGCGGGATGAAGATAATGTGTGCGGGAGAGCTAAAATGGAGGGCGTCCTGGCTTTTTACACGTTACCGCAACCGAGTCACCAAGTGCTGTCTTTATTGACTGTGTAGCAAGAGAAAGACCTTGAGAGCATTTACATCAGGAGCATTTAATTAGGGGCAGCCCATAGACAAGTCAAAGGGACCAAGGAGAAGTTCTTCCTCTGAGAGTGGGGGAGGCTCCATAATGGAGATCTGGCCCCCACAGAAAGTCAACAGGTGTTATGGAGAGGACTGCCGGACGCTGGGCAGTCGGTTCGTCAGGGCGACAGGGAGGGTGGACATGACGCCGTAGAAGAGGAAGGCGAGAAGAGACAAACCTGAACCGGCTGCTCACTCAGCTCTGCTCTTCACAAGCAAACTGCAACGTTGAGCAACAGCTGAATAAGAACGTGACTGACGCGGATGAAATACTGCAAAGTGGCTGTATCGGGAGCTCTTCCCCCACCCCGCCCCCACCCGTCAGTGAATGGTTTGTTTTCTTAAAGACGGATGGGTCTTCCGCAGAGCCCGGCCAGAACATTCAAATGCTGGAGCCACGTGTCCGCCTCTCTCACTTGTGACCTCATTTTCCTCCTTATCTTGTGTCATCTTTTCCATTATCTCGTGTTCCTTCTCATTTATGTAGGGGTAGAGGAGAAAGTTAGCAAGTGGTGACCTGCCCAGTCTCATTCCTTGCAGTTGAAAGTCCAGCAGTGTACACACTAGAGCAGTGTACTGTCAAGAACTGTGAGGGTCTGAGATTGGACCCTTCTAGCCACAAGGCTTTTGGGTCCGAGGCAAAGGAATTTACCCCTCGGCCATGGCACAGCAGGCAGCACTGACAGCAGCACACTTTGCATTTGTTCTTCCCTTGCCTCCGGGTCCCCTGGGAGTGACACAGATGGTCTCAGGTGGATGCCCAGGTCCCTCTCTGTTCTGGGAGAGGAAACCTGAGTTTAGGGACCTACGTCTGTTGTAATGGGCAATACGCTGCCCTTTGTTCTGGAGGGAGGCCCTGTCTTTCGGGGCTGTTCACTGTGCACACGCAAACATCCTTGAAAGATAGTCCAGGACAGAGGCCTTTCGTGCTTTGCTTGCAAAACGTGCAGAAACACCAGAGACCCAGGGAGAACGTCTCCCAGCTTGGATTTGTTAACCTTACAAGAAGCTTGTGTGACTTCCTTTTCTAACCACAAATTAACATCAGGACTCGGCTCTTTCTTACTTGGGGAGACTGCTGAGGTCAGGGCTGTTTAGCAAGAAATCGATGAGCTTATTTTGGGGGAAACTGCTACTACAGGGTACTGCTGCTCCACAGAAGGCCTCCGAGCGTTGGGAGTGTGTTACTTGAAGCTCCCTTTCAACCTGAAAATGGCTCAGCAGCATCTGCTCCTGTGTGATTTTCCTCCTTGTCTTGATGGGAAGGGTTTGACCTTAGTGGGTCCTCTATGTACAGTGATTGGTTCAGTCTTAGGGGAAGGACCTAGTACTTGGTCATGCTGTGAGTGCTCACACATACCCTATTGGCAAATGACTAACCTAAGGGGAGAGGGTTGGAGGAAGTTGAGGGAGAAAATCTTAAGGGCTAAACCTACCAGGTCAGACTCAACCTTAGAGACAGCTATAAGGCCAGGGGCCCTGCATCCTCAGGAATGGCCCTGGGGTCACTGGCAGCTAGTGTGTGGAGAGCAGTGCCAATGATTCCTGGAGCACTGTGACACCTGCAAGTTGAGGAGTGGCCTCCCCCCCCCCCGCCCCCATTCATATTCTCTCTCTCTCTCTCTCTCTCTCTCTCTCCCTCCCTCTCTCCCTCTCTCCCTCTCTCCCTCTCTCCCTCTCTCCCTCTCTCCCTCTCTCCCTCTCTCTCCCTCTCTCCCTCTCTCTCCCTCTCTCTCCTTCTCTCCCTCTCTCTCCACCATACTCTGATCTCTTCCTCTTAAGCCCTTCTGTCTCCTAAAAGCCTCCTGTTGGGAGCCACAAACAGGGCCTGAAAGAACTTTCTCCTAAATTCCTTTAGCCCTCGAAACACTCAGTTACAGGAATTTTTTGTTTCTACTAGATATTTAGCTCCTGTAGTCTCATATGTGACTATTGTGCCCTTTGGGTAAGAGATATTACACTATGGCGCTAGTGCTTCCTTCTCCTAAGTGCTTGGAAGCTCGCCTTGCGGCAGACACGACGTAGAGCCTAGTACGGATCAGTACTAAATGGCTGCATTCCTGTCCTGTCCCATAGAAAGACTGATTTAACTCATGCACCTTCTACCCGCTCCATTCATTTTAGTTTGGGATCATCCAAATTTTAAGTTTAAATGTACTGGCATCTGAATGACTCAATGAGTGTGGGGAGGGGGAGGTATGTTTGTTCCTTGGTTTGTGTTTTGTTTCTTCTCCCTCTCCCCCCAGAAAAATGGAGTGAGTGTCTGGTTCTTTAGTCAGTGGAAATGTCTTCTCAGTTCCTTATTGGATCATTTTATGTGGACTTTTAAGCTGTCTGGTGCTCACCTGTGTAATGGGCACTCAGGGGTATCCTGGAATAAATGGTTGGTTCACTCGGCATTTAGCAGTATCATTATATTGGTCACCAGCTACTTTTGCGTCCTGTGGTTTTAAACAAGAGGAAATCTTGCAAAACCCATGCAGCGAAATGCTGCTGCACAGCCAGGTGAGGTGATAGGGTGAAGAATGGGTTCCTCGCAGGCTCCTCGTTAGCTGAATTTCCTGGGGGTCTGGAAGGGAGCGAGGGCACTGTAGGCCTGGGTCATTTTGCAGGATTGACTTCTGTACCTTTTATCCCCATAAAGAAAAAGTCCATCGGTGGTTTTGTTTGCAGTAGCCAACGCGAGAAACTCCGTTATATGTGGCATTTACTTTCTTTGCTTCTTTAACCAGCGACACCTTGATTTTGGTGACTGTTCATTAACTTGGACACTTGGAAGATACCCTGCTTCCAAATGCATACACACTTGCCTAGTTTGTAAATACTAGCCCAAACTTTTTCCTTCCTCAGCTGAAAAATGTGCCTCCACCCCTCCCAGTCTTTCCAGGGCGTGGGCCTGCGTGTGACTGTGCCCACACGTTGGCATAGATCTCAGAGCTCCCAAAAAGAAACGGGTTGCTCTTGAAATAACAAGACAAAAAAGAACGGTTTTTCTGAGCCATAACATCCGAGGAGCTGGAAACAGCGGTGTTTATATGTGTGTGCGGAAGCCAGTGAGTTTCATGGGAGAGAAGGGATTACAGACCAAGAGCAGAAAAGCCGTTTTCCTGGATTTCAGATGTCAGACCCTCAAGCTGTTTCACTCACCCACTCAGCACCTCCACATCCACCCCTTTACTGTGCTTGCCTTGTCAGTGCTTTCTGTTTTTGCATGTTTCGATGCCAGAAGGCAAATAATAAAATAGCATGCATAGGCAACCTAAAAGCAGCTTTCTACCCCCGTTTTTGATTGAGGTTAAACAGAAGCATCTTGGTCCTCCCGTCAGTTGGCAGGCAAAGGCATCATAGTTTAAAATGCACATAGTTTTAAAGCAAGCTCATCTCTTCTGGCTCAGTAATAAACTAATTACATATTAGATAGTATAGAGCTGAGTCCCTGTTTCAGATTAAGCCTCGTAATAGCAAGGTCCAGGGCAAAGCAGACATTTGCCTGATGTCTCTGGCTTGAGGACCCGTAGCATGATGCCAGCTGTTTGAGGGCCTGGATCTGCCTGCCAGGGAATATGGCCGGACTCAGTCCCGGGCTGATGCTCCCCGAGCACAGAAGGCACCAGACATGCCACTGAGGAAGGCCTGGATACCGAACAGTTCGAGACACTAATCTCGTTTGGTTCGTCCCTAAAATTGGTGATCCCTGGTCAAGTTAGGACATGCCAATAGTGTCCCTTTTGGGGTGTGTCTGAGAAAAATAAAGAAGGTATTATTTCTAAAATTGATCTGGTCCAGCAAGGCTTGCTTTATGGCTCGTCATTTTTCTACCCTTTCTCCACTCTCATCATCTTCGGGACCATGTGCAGAAACTCAGAGAGCGAAGCACTTAATCCAATTAACAGGCTTTTGTAGCCTTTAAAGCTTCACTTCCCTGGTCCCCCGTGAATGGTGCCTCTGTCCTTAGGCAGTTGGGTGACTTCAAAGGGAAAGTCAGTGCAGTGGTGAGAGCTTTGCTTTTGGGGTTAGCCTCTGGCGTGATTACTAGCACCACCTACTAGACAAGTAACTTCTCTGCCCCTCAGTTCCCTCCCACCAGGCTTGTCATAAAAATAAAAGGAGATTAGACATGTTAAGCACAGAGCATTGGACCTGGTAGGCACCAAACACATTAAGTTCCTTCAGATTGCAGGTGAAATAGACGCTCTTTTGTATTTCTCTTGTTACCTGTGTGCTTGCTTGGAGGAAGCGTGGAACTAAGATGTGTTATCTGTGGTTTTGAGTCTGCCTAGGAGGGCTCCTGGCCAACCTTATTACCAAGGTGGGCAGGGAGTCCGCTCCTTACCCTGGATGGATCCTTGACGATTCTGGCTAGCCCTTGCTTCCACCAGGTAGCCAGCCCACACACTGTCATGTTGCCCTTCTTCCCCTCTCTTCCTATAGAGAACCCGAAGCCTGCTTGTCAGACCGTATTGTCTGGTTTTTGGAAATTGGGTTGTATAGTTGAAGTTAATAGTACCCAAGGATGGAACTTGGCAACTTTAAAGTAACTTCACACTTTACAATGGAAGCTTTCTTCGATCTTCGTTCATGTGAGGATTCGTCACTGGCTCATGTTTTAGAACATTTCGCTTAAAAGTACAATTCAGCTGCTGCCCCCTTCCCACTAATTCCTTGAGTGAACAAATATTTTTTGAGCACCTGCTATGTACCAGGCCCCATGCTAGGAACTAAAGCTATAATAAGATACGGTATCTGGTTTTAAAGAGTTTAATATTAGAGGAGACAGAGTGTATTTCTCAAGTTATAAAGCAAGACAGACTGAAGATGCATGGATGGATGGATGGATGGAAGGAAGGAAGGAAGGAAGGAAGGAAGGAAGGAAGGAAGGAAGGAAGGAAGGAAGGAAGCCATTTATTGTGCTCCCACCAGTTTATCCTTTCAGTGGGTACAGTAATCTAGACATTGGTATTAATGTTTCTGGGTGGCATTACTGTTTCACCCCAAGGTCAGGAGATCTGAGTTTGTCTTAGCTCAGCTGCCACTAACTAGCTGGTTGAATTTAGGTATGTCCCTGTATCTCTTTGGTCTTCCATTTCTTTCCCTGTAAAGTTAAGGCTGCTTATTACTAGATGGGTTTCATAGCCTTCTCCACTTTCCCCCCTTTTTACTGAATTTCCTGGCCTGGTCACTTACATAATGTCATGAAAGTGATTCAACTCTCTGATGTGGTCCTGAAATCTGGATGTATATTTACAATGCCCGTTTATTCTCTCCATGTCCACTTGAAATAAGTTTTCAAACTGGAAAAACTTGCAGATCTAAGTGCCCATTGTGTGTGGCTACCCGTGCACGGTCTTCAGAGAGAATTTAAGTAGCTCGCATGTGTTTGCCGATCCCTTCTGAGAAGGAGAAACAGATTCAATAAAATCAGGGAAGAAGCTGGAGAGGGGGGAGGGGAGGCACATAAAGGTTAACCTGCATTGGGGAGACTGTGATTCCTTCCGTGGCTGCCTGTCCTCAGCGGCTGCTTCCTCAGCCCTTGGGGAGAAGGATGTGGGGTTGGAAGCAGGCGGGGTGGGGGAGGGGAGGGTGCGGCGGGGAGGGGTGTGGGCAGAGGCTGCAAGGCTGCCAGGGTTCTCTGTGTGCCGGAAGTGCAGGTTTGGCTGTGGGGAATGGAATGTTCCCTCTTGCCCTCCAAGAGCAGAAACAGCTGTGGAAGAGCTTGAAAAGAAGATTGCTACATGAGAAAAAAAAATTTAATATGAAAGTAAAAACCACACTAGAAAAACCCAACAAAACTGTCTGTAAGAGAGCGGTAGCTCTTGAACAGAACTTGCTTCCCATCTAGGATTTCTTTTTTCTGTTGGGGGCAGGACACGTTGTCCACCAGCCTCTCCTCTCCTAAGAAAGCCTCGTGTGTCTCGTTTTGCCTGGATAGAAAATGGGCTCATTATGCTGATCCCAAGGTGATGATGACTTTATTCCTCCTAACAAGGGACCAGAACCTGTCGCTTACTGCATGAAAACTTGAAACAAATACTAGTTTTCAAAGGAGATCCCTGTTAGTAGAAGATTATTGTCAGCACATTTAATGGAAATCTTGTTTGTAGCTGGAAATGGAATCCCTCGGCCAAGTTCCCGACAGTATTTATTTTAGAACATCATCTCTTTTAAATAAGTCCCTTAATGGTTTAAACTTTTAGTATTTTAGGCAGGGATAAGCCGGAGCCAGCCTGGAACTTGTCTTGCACATCAGAGTTGATTGTGCAATCTTTTATGTGAGTGTTTATTTTAAGTGTTCTTCTGACTCTGAAAGGCTTTTTTGGCTATTATAGCTGGTATTCCATATAGTTAGAAATAACAACTCTTCTGGTTTCAAGTCTGTTTCACGCCATCATATTTTCTCTACTCGCTTTTTAAAAAACACACACAAGTTAGCCAGCCCCCCTGTCCCCCCCCCAACCCCCCCGACATAGATAAAATCTAGTGTGAGCGGGCAAGCCAGCTCAAAGCTAATGCCTAAATCAGAAGGACGGGCCCTCACACTGCCCCTCAGATGGTGCCGCTGCTTGGCCCTTTGCAGGGTCCACCCCAGGGCCTTTGCACTGAGCGTAACGATGTGGTGTATTTGTCAGTCAGGGAACCAGAAACAGTGTGTGGTTGTTATTAACGTTCCTGAGGCCTTCTGTATGTGTACTTTCATTCTCGGGGAAGTTCCTGAAGTAATTCTTTGCCGTATTCTTAACAATGGAAGCTAACAAGCACCTCAGGATAGGGGTATGGCTTTTTCGGTGGTAATTTTTACCCAGTCTTTCGGCGTTGTGCTGGAAGGACAGTCTATGAAAGGGACTGTGTGAGATTGTGTGCTCGTTCGGGGAGGCTTCTGAAAATTACAGGGACCAGTGATTGCCCCAGCTCATCCCTTCTTCAGCCTGCATCAGGCCTGCTTTTGTGAAAGTCCACTTGCCCTCCTTTTTGTCTGTGCCTGTGCCTGGTGGGTGGAGGGTGGCGCAGGCAGAAGGGATGACTGCAAGACAGTGCCAAGTCCAGGACCCTCCCCCCGCCCCCTCACTTTTCCTTTTCTTTTCTGTCCTTTTATTTTTTATAATGAGAAAAAATATATATCTGGACCTCAGTGACCTGAAAAAATTGCTCTAACTCTCCATTTTACTCTGCACCTATAATCTATGACTTTTATCTTCTAAATGGTGGAAATTTGGGCTTAAAGAACACCCACTGTGCTGTGTCACCAGACCTGGGAAGACTAGGAATCATCAGATTGGAATCAGATTCCCAGTCAGTGGAAACGTGAGAGGGAAATTCCATAGTTCTCAGCTCTAATTGCACATTGGACTCATCTGAGGAGCTTTAAAAACGCACCTCTACCCAGGCCCTCCCGTGACCGTGGAATCAATCTCTAGAAGCGTGGGGCGCACGTGTCTAATGTCCCCCGAGGTGCTTTTAGCTGGGCACAGGTGAAGAACGGATACTTAAGAGAAATCAGGGCCTCCTCAGGAGCAATGCCTTTGGAAGAACCTGTCGTTATAAATCAAAGGCAGCTTCCCAGACCCTTTCCTGAGGCTGTGTCATCAGGGGGCTCGGCTGTGGAGCTCAGGGACGTTTCGTTTCCACCGGACTTGTCACGTGGCCTCTGTCTTCTGCAGTTCAGCAGATGCATGTAGTTGAGTCTAGGGGTTTGGCAGGCTCATTCTGAATTGTCAGCACCCAAACTCAGAGCAGGGGGACCCGCTTGAAATGCTGGCCCTGTGTTCAAGGTGGAGGAGGACCGTGTTCAAAGGCAGCCCTTCGCAGATGGCCCCCACCGGACCCTCTCTTAGGGACCCAGGAGACAACGGTAATCTGCCTGGTGGGAAGCAGTGGGTCTGGGTTGGGAGCTGACCGTCGTAACTCTCATTTGGCTGCTTTTTTTGGAGGGCGGGTCGGGGGGAGGGAAGGGGGAGAGTAGGAAGAGGCTGTCTTTTAAAAGAAAAAAAAAAAAGGCACAGGCCTTTAAGAGTTAAATTACCCAACTCCCTTTTTATTTTTAAAGTCAGTGGGTTCCTTGTTGCCGTTGCTGAGAAAGATAAATTGATACCACATGTTGCTTCCAGACAAAACCCTCTCTGTTCCCGGGGAAGCACATGCAGCTGGTGTCTGGGTTAGTGGACAGTCTGCACAAGGTAAACATGGTTAAAGGGGCTGGAGCCGACGTAGGGTAGCAGCAGTTAAGAAATTACCAGTGACTCCTGCCTGGCACGGCCCCTTTGAAATACTTTTAAGAGTTTGAAATCTTTTCCTGGAAGGCGCCGCCCTCTCACCTTTTGGCTTCAAGTAGATGATGCTCGGAAAACAGTAAGTGAACGTCTGTGATGTCATTGCTGTGGGATCAGACAGTTGAGTACTTTGCATGCGCAGTTTCATTTACTCTTCCCAAAGATCCTAGCATATAACAGAGAGGGTGTTTTTAACCCTATTTCGTGAACGTGGCAGCCAAAGTTAAGTCAGTTGCCCAAGGTCACAAGACAAATGCCAGGGCCAGGATTCCAACTGGGAGGGAGCTGGCTGACATCAAAGCCGGTGATCTTCCTTCCGCGTCACACTTTAAACTGCATCTGTGAACTACCCGCTTTGTGAAGTATTGATAGAAGGCTTTTCCATGTCAGGCGGCTTCTCTCCCACACCTAAGCTAATCTGTTTGGGTCCATGTGTCTTCACAACCAGTTGGTGTGTATGTAGTGACCACAGGCACTTTAGCATTAGCAATAAAGGCATCTTGCAGTAGAAGACTGTCCTCAGGGTCAGCATAGCGAGGGAAATGACTGCCGGTTCTGATGGGCACAGTCATCTTCATACTAATTTCCTCGAGGGGGGGTGCCACGCAAAGGGACCTCCAGGCTGTCGCCCACACCACCACAGTCAGCCCGACCGTGAACTGTGGGTTCCCTCATGCTGCCTCCTCCACACGCCTCCTGCACATGCCTCCTTAAAGGAGTGGCCACTAATTGCAGCTGCAGTCCCACAGGTTTGCCAGTTTTGTTACTAATTAACCACTAAAGCTTGCTTCAGTGTAATTCGTTTTTGTAAAAGGCAAGATTGACATAAGGATGAGATGAAGGGATATTCTTATCTCTTCTTTTCTCTCCTCAGGCACATTGTGATAGATTGGCTTTAAAGGTTCGCTAAACCTTGGGGCCCAAGTTAGAGAAAAACTGGCATATTTGTCCCTGATGCTGAAGTCTATTCCTAAAGATGTTTACTCTCCTGTAATTCATCAGTATCTGGAATTTTTAGGGGTGGATTTAAACTCCCAGAACTATTCGCGTGGTTTTGGGTTGGGGTTATAATAGCTTCTTCAGAGAGCGAATGTGATGACAGAGCAGCCTGAGCTCTAACTGTAGGAGTCTCGGTTGGTAGTATTTACTTTATCACCTGAGCCTTCAGGAAAGCTAGCATGTGGCCAGTCACCATTGGCCTGCCTCAAAGAGTGTATTTTGATGTGATTAGAAAAATCGCCCTAGTCCTGTCAGAGCATTTCTCCTGTACCTGCAGCTCCCAACTCCCAAACTAAATTTTAGAAATGTGGACCATTTGGCACAATATACGTATTAGTAGAAAAAAATCACACAGTACATTGGAAGCTAATTTACAGACCCTAATGGAGAGTTCTTTAGAGAACTTAAATTATGCATCGTAAGAGGATTTTACACTTGGCTTGTCCTGGGATTGAAGTGTGAGAGGGGCAGTTTGAAATCTTACAGAAATCGTATCACCATTAACTTTCGTTGCCAGGGAAGGTGGGAAAATACTGCAGTTCTGACATTTTATCTGGCATTTTATTATTTACCTTTTTGTGCTTTACCAAAATATAGGTAGAGAAGCTAGTGATTCGAATCATGACCTTGGAAGAAAACCAGAACACATTGCTGGCCTCTGACCTGGACAGGGTGAAGGGGACATTTGAACTGGAAATGGACCGACGGGCCATATTTATTGGCCTTAGGTCCCCCGCCTTCAGACTGTGGATTTTATAAATGGAAGGCTGGCCAGCCTGTATGCTTAGGGGACTGTGAGGATGGTGGTGGCACAGTATGTACTTGTGTTGTCTCAGTGAAGTAACTGGGAAAACCTGTCTGAGTGTTGTGTAGGCAGTACGCCTCAGGAAATGTATTCTGCTGCTAATAACCTCTAAAATGAAGAGTTGAGCAAAGGTTGGACACCAAAGCCAATCACCCACCTCAGCTGGGTTTTGTTTCAGAATCCCAGGGTAGTTAACAGTGGTTTGTGTGGTAACTGCTGTCTTCCCCTTAGAATGACTGTAATGACGTCCAACTAGCAAAGCAGCACAAACACGGGCTCTGGAGTGAGTCTTCATGTTCAGGTTTGCTCTTCTGAGAGCCTTTCTTTAAAAAAAGGGGTGGGGCCCTGACCGGTTTGGCTCAATGGATAGAGTGTTGGCCTGCGGACTGAAGGGTGCCGGGTTCAATTCCAGTCAAGGGCATGTACCTTGATTGCGGGCACATCCCCAGTAGGGGATGTGCAAGAGGCAGCTGATTGATGTTTCTCATCGATGTTTCTAACTCTCTATCCCTCTCCTTCCTCTCTCTAAAAAATCAATAAAATATATTAAAATAAAAAAAAAGGGGTGGGGGGAACACCTACTAAATTATTATCACTATTTCATAAACAGAATTACAGCCATAAGATTGTGCTTTT
Source organism: Cnephaeus nilssonii (assembly GCF_951640355.1). Classification (NCBI taxonomy): domain Eukaryota; kingdom Metazoa; phylum Chordata; class Mammalia; order Chiroptera; family Vespertilionidae; genus Cnephaeus; species Cnephaeus nilssonii. The sequence continues at coordinate 37,945,316 of NC_137080.1, read as the reverse complement.
GTATCCTTCTTTCTTAAGCATTTCTTTCTGTAAATGTTAGCCGATAGGTTAAGTGATGACATCTGAATAATTTGGTGACAGACGTGTGAAAGGTTGTGGTAAAAGCATTGGATTGAAGTTGAAAAAAAAAAAATTTCAGTGTAAGTTCTTATAGACACTAGCTGTGTGGCCTTGTGTAAGTTATTTAAAATCTCTCAGCCTGAGCCTTCATGTCTGTGGTGAGGGCACTGATAGCACCTTTGCAGGTTTATTGTGAGGATTAAAGACAATGAACCTAACACCCGTGGCCCAGCAGCTAACAGTGCTGTAATTAGGCAGGCTCTCATTTCTTCGTCACCCTTGCAATTAGGGCCCGGACACCCTGTGGTTCTGGTCCTGGATGTGGCTATCCCAATCCCTTTATCACATGCCCTTACAGAAGCTTGGTTTCTGTTCCCAAATGTTAACCAGTTGTAGCCTGTAATTTTATAAAATTGTACACATACATTGTTGCGGTTTAGAGTTGCAGTAATAGGTGGCCATTAGAAAATCCATATGGGGCATTTTCTAGATCTGTAAGGTGTGTTATTTTTCTCAGTTGATTTAGAATTGGCGAAACTAAAAATACGTTTAAAAAAATTTTGTTGCCCTAAATGCTTTTTTTAAAGGAGGGATAATTGGAAACTTATAATTGCTCATTAATTCTGGGTGTTGGTATGAACTCTTTTCAACATCTAGAGCAAAGGAGCCTGGCCAGGGTAGGAGTAATTAGGCCAGTGTCCACATTGGCCCCACATAGCCTTAGGACTTTCTCGTTTTCTCATCAGGAAGCTTGAGTTTAAGTTTTTATTTAATATATCTAGTCATCTGAGTACTCAATAGTAGAACCACCTTGCACTTGCCTGTTTTTTGAACTCTGCAGAATGAGTTTTAAGAGCATGCTTTATATCTACTTTATTGAGAAAGTGTTTTCCTTTTTAAAGAAATGTAATTTCTGAACCATTAGTAGAGATGTCATTATTCTTTTAAAAACCGTAAGAGTAAAAGGGAAGCAGGATATGTAGTCTCTTGGGCAAAGTTCATCTCATCAGATACTCAGCATGTTGCCTGTTTCTTCTCTCAAATGTGTCTTTATGGCCGTGGTAGAGATACAGACTTATGACCCAGGGCTGTTAATGCCATTGCCCAGCCTGAGATGTAGGCCCTCCTAGCAAGGGAACATATACGTGGGAAACACTGTGAGTATTTTGAGTTATTTACTTATGGTAACAGCCTGCCGACTATGTGTTTTAAAAAACATTTGGTAGAACACATGTATTTGTATCATCTTCTACATAAATACACATGGTGATTGCCAATTTTTAAAAAACTAGGGTAACATTTAGGATTGCTCATATTCAATATACAGCATCAACTAATATCTTTTGTCTTTAACTTGAAAATACAAACTCATCTGGCCTTCAGGTGCTGTTCCAAATGTGGAGAGTACCACCAACTCCTCTCTCTTACTGCCCCCGAGACATTGTACAGGTTAGAATGAGCCCGCACCAGGCAGTGTGCTCTCCCCCATGGACTCTGTACTTCACGGTAGCAGCAAGAACACCCTACCTTGGTAGCGTGACAGGCTCCTGAAGTATATTATCATGTATCATCCTTACGTCATCCCTGTCAGGGAGGGATGGTTTGGATATTTTTATGGCTATAATGAAGATGGGTTACTGAACCTACAGCAGACAGATTACATGATTTGCTCAGGGTCACGTGGCTGGTCAGTGGCAGAGATAAAACTGGATCTGGGTCATCCCTGTCAATTGGGTTTATCTACCAAGCCAGCAGGATTCTTGCAAGATGGGGTATAGTCATTAGTGTGTAGGGGATGTTTTGCCCTATTTCTCTTTTAAAAAAATAAACTTTTAAATTTAGAATAGTTTTAGATTTACAGAAAAGTTGCAAAACTGGTATAGAGAGTTCTCATATGCCCAATGTCATTTCCCCTATTGCTAACATGTTGTGTTAGTTTGGTACATTTGCCACAACTAGTGACCAGTGTCGATACAGATTGCCTTCGTTTTTACCTCCTGTCCTTTTTCTGTTCCAGCATCCCACCTAGGACACCACATCACATTTAGTCATCATGCTTCCTTAGGTTCCTTATGGCACTGGACAGGCCTCTGTTAAATGTCCCTTAATTGGGATCTGTCTGATGTTTTTTCTCATGGTTAGACAGGGGTGATGGGTTTTGGAAGAAAGACAGCAAAGGAAGGTGCATTTTCATCACATCCTATCGAGAGGAGATAGTATCAACATGACTTATCCCTGGTGATGTTGCCCCTGATCATCTGGCTAAGATCACATTTGTCAGGTTCTCCTTCCCCCCGCCCTTCCCTTACTGTACTCTTTGGAAGGAAGTAATGTTGCTCAGACAACGTTACTTTGAATGGGGGAGTATCTATATAAATGAGATGCTTGAATGGGAGACTTGCTTCTGTCAACTCAGCAAATCCTACTCTACAGGCTTTTTCTTACATCTGTCAGGTGTGAAATTGTGGTTGGAGGAGATGGTCATCGGTAAAAATTCACACCGGTTCTGAGTTCCTTAGATGTGGTTAAGAAAATGTAGATGCTGCCTGTACACTAGGGGAGAATAAAATAGCACCTGGGTGATTAATTACCGTTAGGGAGCCAGGGAGGTTTGTTGCAAAGTGTGAACTTCAGTATAGGAAATACAGTTACAGAAAGGACAGCAAAACTTTGGAGTTTGTGAAAAACTGTGTCAGTGAGCTTATACAGTCCCAGCATCTCCTGAATACGAAACCACCTCCCATCTCCCAAATAGGAAACTTGCCGTTTGCAGTGTCCTTTAGTTCCAAGCCATGGAGGGTCACGCAGGCATTTAAAAATTAGTATGATCAACTATTTCTCCTTGGTGCTCAGTTTTCAGACCATCCTGGCTCATATTCCACATTTTCCCTTCTCTCTCCACAGAATTCTATCCGACACAACCTCTCGCTACACAGCCGGTTCATGCGGGTCCAGAACGAGGGGACTGGCAAGAGCTCTTGGTGGATCATCAACCCGGACGGAGGGAAGAGCGGGAAGGCACCCCGCCGGCGGGCTGTCTCCATGGACAACAGCAACAAGTATACCAAGAGCCGTAGCCGCGCAGCCAAGAAGAAGGCAGCCCTGCAGACAGCTCCCGAGTCAGCAGACGACAGTCCCTCCCAGCTCTCCAAATGGCCCGGCAGCCCCACCTCGCGCAGCAGCGATGAGCTGGATGCATGGACGGATTTTCGCTCGCGCACCAATTCCAATGCCAGCACGGTCAGCGGCCGCCTGTCGCCCATCCTGGCGAGCACAGAGCTGGATGACGTCCAGGATGACGACGCGCCACTCTCCCCCATGCTCTATAGCAGCTCAGCCAGCCTCTCACCCTCCGTCAGCAAGCCGTGCACTGTGGAGCTGCCCCGGCTGACCGACATGGCAGGCACCATGAATCTGAATGACGGCCTGGCTGACAACCTCATGGATGACCTGCTGGATAACATCCCGCTCCCACCGTCCCAGCCGTCCCCCACCGCAGGGCTCATGCAGAGGAGCTCTAGCTTCCCGTACACCACCAAGGGCTCCGGCCTGGGCTCTCCAACCAGCTCCTTCAACAGCACGGTGTTTGGACCCTCATCTCTGAATTCCCTGCGCCAGTCTCCCATGCAGACCATCCAAGAGAACAAGCCAGCCACCTTCTCTTCCATGTCGCACTATGGCACCCAGACACTCCAGGACCTGCTCACTTCAGACTCACTCAGCCACAGCGATGTCATGATGACCCAGTCGGACCCCTTGATGTCTCAGGCCAGCACCGCTGTGTCTGCCCAGAACTCCCGCCGGAATGTGATGCTTCGCAATGACCCAATGATGTCCTTTGCAGCCCAGCCTAACCAGGGGAGTTTGGTCAATCAGAACTTGCTCCACCACCAGCACCAGACCCAGGGCGCTCTCAGTGGCAGCCGTGCCTTGTCGAATTCTGTCAGCAACATGGGCTTGAGCGATTCTAGCAGCCTTGGGTCAGCCAAACACCAGCAGCAGTCTCTTGTCAGCCAGTCTATGCAAACCCTCTCGGACTCTCTCTCAGGCTCCTCTTTGTACTCAACGAGTGCAAACCTTTCCGTCATGGGCCACGAGAAGTTCCCCAGCGACCTGGACCTGGACATGTTCAATGGGAGCTTGGAATGTGACATGGAGTCCATTATTCGTACTGACCTCATGGATGCCGATGGGTTGGATTTTAACTTTGATTCCCTCATCTCCACACAGAACGTTGTTGGTTTGAACGTGGGGAACTTCACTGGTGCTAAGCAGGCCTCATCTCAGAGCTGGGTGCCAGGCTGAAGGATCACTGAGGAAAGGGGAAGTGGGCAAAGCAGGTTAGTGCCCAGTGCTATGGCATAATAATAACGAAGTGGGGGTGTCCGGGGGGAGGCTGCCTTTTATTTAGTGTGAACTTGACTCCACATTGAGAAACTCAGAGCTATGAAGCAGGGGTATACAGTTTAGACAGCAACATGGCTCCCAGCCAGTTCATCTCCGAGTTCTACCTGCAAAACAAATAGGGTTGTCAGGTGCCCCTCCCCACAAGCTGACAGCTCAGGAATTGTATTGCCCGTAAAAAGAACACACACACACGTTCATAAATGTCATTCTTCTTGTATCCAGTCACCCTTGCTGACCTATGACTCTGGTCCTCCTATTTGATGGATGGATGAGGGCAGAAGGGAAGGGGAGGAAGGCAGGACCTTAGTCACACAAACTTCAAGGTTAAGGACTCAGCCAAAGGACTTGCTTAGATTCCCCGGTCCAGCACTGTTATTGTTGATCTTCGATGTTATCATTTCATCTTCCTTTCCATTAAAGTAATGATTTGCAGGTACTTCTAATTTAACTGTACAATATGTATTCTGGACTCTTTCATACATGCATATTTCCATCAGAAGCAAGATCTGTTAGATTCTTCACCATAGAACGAAGCATCTTTATTAGGGAGCATTCAGCATCTAAGCATTAAAAAGAGCAAAAGAATTAACTGGAAAACAGGAGTGTTTATGTTAGAGCACTTACTCATGGGTGTCTTGTTCCCCCCTCTGTATAAATGATGCCAGGTTCTAAACAGAGTGACATGGGCTATGAATAGTGCAGATTTTTAAAATTGTGGCATTTCAATACTGTTGGAACTAGAAAGATCACGCAGCATGATGTGGTAAGAAAAGTATTTGATTGGCATCAGAAGTTGAGTGTTCAGTCCGCTTCTGCTTTCTGGCTGCTCTTGAGAGTGTGTCAGCCCCTGAGCCTCAATTCCCAGTTTTATAAAAGGAGGCTAATAGCCACTGTTACTTTACAGGGTTATTGCAAGAATCAAATGCACTGAGGCATGTGAAGGTGCTTTGTAAAACTGCAGTGGGCTGAAATGGGTATGGTATAAATTAGGTAAGCATACCGACTAACAGATGAGTAGTAAGCAGGGAGGTTAAGTAGTTTGTCCAGGGTCACACAGCTGGACCCAGAATCCGTGTTTCTTGAATGGCTGGAACCATAGTAGTTCTTTCTAATTTTATCTAGATAGTAAAAAATGGGAAGTGCTTTGAACTGGAGCTAGAGTAGCAGATAATACACAAGCTTGTCCTGAAACTCTTCTCCTCAAGCGGTAAGATGAGCTCTGAGGTCTTCTGCTAATAGGTTCGCACCCCAGACCTTCCACGTTCAAGGGCTCTGCTCTGTGCTTCAGCTCCTTTTGATTTATTTATTTTTTTTAATCTCAGAAAGCGTTTTATACCCTTCTTTAAATGGTATAAGAGGAAAATGGGATTCAAAGCATAAAAAGCTGAGCCTTGTTTAACCCTCTGCCCTGGTGAAGGAGCTACAAGGGTCTCCTAGAGTGAGCTCACTCCCGCTCGTGAGGACTTGTAGAAAATGGAATGTCAAGAGCGTTGTGAAGCTAAAGGCTTCTCAGCTTTCCCAGGCATACGCAGGCCCCGCGTGGAACTCAGACATCTGTTTCCAGTCGTTTAATAGCCATTGAGGTAGTAAAGAGGCTGTAATGGAAGCTAAAGAGGGTGACACTTTGGTGCCAGCCAGTTCAGAACATACCAGAACTCGGGTGGTGGAGACTGGCCTTGAGAAATCTGGATACTTGCCTTTTAGAAGAGTAAAGAATTTGTCTTCCTTTACGAAGAGGAACGCAATTGTGGCTTCAAAAGACACAAGCTGTTTTAATTTTGGTGTAGTTGTAAGGAGGCCACTTTCTAGTTCATTAAAAAGAGTAAGTGCAGAAGAAAATGTACTATCCGTTTTTGTCTGATTATTGTCAGTGTAGATTTTCCATTAAGTTGAATAGCAGGCCTTTGTAGTGAATGTATAATTCTGAAAGGTTGTATAAACATATTTTAAGGGAGATTTAGTCCTTACGTTTTTAAAACACGAATGAAGAAACGTCATGGAGACGGCGGGTTGGGAGTACTTGGAGGGAGTCTGGTTTCTGGGTTTAGGGTTTCCATTTTGCTTTGAAATGAATTGCTCCTCTAGACAGCCAGGAGCACGTGGGGCCTGATGTGTGTTCCTTACTTTTAAACTTGTGGCTATCACCGCATTGAAGGTTCCTAAATTGACAAAACAGGCCTGAGGTCACAATGTCAGGCCTCACCTCACCCAGATTAAGCACCCAAGGTTCCCAAGAGATGTTCTGTAATGACTTCTCTAAACCAGAAGTCTTGTTATTCTGCAGACTCACTTCCTGACTTGCTAACTGGAGGTCACGTGAGCCTGCATTGGAGCCATCGAGTTATAGAGCAGTCGGTCCAGTCCACAGTCTTGCTGGAGAACTGTGGGGAGATGCTTCTCCGGAGGGCTGGGATTTCCCACATGTCACTCACTTAGACCACGTGTAAAATCCCTCAGCCCATGGGTCCATCTGGAAGAGAAAAGAGGAGCCATACCTCTTCATGAGTGCCAGCTGCTGGGGTGTAAAGGGCTTTGTCCTCTCTCCGGCACTCATAAAACTTGGTGAAGAAACATACAAATTGGCAGCAAGATGTCTGTGAGTGACTGACTGTAGTGGTTGCAGAGCTGAGTTTCTAATAAGCCCTCCTGAGTGTGACACATGTCTGCTCTCGGAGGGAAAGCAGCATCAATCTCACTGTAGTTTTGATGTTAAAAGATACCTAATTTCACAAGCTCTTTCATTCATCTTCATCTTCTGGCTTTTGAAGACCCCCCATTAGGGAACAGCCCAGGATTTAGTTTTAAACTACTTTATGATAACATCAACCAGGAAATAGCCCAGATGGAGAGGAGAAGGGTAGTTTTCTTTCTGTTTCTGCCACTGGTCGTGTCACTGATGAGTCTCTTCGAATTGAAGGTTTCTCATCTGTGAAAAGAGGACAGGATCATAGAGTTTTAAAGGTACAGCGTATGTATAATTTTAAACCTGAAACCTAATATCTGTCTGTGAAATGGTCCTAACTAGAGGTACATGATGGTATTCTATATAATAAAGAGCTAATATGCAAATGGTTGTGGGGCCCTCTTGCTGGGGCAAGGGCGGGGCAGGGAGAGGACCTGAGGCCGCGCCCCCCCCCCCCACCCTGCAGGGCTTGATGGGGGTGAGGCCAGCTGGGTCTGGGCATGCGGGTGGGCGGGGACTTGACTCTGGGTCCCGTGGTGCACCCCAGACTCTGACAGGAGGGAGATTTTCATATACATTTTACTAATTTTCTTTCATCTCTGACACTTCTATTATAGAGAAAGGGCAAATAGCAATATTAAAATATTTCCTCTAATTAATTCTCTTTTAATGTGCACGAATTGCGTGCACCGGGCCACTAGTAGACATATAAAGAAACAGTGGTGAACCAGTGTGGAAACCACAGGCTTCAGCGTTGGAGGCCATGATGAATTTACGTTTAGGCTAGTTCCCAAAAGGAGCACATCTTTGATACTTGCTAGAGTTAACTTTGAATGCTGGGATTCTATTATGTCTTTATTCATGTTGGGAGATAGGACTAATTCTAACCAAATACAGGCAGTACGGACTATTCCTGCCACGTTTTTTCCCTCGGTGTAGGTATTTCTGTGTCAGGGAATGTAGCGCATGGTAAGTATGAAATTGTACATATTGCACGGAGAATATCCTTTGTGTTTTTGCACTGTTGCTGTAGTCTAGTCTTTGGTTACAATGCACCAGCCTCAAGAACTCTGCATCTGCCAGGCTCTTCATTCTTACCTGTTACAAAGCCCCACGTCTGAAGTGCCATTCATGGAGAGAGGGGCTGCCTGGATCTTGTTGACAGTGGATCTTGTTGACAGCAGTGAAGGAAAATAGACACAGCTGTGAAAAGGGGTTTTCTGTGCACAGGCTGGTACACTCCTCCCATGCATTCCTTTCCCTGGAAAGCAGGGACATCTCACTCCGGCCGCTCTTCCCGGGCCTGTTAGTTTTAAGTGCACCTGTGGTCACCTCTGGCCAGCCGGCTAGGCATGGGACAGAGCATGTGTGACTCTCACTTCAAGCAGTTGCATTTGTAAGTGGCTTTCTGGAAGGTCTCTTTTGGCCACAGAGCTTATGTGGAGCATAAATAAATGGGGTGAAAATCACCAGAATTACCACTGGAAATTCTTATAAACTTTAAGCTCCCATTAAATGCTTCTTTTCAGAGTGTTCATAATGCTCAATATTCAGCATCTAATAAATAACATTTCAGAGCAGAGCCCCAGGGACAGTGAGCTGAAGTGGGTGGCTGGCTCATGTCCAGCTGTGATGAGCCTGCTCTAGAAATCAAACATAAACTAAAGGAAGCGTCCTGAGGGCTTTTTACAGAAACAAGTATCTGGATTTAGTCTGACTCTGGCCTCTTAGTATTATGGAGCTCCTGAAGGACTAGGGCCTATGTTTTTATTCCCCAAACAAAAACAGACCATGTGAGAATGGAATAGGACATTTGAAAGCAAGTTTGTCCCAGAAAACCAAGCATGTAAGATTACCACACACCCTTGGGTCCTTTGCTTCATCCTTGCATGTAAGGCAGTCTTTTCCTCACTACCACCACTGCTCCACCTCCCCAACCAGGTCATGCATTTCTTAGGGGTAGGGAGAACGCCTATTTTATTTACCTCTATGCACTGTGCCCAATGCACTGTAGGTGTTCAGTAAATGAATTTCGTTTAATGAATTCAGGCTTTTCTTGAGCACTTGTAACTAATGTGGGGTCTACCATTTTGCCAGGCAGCTCATCCAACCTTAGAACCCACTCCATGGCTGAGAAGAGCTTGATATATGACAAGGGCATACAAAAAACTCAGTAAGAATCAAGGGCAAAAAGGCCAAGAGTCCATAGTAATCAAGGGAGTTGTTGACCCTTTTCAGCAATGCTCTAGGGCAGGATTTCTTCAGGGGCTTCCTTAGAACACAGGTCCTATGGTTTGAAGGAAAAGGATTTGGTTCAAGACATCAGAGAAGCAAGACAAGCCTGTTCCTGAAACACACCACTCTGTGGCGAGCGCCTGTGTCCTTGGTTGCTGGTGTTTTGTTTCTTTCTCTTCCCACTAACAGATATGGACCTTCCTCTGTAATTCTAGATATTCTGTTGTTTTTAAGAACCTCTTTTTTGTGTGTGCTGAAATCTATAACATTCGTGTATTAAAGGATGATAATTACTTAGTCATGAAGGCCTCCGAGTTAATTCCAGGGTTCTGAAGGATAAAACTTTAATTGGCAGTCTTGGCTTGATTGAAGGTTTGCATATCAGGATGTCTTCTCCCTCCCCCTCTCCCTTCCCCTCCCATTTCTCTCTCCTCTGTCTCTTTTTCTCTCTTGTGAAAAAGTTTGGACCATAATTTTTTTTTTTTTTAAGTAGTCATGTCTGTGTGGAGTGTTTGACTTGACTCCTTGGGGGAAGTGAATGGCCAAGAAGAGAAGGCCAGAGGTTCTAAGGTTGGAATCCACTGGGCCTCCATTTGTAGCCATGCCACTGTAATTAATTGGAACTTCCGTTGGTCATTTGTGTGCTCAATTATCAGAAAACAATACAGCCCAGCATATCTGTAAGTAATCACAAAATATTGGCTGATAGACCTGTTAGACGGTGACCCTTTTGCCTGCCTCTTGAGTGCCTCAAGCCAGAGCACTCCCTCCCCAGCCCCACTCGATCCAGATTGCTCTGCTGGCTGGGGTCTGGGGGCCATGGAAAGGAGGTCCAGGCACTTCCTGCCACAGTGCTGTCAGGCTGAGCAGGGAGGTGAGGGTCACGCGTGCCACACAGAATGCAGATTTATCTCACTCCAGGAATCCGTGCTCCTGGCTAGACCCCTGGTAGCAGGATGGCCCTCGGTCTCTCCGCTGAGCTCGATTCCCCACTTGAGTCGCTCCTTTCAGCTCCTTCTTGGTTCCCGTCGCCTGTTACACTGGTGTGGTGGTTTCCTGGCCACCACCTGTGTCACCTGCTTGCCCTGGTCATACCTTACAGGAGGATGAGTGGAACTGAAATAGCTGATTTTGTGTTTTCAATTCCAGAGTCACCTTGGAGAACATTAGATTGTTTTCACACCTGTAGTATCTAACGCAGGAAGAGAAGACTTGAGAGACCCTTCTCTCCCGTGCTTGGTAGTGGGGCGCTTAGATGGGTGGTGCATCAAGGCCCAGGGCTCCAGGGCATCCCAGCCCGGAGGGTGACGGCACCCTCTCTGTCCTCCCCCACCCCCTCCAGCCAGTGAATGCAGTGTAGGGTCACACAGGATGGGGTCACAGCCAGCAAGCTAAACATAGTGATGCTCAGGTCCTGGTTATGGCTGAGCATTTCCTCATGGAATGGCGTTCCCTTTGGTTTGTAAACAGTGAGTCACTTTGGTGATGGCAGCAGTTTGAGAGTTAGAATAGCAAGACTCTTAATTTGGGGGCTGGTAATAAAGGGTGTGTATGGTGGGACGTGAAAAGGTAAATTTTTTATTAAATACTACTTAAAACGTTTTTATTAATTTTCTAAAACTAAATTAGTTGAATGTTAAAATTGTGCCTCATGTTGATCCTTAGGGGGTTTCATGAGTTTTAGAAACTTGATTGGAACCACGCTCCCACCCCCCCCCCCCAAAAAAAGCATTAAAATTCCAGGTCTTGTCCCACAAGCAGTAGGTTTCTGCCCAGATTCAAATAAGACTAAGTCCTAGCAAACGTGAGTAGTTCTAAAATGCTTCTAGAAGCCGAGCACTAACAGGGTGGCATTTGAATTGGCAGAGGAGAAGGGGCTATTCCAGAAGGACGGTTCGTCCCTTTATTCAGCCAGCGTGGACGGTACAGCTCAGCTGTGTGTCAGCTTTGCAGGCTACTTGGGACGTCAAGAAAACTTTGTTTCCCCGGCTAGAGTGTGTGCTTGAGAGTCAATACCATGTCTCCGCCGACAGTGCTCTTTAAATAGTTGGTGCTTCATCAGTGATTTGATTTGAAGCTTTTGCTCTGTTTTCAAGGAATTCAACATTTCAGGATCTTAATGTCTATGAAAAAGTCACCCTTCTGGGTACCATGTGACTCGGTGCCCGGTGAGCGGTTTAGGAGTTTAGAGGACAACCTAGAGAAGGAGGGGCTGGACGGCTGGGTGTGATTCACGTGGGCGGGGAGAGCACACCAGACACAGTGTGACTGCACCTGACTTACGGGCGAGGAGGTCTGTGCACAAAGCCCGGATCAGGGCCTCGGAGCCTGACCCCAGAGGCCTCGGCCAGCGAAGGTGTTGGGATGTTATAATAGGGTTCATTGGCCATGAGTCCAGAGAAGGTCCACATGCCCCTTCAAGGCATTTGCCTTAAAAAGGGTTCTTTAAAAGGACATAATAAGAAACTTTACATGCTGCTCTGTGTGGTTTGAAAATCTAAGAATGTTAAGGAAATAGGAGGCCTCTGCAGTTTTGTTACTGACAGTAGATTAATCCATACATGGGTGCCATGTCAGCCACCGGATCCTAGTCTGCAGACACAGAGAATGTTGGTTGATGTGATCCCTGCCCCGATAGAACGTCAGGTGGGACATTCCCTGCAGTGTAAGCCTCGTGGCAGGTCACCCTGCTCTAGCTGTGAAGTGAGGATGGTGGCTTCTCCGCTGTGTTCCCTGTGCCCTGTCAGCACAGCGCCGAGGCGGGCACGAGGGCATCCACACTGGCTCGAAGTTTGGACGCGTCCTGGAGGCAAAGGCTCTATAGAGGCCTGTCTCCAGCCTTCACAGGCAGGCTCCCCCTGCCGCCGTGAAAAAGCCCAGAAGTTACTGGGAGATGGCAGAAAGCGTACCTACCTACACAAGACACACTTTTCTGTACACGAACTAAGCTTTTTTTTTTTTTATAGTGCATATAGGTGAGTGTCTTCCCAGTATCTCCCTAAGTGCCCCCTTTGCCACAAGAAGCGTATTTTAAGCATCCCTGTAACATCCTCACCTTCTTCATGTGAGAGTGTTTCCTTGCCCATCAGAACACACCAGAGCCTCTGGGCTGTGTTTCCTGGGAACCTGAGCTTCCTTTTTGGGAGGCTCCTCAGCTGAATGCAGATTGGCCTCCAGCCTGGCCAGAGCTTCCATACCTCCCTGTTCTGCTTCCCTCGTCGACTTTTCCTGTCTAAACCGGCAAGTGGACAGCACTTGCCAAAATGGATTTCTCTGGAGCGGCACCTCCCACGTCCCTTCTCCGGCAGTCACGGAGGACGGCTCTGCTCGGCCAGCAGCACAGGCCAAGGCTGGATCGTAACCCCCCAGGCCCTGTCCGTGGCCCCAGGCTGGTTTTCATGCACCTCCCTGAATCTTCTTTATCACCCACTCCAACCTGGAAGACACCAAATAATCACCAAATGAAGCCAGTGGTGTGTCCATGCGCACACTGCCTGGAGCTGCTGCGTGTTTTGCCTGTGAAGGTGACCTCCAAGGGAACTGCTTCCATTTGCGTGTTCCAAAAATACATGTGGCTGCCTAACCCAAGGACCCCTTCCACGCGCCCCCCCCCCCCATGCCATTTTTTCCTAGGGTGACACCAGCTACCAAATCCTTGGTGGACGCTGGCAGATGGCTGTGGCTCGTTATGAATGGGGTGTCCCGTGGCTCCCTCTGGGGCAGAGCAGAGGTGGTGGCAGGCAGGCATTTCTTTGCTCTCAGGGCCAGAAACAGCCATACTCGGAAATGCAGCCCTGTTCCCTGAACTCTGTGTGAGGCCTTGCTGTCAGGTTGTGTGAACATCCATTCGTTTTCTTTTCTATCCTGAACGTTCATATTTATAGTCCCCAGCTTGCCCCAGGGGTTGCAAGTTTGGCTTAAATTATCCGTATGTTTCAAGAGTGAGGAAAACGGTGTTTGATTTTATTTTTCAGGCAGACTCTCCTCCAGCATAGTTTAGTTTTAGCTGGGAGAGCAAGTCGATAACCTTCCTGGGTTTGTGGATGTCTCTTTTTCCTCCGGTGACATATTTGGTATTGGGGTCCTGTTCTTTTCTTCTCTGCCAGGAAGATAAAAACGCTACTGAAAAACCCAGATCTGCCACCTGGGAGTTCCTCTGTGGGAAGACAGCAGTAGGAACATTGATGTTTTCATTCCCAGATTGAAGTTGATTGGGTTTGTTATGTTTTGTGTCGAATTTTTTGGAGGCGTTGCCCGTTCTTAGAACATCATGTGATTTAGTGGTGCTAATTAGGCAGAAACTTGCCTTCCCTACAGATGCCAAGACTATAGAGGGACTTTCTCTCACCAGAGACCAGATGACAGCGTCCATTGGTAATTTTAGATGGGCCTCATCCTGCGGCCTCCCCATTTTATTTTCCTTGCATCAACAGCCCAATTTCAAACTTATTTATTGGGCAAGGAGGGAGAGAGGGGATCTTCTCTTAATGAAAGTCACTGATGGGACAGCACATTTTCATATTTCTTGTTAGTTGGCCTGTTGCCTAGTAACTGTAAAGTGATAGCTGTAATTCCCTTCAGCTGTGTGCTTTCTTTTCCTTCCAAGTTTTGCTTAATCTGATGTGTTTTTAAACTTAGCAGAGCATTAACATATACACATGAGCCTCACAGTTAACTACAACGTCTCTCTTTAGACACCGTAAGAATGGTGTGGGGTCTTCACTGAAATCCATGAGACTTGTACCCAACCTGAGAATCATTAAATTCCCAGCTCAGTAGCTGAGCTCACTCCTAAATGTGCTCCCTCATTCCTCCAGTCCTTGATGGAGTCCGATAAGCAGGCAAACATTGCCCCACCACAGAGTGGCCGTGAATCTAAGGCAGGTGAGGAGCGGCTTGCCTCGTGACTGTTTTCAGTCCCCAGGCCTTCCTGATGAAGGGTGATTCTGGTTTTCCTCTTGGAAGGATGCTTGTATATCTGTTTAGCACTTATCTGGCTCCTTTATGTTTTCACATTATTCTACGATCTGTTTGCCTCCCCTCACAGAGAAAACCAGTCGCCTCTCTGTTGTGTGGAGTGGGAGCTTTTGTATAAAATTTGTTTGAGAGCTGCCTCTACGCCTGGGCCTGGGCCTCTCCGGCTTACTCTCCAGGCACAGGTAGTGTCTGCGCCAGGCGGGAGGCGCACCTGTGAGCCTGGGGGAGGGCCAGCACCTCGGCCACAGGTGGCCCCAGGCCGTTCTGAAGGAAGGGAGAGTGAGACCCACCCGTCTCCTTTTTAGTGATGCTTCCTGAAGATTCTGGGCCTTTGGCCTCAGATTGTTGTTGGTTGTGCCCATGTCGGCCTCCTGCCCAGGCTTCAGGGCTGATGCCTGTTCTGCCCAGAATGATGCCCTATTGGGGGCTGTCGTGCCCTCCACCTCCTTCCTTCCTATGCTGAGCCAGCATCAGAGCAAGCTGTATGCTTGGCCTGTGGACGTGTGGAAGAAATATGTCACCATCCCAGCTCCACGGCTGGATAATTAACACCACAGGGAACCGGGGGATGGGGTCTGAATTAGGTGATACTTCAAAGCTTCTCCCTTGGCACTTTCAGTAGCTCAGGGTGGAGAGTTGGGGACCCAAGTCCCCTGATGACTAATTGCATAGTGATGTTAGGTTGTGGTTTATTAAGTGTTATTGTGAAGGAAAAAACCCAAATCCCCGTCTAAAGAACCCTATTCACACCCGCGTTTGTTCGTGCCTCAGGGGTCCAAGGTAGAGGCACTGTAATAGCACTAGCTCTTGAAGGCTCGATTCCTCACAGACACTAAGATCTGGTGTCTAGTCTAGCCTTTCCCCTCTGACATCAACAGGCCATTATTTTATAGTCCAGGGTAAATTGTCTCATACCCTAACAAAGCAAGGAACAGCTCCAGAAAAGCCATCAGCCGGGGAAACTAAGTGCTGGGGGTGGGGGAAGACGGGCCTTCTTTTCCTGCTTTTGTCTCTGCCGCCGGTAAAACAAACTCAGTTCTTGTCTTTGGGGCTGTGACCAGGGGAGCTGCGACCATGGGTGTGTAACATTACACGTACCGAGCCCTGCTATCGTTTTGCACATCCGTAGTGAAAGGTCAGGCTGACAACTGGTGCAGTCACAGAAGAGATGGAGTCACAAGTGCACTTGTGAAAACTCCACATGAGCTCATGATGGTATCTCTGAGGAGGGGGAGCAGGTGTCCGTGTGTGTGAGCAGGCGTATTGATGCATTTTTCATTACTTGTTCACCTTATCCGGTGAGCAGAGCTGGAGTTCATGTTGCTTTGCTACCACTTTTCTCTCCATTTTTTGGCCTGGAGCCATTTTTTTATTACCATGACAGCTGACACTGTCTCCATAAACAAACAGTTTTATGTCTAGAGACCTGTCATGTCAGTTCCTGTGGCTACATCTCTACGAGTATACAGTTGACCCTTGAACAACATGGGTTTGAACTGCACGGATCCAGTTATATGTGGATTTTTTTCAGTAAATATATTGGGGAAATGTTTGAAGATTTGCTACAATTTGAAAATACTTGCAGATGAACCACATAGCTTAGAAATGTAAAAATAAATTTTTGAAGGCATGTCATCAATGCATAAAATACATATATGTACATATTTTCTCTTCCTTATGATTTTTCTAACTTTTTTTTCTCTAGCTGACTTTATTGTAAGAATACAGCATATAATACATATAACTTACAAGTTATGTGTTAATCAACTATTTATGTTATTGGCTATTAGTAATTTTGGGGAGTCAAAGGTCTCCCAAAGATAGATAGATAGATAGACAGACATATTGATTTCAGAGAGGAAGGGAGAGGGAGAGAGAGATAGAAACATCAGTGATGAGAGAGAATCAACGATTGGCTGCCTCCTGCACACCTCCCACTGGGGATCCAGCCTGCAACCTGGGCATGAGCCCGTGACCGGAATCAAACCTAGGACACTTCAGTCTGCAGGCCGACGCTCTGTCCACTGAGCCAAACCGTCTAGGGCCTAGCCGGATTTTTGACTGCATTGGGAGCTTGGCGCCCCTAAGTCCCACATTGTTCAGGGATCAACTATACTTCATAAAAATATCCTCTTACTTTTCCAGGCTCCGTGGTCGCATGAAATCTGATAAGACTTGTGCAAATTAGATCCTCTGAGAGGACCTCTTTTGTGCCTTACACTGAATACTTTTAGAGACAAAATGATAATGTTAATTGTTAAAGGGATGTTTTATAACAGGTGGTTTTTTGTCTTATGTGTGTGAGGTATTTTTTCCCCTCTGTAGTTTTTTGCTGTTTTTTTTTTTTTTTAAATTGAGGTGGGTTTTTTTAGAGAGAGGAAGGGAGAGGGATAGAGAGATAGAAACATCTATGAGATAAACATCACCGATCGGCTGCCTCCTGCACATCCCCCCACCAGGGATTGAGCCCTCAACCCAGGCATGTGCCCTGACTGAGAATCGAACCGGTGACCTCTCAGTTCATGGGTTGACGCTCAACCACTGAGCAACACTGGCTCGACTGCCTCAGTAGATTTTTAATATAAAAATCAAGTTCCTAAGACAGCCCACCTAGAGGTTACTTACTCCTTTTTTAGTAGGGGAGTCAAGATGACCCCCACCCAGCAGTGTAGACTTATTTAAGCCTTTGTGGAAAATGACCATTTCATCTCTGGTTTGGGGGTATTAATGGAAGGGTGGCAAGCAAACTCCACAGAGCCAGTGGGAGAGACCCAGAAAAGCATAGCTGGTCTGCTTAGGGCAGTGATGGGCAACCTTTTGAGCTTGGTGTGTCAAACTTCGCCAAAAAACTGAGCATAACTCGGGTAGTGTGTCACTTTGAGGAAAAAACATTATTTCGCAAATGTTTCATCCTCAGGAGCAGCAAATGTTTCATCCTCGGCATGCGGCCGCCTCAGCAGCCGCTGTGTCATCAGAAATGGCTACGCGTGTCAGTGCTGACACGCGTGTCATAGGTTCGCCATCACTGGCTTAGGGTGACCCCTTCCCTGGGTTTAGCATCAAAGTCCTGTCTCCCAGGAAATCCCCGGTCCAGAACTCTAGAGCAACATCCCAGCTGCACCCTGGACGTCCCTAATTTCAAAGGGCCGCCAAAACACCCCCACGTTCTCGTCTTTGTTAACCTCCCAAGTGAATGACCCCATCTCCTTTGAGCTTTGGCAACTCGAGAACGTTTTGTAACCAAGCGGAGACATAGGTAAGTTGAAATAGGTCTCTTCGTCCTCAAACTCTGAGACCTTCAAACCTGGTGTAGCCAAAACAGCTGTACTGAGCGTGCCCTTGGCTCGGAGGTGGGTGAGGACCCGGGAGGCTGATGGCGGGTGACCGCGAGGTGCCTGCCACTCTTGCCATTTGGACGTCCTTAATCATCTCTGGTTTTCTTTCTTCCTCCTCTAGACCCTCAAACTGACACAAGACCTACAAAGAAAACCCTTTGCCAAATCTGCTCTCAGCAATGGACAGTGACACCGTTTACAGCTTAACCCCTTTGCAAGCCCCACGCCATCCTCCTGACCCAGCAGAGACTGTTAATGGTCCCCACCCTGGATGAAGCACTTACCCTGGGACAGAACTCTCCCTATCAAGTATGCACATCTTCCTTGTACCAGGTGACGCGCCCCCTGCCCTCACAGGACAGCACCTGCCAGCACCGCCCGCCTCGGTCAGAGCGCACCAGGAGCCCCCGTTGCCGTTGGCAATTCTGTGGTGTTTTCACATCACGATGGTTTATGGGATGTTTTAAGTGTTGTTGTGTGTGTGCTTTCCTTTGACTTTCTGAGTTTTTCACTTGCATTAACTTGCGGTATTTTTCTGTTAAAATGTTAACCATGCTTCCCTAGGCAAATTTCAAAACAGAAGGAAAAAATGTACCAGTTACCATTTTGGCTTTGGGCATCACGAGCGGCTGAGCCCATGGAACTCCATAAACTAACAAATTACATAAGAGGGAGGGGGATTTTCTTTCTTCTTTTGTTTGGTAGAAAAGGATCCTTTTCTAAAAACTGGACAATGGCCCCACTGTTCGCTGTGCGCACCCATCCAGGACTGAGCCCTGCATGGGGAAGACGAACGGACCGCGGCCACCCACCCAGTGTGCTTCGTTTCCGAGTCAGGGTCGTCGGGGGACGAAACCCCAGCACCTGGGCTGCAGGTGCCAGATCAGGGTTTGTGGTCCCCTGTCAGTATCCTGAGCTAATGCAGTGAACAGTGATGCTATGTTGGTTAGGAAATAGGGTTTTTTCAAGAAAGAAATCAGCTCAGCTGTCCACTAATTGCCAAATGCCACTAAAGGATTTAGTTTTAAGGAGAAAAGGGGGGAAAAAAGGAGTCCTGTTTTGCTTTGCAGAAGAAATGAACTTGCAGGGGAGCATTAAGCCTACAGAGAGAAATGTGTGAAAAGTAGAAACCCGAGTCAGTACAGACCTAAACACACACCCTCGATGATCTCCAGCCTTGTTTTGTATAATCTGATCTACTAGATGTGTATGAGTGAGAGGCAATAGCATACAAACTGATTTTTTTCCATATATATTCCTAGGTTGTAATTGTACAAGTGACACAATGGAAGTACAAGGTAGGGCAGTTTTGACTTAATGTTTTTCCACTTTCCTGCTTCTATGGATTTCATTTCGTTTTGTTTTCAAAAAGTTACGGTGCTGTATAGGTGCTTTCTGTTTAACCTGGAACGTGTGATTATACTACTTAACCTTCTTTGATAGACAGAATAGTTGGGAACACCTTTGGTACATAAGAAACTGGTGTAACGCTCTGATTAGCACAGCACAAGCATACTTCTCCAAAGTGATATAAGAAGACTCTTTTCTTTGCATAAAATGCACTAGGCATACAAATGTATAAATATATTTTATCATGTACAGTACAAAAATGGAGCATTCTGCATGGACGTTAGGAATACAGGCTTAGTATTTCAGCCCAGACCTCCCTGCATGAGTTCTCGCTGACGCTTACACCGAGCAGTGGGCACTGACTCCCTTCCGCCAACACAGACGTGCCGCCCGACCCCCTGCACTCGCCACCGGCTGCCAGGGGCCCCCTGTTGCACCCCGCTTTATAATTCCTCTGGGGGTGATGGTGGTGGTGATAACAGCTCCTCGCGTCATGGAAGTTCCATTTGGTATTGTCACACGTCTCTCCCACCTCGCTTGGGTTGTCATGTTTGAAGGATGGCCCTGTTGATTTCACCCTGCCTTTTACTGAATCTGTAAATGGTTGTGCAGTTGTGGTTATAGTAGACCTGTAGCTGTATCGCTTTTTCTAAACTGCTACAAGTTCATAATCTTCATTTTAAAAGTATGTATAATTTTTTAAAATGTATTCTATTCACGTGGTCTGCTTGTCCGTGAGGCAGACTTTTGCTTACTATATTCCTTTATATAATGCTAGCCGCTTCCTTGGTTCTTTGGTCGTCCGCTGCGCACAAGAACTGTCCGGTGTCAGCGAGAGAGGGCTGCCCCCCTGGGTCCCTCAGCAGTGCTGCCTGGGGTGGAGTGGAGTTCAGAGACAGGGGCAGCAGCTGGTGGGGGAAGGGAGGGAGGGGTATTGTATACAAGGGAGAATCCAAAGTGCTTCCAACACGAGAGCCCTGAGAATCTCTCCTGAGTTCAAAGAAACAAGCAAACTAACAAAACAGCTATTTGCCTTTGCAGTTTTATAAACCCTGGGAGCTACTTTGGGAGCAAGAAAGGCAACCCTCAAATGTGTTTTGACTTTAAATGTTGCATTCCTTTCAGACATGTGACATCTCCCTTATTCTCTTGTCTCCCCCAGTTTTGTTAGATTTCAGGCAGAATGTCTTACAGAGCATCCCAGAATGAGAGTACAATTTACAACAGACGGGGGAGGGACAGAGCAGAGCAGGAAAACGGAGGGGAGGGGGTGCCTGGATTTTTGTTGTTGTTGTTACAGCATCTACATGCAGAGAGTTGTGGAGAGCTGTCAGGGCAAAGTCAAGTGCCAGCATCAGCCCCAGGAGAAGGTCAGAATGGAATCATTAGGCCCGTCCAGGATCCCAGCAGCCCACACGCAGCTGGCCACCCGTCCGGAGGCCAGCCTCCCCTAGGCCAGCGGGTGCCAAAGTGGTCAGACTGGGCATAGGTCCCACACAAGCCCTCTGTCTCTTACCGATATATCGAGACCTGCTTTCAGGAAGGACCACCTGTTGGCCACCACGTGGGGTTCTGAGTGCCGTGGGTCCCTCACCTCGGAGCGTCTCAGAGGAACGCTTAGTAGCCTCCAGGGCCGGCTGCTGTCATGGTTGCATCCCGATGAGAACGCTCCGAGGCCACCAAACCGGCTGCTCCGGGAGGCCTTCCCCTTTCTGTCGGGAAAGGAGAAGAGTAACTGATGTTGAAAGCATGACCTGTGTCCTGTGGCTCTGCTGCTCTCCTCAGGACTCCAGGGCCTTCTACCAAAGTCGGAGAAGAGCTTTCTCACAAGCCTTCACCGCCCCGGAGTGGGGACTGACGGCCGGGTCCGGGTGCCCCGCCAACTGTGAACGTTTCCTCTCGCGCATCCTCTGCAGTGATTGCTCAAACACACTTCCTGTCCGCGGGAGTGTTGTGCAGGCACCTGCGGCACGAGGAGGACTTCGTGTGCTGGGTGTTGAGTTTTGACATGACATGTGTGTCACTTCCCCTCCCTGGGCTCACTGCCCAGGACAGACAGGCCCAGTCTCAGGGTGTCATTTCGGGGGCTTCCACACCTGGCCCTATGGTAGGCACAGACTTCACCGCCTAGAGAGCCCCCTCCCCACGTAAAGAAGAAGGAACGTTTGAACCTCTCAGGGTTGTCAAAAGGAAAGTGGCCAAATAGCCAGGTCTGTTTCCAGCACGGACGCCACGGCTGGTGAGGGGAAATAAAAAGGTTACCCTTTCTCTCTGAATGCAGAACAAAACCCTGGCAGCTCTGACCTCTGGCTTCCCGTTTCCTGCTGTATTTGAGGAACATGGTATGATTAGGCATTGTGAGTTTTTTTATTATTATTATTAAGAAAAGCAAATTTTTTTTTTTAATAGAAATGCAATCACTGGCTAAGAGGTACGAAAAAGCCAGCCTCTCGTGGAGGTCAGGGCAGCAGGGCAAAGTGAAGGCCTTGTGAGGTCGTGCCTGTCCAGGGAAGTCTGAGAGCAGATGCCCAGGGAATTGAAGAGTCTATTATTTTTTATCTAAATCTTTAGTGGGTAACGTTTTATGCCGTTGTAATGAATGAAGTACTTTCCTCTTGTCTAATTTTGTATGTATTTTCCTTTGGTGAACGATAGGTGACAAGGCCCCTGCCACACTCCAGAAATACCTGTGCGGCTGCTTTTAAAAATCGTGTGTCTGGTCACTTATTTCTCTAAAAGTATCTCATTGCCTGGCAATCAGTCTTCTCTGGTATACTTGTCCTAGCACATTATGTACACAGGAGATGTAAACAGGTGTGAAGGAGGACCAGAAAATTTAGTTAATATTTTTTAAAATGTATTGTGCATTTTTGGCTTCACATGTTGAACTTTTTTTAAGAAAAAAAAAAAGTTGCATGAATGAGAAAAAAATCTGTATACAGTATCTGTAAAACTGTCTTATCTGTTTCAATTTCTTGCTCATACCACATACAACTAGACTCAAATATGGCATGTGGCCACATTCAACACCCCGAGAGTCACGCAGTCAGTACTTTGGTTTGAAGCCCCTCATCCTTTCTTCCAAAGCAAACACCGTATCATTGCGTCTTACTGAGGATCTTGTCTAGCCATGTGTTGCCGTGAATTAACGCTACCATCTTTTCTTTTCAAGAATCGAAGCCAGTTTGATTTGGGAATCTGCCCCTTTCCAAATGAAATAGAGACACAGTCCTTACTTTCCTTGGTATTTGTACAAATTCCCTTGTGTATTCCATTTAAAACCATAATCTAGTTTGTAAAAGAGATGTTGACGCATGTAAATAAAGCATCAATGACACTTTATCTTACTCCAAGAAGTCTTTTGTTCTCCCTCCCCCTTTCTTTAACTCCAGTAGTGAAATAGCTGGGTTTTATCTCACAGTCCTCCCGTGCGGGGACTTCACAGGCTGGGAGAGGCACAAAGCCACATGCCGCTATCATGAGATCTCCAACCCAGTTGAGTCCAGCAGACCTTTTCTCTGGCCCACTTCTGACCTCCACAGACAACCAGGCAATTCAATAAAAGCCGATCTGTGGCCTTGTTCACGGTGGCGGTGGCCATTGTGGATGTGCACTGAGTCATGTTGCCTGGAGGAGCTTTTAAGCAGGGAGGCGGGTCTTGGGTTCTCTGCCTTCACTAAGTATCAGAGGTTTTGACCTGTCAGAGTCGGGCCCTAATGAGAGTCCTCATGAGAGTCTGGCAGACGAACATTGGTCATGGGCCGTGCCCTCCTGCATATCGAAAGGCAAACAATACTTCAAGCTTCTTGTGGGAACAGCATGAGTATTTCCAATGTTTGTGCGTGTAGGGCCTCTCAGTCAAGTTAGGGGGAACTCCACCCTATTGTAAAATGATTCCTAGTAGCCTGGGTTATGTTTTTTTATTTTATTTTGATAGACATGTTATAAAAATGATTCAGCTTTTAGAAACCTCCTAGGATTAGGTTCAAAAGCTCAAACCACGGGATGGACTTTTATTTCAGGTCAAGTAGGTAAAAATGATTTTAAGTTTGCCTTTCGGGATAAAGTCTACGTTGGCGGAGAGTCATGCTTTCCTAAGTTGGCCCTTACCATTGTTTTAATTACCTGTAAAGGTACAACCTCACCATCTTCCAACACCCAAGCCAACTGGGAGAACATACTTCATTTGAGACTGCTTCCCAATTTTGATTGTGTCTCCCAAAAGGTTAAAGATGGAAATGCAACACTAGCTATCGCAAGATTCTCAGTAGAGAGTGCTCCCAAATCAAGTAAAAATTCAACTAATTGATAAATTTCACAACAATTACTAAGTCAATCTCAAGGGTCACAGTGGCCAGACCCTGTGATGGGCACCAAGAGAACTAGGACCCGGGCCCTGCCCTCCATGAGTTTGTACTCTGGGTATATTCTATCTGCTGCACCTTGGTGAATAAAGAACTAATTCTTGCTGACTCTGCCTGCGTCAGCTTCGTGTTTAAAAGAGGAAGAATTTAGGCTAATCTCTAAAATACTTCAGGGATTTGCTTTTGCAGATGTTCAAGTAATGAAGGCAAACCTTTAAGCCAGCAAATGTGACATGTATCAGCCAAATCACCCACACCAAGCTGGAATACAGCAGTCCAAGGTGGAGGAAGGTAGAATTCATAGCCACTGTCTGCCAGACACTTCCCTCACTTGGGACAAGGGAAGGTATGGAGATGGCTACGGGGTAGCTGTGGGGGAGGCTGGTGGTGCCCGGCTGCCTCTCAGCTCAGCCTGTGGTGGGAACCAGCAGGAAACTTAAAGTGAGGTGAAGAGGGCAGCTTCCATCTCCGTCAAAGAGGCGCAGCGGTGCTGGGCTCAGAGAACGAGACATTGGAGCTGGAGGGAGAGGGGTCCTTCCCCCTGGATTTCCCTCACTCAAATGCTAAACTATTAGCAATGTTTAAGGTCTGAAGAAATGAGATTGTGTAAACTATGGCCGGACAGAGGTACTAAGAGGTAAAATGCAAAAATTGAAATACTAATTGTGCTGGACACTTGGCTTTAACAGTGGACTCGGGACCTCAACGTGTCCACCAGGGATGATCTGTAACAGCTCCTCAGTCATTCCCTCCACATTCCAAGGCAGAGAGCACTCGAGCCACCGATGCCCAAGCCCCAGCTGGCAGGCGGCCTCAGGAACCATGGCCCGTCCCAGGAGGGAGGAGGGCCCATCTTCCAAACCATTGGGTAACTTCCCTAAGTAGGAAGGGGGTCCCCATGTGACATGTGTCCATTGTATTCTGGCAGTTGGATTGTGGGGTATTTTGGTCAGACTTATCTTCATTTTGTTGCACTGTATTTTTAAGTATTTTGAAAGGTAATGACTTCACATGATTCAAAAGCCAGAAAGCATATACACTGAGTGGCCAGATTATTATGATCTCTGAACAATTAATAATGTGGCCACTCAGTGTATATCCTATATAATAAAAGGCTAATATGCAAATTGTCCCCTCAACCAGCAGGCAGGCCGGCCAACCACCCATGTCCCCTCCCCCTGGCCAGGCTGGCCAGACCCCACCCATGCACAAAGTCATGCACTGGGCCTCTAAAATATATATATATATATATATATATATATATATATATATATATATATACACACACACACACACACACACACACACACACACACACACATATACACTGAGTGGCCAGATTATTATGCGTTCAGAGATCATAATAATCTGGTCACTCAGTGTATATACATGCAGGGAATGTTTTCTTCCCATCCCTGTCTAGTTCTCTCCCTACTTCCTCCCACTCCAGAGTTTCTTGTGTATCCTTCCAGAATTTCTTATGCACCTACAATCAATAAAAACACAGATTCTAATCCCCCCCCCCTTTTATTACACAAAACAATACATTATGCACCCTGTTGAGCATCTTGTTTTGCCAATGATTTCCTCAGAGTAAAGGAGATATTTTTATAGTTGCATAGTACTCCACTGTACTAATGTATTATAACTCATTTAACCAGTCGTGCCCTGTGGATAGATATTGGATATTGAATTGTTTCTAAACAGTTGTTATCATCAGCAACACTGCAGTGAATAACCTTATACATATATTACCTACACGTGCAAGAATCCATGTAGGACTAATGGCCAAATGTGGAATTGCTGGGTCAGGGGGTATATCTACAATTCCAGTGCTGATAAGAGATTGAGCAAATTGCCCTTCAAAGTACCAACTCACAACACCCACAAAATGTGAGAATCCCTGATTTCCCACAGCCTCATGTTTATAATGTTTTAAGAATGAAATTGCCCATTGTTTCCCCCGCCCTCTCTGAGCTCCTGGTGAGAGTGAGGGGTGGGGGATGGGAGAGGGGCTTAGGAGGTGAACTCAGGGTGGCTGCTGACTGCCAGGGAGGGAGAAGGAGCTCTGGACACTCCAAGCTGAACACCCAGCGTGGTGCCAGCACGCTCAAGAGTCATGCTGCCAACCTGCCCATCCAGTCTGGCCACGGGCTCCTCCCCTCACGCCACCAGCTTGGACCGCCCAGCCTCGGGGTCAGCAGCCTGACCTGACAGCTGCACTCCCTCACCTCCCAGAATTCCAGAGGGGAGTTGTCACCCAAAGGAAACAAGTCTGGCCTCCCTGGCACCACACCACACACCTAGACCTATTCATAGCCAGATTGCACAACCAGCTGGGGGAGAGGCGGCCGGGCCTGGGGAGCGCTGTGCTGCTCCGGAGCTGGCCCTGCCCCACCGCCCTCCGGCTTCCACAGCAGCTGTTCCCTGGGGACTCGGGGGCCTCCAGGCTCTGACGGCTCTCCCTCCCCAGTGGGGGGACTTGCTCCTCCGCAGGAAAAGCTCAGACCCTCTGCACAGGTCCTCCTGCTGGGCCATGCAGGCTGGCCCCTGGAGTAGAGGAGGGCCTCTCTCGTCAGGGAACACACAAACCCAGAGGCAGGCTTTGACAGAGAGGAAACTGAGTCACCTCACTAGTAAGCCCTTGGTGTCTTTGTGAGGAGCCAGTGTCACGCAGGAGGGGAGGGGACAGACCTTGATTTGAACCTAGCCTTGCCACAGGCCAGTCAGTTCACTTCTCTGGGCCTCTGTGTTCTCATCTGTGGGATGGGAACAAGGCTGCCTGTGGGGCAGGTGGTGAGGGTCACGTTGGTGCCCAGGAAGCACTGCACACACGTCCAGCAAGCCAGCAGCAAGTCCTTCGTCAAAAGTTCTCCTCATACACAGCCCATGGGCCCACACTCTGTGGGGTGTTGCTTTTTTATCCTATAAAAACATAAAACAAAGTTTGACACAATAATGAGCCCCAGCAGTGTAATTAGATGCACAGTAATTAAGCATAAAGGTAACCAACTTGTTAAGGCTTTTCTGCTCTCATTTTCTTGGATGTTCTTCAGGATCTGTGGGCAGCAGTCACACTCAGGGTGCATGTCCTCTGGGTACCATGCCATGGTCGTCACGAAGAACTCGTGTCCTGGCCAGGGAGGGCTGGAAGACTTGTTTCTGGTCCTGGCTCTGCCACTAAACGCTGTGTGGCCTTGAATGAGTCATTTCCCTCTCTCTGGGCATCAGTTTCCCCATCTGCAAAGTCTGCTTCCTAAACACTGTGCTTCATGAGGCTGTCATGGCAACCCAGAAATGGGACACATATTTTGCCAACCACAAAGCAAGTATTAGAACCACAGGCGCTGCTGTGAGTCAGGAAGTTGGCAGATGTTGATAATATTCATTTTTCAGGAGGGAAACTAAGGCAGAGTAGGCGTACAGGGTCATGGTTTCTTGCTGCAACCCTCTCCTCTGCCCCAGGTTTCCGAAGCCACGCACTGGAGAAATGGAGACGGGGAAGGATGGAGGGAGAAAGGGGCCCTGGGGATGAAGGAGGTGGAACTGGGGGGAGGGGGGGGATGGCTTGTTCTGTGGTATCCATTCCAGAGGAGGGGGTGCGCCCTGCACAGATGTTAGCCCTGTACCCTGATGGGTGCTACACCAATTCCCGTGCAAAAGAAGTGAACTGGCACAGGGGCCCGGAGTGGCCCAGGGGGAGGCCTGTTGGGCACAGACAGGAGGCCAGGGCAAGTTGCTGCTAGTTCGAAGGGCTCGGGGAATGGTGACAAGCTGGAAGCTGCCCGTGTAATGAAACTGTTACCTGGCTCACGCGCTGTGTGTGTGTGTGTGTGTGTGTGTGTGTGTGTGTGTGAGAGAGAGAGAGAGAGAGAGAGAGAGAGAGAGAGAGAGAGAGAGAGCCTCTGATGTTTGTTTCCAGGATGGGCGGGATGGCATTTCCTAACAGATCCCTCCAGCCCAGGCACTCCCGTGGCCCTGCTAGGTGTTTGCAGAGGAGCTGAAGGAAAGGGCATCTACCTGGGTGGTTTGAAGCTTCTAACTGCTGCGTGCGCATCCCTGAATATGAAGGCCCGGGCCTCCTCCCTCAGCCTGGCTCTGCCAGCGCTAGCTCCACCACCTGGGCCTAATTTTGCACAATTCAATTCTTGTTGATAGAAGCCACTTGTTGACTACAGAACTCAAAGCCAATTTAGCTTTCATAGCAGTGAACTTTTTGGACAGTAATGAGTGCACGACAAGGAAAACAGTCCTTTGTACGAACATGTGGACTGCTGCTGGGGAGGCCCCCTGGGCTAGTGAGAGGCATGCGGACTTTGGAGAGGGACACAGGGATGGGGCCGTATCCTCCAAGCTTCCCGTCCTTGTCTGTTTCCCGGGGGTGATCATAATACTTCCCTTTAGGATTCATTTTGAAAGCAAACCAAATGCCCACCTATTTATTCACCCTATAATTCAACATATATTTATTGAGGGCCTATGACGTACTGGTACTGTGCTGGAGTTAGTGGCTAAGAGCTCAGCATTAGAAAAAGAAAGGGAAGTAGATGGATAGGTATCTAGCTTTGCCTGTGCGACCTTAGGTAAAGTGCTGAGCCCCCGGTGTCCCCATTTTCTCATCTGCAAAATAGGGGTGATGTACCCCCACCTCATCATGTTATCATGAGGATTAAATGAGATGAGGCATGAACACCACTTAGAACATAGTATCTTGCACATAGTAAGTGCTTGCTAAATTTAGTTGCATTTATTAGTACATTGGAGTTGCTCAATCCATCATAGGTTATAGGCTTTGTAATTAGGTGTCTAAAGGGTAGCCTCTATGCCCTATCCAAGGACCGAGGAGAGCAGATTTTTAAGAAAGGGGCTTGGATCCTGTGTATCAGGGAAGCAGGAGGGAGCTTGCTACAAACTCAGATTCCTAGGGCCCATCCCAGAAGTGCTGAATCACACTCCGACGTTCTGCCTTTGCGAACATTGTTTCCCATGATTCTCAAGTGCACTACAGTTTGAAAATCCCTGGGAGTAAAAGGTAAAACATGTTCATCCATTTAGGGGCATCCCCTGTAGTGGGCAGAATAATAGCCCCCAGGTGTCCATGTCCCGATCCCTGAAACCTGTGGCGTGTTAGGTCGAAGGGCCAGGCAAACACAGGTTGCTTCTTAGAGAGCTTCACAATGAGATGCTCTGCCCAGTGTCATCCCAAGGGTCCTTCCATGGAGGCGCAGCGGAGGCAGAAGAGGGCAGCCTCTAGACAGAAAACGAAATCTCGCCGAGGGCCTCCAGAAGGAGCACAGTCCTGCTTGATGTTAGCCAGGGAGACTCATTCGTGACCTCTAGAGAAATGTGTGACGTGGTAAGCACTACGTTGTGGTGATTTGCTCCAGCAGCAACAGGAAACAGCGATGTCCTCCTCAACCGGGTTGGATTCATGCGGCTGGATCTGGAGCAACCCTGAGCGCCAGCCCCCGGCTGAGGAGGGGCCAGCTGCCCCTTCAAGGGCAGGCCTCGTGGCTCCGTTCCTTGTTCCGTTATGCTCTGGTGCTCGGGACAGCTGTTGAACAAGACTCTTGCACATCAGGGGGCTCAGAGTATCTATAAATTGCAAACAATCTGGAGGCCAAAGGACCTCTTTCATGCTTCCCACCCTAACCAAGAGGGCCTGAGCTCCTGAAAATGGTCCAGTTGGTTCTCCTCAGAACCCTGAGAAAAGAGGAAGAAACACGCCAGGAGCCTCCCGATTGGAGTGGAACCTGAAGGGCAGTTCTCACACCCACATCCTCTGAGGGTGGGAATTGCCAGGGCTCCTGGGTCCCCACGTTCACCTTCTCACTTTCCCTGGGCGCCCCCTGCACTGGACCAGCCTGTAGCCCTTCCCCTGCTCTCCCCTCCCACTCCCTCCCCTGCCATCCTCACCTCCCCTGCTCTGAGACCTCCTGAGTGACAGGCACTGTGCCAATGGTCTTACACACATTATCTCTTTCTCCTGAGTTTATGAAAATTTTCAAACATACAAAAAAGTTGAAAGAATGATTACCCATATACCCATCACCTGGATTCAACAGTTCTTAAATTTTGCCATATCAACTTTATATATTTATGTACATATGTAGGTATGTTTTGTTTTTGCCAAATTTTTGAAGTTCAGCCATCATCACACTTCACCTTGAAATACCTCAGCATGCATCTTTCAACCCCCCGAAGATCCCACACCTGAAGAATCTGAATGTAAGAATGTGAAATTCTAAGAAGTGAAATTCCTTTGCCCCAAATCACACCAATGGTCAGTGATGGAACTGAGATTTGAACCCAGGTTCACATCCTGTCTTCTCTTTGAATGGTTCCAGGGCTCCTACTTAGAGTTGCCCCGGAAGGCCGAGCCTCTGGCCTTGGGTTTCTTTCTGTGAGAAAACTCAAATATTTCAAAAAGACAAAACTCCATCTTCACAATATCCCCGGAAGGTGAAGCCACCGCTCCCCAAGAGGCTGGGTAGATTCCCCAAGGCCAGGTTCTGGGGAAAGCGGTCCAGGCTGCAGGCCCCAGGGGAGCAGGTCATCGGTGGTGCCAAGCCTCCCAGAATGCAGGTGGCACCTCGGAGCACTCCCAACATGCACTGGGTGTCCTCCCACCTAGATCCCGGTGAAGCAGCTGACGGGCAAATTGTTCCCATTTTACTGGTGGGAACAATAAGGCGTAAAAGGGGGCTGCTCCAAAAAGAACTTAATGACCGGAGAATGAAGAAAAAGGCCCCATCGTGGGCCTCAACATGTGGGCTGTTAACCACCTGAACCTAGAAAACCTAGGAAGCTTGGTTATTGGGGGTTTACCCCGGATCCAGGGAATCAGATCACCTGGGGGTGGGACCCCAGACCCTGTCCACCTTCCCCAGGTGATTATTCTCACAAATGAAAGAAAAGGAGGCTCTTGGGATGGTAGGCCCCAAAACTCAGTCTGACAGCCTCTGGGTGAGGCTCTCTGCTCCCACAGGAGGTCATGGAGTCCCTACCGTTTACCAAGCTTTTGCCCAATTGGATCTATTTGATCTTCCAACAAGCCCAAGAGGGAAGAAAGGCAGATATTTTTACTTGCACTGTTTGGAAGATAAGGTTGGAGGAGCTCAAGGAAGCTGACGCTTGTCCAAGGTCAACAAGCCTCCTTGGTTGGGGAGAAAACCTGGTTCTTCTGACTCTCAACCTAGTGTTTCCTGGTTTTAAAGTTTTAAAACGTCTACGGATTGGACAAAGCACCTTTGAGAGTAAAGTCTTGCTCAAAGTAAGTCATAGGGTGGGCAAAAGAGGACAGAGCCAAGTTTAAACCCTCTCTCCCTTTGCTAGCTGCACGGCCTCCGTGTCCTCATTCATAAACGGGGCGAAACAATTCCTTCCTCCAAGTGCTGTTGCAAAGCTGAGAGGGAACAGAAGAGCTGATAATGCAAGTGGGTAAGGCATCCCGGCCGAATTGTTACTAATCTGGTTTACTAGGGGGCACCATAGGGTGCCCTCTGCCTCCGAGCTGCTGCGCTGCGTGGCATTTCTGAGGCCTAATGTTTTTCTGGCAGCAACAGAGGGAACCTAGGGTTAAGGCGGAGGCCGGCGAAGCTGGCACAGCTGGGGACCATTACTTCCTAATGAGGGGTCAGCCCGGGAAGGAGGCCCAGGCAGCTGTGAAGAGGGGCACTGAGGGTGTCTCCATGGAGGAAACTTGGGCCGCAACTTTGTTTTTCTTATTTCTGAACTCAGTTTTACATGCCAGAGGGGAGTTCTTCGCGTCGGAACGTGGCTTTTGAGCTGTGGCGCTGGTGGTTCTGCAGTCAATGGCTCGCCACCCCTTGTGGGGCAATATTGCTATTGATGTTGGGCCAAGGTGGTTAGGAAGCGGGATCTTCCAAATGGGGACTTGTGGTTTGGCCGCACTGAGCTGGGCCTCCACAAGCACGGTCAGGGGGAGACGGCTACCCACAGGGTGCGGCTGGAGGGTGAAGCCGTGCTCCTCTGCCCCGGCGCTGCCCCTCTCCACCCCCGCCCCCAGCGTTACTATTATTGCTCTGGGGTTGCAGTATGCTGGCCTCAGACTCCACCTAGAGCAGGGCGATGTGAGGAACAGCTGGGCCCTGAGGAGGCACCTGCAGGCAGAAGAGCAGACCAGGGGGCCAGGCCAGAGGACGAGCCGTGTTCTCTGCCGGCCTGTCTCCCAGAGCACAGGCCCCCGTGCAAGGCAGAGCTGCCAGGTTGGAGAAGGGGGGAGAGCAGCAGAAAGGCAGTGGGACTGGGAAGGCCTGAGTCCCTCCTCCCCTCCCCGCCCTGGAAGCCTCCAGGACTGCCAGGCAGCCTCAGGTGCCTTCGGCCCCGTCCGTCCTCAGCCCTCTGTCCCCTCCCTGATGTAACACAATGGCAAGCACTGGTGTGGCTGGCTGTGCCCCCACTACACCTACCCCACATGCAGCTGTGGCGGCTGCTCCAACCAGGTTGATGGAGTGACTGGGTGAATCTGAAGAGAAGAGGGAACGCTGAAGATAGTTCCAAGAACAAGCTGAGGGGGAGCCGCCTGCCTGGCAATTTGCCCTGATGGAAAAAAACTCCCAGTGGACTGGCAGGTAAGAGTCCTCACTCCCTGCCCTTTGAGTTGGATTTCTGTTGAACTTCCCCTTCCTTGTTATTCTGACTGTTCCCCAGAAGCAGGGAGTACTGGCTGAGTGTTAGGCATGTGCGGCGTGGGTCTCAGAGCCAGCCGTGTTGCCAGAGGCCTTATCCTCGTTCTGCTGCCCCCTCTGGGTCGGCCCAGGTGTGCAGAGGCAGGTGGGGTAAGCTTGTTCACAGAATCCATTTGGCTTGTTCTTGACCGTGTCCGGGTGATGCAGAGGTAAGAGTGATCATGACAACATGGTAGTTACAGAGGGGTGGCTGAAAAGGAGCAAAAGCATTTAAGCCAGGCACCTGCTGTGCGCTGGGTAAGGGAGGAGACAATATAG
This sequence comes from Cnephaeus nilssonii, assembly GCF_951640355.1. NCBI lineage: Eukaryota > Metazoa > Chordata > Mammalia > Chiroptera > Vespertilionidae > Cnephaeus > Cnephaeus nilssonii. The sequence continues at coordinate 37,912,936 of NC_137080.1, read as the reverse complement.
GGCCCTGTCCATGCTCTAATGACAGCCAGTGACGATACAGTGGGAGAGGCGGGATGGGGTGAGGGACTGAGCAGCTAATCCAGGTGGCAAATCTGATGCCCCCTGTGGACATCCCATGGTTGACAGGGACTGCCCCTCCTCTTCACCTGGATTGGTCGGTTGGTTGTTCCTTGCCTGCCTCTCTCAGCAGGAAACCTCTCTCCTGCCAGGTGGAGAGGCAGGGGGACAGGAAGATGCTCAGGAGTCCGTGTGAGCCAGTTGGACATCCAGTTGACGTGCGGCTTTTATGTCCACGTATCCACTTATTGGTGTTTTTCCTCTTTCTCATTGCCCAAGAGGATTGCTTATGCACAAAGCTGTGATGTATGTTCTGTTCCCTTCTGGGAGAATTGCCTCAACGTTGGCCAGAGCTTAGCATCCTTGACCACATGGGGCTCTGGAGATACATCCAGAACTCCTGGATGCCCTGCGGGCTGGGGGCCAGCAAGGTACAGGCAGGGACGAGGATGCCACGTAGGGATGGGGGGTACAGAATAGCCACCCCCTGGGCTCAGATCGCCCTCTCTGAGGTCTGCTTCTCCCACTAGCTTCTGCACCCCTGAGCCTCCACGGGCCCCCTCTGCTCCTCGGACCCCTGTCCTCTCCTCCCCGCGGAGTTTCCCCTTGCAAACCCCCAAAGCCCAGATGCAGGGGGACACAGTGACGGGACGCCGTGAACTCACGGTTCAAACTGGAGAGAGGAATCCTGGGCCTGAGCTATTTCTGAAGCTAAAATTGAAGCCCAGAGTTTATTTCCTCAGGACTTAATTAGACTCCAGCGCTGCCAGCGCTGCCTCCTTCCCGCCCACGAGCAAGGCCTGACCAGTGGCTCTGGGAGCTGACGCCATGCCACAGCGGGGAGGGCTGGGGCCCGGAGTATTTTTACATTTGGGAGGCTCTGGAGAACAAAACTGCTTGGCCCCCAGCCAGCGAAGCGAAGTCGGTTGGGAAAGGGAAGGCGCAGAAAAGCCGTTATATCATCCTTCCTTCTTTGAACGGCATCGTAAATCTGCTAGACAGGAAACGGGGATTTGGAGGGGAGGGGGCTGCGCAGTGAGGGTGCAGCGGGGGCTGGGTTTCCACCTCCCCCAGAGCCTGGCCCAGGAGGGCCTGTCCTGAGGGGGGAGGCTCCCAGGGGCGGGTGAGAGGGAAGCTTGGGTCTAGTCAGCTTCAGCGGGTGCGGGAGGACGGTCCTGGGCCTGCCTCAGGCCCCCAGCTAAAACCCCTGCACGGATTCCGTGTCCAGAGCTGGGAGGGACCTTGGAGGCGCTGGAATGAGGATGTTGAGAACAACAGGAAAAAATGAGTTGCCCGAAGACACACATGGGAACCGGAAGGGGGATGGGGTCTCCTGACGCTGAAGCTGGCTGTCTGCTATCGCCCCTTCCTGCTGGTTCTTGGCTTTTGCGGGGACACAAGCCTCTCCTAACAGAGCGCAGGTAGGGCATACATTGCAAGTCCACGTGGGTTAGACGCCCTCATTCAATCCACATGGAGAGCTAAGTAGCTGGTGGAATACTTGATGGAGAAGAGGTCCTGGGAGCGGAGCTCCTGAGCGCAGGGAGGAGCGCTTCTGATCCGGGTGGGAGGCATCGCCTCCCGTGGTAACTAAGGCCAGCCCAGCCTTGGTGTCTCTGAAGGGAGAGGTGGGGGAAGTGGAGGCCTGTTGTCTCTGATAATAGAACCAATTTCCTCCCAAGAGGGAGTGAGAACAGAAACCTGGCTAATGACCACCCACATCGATACATTTTTGCAACTTTTCTCCAAAAAGGCCTAGATGCCAGTCTTAGGAGCACCACTATTGTTGGATTAAATGTAGGCTCATCCTTGAAACCAAGGAAGCGCCCGTGTTTTCCATCCCTTCCTTCCCCTCCCACAACATTCCTGAGGCTGCCTATCAAATGAGGAAGGCGATGGATAGGAACAGTGTGAGACCTTCCTACACACAGCAGGACCCCACATTAAGTGATAGCTTTAGCCCACATTTATTTTGCTTCTATTTCTTTGCCAAGTACTTCACTAGCATTGTTTCATGGCATCTTGATAACTATTATTATCATCAGGATATGGAGGCTCAGAGAGGTTAAATAATTTGCCCAACGTCACCCAAGTAGCAGTCAGGGCCAAGACTTGAACCATGGCAGGCTTAGAGCCTATCTTCAGCCGCCCAGACTCTGCCACTGGTGGAAACAAAATTGTCTGGAGCACAGAGGGAGCTAAATAGAATTTCATTCAATAGCAAGAATGCAGCTCACTCCATTTATTACCTAGACTCAAGAATATAGAAGGGGGAATAGTGTCAGGCTTGGGGAGTATCTGGCTGAGGGCTGAAGTTAGATTGAGACTGCGATGTTCTATTGTTCGCATTGATTTTTAGAGAGAGTGGAAGGAAGGGAAGGAGAGGAAGAGAGAAAAACATCAATGTGAGAGAGACAAATCAATTGGTTGCCTCCTGCACATGTTGGGGCTGGGGATCAAACCTGCAACCTAGGTACGTACCAGGAATTGAACCTGAGACCTTTCGGTGTGCAGGCCAATGCTCTAACCACCGAGCCCACTGGCCAGGTCTGAAACTGGTTCTTGATACTCAGGGACAGTGGACATAATTCTTGGTTGTTCTCGCTCCTCCTCCTGTTACTTCTTCTCTACTACTTACTTTAGACATTTCACCATCTCCTTTAGGAAGCACACAAGTGGAAGGAAAACTTGCTCATTGCTAGTCTTTTGCTGTCAGCTAACTTATTTTAGGAGTTCCCACTGGAAAGACTAGTGGGGGAGTAGTTTGAGGCTTGTAAATTACCTTCTTGCTTGCACATTCCCTGTAATCTGATAGCCTAGATAGTGTCTAACCTTTTTCCTTAGTTGGGCTCTGGCTACGTTTGTTGAACTACTGGTATATGTCATTTTCACCCATGACTCACCCTTGGTCAAATTTTGTGATTGAGGAATATGGACAGCATTAGACATTATTGCATCCCATTAAATGAATTAATACATGTAAGGTACTAGAACATTGTTTAGCTCAGAGTAAACAATAGTTGTGAGTTATTATTACTGATATTATAAGACGTTGCTTGGAAAATAATACTCGATATCCAAAGCATCAATTATTTTTGTTATACTGAGAGTTTTCATTATAGCAGCCGGGACTGAGTTTTAAAGCAAAAGTTTCTCAAGGGCAGGAACCAAGTGGTAAAATAGCGCAGTGCTTAGTTATAAACTCTTTCAGGGGGACTTTTGCCTATAGTCACGATGGACTAGCTTGTATCAGACCAGTCCTCCATATGAGAACAACTAGAAAAACCTAGATTTTTTTTTTTTAAAGCGAGAAACATTTATTTGAAAGCATCAGAGAGCTACTAGGACGGGGTCTCAGGCCCTAGATAAAAAGGAAACACAGGAAGGCGATGGCTTAACATATGCAGCTCCTTCCCCATCATGCACTTGCTGATTCTGAATACGTACAGAGATGCTGAGCAGGACTGGTGGCAGTTTCACAGGCCTGAGGAGACAAAATTGGAATTCAGTGCTTTCCAAAAGGAGGAGTCCTCATCAACATTCCAGTCCTTCGCTGGGGACGTTGGAGGACTACGCACCGGTAGTAAAGCTGGCCTGAAAATAGACCAGCATTCACAGAGACTGAAATTCATATCTGAATCAGTTTAATCTCAGGTTAGATTAAGGAGATATTTTTCTAGCTAATTGTCTGCCAGAAATAAAATACATCTTCTTTGGAGGAAGATAACAATATCCAGAGTCTCAAATTATCACTACAATTTTTCTGGCAGAAAAAAAATACACCACAGTGTCTGGCATGAAAATAAGATACAGGAGATAAGACCAAATCACTGAAAACCAAGGGGAAAAAATGTGACAATTTGAACAAGTATGTTGACTCTATTTTTACAAATATCAAATGAAAATTCTAGGACTAAAATTAAGAACTTGATGGAAGGGTTTAAAAGCAGGTTAGACACAACTGAAGAGATGGCTCACAAACATGAATATAGGCCAGAAGAAAATATCCAGACTACACTACAGCAAGATAAAAAGTTTAGGAAATACAGAAAAGAGCCTGAGAGATAAATGAGACCTAATGCAAACATTTGAGGATAGCATAAACAATATTTGAAGAGAAAATAGTCTAGATTTATTTACAAACCAACAAATTACATAAAGCCATAGATTCAAACTGTGTAACAAACCCCAAGCAAGTGAATACAAAGAAAGCCACAACCAAGTACAACATAATAAAATAGCTGAAAACTGCCAAATAAAAAAAAATGTAAAAAAATACAAACCCCAAACAATAAAAAACATGTTGCTCAGAGACACAATAATAAGATAGCCAATTTTTCAACAAAAACAATGGAAGCCAAAAAATAATAAAATGATCTTTTTAGAAGGCTAAAAGAAAACAACTGTTAACCTAAAATTCTATACCCAGAAAAGGTATCATTCAAAAATAAAAGTGAAATAAAGATATTTCTAGCCAAATAAAACTGAGATGATTTATAGCTAGCCAATACACTAGAGGAAACTAAACAGAAATTTTCAGGTAGAAGGTAAAGAATCCCAGATAGAAGCAAGAAGATGCAGAAAGGAATGAAGAACATTGAAAGCATAAACATATGGAAAAATCTAAATTAATATTGACTGTATAAATTAATATCTTGAGAGAGTTAGAATATATGTAGAATTAAAACATGCAACAATACAGAAAATATAAGTAGGAAAAAGGAATGAAAGTACCCCAATGCCCCTAACATTCCTCGGGAACTGAAAAACGTACCAATTTAGCCTGACCAGTGTAATGCAGTGGTTGAGTATCAACCCAGGAGCAAAGAGGCCACTGGTTTGATTCCTGGTCAGGGCACATGCCTGGGCTGTGGGCTTGATCCCCTGTAGGGGGCATGCAGGAGACAGCCAATTGATTATGTTTTCCTTTCATGGATGTTTCTCTCTATATATCCTTCTCCCTTCCTCTCTCTCTAAAAAACAAAACAAAACAAAACAAAACAAAACAAAAACAATAAAATCACACACAAAATAAAAACATATTTTAAAAAAGAAAGAAAAAGTTTATTAATTTATATTGGACTTTAATAAGTCAAGGATGCATGTTGTAATATTTAGGTCTAGGGTAACCAATAAAAGAATAATAAAATAATAAATAACTAGTTAATAGAAGAGGGAAATAGAATAATAAAAAAATGCTTGGCCTAGACAGCTTGGCTCAGTGGATAGAGTGTTGGCCTGTGGACCGAAGGGTCCTGGGTTCGATTCCGGTCAAGGGCAGGTTCCTCGTTTAGAGGCTCCTCCCTGGCCTGGGCCCTGGTCCGGACTTGTGCAGGAGGCAACCAATTGATGTGTTTCTCTCACATCGATATTTCTCTCCGATTTTCCCTCTCTCTTCCACTCTCTCTAAAAATCAGTGGAAAAATATCCTCAGGTGAGGATTAAAAAAAAAAAATGCTTGATTAATCCAAAACAAGGTAAGAAAGAAGTGGAAAGAAAATAGAACAATTGTAATATCTAGAAAACAAATAAAATGGTAGATTTAAACACAAATATGTTTGTATATTAAATGTAAACAGATTAAGTGCTCTAATTAAAAGACAAAAATTATCAGACGGATTAAAAATAAACACCACTGCACCAAATATACAGAAAGAATGAGAGTAAAAAGAAATAATATAATTCTAACTACTTAAAAGAAAATTGGTTTGTCTACACTAATATTAGAGAGAGTAATGTTTAAGGCAAGTAGATTTGTAAGAAATAAAGCAGTACATTTCATAAGGTTAAAAATGTCAATCCATTTGAAAGATATAATAATTCTAAATTGCACCTAATAATACATCCTCAGATTTGATAAAGTAAAAATTGACAGACCAGAAATAAAAAGAAAAGGCAGGGGGAAAAGCACAGGCATGTGATTTGAACAACACAATTAACAAATACAACCATGACCTAATTATCATTTAGAGAACGTAGCACACAATTGAAGAATACATCTTTAAAATTTTGAATACACGTGGTACATTTAACCAAGTTGACCTTATGATGGTCCATGAAACAAATCTGAACAAATTTCAGAGGATACAAATATTTTTTTCCAAAAGAGAGCACTCAGGGACATGGACAACAGTGTGGTGATTGGGTGAGGGGGAAGTGGAAGAGGGCATAGAAGAGATAAATGGTGATGGAAAAAATAAATTGAAAAAAATATATAATCATTGTTTTCTTCCCTTCCTCCCCTCCCCACACATAATATCTTTGTCAGGTTTTGGTATTAAGGCTAAACTACCTTTAGAAAATAAGTGGTAAATGTTCTTTCCTTTTCTATTATCTGGGAGAATTCATGGTTCTATAACCACAGTAAAATTAAGCTAGAAATCACTAACAAAGGATATTTTCAAAAATCCTCACCTTTTAAAAAAATTGTGATATACTTTTAAATAATTTTTGGATTAAAGAAAAAAATGATAAAATATTTTAAATGATCATAAAAATACAACATAACAAAACATGTAGAATTCAGTAAAAGCTGTGCTTGGTGACAGGCAGCAATTTATAGCTCCAAATGCACATGTTAAAAGAGAAGAAAGCCTGAAAACCCATTATGTAAGAATCTATTTCAAGAAATTAGGGGGGGGGGGGAAACCAGCATATGAAACCGAAGAAAGTGGAACTTAATAAAGATAAGAGCAGAAAATTAGTAAAATAGTAAACAAATGTATGATGAGAAAATTAACAAAGCCAGAAGTTGGTTCTACAAAAGGATTGATAATATTGATAAACCTCTTGCATATAAATTCAAGAAAAAAGTGAGAAAACCAAGTATCACCATCAGGAATGAAAAAGAGCACCTCACCACAGATCATACAGATATTTAAAAGAGAATAAAATACTAGGGGAGGGGGGGCCAATATGAGGATATTATAAATAACTTTCTGCCAGTAAATTTGAAAATATGAAATGGTAAATTCTTTGAAAAAGACACTGTACTAAAGCAGAGACAAGGACAAATAGAAAGCTAAATAGTCCAATATATATTGAATCTATAATTAAAAGCCTTCCCTCAAGAAAAACTCCAGACCCAGATGACTTCATCAATGAATTCTTCAAATATTTAGGGAAGAAATAGCAATAATATTACATAAACATAAACTCAGAGAATAAACAGGAAACAGTTACTACCTTGCTTTATCAACTAACTAGAAGCCCGATGCATGAAGATTCGTGCTAGAATGGGCTTTCCTTTCCCTGGCTGCCGGCACTGCCTTTCCACTCCAGCCCAGCCCCTTTCCACTCAGGCCCCAGAGCCGCCTCTTTCCGCTCCAGCCCGCCTTCCTATGCTGCCCAGAGGCCCTGAGAGACCAGGGGTGGGGCAGAACGCCTGCGTCCTGCCCCCCCCCATCACTCAGCCCCTGTGTATGCAAATTAACCACCATATTTGTTTGGGTTAATTTGCATATCACTCCTGATTGGCTGGTGGCGTAGCAGAGGTACGGTCAATTTACATGTTTGTCTATTAGGTAAGATGTGGGCAAATGTCAGTTTAACCGCGTGATCAGGGTTACCATCACCAGTAATCAGACAGGTCATGTCCCCCTGACACGATGCACTGGGCAGAGCACATTCTCTCTGGATATTTCTCAAAAATGGAAAACTTTAGTCTAATCATGCACAGTCACCAGACACACCCAAATCAAAGGGTTTTCTAAAAAGCACCTGACCAAGTCTCTCCAAAGTGTCAAGGTCATGAAAGACTAGGAAGGACTGAGCTGTCATAGATCAGAATGGACTAAGGAGACATGTCAACTGGATGCCATATGGGATTCTGAAATAGAAAAAGAACATTAGTGGAAAAACTAGTAAAGTCTGAATAAAGTATGTAGTATAGTTAAAAGTATTGTGCCAGTGCTGATTATTTAAGTTTTTATAATTGCCCTATAGTTATATAAAATGAACACTAGAGGCAGCTGGGTGTAGGATATAAGGGAACTCTATTTTCACAACTCTTCTGTTAAGTCTAAAATTATTTCAAAACAAAACGCTAAGATAATTCAATTCAATTAAGTTACACATGAACAGAATAAAAGGGATCTTATGATCATTTCAATAGATACAAAAGAACACATTTAATAAAATGTAATATTCACAATTTTTAAAAAATTCTTAGCAAACTAGAAATATAGGAACTTCCTTAATCCTGTAAAGGGTATCCATAAATAACCTCATCAAAAATACCATAATCACCTTAATTTGGAAATGAGGCAAGAATGTCTGTTACCCTGACATTTATTCAACATTGCACTAGAGGTTCATGGCTTGTGCAATAAAGCAAGAAAAATAAACAGGCATCAGGGCAAAAAAAGGAAGAAATAAAACTGCCATTATTCATCAGCATCATGGATAACATATAAAAATGTATATGGATATGTGTGTATATACATATTGTTTATGTAGATAAAGCTATAGAGTGAAAATCCAAAAGACCCCACAAACTATATAAATTAGTAAATGAATTTAGCAAGGTAGCTGGAGGTAAGATTAGTATAAAAAAATCAATTGCATTTTTGTATGCCAAAAATAAATAAGAAAATGAAATTTTGAAATGATAGTTTTATAGCATTATAATAGTATAAAAACATTAATTACCTAGGAGTAAGTCCAATGGGTGATGCGCAACTTTTTTTGTGTGCAAAAATAATATGTTATTAAGAAATCCCAAGTAAATTGTTCAGGTCTCAGAGGAATCAACATTCTAAAGATGCTCTCCCAAATTATCTACAGATTCAGGACAGTCCCAATCAAGCCCCAAGAAATTGGTAAACTGATTCTGAAATCTGTATGCCAATGCAAAAATACAAGAAATGTCAAGGTGATCTTGAAGGACTGAATTGGAGAACTTGTGCTAGTGATTATTTAGATTTATTTTAAAGCTACAGTAGTTAAGGTGGCATGGTATGGTGCTAAAACCATAAAAAGTGAAGGAAAGGCTGTGTTTTCAAAATCATGCTGGATCATTTGTGAATCCATATCAGGAAAAAAGGGAACCTTAATAACCACATCACACCACCCTCAAAAGCTAATTCTAGGTGCACTCTAGGTTTAAATATGATAGATAAAACAATATAGCAACTGGAAGAAGAAAATATCTTCATTGTTGGGGGTAGACAAATATTTCTTTTAAAAGACACAAAAGCACTAACCTTAAAGCAAAAAAAATTGATAAATGAGACTGCTTTGAAATGTAAAACTTTTAAAAATCAAAAGACGTCATTAAAGGAGTGCATGGTTCCGATTACATAAAGTTCAAAACCAGGCAAAGTGAGTCTATGGTGTTCCACGGTCTGTGGTAGACTAAATAGTAGTAAAACGTAGCCTCTGAAAGATGTCTACTCCTAACCCCTTGCACCTTCGAAAAAACCTTATGTGATAAAAGAGAGATTGCAGATGTGATTAAATTAAGGATTTTAAGATGGGGAAAGTACCTGGATTATCCAGATTTTGAGGGGCCTAGTAAGAGGGGTGCAGGAAGGTCAGAGTTGGAGAGAGAGAAGATGCGACGATGCTGGCTTTGAAGATATAGAAAGGAGGCCAGAAGTTAAGACATGCAGGTGGCCTCTGAAAGCTGGAAAAGGGAAGGAAAGAGATCCCCCCTTAGAGCCTCTGGAAGGAATTCACCCTCCTGACACCTTGACTGAGGCTGATTTTGAATTTCTGACCTCCGGAGCGATAAGAGAATAAATATGTGTTGCTTTAAGTCGCTAAGTTTGTGGTAAGTGGTTCCAGCAGAAATAGGGAACTAATACATGGTCAGAACCCTGGTTACGTTAGGAAGGAGAGAAGGTGTAGCATGGGTAGCTTATATGTCCTATTTCTTGATCTGAGTGGAGGTTACATTTTATGAAAATTTATGATTTGTGTACCTTTCTGAATATATATTACTAGAGACCTGGTGCACGAATTCATGCACGGGTAGGGGTCCGGCCAGCTCACCCGGATTGGGGCCGATTGGGCCAGGCTGGCCGGGGGAGAGGTGCTGTGGGCAGTTGGTGGGCTGGCCCCGCCCCTGATCGGGGTAGAGGGGCCAATTAGGGACGGGGCCAGCTTCGGGGAAGGGCTGCGGGCAGTTGGCCGGCCCCAATCCCTGGTTGAACTCCCAGTCGAGGGGACAATTTGCATATTAGCCTTTTATTATATAGGATAATTAAATAAAAATGTACATATTGAAAAAAGCAAAAATTCCTTATCGGGAGTGTATGTTTTTCTACTACAGCCAGCACAAATCTTTTCCAAGAAGAGGTATTCGGTGTCTATCTGTGTAACAGCTGAGCAGAAAATAAATTCCCAGATATTATTTAATGATATCACTAATAGGAACATATAGTCAATTCTACAAAAAGAGGAGTCCTGTGCTACTGTTAGAAGGTAGTCGTGGCTTATCTCACCTCTAAGGATAATCCTCTTTCTTTGAGAAATTTCTTTCTTTTAATAACATATGAAAGATTGTAAAAGGTTCTACAGCAGCAATAATTAACCTGGAGAAATTATCCCAAGTGGTAATGCAATATTAAAATCATAAGTATGTTTTTAAAAGTTTTAGATAAATTTGTGGGTGTTAGATCCATAACTGACTATTAAAGAGAAGCTGCGATGCTTGGGGTATGGCTCTGATGCTTGGGGTATGGCTCCAGTCTTTCAAGTTGACCTCCATGAGGACAGCCGGGTGCTTCCTCCGTGGGTGGATCTCAGTTCTGGTTCAGTGTAGCCATTCTTAGGTTAGCAAGAGGAAGAAAGTCAGACGCATAGGCATTTTAGCTAGGAGATGAAAGCTCTGAGGATCCAAGCGTTGGCCTCACACTATAAAAAAAGGAATAATATTGTTAAAGACTGCTTGTATGTGGGAGCAGCTAAGGTCATTTTGGAGTTGGTGACCTGGTTGTCCCTGCTGTAGTTCCAGGTCTGCCCCTCATCAGCTGTGAGACACCGGACATTGGGCATGCCACTCAAGGTATCTGAACCTGGTCTCTGGGTGGGGATGCTAAGACCATCTCAACAAAGTTGTTTGGGAGTTGAATAAGAAGTGATATGAAAACACCCATCAAGTGTGATGCACTCTTCAAATATGAAGTATTGCTATTGGTTTTATCTTCAAAGGGAAAAAAAAAATAGTGCTCGGTTACCATATTTAATTGTCAAAAGAGTTGTCTAGTGCAGTAAGATATAGTAAAAAAAATTAAGAATCTCTGAATTAAGGTGTCCCAGCCTCTGGAGATGCCCAGTGCTCATTAGCCTTTTTTTTTTTTGTCCTCTAGAAATATGAACACTCACTGGCCTTTTAAAGGCCTTGAGAAGTCCTGAGGCAAAGAAGCCAGTTTAAGTACATTTAACACAGCGTTTTCCAAACTAATTTGACAAATGAAGCCATATCTTTATGTACATTCATACTTTCATACTCGCCCTGTGTGGCCTTATCATGCCCAAGACCTCAATAATCCTCATATACCAATCACTCCCAAACTGGTATTTCTAGTGCAGACCTGCGGTCCAGATCTATTCATCCAATTGCTTCCATTTGGCTGTCTCAAGAGCACGCCAACTCAATCTGTCTAGAATGTCTAAAATCAAAATCAGTACCCTTCATTCATTCCATACTGGGTCTTTTCCAGGCCCCCCCCCCCCCCCCCAACTTGATGAATGGCTCCAGCATCCAACCAATTCCACAAGGCAGAAATGTTGATACCTGTTTCCCCCTCATCCCTCACACCCCTGTCAATCAAAATTAATGTTAGAGTGTAATAAAGAATAAAAAGCATTTATTTGGGCGAAAGGAGCTGCAGTCTGGGACACACAGGTAGCAACTTAACTTGTATTCCGCAGAGACAAAGAGGAGGCTCCCCTCTACAGGGAAGTCCCTGTCCAGGCTCCCCCTTCAGTCCGTCTCATGTAAATAAGGTATCCGAATTCTACACTTCTGATTGGTCTGAATTGCACAGTCCTGATTGGCCATCATTATATGTCCTCGTTGGTCATTATAGATCAGTGCTGATTGAATGGGACAGGTTTTACTCCATTGGCAGAAAGACTAAACAGGAACACCCCATCCCCCCCCCCCCCCCCCCCCCCCTTTAAGAGTTGGCACAGCATAAACAAGCAGCACACAATGCAGGAAGCTGAGATTTCAGTCCAAGGTTCTTACCTACATACCGGAGAGGCCCCTGTCAGCACATGGCCACTCGGCTGTTACTGTTTATAAAATTCGGGCCCTCAGTTGACCATCAGGAGTCCATCTTATCAGATAAGTTTATTCTCGGGGTTCACATCAAATGAATCTTTCTTCTCGGGGTCCACCCCCCCACATTCAGTCTATCACACCTTTCTGCCACATTTGCACCCTAAATACATCGCACACCTCTCCCGTGCTCTGCATCCCCACCGCACCGCCCTGGTCCAGGCCACCATGAGCTCTTTCCGGCCCCCTCTCAGAACTTCCTAATCAGGCGTTCTGCTCCTTCTCCTGACCCTCCGGTCACTGCCATGAAGGAGTGGGATACGTTTCAGAATCCAAGAGTGATTCCTGCCTTCGACCTTTCAGTGATTTCTCCTGCTCTCTGTTCTCTGTGCCCCGGTCACCAGCTTTCTTCTATTTCTCCAGGTCTCCCCACCACGGGGCCTTTGCTTATGCCCTTCCCAGCGCCAGAATGTCCTCACCCTGGCCCCACGCTACCCGCTTTGTCTAATTAACCTTGGCTCATTCTTTAGATCTCAACCTAAATACCACTTCCTTCGGGAAGCCACCCTGACACACACCCCCCAGCAACACCCACCAGCATGGTCCTCTCCTGCACACACCCCCAGCAACACCCACCAGTATGGTCCTCTCCTGCACACACCCCCAGCAACACCCACCAGCATAGTCCTCTCCTGCACACACCCCCAGCAACACCCACCAGCATAGTCCTCTCCTGCACACACCCCCAGCAACACCCACCAGCATGGTCCTCTCCTGCACACACCCCCAGCAACACCCACCAGCATAGTCCTCTCCTGCACACACCCCCAGCAACACCCACCAGCATGGTCCTCTCCTGCACACACACCCCCAGCAACACCCACCAGCATGGTCCTCTCCTGCACACACCCCCAGCAACACCCACCAGCATGGTCCTCTCCTGCACACACACCCAGCAACACCCACCAGCATGGTCCTCTCCTGCATGCCTCTTCCCAACTTGCAATTACACCTTTGTTTTTACATTATTTAAATTAATGTCTTGTCTCACCTCCTAGACTGTAAGGTTTACGAGGGTAGGACCTCGCTGTTTTACTCCATATCGTCCAGCGGAAAGGTTCACAATTATTTTTTGTGGTAGAAAGCAAGATCTCTTTTCAACACATCTCACACTTGTATTTCTGCTCTCTCTCCTTACTGGCCTCCTGCTTCTTCAGAAAATAAAAACTCAACTGTTCACCTCTTTTCTCCCCAGTGACTTCTCCAAAGAGTTCTTTCCTACTAGCTCTGTTTCCAAACTCACATCCGGCTGCTGCACAGGCTGCGTGCGGCCCGCTCCGGGCGGGCGTGCTCTTTTCAGAGGGGGCAGCGGGCGTGGTGGCCCCTGGAGCTGTGCAGGGCTAGGAGCTGAGACTACTCTGCCTTGTCTTTAATCAAAAGGTTCATTATTTTGGTATGATTTCAGTAGCCTACGATGAGCATGTATGGGGGCTTATACTTATCACCACCCCAGGTTCCCCTGCTCCTGAAATCCAACCCCACTGCTCATGTGCAAAAGAAACAGGCTCCAGCTCTCGCTCGGATCCTTCGGCGAGACAAGGCTGCTTCCATTTGCCTGCATGCTCAGGTTCCATGGAGTCTCAGGTCAGTCCCTGTCTTTCCCAACTCCAGGCCTTCCCATAGGCTGTTCTCTCTGCACAAGAAGGCCGCCCCACCCAACGCCCAGCCTCCTTACCTCCCTGCTTTAACGCCTACTCATCCTTCAGGCCTCAATTTACATGCCACTTCTTCAGGGAAAGCTCTCCTGACACGTCAGTTTAATTTAGTTCACCCTGCTCTTCCCTCTCGTAGCATTCTACGCTTCCCCTTCAAGACACCCATCACGATTTATACTTCCATGTTTACGTGCATGTTTATTCATTTCATGAACATCTCCCTATTAACCATAAAGTTCATAGGGGCAGGCCTGGCGTCTGTTTTGTCACTAACCCCGTGCCCAGCCCAGTGGCCTGTTTACGAGCGGGCATTCCGTGGATGTGTGCAAAAGACAATGAATGAACCCATGGATGTGGCAGCTTTTGACCCTTGGAAACCTGCCTGGCTTGCAAACAACTCCAAGCCCAAGCAAAAATTAAGGAAGTGTAATTTGAAGAAATACATTGAGTCTTGAATGTGTCCGTGCCAATTCTCTGTCTATTTTGATTTGTTTTTTCACTTCTTGGGGTCACAGTGACCTCACAAGTCTCTCTCTGCAGGGGCAGGTACTTCCCTTCTCCCCTGTAATCACAGGCCGCCTGGGGGCTTGCTGGGCTGTGGTTGAAAAGTCCATAGATGGCTTCTCCTCTGCACAGCTCTAGGGGCCGTTCCAGAGGGCAGATCCGTGCACTCAGCGGCACGGCTGGGCATGCATAGTCTCCTGGTAAAAGAAAAATAACCTGCTTTATTGGAACAGACTTGATGTCCCCTCTTGGTTCCCTGTTTTCTGACTGTAATTCGTTCCTAAGAGGAGTAAGGCAACTCCAAAAGCATTTGTGTGGTAGAGCTGATAGCAGAACCAGGGCCTTCCTTCCCACCCTCCCCCGAGTCCTTTCTACCAGTGCTGTGCACCCAGGCCCTGGAGGGCTCTCAGGCCCAGCATCAGCCCTATGGTGCTTTTTTGCCGAAGGCCCTCGGGGCTCTGGAGCTGGATTGGCTACCTGGAGGGAGAGCCTCATGCTGGGAGACCTCAGGCTGGAGCACAAAGGGTCAGGCTGAGGCACCTGCTGGGTCCTGGGCCCGCACTCCTCCCGGGCCCTGTCCAGACGCCACCACTCCCCATCCGTGTCCTTACCCTACGTGCACACAAATCCTCATTGGGGCCAGCTTTGGGGGACCCGATCTAAAACAGTGGCTGCACCAAGCCACCAGTGAACAAAGCCAGAGAAAGAGATCTGCGAGCACAGATCCTAACAGAGCACAGACATTGTCCCCGGCATCCCAGTCAAGTTCACTCCATCCTAGCACGAGTCCTCATGCTGGAGGCTGGCCGCCATATGGGGAGAACCTACAAGAGGAGGATTCGTGGGATATACAGCCCTTACCTGTGACAACTAGTCTGGGGGCAAAGTTGTTATTCACATAACCCTCCCCTACCCTCACCCTCACCCGGCTGGCACTTCTGCTAGGTGTTCCCTGTCACGGTGACCCAGCCCTTCATCCTTGAGGAGGCCCTGGTCACCATGGCGTGGCCTCTGTGATTGCCGGGTCACAGTTATGCTTGGGCATGGGAGTAACCTAGATCTGCCCGAGTTCCACACGCCCTCCCTCGGGACTCATGGCAGAGGGGCAGCGCCTCCTGCTAGTGATCAGGGTTCATCAGCCAGGATCGCAGCTCCTTTCTTTGCCTGATGGGAGCCCCCGAGTGACCGAGTGGTTGTCCTGGTTTTAGGTTTAGTGGGTGCTTCCTGTGTCTCTGGTAGAGGTGTGTCTCCCTTTGGGAATGGGGCCCTCCAGACCCACAGAACCTAAAGTTATGGCAAAGGAGACACGTCTTCCCCCAAGTAGGTTACTGGGGGTCATGGGTTGCCTGCCCTTCTTCCCTTGTCTGAATTTCAAGGGATGACTCAGGGGCACATGCAGGGTCCCCTGCTGGATCAGTCTAAAGCCGCCCGCCCGCTGTGAGACTTTGCTGAGACCTCACCCTTACTTGGCCTTCTCTTCTTCCCCCTTCTCCTCCTCCCACCCCCTTACCAGTTCCCTCTGGGAGCACTTCCTTTTTTTTTTTTAATATATTTTATTGATTTTTTACAGAGAGGAAGGGAGAGGGATGGAGAGTTAGAAACATCGATCAGGTGCCTCCTGCGCACCCCCCACTGGGGATGTGCCCACAACCAAGGTACATGCCCTTGACCGGAATCGAACCAGGGACCCTTGAGTCCGCAGGCCAACGCTCTATCCACTGAGCCAAACCGGTTTCAGCAGGGAGCACTTCCTTGATAAATTACTTGCTCCCAAACTTTCTCAGGGAGCCAACCTCACACAGAACTGGAAGTCATGATAAGGGGGTGGGCAAATCATTCCAGTTCTGCACATATGGAGGGAGACTGAAGCCAGGGCTGAAGGGAGGAAGTCTGGGCCACTGCAGAGAACCTTGCACTGCAAGTTGTGGGTGCTGCTACTCTGGCCACACCAAAAGCTGAGAAAATGGGTCTCGGCCTCACCAGGTGTCTGAGAGGAATAATGCTTTAGCTTCGAGCAATATAGGAAAGGCATTCTTATAAAGTGCCCATAGCACATTCATTTAAATGCAGTGAATTTTTAAAGTGATGACTTTATTTGCAAATAATGCGCAATAAGATAATTTAATAACAGTAGCTAATGTGTGATTTTTATCTGGGCCATGCACTATGCCAAGCATTCTACAAGATTCTCTCCTTTCATCCTTACATCCGCCTCACGCAGAAGGTGTGAGTATTAGTTATTAGTCCTATTGTACAGATGTGGAGACTGAAGGATGGCAGGCGATTCACCTGTGTGGACCCTGGGGCGGGGACGAAACCCAGGCCTGTGCTCCGAACTGCCCCACTGCCCCACACGCAGAGACACACAGACGTGCTGCCCTCTCCCCAGGATGTCTGTGGGATGGGGGCATTTGCCATTCTGGGTTGTAAGTGTGCACACCCAGAACCCAGGGTTTATTTGAGTTGATGAGAAAGGCTACTTGGCGGGGCTCCCCAGAGAAGCTGAGGGCAATCCCAGAAGCCTCTTTGATCCTGCTCCAACGCAGGAATGTGGCTGATGTTCGTTTCATTTGATATTACTAATGCTTTCATTTGGCCTGTTCCTGAGGAAATCTCGCGATGCTGGGTCCTTGGGTCGGCGGTGAGCCCTGCGTGCAGAGTGCTGCAGCCCCATTAACAGCTCCCCCTGTCCGTTTGGATGGCCCCACATCTTTTCCCTGGGCCAAAGCCACCTTTATGACACTTAGAGCTGTTTTCTTTAAGGAAGATTACATTTTGGCTCCTGAGAAATAATGTGTCAGGACCATTGACCACTAATTTGGTTTTGTGTTTGAATTTGGCTTGGTGATTGGTGGGTCTGGATTCCTACTTACCCTGGTCCACTCTCACAGACCGGACATATGGTATGAACATCCTTGCTAGACTGAGAGCCTTGGAGGGTATGTCCGTGTTTTGTTCAGTAGGTTTTCTATAAGTGGTTGTTGAATTAACAAATGACTAAAGAGAGCCTGCATAGTTCACAGTTAAGAGCCCAGACTCTGAAACCACATGCCTGGATCTAAATCCCAGCCAGCTGCGTGACCTTGGGCGGGGATCTTAAGGTCTTAGTAGCTTGTTTTTCCCATCTGTACAATGGGTATGACATTACCATACAGCTCTCAAGATTGATGGGAAGATTAAATGAGTTGGCATGTGTAAAGTACTCAGAACAGTGACAAGCACCGAGTAGGTGTTTCCTCACTGAATTTCTCCCAGACCCTGAAGGGAGTGTGGCATTGGGGCTGCCACAAACTCTCCTCCCATTGGTTGCCCTCTCCCCATGCCGCACCAGAGGAAACAAATTTTGCTGTGTCTGAAACCCCCTCATTCTCATTCCCCACCCAAGTGCTTTTGTGCCTGGGGGTGGGGCTGGTAGAATGCAAGATCTTACTGTTTGCCCCCCAAAAATTGCTGAGATCCTTAAAATCTCCCCCGTGAGGAGAAAGGAGAGAGACACTTTTCTTTCCTGAAGTTAAGCTAGCAATTTATTACCTCCTGCCAAAACCTCCCTCTAAGGCATCACTTCTCAAACTTTTTAAACTCTCTCTGTCGGCGCAGTCAGAATGACAAAGACCAGAGTTATTCTCAAGGGAGACGAGTGACAGGAATGGGCCAGTGGCTGGAAGCCAGGCGTCTAATGCTTCAGCGAGGAGGGAGGGACAGAGGGGCTCTCAGGGGACAGGCTGCAAGCCGCCTGACGTAGGAACCAGCAGTCGGCAAAGGGCTGCCATTCTGGACCACATTAGCTCAGAGGGACTGCTTTTCACAGGCTCAGAAAGCCACCCATTTTCCCTTTTGTACATTCAACACGTGTTTATTGAGCACTTCCTGTGTGAGAAATGCTGGGGATGCAGCGATGACCCAGATGTTCCTGCCTGCATGGCGCTTGCATTCTGTGATCACTAAAGGTCTAGCAACACCCATTGAAAGCACTGCACACGGGGAAGGTTCAGCTGAACTGTAGCAGCTCCGGGGGGGGGGGGGGGGGACAGGGGGGCGGGCGGGGGGGCGTCCGAGGCTAATCTGAAACATGCCTAAGGGCTTCAGGCCAGTCAGAAAGGATCACTTGGCCTCTTTGGCCACAGGGAGCATGCGGCCCGAACTCTGTTGCAATCTGCGAGTGTCGGTGCTGGCCGGGGGGCCCAGGGCCCGGGCAGTCTGCTCAGGGCGTCCTGCTCAGGAGCTGAGGCTCGTTCTTCACACCGCCAGGATGGCCACGGTCAGACACAGAGAGTAACAAGTGTTGGCAGGGAGGTGGGGAAACTGGAACCCTACGCACCGCTGGTCAGAATGTAAAATGGTGCGGCTTCTCGGAAAACACTGTGAAGGTTCCTCAAAGTTTAAAAATAGGACTAACTCATGATCCAGCATTCCCCACGTCTGGGTACGTACCCAAAAAATTTAAAGCAGGGTCTCAAAGAGATGTTTGCACACCCATCTCCACAGCAGCATTATTCATAACAGCCAAGAGGTGGGAGTCACCCACGTGTCCATGGAGGGACGAAGGGATAAACCAAAGGCAGCGCATACAGCGGGATATTAGCCTTAAAAAGGGAGGAAATCCTGTCACAGGCTCCAACATGGGTGAAGCTTGAAGAATGATGATGCTAAGTGAGAAAAAGACAAATACTGTATGATTGCACTTACATGAGGCGTCAAAAGGCAAACTCATAGAGACGGAAGGAAGAAAGGTCATTTCTAGGTCGTTTCTGGGGGAGAGGGGAGGGAGAAAAGAGCTGTTTCACAACAATGCCAATGTACTACTGAACTATACACTTAAAGTGGTTAAAGGGGAAAATTTCATGCTACCTTTTTTTTTTTTTTTTTTAGCCACAATTTAAAAGAGAGAGAGAGAGAGAGTTAAGGCTTCAGTGCCAAGGGCTATATCTGCTGCCTGGACACGGGGAGGTATATGTGTGTAATGTGTGTGGGGAGGTGGGGGGGAGGGGAGGGAGGGCAATGGGAACAGGGGAGGTCCTAGAAATCAAAATTAACCCAGTCACTAGAGAGTCTGGGGTTATTTTGACTTAGATGAGACCCACAGAGGAAATAAATTGGAGCCCAGTGGCTGGTGGTTTGTCCCCTACCAGGTCCCTAACTTTCTATTGCACGTGCGGAAACGAAACATAGTGCAGGGCAAGCTCTCAGGAGTTCAACTCCCATCTTTGTCACTCAGCTATGTGACCGTGGGCAAGGACCTGAGCTTACTAGTGCCTCGGTTTCCTCATCTGTAAAATGGGGTCAAATAGTGAGGACACAGAGTGAAGACTAAATGATTCATTCTATGGGAGCCCTTAGCATTTTGCCCGATATGCTATGCCAGTGTTTAAGAAGCTCGGGGATTCTTGACAGGGATGAAGCTTGTATGGGATTCATGTTGCGATGGAATGACTGGGCATCTGGGTGGAAAAGGTGCTGAGTGAAAAGAAAATGTGGTTACTGAGAGGTTCGTAGTGGGCTGGGGTCTCGCACCTATGACATGAGACCGTAATGTATCACAAGAAGCTTTTATTTCCGGCACCTGGGTGCAGGTGGGCGGAGTCTGACAAAAAGGAGTCACCGGAGACTGAAGGGGGAGGCAGACTTTTATTACTCCTTGCTGCCTGCAAGCCCTTCGGCTGACGTAAGGGTCCAGTCCGTCCTTGGCTCCTCCTGGCGCCAGATGTCCAGTGGCTATCTGGGCTATGCCGTGCTCAAGGTTACAAGCTTTCTGCAAGATATCTGCTAAGCACAATAAGTTTTCTCTGCCCGCTTTATTTTCTTCAACCCTTTCAGTTCCTTAGGGCCAGCATAAGCTGATAGCCTGAGCTGACCCTTCCCAGGTCAGAAGGCAGAGTGGTGCGTGCATCCAAGGCCAGGCTTGCATGGCCAACCTAATAGCAGGTTGGAATTACTGTAGGCTGGAAGAATGGTGGGTGCTTCCCCAAGCATGCCTCCCGAGGCATAATTCATCCTCCTCCGCACACCCACAGCTGGGGGTGGGGAGGAGCAGCCAGGTGTGTGGGAGGTGATAGGCCACACGTGCAGGATGGATGGTGCGTGAAACTCAGGTGGGACCTCGGGACACATGCCAATTTTGGGGCCTGGAGCCTCCCATCCAGGCTCCAGTCTCGCTGAAGAATCACCCAAACTAACTCCTGAGGGTGCATTTTAAAACCGGTTTTTCCAGCTATTAACCCTGCAACTCCTGACCAAACACACAGCCAGGTGGGGCTAATTAGGGTGGGAGGGAGATCAGGACTCTAGGAATTCAGTGCCAGCCTCCCCTGCAGGTCACTCAGGGGTTGGGGCCCTGGCAGCCATCAGCTCAGAGTCTGGCACCATGTCCCTGTCTGGGAGGCAGCTGCTCCGAGGAGCCCACATCTGATGGGGGTCCCCCTGTCCTCAGGTATATCACCCTGGCCTTGGGGAACTTGGGAAGCCTGCAAGTGTAATCATAACATCTAAAAATGAAGGGTTCAGGTGAAGGACCATTTATCGCACCCTTTTCTGTCTATGGAGCCTGGCACTTTAGAGTCATTATCTCCATCCTCACAGCCACCCTGTGAAGTGGGTGCAGTTATTACTCCCATTCTACAGATGAGAAAACAGAGGCTTGGAGGTGGTAAAGTGCTTGTTTAAGGCCTCCTGCCTTTAAATGATGGAGTTGGTATTTAAAGCCAAACCTTACTCATAGCCACTTCCCCTTCCTGCTTCACACTAAAGATAACATGACCCACCTTAGCTGGTGTATCTGTCCTGCTTATCGGCAATTGCTAGTGTTAGATGTTGATGCTAAGAGCAATGTACTGACGATGTGAAAGAGTCCAAACCTGAAAACTCTTCACCTAAAATAGGCTCACGTCACTCCTTTTTCAAAAAATCTTCAGTGACTTCTCTACTTACCAGATCAGGTTCAAACTCTTTAGCCTGCAGTACAAAGCACTAAAGAGAGTATGACAAAATGCCAAACTCCTGTTGCCCTTCTCTTTCAAGAACGCTCTTCAGACTGGAAAGGGAAAAGTAACCCGGCTGAGTTGGAATTGGAGCCCAAGGTCAGTGAGAAGATGGCCGAGGAGCATGCTGGGGTTGGGAGGGCGCCCAGGTCCCCTCCGTGACGGGGCCAGGGAGAGTGCGGGAGCTCGGCTTGCTCTGTGATTGTTCATCTGTCACAGACCATAGCAAACGTGAGAGAGCCCCGGAGAATGGGTTGGGTTTCCAAAAGGGAGAACACTTCGGATTCTGCAGACTACCTGCCTACAGGTGTGAGGGGAGCCACAGTAAACCGGGGTGCATGCCCTTAAGCAAACAACTTGCGCCCCTTAGAAATAGAAGCACAGCTGAAACCGGTTTGGCTCAGTGGATAGAGCGTCGGCCTGCGGACTCAAGGGTCCCAGGTTCGATTCCGGTCAAGGGCATGTACCTTGGTTGCGGGCACATCCCCAGTAGGGGGTGTGCAAGAGGCAGCTGATCGATGTTTCTCTCTCATCGATGTTTCTAACTCTCTATTCCTCTCTGTAAAAAATCAATTATATATATATATATATATATATATATATATATATATATATATATATATATATAAAAAGAAAAGAAATAGAAGCACAAACCACCAAAGAGCTGCAGGGCTCCACTCAAAACAAGTGATGGCAGTGTCCCCTCATTTCCTCTTCTAATGGGGTTGCTGGGCTGGTAGATTAGGTAGATGATGATGTGGTACACCCAGATTTCAGCCAGACAGCTGATAATGTCCCTCATGGCTCTCTTGTAGACAAAACTGGAAAACTGTGAGCTAGCCATGCTTTTATTTAGAACTCGAACTGGTTGGAGCCTAACCTGAGGAACACCGACGGATGCCGCCTCAGAGGGGAAGAGGCCTGCAGTGGTGGGCAACAAGGCTCTATACTGAGCTGTTATTTTGGACATTTTTACCAATAACATAAAAGGCAGATGATGCCGCATTAGGAGGGATAAATAAGGACCACACAGACTGAAATAATTGGCATGATTGAATAGAATGAAACTTAATTGGAATAAATGAAAAGTTTTGGACTTCAGTTTACTAAATCAGTGACACAAGATTAGTTAGCCTCCTTGTCTGCTTGTTTACCTGTGAAATGGGGATAATAACATTACCCACCTCATCGGGGGATTAGGTGTGACAATACATGAAACGTGCTTAGGACAGAGATTGCCATATTCTGCAAACGTTCATGTAAAAGCATCAGAGGGCGTGCTGTTCCGCAGAGCCTGAAGGAGCTCCCTCAAAGCCGGGATTTCCAACTGGTGCACAGCAACAATTTAAAACCATGCTCTACCTGACCATTTAGTCAGGGACACTGACCGCTTTCCCTTAGACCAGTGGTCGGCAAACTCATTCGTCAACAGAGCCAAATATCAACAGTACAACGATTGAAATTTCTTTTGAGAGCCAATTTTTTTAAACTTAAACTTCTTCTAACGCCACTTCTTCAAAATAGACTCGCCCAGGCCGTGGTATTTTGTGGAAGAGCCACACTCAAGGGGCCAAAGAGCCGCATGTGGCTCGCGAGCCGCAGTTTGCCGACCACGGCCTTAGATTGTCAAACGAAATAACAGCAGCCAACACACAATAGCTGTCCAGTGTGAGTGAAATAATAAGTACAGTAGGTCCTCGGGTTAGGTGGGAGATCCGTTCCCACGGGCAACGTAATGCGATTTTCGCTGTTAAGTCGGAACCACCTACACACGCACCTACGTCACTCACATCGAGCACATCCACAGCAGTAATGAAGTGACACAGTAAAAAAGATTTAAAAGAAAGGTAACAATTCCTGACCTTCACTTGTGGTTAATACATCATAAAAAGCATGAAGCATACATGTACATATGTCGAAATGACAGAACTTTTTTTTTTTAATAAATAAATGGGAGATGGCGACGTAACCACGAAACGACATATGTCGAGTCTGACGTAATCCGAGGACTGCCTGCATACCTTTTTTTTTTTTTTTTTGTCAGAGTGGAAAACAAATTTTGTCAGAGTGCCCCAGAATTTTAATAATTAGTTTCTGTGTGCCATGAGATGAAAAAGTTGAAAATCTCTGCTCTGGAGGGTGCAGCCACCGGACTCAGCTTCCCTGTGAGGGCACAGAGCCCTGGCCCGTGAGCACTGGTGGGTCTAGAGCACTGGTTCTCAACCTTCCTAATGCTGCAACCCTTTAATGCAGTTCCTCATGTTGTGGTGACCCCCCAATCATAAAATTATCTTCGTTGCTACTTCATAACTGTAATTTTGCTACTGTTGTGAATCGTAATGTAAATATCTGTGTTTTCCGATGGTCTTAGGCTCTACAGCAGTGGTTCTCAACCTGTGGGTTACGACCCACTAGGACCCACAGGTTGAGAACCGCTACTGTAGAGCCTAAGACCATCGGAAAACACCGATATTTACATTACGATTCATAACAGTAGCAAAATTACAGTTATGAAGTAGCAACGAAGATCATTTTATGGTTGGGGGTCACCACAACATGAGGAACTGTATTAAAGGGTCGTGGCATTAGAAAGGCTGAGAACCACTGCTCCAGACCCTCCTCTGCTTCCCTTTTGCCTGAGCTCCATACTCTCAGAGCACAGCCTCTGGCTACAGAACCAGCCAGGTCTGGCCCAGGCCCACCTCTAAGAGTGCAAGGCTGTGGTGAGAGTACAAATGGCAGCCTCCAGTTCATGAAGGCCACAAATCAAGCTAACAGCCAGTAACTAAAATATGTTCCATCCTCATAACTCAACAGCTACACCTTCATAACAATGGAAAGCCAGGTTCAATTTCAGACGACCTTAAAGTCTGTGTCGAAAGCTGTGGCATGTGCAGAGCTGGCCCTGACCCCCAGCACCTGGCGTGCAGCCTGTCCCCTTCTTTTCACACCCAGATACAACCCTCATCACGAGGGGCTGTCACATGCAGGAGTGTGGACACACCAGTTGTGTGGTGTGTGAGCTGTGTTTACAACCACAACCTCCCTTCTCTTCCCACGCCCCTGCAAATAGTCACCCCTGAGGTCTAAGACGCTGGTGCTGAAGGCATTGTCCACCCTTGGAGGACAGACTGGGGGGAAAGACCAATTGGCCCTGCAAACGTGTTCCAGGCTGTTTGGGCATGGAATTCAGATGTCCTGAACACCCAGAGGTTGGGTGTGATGGGGGAGCAACAGGGGTGGCCAGTTCCCCCGGTCACTTGGAATCCTGGCCTTTCCAAGGTGAGGCCCAGAGCAGCACCCCCAGCCCAGGTCCGAGGGCACCGCTGTGTCTGTGAGCCCTGGAAGCCTGTCTGTGCTCACTCCAGCTGCTGCCCAGCTCACCCTGCCCCACACGACGGGTTAGCGTGGGGGCCGTGTGTTTGCCGCCAGGGAACCTAGCGTTGCTTAGAAAGAGGAAGGGCGATCTGCTAACCTCAGGGTCAGTTTAGAGAGAGACAGAGTGTGGTGAGGCCTTAAGGAGAGAGGAGAGCGGGGGCAGTGCTTAAGGCCTGGGGCCAGGAGGACACTGCCCTGAGCCTAGAGGAAGCTACGTCTGGGGAGAGCAGGGCTTCAAGACATCTGGTTTCCAGTGCTGGCCTGGGCCTGCTGGCCCTCAGGCCTGTTCCTCAGCCTCCCCTCTGCCCTGCGTGGCAGGGAGTGGGCCCTGCAGGCTGTACTTTCTAGGGTGCTGGGTCATTGGGCTGCTGGCCAGCTGTCACCTAGGAGAGCCCGTTGCAAGAGGTTGGAGAGTGGGTGGGGTGGGCGGAAGCACGGAATTTCTGCCCCTCCTTCTCTGCCTTGGGTGCCATCTCTGGTAGCAGCTGTGTTTGTCTCGTGACCCTAGCTCCCTGTGCTGTGACCCAGTTTTCTTCCCGTGACTTTGGTGCCTGGCCTTGGAGAGCCCTCTTCCTCCTGTCCCCCTTCGGCTTCAGGTGGTGGTGGCTTCCTGCTGTGGCTGATCTCCGAGTTGCCTCACTGTCCTTTGGTTGACTTCCTAACCTTTCCCATCACCCGGGTAATCAATTCCTTGCGTTAAATTCCTCCTGTTTTATAGCCTCAGAAGTTGCTGTTTTCCTAACACTGAAACCAATGTGCATTGAGAGTATTGTATCATTCGATTTCATGTATCATCAGTGTTAGCATTCAGACCCCATCTAATGCACACGCACTCATTTCTATAGAGAGGAAACCGGGTTTCTATGAGGCTACGTAATTCTCTAAGGTTCTCATGGTAGAACAACTAGGACTTGAGTCTGTTTCACTCCCAGGCCTATTCTCTTTCCAGGCCTTACTGCCTTCTGGAAAGTCTTCTTAGACAACATACTGGGAAGCATTTGAGGCAGTGTAGGAAGCTGTGGAGGAGAGTTCTGGGTGAGGATGGCTTCTGGCCTCCTAAAATCACTACAGCAGCTACCTCCTCAGTGCTAGGGAACCGTAAATGAATATAATTTTTTAAATTCTCATTTTAACTATTTTTTAAGAAAGTCTGAATAGGAAGAAATCTCACTGAGCCCACACTAGACTGCCATTCAGACTGCTGGGAATAGATTTAAATCGCTAGGCTTAGTGGAAAGCTAGGTGAGACACTGTAATTTCTTGAGAAACAAGAAGCCAGGCTAAAAGGAAATGCCTGCTGAAATGACACAATAATCATATTTAATCCTGTTAATACAAATGCAAATAATTCTTCATTCTGTCCCCCCACCCCTCACCACCTCTCTACATCACTTCTCTTTTAAAAGCTTAAGCCAGTGGCTCCTAGCTGACACTTTTGTATCACGAGCTAGATCGGGGGATTTATTCCTAAGGCAAAGAACTCAGGTCTTTTCCCAATTCATGGGGGAAGAGCTAGTAGGGAAGGAAAGGGTGGGAAATTAGGTTCATAATATAATTTCTTCAATTTTAAGAATTTTTGTTGTATAATTTTTCTTAGAAATCACCTGAAATGCTTATGTGGACCAGAATCTAGACTCTAAAGTGAGCTGCTGTCTGACTTACAAAGTTTATTTATGAATAATTGAAGGCGTGCCAAAGAGTGGCAGGACTTTGGTCACTGTGCCCTAGAGACAAGTTCACAAACCACTGCCTTCCACAGGATGCCAAGACACCCAGCAGCCATTCAGATTCTGTTCCCGGAGGGGAGCCATGGTGAGGGGCGGTTATGGTGACCCTCCGCGTCCCAGACCAGTCCAGCCCAACTCACCTGACCAGCCACAAGCACTATTGCACACTGGACCAGGAGTCCTCCCAGCCCTCTTCTTGGTTCAGAACACATCGTGGTCTCAGGCAGAGGAACCTGTTCCAGGCAGGATGACCTACATACATCTCAGAGGGCGTTGTTCTCCAGGGACCTGGCAGTATTGAAAGGACTTAGGAAGTGCCTCCCTCCTGCAGGTACGGCGAGAGAGACCGTCACTGGTCAAGTCTTCTTCTTTCTGCCCATCACTCCTTGAACTAACCCAAAGGCAGCTAAGACCTGTGAGTAACCTGAAGCTCATCAGTTTCACAGTCTGAGGTTGGCCTTAGGGAGAGTCTGTGTGAGGTCCATGGCCTGGGAGTGGAAGGGGAAACACCAGCTCCAGTTCAGGGTGGGAAATCCCTGAACATTTCCCCTGGAACCTGAGGCTCACCCTCTCCCTCCCCCAAGACTCTTCTTGTCAAAAAAGCACAACAAAGATATAGCTTATCTTGCTGTGTGCTTTGCCAAGGACAAAAACAATTCCCCGGAAATCAATAGTTGGTGGCATTTGAAGATCCCATCCCAGCCCCTACCTCATTAAACCAGGCCGCTGTGTTCAATATTTGCTCTGCAGCCAGGGAAGGGTTAATGAGACCCACACCCATCCTGTATACGATTGTCTTTTGTCAATTGCAATAAGTCACCAGTATTGGCAGGTTGCAGGCCAGTTTTTCAGAACAGCCAATATTTAACAGACTAGCACAGATGATTAAGTGAAATGATTTCTTGGAGCCGTCCCAAAGATGGCTCTAAAAGTTGTCTCGGCTAATTATCGCAAACTGAAGAGTAGACTCATAATGCCACTTGCCAGTTTAAAGCTGGTTTCTGCCAAGACTAGGGCTTCTTAATCTAGGTTCTGCGTGCCCAGAAGGTCCGTGGTGGGGCCACAGCGGGACAGTGAGGGCCACCGGTTCACACACAGTTGTGTGCATTGGTGTCTGTGTTCATCAGGTTCCCAAGTGGATCCAGGACCCTACGGAGAATAAAACGGCTGCACTGGATCTTTGGCATCATTTGTGTTACATGTCCGTTTCTGCAATCTCTGACGGATTTTTCTTTCTCATCTCTACTTTTATCCCCTTACCTACTTGGCCTTTGTGTATGGACCACTGGACCCAAGATGACTTATTAAACTGTTTTTGTAGCTAAGGAAGAAACGGGATTATTTGTTTGGGAAGCCAACACCTATTGCTCGTCGCCACCCTTCTCCCCTCCCTCCCAACATTAAAATGTTCAAAACTAAACCTGGAATAGTGTGGCGATGATCAGTGTCTTCAAAATAAAGGCAAACCTGAGCTCCCCCTCCACCAATAAATTACATTTAAAGTCCTATTTCCAAACATTCAAGGACAGGGCCTATTTTGTCTCTCAGTGGGATCATTACTAAATTATACTTCCGATGAGGTCTTTTCCTCCCCACACCCTGGCAATTACTTGCCAATTAATACAATCGAGTAACCACCTTATGAACAACTGTTAATTTTGAGTGTCGGGTTAACATTTCCCTCACTCTCCTCCACCCACAATTTCCTGAATGTCCAAGGCTTGGCCTTTCCCTCCTCTCCACTCTCATTCAGCTTAAAAGCAGGCAGTGAAGATTATTCATGGGAACCTCTGAGCGAAGGACTTCTGCCCACTTCCTTCCTCAATGTACTAGTCAGACCTAAGTAGTAAGGCCAACAAGGGCTGGGCCAGAAGACTTCAGACTCTGAAAGCTGTCCTGTTTGGGAGCCCAGAATTGCAGTTCTGGGTGACAATAGGTCCTGACACTATCTGGCTTCTCCAGAAAACAAAGCCCGCTTGTTTAGGAAGTTCAAAGTTCTTCGCACCTACACATTCATTCTCTCTTCCCCCCAAGCCCCACCTGGGAGGGAGGTTAGGAGGGGGTGAGTCAGTGGCACCTGCAGGGTGCTGTCCTCCTAGAGCTGTGGTCGGCAAACTGCGGCTCGCGAGCCACATGCGGCTCTTTGGCCCCTTGAGTGTGGCTCTTCCACAAAATACCACAGCCTGGGCGAGTCTATTTTGAAGAAGTGGCGTTAGAAGAAGTTTAAGTTTAAAAAATTGGGCTCTCCAAAGAAATTTCAATCGTTGTACTGTTGATATTTGGCTCTGTTGACTAATGAGTTTGCTGACCACTGAACTAGAGGAACTTGCACCTGTGCCTCTGTCCATTTTCGTCCCAATGACCATCTCACCTTGGGTGGATGGAGGCAGCCAGGATGACCTTCTACCCTAGTGCCTCTGGCGATGTGACCCTGGACAAGTCACTTAATTTTCTTCCACTGACATCAAATGGAGCTAATGATGCCTATATTACAGGAATATTGAGATAACTAACTTAGATGAGATACATAAAGTGGTTAGCATTCTATGCTAGGTTTCTTCTCATTTGTAAAATGGGAATGATGATACCTAACAGCAATATAATACTACTCATTAATAGCCAACGGTGAGAAGGCTGTGAGGAGTGAACACAGCTGAGTATTTTAAGATAACATTTATTTGGAGGGTAAAAGCCCTGAAGTATGCCCCTGAGACATAAGTAACACTCCGTCAGCTTTCCTACAGTTTGTCCTCTTGGAACCAAAAAGACGGTGAACTGTGCGAGAGCTCTGAGGTCGATGTGTCTGGGGAACTCTGCAGCCTCTGGATTCCTCCTGGAGATGCCCACCCTGATCCCCAGTGTGCTGGTGTCAGGAGGTGGGGCTCTGGGAAGTGATTAGGTCATAAAGGTGGAGCCTCAGGATGGGGTGAGTGCCCTTAAAAAGAGACCCTTGAAGCTCGCACATCCCTTCTGCCTGTGAGGACACAGGGAAAGACCGCCATCTGTGAATGAGGAAGTAAGTCCTTACCAGACATCAAATCTGCTGGAGCCTCGATCTTGGACTTCGGCCTCCAGAACTGTGATAAATAAATTCTATTGTTTATAAGCCACCCAACCTCTGGTATTTTGTTATAGCAGCCTGAATGGACGAAGACACTTGGTAAAGGAGGAAAACCATCTGACCTTTTCAATCAATGCAGAAAAGGCATTTGCTAAAATTCAGTGCCCATTCATGATAAAAACTAGAAACAACTAGACACTTCTTCAAACTGATAAAAGGCATCTACAAAAAACTAACAGCCAACATCATACTTAATGGTGAAAGATCCCTAAGGTTAGAAAGCAGGCGAGGAAGCCTGCTCTCACTTCTATTCCATTTTGTACTGGAAGTCCTAGCCACTGGAAAAAGAAAGAAAAAGAAAGAAAAGTCATAAAGATTAAGAAGGATCAAATAGCCCTGGCCAGCATGCTCAGTGGTTAGAGTGTCAGCCTGCCCACCTAAAGGTCTCAGGTTTGATTCCCGAGTCAAGGGCATGTACCTTGGTTGCAGGTTTGACCCCTGTCCCCTGTCGGGGCATGTGTAGGCAACAACCAATTGATATATATCTCTTATATCTCTCACATCAATGTTTCTTTCTCTGTCTTTCTCTCGCTCTCTCTCTCTCTCTTGCCACTCCTCCCCCCTGCACCCCCCCCCCCCCGTATCCCTTCTACTTTCTCTAAAAAATTAATGGAAAAAAAATATCCTCAAGTGAGGATTAACAATAAAAAAAAGGAACAAATAAAAATGTTCTTAATTGCAGATGTTATAATTGTTTATATATAAAAAAGCCCAATGAATCTATAAAGTAGCTTATAGAACTAATAAGTGAATTTAGTAAGGTTGCAGGATATAAAATGATTATAAGAAAATAAGCTGTATTCTTATATACTAGTAGCAAACTCTTGAAAATGAAATTTTTAAAAAGCAATTCCATTTATAATAGCACTACAAAACATAAAATAGCTAGAAATAAATCTAATAAAAGGAGTCCAAGTCTTTCATGAGGAGAACTACAAATCATTGCTGAGAGAAATTAAAGAAGATATAATTAAATGGGAGGCCATACTGTGTTGGTTGATGGGAAGATTCATTATTCTTTCCAAATTGATCTACAGATTCAACATGTTCTCAATCAAAATCTCAGGAAGGCCGTAGCTGGTTTGACTCAGTGGATACAGCATCAAAGGGTCCAGGGTTCAATTCTGTTCAAGGGCAAGTACCTCGTTTGCAGTCTCCTCCCTGGCCTGGGCCTTGGTCGAGGCTCGTGCAGGAGGCAACCAATCAGTGTGTTTCTCTCACATCGATGTTTCTCTCTGTCTTTCCCTCGCTTTTCTACTCTCCCTAAATGCCAGGGCTCACCAGCAGACCCTGAGTGACAGAAGAATGATTTCTCTGACACACGATTGCTGTGAAAGAGAGGGCTAAGGGACTGCCTGGCTAGAGGAACCAAATAGCCTCATTCGCCTGCCTCTTCAGGCTTTTATTGTAAGAGCAGTTTGGGATAAAGTTTACCTTTTAGATACTATCAGTAGGGTAAGTAATCTTGGGAGGATACATGTATCTGCAGTGTCCTTTAAGCAAGGATGTCTAAAGATTAAGCATAAAGATTCTAGTAAACACCTGAGGGTCCGCACATACACAGACTTGTTTGAAAAGGTCAAGGAACAATTAGAGGTAGCCGCCTTCAGCAAACTCCTGTAGGTCCGAATTCCCTTCTTACAAACTTTCCAACCAAGTCTTCTGTGCTCCCCTACACCTAAAAATCAAGGGGAAAATATCCACACACACACACACACACACACACACACACACACACACACACACACCAGGAATATCTTCCATTAAGATTGATGAACTTATTCTAAAATATATATGAAATGTAAAGGATAACCAAAGCTAACTTTAAAAAGAATAGACTTGGAGGACTTACTCTACTTGATTTTAAGACTTATAAAGCTACCATAGTCAAAACAGCTTAGCATTAGCAAAAGCATTGCTATATAGATCAATGGAACAAAATAGAGTCTGGAAATATAGCAATAAGCAGATTTGCAATAAAGGTGCCAAACCAATTCAATGGGGCGTGGGGGGGGGGTATGTGGTTTTCAACAAATGGTGCAAACCAACTGAATACTGCATACTGGTGCTTAAAAAAAAAAAAGATCATCAACCTTACTTCACACCACATTAAAAAATAAACTTGAAATGGACTGTAGACCTAAATGTAAAACCTAAAACTAGAACAGTACAAAGGAGAAAATCTTTGCAACCTTGAACCAGGAAAAATGCACAATAAGCACATGAAAAGATGTTCAATATCATTAGTCATAGAGAAATGCAGATTTAAATAACAAGGAGATACCACTATACCCCTATCAGAATGGGCAGAATTGGAAAGACTGACCATTCTAAGTATTGGTGAGGTTGTGGGGTCAGATGGAATTATACATTGTGGTAGGAATGTCAAATGGTGCAACTATTTTGAAAAATAGTTTGATAATCTCTTTAAAAGTTAGGTATCTATCTACCAAATTACCCAGCTATTCCTTTATTCTATTTCATTTACCCAAGAGCAATGAAAACTCATGTCCTCAGAAGGGCTTGTTTGAAAAATCACCAAATGGGAAATAACCCAAATGTCCATCGGCAGGTGAATGGATAAAGAAGTTGTGATCTATCCATATAATGGATGCTACTCAGCAACAAAAGAAACTATCACCACATGCAACAACACGAGTGGATTTTAAAATCATTATAAGACCCCTCCCCCCCCCAGAATGCATACAGTATGGTTCCATTTATTTAAAGTTTTAAACACGCACACAGATCTATCACGACAGAGAGCAGACCAGTGGCTGCCTCGGGATGGGGTGGAGGAAGGGCTACAATGCACAGGGTTGCAGGACACTCTTGGGGGTTAGGAAATGTTCATTCTCTTGATGATGGTGATGGTTTTATGAGTGTAAACATTTGCTAAAATCGTTGACTTGTGCAAGTTAAATTTTTGTGGTTTATTGAATGCCAATTATACTTCTGTGAAGCTGAGAAAATTATACCTGTCCTGGATCCATTTGTTCAGAGCATGTTCCCAGTTTCCTAAGGGTCAGATCACTGAGTAGCAAAATACCTGAGAGACTTGAGAATTTAAGGAAGAGGGACCACTAAACGGTAGGAAGGGCCATCCAGGTTAGGCTCATTTTCTTTTTCTAAAGGGCTGTGGCTTGGAGAGTCAAGGAGCGTGGGGCCCGGGTTGGAGGACTGTAGCGGGCAGGTGTTTGATGTGCTCTCGTGGGGCCCGGGGAAGGAGACTTGGCGGTGCGGAGATGCACGGGCTGCATGAAGATGCAGGTGGATGGGGCTGGGAGGTTGAACGACCCGGATGGTGCTGACGGAAGGCCTGACATCACCCAGAGGGCGATGTCTGCTGGCAGCCACCTGCCCCCATCTTGGCCCACTTCTGTTTGGCATTTTCATTATTGACTGGGATGAGAACATAAATTACATGCTTGTTAAATACATGTTCAGCAAATATTGATTGAGTCCTACAACGTAACAGGCACTGTGCTGGCCCTGCAAAGGGCTAGGTCATGGAGGAGATGGCTGGGCCACCTGAAGCTCAAACAATAAAGAGAGGTGGTGAGACACACTCACACATCCCAAGAGCTCGGCATATGAGAAAGAGCATGGATTTCAGGGACAGTTTGGAGGAATGAGTGTAGGGGGTGGAGGACACGGGGTCAGGAGCCCAGAGGGCTACATGAGTCCACCCTGGATGATTTGGGCTTTAACTCTGCGAGAGGGGCAGCAATGGCTGATTTAGAGAGGGCAGTGACAGTCAGATTGGTGGATTGAATAGACTGCTCTGGACACTGGAGGGGAAATAGTGTCGGTAGAAGAGGCTGGTGGCCCAGGAGAGAGAGGATAGGGCCCGAGGGGGTCAAGGGGTGGGGCACACTCACACAACTCCTCCGTCACAGTAGCCTGTTGACACTAACCTATCTCCCAGGAGGGGGCCTACAGTTTGTCCCCGTCCCCACCCCTCCAGCGTAGGCTACTCTTGTCCTGCTGTGTCACTGTGAGCATTGTGTGTCTGAGCTTATCTCGAAGTGCCCCAATCTGTTCCCCTTCAAAAAGCATGTGGATTTGGGTGTTGACAGGTCTTGGTGTTACACATCTTGACTCCCCTAGTTCTCAGCTATGACTGAAGGCACTAAACTTTCTGAGCCTCAGTTTTCTCATCTATACAATGGGGATAAAAGTATCTACCCCAGTAGGATTATTGTGAGGGTTAAAAGGGACATATATGTAAAGTGCTAAGTAAAATGTAGGCCTTTCCCCAGCCTTTGCCCCGATGAGTCAGAATTGCTGTATGGCCTTTGATTTTTGGGACACAGAGGCCAATGACAATAAAATTAGGAACTATGAGAAAGGTTAAAAATCAAAGGACATCTAAGGCAAGGGTGTCTCTGGGCAGATGCAAGGTTCAGTGCAGTCACTGTTCCCAAAATGTCAATAGTGCTGAGGTGGAGAAACCCTGGGCTAGTGGGAAAGCTGGGTTCAAATTTCAGCTCTGTCATTTATATCTGTGTGGCTTTGGGCAAATTATTCTCTGTGCTCATTTTCACATCTGTAGAAGGAGGATGATAATAAGAGCTAGTACCCATAAGGCTATTTGTTGTGAGCATTAAATGAGTTCATCGTATGCAGAGTGTTTAGATCTGAGACTGGTACTGGGGAAAGCCTATACAGGAGTGTGGTATTGAACAATCCCCCAGGGGGCATAGATCTTTCCCAGGGACCACCCCATTCCCAGGTAAGTCTTCCCTCTCCTGGCTACACCTGCCCGTTCTCTTCAATGCACACAGCTCCCAGACAGTTGACCAAGCTGGTCTCTTTTCTGGAAGGAGTCTGGTGTGCTGATAAGCTTCCCATGACTGTACCCAACAAACAATGTCCTGGGAGCACATGGGGCCATGCTGTTGCCTTCCTTGGCTAGAGGAGCCCTTGGATGAGTGCTAAATGGGGTTGGCTTTTACAGCGAGAGCGATGTGTTGCCATTGGCTCCTTCCACTCTGGCCCACTGGAACCTCCCTGTCCTTATTCCTCAGAGGAGGGGTCCCAAGGTAGAGAGAGTCCTGGAATCATAGGGAACATGGCTCTCATTTTTGACAAATGGTGTATCAAAAGTGAATTTTCCTCTTAGTCTGAAAACTCAGTTAAACAAACTCTGCGTCCCTTGAGGTTAAGTGGAGTGTTATTGAACTGGAAGGAACATCACAGAAAAACCATGTTGCCAAGTAGAAGATGCTGGCACCTACACATCTGATCCCCGCCTCCTCTCAACTAATTCCTCGACTGGGTCATTAGTCTGACTCACTTTTTTATCATTTCCTAAAATCCTCTTCAAAAGACAGGAGCTCTTTGTCTTGCAGCCTGTAGAGTGGCTGTTTGAAAAATAAAATAGGGGACCTCTTGCTACTCTGAATAACAAGACAAGTTCACTTCCAAACTTTTCGAGGGAGCCCACTTAAGCATTTCTCCCATAGACCTCTGAGAGGATCTATTAAACTGTAACGGCTTCAATTTGGCCCAATTAACCTCACACTGGGCTAACTTCTGCCTTTAGCTGTGTGTTGGCAGCTACTGCTGATTCCAAGTACAGTAGCGGGCAGGTAACAGCGGAAACTAACTTGGTGTATTAAAGGAAAAAACATTAACCACGTCCCCCAAGCATGAGGGGAAAAACAACCTGGCTAAGGCATGCTGGTCAGAGGTGTGCAACCCCCTCGCCCCTGAAACCTTCATCAAAGCCAAATCAAGGGGAAATGAAGTGCACACCAGCCTAGAACCCGAGTGAGTGAGTTTGCTTGTTTGTCTCATGGTGTCAGTTGCCTTTTACTTGCAGAATATGTTGAATGGCTATTATTTCCAGCTCCCTGTGATTACGGGTCTGAACCAATTCCTTTCAGGTTGTAAATATTTTTTTTAACCCCGTTTTCTTTGGGAATCCTTCACTCTAGGTTTATACTTTCTGCAAAATGGGGGGGTGGGGGGGACGACATGCACACAGCTTTTCTGTGGGAGAGCTGGAGCTGCTATTTCCCTTTTCACTCAGGGTCCCTTGGTGGTATCGTCCACATTCAGGATTAAGCTCCTCCACACACACATTTGAACGATGGTTTTTAGCTGAAGGCTAGGGTTTGTAGCCAGATAATGGGAAATGGCCACAGAGTGATCAGACAGGGCCTGGGCGCTGGGGTCCTCCGAGGTAGCCTCTCCTGTGATAGGAGGAGGAGTTAGGACCCAGAGTCCGGACTATGTTCCCTGGGTCCTCTGGGGGTTACAGTTGCCAGTTGCGGGGAGTGGTGGGAGAAGCTGAGCAAATCCCAACTGCTCTTCCTGTTCAATGTATTTAGAAAAATGCACTGGTCAGAAATGTACAGCTCAATGAGTCTTACAAATTGCACACACCTGTGGAACCAACTAGATCCAGAAATAGAACTTCCAGCCCCAGGAACCCCACGCTCCTCTCAGTAGCGCCCCCAAAAGGGGAGCCCCCCTCCCAACTTCCCTCAGTATCTCACTGATGTATGTTATCTATTGGGGCCCCACATAGGTTTTCTTAAACTTTTTATTTTGAAATAATTATAGATTCACAGGAAGTTGCAAATATAGTATAGAGAGGCACATAGGATTTCATATTCTTTTTCAGATGTTCAAATTCTGTTTGGAAAAAAAAGGAAATTTAAAAACCAGTGGTATAGTAGAAAATGGGTAGGTTTTAGAGTCAGGCCTCATGGAATTGAGTCCAAATTCCTTCCCTTACCCACATGTAACCAGCCACGTCCCTCAATTGTCCTGAGCTGCAGGTAGGTTCACGCTGGTGGGGCGGCAGTGCATGAGTGTGCGTGTAACCTGTGGGCAGTTCATGGAAGCGAGACTTCTCCAGGCCCAGTGGAGCGACGGACGGAGCAGGAGTGTGCCAGCTACGCCTTGCCCATCTGCAGTTTCATTTGGTTTCTAGTCAGGTATCACCGGGCACTCGTACCCCAGCCCTCCCACCGTTCTTCTGCCTCCCACACCCGCAGCAGCATCTCCCTCCGGCTGTTTGGGCAGGTGGGGTATGGAGGAGTTGCAGCCTGGGTGGGAGGGCTGGGAGGGCTGACCAAGCAGGTGCAGGAGGCCACGTCCTGCCCAGACCGCCCTTGGTCCCTCATCTGTGGGCTGGTGGCCATTGTGAAACCAGCCCTGCTCACATGCCACCTGGAGAGTGACCCCACCCCCACTCTGCGGGGGAGGGTGTGGCTCCCTGCTCATTAAAGGAGACTTCCCACTGAGGATGGGTGACAAAAGGCAGCCTCAAGGAGTGCCCTTACTAAATCAGAAAGAATCTGACCTCCTCTCATTGTTGGGAGGGAGCTGAGGGTGACGCTTGGCCAGCAGGCCCTGAGTCATCCCGGGGAGACAAGCCACGCCTTCCTGACCCATCGCAGAGACCTGAGCCTGGGCAGACAGACAGGTGCCTGGAGCCACCTGAGAGATAAAATCTGGGTGGGCCAGATCCACCAGTGGTTAACAATGGACAAAGGCTGTGGGTTGGCTCCTGTCTACTCTGCCCAACTCCAGCTGTACCTGCCACACCCTGAGCCCAAGAAGGCGATGGACATAGAGGAAGGACTTGTTCCTCTGGTTGCCTTGCCTTCTTTTAGGCTTCTAAATGAGGCACCCACCAGTGCCACCTCTGGGGGCCACCGTGCCATTCTGGGAAATCCCCCCCCACCCCCTTTTCCTTCCTTAGTGGCTAACCTTTCCAGGACATCTGAGGGTGGCAGTCTTAAGCTTAAGGTCAGGAAGCACTGGAGCAGACGGGGCGAGGAGGTTGCTGGTGATAATGATAATAATAACAATAATAGCTGGGATAGGATGGGATGGGATGGGATGGAGGAGCAGTGAGCAAGGTGGGAGAGAGGATCAGCCCTGGGTGGTAGCCTCAATAGCCTGGATGACCTGCTACTAGTGATGGATAATCAGTTATTGAGTACCTATAACCATGCATTGCGCTGACTGCTTTGTATGTGTCGTGTCATTTAATCCTCCCAATAACCCTATGAGGTCATTATCATTACTGTGATGTCCTTTAAGGAGCTTGCCTAAGGTCATGGAGCTAGTAAGTGGCAGAGCTGGAATATGGCCTGTCTGTGTGACTCCTCTCCTCTTTCCCCAGCTGGTTCCCTGTCCCCCACAGAGGAGCGAGAGCATCCTCAACCCTAACTTTTTACTCTGGAAAGGCTTATTCCTAGCTAACTGCCTGCTATGCTTGTTGAGAATCCTGACGCCTGTTAGAGCAGAAGGTATCTGTGTTTTAATGGGGGCTGGGGTGTTAAAATAGCGACCAGGTGGGCATGCATGCTCCCCGCTCTATAGCGGTGCTTCTCAGACGTCAGGGGGCGTGGGACTCACCTGGGGGTTTATTCAAACACAGAGTTCTGGCCACAACCCAGAGCTTCCGATTCTGTAGGTCTGGGGTGGGCCCGAGAATTCGCATTTTAAACAATGTCCCAGGTGCTGCTGCTGCTGCTGTTCTGGGCACCACACTCTGAGAACCATTGCCTGTCCCGGTCCTGCGGGATGAGAAGAGCAGGTGTCACTCCTGTCACCATCGTTTAGCTGAGGAAATTGATGTGACTTGTTATCAAAAAGCAAGAGTAGGACTTGAGTCCAAGATGTGACATCTTGTACGCCAGACCAGCACTCCCTGGCAGGTCTGTGCAGCACTGAGGTGTCTGTGGTAATGATCTCCTCCAAAACATCTGAGCCTCTTCTGAACCATCTTGGTGGCCACCAGGACCCGAGTGCCACGTGGCTCTTCGGGGCAGGTGTCTGCATTGTGTCTGGGAAGGCACTACTCCTAGTCAGGTGGGAGCCTTGGGCCGGCCCAGAACATGTGGCAGGAGAGGCCTGCCCGACTCAAAGGTCCACATCACGTGCCTATCACACACATCTGTGCCTCCACCTGATTTTTAATCTAACATCTTGCGGCAGAATTGGCCAGCAAGACACAAAGCTTATCTTCAAGAGGAAGAGGCCGAGGCCTCAGATGGCCTCAGTAGGAGCTGGCCCTCGAGGCCTGCTCCTGGCAGAGCTCTGGTGAGGCCTGAGTCTGACAACCTGAAAGCCCTGCGGCTGTGAACGCTGGTTCCCACCGTGTACCTGGTGCGCAGGCATCCTCTGCGAAGAGCATTCTGAAGGTCAAATGCAGAAACAAACGCAGACCCACACGAACTCGGCATTTCATCCAGCCCTGGAAATTTAGTTTTAGCAAAACCAGACACTTACCTACGGGCCATAAAGTTTAAGGAGTTCTTAATAAA
Organism: Cnephaeus nilssonii; assembly: GCF_951640355.1. Lineage (NCBI taxonomy): Eukaryota > Metazoa > Chordata > Mammalia > Chiroptera > Vespertilionidae > Cnephaeus > Cnephaeus nilssonii. Next base: position 37,873,938 of record NC_137080.1, on the reverse strand, counting down.
TCTCACATATAGCTTATATTTCGTTTGGACATAGTCAAGAAACAGTGAAGATCATTCAAGCTGCCACCAGGGAGCTTGAGGATTGTTGTGGTTTGCTTTTATAACCAGAGGGACATACTTCTTAAGTTTAGAACATGCTGCTCTATTTTCATTGCCCCCTTTAAGTCCTAATAAACAAATACCTCACACCAGGATGCCTAGGGGGGAAGAAGGCAAATATCACTGAGTGGGATGCCTCCCTCCGTCCCGAGAGCCACAGCTTTTCTTATGGAGGTAAAACTGATTAACAAGAACAGGATGAGAAGCTTGATGAGTAGGATTAAATAATAGTCAATCAGAAAAAAAAATAATAGTCAATCAGAGTAACAAGGTGTCCAAGAAAAAGAAGAAGAAGAACTGTTCCCTCAAGCCACCCTATGGCCTGGTAGGGCAAAGGGCTCCTGGGCCCTAGCCACACCCTTGCCTCCCAGCGGCTAGGGCCCGGGGTGTGATCGCTGGACAGTCAAGGAGTCCTGAGGAAGTGGTCCAGTGGGGCACAGTGGGGAGAGCCTGGGTCTCAGGGCAGCGGGTGGGCGCTGCTCCACTGTTTCTAGCCATGTGACAGACAACTCATGTAGCTTCTGCGCCCGTTTTATGATCTGTAAAATGGGGGTTGTACTCCAAGGGCTTCTCCACTTTTAATGTGGAGAAAATGTAAGTAAAAACCTGTCTAGATGGTGAAGTGCCATACAAATGTTTATCCTTATGGTTTCCCCAGCTTTATTGAGATATAATTGACATATAACATGGTGTACGTTAAAGGTGACAAGGTAGTGATTTTTATATGTAATATTGCCAAGTGGTGACCACAATAAGGTTAGTTAACACCTCCATCACCTCACACCCTTTTGTTGGTGATGAGAACTTTAAAAATATGCTCTCTTGGCAACTTTCAAATGTACAACGCAGTGTTGTTGACTACAGTCACCATGCTGCATACGGCATCCCCGGGACTTACTACACTGGAATTGTACCTGTGGATCACCTTCATCCATTTCCTCTGCCCGTTTCCTCCCCTCGCCTGGCAACCGCCAACCTGCCTTCTGTTTCTAGTTTTTCTTTTTTTACATTCCTGCACGTAAGTGAGATCACACATTGCTTGTCTTCCTCCCTCCTTGTTGTATCTGCCCTTTTATGAAGAGTGCGAGCTGGCTGCCCCACCAACTTCTGGAATTCTGTTCTTCCTTCTCACAGCCCCTCCTGACGCATGTACAGAGCGGGACCAGCCACTCCATCACCACAGCCACGCGGGGTCAGTTCCACGGAGGCCACTTTCCAGGTCTTGCTAGACCTGGGTGGGCCGCGGAGGTCTTCTGGGCCCACCCCTTCCGTGAGAGTTGAGGAAGTGAAACCAGAGACACAGGGCTTGACCTTCTTGATGCCACAGAGGGAGTTACTGCCAGAACCAGGAGTGTACCTTCTGGATTCCTTTTCAACAAATTCTCTCCTTTCCTTATGCTTCCTGTTATACACAAGGATTAAAAAAAGGTGCCAGATTTTCTGGAGGCTCAAGACCCGTTTGACAGAGAGTGAAGTGCACAGCAAAGCCAGAGAGCCCAGCCCAGGAGGATGGAGGGTCCCCAGGCACGGGGAGCAGGTGGCCGAGGGCAAAAGGAATGAGCCCCCGGGATGGTGCCAAGTCCTCAGATGCTTTAGAATGGAGGTTGATGTGTTTCTGTTAAGGATATGCTGAAAAGACTCCTCTTGGGAGGGAAGTTCACTTTTTCTTCTATTTTTACTCATTAAAATGATAATTTCAAGAAAAAGAAAAAAGTAATTTCCAAGATCACTTGCAGCAGGGGAGGGTGCCTGTGAGCAGAAGGGCCTGTAAAGAGAAGGGGAGTGAATCATTCCCGAAAACCTGAGGGGCCGATGGGGAGGGGCCTAATGATCAGAAACAGGAAAGATTGGGCCCTTCTTAGTCACAGGATGTGTCAATCATGTCACGTTGGCAAATGGCAGTGAACCTAGAAGGATCTTCCTTTCACACTGGAATTAGGAACCTAAGCCTGAGGACCTATTGAATTTAAATAAAAATTATTTGGCTGGAAATTGAAAGAAAAGTGAGTTAAATATATATATTTGGAATACATAGACTATGTAGAATTCAGAGAAGTTAGGCCCAGGCATTACCTTAAGAGAACAGTGAGTTTAATTTTTTTTCATTTGCCAACCATTCCACCTGAAACCCAGATGTGGTGCATGTTTGCTGCACAAAACTTATTCATGGTAAGTGGTTTTAGCCATTTGAACATGTGGATATTTATCAGAAAACAAGACAAAACACACACACAACAATCCAAAGCACTTTTTTTCAGGTCAGAGGCCTAGAATTGGACTTGAATCAGATGTGGCTGAGTCAGGAGATTATTGGTATTTAGGAGTCTGAGCTAGCCTCAAGAACGATGGAATGTTTTAAGTCAAAGTCATCTCTTAGTTCTGGATGCAGGTTGCCACTAGCCAAGCGGTGACTTTTTAACTTCATTCCAGCTGATTTATGATGTAAGTGAGACACGGAGTTGCCTCGTCACAGACAACTTAGGCACTGTTCCGTGATGTATCTTTCACGTTCTGGAAATATCATGTCAACTAGGCGGTCCATCCAATGAAACTGAGTCACCCTCATGGGTCAGATGCTTGATAACTCAGCCACACCCCCAGCTTACACTCCAGAGGCGGCCAGGGGAACAGGTGTGATTCACATTGTTTGATCTATGACTCTTTTCTTAAGTTGTGACCTCATTTCCTCCAAATAGCTCTGCCGTGGTTCAATGCTGTGACTTGGTGGCACCCAGGGCAGTTCAGGAATGGGAGAGAAAGGCAGTTTCTGTTTCCTTTTCAAGCCACACGCCCATGTAAAGGTTCTCGTATTCTACACGACACTTCCATGTTCTCATGAGACATGCTCTCCTTTCCCCAGCAGCCTCAGTCCGGTGCATTCAGATGGCATGTCATTGTAGGAAGGTACAATCCACCATGGGAGCCACATCAGAGCACCGCAATGCCAATAAGACCTGGATGTGAGGAAGCCGCTTAGTAAATCTCTCCAAGTTTCTACAACCCAGCCAACTGCTTGCATGGAAATCAACTGAATGTGCACACTTTGCTTTAACTTCTTCCAGGTGCCCCATAAACGGACTCAGTGGAGGACATGAGCATGAAGGACACTCACCACCTCAGTCACGTCCTCCACACCTTGGTACCTGCCAGGAGCCTGCCTCCCCAGGTTCCTGAGTCTCTGATGAGGATCCAGCAGAAAGTGGGCACACCTGTCTTCCCTATTAACTTGAATAAACTGTTCCATCGGCACCAGGTGAACTCCCTTTTCCATATTTAGACCCAATGTCTCAAGTTTCCTACAGGCGGGTAGTTAGCCCCTGACTAATTCTTATGTAGTCATTGCAGGCATACCTCGTTTTATTGCGTTTAGCTTTACTGCACTTCACAAATGTTGTCTTTTTTTTTTTTTTTACAAATTGAAGGCAAAAAACATAAAGATCATGACTCGCTTATTGTGATACTTGCTTTACTGTGGTGGTCTGGAGCTGAACCTGCCGAATCTCTGAGGTTTGCCTGCAGTTGGGTAAATGCTAAGATTTGCTAAAAACCTCAGGAGTTGGGGCAAAAAGGTCAAATGCCTATTTGTTGGATGAACCTTCCTTTTTTTAAAAAAAATTGTAATTTATTATTATTTTTTTATTGATTGATTTGAGAGAGAGGGGGGAAGGGAGAGAGAGAGACAGAGACACTTGATTTGTTGTTTCACCCATTTATACCCTCATTGGTTTGCACTTGTATGTGCCCTGACCGGGGATCGAACCTGAAACCTTGGTATATTGGGATGACGCCCCAATTAACTGAGCTACCCAGTCAGGGCTCGATGACCCTTAAGACAAGCATCAAAGAAGCTAAGCTTTACTGCAAGGTGGATAAAGCCTTTGTAACTGGCTGATGAATATCTCATTCAGAGCCCCCAGGGTATGGGATTGGGTGGGACAGGAATGACAAATAAGTCCAACTCACATGCCAAATTCAAAGAGCTACTGGTGGCCACTTAGAGCACTTTGTGAAGAAGGATTCTGGGGCAGCATCCAAGCTCACTAGGAAACAGATCTGTGATCGTTTAGCCGAGTCTGCTGTGGGCACAGGATGCAGGAGCTGTTGTGTCTGGCATCCTGGAGAGGTGTACTTTAGACAATAGCCAAGAATTCTGCTAATCAATTTTTCCAGCAGAGAAGCCAGGTCAAATTTAACTTGGCCTCCAATCTCTATAGCTTTGCCCAACATCCAACACCAACTGAAAGAATCTCCTTGCGGCCATGTGAGAAGGAAAAAGCCAGGCCAGTCAGGGGCAGGCCTTGGAGAGCTGAGGAGTTGCCCTAAGCTTTTATAGCTTCCTCTTGCTTGTTACTTTGGGCACCCACCATCAATTTCCACAGAGGAATTAGCAGTAAATTTTTTAAATGAAAGGGGAACTGATTACCAACTTGCTTGTTTTGAGGAATGAGGTAGAAGGGAGGAGTTGGAGAGACTGGGCCTTGCCCAGGAGCTGGTCCTAGGGGAAGAAAAGTGCTCTTTGTTGGAAGTAGCAGTGCTGGAATAGAAGGAAAAGCAGGCAAATCAATGCCTGGGGCCAGATGTGCTGCCCACCTGGGAGGATAGGTGATGGAGGGGTGGGCAAGTGAGAGCCAGGTGACAGGGAGACTGAACAGGTAGGAGTCCTCTGTGATTTTTTTAAACTACAGTGAGAATGTTTGTTGATGATTTCCTCTTATAAGATAATGATGGAAGGGAAATATTGATAATTTGATTACATATGTGGCAATAAAAGGAACTAGCCTACAGCTTGAGCAAAGAGGACATCCATGGAGATATTAAAATGCCAGCTTCAGAACTGGAGATTTTTCTTTTTCTTCTGTTGAAGTAGCTCCCAAATTTATAAAACTATAGTAATGGACTTTAGCCTGCTGAAGAGTTTTTTCTAGTTTATTTTTTTTATTTGTGATTCTAACAGGCGCTAAACTGATCTCTAATTTTATATTCCTATTAGACTTGGTTTTTTCACCACTCTCTATTCCTGGAGACATTGCCCAATTAAATCTTTTAAGGAAACTCAGTATAAATTCTTTTCATGGCCCAAATAGTCTTTGAAGAATGAAGAAAAACAAAATATGCTCCTTTTCCTTGGAAAATTAGCTGGGGCTATTTTATGAATTGAAACTCTTAAAATTCAATCATTTTATTTGAAAGAAGCCAGAACACATATTCGTCCTCGATGCTTCCTGCCTCTTGCTGGGATGGTGGACAATTCCAGAGAGTTGTGGTGCCAAAGTTCTACAAGGCTGATCTGTAAACCTGTTTTCCAAGCTTGCCCTCCAGCTGTTTGTGGAAAAACACGCCTTTCATGGTGAATGGAGACATGTCCAGTGTCAAGTTCCATGCTCTGAGCTCTAAAATTAGAAAGCATGGGTGGGGGGTGGGGGTGGTGGGGGGTGTTGAGTGTAGGACAGATGGTAGTTACTCAGAAACTCAAATTAGATGGGATTGCACAGATTTTGTAATACGTGTTTTGTTTTGTTTTCCTCACGAAACCCAGGGGCATTTTTAAGAACAAAGTGGGATGCGCTCCCAGGGAGAGTGTGAGGAGAGCTGTGGTGCTTGGTTTACAGTTTATATTAAAACAGGACACCACCCCCCACCCCCAGAGCATCCCCAAGTTGTCCCACCACACATCCTCATTCCTGTGTTTTCTTTATTTTTACGTCTAAGCGGTTATAGGTCGGTGGGTGAATGGATAAATGGATAGACAGGTAGGTAGCTAGATGAATTGTGTGCATATCACTTTGGGAAGAGTCTGGAAAGTTCTACCTCTGAACTTTCCCTGCAGGTCACCCTCCTCCTGTTCTGTGTTCTGCGTGCTGGGTGCCCTAACCTCCCTGCGTTTCTGAGCAGAACCCCGGTGGTGGGAGCGCCCCCGCCGGAGTCCCAGCGATGGGCTGCGATGGGACGGAAGAAGTCGGGGCCCATTCTCCTTCATGGGCTGCGGGTAGGATGTTGATCTCTTTTCCCTTTCGGGCTACCAGAAGGGGGGGAAGTAAGTCGCCGAGGTCCTTGCCCTAGTCCGGGGAACATGAGTAGTTCTGCCTCGCCAATCAAAGCAAAGTTTTGCCAGACCCATTCTAAGCCTTTTCGTTTGTTTACGTCCCCCGTTGTTTAGTTTTAGGTCATTTTCCCTAAATGTTGGCTCCTCCTTTCATGCCTCCCAGAATGACAAAGCCCTTTGTCGGGAGTGCAGGGCCTGGGCGTCATTTATCTAAGTCTGTCTTCAGGGCTTGGTACAGTGTCTTGTACATGGCGAGTTCAACAAACATTTGAGCGAGAAGGTCTCTTTAGCACCAGGTGATAGCATAAGCTTCATGCAAGACCATCCCCAGCACAGTGTGGGAAAAGGGGCGTGCATAGGGGGTGCGGACACCCACACCTTGCAGAGTCACAGTCAGGGGGGGAAGCAAGGCCTCCACTGTGGTGCCAGGAGCCGGCGAGGGGCGCAGAGGACGGAGGCGCACAGTTAACACGCACGTTCTCGGGTCTCTGACTCCAAGCCCCCCTTGGCACCCAGTTAGAAGTGCTTGTGGGTCGCGTTTGCATGCTGTAAATCCAAGGAAGCCGCATTTCTGAGCGGCGTTTCGGGTGTCTAGCTCCATACTTTGACACTTAGTCAGACCACGGGAAGCTGTGCTCTGTGCGGCCCTTCTCGCTCCAGTTTTCCCCGGGGGTGGGGGTGGGGGTGGCGGTTTGAATAGGATCCAACAAATGCACCCCTTGCCTCCCCCAGGTTCGGTGGCGCCTCTTTCCCAGGCCCCGAGGTCCCGGGGTGGGGTGGGGGGTGGGGGATGTGGCACCCACAGCTGCGGGGCAGAGGCTTTCGCGCGCACCCTGGGGGCTCTGCCGCGTGGTGACTGGTTGCAGTGAAGCAGGTGACACTAATTCAGGTGGAGCCGGGCTTGGTTCTGGAAAACCCCACGGCTGCTGCCGGTCTGTAGCGCACAGGGCTCTGCCGCTGGGCCCCCCAAGGAAAGTGTGAGGAGGGAGGGGGAGGCACGCTGACTCTCGCTAAGTACAAACTGGAAAGGCCTGGTGGCCTCTGACTGCGCCCCGGTGGCGAGGGCGAGAAGACGGGGAGAGGCTGGGGTCCGGCTTGGAGCCCCCGGAAGAGCCGTCGGAAACCGTGAGTAGAGTTTGCTGCTTTGCTTTGAACAGTTGAGCTGATGTTGCCCGAAGGGGAGATTTCGGGGTCTGCACCTTGCTGCAGCAGTGTTTCGGCGGTTCTCCGTGCATTTGACATGAAAGTGTGCTGTAAACAAACAGCCTTGGGTGGTTTGGAAATGTAAGAACACAGGAGGTACCCCCCCCCTCACTCCCCCCCCCCCCCCCCCCCCCCCCCCCGGGAGGCCCAAGGTCTCTATTGTAATGGCTGATGTGTGTCTGATGTGTGTCCGGGAGAGGGAGCAGCCAGGCGCGGCCTGTGGCCTGGGTCTGGGGTGCAGGTGGGGGGCTGGGAGAAGGTGGCCCCGGAACGCGGCCTCAGGACTGTGAGGCTTCTTGAGAAACTAGAAAAGGCTGAGGACATGCTCACCCACACTTATGGTGCATGAGCACAGCAATGTACCCCACTTCAGAGGCTTGCTGGGTGCCCTGGCCCATCCGCGGGCCCCTGATTCCTCTGCTCCCCAGGGTTTGGCCCCCCTTCACCTCCCTTGGTGCGGCTGCAGCCCCCCTTCTCAGCCCCATCTCTCACTGCACGTTTGGTTTGGGGCACAAAGGATGTGGGGGGGGGGGGAAGGTCCTGGGCACACCCAGGCTCCGGGCCTGTGTCCCCGCTGTGCTCTGTCAGCCTCTCCAACCCCATTTCACCCCTCCTGGTCCCCTCGCCTCCGTGTGAATGGGGGCCTCCCCAGCCCCCGCAGGTGGGAGCAATCGTTCTGTTCTTGTGCTTGGACTTGGTCAGCTTTGTTGGACGGAGCTGGCTATCCCTGCACCGTCCACGTGTGCCACACGACGTTTGTCCACCGGGCAGAGGTTGGGCTGGTAGCTACCGATGCCTGGAGTCCTGCAAGGACTCGAGAGGGGTCTGGGCTCTGAGGCCTGGGAGGCCCCACCCAGCGAGCCCCAGACCCCGACACCCCGCGCAGGGCTGAACAGCAAAGGGGAAACTCATAAGGTGCAAGATGGCAGGAAACGGGCTTTAAAGTAGGTGATGATGACAGGCATTCTTTGCGTGTGGCGCTGAGGAAGACGTTGTCTGGCAGAAAGCTGCCGTCGTCCACATTTCACGCGAAACGCCAGCCCCTGACAGGGTTCTGACCCCCACAGTCTCCCTCTCTCCTCCTCAGACCAAAGGCTTCTTTGCTCTTTACCAAACAATTTAGGCCTTGTTCTCATCTTTCACTTGGGATGTTTAAAATGCTCTCGGGAAACAGTCCTACCATTCAGAAATTCCAAATATACCCATGGGCCTTTATTATTCTTCAAGGTTACAGGAATTTTCCTTGGAAACGATTTGAATTTGAGTAGATGTTTTTGCCTTTCATGTTTCTTACTTTGAAAATGAGTTTCGGTAAATCGAAGTCTCTGCACTTATATTTACTTATTTGTGTGTGTGTGCGCGCCTGTCTAAATTTAGTCTGTCTAAACATGCCTTGTCATTAAAAAACAAAAAAAGTCATTTCGGGCCCTCCCCGTACATTTCCTTTTAGAAATTAGCTGGGCAAGGCATGATGGTGTGTCATTTGTTACCTCCAGCCTTTGGCTGGTGTTGACATTAAAAGGTGAAGCCAACCGAACGTTAAAAAGACATCGTTGGGCATCTCTCTTAGCAATCTGAACAAAGCCCCCAAAGCTGTTATGTCCTCTGACCCCAACTTCGTGAATTAGACCCCCGGAAAACACCACATTTTGGAAGTCTTTGTGCCAAGATGCTCCTAAAAGAGAACGAAATAGACTGGATGCTGCCAGGGGAAACACCAGGCTGCCCATCGGAGGCTCAGGGAAGGAGCTGGTCTCCCTTCCCACCCGGCCTTCCCCGTGGAAAATGACCGTGTTGGCACCGTGGCCTCTCCCACGCGGCAAGTGTGTTGACTCAGAGCCACTTGCAAATCCCAGCACTCGGTCCTGCCCAGGTGCAGCCCAACAGAACCGGCTTCTGCACACAGGCCCCCGGGCTACCCGGGGGCCCAGGAGGAGGACTGCGTCATGGCTCTTTGTGGGAATAAGAGCGCGGCCTCCCCTGTGAGCCCAGTGAGCAGAATTGAAGGAGCCTCCAAAGGACTGTGCTGTAACCAAAAGGGGGCCCAGCGCTCCTGAAAGCTTGGGGTGGTCTTATTTGGTAGGGTCTGACCAGTTTTGGTGGGAAGTTCACCGACTTGGGGGTCACATGACCTGAGGTCATCATACTCCCCCCTTTAGTCGCTAGGCATCCTTGGGAGCATCATTCAACCTCTCTGGACCCGTAAAATGTGGAAAATAATAACTGTTCCACTTCCCTCTGGCTTGCTGTGAAGAGGAAGTGAGTTGAGACTAGGAATCCAGCTGGTGATCTGTAAATGCCTCTACACGGAGGTGGCATGACCATCGTTGGCTCTGTGCTCTGAGAGGCCTCCAGGCAGCTAGCTTGTGGCTTGTGTTTCCTGAGACGTGTGGTCATTGCAAGAGGCCCATCATCCTTCTCTCCTCATACCTGTCCTGCTTCACCCGCCACCTTGGCTGAACCACCCTATCCATCTGTCCCTTAGCAGCTCCCACTGGAAAGGGGGTTTGCTACCTGGCTCCACCTGTCTTAGGAAGACCCATCAGAGCCAATCAAGTTCATTCCCTGAGCCAGCATCTGTTGAGAGTCCATTTGACCAGTACTTAGGGTAGAATCACGAATAAAAGAAAACTCCTGCCCAAGAAGAGACAAACCAGTGATCGGCCAGTACCAGGGCAATGCAATTCGGATACAGAAGAAAAATGGGGATGATGTCGTGCAAGCCACCACGAGCCCTGCACTTAAAGAGCAGAATTTTGAGGGATCTTGCCAACAGATTTCACCGACCCCGCTACCCGAGAACCTGAGCTGTGCTCGTCTAGGGAGAAAAGGCGTAGCAGGAGCCGTTCCCCCTTCTCCCACAGGGCTGGTCTCCATCACACAGAGCCCGGAAGGAGGCGTTTCTGCACTGCTTACTGTCTTCCCAGCCAGTTGTCCAGGGCGTGTCCTGAGCAGCCCAAAGTACACCAGACAGAGGGTGATGTCACATCTGGGCACTTGGCTCACTTGCCCGCTGAGAGTCGTTACTTATTGGGGCCAAAGGAGCACTGAGCAGTTACAGTGTGTGATAAGGTGCTGGTGAATGATCAACCCGCAGCACACCTGGGAGAAGTCAGGCGTGGCAGGAGGTCAGCCTTCCCTGACTCACTGACCTGGTGACTTTTCCCAGCCACACTCCAAAGCTGGTGGAGAGGTCTCATCCGCCTGCAGCTGAGGGGAGGACAGCCTCCAGACTCTTGTCATAGGTGGGGTGGGTGGGGGACACTGGAGAGGTGGCCATGGTGCCACCAATTATACAGAAATGACTTCTTTCACTCACTCATTCATTCGTGCATGCATGCATTCTTTGATTCACTTATAACTAGTACCTCGAATGGGCTGGACTTGGTGGGATATATCCAGGAAATAGCTTACTCCCCCCACCCCTCTTCTATCCTCACTGCCCTTCTAAACTGCTCTACTAGATCTTCCTTCACTGGTCAACGTCTCAGGCAGATCCCATAACTATTCAGTCCCTTTCAGGGATCAATAAAGTCCCTGCAGCTCAGGCCTGACCCAAGCACACAAAGGTTGCACAGCCGCCTTTTATTATTGTTTCATGCCTTCCGCTAACTGCTCCTGGCTCCCCAAGGAAGGGTGGAAGAGAGAAAGGAGCAGACATGTCTCTTTCCCTAGCCAGGCCGCTGGGATTGAGCACTTGTTGTACTCTGAACACAGAGGCTCAGGTACAGGTTCTTTCTCTTGTCGGGCACATTAGCGAGTTCCTTGAATCTGCCCCACCCAGCCCAGCGCCGGTGCCTTTCAGCGCCCGGACCTGGAATGATGCCCTCTCTGGCTGACTCTTCTGACTCCCCTTTAGCTCCAGTGTCAGTGGGATACCCCACAGGGCAACTAATGTAGGCTCCCCTCTCCCTGGCAGTCGGGGCCCTTGGCTGGTCCGGTCAAGAGGACTCAAGCCCAGCCAGCATCCGTAGAGGCCACGTGGCCAACAGACCTTTTCACCTGTTGTCCCAGCAAGCTCTGGCAATGCAGGCCTTGCCCAAGAGCTCTTTGTTTCCCACGATGGTGGCAGCCAGAACAGGCCTGCAAGACCCTGCAGCTCAGCAGCTCTGGCCACGCCCATCTCAGAGCGGTGCTCTCGGAGCCGTTCCTGCTTGGCTGAAGGATGTGGGAGCACTCCCCCAAGGAGAGGAAAAGGAAAAAAAAAATGCACAGTATCTCTTAATAGAAATCCCATACAGTCCATCCAAATCTGTATCATTTGTAGCTCTTATTCTGACCAATTCTTAACAAGTCTTGCGTGGATGGAAGCTGCATTGCTCTCTGCAATATGGGACTTCTTGTTACTCACCTCAGCTTTGTGCATCTGCAGAAATTCTCAATAGAAAAATGTCAACTTAACTTTGTTATTCACTAATTCATTTACCACACTACTTATTCAGCACTTATCCAGCACGGACCCTGTGCCCAGGACTGTGCTAAGGTGTATCCAGTATGAAGCAAAACTGTCATGTACTCAGCCCTTTCCTGAGTGTGCTGCAGGCTGGGAGGGGGAGTCCACCAAGGCTGACCTCCAGAAACCTTTCCAGAACATCTAAATGTGCTTAATCCCATATCCACCAACGGGAACTCTGCTGTTCAGTGCTGGCCCATGACCACAAAGACAGTATAACTTCATGCTTGTGATAATGTCCCAAGTGCTACAAGACCCTAAAGTGCCTTGGAGTCATTACTGATAACTTAGTCATCAGATTTGCTTTAGTACAAACTTAATTATGCTTCTATTTTAATACTAAATAGACACATGCTCTAAGACAGAGGTGGTTCCCTACCATCAGAATAGTTGTTAAATCAGAACATCCCAGTTTTTGAGCAGGTTGGGGTCAAACATTTTCCTGTTTGTCTATAGAGTTGTTCATAATTCTGGAAAGGGTGTAGATGCACGTGTGTGTATATGTAAATTTTTTACCATTTTTTGTGTATTTTCCTTTATTAGATTGAATTTTCCTGGTCTTTTCCCTTTTATCCCCAAAATAAAAGTGCCCACTTTCTTGGCTTGTATGGATAACTCACTGAAGTATTTAATTTAACTTGTTTTTTAAAGTGTAAAGCACTGCTCCTGTGTTTGTCACTGCCAATCAAAAACATTTGACTTAGAATGTTTGCCTTGTTCCTGAAGTTGGATTTTGTGTGTTTTGATTTTGTGGGGATTTTTTTTTCTTTCATCTCATTAACCTCAGCCCAGATGAAAAGTTTTGATCTTGTGCTGGGAGCAATACCAGAGAATCATTATCGTTGCCAACTATTACATTTATTGCATTCTGGCCCTCGTTCCCTGCTGTAATATACCAGTCTTGTTAACCTTATAAATATGGCTTTTCAAGATCAAAGAACTCCTCCCTTCTACCTTTATTATGCCTAATTTGCATAGTGGCACATAGTCTAAGTGTTGGCAGATAATATTTTAAAGGCCATGGAAGTATAAGCATACCTACATACTTGCAGACGTGTTGTGAAATATGCCCCGTTAGTCACTTTGTATTTGAAAGGCAAAAAACAGGCACCTAGCAACAGCATGCCATCACTCAGGATTAGAGAAAAGCCATTACATCCAGGGGAGATCACCCCCTCAGTGGGGGGCTGTCAGGCTAGTATATTTAATTACACAAAAGATCCTCACAAGGAGACTCAGCTGTTGCTTGTCCATCTGCATGAGGAACGACAGGAATGACATCCCCAGAGGATGGCTTTCGGTGGAGGATGGAGGAGGAGATGGGTTTATTGGGAGCTTCCAGACAGGCTCAGGAGCCAGTCCAGAGGAGAGAGACCCTGAGGCTCCATGGGAGAACTGTGCTTTCCCTTCTGGAGAGCCACCATGCGTCCTTCTTCCCTTCCTCTCTTCGTGGGTCCCTAGGAGGGGTGCCGGCTGCCAGACCCAGCAATAAGGATCCAGCTCTTAACACCCATTCAGGACCCACCTTCCCCCACCGGCTATGAGGGTCAGTGTCAAAATGCCCAGTCCACATTAACATCCAATTAGACTCAATTTCCAGAAGGTTCTTTTCTCATACCAGTTAGGACAAGAAAGAAGTAACAGGAGGCAAGCAAAAGTGATGAAGAGAAGAAGGAAGAAAGTATCTGAACTTCAACATTCAGCTGGGGAGAAGCTCCTGGAGGAACAGGTGCTTGTGTCCCGGCCAGTGTTGGAGAGAGCTTCGGGGCCTCAAGGTCATCTGCAGACTCCCACTGAGTCCCTGTGGCCAATTCGGGGTCTGAGGATGCACAGCCCTGCCCCCCAGCAGGTCCCCTTGGAGCAGGGGAGCTCAGCACCCAGGAACCTCCCAGAAGAGGATGTTTCTCTGTATCATGGAGACTTAAGAGCAGGCAGAAATTCACATATGACCGAGCCAACATCTTGCCCTCAGGTTTTGGTCTAGGCCAGTGGTCGGCAAACTCATTAGTCAACAGAGCCAAATATCAACAGTACAACGATTGAAATTTCTTTTGGGAGCCAAATTTTTTAAACTTAAACTTCTTCTAATGCCACTTCTTCAAAATAGACTCGCCCAGGCTATAGTATTTTGTGGAAGAGCCACACTCAAGGGGCCAAAGAGCCGCATGTGGCTTGCAAGCCGCAGTTTGCCGACCACGGGTCTAGGCTGTTTAAATGGAGGAATGGGAAGCGAAGCAGTGCAGTGGGATTTGCATGCATGAGGAAAGCCAGGGCTGCAAAGCCAGCGGGGAGATGGACTTCCCTCTCTCATTGAAATAAAAAGGAAAGAAGGGAAGGAGAGAGGGAGTGCGTGTGTGCAAAAACTGGCATCCATGAGAAATGGTGGTGATGACTGGACAACACTGTGAATGGAACCAATGGTACCGAATTGTACACTTAATAATGATTAAAACGGCAAATTTCATATTATATATATTTTGCCACAGTTTAAAAAATAGTGTAATATAACCAAAACTACTAAGTTGTACATTTTATTTTTTTATTCTTTAAAAATTTTTTTCAATGACTGTTTACATTCAATATTACTTTGTATTAGTTTCATGTGTACAACATAGCGGTTAGACAAGCATATACTTGACAACGTGTTCCCCCTGATATTTTCAGTACCCAACTGCCACCATGCATAGTTATTACAATATTATTGACTATATTCCGCTTGCATTACTTTACATCCCCATGACTATTTTGTAAACTACCAATTTCTTCTTAATTCCTTCACCTTTTTCACCCAGGCCTCCTCCTCTCTGGCAACCATTAATCTGTTCTCTGGATGTATGAGTCTGTTTCTGGTTTGTCTGTTTGTTTTCGTTGTTCTTTAGATTCCACGCGTAAGTAAAATCATATGGTATTTGACTTTCTCTGGCTGACTGATTTCCCTTAGCATAATACCTTCCAGATCCATCCATGCTGTCGCAAATGGTAAGATTTCATTTGTTTTGGCCGAGTAATATTCCAGTGTATACACGGACCACATCTTCTTTAGCTGCTTGTCCATTGATGGGCACTTGGGTTACTTGCATCGTTTGGCAATTGTTAGTAATGCAGCAATGATCACAGGGTGTTGGAGACCGGGTGTAAGCTGACAGAGTCCTTGCACCCGAAGGGACTGATAAGATTCAGTCCCCTACCCACACAGTGTTCCCTGACTTGTTTGGATGGCGATTTCCAATTGTCAGCAGGACAAGAGCGACCATTCATGGCTTACCAGAAGTCTGCAACTATTTACTGAGATTTTCTGTACCGAGAATTTGCCTTCCTGCTTTATCTCTCCCTTAGAGATTAAGAGGAACAGAGAGTACGTTCCTTTTAAACTGACCTCCCAGTCAGTGTTTGTGTATAAAAGGCATTGCACAGTTAATGAAGTTGCTGCAGTCTGTCGATGGCTTGCAGTCCTCCCGATCCCGCTTTCCTGTCTTTCTTTTTTTTTCTCAATTCCCACCTCCCTACCTCAGTCCGGTTCACCTGTCAGGCTGGCCCTGACAACAGGGGAGCATATCTACTTTCAAATTAGCGTTTTGGGTTTCTTCAGATACATACCCAGAAGTGGGATTGCTGGATCAAAAGGCAGTTCCATTTTAAATGTTTTCACGAAACTCCATACTGTTTTCCATAGTGGCTGCACCAATCTGCGTTTCCATCAACAGTGCCCAGGGTTCCCTTTGCCCCATATCCTAGCAACACTTGCTTGCTGATTTGTTGATGATAGCCATTCTGATATATATGAGGTGATGTCTCATTATGGTTTTAATTTGCTTTTCTCTGACGATTAGCGACATTGAGCATCTTTTCACATGTCTATTGGCCATCTGTACGTCCTCTTTGGAGAATTGTCGATTTAGGTCCTCTACCAATTTTTTAACTGGATTGTTTGGGCGTGTTTTTTTTTGTTTGTTTGTTTGTGTTGTTGTTTTGTTTTTGGTGTTGAGTTGTATAAGTTCTTTACAAATTTTGGATATTAACCCCTTATCAGATGTATCATTGGCAAATACATTCTCCCATTTGGTTTGTCTTTTCATTTTGCTGATGGTTTTCTTTGCTGTGCAAAAACATTTTAGTTTGATGTAGTCCCATTTAAAATGTTTTTCTTTTGTTTCCCTTGCTTGAGGAGATATATCAGAAAAAATATCGCTACAAGAAATGTTCAAGCCCGGCCAGTGTGGCTAAGTGGTTGAACATCGACCTATGAACCAGGAGGTCACGGTTCAATTCCCGGCCTGGGCACATGCCCGGGTTGCAGGCTCAATCCCCAGTGTGGGGCATGCAGGAGGCAGCCAATCAATGATTCTCTCTCATCATTGATGTTTCTGTCTCTCTCTCCCTCTCCATTCCTCTCTGAGATCAATAAAAATATATTTTAAAAAATTTCAAGATTTTATTATGTTTTCCTCTAGTATTTTTATGGTATTGAGTCTTACATTTAGGTTTTAATCCATTTTAAGTTTATTCTTGTATATGGTGTAAGAAGATGGTCTAGTTTCATTTTTTTGCATGTATTTATCCATTTTTCCTAACATCAGCTATTGAATAGGCTATCTTTACCCCATTATATGTTTTTACCTCCTTTGTCAAATATTAATTGACCATATAGGTGTAGATTTATTTCTCAGCTCTCCATTCTTTTCCATTGATCTGTATGTCTGTTTTTATGCCGGTACCATGCTGTTAAATTGTACATTTTAAGTAGGCAAATTGTATGGTGTCTGAATTTATAGCTCAGTAAAGCTGCTTTTTAAAAATGGTATCCATGAGCAGTGGGTGTGTGTTTGCATGCACACATGCACGCCATGAGAAAAGACTGTCAGTTTGGGTAGAAAACGTCGGAGTGAGGACTAGACAAGGACAGGGAGGAGAAATTTAATGTGTCTGCCCATTGTTTGCAGAAGGAGGGAGAAAGAAGTAGGTACAATAAATGCTAAAATAATATAATAGTACAGGTTTCATATTTGTGTGTGTGTGTGTGTGTGTGTGTGTGTGTGTGTGTGTGTAGAGAGATTGGGGGGGGGGAGTATCAAATTGTTGTTCCACTTATTCATGCATTCATTGGTTGATTCTTGTATGTGCCCTGACCAGGGATTAAACCTGAAATCTTTGTGTATCGGGACGATGTTCTAACCAACTGAGCTACCCATCCAGGGCCAGGCTTCACATATTTTTATAAGAGAGAGGATTCTCCACCAGAAAGTCCATGTCCGGTTCTGCTTTCTGTACGTAGTTTGTTTTCAAAGTCAGAGGCATGGCCAGCTCTGCCTACAGAGGCTCACGAAGGTGGGGCAACTACTGATCAAGCTGGAGCTCCTGTTTTCCTCCTGAACTCTCTGGTTGTGCTGAGGAATGCAGCACACTGCTTTTGATGATACCTTGGGCAGAGTCCCTTTTCCTGGGCGCACACCTCCAATATCAAAGGGGCACGGTGGAGGCAAAGCTGGGTCTGGGTCAGGCTGCCTCACTGCCTGGGAGACCTTGACCAGTCAGCGGTCATTGTCTGGGCTTCTTCGGCCATAAAATGTACGTGATGATACCTCCCTGCCCTCTTCCTGGAGTAGCATGAGAAACAGAATCCAAACAAAATAACATGTGAAGGCGTTCAGTAAACTGTGAATCACTGCCTTCGTGGAAGTTCTTTTGGATGCCTGTAATAGAAACCCAATAAGTAAGCAAAAGGGAAGGCACTGAGTTGAAACTTCTCAGAAACCACGAGCAGGAAGTAAGACTGGGTCCAGAATTGGGGTCTGGAGAGCTGGCCCCCAGGCAGCTCCCTCTCGTGGGCTCCTCTGAGTATCCACCTGTTTTGATTTCTCTCTGTCTGCAGTCTGGCTTCTGTTGTCCAGTCGACCCATGGCACCTGTCATTACACCTGTGATCGCATTCCCCATTCACGCCAGGAGCCCAGACTTTTCCATTGGGTCCTAATTCAGATCGGTTCAGCTTGCACCGGGGGTCGCTCCGTGTCTGATGAGCCCCGAGTCTGGGCAGGGGCACAGAGGACGAACTTGCCATCCTTTGTCCATCCCTGTGGGACTGAGCTGAGCAGGTACCAGGAGAAGTGCCTTTTGCAAACATCGTGACAACCTCTAGTGGCGTGATTACAGCAGTCCGTGGGAGAGGAAGATTTGGTTGTAAGATCCCCTTTTCATAATGACCCCATCTTTTTGGTCTGTGATTTCTATCATGTAAGCCCTGTAAAGGCTGGCCCCGGCTGGGCATCAAAACCGAACAAAGTGAAAAGGTGAGGCTGGAGGGCCCCTCGGTGAGTGGGCTAGGCCAGTGGGGGGGGGGGGGGGGGACCTGAAGCCACCTTGCAGCTCCTCTGAAATGTGACCAGGCTCCCAGGCTATTCTGCGTGTGCCGAGGGATCCATATTGCATTTCTCACAAAATGTATTAGAAATGAGCGTGCGTACAAGTCGAAGAAGCCCATTTGAAGCTAGTTTAAACCAAAAGGGAATTATTCTGGGGCTGCTTTTCCAGCTCCCTCTGTCCTTCCCGCCTGCTGCCCTTTGAGCTCTTCCACTGTCTCCCTGCTCTCCGCCCAGAGGCGCGGTGAGGGCTGCAGGGACCTCCTCCTGCGGAGGGATGGTGGGGAAGATGCTGCACGAGGTGCTGCTGATTGTACGCTTCCTTTTTCTTTCGTTGCCTGTGGTCTGCAGGTCCCCCTTCCCCTCTTGGCCTTCATAGCTGTGAGAGGGTGAGCAGGTGTTGAGAGCAACTTTGTTCTTTTTTAGTCAATCTCATTGCGTGGAAAAGATCCAGCTCTCTCTGGGTAGCTGGCAGCTCCTCCAAGGCCAGACCGCTGGGCAGGGCTCCCAAGAGCAGTGCTAGCTTGTTTGGTGTCATGAGGAACTGGGCCAGGCCTGCTCATCTCTGCCCACAAGAACAGGCTGCTTTTCAACAGATGCACAAATAATTGGATGCCTTGGATAGACTGCAGTGGTATATAAGGTAACAACTCAGCCAGGCTTGCCCCAAAGCAAAAAGTGTAACTCTGAGCTGAGGAGCCTTCTATTGTCCCCTTCAGTTCTGTGCTGTCCTTCAGTCTCTCTTCATCCTTCTCCGCTGTTGAGCACAAGTGAGCCAGGGACTGCACTCTGGCCCGTAGACCTGTTCCGCGCGCCGCAGAAGATGCTGACGCTGGGAAGGCCAAGTGGAAGGCAACGTGAAGCATGCAGAATACCAGGCCTCTTCCCGGCCCTGCAGGATTTAACCCTTAACCTTTTGCACTCAGATGTCGAGTGTGACTCGACATGGTTAGCTTCGGTAGCAGGAATCGAGAAAAAAGCAAGCTAGTGCAAAGGGTTAAGGGTTAATGCTGAAAAAGCCACGTAGGTGAATAAGTGCACGATTATATGCACAGGTAGTCCTATATAATAAAAGCCTAATATGCTAAGTGTCCAGTCGTCCAGTCATCCGTTCAACCAATCAAAGCATAATATGCTAATGATATGCTAAGGCCGCTCAACTGCTTGCTATGACGTGCACTGACCACCAGGGGGCAGACACTCCAACTGGCAGGTTAGCTTGCTGCTGGGGTCCAGCTGATGGGACTGAGCAAGGTCCCTAGAGCCCTCCCGAGGTCCCTCCCTGGCTGGCCAACCTCCCGCATCCCTCCCCGGCCCCAATCATGCACCAGTGGGGTCCCTCAGCCTGGCCTGCACCCTCTTGCAATCTAGGACCCCTCAAGGGATGTCAGAGAGCTAGTTTTGGCCCCATCCCACAGTCCAGGCCGAGGGACCCCACGGGTGCACGAATTCGTGCACCGGGCCTCTAGTTATTTAATAATAATAATTGGCATCAGTTCCTGGCACGACCCAGTTTACATTTGACAATTCATTTAGTCCTCCCAGTGTTATAACACTGTGGTAGGCACCTCATAATAACACCTCAGTGCTATCAGCTCCATTTCACAAATGAGAACATCGGGGCACAGACTGGTTAAATAACGTGCCCAATGAGCCACAGGAATAAGTGGCAGAAGCAGGACTTGAACCCAGATAGCCTGCCTCCAGGGTCACCATGCAAATTCCTTCCCACGTTGTCAGTCCCCTCTGAGGACAGGACAGACTCAGTCTTGTATGCCTGTAATAATTTGCTTGATGAAAAGATGCCACTAGAGAGAAGAAATATTTTTAAAATTCTAACCATTAGAAAAAAATAGTTTTAGTGACTAAAAATTGCATGACCTATTGAAAGCTTAGTGGTCAGTTTGCCATTCTTGTCACTTCCCGCAAGGATAAAACTGGCTGTTCTCACTGCCGTTAACGTAGAGGAGCCATGACCTTGATGTGCAGGGGGAGGGAGGGCGGGGCATTATTTAAGCAATGTAGCTTGATGGGGAGAGCTGGAAACTGAACCAAGGGGGCACTCGTTCCACGGAACTCACCCTGACTTCTACTGTGATTTTAACATCTGTGAACACATGGTAACTGCGGGAAGCAGGGGGTGCACCTGGACACGTGTGGGCCTGGGGACAAAACCAGCCACTGATTCTGGCCCCCTGGCTTCTCCCTCTCCCACACCCACAGAATGCAGCTGCTCTGCTAGCCTTTTCACTCTCAAATCTACAAAAGCCCAAGGAGAAAGGACAAAATATCCCCTTTCTTCAACTTACCCCCACACAGCCGTGTAAGAGGCTTTCCCTCCTGTAACAGAGGGCGGTGTTTTGGCTCTCAGCTATGGTGTTTCTCTCTGCGGTGCCCTTCCCTGGTTTTCGTTGGGTCTTGTCAAATCCACTTCTTCGTTTTATGTGGCGGGATGGAGAGCGGGGCACATGCGGAGGTCATGGTTGGCTGGGATCCACCCTGGCCCTTGGGAGTTCAGGCCAAGGGTTGCTTCTCTTGCCAGTTGGGGGAGCCCTACTGTGTGGCTAGTTCCTCTCCCCGCAAACAGCCCTGAGTCTTCCCCCTCCTCTCCGACACCTTAGGGACCATCCTGTGGTGATGACCACTCCCTTCTCTGTGCTGGTGCGGAGTCCACTTAGCCTTTGCCTTAGTTCGTTCAGGCTGCTGTAACAGATGCACCAGAGATTGGGTGGCTTATGAACAACAGAAGTTTATTTCCCACAGTTTCAGGGGCGGAGAAGTCCCAGATCAGGCTGCCAGCATCTGTGTCTAGTGAGAGCCTGCTCTCTGGCTCGTGGCTGCTGTCTTCCTGCTGTGTCCTTGCATGGGGGAAGGGTAGAGGGCACTCTCTGAGTTTTTTTTTTTTAGTTGTTTGTTTGTTTGTTTTACAAGGTCACTAATTCCATTCATGAGGGCTCCACCCTCATGACCTAATCACCTCCCAGTGACCTCCACTTTTGG
This sequence comes from Cnephaeus nilssonii, assembly GCF_951640355.1. Taxonomy (NCBI): domain Eukaryota; kingdom Metazoa; phylum Chordata; class Mammalia; order Chiroptera; family Vespertilionidae; genus Cnephaeus; species Cnephaeus nilssonii. The sequence goes on along the minus strand of NC_137080.1, from coordinate 37,852,785 downwards.
GGTGGATAGGTTTCAACATAAGAATTTGGGGGCATCACAAATATTCAGTCTATAGCAGCCTCTCTGAAGGTCTGCTTTATATGTTTCGCCTCTCTCTTCTAAACTGTAATGTTCTGGAGGTTCAGAACCATGTTTTCTTCATTTGCTGCCTCACTCCATCAACAAGTACTGGCCCAGCCCAGCCACAGTGGCTCAGTGGTTGAGCGTCAACCTATGAACCAGGAGTTCATGGTTCGATTCCCGGTCGGGGCACGTGCCATGGTTGTGGGCTCGATCCCCAGGAGGGGGTGTGCAGGAGGCCATCAATCAATGATTCTCTCTGTCATTGATGTTTCTATCTCTCTCTCCCTTCCTCTCTGAAATCAATAAAAACATATTTTTTTAAAAAAAGTGGTGGGCGAGCACCTCCTGTGTTAGCAGACACGTTTCTGTGTGTGTGCAGTGCCGGGCACACTGCCTTTGATCAAAAAATGAATCCGCTGCTTTTCAGAGGTTTCCCTGTTTTCTGAATCCCCTTCTTTCCTCACCAAGTTGTGCTAGGAACTAGGGGCACTGCCAGAGTGAAGCCAGCTTTGGCCCTCTTGGAGAGAGGTTTGGGAGTCAGCTTCATGGGTCAACAGAGGCTCCCCCAGATGTCTGCCCTTTCATATAACAAGCTCTCCCAGAAGGACCAGTCCAGGCAGCACCGTCTTGTCTAAACATCCTCCAGAAAGTCCGGAAGAGAAAGGGCTAGTTCCCTGTACAACGTCCACTGCTCCCTGTGTCGTTCTAGGTGGCATTATCCAGTGAAAGACTAAGTTTGCATGCCTTCCTTGCAGAAGATAAAAGCAGAAATGGTTGGACGAGACTTCTGGGAAGGATTCCTTTGCCATTCCATCCTACCCGCCCCCTGTTGTTTGGGATGTGGATGTATGTGATGGCCGGGGCTGCGGCAGCCATGTTGAGGCTGTGAAGAAAAGACTAAAGGAGTCACAAAGACTCAGCTCTGATTCTATTGATTCTAATTGATTCTTAAGCCACTAGACTCTACTTTTCTAATCTCTGAAAAGCAGCGGATTCATTACCAGAGCAATGCCAGTAATTACCCATGTGTGCATTTCTCATGACAAACACACACGCAAAACCTTGGTGTCTAAGCCACTGTGGTCAGTTCTCTGTTACTAGTAACCAATTCCTAATGGGCACACCACGTTAGAAAGAAGGGAGTTCCGCGATTACTCAAAGGCCTTCGTTACAGGGAACGGAGCTCTTAGGAAGCCCCAGTTCTCAGAATTTCTTTTTTTGCTGACAAGCCCTCGTGTCGTCTTTTCTGAATTCGGAGAGATCCTTTTTGGTGTTCCCCCATTTAACTTCCTCAGTGAAAGCGAAACACGAAAACCACGGGCTCCCTCCGGGGAAGCAGCTTTAGGAAAGCAAGTGGCCATCGCCCTTTGACCTCTGGTCACCTGCAAAGGCGCTGCTGCTGCCTTTCCCACGAGCTGCGTGTTGACGTTCTCCCACAGCTGGCAGTTGAGCTGCTACTTGCTTTTTTAAGCACAAGTAAAACGAAGCATTCAAATGCTCCCAGTTTAGCCTCATCAGCACTGTGTTGGGTGCGGCTACCTTGGCCCACAGCTGCCAGCAATGCAAAGCTCCCTCTTATACAGACATTTTCCGCTTGTTAAGACTGTGCATGCTCTTCATCCCGACTGTGGGGAAGTCACGTGGGAGGAATTTTTATAGCCGTGGCCACCACTGTGTCTTACCAGGGGCAGGTGCCCAAAAGGCTTCTCTGGGGCTGGGGTGGTGGGGAGGGTCCTTAAAAGAGGGCAGGAAAAGCTGCCCGTTAAGCAGAAAGCTTCCTTTGCTCTTAACCCTTCTTAGACCCATATTCACCTTCACCTTCCTAGATTCTCTCCCCTTCCACACTCCAGGTTAGTGCCACCCTCCGCAAGGGATACGTGGAATCGGAGAATATCAGCACTAGAAGGGGCTTTGTCTCACCTTCTATTTCAACATATGGGCAAACTGAAGTCTGTGGGCTGTCTCAGGTGATGTCACTAGTTAGTGGCGTAACTTCAGGTCTGACCCTCGGCTGGCATGCTTGGCACAGTAATATGTGATAACTGATTCTTCTATAGTGTTTACTGTGTGTAAGGCACCGTTGTATGATGCGTGTGTGTATGTGTGCGTGTGTGCATAATCGTTCCCATTTTATATATGAGGATTTGAAGGCACAGAGAGGTTAAGTAACTTGTCTAAAGTCACAGCTACTAAGTTGCAGAGTCTGGATTTGAACTCAGACCGTCTGGCTCTGTTCTTGACCGCTACACAATGCTGGCAGGCTAATGCCCAGTCTTGGACTCTTAACTTCAGGTCCAGATGAGCGCTCTCTAATAAATTCCTTGGCCAGAGGATGGCTGGCTTAATATCCTACCCCTAGAGGAACATTTCCCCAAACATGATGGCAATAGGTGTTAAACCAATCAAAACAAAACAAAATTCCATGCTCAAAGAAATTTGCAATGTTGTATTAAACCAAGTTAAACAGGTTTCTTTCATTTTTTACTACTCAAGCCTTTACTATGCTAATAGGCATTGTGAATTCTCTAAGATTCTAAAAAGCATTTGCTAAATTTTTTAGACCACAGAATCTTTTTTGATGCAGTGATGTCATCACACATCATCTGACCTCTGAAAAACCCAATTGGGTGCAAAAGGCAACTTGTATCATATTATTATGAAAATAGTTTTGGCATCAAGGATCTCCTAAAAGGGGCTCAAAGGCTCCCTAGGGTTTCCCTGGAACTGCCGTCCTAGAAAATAATATGCTTCAAGTCTTATTTTTAAAATATCATGGCACTAAATATCATCTTGCTCCTTGCAAAGGACAAAGGAGAAAAAGCACATGAAAGAATATGGATATGTGTTCTAAGAATCAGTCCCTCGTTCTACTAATTCCTCATTTTTCTTTTTTTTAAAAAATGTTTTATCGATTTCAGAGAGAAAGGGAGAGGGAGAAAGAGATAGAAACATCAATGATGAGAGAGAATCATTGATTGGCTTCTTCCTGCATGCCCCTTACTAGAGATGGAGCCCACAACGGGGGCATGTGCCCTGACTGGGAATTGAGCCATGACCTCCTGGCTCATAGGTCGCCACTCAACCACTGAGCAACACTGGCTGGGCTCATTTTCCTTTTTTATCTTCTCTTCCTTTCTTTCCTCTAAAAACTCTTTGTTGCTCCATAAAGGATTTAAGGTAGCTTACTCTTCCAGCACGTCAACATTCTTGTTGACAGGGGCATATTTAAGTATAAATAAGGTGTTACTATTTTAGGGGGACTCCTGACCTCCACCCTAGCCCCCTGATTCTCCTCTACTAGAATCCTATAGGCCAGGGGTGGGGAACATCCAGCCCACAGGCTGTATAAGGCCCACAAAATCTCTTGGTCTGGCCCTGCCACGGCAACTGCAGGCAGGACTGAAATTCAATAGATCTAGGAGCTTTTTTCATAGCGACATAAATTCATATTAAGTGAATTACATTAAGTGAATGATGTTATAAATATTCAAATGGCCCTTGGCAGAAAAAAGGTTCCCCACCCCTGGTATATGCCAACTTAAATCTTCTATCATTAGCGTTTTGTTTATTTGGTAAGGCCATGCCTTTCTAGAAAGAGACCCGAGTTCAGATACAAGTTCAATACAGTGAGAGGTGTGGACTCCTTGGGTTCAGCATATGCGTGAGCCGCTCAGACTAGGGATCCCGCCCAGGGAGGGGCAAGTACTGCAGTAGGTACCTGCAGGACCCTAGAAAGTGAGGTGCCCTGGTAAGAAGGAGCCACTGTTCCTTTTAGGAAAATGTCCAAAGATGCATTTTATCCATTTAACAATTTTATTCAGGGCCTGCCCCTGAACCGAGGTCATTGCATGTTTATTCTAGACCACAGGTCTTTGAACCTGACCTCAAAGCCTTGGGCAAAGCTAATGTGGCATTTAGGGTACCGCTCTGGAATCTGACAACCCAGACCAGGTGGGGAAAATGAAATCTGCTGCAGGCAAGGTGGCCTGGGACCCCCCTCTGTTACAGTGGCCAGCGGCAGGGGACAGTGCCCTTTGCTCACAGGCAGGTCAGTCACACCAGGACGCTCCTGTCCACACAATCTGGGCCAGAGAATCACAGTTTGGAGGGGCAGTCAGTGTCCTCTCCCTCTCAGAACACCAGCACCACTGCCCGCGCTTCTTTGTCTTCTCCATCCTCCCCTTTCAGGGCTCTGACTGCCTGTAACTGGGTGAGTGAGAGGGCATGCCTGCCAGACGATGCTGCCAAGGAATCGCTGAACTCTTACACTCGGCATTGTCCTGCAAATTGTGGGCAAGGTGAGTCTCTAGCTGTTTGCCTGGATTGGTCTTGTATGGTTGTGTGCCCTCATCAAGGCGAACCCATCCAACTAAGTGTTTTATTATCAACAAAACACGTTTATCAGGAGTTTTTGACATATATTAGTACATACATTAACAACATATACTGCTTTTAGAAACTACATCTGAGAAAATAGAAAATGGAGAAGTCATCCATAATCCCATTCCCCAGAGATAACTAGTCTGCTTCGGGTGTAAATCTCTCCCTTCCTTTCTCTCTAGCTCTCACTTCATACTCAGCTACGGATCCATGTGGAAGGTCCCAGATATGTGGCCAGAGCATTGACCAGTATCCCCATTCTTGCATCCGTCCCCGCGCTGATTTGTGGCAATGGTTCGCACAGGGGAAGGGCCATGTTTCATGTTTGGATCCCCGGGGCCTGGAGGGTAAATGGAGCAGACAGCACTGGGTCTGGTCCCCTTTCTGCCTCAGGGGGGAGTCTACTCAGGGAGAGAGGAACCTCGTCACAGCCTGGATAGAATTCAGCGTGGCTCCCACACAGTGAGGACGCTGACAGGAGGGAGGGTACTTGTCCTCAATAATGTATTGGGGCAGCTGCTTTCTCTCTTGACACCCCCTGGTCACGGAGTGGGGTCCTCAGGCAAAGAAGATACCACCCTCTTGGCCAAGTGTCTCCCACGCCAATTCATAGCTCCTCCAGCCCTCACCTGGGATGTTGCTTTGCTATTCGCCTGAGATTTCCTCATTTGAAGTCTATAGTTACTCTTTCTGCAATGGAACACTTCCAGTAGTTAAGTATGAAATCTAAGGCATTATAATCTAGCAGCCTACTATTCCATATAAAACATGTGGAGAGACGTGAGCATTCATGGGCTGTGATGAGTCACCTTGGGTTTCTCAGCATCTCACCACCACTCTTAATTCCTCAGATTAAGCGGAGAAAGAGTGAGGAAAGTTGAGCTCTTTGGAGGCCAATGCCAGTCAGCTAGCGCCATGCTATCTCTGCTGGCTCAGCCTCTCCCCAGGCAGCCCCTGTTGCTTTCTCTGTTTATTTTGCAATTAGTGCTAGAAGGAGACTCATGGGGAAATTTTTGCTTGGGGGCCCGAGTTTATATTTCAGAATGTCTTCCTCTCCTCCGAGCACAGATTCTGTAAGGAGAGTTTGAAAACAATAGCTCTCAGTGTGCTTCCAACAAGGCTCTTGATAATGATCCTTGGTAATTTCAACATCCTCAAACATGATCCTTTCCGTGTGCAGCCACCCCGGTCCTCGACTTCCTCTGTTCCGGTGATCTTGTCCTTTACTGCATCTTGGCCACCGATACCCAGGGCCATGCCCTTGACTTTTTTTTGCCATTACCCACAATCTCGTGCTCTCTCCATAATCTCAATTTCAAACACCCCACTCTCCTGTCACTATTCCTCCTTCCAGCTCAGTGTTCTGTTCCCTCCAATGATTCTTCAACTTCCTTGAGATCTACGGTGAATTGATCTACCACGTTTTCTCTGTTCCTCACCCCGCACCAGCACCACCCTCAAGTCCTCACGGCCCTCCTTATCCACTTAGATTCTGCGGTTCACTCATTATCACGCTGCCAGTTAATCACAGCTCCCTGTGATCCCTCTCTCCCTTCATTGTACCGTTGTGGCAAAAGCTCGGCCCTGGCTGCATCTACCCTGTGCACTCCATCTGCGCCTGCCCAGCTGGGTGTGGCTGCCTGGTTTTACTTTAAGTTCATTATCACAGCTGCAGGTGGGCCCTCAGTGTTGCCTGGAACTCATATCATTTTCCTACACCACTTATTCTCACACTCTCCAAAACAGTGACTTCTCATTGTCTCCTCCCTCCTCAAACCCTCAACCTTCTTCCTCCATTCTCACTCTCAGCGGATGAGCTTGCTTCCTAATTCACTGAGATAATAGATTAATCAGCTGACAAGTTCCGTGTTTCCACCACCATACCCACTGCCCACCCTCACCCGGGCCTATCCATTCTGCCTTCCTGTAGTACAGGATGAATTCCCAAGCTTCTGTGAGCGATACTCAAAGTGTGGTCCTCAATCCTGACTGGCAGCATCAGTATCAACTAGGAGATGATAAAAAAAAAAATGCAAATTTTGCAGCCCCACTCCAGCCCACTGAATCAGAATTTCTGAGGTGAGGTCTGGGAGTCTGTGTTTCAACTGGTTTTCCAAGTGAGTCTTATGCACAATGAAGTTTAGGAAGCTTAGGAAACTCCAAATTAGATCCTCTCCTCTCTCATCTACCCTAGGATATCTCTCCAGGTCTGCCCCTCTCTCTTGCATCATCACACTTTTCCCCTCTCTACGGGATAATTTTCCATTATAATACAAACAAGCTGGAGACAAAACAAAACAAAAAGATCTCTTGATTCCAAATCCCACTTTAGCTACCACTGTTTTCTACTTCTCTTTTTCTCTGAAACTCCCCTCAACCAGTCTTTTGCTCCCACTGTCACCCCAAACTGATCTTGCTGAGGTCATTATAGCAGAAATCAGCCAGATGGTCACCAAATTGTTTCCTCTTCTGGGCACACAACTAAATGATGTTTCCACATTTCTTTGCATCTAGATGAGGCTATGTGACTAGTTCTTGCCATAGGAATGTGAAGGGGAATAATGTGCCACCTCCGGCTCAGGTGTTCCAGTGTGGGTGTGCTTCAGTGTGGACCGTCCCTTCCCTTTCCAAGGTGAACATGGCCACACACTGAAGATGGAAAGAGGCTGAGCACCTAAACTACCACATGGAAGGCTCTCTGCCAAACACTTGATAGGACTGTGACATGAATGAGAAATATGCTTTTTATTGTGTTAAGTCACTGATTTGGGGATTATTTGTTACAGAAGTAAACCTCCCTTAATTAAATTGTCAGTGACCTCCACATTGCTAAGTCCGATAGTGAATTCTCAGTTATCATCTATATATATAAAAAGGCATCTACCATAACAGCCATAATGACCTAACAACCAGTCGCTATGATGCCCACTGTGGCCAGCTAACCACCCCAATCAGGGGGTGGGGCTGGCAGCCAACCTCACGGCCCCTCCCCCCTGCCGGCCCACCCCTGATCGCACCCCCCCCCACCCCAATAGGGGGCGGAGCTGGGCAGCCAACCTCCTGAAGCCCCTCTCCCTGGCTGGCACCCCCTAACCACTCCCCCCACCCCAATAGGGGGTGGGGCTGGCCAGCCAATCTGCGGCCCCTCCCCCCACCCAGCCCCACCCCAGATCAGCCCCCCAACCCCGATCAGGGGCAGTGAGGCCGGCCAACCACCCATGGCTCCTCCCCCAGGCCACTGGCCTCCGATCAGCACCCCCCACCCACCCCATTCAGGGGACAGGGCCCACCGGCCAATCACCCGCAGCCCCTTCCCCCAGCTGGCCCAGCCCTGATCGGGGGCCCTGATCAGCCCGATCCAGGTGGGCCGGCCGACCAACCTCCCCCCATCTCCTCCTTCCAACAGGCCCTGCCCTGATCCGGCCTGATTGGGGCTGGGCGGGCCAGACCCCACCTGTGCACAAATTCGTGCACTGGGCCTCTAGTCACATATAAACAAATAGCAGTGTTTGGCAAAGTTGGTTGATGGCTCCTTCTTGAGAAAATTTCTTCACATACTCTTTGGGCCTCTTTTATTTTATTTTTTAAAATTCTTAAACTCAGTTTAATGTACGTTGCTAATTCTTTGTGTTAGCTCCCCCCAGGGCTCAGTCCTTGCATCTCTTCTTATTAGCACTCACTTCTCTGTTAACATCATCCTTGATCTTGGCTTTAAATACTTTCTGTACAGCCCAGCCAGCGTGGCTCAGTGGTTGAGTGTTGACCTATGAATCAGGAGGTTGTGGTTTGATTCTCAGGCAGGACACATGCCCAGGTTGCAGGCTCGATCCCCAGTGTGGGGCATGCAGGAGGCAGCCAATCAATGGTTCTCTATCATCATTGATGTTTCTATCTCTCCCTCTCTGAAACCAATAGAAGTATATTTAATAAATAAATAAATACCTTCTGTACAATGATGATTCCCAAGATTACATCTTTATCCAGGACTTGGTACTAGACATGTCCACTCAGTGTTTAACAGACACCTCAAGCTTAACATAGCCAAACCATACTCCTGATGCCTTTAATTCTATCTCACCTGTAGTCTTCCCCATCTCAGAAAAATGTTAACTCCATCCTCCCGATTGCTTCAGCCCCAAACCATAGACTAATATTGATTCTGTCTTTTATTTCCCACATTCCATTATTATCAATTCCTACAGGTCTTACCTTAAAAATGTCCAGATCCTCATCTTACCCTTTTATGACTACAGTCATGGTCCAAGTCACCACCCTCTTGCTTAGACTGTTGCATTATCCTCCTAGTGTTCTTCCTGCTCACATTCTTCCCTGCCTACTTTCTGTTCTCAGTGAACAGCCAGATCTTTACACACATAAATCAGATTATCTTGCTTTTCTTTCCAATGCCCTCTTCATTCCCCCAGCTCCCCAACTCCTGCTGACATACAATATTTTCCTAGGTCACTCAGAATTGAAACCAAAGGCCTTAAAATGGCTCTCATCCCTATATGAGCTGGCTCCCCATCACTTCTCTGACTTTGTCTTTCCCGACTCTCTCCGCGGCTCGCTCCATTCCTGCAGCACTATCTTCTTTGCTGTTTCAAGCATGCTCTTGCCTGGGACACACTTGCCCAGATAGTTGTAGCTCACTCTCTCACTTCCTTCAGACCTCTGGTGGAGTTTATCTTAACACTGTGGCCTTCAAGCTTGCCTGCACCTATACTCCCTCCACCTCTTAGCCCTTATCACCACCTGGCACAATATATATTTACTTATTTATTTGCTTATCATTTGCCTAATCCCACCAGAATGTAAGGAAGGCAGGGACTTTGTCATGTTTGTCCTGTGTCCACAGAACATAGAACAATTTTAGGCACACAGTCAGTGCTCAATAAACGTATGTAGAATGAATGAAAGGATGGTTACCTAAATGGGCCAGCTGAGCTGCACTGCCCCTGGTTGGGAAGCAAGTCTCGTCAGCTGGGTTTTGCATGTGCGCTTCATTTCTGGTAAATCTAGTCCCTTATTGCTCTCCCAAAGAATTTTGTCTCAAGGATCTTGTCTTCAAAGTCTCCTGTGTAGCCTGTTTTGGACTGTGCTGGGAGACTTGTCCACCTTCTTATAGAGTTGGCCTTGCAGACACTTGGTGATGGTGTACGTGAGTTTTCGGCACAGATTCTTGCTCATAAGGCTCCAGGGCTCTGTTTTGCACTGTGTGAAAAGATGATTCCCCCACCAGCTCTCTTACTGGGAACACCCCGAGGCCTGACTGGGAGAGCAATGGGCAGCATTGGGTTCTACTTTTGAAAAAGTGCAGACAAGAAATCATGAAACTTTTAGAAGAGCAAATGGAGGTTTGGAGGTCTGTTCAGTCACAGGATTCTTCCTTCTTCCTTCCTTCCTCCTCCTCCTCCTCCTCCTTCTCCTCCTCCTCCTCTTCCTCCTCTTCTTCTTCTTATTTGTTTTTGTTAATCCTCATCTGGGGATATTTTTTTCCATTGATTTTTAGAGAGGGTGGAAAGGAGAGGGAGAGACAGAAAGAGCAAAACATTGATGTGAGAGAGACATCCATCTCCTGGTGTGACCCTTCAATCTGAAGACGATGCTCTATCCACTGAGCAAAATCGGCTGGGACCAGTCACAGGATTCTTAAGGAGGGATGAGCAAGACTGGGCAGGTTGTTAGGAGGTGCTGTTTCCTGGTCCTGCCCCCTCTCTGACATTGTCTTTGAGAAAGGTTGTTGGAAGCAGAAAACACACAGGCTTGGTTGATGAAAAGCTTGTTTATTCCTAGTACACTGGACACTTTGTTCAGGAATAGTTCATCCATTTGAAAATATTGCCCTTGTAATGGTGCCAAGGTCGTTGCCTGCTGGGGTTATCAGCAGAGTACGTGCCAGCTCTGACTGGGGTATTTTAATAGGTGTATCACTTCCCTGCCAAAGTGACTAAAGAACATTGCATAGTTAATTTGTATTCAGTGCTCTCCCTGCAAGCATTTTTAATGTGCAGATTTTGTTGGGACTTTATGAGGAAAAAGACAAAGAAATGAATAAATAGGTTAGGATACAATGAGCTGCTTGAAAAATGAGTTTTAGGTTCTGATGCATTTTGGAATTCTCTGTACCCATTTGGTAATAATAATGTGCTTCACTGAACATTGGGGAGTTTAAAAAAATTTTTTATATTCATTCTCTCCTTTGATACTGAAATCAATCCTGTATGGTAGGGTGGTATGGTCCCCTGTTTTAGGTGAGAAAACTGAGGCTCAGGGAAATGGAATGGCTTGTCTAACAAAGTGAAAGAATCAAACATGGTGGAAGGTGCAGGAGGGCCCCAGTCTCTTAATGCCTAGGTCAGACCATGTCCATCCCATTGTGGTGAGCTGGGCAGGTATAGGGAGGTCCGTGGAGGAGAAGGGTTTAGCTGGGCTTGGTCAGAGGCCCTTGAAGTCTAGAAATGAAAGTGAGTGGAAAGCAACCACAGCCCTCTGTATCAGCCAACACAAGGTAATACATAGTTTTTGCCCTGAAAACTCTGTGGAGACCCTACCTGCTGAGTAGACAATGAACATTCATTCAGGTGTAACAGGGCATGGGGGAGGCAAGCATCCCCATGGCCTTGTGGGAAAATCTCCATCCTGGGCCTCAGAGACAGAAGTTCCAGCGCCATCTCCACAGTGCATTGGTCTATTGTATATTCTTGAACAAACCCTACATAAAGCAGACTTGATCACATCTGCTCACCTTGGCTGTATACACACAGCCAGCTTTCATTGCAATGTAGCAATGGCTGGAATAAAGAGTTCAATGTACGGCTTTAGTTGGAAGCCATGGTAGGTCAGCTGTAGATACCCTATCAGAGATTTTATGTGATATCTTAATGGAAAATGTATATGAAATTCTAATAGGTTTCCCCTATATAATGTAAGCCAGTAGACTATTTCTTACAGAAATATTCCTTTAGACATAGAGCATAGACTACTAGACACCTGTCCCCAATTCTTCCTTACAAGTGGAACGTTAATTTTGTCCGAGGCAGCAATGAGCCAGGCTCAATATTTCCACATTTCAGCTTCCCTTGCCAGATGACCATGGAACTAAATCTAGCCAAGGAGACATACGTGGAAGTTGTTGGATGGGGCCCAACTAACTGGCATGCACATTTTGCTCTTGGCCCTTCTACTTTTCCACTTGCAATGTGGACCTGATGGCTAGAGTTGACAGCCATCTGATGACCACGAGGATGAAAACCACATGCTAAGGATGGCAGATGGAAGAAACCTGGGCTTCTCATGGCACTGTAAAGCCACCACACCACGCCCTGGATGCCGTCCTAAGATTTCTGTTCAATATGGGAAATAAAGCTTTTAATATTTATTTATGTATTTTTTCAGGTTTCTGTTATTCACAGCCAAATGCAATTCCTTGTTGATACACCCTTGTCTTAAAAACTATGAAATGCCTTCAATTTTAGAATGAGTTTGAGTTTTGCAAAAGAAATAACAAGAATAAGACATTAGTCACTGATTCAAAATAATAAGTGTCAACCCAATAAGCATATCTATCATTGAAAACCCTGGAAGGAAGCCTGTGGGAGCCCTGTGACATTAGTCACTTCCAACACACCCCTGCCTGCTCAATCCTCTTGTCTAAATGGGTCAGAGAATAGCGTGACTATCAGTCTGAACTTAAAACCACCTACATGCACTTTTAGTGCCAAAGAGTCTAATAAATTCAAAGGACATCTGGGTTCTTGTGGTGGAATTCTGTGAAAACAAACTAACTCTTAATTATATCCTAAGAAAATCATAATTGTTGTGGGGAAGGAAGAAGGTACGAGGCACCCATTCCACATCAGGCTTCATCTTAGATTCTTATAACTGAGTGGGAAGTTCTTTATGATTGAAAGCTCACATCAGAAAATGGATCCTTCAACTCTTACTCTACCCTTACACTCTGGCTCCAGCCAGCCACTGATCACTTGACTGGCCAGGCCTAATGCCATTCTCTAGGAAACAGTCTCTGATTGGCCCAGCACAATTTGTAGGTGGGTTCTTCTCTCAACCCCTCTGAAGGCTGAAGCAGAGCCTTGGGAAGGGGTGAATTTTATGTTTTTAATTTTCTAATGGTTCAACTTCCTTTGTTTGTTTATTTTTACGTGCATTCATTTTTGGTTCAAGAGTGCACGCCTATGGGTTTGGCCAAGGCAGTAGCTATTCTTGAAGCATGGGAGGCTGGGCTGGGGCTGGGGCTGGGGCTGGGGCTGGGGAGGGAGTCCCAATAACTCCCAACTGTGGATTATTAGGAGCAAACAGCTGATCTTCCTGATTCGACTTCCCAATCTGCCACTCCTTATGTGTCCAGTCCTTACTCAGACACTGTCATGTTCTTTCTGCAAGATATAGTCAAAATCTGCATTTTTCATATGCTTTACAGCCTGTCCCCAGTGTCATTGTGATAAGGGCAGAGATAGAATATTGGGAACCAGCTAGAATTGTAAGAAATATTAATCATGCTCTGTTACCCGTGATTGTTTTATTCTGATTAAAGAAGGCACATTCTAACCTGGCTGGGAGCTCACCTGGAAATGCAGCCCCTCCACCCCATCAGGGAGCTGCCTATTTTATTATTATTATTATTATTATTATTATTATTATTGTTTTTTATTGATTTCAGAGAGGAAGGGAGAGGAAGAGAGATGGAAACATCAATGATGAGAGAGAATCATTGACCGGCTGCCTCCTGCACGCCCCCCATTGGGGATCCAGTCTGCAACCCCGGCATGTGCCCTTGACCAGAATCGAACCCGGGACCCTTCAGTCCACAGGGCAATGCTCTATCCACTGAGCCAAATCAGTTAGGGCAGGGAGCTGCCTATTATCATGGAAAGATTAACAACCTTGTTGCAGAAACCAGAGTCACCAGCCCTTTGAAGATCCCCAGCCCTTTGCATATCACCAGGCCTTTGAAGACACCCCCCCCCCTCCCCCAGCCACAGCCCTTTGCATATTGCTAGCCCTTTGAAGTCCCTCGGGCCTTTGTATACCCACAGGCCTTTGACCGTTTTGCCTATTTCCCCATGTAATCTTTGTCCTTCTACCCAATATAAGCAGCTGGTTTAGGGGAGGGGCAGAGCAGATTTTTGTGGATGACCTGCTGCTCTCCCATACTGCCAGAGGTATTGGAATAAATGCTCATATGATTCAACCTGTCTCTGCTGAATTGGCTCAGGTAGTGACAGGAAGCACGGACCCATTGATTGTCTGGTTACAATTGTGCAGTCTTAGTGACCTCTGGCCATGAAGAGTTAGAGTGAGTTCTAGAAAAAAATGCTTGTCCAGCCACTTCTGGCACTGTGACCTTGGGCAGAATCCCTGGCTCCGGCTTCTGTGTGGGTAGTGATGATGGGTAGCAGGAACACTTGAGTGAGTTTGTCAGAACTCGGAATAGTAAGAACATCTGAAAGAGCCTCCTGTTTTGAGAAGGTACTTGACTACCTCTGGATCAATTCAAAGAGGCGTCAATGACTCTTAAAAGGATTAGACCAGAGGACTTCAGTGACACTTTGGTGCTTTTGTTCCCTAGGGTGGGAGCCCTTGACAAGTGTTCTATACAAACAACCCTTGGGGTCAAACAAGAGCTCTACAATGATCTGTCTGGGTCCCAAAATACAATTCAGCATCTCTTGAGAGCTTCAGAGTCTATAAACATTTTCAAAATATTTTATGTAACCTTCACAATCATTGAAATGCTTGGGGAGAGAACCCTCATTTTAAGATTTCTCTAGTGGAAGCATCACTAGGAACCTCAACAGCCATTCAAAAAGACGCAGCCTCTAGACCTGTCACCCTCTTACCTCATGTGATATCTCTCTCTCTCTCTCTCTCTCTCTCTCTCTCTCTCTCTCTCTCTCTCTCTCTCTCTCCCTCCCTCCCTCCCTCCCTCCCTCCCTCCCTCCCTCCCTCCCTCCCTCCCTGCCTGGAATGAGGTAAAGTGAACATGGTAAGCCCCATTTGCAGGAATTGAGACTTGGAGTGATGAAATGACTTTTTCAGAATTATAGCAGTAAATGGTGGGGTTAAGAAGCTAAGTCTAAGCATCTGAGTTCTAGAAAAAATGCTTGTCCTGTTGAGGAGATAATGAGAGAAAAGGAAAATGATGATGATGAGAGAATAAAATCCATCTCATGCTGATACTCCTACCCCCACCCTTGCTAAGACTTCAGAGTAGCAGGAAGAAGAGAACTCAGGACTGGTGTGATCTGTCACAGTCTACCACACACCACAGTGGGTTAGACACCCAAAGCTGTGCTCCTGTGGGATCCTTAGCATCACCCTCATCATACCATATAACTATTCATCTGGTAACTTGTCTCTCCAATAGACTGTCACTGTTTTGAGGCATAAACTGCAACTTTGCCATTCTAGTATCCCCAGCACCTGGCACAGCCTCACAACACATTGCAGGTGCTCAGTAAAATATTGCTCCGTAGAGAACTGAACAATACCTTTCTAACAGAAGGGCCAGATTACTTCACAGGCTATCCAGCCTCATTGCATGTTTGTTCCCAGCCTGCATATATATATATCAGTTAGACCTCACTGAACATTTCTGAGTACCCTATATGCAAGCCTTCTTCAATATAGATATTTGTTTTCTCTTATTTAAAAAAAAAATATATATATATATAATAAAGTGCACAAAACTTAAGTGTACAGTTCAGTGAACTTTTACATATGATATATACCCATGTAACTACTACCTAGAACAAGATGTAGAACATTTTCATCACATCAAGCTTTTTCATACTCCTATCCCAATCAGTACCATCTGCAAAAAGTAACCACCATGACTTCTGTTACTTCTTTTGCGAAGGGCAATTTAAGTTGTTGAATGTTGAAGCCATCCTTAAGTAGGCTCATGACCATAAGACGGCTGTCAGCAACCCCCAGGACCATATACCTTCCAGGCCCACAGCCAGCAGAAATGAGTTGTCTTTGTCCTGGAACACCTGGGAAAATGTCATTGGCTCGAATGGGTTGCTGCCCATTCATAAACCAATCACTGCCTAGGGAGTGATGGAGTGGTTAGCACAGGCCCAGGCCAGGTTCCAGATCCCTGGGCCGGGATAGATTCAGCTCCTCCAGAAATCCATAGATTGAGAATGGGGTTAGTGCTTGTTTCCAAACAGGGATTAGGGTGTGGTTACCATCAGAAAAGAGAACAAATGCTGGACAACTAAAAGAACAAATGTCTACTTCCACGGCTAAATCCAATCTTGAATCTTCATCACCCAAGTTACTTGGACGATCATAGTCTTCTCGCTCTGGTCCTCCAAGGCTGTTTCAATGATCCTGCTCCTGGGACTGGGACCCTGCATGCTTTACCCCCATCCTCTCCAGGGCACACATGCAGCTCTTCCAACCCTACCACATCCTTACTCATGTGTTCTCTTCCAACTGTTACTCTGAAGTCTACTATAGAGGCTAAGAAATCCTAAATATTCACTTTCTCTGTGTCCCTTGCAGTTGGGGTGGCCATGTGACATAGCCTTTCCCAGGGAGATAAAAACAGAAGTCTACTGTGGAGTTAAGAGTATAACTTTATGCTTTCCCCTCTTTTTTCCCCTCCTTGAAACAAAGATGTGATGTCAGGAGCCATCTTGACACCATGAGGCCACACATTTGGAGAAAAATGAAATTGAATCATAAATGGCTTCTTTTCTTAACTCTATGCAAATAAATGGCTAAATACATGTTTTCCTAGGAAATATAAATTTCATTGATCAGACAGAATGAAAATCTAAACAGACCAATTAACATAAAGCAATTAGAAAATATTATTAATGTGCTAACCCCCAAATAGCAACAAGCATATATAGTTTCTCAAATTCTGCAAAAGTTTTAAGGAATTTGTAACTTCAATGCTATTTAAAGTGTCTTAAAATGAAGAAAAAGAATCAGAGGTGCAAATTCTTTTTACAAAACCAGTGTAACATTGACATTAAAACCCAATAAAAATGGCACCAAAAATAAGTAAAATCATAGCCCAACATCACTTCTGAATATTGCTATAAAATCCAGAGTAAAAGAAACAATTTTATGAAAGTCAGGAAATAGGGAACATAATGTATTGTTAACATTAATATTCCATTATGTATTGGAAACCCTAATAAACATAATTAAGCACGAGAAAAAAATGAGAGGTTCATGATAACTTCAGAGGTGGTAAAATTATTATTCTTTGAAGATAATATTGTTTTCCTGAAAAAATTCAAGAGATTCAACTAAAATCTATTTTAAGTAACAAAACACATCAATTCTCCCTAGATTAATTTACAAATGTAAAACAGTGACCATAAAAACACTATTATAATATTCTTTTAGAATTAGATAATCTGGTTATACAGTTTATCTGAAAAATAATTGTTAACCAGAAAAAAATCTGGAAAAAAGAATAGGAATATTAAGAGGGTGTATTGGTTTTCTGTTGCTACATAACAAATTACCACAAATTTAGTGGCTTAAAACAACAGCTATTTATTAGGTCATAGTTCTATAGGTCGCAGGTCCAGGCACCACATGACAGGGCTCTTGGCTCAGGGTCTGGCGAGGCTGCACTCCCTTGTGGAGGATGTACTGGGAAGAGTCTGCTTCCAGTTTCCTTCAGATCGTTGGCTGAATTTAGGTCCTTGTGGTCGTAGGATTGAAGACCCCATTTCCTTGCTGGGCTTGATCCCCAATGTGAGACGTGCAGGGGATCTCCTGCACATCTCACACTGGGGATCAAGCCTAGGAAATGGGGTCTTCAGCTAGGAGTTTCTTAGCTTCTAGAAGCATCCCATATGCCTGGTCATACCGTTTCCTCTGTCTTCAAAGCCAGCAATGAGGGAATCTCCCTCGTATTAATTCCCTTTCACATTTTGAATATGTGTCCGGGAAGAGCCCAGTCCTTCTTAAGGCCTCACTGATTAGGTCAGGTCCACCCAGGGCAATCTCCCTTGCTTCAAGTCAGCTGTACCAAATAACATAACTTAATCATGGGGTGACTATCCCATCAACCCCAAATCCCAGGGATTATAAAGGATACGTGTACCAGGGAGCAGGAATCTTGTGGTTCAATTTAGAAGTCTGCCTATCTCAGGGGATGAGAAAGTTATAACAGTAAACAGTGTGATACTGGTGAATAAATAGGTCGATATTCATTGATCAATTAATAATGGGTCAATATATGGATCTGGGTTGAAAGCCCAGGAATAAATCCAAAAGCATTTAGATATATAGAACATAAGAAAGGTGATTTTCAAATTACTGGTAAAAGTAAAAGATTAATTACACAATAAGTGATATTGAAACAAATTGATAGCCATCTGAAAAAAAGTAGAGTAGGAGCCTATATTAGTTATATATAGTCTTGCAAGTATATAGAACTCTTAAAATTTTAAAAGAGCAAACACACCCAATAGAATAATGAGCAAAAGATGTGAACAGATAGTTCACAGAAGAGGAATAAAACGGTTCTAAAAAGTATGAAAAGATTCTTGACTTTGCTTATAATAAGAGAAATGCATTTTTAATTTGTCAGATGGGCAAAGATGAAAAGATTGATAAGACATTGTTTTGCTAAGGGTGTGAGGTCATGCTGGTGGGGTTATAAATTGATCTAACTTCTGAGAGATTATTTCAGCAGTAAAATTTAACATATCTTTTTTAAAAATATATTTTTTTATTGATTTCACAGAGGAAGGGAGAGGGAGAGAGAGATAGAAATATCAAAGTGAGAGAGAATTATTGTTTGGCTGCCTCCTGCACGTCTCACACTGGGGATCAAGCCTAGACCAGGGCATGTGCCCTGACTGGGAATCGAACTTTGACCTCCTGGTTCATAGGTTGACACTCAACCACTGAGCCATTCCAGTAGGGCAAATTTAACATATCTTAACCCTTTGATCCAATAAGTCCACTTCTAGGGATTTATGTACAAACTAGAGGCCCGATGCACGAAATTCGTGCAAGGGGCTTGGCCCTTGCAGCTCCGGCTGCCTCGTGGCCCATTCCCCCCCCCCCCCACCCACTGGTGGTTCTGGAAGGTCGTCCTGGAAGGTCGTTCTGCTGTCTGGTTAATTAGCATATTAGCTCTTTATTATATAGGATATACTTGTACATAAATGAAAAGACAATTTACAATGATACAATAATCATGGCAAAGAATTTAAAATATTTAAATGCTCATTAATGTGGAAACAGTCAAATACAATGGACTACTATGGACCCGTGATAAGAATGAGGCATAATGTATACAGTCATGGAATTCTAGTCAAGATATATTCTTAAGCAGCAAAAACAATGTAAGAAAATAATATATCTAATATCAAAGAGTGGAAAAGAGATTGACTTCTGGGAGAGAAATGGGAATATAGAAGGCAGTTAGGTCCCTAGAGGAAAAAGAGGTGAGAACAATTTTTGGGGAGGGAGCCCCAGGCAGCAGGGAGGGCCCGCAGAGAGTGATGAAATGCAGACCTCTGAGAAGAGAGGGGAGGAAGTTCTGACGTGGCCAATAGGGGTCCTTGCGCTAAAACCGCCCATCAGAAGAGTCCACCTCCAGCAGGAATGGGTGTGGCTTACTCGCCTGCAGAGCTTAGTCCTTGGCTGAGAGCAGCCCAGCCTCTGAGGCTCTCAATCAGTTGGACTCCTTCCCTAAGATCTTGTGGCCGCAGCAGCTCCAGAATCTCTTCTGACCTTCCATTTACCCAAAGTTTGCAAATACCTCTCTTACGTGATGACTTACTTTGATTTTACAGTTGTAGTGACTTGGATTTTTCTGTGGTTGAATGCTTTTTTCTTTAAATTTTCAATCATTCATCCAACCAGTCTTAATTAAATACTTAGTTACTAGTACATACTATGCATTGAGCGAAGTGCTGCGGACACTGAGGTGAGCAAAAAAGACACAGGTCCCAGGCTCGTGGACCTTAGGGTCTGCTGAGCAGGCTGACATGAATCAAATGATCTAGTTTCAAACTCTGAGTGCTGTGGACAAAGTGTAGAAAGCCATGCATGCATCTAACACCATTCTGGGAGGCTGGAGAAGGCTCCCCCAAAGAAGTGAAACACTAGAAATAGATGCTCATTGAAACAACAGAGAGAGTACAGAGAAGTGTGAAGAGCAAAACTAAAATCACCTCTAACTCTAAAACCCAGGGATAACCTCAAGGAGCAATTTCTTTGTCTTTTTTGTTATGTTAATCTCATCAGAAGATACTTTTTCCATTGCTTTTCAGAGAGAATGAAAGGTAGGGAGGGATGGGGAGAGGGGAGGAGAGAGAGAAACATCAATGTGAGAGAGACACATGGACTGGTTGCCTCCATATGTGCCCCAACCAGGGGTGGGAAGCGAACCCAAAACCTTGTGCCCTTGACAGGGAATGGAACCTGCAACCCTTTGTTGCACAGGCCAATGATGCTCTACCCGCTAAGCCACATGGACCAGGGCATCTTTATCTTCTTTCTAAGTGCAGTTGTCTAATACAAATAGAAATAGAATGTGAGTCACATATGTCATTTTAAAATTTCTGGTAGCAACATTAAAAAAACTAAAAAGAAACAGGTGAGATTAATTTTAATAATATAATTTAACCCAATATGTCTAAAATATTATTCCATCTGTAATCAATATAAAAATTAAATTTTCATACTAAGTCTTTAAAATCCGATATGTATTTTACACAGCATAACTCAGGTTGGACTAGTGACACAGTTCAAGTGCTCAATAGCCACATGTGGTTAGTGGCTATCATATTAGCAAGCACAGTTTATATACACATATGTAGGTGTATACATATATGTGTATAACATCACATTTGAGACCTTAATGCATATTCAGTTTTATATCTTATTTTTTCAGTGAACATTGTGTCATATGCATTTTCCCGTGATAATAAATATTTTTAAAAATCATCTTAATACATGGTAACTGTAGTACAGTTCCACCAGTATTTATTGAACCATTTCCATATTATTAGATATTTAGGTTATTATCCACTTTTCAGTATCATAAATCATGCTGGCTGCAATGAACATAATAATAAACACAGCTCTTCATTTGCATCACAGCTTGTTACCTTGCAGTCCATTCTTGTTGGAGTTACTGCATCAAGTGAATGAAGATGTTAAGGCTGTTGAGACATTCTGTAAAATTGCCTTAAGGACAGCCACGCTGACCATTGCCCGCAGCCCTGAGAACACGTCTCGCCCGTCTGGCAACAATGACTGTTGTGATTTCTTCTAAAGTTGTTCATTTGATTTGCCAAATTTGGCATCTCCTTATTTTCACAAGCAACTCCTTGAATTCCAGAGAGGCTGGACACTCTTCATCTTTCTCTTAATTAGCTAATTCATTTCTAGGTTTAAATTACCAATTTTTTTTCTGTTAACAGTGAATCCGTGGTGCCTCTTACATTAAATGGGACAGGATTAGGCCGGACATTTGTGTTTATTTTTATCAGCTAACGTGGTTGACTGTAAATTCCATCGACTGTTGTTGAGATTTACTAATTGGGCAACGTTGGGCTGGGAGTTGGAGGAGATACACTGAGACGTGGCTGACGCTCACAGGAAGCTGAAGATTGTGGAGGAGAAAGGCAGGGGCAGGGGCAGGGGCAGGCGCAGCCGGCTGGCCCACAGGCTGCGTGTGCAGGTGGAGAGTCACAGGGCCCAGGAGAGCCAGAGTGGGGCTGGCTGACTTACTCGAGGTGGGTCAGACTTCATGAAGTGAGATTTGATACAGGCCTGGAGGAATGAATGAATCTTGACAAATGGAGCAGGAGAGAGGATGCCCAGGCTGAAGGATGGGCAGAGACAATGGAGGTGTGGGAACACCCCTGGTATTTCAAGTAGAACTGGGATGAGTCTAATGAGATGTCAATGGTGGAAGATGGTGGCGAGCAGCTACAGTGCTTGGACAGGTTCAAGCCTCAGACTAATGAGAGGGCATGGTCCTCTCATGGCAAAGTCATGTGCAAGTCCCAGCATGGAGGGAAAAGCCCTCCCAGCACAATTATAGCCAAAAGCTACAGGTGTAAGCTTGAACCTGTGGTCCAAACACGTGACTCCACGTGTCTGAGTGATGTGGGCTTGATAGAGTTCAGGTGCATGTAATTGAGTAGATTCGAAATCCACGAGAACGTTGTAACCACGCCCTTACTTTGCCTCATGGCATCTGGCTATAAAATAGAGACAGCTTACAGGCTGTGGCACTGTCTGCCCATCAGAGAGGGCAGCGTCTCACCCAGACCCAGCCTTCTTCTCTTGTCTGTCTTTTCTAACTCCCTCACCGCCCCCACTCAGGTTCACCCTTGGCCGTGCAGGCGCGGCACAGAAGATGAAGTGGGAGAGGCTGTGGGGCTCATGTTCCCGCAGAATTTAAATATCCTGCTAAGGCTTTATTTTATAGATTTGAGGACTTGTTGGTACTTTTAAGGGAGTTTTTTGTTTGTTTTCATATGAGAAAATAAAGTGAGAATTTGTAGAGCTTTTTAAGGGAAAGGGTCTACAGAGAGGAAAGACTGTTATGGTCTCAGATCTTTGCATCCATTCCCCATGTTGGTAGACAGTGGAAGATGCAGAATGAAAAAGCTTCCTGGAAGTGTCATCAACTAAGGTCTGACTCAGATAGAAATTAACCTGAAATCCTGTTTCTCTACAGTATTGGTTTCAGCTAATAATTTCCTGGGTCATAAATTGACATGGCCACCCAGACAACGGGCCTTCCTGATAGTCTATCTCATAAGTGACCACATCTTCCCATCCCAGAATTAACGAGGGTTCAAAGCGAGGTGACCTCGGCTCCCTTGTGGGTGTGTGCTCCTGACTGGCTGCCCCCTCACAGGCTCTCAGCCTCTGAGTGCCACCCAGCTAGGCTGGGGGGACTGTCTCCCCTCAGCCTAGCAAGGAGAGATCAGCTTTGGTTCCTCACCCAGTGATTCTAGGTGTGAGCCATAGAGCGGCCAGACACCCTACCAGTGGTCGGCACACTCCTTAGTCAACAGAGCCAAATATCAACAGTACAGCGATTGACATTTCTTTTGAGAGCCAATTTTTTTTAAACTTAAACTTCTTCGAACGCCACTTCTTCAAAATAGACTCGCCCAGGCCGTGGTATTTTGTGGAAGAGCCACACTCAAGGGGCCAAAGAGCCGCATGTGGCTCGCGAGCCGCAGTTTGCCGACCACGGCCCTAGACAGTATCCCAGAAGAAGATTCTCTGTGGTGGCAGAGGCTTGCCTGTCACGGCTACTGCTCCGTCAGGTTACAACTTAAAGCAGGTTTCTGCCAGGTCTCTTCTACCCCTCCTTCACTCTCTCACCATCTTCACCTCTCCCAGCTCCTCCATTATCTCCTCCTCACCTCCACCCCCTTCACTCCATCCTCTCCTTTCCATTCCCTCCACTACCTACCCCCCCCCACACACACACACACACACTCCATCTACCCTAGGCTCTAGTCCTTTGGGGGAATATGAATGTGTCCCCCTTTAGAATACTAGTAGGCTGACCTCTGGCTAAGGCTAATCCAGGAAGGCTTGCTGTAACACTAAGGTCTTCCTGTATCTTTGTTATCCCAAAGCCTGAGCAACAAGCTTTGAGTCCTACCCACCTCTGGGGAAATAAGAGGGGACAGGGCATCTAATTTGGTCTCTACTCTGGGGAGGAGAAGCATTTAGAAGCAGGGACAGCCCCCTTCCAGCACAGACCAGGAGGCCCTTTCCTTAGGGGGCGTCCTTTTCAGAACCCAGGAGTTAACAGGTTAAAAGGTATTCTACTTGCTAATTCAAATGGAATACCCAAAACCCACCCAGCGCTGGATTTGACATTTTTTGTTGAGGTGTTTTTACAAATGCTAATGAGCCCCTCTCTTTGGCCTCATAGACAAGCACAATCCTCAGGCAATTTGACATTGAGAAACTCCCTTTGGCTCCATAAACAGTGGGGGCCAGACGTGCAGTCCTGGCAGGTTAGAAGCCCCTTGGGTAGGCTTTCTGAAAAGGGCCCAGGCTGGGTTAGGGTTCCACCTGCCTTCTGTCCTTGAGTGTGGGGCAGGTGGGGTAGAAGGCAGGTGAGAAGGTGGTGCCCCTTTTCCTGATCTCTGGGTTTCCTTCTGACTCCCCATCTACAAGTCCCTGAACAGAGAGAGCAGCCTCTCTCTCTCTCTCTCTCTCTCTCTCTCTCTCTCTCTCTCTCTCTCTCTCTCCTCTCTTTCTCTCTCTCTCTCTGGCACTCCTCATCTCTGCCTGATCTCTATCTCGTCAAATAGGCTCTGTGAGGGGCTGGGTGAGGGCTGGACACATTCGGGGGAGAATGTCCAATGGTAGCCCACTCCCAAAGATTACCCCCAAATCTGTGGGTGGGTGTTGGTAGAAGATATGAGGCAAAACAAAACGGGAGGATAAACACTTGCATCAGCATGAGTGCATTAGAAAACTATGACCATTTGCAAAGGCTTTAGTTTCTGTTTAGAGTGAAAGACATTCCTTCTTCCTATTTACAGAGCCTGGAGTGGGCACCACCTGGGTCTTCTGACTTTGATTCCAGATGAAGTTTTTGTCCTTTGCTCCACCCCTGTAAGCCAGTCTCTACCCCTCTGTGGGGAGGGCGGGGAAGCTGCGTGGAGGGAACATTAGACATTAGGGAACCCAAAGAAAAGAGCAAAAGAAACAGATATGACAGGCTGTCCTGCGGCCCAGGAATGATGAAGGGAGACTGCCACCTATGGGCCAGGTTCCAGGGAGCCCACACGCGGGGTTCAGCCAGCCAGATGCAATCTCCACACTGAAGGAGTCTTCGTGGAACAGTTAGTCACCAAAAACACTCTCAACTCATTCATGACGAATGAGCACGTTTCCCAATTTAAAGAACGTTTTTCTCTTCATAAGAGTACAATCTCGTGAGCCAAGTTCTGTGTACAAAAGAAAAATAATAATTATATTACAGACATCTCTGGACCCACCGTCAAATTAAACAGATGTTCACATCATTTGGCTAATCCCGCACACCACCTAAATTATTATGGCTCCTTAATAAAAGTGAATCGGCACAATTAGAGACAAACACCATCTTGCTGTGGTATCCTAGTAGGAAAGCAATAGGATAAATAATGATGGGGCAAATAGCAAACACATTACAGCAGATGCCTGTGATGTCGGGAGGGATGGGAAATGAGAGTGGAATCAGGCACAAAGGGGGAAATACATAAAATACAACTAGAGAGGGGCCTTGCATATGGTAATGGTAACGGGTTAAGAAACAAAGAGGGTAATTGCATCAACTCTGCTCCCAAAGTGAAAAAGAAAATTCACAGGATTTGAGCTTGGGTGGGGAGTTGGGCGGGGGTGGGGGGGTCCATTATGTTACAGTGGTTCCAATGGCATCATACAGTTCTCCTTTGATATTTGAGATCTACGTGTTTGTAAGTAGCAATTATTCCTATTGTCTTCCATTATAAAATCAGACCTGCCACATCATCTCTACACAATATTGGATTTGGAGTGATTAAGCAGAGGAGGGGAGTGGTGTAGGTGTGTGTTTCTTTGTGTCTGTGAGTTTGTGCACATGTGTCTGTATGTAAATGTGTATGTGTTTATGTGTACATGAATGTGCGTGTGTGTGCGTGTGCATATGTGTGTGGAAGGATTATGGTTCTAGAACTCTTAAGCCAGAAATGCAGCACCTGAAGGAAAGCTAAGCCCATCCAGGGAAGCAGCGCCCCCTGAACAGACACAAGCACAGGCCCTGGGCATGGATCAGAGAGGCAGAGCTGGGCTGCAGAATTTTCTGCAGATATCTATCAGTGTAACGTAGGGTGCCGGCCTGTACTTCTGGCAAGATCTCAAGGATGCTCAGGAAAGTACACAGCTAAAGCAGGAAAGGGATTTCTCAGCACAAAGCAGGCTGGGAGAACAACCTGGGCCTGCAGCAGAAGATGAGGACTGGGCCAGAACCATTCTCTTAGGCCCACTGGCTGAGGGTCATCATCATTCCTTACTGAAAAGGAGCTCGCCACTGTACCAGAACCTGCCAAAATGCCTAGAGTTCTTTGCACATAAGCACATAAATGGTTCTGAATTCTCAGTGGCTTAATCAGTCTTGAAAAATTCTCTTTTATGACATGTAAGTTCAAGGAACTCTCCAAATGTTGTGGTATTAGGACACATGGGAGGTGAATCATAACCAGGAAGATTTTGGTGTCTTTAATGGATTAGTAAATACTGTGTACTGTTGTTTCATTTTTTAAAACGTTTATAGAGATACTAGAGGCCTGGTGTATGGATTCGTGCATGGGTGGGGTCCCTCAGCCTGGCCTGCGGGCATTGGGTCAAAACTGGCAGTCTTACATCCCCCAAGGGGTCCTAGATTGCAAGAGGGCACAGGCCAGGCCAAGGGATCACACTGGTGCATGAATCTGTGCACTGGGCCTCTAGTATGCATATAAGAACTTATGTTAATCTCTTCCCACCCTATCCCCTCCCTGCTTCCCTCTGAGATTTATCCATCTGTTCCATGTTTTCATGACCCCCTGGTGGTCAGTGCGCATCATAGCTACCGGTCGAATGGTTGAACGGTCGCTTAGGCTTTTATATATATAGATCATGTATAATAATGAAAAATGTATAACAATGTAAACAATGTAAAAGTGTAATATGCAAATTGAGCGAACTGCCAAACAGCAGAACAACCATCTGAATAACCTTCCAGATGACCTTCCAGATGAAGCCAGGGCTGTGAAGGCTGAGGCAGCCGGGGCTGCGAAGGCCTACTCTTCTTAAATTTTGTGCATCAGGCCTCTAGTATATAAATATTTTCTTTGCATCTTTTTAGCTTACCATTATTTATTTTAGATTTATCTGTGTAGATGCTATAGATCTAGTTCACTCTTGTTAACTGCTGTGCCATGTTGCATAAGAACCATTTATGTGCTTATGTGCGTCAATAATCCACATTTTATTTGCCCATTTGACTTCTGAAGGTCAGCCAGCTTGTTTCCACTTTTTAGCTATTACAGGGAGTGTGGAAAAGAACATTCTTTTGTATCTCCTTGGGTCCACATGTATCTCTCAGAAACTTCTAGACTCATAAAGGTGAAATTGTTGCTCTTAGGTTATATATTAACTTTACCAGGCATTGCCAAATCTCTCTCTCTGGTGGTTAAATCATTTTACACTGCCCCAACAGCAGATAAAAGTAAGTTTTCATTTCTGCGTTTTCACCAAATGTTGATACTGTCAGAGTTAATATTTTTGTCCTACTCTAAGTGTGAAATAATATCTTTGCTTCTAATATGCATCTCCTTGACTAATGATGTCAACCACAGTTTCACATGTCTATTGGCCATTAAATGTCCTTTTCTGCTAATTGCTTTTTCATATCCTTTGCCATTTTGGTGATTGGTTGTTTCTCTTTTTCTTGCTTATTTTTAGGAACTTATTGTACATTTTTGAATACTTTTCTTCGGTTGGAAATGTAGGTTGCAGGTATTTTCTCCAAGTCTGTGCCTGTCTACTTTGTTATTGCTATCATTTGTCATTGAAAAGTTTTTTAAAATTATGTAGTTCAATTTATCACTTTCCCATGATAATTTTTGGTTTGTGCCCTCTAGGATGTCATACATATTATAGTCTGTCTAAATGTTTACAGCTTTCCATTAACACTTTGAAATTTACTTTTGTGCATGTTATGAGGTACAAATCTAATTTTTCCCTTTGAAAATATTATTAGCAAATAGTCTCAGTGCCATTTATTAAATAGTCATTTTCCCTTCTGACTTATAATATCACCTGTCATATTCCAGGTTTCTATTTATGTGTTAGTGTGTGTGCTTTTTCAGAAAATCTGTCTCATTGATCTATTTATCCAAATGCTGATTTCAGAGTATTTGAGTTACTATAACTTTGTGAAAAGTCTTGATATCTGTTAGGGTGATTTCTTTCTCCGTTTCAAAGTTGTTTTAGCTGTTCTTGGTCCCTTACTCTTCCGAATGGGTTTTATGATCTGCTTAGCAAGTCAGTGAAAATTTCTCCAGGGATTAATACAATATATTAAATTTGTAGTGTAAATTTAGGAAGACTACTATTGTTAAGCTATTGTTTTCCCATATGTGAACATGTTATATTGCTCCATTTTTTTCAGGTTATCTTTTATGTCTTTCAATAAAGCTTTAGAGTTTTCTCCATAAAAGTTTTTCTATTCCTTTGTTAGAGTTATTTCTAGGTACCATATAGTTTTTTGTAGTGCTGTAAATGGCATATCTTTTTATTTCATCCTTACTCTTGAATGATAGTTTAACTGTGTATAGAATTCCAAGTTGGCAGTTATTTTCCCTCAACATTCTGAATATATTTTCTCTTAGTAAACTAGGAAAAGAAGGAACATTTCTTAACCTGAAAAAGTGTATCTATCAAAGCCCTATATCTTATTCTTAAAAGCAAAATGCCTAAAAACATCCCATTTAAAGTCAGAAACCAGACGAGGAAAAATATTCAAATGCAATTTCATCCTAAATACCAGGAACAGTTAGAAATGTAATTCAAAAAACACCACATACAGCTAGATTTATTTAAATTAAATCTGAGTTTCAGCCTTTTAACTGGTGAATTTAGTCTATTTACATTATTATAATTACATTCTGTGATGAATTTATTCTTTAATCTTATTTTATGCTTTCCATTCAACATGTTGTTCTTTTTTCTCCTTTCTGCCTTTTATAGAACTGATAAATTTTCTTCCTTCAGGTGATTATATTTCTATTTTTGCATATTTACTTTTCAATTTAGCAAGCATACCATTCAACAATTTGTAGATTAATCAACACCCCTTGCTTTCCTTTGAAACAAAATAAGGATCTCAGGTAATTTTCTCCATCTCTTCTCACATATTACTATTTCTAGTACTAGAGGCCCGGTGCATGAAATTTGTGACATCCCTCTCACAATCCAGGACTGCTGGCCCCCAACCGCTCACCTGCCTGCCTGCCTGATTGCCCCTAACCGCTTCTGCCTGCCAGCCTGATTACCACCTAACCACTCCCCTGCCAGCCTGATCGATGCCTAACTGCTCCCCTGCCAGCCTGATCACCCCCACTGCCCTCCCCTGCCGGCCTGGTCACCCCTAACTTCCCTCCCCTGCCAGCCTGGTTGACCCTAACTGTCCTCCCCTGCAGGCCTGGTCGCACCCAACTGCCCTCCTCTGCAGGCCTGATTGCCCCCAACTGCCCTCCCCTGCAGGCCTGATTGCCCCCAACTGTCCTCCCTTGCAGGCCTGGTCACCCCAACTGCCCTCCCCTGCAGGCCTGGTCCCCCCCAACTTCCCTCCTCTGCAAGCCTGATCGCCCACAACTGTCCTCCCCTGCTGGCCATCTTGTGGCGGCCATCTTGTGTCCACACGAGGGCAGCCATCTTTGACCCCATGGGGGCGGCTGTCTTGTGTCTCAGAGTGATGGTCAATTTGCATATTACCGCTTTATTAGATAGGATGCATTTTTTGTGACTGTTTCCTTTCATTTAACATAATGTTTTCAAGATTCATCCATGTTGTAATATGTATTGTACTTCATTCCTTTTATGGCTGAATAATATTTTATTGTGTGGAAATATCACCTTTTATTTAACCATTCACCAGTTAATGAATATTTGGGTTGTTTCCACATTTTAGCTAGTATGAATAATGCTGTTACAAACATTTGTGTGCAAGTTTCTATGTGGACATATAGTTTCATTTATCTTGGATATATATCTAGAAGTGGAAAGACTGGGTCAAACAGTAATTCTCAGGTTAGCCTTTGGATGAATTTCCAGACTCTTTTCCAAAGAGGCTATATATCATTTTACATTCCCACAACAATGTATGAGAGTTCTAATTTCTCGATATCCCTGCCAACACTTTTTATTATGTCTTTTTGTTATAGCCTTCCAAATAATGTGTGTGAAGTGGTACCTCATTATGGTTTTCATTTGCATTTCCCTAATGAATAATGATGTTAAGCATCTTTTTTTTGTACTTTATTAGTCATTTCTATATTTTCTTTGAAGATACAAATCTCCCTTTTTAAATTGGGTTATCTGTCTTTTTATGTAAGAGTTCTTTATTATAGATACAAATAACAACTAATATATGATTTGTAAATATTTTTCCCATTTTGTGGGTTATAGTTTCACTTTCTTTTTTTTTTAATTTTTTATTGAGGTATTATATGTGTACATATCTTACCATTACCCCCCCACCCCACACCCACACTTGCCCTCACCCCCCAGAGTTTTGCGTCCATTGTTTATGCTTATATGCATGCATACAAGTCCTTTGTTTGATTTCTTATCTCCCCCCCCTCTCCCTAACTTTCCCCCTGTAATTTGAAAGTCTGTTTGTTGCTTTACTGTCTCTGTATCTATCTTTTTGTTCATCAGTTTATAATGTTCTTTATTATCCATAAATGAGTGATATCATGTGGTATTTTTCTTTCATTGACTGGCTTATTTCACTTAGTATAATATTCTCCAATTCCATCCAGGTTGCTGCAAATGATGAGAATTCCTTCTTTTTTATGGCAGCATAGTATTCCATTGTGTAGATGTACCACAGTTTTCTGATCCAGTCATCTGCTGACGGGCACCTAGGCTGTTTCCAAATCTTAGCTATTGTAAATTGTGCTGCTATGAACATAGGGGTGCATATATCCTTTCTGATTGGTGTTTCTAGTTTCTTCGGATATATTCCCAGGAGTGGGATTACTGGGTCAAATGGGAGTTCCATTTTCAGTTTTTTGAGGAAACTCCATACTGTTCTCCTCAGTGGCTGCACCAGTCTGCATTCCCACCAGCAGTGCACGAGGGTTCCTTTTTCTCCGCATCCTCGCCAACACTTGTCGTTTGTTGATTTGTTGATGATAGCCATTCTGACAGGTGTGAGATGGTACCTCATTGTTGTTTTGATTTGCATCTCTCGGATAATAAGTGACTTTGAGCATGTTTTCATGTGTCTCTTGGCCTTCCTTCTGTCTTCTTTTGAAAATATTCTGTTTAGGTCCGTTGCCCATTTTTTTATTGGATCATTTATCTTCCTTTTATTAAGTTGCATAAGCTGCCTGTAGATATTGGAGATTAAACCTTTATCAGTGCTAGCATTTGCAAATATGTTCTCCCATGCAGTGGGCTTTCTTGTTGTTTTGTTGATGGTTTCTTTTGCTGTAAAAAGCTTTTTATTTTGATGTAGTCCCATTTGTTAATTTTCTCTTTAGCTTCCATTGCCCTAGGGGCCGTGTCAGTGAAGAAGTTCTTTTGGCATATGTCTGAGATTTTGTTGCCTGTGGATTCCTCTAGTATTTTTATGGTTTCCCGTCTTATGTTTAAGTCCTGTATCCATTTTGAGTTTATTTTTGTGTATGGTGTAAGTTGGTGATCTAGTTTCATTTTTTTGCATGTGTGTGTCCAATTTTCCCAACACCATTTATTGAAGAGACTGTCTTGATTCCATTGTATGTTCATGCCTCCTTTGTCAAATATTAATTGAGCATAGTGGTTTGGGTCGATATCTGGATTCTCTATTCTGTTCCATTGATCTATATGTCTGTTCTTGTGCCAGTACCAGGCTGTTTTGAGAACAGTGGCTTTGTAATATAGCTTGAAATCTGGTATTGAGATCCCTCCTACTTTATTCTTCTTTCTCAGGATTGCTGCGGCTATTCGGGGTCTTTTTTTATTCCAGATGAATTTTTGGAGAGTTCTTTCTAGGTCTGTGAAATATGCTGTTGGTATTTTGATGGGGAGTGCATTGAATCTGTAGATTGCTTTGGGTAGTATGGACATTTTAATGATGTTGATTCTACCAATCCATGAACATGGTATGTTCTTCCATCTGTTTATGTCTTCCTCTATCTCTTTTTTCAGTGTCCTATAGTTTCACTTTCTTGATAGTGTTCTTCAAAGCACAAACGTTTTTGATTTTGGTAAAATCTAATTTGTATATTTTTTCTTCTGTTGCTTGTGTTTTTGGTGTCATATCTAAGAAGGTTTTGCCTAACCAAGGTCATGAAGATTTATTCCTGTTTCTTCTAAGCATTTTATAGTTTTAGCTCTTACATTTAGATCTGTGATTTATTTTGAGACAATTTTTTGTGTATAGAGGGAGGAAGAGGTCCAACTTTATTCTTTTACATGTAGCCATCAGTTATCCCAATAACACTTGTTGGAAGATTATTTTTACACTGTTGAATGCATTGCCCCTTGTTGGGAATTAATTGACCATAAATATATGGTTTAATTTTGGGCTCTACTACATTGATTTATATGTCTATTCTTTTTTAAAATATATTTTTATTGATTTCAGAGAGGGAGGGAGAGGGAAAGAGAGATAGAAACATCAATGATGAGAATCGGTGCCTCCTGTACACCCCTTACTGGGGATCGAGCCCGCAATCCAGGTATATGCCCTTGACCAGAATCTAACCTGGACCCTTCAGTTCACAGACCAACACTCTATCCACTGAGCCAAACTGGCTAGGGCTATATGTCTATTTTTAATTCAGTGTTACACTGTCTTCATTATTGTAACTTTGTAATAAGTTTTGAAATCTGGAAGTGTGAGTCATCCAACTTTTTTTCTTCTTGTTTACGATTGCTATTCTGGGTCCCTTCTACTTACATATGAATTTTAGTATTATCTTCTCAATTTTTGAACAAAAATCCAGCTTGGATTTTGATAAACATTGCATTGAATCTGTAGATGACTATGGCAGTATTGCCATCTTAACAATATTGAGTCTTTCAATCCATAAGCATGGGATGTATTTTCATTTACTTAAGAATTCTTTAATTTACTTTAATACTGTCCTGTAATTTTTAGAGTATTAGTTTTGTAATTTTGCTAAATTTATTGATAAATAGTTTATTGTTTATTTTTAGTAGTTTATCTTTTATGCTAGTATAAATGTAATTGTTTTCTTAAACTTTTATTTTCAGACTAGAGGTCTGATGTATGAAATTCGTGCACGGGGAGGGGGGGGGAGGGGGGAGTTGTCCCTCAGCCCAGCCTGAACCCTCTCCAATCTGGGACCCCTTGAGGGATGTCCAACCACCTAAACAGGTGGTTGGACATCCCTCTCACAATCCAGGACTGCTGACTTCAAACTGCTCACCTGCATCTGCCTGATTGCCCCTAACCGCTTCTGCCTGCCAGCCTGATCACCCCCTAATCACTCCCCTGCCATTCTGATCGATGCCTAACTGCTCCCCGGCCGGCCTGATTGCCCCTAACTGCTCTCCCCTGCTGACCTGGTCACCCCTAACTGCCCTCCCCTGCCAGTCTGGTTGCCCCTAACTGTCCTCCCCTGCAGGCCTGGTCCCCCCCAACTGCCCTCCCTGGCAGGTCTGGTTCCCCACCCCTAACTGTCCTCCACTGCAGGCCTGGGTCCCTCCCAACTGCCCTCCTCTACAGGCCTGGTCACCCCAACTGCCCTCCTCTGCTGGCCTGCTCACGCCTAACTGCCCACAACTGCCATCCCCTGCAGGCTATCTTGTGGTGGCCATCTTGTGTCCACATGGGGGCAGCCATCTTTGACCACATGGGGGCAGCCATCTTGTGTCTTGGAGTGACAGTCAATTTGCATATTACTCTTTTATTAGATAGGATTGTTCATTGCTAATTTATTGCTTCTTAAATTCTTTCTCATGGGTTCATTTTTCCTATTCCCTAAAGGACATCCTTTTGTAGTTCTTTCATAAAGAATCTGTGAGTGAAAAATTCTTTTAGTTTCTGTCTGAAAAATGTCTTTATTTCACTGTTATTCATAAATGATCATTTAACTGGGTATAGAATTGTAGGTCGGCAGTTCTTAAGATAGTTTTCTATTTTATTTTTGCTTCAACTTTTGCAGATGAGATGTTAACTCTCAGTCTAATTGTTCCTTTACAGACAATGTGCCTTTTCCCTCCTGGTTGTTTTTAAGTTGTTTTAAAGTTTATTTTTGAAGTTCCACATTTTCACCATATATATCTGAGATTTATTTGATTTATTGTAGTCAGCATTTGTTGTGCTTCTTCAATCAGAGGACTGAATTTTTTTGTTCATTCTAGAATATTCTCAGCTATTACCTTATTAGTTGAATATTGTATTGCTCTAGTCTTTTTCTTGCATGTCTAGAAATATTATACTTTCTCATTTTATTCTTCCATTCTTTTTATTGTGTCATTAAAAATCTCATTATGAACTGTATTTTGACTACTACTTTTCAGATCTACTTTCTAGTTCATTGTTGTGATTTTTTATTTAATTCAAAAGTAAGGGAGTTAACTTTCCTCAAAAAGAATATTAAATCTCAAAAGGAAGATAAAAATTTCATCTAGGGAAGACATTTTCCATAAAAAAGACACTGTGCCTTCTCCAATCATATCCTTTAAAAATATAGAATATTCTCTAAGGTGGGTATGATTTTTTAAAATAAGTATTTTTAAATGATTGAATTTATGCTAAGGAAATATCTCTGAAAATGGTGATGGGGGAAAAGACCACATATATCTTGCTTTTACTTATTGAAACTGGCCGGTCAGTAGGATGCAAAAGCATATACTAGCATTTTGAGTTGAACCAGACCTGGGTTCAAGTGCCAGCTTTACTATTAACCAGTTATGTAACTTTGGCAACTTACTTTAACCTCCTTGAATCTTTCTGAATGTTAATTTCATCATCTATTAAAAACCCATCGGCGTTGACAGGAGGAACCAATGATATGGTGTATATAAAGTGCCTTGTGCAGAGTCTGACCAATGGCAGGTGTTTCGTAAAAGATTATCGTTATTTCCTGCATAACAATCCTAATCAGTACTGGTGCCATCATGTCAGTCATCCCCATACAGTATTTGAAATCTTTTCATTAGTCATGTCCCATCATAACTCCTTTTCTGTAACTTTGATATCCCTATATTGATACAGATCAATAATTAATCCAGGTAAAGGATGGAACAATGGCTTGTGGAAATGTTTGTGGTAAGTTATTTTTCATGAACTTTTCCTTTGCATCAGTCCCCTTTGACAGTGATCAAAGCCCCAAATAAAACATTCTGGGGTCCTTTCTTGCAGCGAATGCTAAAATGCAAAGTCTGTCTGGGAGGCATCTCCTGGATTCTTAAAAGATAAATGCTTAGAAAATAGATTCAATCAAAATGGAACTGTTATAAATACACCCTCTCTGTGATTTTTCAAGAAAACTTATTTAATTCTGTCTGGCAGCATCCTCTAAATTGAATTCACATTAGAGAGATGAGTTCATTGGAAGAAGATGATATATTGATGCAGGAATTACTCTGCCTTTGGTGGGGGCACTCAGTGTCTCCAAAAGGTGAACATGCCTCATGCTCAGGCGTGATGGCAAGTATTGCCTTCACCAGGCCGTTCTCACAAATTCATTCTCTAGTGATAATTATGCCAGGAAGTGGGATTTTTCCTGTGCACCCATTTTAGTGACCAATATATGTAGTGTATTCAGATATTTTCATGGATAAGCTTCTTGACTGAACAGCCACCAGAATGCAGAATTAATTAAACACCTTCATTAAAAAACACCTATTATCTGCAACCCACCGGTGCAGGTCTTCATTGCCCAGAGCACAGAGAATGCTTGAGCCATTGACAAAATGGTGATCCCATTGTTAATATCACTAAACGATTTAAGATAGGGGAACCTTAAATGATTTAGCGGTATTAACAACTATAATAGTTACTATTTATTATATGGTCTCTGTGTGCCTGATGTTAATATATATTACTAACATGTATCAATAGATATTTACATGTACATAATAAATATTAAATTCAGTTTCCACAGTCCCTCTGTGAGGGAGGCAGTATTATGAGACCCATTTTGTAGATGAGGAAATGAAGCACAAGGAGTTCCGTGCTCAGGGGTGCACAGCTGGCAGCAGTGGGTCTGGGTTCACCAGGAAAGACATTTCACCTTCACCACGTGCCTGTGAGGAGGCCCGGAGGTGCGGGGCTGTCCTCGGTGCTCAGTGATTCCTGGACTCAGCTTCTCCCCACCCGCCTAGCACGTAACGCCTCTAGATGCACTGTCAAAAAGCTTAAAATTTTAGCTCCACTTAATTTAAATTTTATGCTTACCTTACCTTATATTTATCGTAACCATTCCACTGAGGCAATAGTTCTGCCCTTCCTCCCTCCCTCCTTCCTTCCTTCATGCTTGCTGAGTGCTTAGGGATAGAATCTAATGAATAAAATAAAC
Source organism: Cnephaeus nilssonii (assembly GCF_951640355.1). Classification (NCBI taxonomy): domain Eukaryota; kingdom Metazoa; phylum Chordata; class Mammalia; order Chiroptera; family Vespertilionidae; genus Cnephaeus; species Cnephaeus nilssonii. Next base: position 37,817,068 of record NC_137080.1, on the reverse strand, counting down.
TAACAAAATCAATCCAGAGACATGGAAGCAACAGACTGAAGAATCTCAAGAGGGGAGGGGGCAAAGATTAACCAAATAACGTATATGCATGTATACATAACCTATGGACACAGACAATAGTGAGGTGAAGGCTGGGGGAGGGGCGGGAGCAGGGAGGAGGGGGCCAATAGGGGGGAGGTAGGGGACATCTGTAATACTTTCAATAATAAAGATAAATTTTTAAAGAGAGAGAGAGAGAGAATGAAGAGGAGGATGAGAAAAGATTCTCTTCACACGGGAAGTTTGCATTCTAGGCCAGGAAACAGACTGCATACACGTGAAACAGAGGATGAGACAGCAGCGCGGGTCACAGGCTGGCCCCTTGGTCAGCACAGGTGGGACCCTCTCCATGTGCTCAGCCTCTTCCTCCTTCACAGTTAGGCTCCAGCCCGGCTCTCTGATGGAGTTAATGCCCACGCCCCACGCTGCGGCCTTCCCAGCTCGTTGCCGTGGCTCTGCCATGGTCCTCCCGCCTTTGCTGCCTGTTCCTCGTTGGGTCTTGTTGGCGAGCAGGGCCAAGGTCCTCTGACCAGGTGGACATCATACATTTCAAACCACTCGGGGTGATGGAAGTCCACCTCCTGGGCTGACGGAGGTACAGTCAGGGCATCACACTGGCTTTGGCACACTGACCGACGCTTATCTACCTTCAGAGGGGTCTGAGAACACTGCCATCAACGGCCATTTCAGGACGCTGACATGGTGATTATAAATCGGGGAGATTTCTGTCTCATCCTCTGTCCTCGGCTGTTTTCGTCCGTCTGGGCTGTCATAACAGAATCCCATAGACCGGGTGGCTTAAACGACAGAAATTAATTTCTCACAATCCTGGTGGCTGGGAAATTCGAGATCAGGGTGCCTCTGGGGAGGGCCCTTCTCCTGGTTTGTAGAAGGACACCTTGCTGTACCCTCACATAGCAGAGAGAGGAAGCGCTGGTGTCTCCACTCTTTATAAGACCGCTAATCCCATCATGGGGACCTCCCTTCAGGACCTCATCTAAACCCAGTCACCTCCCAAAGGCCCTACCTCCTGATACCATCACATTCGAACTTAGGTTTTAACATATGAATTTGGGGGGGGGGCGGCCCACAACCACTCAGACCATAACAGAGGTGAAGATGCTTTTAACTCCTACAAGTAAGAGTATCTCCCTGGCTCTCTCTTCTCCTGGTTCACCCCCCCTGCCCCCCCGCCCCCACCACCAAACTGGACCTTCACACCTTCCCAGGTGATTCTCTACCAAGTGGGACATTTACTTTTATGCAAGATCAGAATAACTCCTCTTCCCAGAGTGGCCACCTTCTACTACTAGTTCACAGACCAAAGAAGGTAGCTTATGTTAATACTTGGTTCCATAAAACTTCGGAAGAATCTAGCTCAAAAAGATATTTTTATTAAAATCATTTTTTGTAACACATTCACAAAATCAGAGTTCAAAAGAGCGTAACATCCATTTATCAAACCTCATCAAGTGGTATCTCATTAAAGCTGACATAAACTGGGAAAAAATACTGGTTACGAAAAGCAATTCCTTATTCCCCAGCCACTCTATCCCTCTCTGGGGGCCACTGCTATCTTTTTGGGGGGCGGCGGGTGGGGGGGAAGGGAAATGGGAGAGTGAGTGGGACATAGCCTTCTAGAGGTAACTGCCTGCATGCACTTATAAAGGTGGGTTTTTTTAAGTAGAGATGGCAGGATTTTGTGCATTCAGCTCTGCTCCTTGCTTCTTTCTGTCTCTAATAATGGATGGCGGCGACCACTCTGCCGCGGCAGTGAGTACCGCCTCTGTCTTTGGATGGGCAGCGGAGTTTCCCCGGATGCATACAGCATAGCATCCTGGCCAGTTCTTTTTAAAGACCTTTTCGGCTGCTTGCAATCTTTTGTTATTTCAAACAATGCTTATATGTAAGCGTAGCTATAGAATAAATTCCCATATAAGGAGAAGCATTGGGTCAGATGGTATGCACACTTTAAAAGCTGTGAAATAATTTAAATATACAATAAAGGATAAAGACTAAGGTAACTAACACTCTACGCAGCATTCTTACACCTCAACAAGGAAAATCACATTTCGTTTAGGAAGCGCCAAAGCGTAAAGTTACTAATTCGTGGCTTATGCATTAGTGATTTGGAATGAGGAGGTTATCTGATTTCGCTTGAAGATCTAGGAGCCTGCATTCAAATGGTGCTGGGATTGTGAATGTGTTCTAGCTAGAGGCCTCAGCGATGTCCAAAGTGGGTTGTTTTTCTAACCCATCGCCTGTATATTCCTGAGTATAACTGTTTGAAGGGCTTGACCCTAATCAGTGAAAGTGCCCAGGCCTGGCCTGACAAGGTGTGGGGGCTGGAAAGCCACCTGAATTAGCGAACCCGGGACTGCCTGGACCATGCCGCGTCCTCCCCAAGTATCCAGTTGTCTGAGTAAGCGACTTCACAGGGACTAGTTTTATTTCTTATAAAATGGAATGGGCTTTCCGTTGTATTCTTAGCTTCCGAATTGATGGTGGCTTAATCTCTTTATAAAAGTCATGTGTGTACTATGTGTGTAATTTCCATTATACTTTATCACAGACCCCATACCTTCTGCAAGGGTTTTAGTAATGCTTTTCTGAACAGGCGGTCCCATCCCCCGCTCCCAGAGGGTTCACGTTCTCTGCTGGTTGCTCACCTGCGGTTGAGGTTTCCCGGGGCGCCGGTGGATGCTGGTTTCGGTCGTAAACACAGCCCAGGAAGTTTTAGCCTGCCATTTGTGCAGAGGCCTCTCCGGGGCTTTCAACTTTACTTCATTAAAATTCTAGGATAGGATTCCAGTGGGTTACGTTAGTCTCACTCTTACCTTCCTCGGTTTTCTCTGAGACTTTTTTCCTTATCAGAATTCTCATTGAAGCAGCCCAGCCGACTGCTAAACTCATAATTTATTACCTTAAAGAACCCACTGAAATAACGAAAAGCGTTCACCGTTGAGCACAATGGAGTTCAACTCAGCTTGATATTTATTCCTCACTGCCCCAAGGATGCAGCTAACGGATGCTCACAATGAAAAGGGAATGGCTGCAGAGGTCTCCTATCCGTCTTTTATTTCTTTCTTGCCTTTGAGCTAAAATTATTCCGTCCGTTAGCCACCGAGTCAGATTTTATAATCTGCTTGCCGTTCAGGCGGGGACAAAGGATGTGTCCTGTCTTTTCCCTTTATGCCCAGGACAAAGTGACGTGAGCACAGTGTGACCCATTGCCTGGGCAGGCGAGTATCGCCATGCACAGTTCAGTCCTCTCGGGCCTCTGGATTTCCCTCCCTGGGTGACAGAAAACCCACCGGACTCCAGCAGCCGCTGAGCTCCGGCAGCCATTGGCCCCGACGCGCTGCCTCCTGCCTGTCAGTAGGGAGAGGCCAGGTGGGGAGGTGGCCAATGGGTGCTTTGTATCCAGGAGAACATGGCACAGTTAGCTATTTAAATCCAACAGGATGATGTAAGCCAGCAGGGCTGGAAGGATTAGGAACAGGCTGAAGGAAGAAGAAATCTTGTCGGGCAGCGTCATTGACAGGGCGCTGGGCTGTGCATGGCCTGTGCACTGAGCCAGACTCCGAGGGCTCTCACGTGCCTCCCAGCCTCCAAAGAGGGGTGGCTGTGCAGAATAATCTGATGCTAAATGACGTGGGGAGAGGGTCAGTCTTACATGATTTCTCTCTCTCTCTTTTATTTTTTACTGGGGGGGCAGGTCTTCACTTAGATAAAAACACACAGCCCCGCTCGCTCGTTTGCAAACTGCTGGGGTTTCACAGGAAAGCTGGGCTGTCGCTCCCACTGATAAAAGGAGAGCGTTTGCTGCTGCCCCTGGGGGGCTGCGGCTCCGTCACCCCGCGGGAAGCCTGGGGAGAGAGTTCTCAGCTTCGATGCCGTTTTGCAGCACCAGCAGAAGTTCAGACTCAGGAAATGATGCTAAAGACATTTTGAATAATGTGAGAGGGGCTTGACACAGCGTTGGCGCAGGATATGTGACAGGAAGCGGCGTGGTGAGTGGTGATAACGGCCTGGCCGGGGCCCGGGCCGGGCAGGGAGCTCTTTCTCAGCCGAGCCCAGCCCCTGCGGTGGGGGTGCTCTGAGCACCCAGGCTGGGCGGCCTCACAGAAGGCAGGCTGGGAGCCGAAATCTGGTCATGCCCTTGAGGGCCTGGGCAGGGGACAGACCGTGAGGAAGGTGGGTGGGGCCCTGAGAGCACGTCTCACCATCAAGGACTCCACAGCCACCTGCACACAGATCACCTCTTAGAAGTCGTGTGCGTTTGGGTTGTTCTGGGCTCTGCTCACACCTTTCCCCAAGCCCCTCCTGGCGTCCAAGGCTGGCGTGGGGACAGAGGGGATGCAGTGTCTGTCCGTAGGGTCTCTCACGGAGAGGCCGCTTACACGGGTGCTCCGGGAGAATCAGATGAAGGGACGCGCAGGTGCCTGTTAATGCCGGAGTCAGTGCCTGGCGGCCAGATGCCTGACTCCGGGCAGACCCACGGCCGCGTGAGAGAAGCTGCGCTGATGGGCTTAGGAGGGGCCTTCCTGCCAGATGGCCGTGGCCTTTGTGCCAGGGGAGGGCTCTCCTTCCAAGTCGGCTGCCCCCCGCCTGCGATGCAGATCATCATCTGTCTTTGCTTGCCCCTCGTAAGAAATAAACATTCTGGGCACCAGGCAGGGAGCTGTTCAACCCTGAGAGTGTTGTGTGCGCTCGAGTACATACGGCAAGACCCTCTCGCAGACAGTTAGCCAGTGCTCCGGCGCCGGGCTGTGCTCCAGGCTTCCGCCCCAGCTTTGTCCCGACGGCCCTGTCTTACCGGTGGCCATCCATCGAGTCACTTTGGCTGTAAGGAGCGGAGCGGAGGGGGAAACTGGATGATGGTATGAATTTAGAATAATTATCATATTTGTGTTTCTCCTGCCGTATTCTTCCTTTAATCACTGTTTGCCGCTTTGTTTTCCTAATGCTGTTACTGCCGCTGTCGTTTTAGCGTGTGGGAAGGCGGGACTGTTTGAGGACTCCTTTAAACAACAAAGGCCGCATGGACCCTGAAGGGGTCACTCCATTTAAATAACACAGAAGAACCCAGTAAAGGCAACCACGTGACAGAGAGAGAGAGCAAAGAGGACAATTCCACAAAATTGCAAAGTCAACAGGCAGTAGCTCCTCTCTGCCAAGCATGTCCAGGCCCAGGAAGATAACAATCCTTATCTCTACGTAGACACGAGTCCTGCTTCAGGGTGCTCACAACCTAGTGAAGGAGACAGACATGTGTACACGTGCCTCTGAGACAAGGCACGGGCGTGATGGAAGGGCTGTGTGCGCTGAAGAGGCGGAGTCATCCCGGGGTGAGGCCGCCACGTGGGACCTTAGGGATGAGGAGGACTTCAACAGGTGGGATGGTGGCTATCTCACAGGAAACTCTGCAGCCTTAAAAAAAGAAACCTCTACGTCTGTGTGAACAAATAGAGCACGAAGTCCAGTACAGATTACATTGAGAAGGAGGTTACTCAACAGTGTGTACAGAGTTCCCACCTTTAAGAATAAAATACATATACACTGGGTGGCCAGATTATTATGATCTCTGAACGCATAATAATCTGGCCACTCATTGTGTGTGTGTGTGTGTATTAGAGGCCTGGTGCATGAATTCGTGCCTGGGTGGGGTCCGGCCTCTCTCTCTCTATATATATATATTAGAGGCCCGGTGCATAAATTCGTGCATGGGTGGGGTCCGGACAGCCTGGCTAGGGGGAGGGGACCTGGACGGTTGGCCGGCCTGTCTGCTGGTGGAACTCCTGGTCGAGGGGACAATTTGCATATTAGCCTTTTATTATATAGGATATACACTGAGTGGCCAGATTATTATGCGTTCAGAGATCATAATAATCTGGCCACTCAGTGTATATGCATGTAGTTAAGCTGTTGAGCCCTAAAGACAGACTGGATCCAACTCTCAGCTCAGTCCTTTCAGTACATTGTGTTATTATTGAAGATATTTACTGTCTCTTCCTGGGGAAGGTTTTTCTTTCCTGTTCGGTGGTGCCAGGCTGGTCATGTGACCTGCTTTGCGAGCAGACGTGAGGTGTGCCCCTTCTGAGTAGATGCTTTAAGAGCCATCACTGGCTCCTGCCATGTGCTCCTTTCCTGAGATCCTGGTGATCAGCTACCTCCTGGATAGAGAGAGCTCCTTAGGCTCCAGCGTGGGTTCTGGGAAGAAGACAACCTGGAGCAGATCCACATGGTTGACACGGCTCATTAGCATAAGCAGGAAACAACCCTTCATTACTGTCAGCCACGGAGATGTTGACACTATTGCATAACTCAGCCTCCGTTGGCTGGTAGATATCTTACAACCAATGGGATTTTATTTGACCTCTCTAAACCTCAGTTTCCTTGTCTGTAAAAGGGGATATTAGTAGTACCTACCTCAGAGGATCACTGGGAGGTTAAAATTAGTTCACCTTTAAAGTACCCTGCATGATGTCTAGTCCATAAAAAGAATCCAATAAATGTTAGCTATCTTTAAATCTGCATAGAAAGGTGTCTAGAGGAATGGACACCAACCTGTTAAAAGTAGCTATTTCTTTTTTAATTTGTTTTTTAAATTTAAGTATAGTTGGTACATGGTATTATTAGCTATATTAGTTTCAGGTTTATAATATTGTAATTTGACATTTTTATACCTTATAATGTGACTGCCCCGCTAATTCTAGTAATCATCTGTCACCATGGAAACTTATCACAATATTATCAACTATATTCCCCTTCACCTTTTTCACCCATCACCCTACTCCTCCCCTCTGGCCACCATCCCTTTAGTCTCTGTTTCTATGAGTCTGTTTTTGTTTTGTTTGTTCAAAAAACAGTTCTCTCTTGCCCTAACTGGTTTGGCTCAGTGGATAGAGCGTCAGCCTTCGGACTGAAGGGTCCCAGGTTCAATTCTGGTCAAGGGCATGTAACTTGGTTGCTGGCACATCCCCAGTAGGGGGTGTGTAGGAGGCAGCTGATTGATGTTTCTCTCTCATCGATGTTTCTCTTTCTCCCTCTCATTTCCTCTCTGTAAAAAAAATCAATAAAATATATTTAAAACAAAACAAAACAGTTCTCTCTTGAATGTGAGGTTATGGGTAACTTTCATTTTCTACCTAATTTATTTACTTAATCAAATTTTTATAGTGAATTGTAATAGTTTAAGAATCATAAAAACTAGATATTTCCATTTTAGAAAAATGAACTCTAGGCCCTGCACGTTTCTCTATCACAGTGCTCATTGCACCACACTGGCTCCTTGAAGGAAGGGGCTATGTCATTGCCCTGCGATATGAGCGTCTGGCCTACTGGATGGCACAGGACTGGTACTCAACACATGCTAACACTCATGTAATTGATCACATTTTCTCATCTGGATGACTGGGCGAATGGTAGGTCAAGAAACTAGGCATGGCTTAGTGGGTCCTCTGTTTCAGGGTCTCTTATGAGACTGCAATCAAAGTATTGGCTAGGGCTAGGGCCTCGTTGGAGGCTTGAATGGGGAGGAATCCACTTTCACACTCTGTGGTTGTTGGCGGGATTCAGTTTCTTGCATGTTATCAGACTAAGGGTCTCATTTCCATGCTGGCTGTCAGCTGGAGGCTTCCCCAAGTTTATTGCCATGTGGGACTCTCCATATGGTGGGTTATTTCATCAAAGCCAGAAAGGGAGAGTGTTAGTAGAGGAAGTCTGCTAGCAAGATGGAAGTTATAATTTTACATTATGTGACCACAGGAGTGACATCACTTTTGCCATATTCTGGTTCGAAACAAGTCACAGGTCCCTCCCACACTCAAGGAAAGGAATTCCACAAGGCTCTGGATACCAGGAGGCAGGGATTATTGGGAGTCATCCTAGAGTCTGTCTGTAACAAAAAGGAAATGAAAGAAATGACCAATTTTGGATACAAAGAAGGGAAACTGAGGGAACTAACACACAGAAGATGGCTCCTCTCCTAGTAGAAAAGGAGATGAGCCCTGGCCACTGTTGTTCAGTGGTTAGAGCATCGGACTGCATACCGAAGGGTCTCAGGTTTGATTCCTGGTCAAGGGCATGTATCTGGGTTGTGGGTTTGCTCCCCACCCCCAGTTTGGTCACATGTGGGAGGCAACCAATCGATGTGTCTCTCTCACATTGGTGTTTCTCTCTCCCCTCCCCTCTCTCTGAAAAGCAATGGAAAAAATATCCTCAGGTGAGGATTAACAAACAGAGAAAAGAAGAGAAGAGGAGAGGAGAGGAGAGGAGAGGAGAGGAGAGGAGAGGAGAGGAGAGGAGAGGAGAGGAGAGGAGAGGAGAGGAGAGGAGAAGAGAAGAGAAGAGAAGAGAAGAGAAGAGAAGAGAAGAGAAGAGAAGAGAAGAGAAGAGAAGAGAAGAGAAGAGAGAAAAGAACAGAAAAGGAGATGAGGTCACCCTTTGAGAGAGAAGGGGTCAAAATGGAGGATGTAGGAGAAAATAATATTTGCCATGAGGAGAGGGAGTTCGTAGGTTAAGTAGGTGACTTCTGAACAGCCCAGCCAGATTACAAAGTGTGGATCTGATGTGGAGCCAAATGGCAGCTAAATGACTTACTCCAACAATAGATGGTACCCTGTTTTCAATCTGGAAACTAATGGATGGAGGAGGGATTGCCCCAGGGTTGAGTGTGTTAAAAGTCAGGGTCAAGAGTGTATTAAAAGGGTGTGTTAAAGATCAGGGTAAAAAGTCTCTATGATGCAGGTAAAAAACAAACAAACTAACAAACAAAAGAACCCAAGTGACTCAGTTATTTTTCTACCTTTTACTTCCACATTCCTACATCACCAACTGTCCCAAAGTAAGTCTCAGTGTTCCAGAGTTGGCCTGGCTCTGTGAAGGCCAACATTCTGCCAAGATGAAGGGACAGGTCCCAATAGGGCTTCCAGACAGCCTCCATGGGGACACTGCAAAACAGAAGCTCTTTCTGTGGAGACAGGATCCCCTTAGGAGGCCCCCAGGCCCCTTCCCTACCTCCAAGCACTTTTCTGGCACTTCCAATGGCTCTCATCAACCCTTCCTCTCTCACCGGTGCCCACCGCTTCTTCATCCTCTCCCTCAGCCAGTGTTTGTCAAGTTCCTTTTATTGGTTAGTCCCACTCTCTATACAGTTAGAATGAGTGACTGACAGTCAATACACTGACCTTGGACTCAGAATGGGTCAAGGAGGTTAAAATGCTGAAATAAGTAGAAGATACTGTGATTAGTTTGTTAAGAAATTTGACTGTCAATTTCCTGGATTAATTGTTGTCTTTCTTTACTATGCCATCACTTGGTCTTGGTATTATGCTGTTAAATAGGGCTAGACCCGTGGTCGGCAAACTGCGGCTCGTGAGCCACATGCAGCTCTTTGGCCCCTTGAGTGTGGCCCTTCCACAAAATACCACGGCCTGGGCGGGTCTATTTTGAAGAAGTGGCGTTCGAAGAAGTTTAAGTTTAAAAAATTTGGCTCTCAAAAGAAATTTCAATCGTTGTACTGTTGATATTTGGCTCTGTTGACTAATGAGTTTGCTAGACCAACAGAAGAGAAAAACGCATGGCCTTTGAAGGTCATCCTGCCCAGCCTCCTTCCTTCCAGCAAGGCCCCAACAGTAACCGTCCTGTGTAGGCAGACTGCAGGAGGACATGAGCTCTTGGCTACATGCAACGCTGATGGTAGAGAAGTTTTTTTTTTTTAAAGCTTTGAGTCAATGTAAAGGTTTTCTTACTTCAGAGAACTCTTAGAGCAGTGGTTCTCAACCTTTCTAATGCCGCGACCCTTTAATACAGTTCCTCATGTTGTAGTGACCCCCAACCATAAAATTATTTTCGTTGCTACTTCATAACTGTAATTTTGCTACTGTTAATGAATCATAATGTAAATATCTGTGTTTTCCGATGGTCTTAGGCGACCCTGCTAGCGGTTCTCAACCTGTGGGTCGCGACCCACAGGTTGAGAACCGCTGTTGTAGAGCAGCGGTTCTGTGTTTTCCGATGGTCTTAGGCGACCCTGCTAGCGGTTCTCAATCTGTGGGTCGCGACCCACAGGTTGAGAACCGCTGCTGTAGAGCCTAAGACCATCGGAAAACACAGATATTTACATTATGATTCATTAACAGTAGCAAAATTACAGTTATGAAGTAGCAACGAAAATAATTTTATGGTTGGGGGTCACCACAACATGAGGAACTGTATTAAAGGGTCGCGACATTAGGAAGATTGAGAACCACTGTCTTAGAGAGAGGACAATAATTTCCCACATGAATAGAGCTATTGCAGGTCTCATTCACTCTAGTAACCCCTAGTACCCAGCCCATTGCAGGCCCATAATACTCATTCAATAAACATTTGTTGAACTGAAATGAGCTTATCAAAGGATGACAGATGAGAAAATGTGAGTCATTGTTTAATGAAGTCAAATATAGTCCTGTGCCTCTTATCATGGGATTCGGTTCTGAGACATGCATAAGCAATTTCATCGTTTTGTGAATATCAGAGTGTACATACACAAACCTAGGTGGGACAGCCTACTACACACCGAGGCTGCATGGTATAGCTGCTCCTTGGCTACAGGCCTGTACAGCATGTTGCTACTCAAAACAAGAGATTAAATTAAGCACAAGAGACATGGTAAACATGAGCTGTATGAGGCTGCTGCTGGTAGAACATGCTACTGTTTTACAGTAAACATTTTTTTTGTAAGTAGAAAGAGCACACTCTAAAGTAACTATGAAAAATATAATATAGTAAATACATAAACCAGGAGCATACAGTAGTTGCTCATTATCAAGTATCATATACTGTACATAACTGTACATGCTATACTCGTATAGGACTGGCAGTGCAGTATGTTTGTTTATACCAGCATCACCACAAACACATGCACTAACCCACTGCTATGCTGTTATGATGGCTTCAGTGTCACTAGGCGATAGGAATTTTTCAGCTCCATTATAATCTTATGGGACCACCATTGTATATTTGGTCCATCATTGACCAAAACATTGTTATGGGACACATGACTGTAAGTGAAAATGAGAATTCCCAATGCTTCTTACAAGAGGCTGAATATAAAATGTGAAGAATTGCTGCTATATAAGGATTACCATCTTCCTATATAAGATACTGCTTTTTAAAAAAAAAAAAAACCCACAAGGTTAGGATCTATTTTTAAGAGAAAACTTTGGGTTGAAACATTTTAAATACACACAAATAAAGAATAAAATAGCAATAACTGCCCAGCCGGTGTGACTCAGTGGTTGAGCGTCAACCTATGGACTAGGCAGTTACAGTTAGATTTCTGGTCAGGGTACATGTCCGGGTTGTGGATTTGATCCCCAGTAGGGGGCATGCAGGAGGCAGCCGATTGATGATTCTCTCTCATTATTAATGTTTCTATCTCTCTCTCCCTCTCCCTTCCTCTTTGAAATCAATAAAAATATATTTTAAACAATAGCAATGACCTATATTCCCTCCATGCAGAAGCAAATATTTCTATTTCCTGGGTAACAGCCCCAAGTCAGTAAATACTCCTGGAATTGTTCCAGACTGTGGTGATGGTTGACCCTTAGGAAGCCTGAGAGTTCTCTGCGCCCCCAACCAGGGAGGCCCAGCAGGAGGGGGCCTGGCCCAAAAGAATCGAAGAAAAGAGAGAAAGAACTTGTGTCTCTTTTTCAGTCTCTCGTGTTCACTTACCTACCTACAGACAGACCACATCCTTTGCCTCCTCACATCTGTCTCTGCCTTGCCTGTCTTTGACCCCGAGACTCCTAGATACATACTATATTATTATACAAGTGACAACATTTTAGATCCTATTTAATGATTTCTTTGTACCAAACTTCCTGGCCTTAGTTCCTATACCTTATCTCCCCCGTCCCCCTCTGTTATGTTCCCCTCGCCTAATAAAACGCCTGCTGAGGAAATGTCATTGAAATGATCCTTCGTGCTAATAGAGGCATTATTTTAGAGGAAAGCCATGCAGGTGGTCTGGGAACATAAAATTCTGCATCAATAATATAATAAGAGCGGAAGATTTGACCTGAGAATAAAAAGCAAAAGGAGATCTTTGAAACGTTTCCTTTCCTTAACTTTAGGGGCTGGAGAAGTGAAGGCAGCAATTTAATTTGAGGGCTATTCCTGACGGGGAATTCGGCCATGTCAGGAAAGCTGCAAGTCAGAGGGAAAAGTCAGTAAAATCAAAGGAAGCTGGTTGTGTAATGATACTATTAAAATGTCAGCACCCTTCTTGGAGGCGGATCCAGGCAATCCAAATGAAAGGAGGGAGGTTAAAATGTCATGTTGCTTGGCTAAGAGCAACTGCCCTCCCAAACATGCTGTTTAACTTCTGGTTACCTCTCTCCCCGATACAAGCTATTTATGTATCTTGTAAAATCAAAGCAAGGCCCTGCTAGTGCAAGAAGAAATGGGTTCATTATCAGCTTGCAGGAGTATCCCTTGGGACTTAATACTTCTCATTCCACTTCTTTTTTGGAAAGTAGTTTGCTAGTTTTGTCACAGGCCACCACAAAACCTAACCTCGCGTCTGAATAAAATCAAAGTTTGTCTGCTGTCAGATTAAACACACCCCTCTCCAGTTCCAGATGCTCAGTGCCCCCTCCCCTTACTGCAGAATTGAGAATAAGCACCTCCTCCCTGAACTCAAGGATCTCCATGGGCCTCCCTGGTTCTTTCTCACTGTTCCCCACATCGAAACCACCTTCTTCCATGAAGCCAGCGCCCATCTTGGTCCCAAACCAGACCCTCTTCTGCCCTCACAAATGTTCGTCCCTCTTCGTGGCATCTCACTCATTCTGTCTCACAGTATATGTGTTTGCTCATCTTTCTGTCTACCTCTCCACACATACCACTTCCCAACCCCACACAGTGGGCTCTTAGAGGGCAAGCACTGGGGTTACTTACTATGCGGTCCCTTGGGTGTGGAGAATGATATCTTGAACACTTGATAAATGTATGTTGATTGATGGTGGGTCAGAAACGTTTAATAATGACATTATTAAGGGAGTTGTGCCTAAACCATTCATGGAAGTTGTCTGTGCACTTGTTTAAGCCACGGGGATAGGAATTCCTCAACCTAACAAATAAGCCCGCCTTTTAATGTAATCACGAAAAAAAAGGAGCTTGAATGATTTGTCAAACTGGAGTATGTTCCATCAATTTTCCTTATTTTCTCCTAGTTGACACTATTTATAAACTTGGAGAGAGATTTAAATCAGAATTTATAAAAAGGCTACCAGAGCAATTTGGTCTGGACAGGAAGGAATGAAAAAATAAAAACAAAACAAAGGAGACTCAGCATTGAGATGGGCAGGAGACCACTGGGCACATTAAAAAATTCTTTTCCTACTTAAAAGTCACGCTCATGGGAGCTCTAACTCATTTGACAAAAGATACCAAACAGCTCCAGGTCTTCTGGCCAAATAATAGGGCACACTCAGGCTATTAAAAGATATCATCAAAATAAAAAGCTTCTGCACAGCAAAAGAAACCATCAACAAAATGAAAAGGGAGCCCACTGTATGGGAGAACATATTTGGCAATGGTACATCTGATAAAGGTTTAATATCCAAAATATATAAGGAACTCAAGCAACAATAGGAAAACAAACAATCCAATTTAAAAATGGGCAAAGGACCTAAATAGACACTCTCCAAAGTGGACATGCAGATGGCCAAGTGACATATGAAAAAATGCCCAAAGTCACTGATCATCCGAGAGATGCAAATTAAAACAACAATGAGGTATCACCTCACACCTGCCAGAATGGCTACCATCTACAAATCAACAAATGACAAGTGATTGCGAGGATGTGAAGAAAAGGGAACCCTAGTACACTGCTGGTGGGAATGCAGACTGGTGCAGCCATTATGGAAAATAGTACGGCGTTTCCTCAAAAAATTAAAAATGGAACTCCCATTTGACCCAGTAATCCCACTTCTAGGAACATATCCCAAGAAATCAGAAACACCAATCAGAAAGGATATATGCACCCCTATATTCATAGCAGCACAATTTACAATAGCTAAGATTTGGAAACAGCCTAAGTGCCCATCAGCAGATGAGTGGATTAAAAAACTGGTACATCTACACCAAGGAATACTATGCAGCAGTAAAAAAGAAGTGTCTCTTACCTATTGAGACAGCATAAAAGGACCTGGAGAGTATTATGCTAAACGAAATAAGCCAGACAGAGAAGGACAAATATCTCCTGATCTCACTCACATGTGGAATCTAATGAATAGAATAAACTGATGAACAAAATAGATCCAGAGACATAGAACCATGGAATAGACGTCGAAATCTCAGAGGGAAGGTGGGGGAGGGTAGGTGGGTGGGAAGAGATCAACCAAAGAACTTGTATGCATCTATGCATAACCCCTGGACACAGACAATAGGGTGGTGAAGGGCCTGGGCGGGGAGGGGGGGGGGGCTAGAAAGGGTCAATGGGGAGAAAAATGGGATATATGTAATACTTTCAACAATAAAGATTTAATAATAATAATAATAACCTGAATTTCCAGGAAAAAACAAAAAGATAATCCAAAGAGGCCTTGCTTATTTATTTCCCCACCTATTCCCAAAAGGATTCGAGTTGGCTTTATACAAATCGACACAACATATCAAACAAAACAAACAAAAAGCAAAAGGGCAGAAATGAAAGGTGGAATATTAAGATGAAATCAAGGATAAAGTTAGTTTGTAGAAATGTACGTCACAAAGTCTTAAACTTCGGAGTTTGGATCTGAGTGTCCTGGGGACCAAAGCAAAGAAGGGAACACGACTGACTACACATTTCATAGTGTATTTAATACAAAACCCAGTTCCTCAGCGTCTGCATGCCAGATACGGCACCTGCCTCTCGGTGGTTCCGCCCACTTACGATGGATCTGACGCCTGCTGGGATGGGCCTCGTGTGTTTGAAACCACAGGACAAGCCTGGCTAAGCCTGTGGTTCGGCTGTCAGTAAGCACAATGCCCATTCTGTTTGTGTAGTTAATTTTTAAATGGGATGTAATTGTCATGTTAGTTCCAGGTGTGCAATGTAACGATGCGCTATTTGTCTATATTGCAAAACGAATTCTTTTCAGGAGTCAACGCAGCGAGGCCAGCTCTGTGAGAAAGGCAGGTCAAAAGGAGACGAGCTCATTCTTCGGGGCGGCAGCATCACATGCAGCATTTTCATGGGGCCAGAGAGGTCAGGTTTGCCCACACAGACCCTAGACAAGTCCAGAGACGCAAAAGAGTCTTTAACGTATTCCTGACAAGAGGCCTCTTTCCTCTTCCTGCCTTCAGAAAGCATGATATTCTCTGGTCCCTAACGCCCCGCTCTGCTTCCCCAGGGTCCCGGCCCAGTGCCTCTGGCCCATAGTTGCCTCTCCTTCCTTTCCAAAGGAAAAGAAACAAAACAGGACACATTTCTCTCTCAGATAGCCATGAGGAGGAGAGCATGTAAGTAAAATCATTAATACTATGATGTGCATGGCGGATATATAAGCCTCCCAGGAATAGGTTTTTTTTTTTTTTAAGAGTGGCTTTTTTTAACCCACTTAAAAACCCAGGTAACTGGCTGCAAGATTGATTGATGGATAGGTTCTGGGTCTGAGGAGAGCAGAGTTAGAGATTTTAAAACAATGGCACCTTCTCTGTGTCTCTTGCACGTCTTTAGTGACCACATTGTCGTCCATCAAAGGCAGCGGGTTTAGCAACTTGACCTCTAACTTCTAAAGAGTACAATATTGCCCGGGTGATATGTGAAACATGCTGGAGTCACTTTAGCCAGTTACCTCTCTAAGTCTCAATCTTAATTTATGAAGGGGAATAACGACCGAAGTTATTTTAGGAAATTTGGACCTGACAGTAATAGGAATACTTTCTCTCCCCTCTTCTCCTGTCATTCACCCTCCCTCTTCTGTCAAATGTAAAATTGGTTACCACTGGGCTCATGCTTGAAACTGTATGTCCTTAAAAGCACTCTTCTTCCCGCCCTGCCCACAGTGGCTCTGTTTCTGGACAGTATACAGCGTCGGCTCGTGGATCATCCCACTGTCCAGCCGCCACATAAATCCTTGCTGTCCGTGTTGTCTCGTAGTGAAGGCCGTAAGCATTTTGCTTTAGATAACTTCCTAATCTGTGTGCAGCGTAGGGGCAGCAGAAATTCTGCTAGAGTAACCCAGGATATTCTCCCATCTCAGGATCCTTAATTCATCTGCGAAGTCTCTTTGGCCAAATAAGGTAACCTATACATAGGTTCTGGAGATTAGGACCAACTCTATACAAAATCCTCTATGAAACAGAGGATCAAGAAATATTTCAAATCTTCTTTTATGAGGCCAGCATTAACCCTGATACCAAAATCTGATGAAGGCATTAACAGAAAAGAAAAGATCAACATATTTCATGAATATAAGACATGAAAATTTTGTTGTCGTTGATAATCCTCACCTGAGAATATTTTTTCCATTGATTTTTTTTTTTTTTTTTTTTTTTAGAGAGAGAGAGAGAGGAGGGAGAGTAAGAAAGAAACATCAATTGGTGGCCTCCCGCAACCAATGGGGATATGGATGGAGCCTGCAACCGAGGTATGTGCCCTTGACCAGGAATCAAACCCAAGACCTTTCGGTGCGCGGGCCAACGCTCTAACCATTGAGAAACATTGGCCAGGGCAAGACACAAAAATTCTTAACAAAATACTCCTCTTGTAAGATGAATATGAGGGTCCTTATAAGAGGGGCTGTAGGATGAGAGTGGAGAAGGTGATACGCTATCAGAAGCAGAGGCTGCAGTGACCTAACAATGAGTGCCCACAGCCTCTAGAGGCTGAAAGAGGCAGGAAATGGATTCTCCTCTGGAGCCTATAGGAACCAGCCCTGACAACACCTTGATCTTAGCCCCTTAGCGCTCACCTCGGCCTTCTGACCTCCACAACTCCAAGAGAAAAAAGTTGTTTTTTAAGCCATTCAGTTTGCAGCAATTTGCCACAGCAGCTTTGGGAACCTAACGCAGCCACTGTAAAAGACATACCCTATGAAGCCACAGTCATAAAAACAGTGTGGTATTGGCATAAAGGTAGTCATACAGTCAATGAAACACAATAGAACCCAGAAATAGAGCCCCACAGGTACAGCCTATTGATTTTTCACAAGACCCCAGAGTAATTCAATGGGGAAGGGAAAGAATTTTCAAAATGGTGCTGGCACAACTGGATGCGCACATTTGAAAAATGAGCCTCGACTTCACAAAATTGTTTTGAGATGGACTATAAAGATAAACATAAAAGCTAAAAATCACAAAACATGTACAAGAAAACACAGGATAATATCTTTACATCCTTGGATTTGGCAAAAAAATGCTCAGTCACAGAAAGTAATAACCATACAAATAATTATTAAATCAGTCTTCATCAAATATTCTGCTTGTCAAAAGACATTATTAATAAAGTGAGTAGACAAAGCACAGACTAGAAAATATTCACCAAACATGTATCTGACAAAGATCTTGTGTCAGAATATGTAAAGGAACTCCTTCAACTTCATAATAAAAAATGAACAACCCAATTTATTTTAAAATGCAAAACACTTGAGCATACATTTCACAAATAAAAACACACCTAAAAAATAGCATATGAAAAAGAACTCAACCTCATTCATCCTCAGGGCAATGAAAATTAAAACCACAATGAGATATCACAACATAGCCATCAGAATGACTAAAATTTAAAAGATTGCTAAAGCTAAATGTTAGCAAGGATGTGGGATAACTAGAATTCTGAAATGTTATTGTATAATACTAGATGTACGTTGGGCTACAAAATGGTACAAGCACTTTGGAAAATGGCTTGACAGTGTCATACAGTTAGCATAGAGCTACGCTTTGACTTAGCAGTTCCATTCCTAGGTATTTATCCAAGAAAAATGAAAGCATATATCCATTAAAAAGTGCTTATACAAGAATACTCAAAGCAGCTTTTTTTCACAACAGCCAAAATCTGGAAAGAAACTCAATGTCTATCAATCAGACAGTAAGACCCATTTAACAATGGCTCTTCCATTGTAAGAACCAGTAGTACCACAATGGGATACTACTCAGCAGTAATAAAGAAGGAATTACTCAACAGCACAGATAAACATCATAAACATTATGTGGAGTGAAAGAAGGCAGAGATTCCAGAGTATGGTTCCATTTCTGTGAATTTATAGAATAAGCAAAAATAATAAAAAATCAAAACAGTGGGTGGGTGTCTCTGAGGGATAACTAGGAAGAATTATGAGGAAACTTTCTGGGGAGATGGAAATGTTCTATATTATGATAGGAGTTAGGTTACTTAGGAGAACTTATTTGCCTAATTTGTAAGTCGACATTTGTATATTTTAATGTGTATAAATTACCCAAAAGAACTAACAGTAAAAATTGTAATAATTGAGTGTATTGGGGAGAGATACAGATGAAACAAGAACAGTAGAATATTAATAATTGTGAAACTTGGGGGTTGGGTACATGGGAGTTCATTCTTCTCTCCTGTTCACTTTGTATGCTTTGGAAATGTTCCATAATAAAAGTTTTAAAAAATATAATAGTTGACAGATAATTCCTTTTGAATATAGCAAGACCCATGTTACCTAGTATTTTCAATTAGCTAGAGGTTAAAAATGGAAAATTAAGTGGCTTGTATCATAAATGTGTTTCTCTTTTTCTTGGATCATTTTCATGTGTTTCAGTGTTTAAAAATAGAAAAGAGGTCATCACTGTAATGCTGTCTCGATAATAAGCTTTGTCACTAACTCTTCCTCAGAGAACATGCTAAAGAGTTCTGATTTTATTAGAAAGTTGTATGAGAATATATTTGACAAACCCAAGACATTAAATGGTCTCTTTTTAAAATATTCCTCTGAACTATACACTTAAAAATGATTATGATGTTAATGTTTATGTTATATGCATATTCCAGCACAATTTTAAAATTTTTATGTAAATAAAAAATATTCTAAATAAAGAGATTAAATAGTTTTATTTTTCCTCCCCCATGCTCCATAATTATTTCTCTTGCCCTTGGATGTTACATGGTAGTCACTATTATAGTTCCAGGAAATAAAATGCTTTTTAAAATATTTCAAAAAATTGTCCTCAAGTACCCAACAAGTAAAGATCTGGGATACCAATATTCCTTAAAATTATCTATCTATCTATCTATCTATCTATCTATCTATCTATCTATCATCTATCTATCTAAAGAGCCAGGGTCGTAACATCCAAAATGACCAAAGACTCAACCGAATGCCAGGCTGTGCGCACAGCAGGCAAGCGGGCTGAACTGCTGAACTCTCAGAGAGAGAGAGTGGCGGGGCTGATCAGCAGTGGCAGCAGCTGCTGGCAATGCCCGGAGAGAGAAGCAGGGTGATCAGATCCTGCTTCTCTCTCTGGGCCTCGCCAGCAGCCAAGCCTCTCTCTCTCTCTCCCAGAGGTCAGCAGTTCAGCCCACTTGCCAGCAGCCTGGGGCGGCTGCTGATCAGCCCCAGCTCTATGATCAGGCCTGGAGATAGGCCCAGAGATGCTGACTGGCCTAGAAACTGACCGATCAGAACCAAATCTGGGTGAAGTGCAAGGAGCCAATGGCTGCCTAGGAGGTGGAGCTTTTGACGCTGACTGGCATAGAAACTGATGAATCAGAACCTACTCTGGGTGAACTGCGAAGGCAGAAATTAAGGTGGGGGCCGAAGAGGGGTTTTAAGGGCAACAGCTGTTTGGTGTAAGGTGTAAGAAAGTGATTCAATTTTTTAATGACCGGTTTGGCAGTATAGTGCATATGGCTGGCTATCAGTCCAGATATAGGGATTATATGTTTTTGTCTTCCAAGAGCATCTCCTCCTGCTGAAAAAAGCTCCCCCCATCCATTTAAGCAATCCTATCCTATATAACTTACCTATACTAATAAAAGGGTAATATGCTAATTAGACCAGGTCAACTGGCCATCTTCCAGACGTCCAACTTCCTTCTGGACAAAGACATGGTGGTAGGGGCCGAGGCAGAGGCAGTTAGGGGCGATCAGGTCAGCAGGGGAGGGCAGTTGGGGGCGAGATCAGGCTGGCAGGGGGGCAAGGTAGGGGCAATCAGGACAGCAGGCAGAGGTGTTAGGGGTGATCAGGCAGGCAGGAAAATGATTAGGAGCCAGTCGTCCCGGATTGCGAGAGGGATGTCCAACTGCCGGTTTAGGCCCGATCCCTGTTGGATTGGGCCTAAACCGGCAGTCAGACATCCCCCGAGAG
The DNA here is from genome assembly GCF_951640355.1 of Cnephaeus nilssonii. NCBI lineage: Eukaryota > Metazoa > Chordata > Mammalia > Chiroptera > Vespertilionidae > Cnephaeus > Cnephaeus nilssonii. The sequence continues at coordinate 37,796,723 of NC_137080.1, read as the reverse complement.
GTCCCAGATTGGAGAGTGTACAGGCCGGGCTGAGGAATGCCCCCTCCGTGCATGAATTTCATGCACCGGGCCTCTAGTCTCTCTATATATAAAAAGTCAGCGATCATAACGGCCATAACAACCATAACAACCAGTCGCTATGATGCCCACTGTGGCCAGCGAACCAGCTCTTCGGGGGGTGGAGTCAGCTGGCCAACCTTGTGGCCCCTCCCCGCTGCTGGCCTGCTCCCGATCAGACTCTCCCATCCCATCAAGAGCTAGCCACAGGCCAAAAGCCCCCTCCCTTCCCCCCCCACCAGCCCCACCCCTGATCAGCCCACCCCACTACTATAGGCCCACAGCCCCTCCCCCTGGCTTGCCTACCCCTGATCACAGCCCCCCACCCCAATAAGGGTGGGGCTGGCCAGCCAACCTCTTGCAGCTCCTCCCCCTGGCCACCCCATCCCTGATCACACCCCCCACCCCAATAGGGGGTGGGCTTGGCCAGCCAACTTCCTGCAGCCCCTCCTCCCGCTGGCCATGCTACCAATGGGCCCCCACCACCCTGATTGGCCCACAGCCCCTCCCCACAACAGGCCCTGCCCCTGATCCCCCCCACCCCAATAGGGGGCGGGGCCGGACCACCAACCTCTTGAAGCCCCTCCCCCCACCCAGCCCCACTCCAGATCAGCCTCCCCACCCCATCAGGGGCAAGGATGGTCGGCCAACCACCTATGTCCCCTCCCCTAGGCCACTGGCCTCCAATCAGCACCCCCTACCCCATTCGGGGGTGGGGCCATCTTGCCCACTGCCCACAGCCCCTCCCCATGGCCAGCCCCACCCCCAATCGGCCCCCCAACCCCAATCAGGGGCGGGGCCTGCCAGCCAATTGTCCGCAGTCCCTGTCCCCAGCCGGCCCAGCCCTGATCGGGCCTGATCGGGGTGGGCTGGCTGGCCAACCTCCCACCATCTCCTCCTCCAGACACGCCCAGCCCCGATCCTCCCCCATTGGGGATGGGCTGGCTGGATCCCATCTGTGCATGAATTCGTGCACTGGGCCTCTAGTATAAACATAAATTTTCATGAACAATTGATTGAGCTGTAAACTTCTTGATGTGTTTAATTTCAGCAGCTTGTTTTATATTAGCCTTTTTATTTCATAATTGGCTTGCCAACTTCAGGTGGGAGGCCAGAAGAAGAAATGGGATGGACTTCTTGTATAAAAAACATTTCAGTATAAATTCACTGAAGCAATCCTTAGAGAAGGAGGTGGAACTGCAGAACTGACTTTCCATAAGGTTCTAATTTGGAGTTTCTTCAAGTATGTAAACTTTCACACTGGAATGTCTCTGGCTGGGTACTGGGGGAGGTTTTGAAATCTCTGTTTCCTGGGAACATGGTGGTTTGAGAACAGAACAGATATTCCTCCAGGGCAGCTTTGGGCAGCCAGGCAGCAGGAACCGCTCAGCGGCCCAGCCAGGTAGAGGGGGAGTTTTCTGGAAAGAATGAACAGCCGCTGCTATGTTCTGTCTGTGAGTCACTTGGTTGGAGATGTAAAGTCTTGAGAGAAAGAGTCTGATTGAGTTTAGGTCCTGAGCCTGCCCCGGGGTGTGTGTGTGTGTGTGTGTGTGTGTGTGTGTGTGTGTGTGTGTGTGAGAGAGAGAGAGAGAGAGGGAGAGAGAGAGAGAGAGACTGCTTCTGCCAGAAAGAACCTCCAGGAACTCCTTCAGCCTTCTCAGTGTGAGGCAGGGTGTCTCCAGTCACTGAACGTGGTGGAGGAAATACAATCCCACTAAAGAGCAGGGTGCTGCTTCAGAGAGGGAATGGAGGCTGGGTCCACTTCTGATGGGAATGCTATTCAGAAGGGACTTTCCTAACATGGCCACAGTGGACCCACCCATTTTATTTTCACTGAGACACTCTCAGGCTCCTCCAGCCCAAGGAGATGGCAGTGTCTCTTGTGTTCGTGTTTATCTCAACCATCCTTGCAACACTGGATGCAGAGCTGGTAGCTTAGGATGCTCTGGGCTGCAAGGAAAACTGCTACTCAACTGGCTGAAACATGACGGAAAATTTATTATTTTACGTAACAACTAGTCCTGGGATGGTTGGTTGAGTCAGTGACTTGGAATATTATCAAGAACTTGATTAATTCATCGTATGGCTCTGCCATTTTAAATGTCGGTCATGGATGGCTGCCTCAGCTCCAAGCTTCAAATCCCCACGCACCACTCTCTAGAGGCAGAACAAAAGGATTATTGTATCCTAGTGCCTGTTTTTAAGAGCTAAGAAACCTTTCTCAGTGGTCCCACAACAGATGTTTCTTCATGCTTCATTGGTCAGAATTGGGTCACACGCCTTTTTTGGCTAGTTACCATCGAGGAAAACGGAATTTCCCCAACTGGCTTAATCACCACAGCGGCGAATGGGGCCAGCCTTCCCCAAAGCTCGTGGTCACAAAGAGTAACATGGGCAGCAGGACAAAATTGGGTGAAGTTTTATGGACATTAGCCATATTTGTGGCTCCCTATATTTTATGGACATTAGTCATATTTGTGGCTCCCTATATTTGAGAAAGATTCCACATTATGGATCCTGCCTATCCAAAATAGGAGCAGCCTGACCGGTGAGGCTCAGTGGTTGAGCATTAACCTAGGAATTAGAAGGTCATGGTTTGATCCCAGGTCAGGGCACATGCCCAGGTTTCAGGCTTGAACCCCAGTAGGGGGCAAGGCAGCCGGTCAATGATTCTCTCTCATCATTGATGTTTCTATTTCTCTTTCCCTCTCCCTTCCTCTCTGAAATCAATAAAAATATATTAAACAAACAAAAACAAAATAGGAGCAGAACTCCCTTCCCAGTCAGCAGGTATGTTATCTGGACGCCACCAATCAGACACACCTGCATAAGACGTGAGTACAGAATGGAGGAATTAGGTACAGGCACAACCCATTTTCCAGGGAAGGTGGAGGATCATTGCAGAAAGACAGTCTAGTTTTCAGAAACGGCTGAGTGGTAACATCCTGCATAGATAGATCAGTGTGATATGGGACAATGGCCACAGGTCTCCATTGAAGCAGTTTGGTGGTATAATTTGGGTGTTGTTCTAGGTTATGTAGCCTTCAAGCCTGATCTTCCATCCCTCCTGGGGATTCTGTGAGCTCCCTAATAAATTCCTTTCTGGCTTAAACGACCTAGCTTGAGTGGGTTGTATTGTTCATTACGGGGAACTCTACAAGGAAGAATTGGAGAATGGTTGTTGAGTAGGCAAGACTGTGTCTACTACAGTAGGTACTTGGCGTTGCAAAACGCCAGAGGGCTATATTCTGTGGGGTGCACCTCACTTACATAATAAAATGTGGACAATGCCCCAGAAGTTGTGCCCTGCTGCCAAACTTGGCTTCCTTTGTCCACTGCCTTGCTTGGGATGGAAATCTGCTCTTACCCTCTCTCTCCTTCAGTGTTCCCACCGAACAGCTTCATACGCTGAGACTTTTCCCTCCTGGCCTAATGGGTAAGTGCAACTTAATACTGTGTGGAAGGAATCACAGACCAGTCTAGCCAAGCCAAGCATAAATAAAAAGTTTTTAAAAATTGAGGTGCCATATATACGTGATTTTTTAATCCTCTTACAAAGATAATGTTCCTTCCCTGCAATTTATTTAACATTTAAATCAAAAAAAATTATGACAACATTAATGGCACTTTCATAACAGAAGGACAATTGCACTTACAACTCTGCCCTCCCCCGGGCCTGACAGAGCTACTAGTACCTCTTAACATTCTCTTATTTACATATCTCAATGTGTCCACTGTGCCCTTATATTCATTAAGTGGGTGCAACCTATTTTACCTAACCACCAATCACCCCTACCAGATATTTAGGAGGCTTCCAGCTTACCAATGTTTTTATGTTAATTTTGTATCAAACAGTCATAAAACATTGCCCTTCTTTGGGGTAATTCAAATCACGGAATCATTTATATATATTTTGAATGGATTTGCCTGGCATAGAGGTTTTACATTGTTATCAGCAATGTATGTGTGGATGCCAGTTTCATTGCACCATTGCTGGCAACGACTGTGTTTTAAATATTTTTTATATTTAATAGAAGCAGCATGGGACCTTATTGCTCTTTTATCTTGTTGATAATTACTGAGGTTTTCCTACGATTCTGATTGTGAACTGTCATTCATCCTTCTCGGCCATAGGAGGTCCCAAGCAGAGTCAGCACCAGGCTCATGGATTGCAAATGTAATAAAGATGTGCACGTTATCAAGAATGCTTCAGAAAGTGCCATGTGGTTTTTTTCAGGAGCTGGTTTTAGGCAGAATTAATCCTTTTAGAGGGTTATTATATTGGATTGTCCTAGTTATGTCAAAGGATGGCCTGGGGGAGGGGATTTCTTCATTAGTCTGCACATTGCTGAACATTTAATTCCAAATTTTCTGCTTAGTGTATAATAAAAAATGTTCACCAGATTCGTGGCAGTGGATGTAAACTGTATTTTTGACATTAAAAATTTTTTAAAATAGATTAATATTACAGAAATACATCGGCTCTCTGTAACATCCCTTCCCCAAAATAAAACTGCTGTTTTTCTGATAATTACTCCTCCTTTTTTCTCTGCTAAAAACATAAACTGTTACTTAAAAAAAAAAAAAAAAAGAAAGAAAGAAATTAGCCATTAAAAGAAATTTACATTTTGGCGACTGTGGCTTAATTTTAAATGCTAGTATAGAATTTCTCACAGGAAGCCAGGGTCCTGGAAAACAGAATGTTCTTTTTTGAATCGGGATTTGAAAAGGGAAATTAATTGTAACTCTTGGGGGAGGACAAGCAAAAAGTAACAAAAATAGTTTTGGGCTCCCAGAGCCCACCAATGGCGATGCTGTCACCAGGGTCCGCCGAGCTTTTCCTTCCCTGGCCAACGTCCCTCTGGATAAAAACTGCTCCGTGGTGGCCATGTAGTGTGACCCCCCCCCCCTCCCCGCCAGGTACCCTCTGCTCTGCTCCCTGGTGGCCTCAAGCTACTGCTGCTGCTCCCTCCAGATGATTTGACCTGGTTCCTGCCTGCAAGCCACCTTTGCGCCACGGCTCCGTCCTCCCGCCAGCCTCAGGTGTGTGCCTAAGCTGCTCGGGCTGAGGAGGAGCGGGCTTTGTTTCCCCAGAGCCTGACGGCCACCGCCTCAAGTCAGTCTCTAATGAGCTCCCACCCTCAGGATCTCACAGACGCTTTTCCTGGAAAACTCTGCTGGGGTTACCCTGGCCCCGGATCAGAGGACATGAAGTGACACGTGGTATTGCGCCTAATAAACGTCCCCCTCCCCTCCTCAGTAGCTGGGACAGCTGGATAGCCACATGCAAAAGAATGAGGTATGACCATTCCCTACACCACATACAAGATTTTACTCAAAACGGGTCAAAGACTTCTAAATGTAAGAACTGAAACTATAGAACTCATAGAAAAAAAAAAACAGGAGAAAATCTTCATGACCTTGGATTTGGCAATGGGTTCTTAGATATGGCACCCAAATCACACGCAACAAAAAGGAAAACAGTGTGGGTCTGGGGGAGGAGTGTGGCCAGAATGCACAAATAGCCACACCTGCTCTTCAAGCTGCAGAAACCCCAGGACCTAAGAGGTGACCCTCCCCCACGAGGTGACTTTCTGCACTGCCACACGAGCTCCCCTCGTTAGCTCCTGGGTGGACTGTTTCTCCCACGGCCCAGGGGAACGCTCCCTGACCTGCCTCTCCTGGCCAACCACCCATTGATGCCCACCCTCTGCCTCCTTCCTGTGCCTCTCATCTTCACTCTTCTCTCTCATGGTACCTAGATGGGTAGGACCCACTCTACTGCACAGACCCCAAAACGGTTGCCAAGGAGCTCCCATGAGTTCTCCCGCATTACAAAGTGGTTGGGGAAGATGTGATGCTTGACCTCGGACTCCCGGCCTTGAGCCCAGGGCTCCTCCCTGGATAGTTCATACCAGCCTCTGCTGACCATAGATCTGGGAGCCTGGTGACCCCTGCAGGTGCCTGTTTGCAGGGCTGATTTGCAGAAGAGCTTTTGGCTTGTGCCGATGGAAAAAGGAGTGTGTTGGTGCCGAGAGGAAAAAATGGATAGGAAAATCTCAGAGGGATGGAGGAGGGGCTGGCCCTTAGCCAGGTCTATGGATGAGTTTTGAGCCCCCTCGAGGGAAATTTAGGTGAGAAGCCCCGAGTACACTGTTGGTGACTGGCTGTGTGAGACTCGAGGCCGGAAGCAGTGCTGCCTCAGGCCTGGGGACAAAAGGCAGACAGAATCCGGAGAGCCTGCCCCGCCCCAGGGTGGCACCCGTGGGGAGAAGGGTAGAACCACAATTCCCGGAGGAAGAGTTCCTGAAGCAGAAGCCGGCAGCAAGGGGCCCTGGAGAGGGAGGGAGTGGGGGAGGTAAGCGGGCTTGTTCCTGAGCACAGGGGAGATGGCACAGCCACAGGCACCCCCAGAAATAATTGGCAGGAGAGGAGGGTGGAGAGGCTAGAGGGGCCTGGGGTGACTGTCCGTGGAAAGACATCTGCCTTGTAAGGGTTGTTCATTATGATGCCCTGACCCTGGATATCATGCTCTTAAGCCCACATTCATTTGTTCATTTATTGGACATGTACCTATATGTTCCAGCTCCCATTCTTGTATTGAACATAACCCAAAGGTGAGCAAGAGGGACATGATCTCTCTGATCTCAGGAGCTTACCATTCCATTTGGCTTAGCGTTTCCATTTTCCTCTTGGGGTTCTCCTGTCTGTGACCCAAGTGGACAAGAAGTATACTACATAGCAAAACACACACACACACACACACACACACACACAAACGAGATGGTTTGGGCATCTTTTAAAACTTCCTACAGAGGCATTAATCCTTCTTCTTGGTAAGATTCTTGAAAGCAAGGACTGTACTTGGCATGGGACCCCTGTACTGAGGGCTTGGGGAGCATGGGATGATGCTGTTCCATTCAGGATGAGCTTTCCTCACAGCCAATCGTGACCTCAGGTGGGTCCTGGCTAGACAGCTGCTCTGTCCGGAGCTGTTCGAGGAGACCAGCTGGCACAAGATGCAGTCAGACGGCTTCCTAAGAACGTAAGCCACTTAGTGCAAAGCCTGGCAGAGCTTTATAAAGTGGGTGCTAGGCTGAAGTAGGAGGGGGGTGTCATGGCTGGCTGAGGGCTTGGCCCTGCAGCTTAATTAGAGGGCGGGGGAGGTGGGATCAGTGGGGGCCTGGAGCAGCTGCAGCCAGCGGGCAGAGCAGCAGGCGCCTGGAGGAGCCTGGGGTGTCCACTCCTGACAGAAAAGGAGCTGCTTTGAACACTGCTGTCTAAGCCCAAGAATTCCTTCTCTTGAGTTTGAGCTCTCAGAATTGAAATGGTTACAAAATTGCAAAGTTTCTGTTTCTTTCCATACCCTAATAAGAAGAGACACTGAAATTTAAAAAAATAATAATAATGTCAATTATATCCTGGAAAAGCTAAAACTTTAAAAACGAAATCAAAATTGAAAAAGGACTGTGATGGACACTCTATGTATGTTAGTAATCTCTGGGTGTGAACTTAGAAAAAGCCAGGAAAGAATAGTTTCACCGAGACCGTCGGTGCTGAAATGCACTTTGCTTGGCCAGCTAAGGCCAGTCTGCTGGTGTTCGCGTCTCAGAGAGAAATTGTCTTACTCAGACTGCATCGTGGGATAGTCATCCTGTTTATGTCCCAGCTGGTATTTCCTCTGTGTTTGCATCACAACTTTTCAAAAAATAAATATTTTATTGATTTTTTACAGAGAGGAAGGGAGAGGGATAGAGATTAGAAACATTGATGAGAGAAACATCCATCAGCTGCCTCCTGCACACTCCCTACTGGGGATGTGCCCGCAACCAAGGTACATGCCCTTGACTGGAATCGAACCTGGGACCGTTCAGTCCGCAGGCCGATGCTCTATCCACTGAGCCAAACCGGCTAGGGCTGCATCACAACTTTTTATGAGTCTTGCAGAAATGAAATAGGAAATGAGACAGTGAAGTGGGTTATTTTAAACTTTTTCTTTTGAGTTCATTGTTGAGTCACACGCGGCTGTGAGAAATAATATGGAGAGGTCCTGAGAAGTCCCAGGTGCACTTTGCCCGGTTTCCTCAATGTTGACATCTTGCAGGACTATACAGCATGCATCGCAGCCAGGATAGTGACACTGACACAGGCCATCACATTCCGGTCCCCTGTTTCACATGTATGTGTGTGTGTATTTTGTTCTACGAAAGGTGAAGTGTTCTGAGCTCCAGTGAAGAAATGTACTTTGCAAGTGGAAAAGTGGTTTTCATGAGGTTTTACTTTTTTTGTGGCTATTACTTTTGCAGTCTTGGTAGGAAATATTGTATACCCTCTTTAGGAATACCTTTTATCTGATAGCATAAAGGGCTGTGTGGCTGTTCCCATCCCAATGAACATGTGTGCTGAACATCTTTAACTCTTAAAAATACTGATACTTGAGCCCTGGCCTGCGTGGCTCAGTTGTCTGAGCGTCACCCCTTGTGGGCTCAGTCCTGAGTGGGGGTGGGCGGGGGCGAGGTTGTACAGGAGGCAGCTGATCGATATCTCTCTGTCTCTCTATCTTCCTCTCCCTTCCTCTCTCTCTCTAAAACTCAGTAAAAACATATTTTTTAAAAATACTGGTATTTGAAGCCCAGATGCGTTCAGCTAGATTTGGGACCTGCTAGCATTCCTTCTGAATATTTAAACCTGAAGCTGGACTCTCAGCTGAATCACTCACAGTGCATAAACCAATCATTTATTAAAAAACTGAATTTGAGAGCCCCCAAAAGTGGCAAAGTAAGTGGCCTGAGTGCTGCCCTCTGACCCCACAGGTCCAGGCTAGTGAGGGGATTCCTTCTTGAGGCAACTCAGTGCTGTCATCACCCTGGAGAACCGGGAGGCCTCTCTCCCGGAGCCTCAAGCCCGAGGGCGGCAGCCTTCTCTGGGTTGCCAGGTTCTGTGGGGTGGCACCTGTGCACAGGAGCTATTAGCACAGCACCAGAGTCCTGAGGACCAAACTGCTGGCAGGTCAGGCTCTTCTCCCCGCTGGCCCCTCCTATCAGTGCTTCCTCTGGCCTTCGTGGGCCTCTCCAACCACCCTGACCTTCTCCAGGGCGGTGCCAGCCAGGCCACACCTCGGACTTCTCTAACTGGCTCTCACAACTGAGCCACCTCCCAAATCTCTAACCCTCAGCCCCTTCTCTGTCTACAACCTCCTCCCACCGAATTCTAGAGCTTGGCTATTTCCTGCGGGTCCCTTAGCTCAACCTCCACATCTCACAGGTGAGAAAACTACAGCTATTGATTGACATGCTCCCAGGCACACAGCCAGAGTGGCGGCAGCAGCATATGAATTGAGGCCTCCTGACTCCCAGTCCGGAGCTCTGTCTACCACAGGACGTTCTCAGTTCCCTCCTTCAAACCACCCCATCTGCTTTGGGCCCTTGTGTGACCTCTGTCCTCCAGCCTCTCCCAAACCCCACAGACCCTCCCTTTACTTCCCCATCAACCCAGGCCTGTAGCCTGCCCCTGCAGACTTTATCCCCTGGCCCATCCCCAGACCTGCTCATCTCCATTCACACTGTCTCTGCTCTTCTTTCTGGGCCACGGGTACCGAAAGCTACAAAAGCGTCCCACTAAGTCCACCAGTGGAAACTGACCAATGGGAAAAGGAGGCAGAGGAGAACGGGCAGATACAGTTCATCCTCTCTGCGTCTCCTGTGGACTACTCCATGGTAAGCTCCTCCTTGCAATCCTCCCGGTGCTGCAGAACGTCTCTGCCGAGTGCCCCGGCTCTCTAAGGGAGACAGCCTGTCCAAAGGCAAGGTTCAGAGGGGGGGAGGCGCTGGGCGTGTCCAGGGAATGGCAGCAGTCGGTTTGGCTGAGCACCTGGTGTGTGAAGGACCGTGGCCTCCCGAGTCCGACTGGCTGGGCTTGAATCCTAGATTCACCATTTTTACCAACTGTGTGACCTGGGCACGTGAAGAAACTAAACCTCAAGTTCCTTGCATGTAAAATGAGAATCACAGTAGGACTTCAGGATGGAAAGATCTGCTGATTTAAAGTCACCAAAGCGTTTAGCACAGGACCTGCTAGAACCCCCAAGTAAACTTAGTTACAGTAAGGTGGCAGCCCAGGTGGCAGAGGATCTGGGGTTCGGCCTGGTGGTCCATGGGCAGACATTGAGAGCCGGTGAGCAGAGATGGGCACATCCAGGACTGTGGCCTGTGACAGTCACTTTGGCTGTTGGACACAGGGTGGACTTGGAGTAGGAGGAGGAGGAGTGGGGTCGGAGGGGCCAGCTGGAGAGAAAATATAAAACGTGTCCAAGATGGCACGTGGACAGGAGGGAGGGACTTCCAGGACAGCCTCGTGAGTCTGTGAGGCTCATCTCGGGGTCATGCAGAGTCCCCTCTCTCTCTTCCTTCTGCTCTGAAAGCCAAGGGCTCTTTTTACATTTCTCCTGCCTGTTGGGTCCTCACTGAGGCCCTCAGACAGGGAGCTCTGGCCTTCCGAGGGCTGGGTTCTCCACGCTGGCTGCTGCACATCACAGCTTCCTCCCAACTCTAAAAGACACGGAACCCGCTCCCCTGTACACTCCTCCTCTGCAACCGAATCAGAGCATCGGGTGGGTGCTGGGCAGAGATGGGTTTTGAAGCTTTCCACGTGATTCTACTGGAAGGCAGGATTAAGCACCCTGCCTAGCAGAGATTACTATCGTGGTTCGCTTGTTCCTGTCGGAACAGGCAACCTTCAAAATCTCTTGATTATCAGGAGACACTTTTCGTCAGTTCACCCAGACCACCGTGGCAGACATCATTAGCATCTACCCAACAGCCATGGCCCCTTCTTCCTGCTAAATAGACGCGTTTGGTTCGGGTGGGAGCAAAATGCTCAGAAAAGATGGGCTTCTCCCCCAAACCCTGGAGGGTGAACCTTGATTGAAGTCAATCATAATAATAGTAATTCCATTCATTTCTGGCAGGGACTGGACACGTGACACAGTTCTGGGCAATGAGATGTAAGGAGAACACAGCCGAAGGGCTTCTGGAAAATGTGTAAAGAAACGTATAGGAAGAGGGCCCTGCCCTTCTCTCTCTTCTCTGCTTTGAAACACTGTCATGTAAGAGTGCACAGGCCACTGCTGCCACAGCCGTCTTGTGACCACCTGGGGAGGCATGACTGACAGGCACGCTTTATCACCCCTGTGCTCAGGGCCAGCCCTGGAACAGCCTACCCGGAGGTTTATTGTTAAACAAAACCATGAATGTCCTTGATACCTAAGGTACTTTGGATGGGGTCTTCGTTATTTGCAGTCCAAAGCTTCCAAAAGATGCAGGCATGCTCACTTAGTAACGTCGCACAGCGAGCTTGACAAGGACCAGGGGTTTTCTGACTGTCTCTTTCCACAGACAGGAGGTACCGCAGCAGTTCTCTCAGACAAAGCAATTCATAGTTAAGGCTCCTGCTGACTCAGTCCCTGAAAACTAGAACCCCTTCCCTTCCAACGAAATACTAGGAGTTAGAGACTTTGTAATCAACTGGTAATTAAGGGGACCCTCATTCATTAGCATCGCTAGCAACACATGACTTGGCTGCTCATGGGGAACGTGGCCTTGGGTGGTGGAAATGCTGTGGGAGGGATAATGTGCTTAAAGGCAAAGTAAAACTCAAGGTGTACAAGTAACAGCTGAGCCCCATTAAATAGAGAGTTCTCATGTAATTTTTTTCAGTGAATAAGTTTTAGGACCATTCCCCAGTCCTGTGTCTATCCAGTTCCATGAAGTTAGTTAAGTTTTATTGCATTGTAAATTTCCACCAAGTTGAATTTTAATGTATTTGCACCTTTAAATTTGCATGCAAAAATTACATAGGCTATCAATTTGATGAACTCCTCGCAGGGATTATGTGATAAATATAATAATTAAAGCACCAAGATTCCATATTTACAAGAGCGGAAAGTGCCTTTAAATGAATATTAGAATTCTAAATTGGTGATTTTTACTCTATGCCAGAAGCAATTTTTCCCCTCTGTGAGTCATGTCTCTGTTATGGTCATAAAAATCATTGGGGAAATTGTAAGCATTAAAGAAGTATTTCTTTAGACTGTATCTTTTAATAATGTATAAATCAAAATAAGCTATAGATATTAAACATGAGGGGTGTGTAGTGTAAACTATAATATAAACTATAAAACACAGTGGCAGATTGTGTGAATATAAGTATCTATGAGGTCATCATTTTGTTACTTGCATCTTAGAGTGTGTGAGATTATATTACCCGTCCTACCATCTATATAACTCTCACTTTAACCCAAAATCCAGAAACCCAGCAGGCATTTGTTAAGTGACTGTAAAGATTCTTAAGTTCTTGATCCCTGTAGCCCCACACAGGACCTACTGAGATGAATGGGGAGAAAATGAAGAGAATTCTCTAACGGGCTCCGCAGCCCAGGAAGTACCTCTCAATGCTGCAAATGAGAGGCATCAGCCTGAGAAAATGTAGTTACACGTGTACAATAGCAGAGGGCACACTGGGCTTGGGCACCAAAAACACCGCTTTCCTACCTGTGTGACTGTGGGCAGATCACTAACCCTCTCTGAATCCCAATTTTCACCACTCTCAAATTGGGAAAATAGTCCCTGAACTAACTGCGTCTCAGGCTTATTATAAACTCCAAACAAAACAATAAAAATAAAATGCTCCCAATGAAAGCACTTCAGAAATTATATAGTGCTTTATAAATGTCATATTTACAATTCATAGTTTTGTTTTCCTCTTTAATATCTCTAAGGTATAAAAATTGTCAACAATTTTGTTTCTAAGATAATTCCACTTACAAGCTTAACTATGTCAAATTCTGTTAAATACCCACTAGGTAACCATGGAGGAATAGCCAGGTCAATATAATAGGCCTCTACTACAACAGCCTCAATATTTTCCCATATTGTGTCATTCAGTGTAGTAAACAGGGCAGCTTTATTGCTTTAAATAATTGCTTCCTATGATTCTGGCCTTGCCATGCTTTCAGTTGTTCTAACTTGCCTGGCAGACATTTCCTGGCCTCTGAGCTGGCTAGCTTCAGGTTCTAGTAGTGTGCTTACGAGGTCTATTTCAGACCAAGATCTTAGGGTGCAAGGGTGCAGTTAGTCATCGGCTGCACAGCAGGTGTTTAAGCTGGAGTTTCAGTTGCGGTGGTGATTGTATAACCCTCCGTTCCAAAGCGCAGGTGAGGCCAAGTCTCCACAGAGCAAGTCACAAAGAAACATAGACTCCCTGGACCCGAGGGTCCAGGTTGAGACTAAAAACAAGGAGTCAGAGCAAAGCGGGAGACTGTGTAAGGACATTTCTTTGGAGAGGAGTATGGAGATGCCACCTCATTCATCTCAAACCCAGTGAGAGGGGCGGCCCCGGGGGGAGGGCGGGGGAGGGAAAGGGCTGCCAGAGACTGCAGTTGGGTGGTCTAGAGCAGTGGTCGGCAAACTCATTAGTCAACAGAGTGGCAAACCGAGGCTCTCGAGCCACATGTGGCTCGAGCCGCAGTTTGCCAACCACTGGTCTAGAGGATTGGAGCCTGACTGACTCCTGGGAAAACTAAAGCTCCGTGTGACAGCCTGGAGGAGGCTGCATGGGGATGGGCCTGCAGTCTCAGAGTCACTGGGGCAAGAGAGGTGTGGAGTTTTTCCCTTGGACAAGATGAGGGGTCATCTTGAGACCCATTTAAAGGGGCTGCAGTGAACCCTGGGTTTCTAGGGCAGGGAAGGAGTTGTACGCACCCAAAGAGCCCCCGGGGGAGAGGTCCTCCTCAATGGGAAACTTCCGAAGGGCCCAGGGAAGACCCACGTGAGTTGCTTTAACCATAGGCCAGGCACAGCGAGGTCAAAGGCCATCAACTCCAGGAGGGAGTGCTCCAGCCTTCCCCGCTCCCCACTTCCCCGCGCCTCCAGGGCAGGCGGGTCCCAAGGAGCCTCTAGTGAGGGGGGAGTGGTGAGCCAACATCCCTGCTGGGAAAGTCCTTTCCACACCTGCAGGGGAATCCTGGGTCCGCAGACAAGCCTTACTGCCAAGGGAAGCTTGCTGCATTTATGTCTTGTACCCAACATTATAGTTTTGGTTGAAACGGAGTTACTATATAGGACTATCAGTTTTCTAAAAATGAGCAGAAAGTACAAAAACTCAACCCAACTTTCCATCCAGGGGCAGGGGAAGATAACAACACTGAATATATTTTAAAACGATAGTGAGAGACAAAAATGAAATTGTATTTTGATCACACAAGTTGTGAATTCAAAATACTAGTTATGGTTTTATATTCAATGAGCAAAGGTCCCTTTGCACAATGGAGTCCAGTGGCCAGTGAAAGGGACTTGATGTGGTAATTCATGTTCAGTCACTGGAAAAAAGATTTCAACCCTGAAGAACACAAATACTTCGTTTGAGGCCCTCACATTATCCAATCAACTAACAAATATTTATTGTCTGCTATGTTTGAAATCCTGTTGGGTACTCTGAAGGCGACTGACATTCCTTTAGAGCAGGTTAGTATCACTGACCACCTGGCACAATGCCTTAACGCTTAGTATGTGCTCAAAAATGTCTTCAATTTAATTATTCTTTACCATATACTTAGCACCAAGGGATGTGGCATTTTCCCAATGTTGACAACAACACTTCAGCTGAAAAATTCCCATATGTGTAAAATGTGGTGCAAACCCGAATGGAGAGTGATTATGGTCTCACTTGTATTTAACACTGTTAAGTGTTGCTGAGTGGTCTCATAGGAGAGGACAGAATTAAACCAGAAAAAGATGTGGGGTTCTTTTTGCCAACCCGGTGTTTTGATGCAGTGAAACAAAATGATTGCCCACTGGAGGCCTAGAGCTGGATCTAGGTTGTCACTCATTAGACCCGGGGCCCCTATTCTGTCTCTTGTGGATGGGGATGCCAAGCTGGCTAGCGCAGAGCGGCAGGGATGCTCAGAAAGATAATATTCAGTGTAATATCCCTTGTCATCTCTGAAGTGCTATACAAATGCACGGGCTCAATCACAGCAACAGTTTCACATTTCGCTCCTTGCCACGTGCATAAAGCTTTAAATCGATTTTCTCAGTCTTCACCACCCCAGGACCTGGCTAGGTACTCCTGATCCCGTCCATTGACAGAGTGAGAGGTTAAGCAACTAGCTCTACATAATACAGTGCTGCAATTTGAACGAGTACTAGTGAATCCTCTAACTAACCCCTAGGCACAAGGCAGCCGGCAGGGCTGCTTGTTATTGAGGAGAGGCGCTGGAGTCGCCTAGGGCTCATCACAGGTGGTGCGGGCATTGTAAAGGTAGACGCTTTCCCCCGGTGCGTCCTCGCGGAGCCCTCACTCATTCTCCCATCAAGGGATCCTCGCCCTCCCGGCCTTCAGCCCCGACCCAGGCTCCGCCCACGCCCCAGCATTTCTAGGCTAGCTTTCCCGGAGGGGACCTCCCGGCCACTCCTCGCCGCTCCCGCACGCCACTCGCCGGGTTTGGCCCCGCCCCGCCCCGCCCTCTCCCTCCCCGCTGCGCTGCCTCGGGGAAAACTGGAAAAGGAATGAAGCCCCGCAGCTGTGACTGCCTCCCGCGCTGATCACAGGAGCTTCGGGTCGGGCAAGAAGCCCCCTCGCCTGCGCCCACGCCCAACTCATTCCCCGGCCGGCTCCTCGGGATTGCCCGGCGGGGACCTGGCTCCGCAGCAGGCGTCCCGGGTAGGTAGTTTGTGTATGGTTGCCATGGAGACGTTGGCCGGCCGGTGGGGCAGACGCGCAGGGTGAAGATGCTGCCCCGCCTGGACCAGTGGAGGAGGGGGCATTGTGGGGATGAGGGGAGCCGCTCTCCGCGTGAGAGGTGAGGCTCCGCGGGTTCACCGGGAACCCCCTCCTGCTGTCCTCCTCTCTGTTCCTAGATGGAGGGGTGGGGCGGGGAGGGAGGCCCTGGGAGTGCTGGGCCTACTCGCTGGGTTGGGCCTCGCTGTCTTTGTATCTATGCATTGAGCATTTAGCCGAGTGCGCGGTAGGTACTTCCTAGAAACTCATTAATATTTGTTGAACGAGAGTATGGTAGACGAAAGGGCTTTGTCCAGGCGGACAGTGACCCAGCTAAGGTCACACAAATCGTACCTTCTTTGCAACAGCCAGAGCCTCGTTGAATAAATAAGTGTAGGTGTAACAATATACATTAAAATGTACACACACTGCCTTTCATCATTCATTCCCACCAGCATCACAGCAGGTCTTCCGTCTCACCCTGATTTGGAATTACTTTAACTTGGTAGGAAAGCAAGTGCCACTCTTACTTGTATCCCGTTTTGTGAATCTATTATGTTCTCATTAGTTGTTGATTTAGCATAGTCGATATTAAATAAAATATTTAACAAAGATTCTTTGTTCATAAAGGAAAACACCCCTTATTTAAACTTAAATTTTATAAAAATATATGAAAACTCTGAACAAATGTCATTCCTTTTCTTTTGCAATGGATTGTTTTTATTCAGGGAGAAATTCTTGCTGTATTTTTTTTTTTATCGCAGAGCGCTTGGACAGTAGTAAATGTTTTCTGAGGGCCAGGCACCATGCTAAAGCACTTTACGTGAGTGATGTCATTTAATTATCAAAATAATTCTATGAGGCTATTACTATCACTACACATATTTTACAGACGAGGAAACTGAGCCTTAGAGATGTTGGAGTCCCTGCCCTAGGTGATATAGCTGCGAATTGTCAGAGTATTTGAACCCTTCCTCCAGCATCTGAGCCCTGAACCACTGCCTCTTTGGATGCTCATATTAACACAAAGGTAATTCAGAATCAGGTAAAGGTCCCGATTATTTGATTTGCAGGGAAAATAGTATGGAAATGGCCAGTCTTTCCCCCTGTTGCTAACATCTTGATAGTTGCAGTATTGCATTTAGCAAGAAGGCTCTGATTCAGGTGTCTATTAGCACAAAGGTGAAGACAGGTCTTCATAATTAGGTGTAAACTTATACATAATGACTCAAAACTTTTGTACCAACCAATAAGAAATATTGTGTTTAAAACTGTCTCCAGTTTCGAATTTCCTACCACTGATGGTATGCATCTTCTAGTGGTTCGTGGACAACATAAACTCAGGACAGTGATGCAAGACAGAACTTAGCTGCTTTCTTCTTCCCCTTCCAAGTCTACTTCCCCTGTTTTCTTTTAAAAGGTCCCCTTGCCCTCCTCCTCCCTAGGTTGCATACCCGGTATCACCTCTACCCTTTCCTGTACCCTTAGATGCCAAATCCTGTCGGATGTTCTGCTGTTGGTGCTCCTCACTAGTTCTCATTTCTCTTATTACCTCCATTTCACCTTCACTCCTATATTCGGGCTTTCAATACCTCACCCACTGATCACAACATTTATCGAGTCTTACTTCATGCCCAGTGACTCAAAGCTACATTTGTTCTCATATGACCACGTGGCACCAAGAATCAGATGCCATTTGAAATGAAGTCCAATATGCTTTTCTAATCTGTAATAAATGTCTCCAATTAGGGAAGCCAGGCAGCCTCCGTCTGGGTATTTCCTAGCTCGGGTCTGTATTTGAAAATGGAGTCCAGTCCTGGCTGGTGTGGCTCAGTTGGTTGAGCATCGTCCTGTGCATCAAAAGGTTGCCAGTTTGATTCCCAATCAGGGCACATGCCCAAGTTGCAGGCCCAATCCCTGGTCAGAGTGCCTGTCAAAAGGCAGCTGATCGATGTTTCTCTCTCTCATCAATGTTTCCCTCTCTCTCCCCCTCTCCCTTCCTTTCTCTCTAAAAATGAATAAAAACACAATTTGAAAATGGAATCCAGCAATTATATGCAATTGTTGACCTTCAGCTGTGCCTCACGCGCAGAGCTGGGGCTGAGTCTGGTGAGACAACACCAGTTATATAGGCACAGTGGGAGGGTGTGCTGACAGAGACCAACTGGGGGCCTTGTGGAGTATGGAGGACAGGCACCTACCTGAGGCTGGGAGGGTGAGAGGAACGTTTCCTACAGAGATTAACAAAGGTTTGCTGGGTGGTGAGGGCCTCTAAGGTTTGCTGGGTGTTGTAAAGACCTGTCTGATTTTTTCCCTTCTAATTTTTTCCCTTCTTTCCATCCTACCAATCCCTGCCAGATCACATCATACCTCAAAATCTTTTAATTTTCTCATCAGTTTTTATTAATCTCTTGACCTGCCATTCAGTTTCCTGTCTGGTCCCACTCCAGACTTCATTTCCAGAGCTACTCCTCATTCATCACACACCCATACGTTCCTGGCACTCTGCCTTGGCTTACTCATTGACTTTGCTAGAAATTCCTTCTCTACTCCAGCCCCCCTGTCAGCCATTGCCACTTGCTCAAAATCAGCCCATGATTCCAGAACCCAGATCAAGCAGCACCTCCTCCAAGAAGTCTACCTGACACCTTCTCCCAATCAGAAGCCCCCTCCTCTTTTGTAATCACATGGTGGTGTTTTTTTGTTTTTTTTTTAAATTGCCCCATCAGTTTCTACTTTGTATTCAAATCATTTGAATACAAGTAGGGCTGATACTCAGCTGCTAACCACCAAGAAGGCCACTCCAGTTGTGAAAATAATGGCACGTCTCTACAGAGGTGTGTAAACAGCTGCAGCCCCAAGGCCTCTGATGCCCCCACCTCCTACTACCCCACCTAGCGGGTAGTAGTTGGAATAGCATCTCTGGGCATATGTCAAAGCTTTTTTTTTTGCTTTTTTTTTTTTTTCTATTGCTTAAGACTCTGTCCACCTCACAGAAGTGTTGTGGGGATTACATGAGATGATGTACTCAAGAGTACTTGGCAGAGTGCTTGGTATTAAAATAAATGTTTAACTAGCATTAGTGGTCCTTCTGGCCTGAGAGTGAAGGTAGTATTTGTTCCCATCTGTGTTCCCAGAGCTCCAAGCAGAGGGCTTTGCACATAGGAAACAGTGAATCAGTTCTAGCTGAATGGACTTGTTCCATTTATCAGGAGAACTTTTATAAAGTTAAAATTTCTGTGATATTAATGTGAAATACTTTAAAGAGGCAAGCTTTTTAACTCTGAGTAATTGGGTTTATTTTAAGTTGGCAAAAACCATCTATGATAAGAATTTTTAATTTAACAAATAAAGACAAAAATCTCCTCCTCCCCCCAAAAACCTACTTCTAACTCAGTTCACTGTTATTGAACATTTCCATGTTTGATTTAGTTAATAATACATTAATATGAACATAATGATAGATTAACTGTACAGACCTTACACTATTAAAACAGTTTGTCACAGTATACAGTTAAAATGCGATTTAGGAGGGAAGAAAGAAGAAAGGTGAGAAAGCTGTGGTAGAATTTGTGGTAAAAATTTAGAGACAAAAATTTTTTAAGTCCATTATTTGCATTGTTCCCGCCACTATTTGGTCAGCCTAAACTCCTATATGCCCAAATAATTTACAGACTTCCTAGAATTTGACTTGAGTAAATGTTCCTGCTTCATTACTCCATGAAAGTGTATAGTTTTCAGTGCAACCTAGTACAGCCAGGGAGAACCTTAGTCAGGAATGATAGTTCATTATTCATCCAAAGCCCTTTCATCTTCATTAGTTTGTCAGATCACCTTTGGATGTTGCCAGACTTATTGGAGACATGTGGGGCCAAGAGGGTTGCAAACCTGATTTGGGTTCTGGAAGAAACTTGTTCATTGTACAGAAGCTTCTCTTACTAAGTGGTGTCATTTCTTACTGTAATGGGCCTTGCAAACACAAACAAACCTGGCCCTGACCTGTGTGGTTTAGTGGTTAGAGAGTCATCCTGCACACTGAAGGGTCTCAGGTTCAATTCCTGGTCAAGGGCATGTACCTGGGTTGCAGGGTCAACCCCTGGTCTTTGTTGGAAAGTGTGCAGGAGGCAACCATTGATGTCTCTCTCTTACATCGCTGTTTCTCTTTCCCTCCCTCCCACCTTCCCTCCCTCCCTTTTTCCCTTCCACTCTCTCTTAACAAAAAAAGAAAAAGTAATGGAAAAAATATCCTCAGGTGAGGATTAAACAAAACAAAAAAAGAAGAATCTTCATTCTCAAAGCCCTTGTGCATGATTTTAACTCTTTAACTGAGGTTAGGTGGCTTGAGAAGGGGTAGTTTGAAACTGGTATTTGGCATGTATTCATCTAGGATACAAACTGCAAGTGATTTGGATCAATCCATTCAAATGTATGGACAAATGTGGGGTTGAACCTTTCTCTGAGTTTACAAATTATATTTATAAAAGCAAATGTAGTTTGGAAATAGACCCTATCTATCTAAATGTAATCTTAATGCTAGCATTTTGTGTGGAGAGCAGTAGGAAAGAAAATTTAGTTTAAAATTTTGACAGAACCCCGCAGTATTTTGGGGGGCCGGTAGAGGATATGAGATCATTTTTTCGCTTTCTTCCTCTCTGAAATCATATATATATATATGATTTCAGAGAGGAAGAAAGAGGGAGAGAGAGATTGAAACATCAATGATGAGAGAGAATCATTGGTCAGCTGCCTCCTGCTCTCTTCCTACTGGGGATTGAGCTGGCAACCCGGGTATGTGACCTGATAGGGAATCGAACCATGACCTGGTTCATAGGTCGACACTCAACCACTGAGCCATGCTGGCCAGGCTCATTTTCTCTTTTTAGTCCATCTTCTTTCATGACTTGTCTTCTTTTTCTCCAGGTTTAGCATTCATTCTGGGTCTCTTCCCAGCACATCCCTTTCCTCAATCACATACAGTATATTCCCGTGGGCAAAACTGTGTCTATTAACCTATATCTTTGAAGCTCTTCTCCCATCCTGATCTTCTAACTGTAACTACCTGGTAGATTTTTAATTCAAATTTAGGTATCATTTTTTCAAGTTTAATATAGAGGGATGATTTAAGCGTCTATGGATGGGTTTAAGCCCTCCTAACTAAACTACTGGATGAAAAATAGTTTATATTTTGTGCCGTATATTTGTAGGGTATGGTGTCTAGCTGAAGAAGATTTTACTTTAAAAGGAAAGATGCTGTCTCCAAATGATCAAAAGTTGGAGAAGCGGGATCCGTTTTATCGATCTTTAGTGGCCAAGCAGAAGACCAGCGCAGAAATCATAAGTGAAGCACGAAATGCATTAAGAACAGTTGGGACCCAAAGACCATTCACACCACAGGAAGACCAAAGAAAACTGTTTGGACCTGCATCTTCAAGGACACCAGAAAATAGACCCCCTTCCTGCTTCAGGTATATGACATTTCTCTTTCCTGTACATCCAGATATGTAAGCCACGAGATGACATGTTCCCTTTGACTTCTGTGAATTATACCAGTTATATCTCTTGTATCTGTTCAGGATTCTCCAAGATAATTTTAGGCCTTGGGTCCAAGAAGCTGGCTTGCAATGTTAATAGTGGTTGTCATATCTATTTTATAAAGCAATATGAACAAAGCTTTTCAAAATCATCATATACATTTCTTTTCATTATTCAGTATTTTTAATTCTCCCCAATGCAATGAAAAGACTTATGAATAAAATGTTTTAAGCACTATGATTTGTTAAAATAGCTCAAGGCTTTGGCATTGAATGCTTTAGTTTTGGGCTAGAGTTAACTAATATAAGCTAGAAATAAAAGAAACGGTTCTTCACAAACTAATATTTCTGTTCCATCTCCTGTGCTAGCCTCCATGCATCCAACTTTGAGTCATCCGATTCCAGGCCCATTTCCGGTGCACGTCTCAGCCCGCTAGAGCTTGTGAGTATCCTATACCACAAGAGCTGTGAAATGGAATTGCTCAAAAATACTTGGTAGAGTGTTAGTACATAGACCTAATGCACTAATAATTTAATATGAAAACAAATTCTTTTATACTTTTTCAAATATAATGGTTAGTATCTAATAAAATATTTTTATTTATCTACAGTTTAATAATAAGGAATTTTAGAAATACAGAGTAACCTGGCAAACCAGATGTTTCACAGTATTTTTAATTCAAAAAAGTTATGCATATGTATTCTTTTATTTGTAATAGTTATATAAAAATAAAAACATGAACATAAAGAGTCAAATATTTGCTACCAAAACAACTCCAGCAGTCTCCTGTCCCCTTCTTCATTCTCCCCTCCCCAGTGGCTCTTACTTTAAGCTCTTTTGGCACATTTTCTTGTTTTGTTTTGTTTTTCATCCAAATTTCTAAATAGCACAGGGTCTTGCTGCTCTCTGACTTAGGAGCTTGAGAAATTATCTAATCACTTCCCATTAAGGAAGATGAAGTCTTAATTCTCGTCGATCCTCCCACGCCTCCTCACAACACATTCACCCTTTCTGTCCCCACTGCTACTCCCAGTGTAGACATAGCATAACTTTGGTTAGAGCCCTTAACCCTGTTTACAGCTGAGCCTGGAACTAGTAATGATTGATGATGATCACTTCTTCTTCCCTGCATCACTTTTTGTTTTCCCTGGGATTAGTAATTGCCTTGCTTTTTTTAGTTTTGTATTATTACTATTTCAACCCCAAACTCTTCCCAGTGCTTTACAGCTCCTTCGTACAGTCAGGCACATTAGGTATTCTGTTGATTCCTCTCCTTGGAGAATTTTCCACCCTCCGTCCTGGACCACTTGCCCTGGGCGTTTGGAACACAGCTGACTTCTCCCTCTTATGCTGGAGGTCCTGTTTCCTGTATCCAAAGTCGTCCTCTTTCTTGATTCACTGTCGATTTGGTGGCACACTCCCTCCACTAACTTCCTGAGAAGGGGTGTGTGGGAAGGGAATTATTTGAGACCTCAGTTGCTGTTTTTTTCTCTCTGGAAGTATGTAGGATTCGTCTTTGTTCCCAGTGTTCTGAAGTTTTATGATAACGGGCCTTTGCTTTAGTCCATTGTCACCCATCCTGCTGGGCACTTTCAATGAGGAATCAGCTCTGGGAAATGCCCTTCAACTATTTTGATATGTCTTCCCCTCTTTTATGTTCTGTTTACTCTTTCTGGAATTCATTATTTGGATGTGGGATCCTCTGGATTGGCACTTTAATTTTCTTATTTCCTCTTTTCTGTTTCTCATCTTTTTTTAGAAGAGATGTTATCTTCTAGTTATTTTATTGAGTTCTTTTCATTTCTGCTTTCATATTTTTAATTTTCCAAAAGCTTCCCCCCCTTTAAATTATCGTTTAAAAAAATACATAGCATTCAGTTGTTTCATGGTTGTAGCTTCTTAACTGTATATATTAATGATAGTTTTGATTTTTCAGTTGTTTTCTTCTCCCTTTAAAATTTCTGTTGCGTGTGTGTGTGTGTGTGTGTGTGTGTGTGTGTGTGTGTGTCTTAAACAACAGAAACTTATTTCCTCGCAGTTCTGAAGATTAGAAGTCTGATGTCAAGGTAGCAGCTGGGTCGATTACTTCTAAGGACTTTTGCTGACTTGTGAATGGCTGTCTTTCACCCCGTGTCTTCACATGGTCTTTTCTCTGTGTCTTGATGCATTTTTCTGTTTGTTTCGTTTGTTTTTCATATTAGAGGCTCTCCTCAGGTAGCTCATGCTGCTTGCTTGGCTGCCCTTATTTGAGAGTGGTAGCATGTAGAATGGGTTGGTAACATATAGGTTATACTTACCCACACCCACATTTATTATTATTTTTACATATATTTTTATTGATTTCAGAGAGAGGAAGGGAGAGGGAGAGATAGATAGAAACATCAATGATGAGAGAGAATCATTGATCGGCTGCCTCCTGCCCACCCCACACTGGGGATCAATCCTGCAACCCAGGCATGTGCCCTGACTGGGAATCGAACCATGACCTCCTGGTTCATAGGTCGACACTCAACCACTGAGCAAGCCAGGCTGGGTCCCACGCTTACATTTAGAGGGGAGGGTTCTGGCTGGACTGGGTTGTTTATGAAACTCCCAATGGCAGTATCTTTAGGGCTTTCCTTGAGGACTAGTTAATTTTCTGTAGAAGCGTCTTTTAGGCTCTTGCCTGGAGGATAAAGGTTGGTTCTAACTTCCAGGAATCAGGTAGAAGAAGAAGGTAGGAATGCCTGACATTCAGTGTTTAAATGTTCCATTAATATCTATGCTTACACAAAGTACCTTGACCATCAACTGTGCCCGATTAGCCCGATTCAGAGCTGCTGTTTTACCGCCTTGAGAGAACAAACCTCCCATCTACTCCTGGGTTCTGTAGCCTGATTATGTAGAGCTGGGAAAGGGTTACACAGACCCGAAGCCAATCCTTCTTATTTTAGGTACCCCTCCCAATGCTCCTGCTACTACAAGTACCAGTAACATCAACTCCTTAGACCTTTATGGAGTTTGAGTGTCACTCAAGCTGCTTCTCAGTTTTTGTTACTGTGTATGTGTGTGCATGTGTGTATTTATTTTGGGTGGACTGTTTGAAAGTAAGTTTCAGACATTGTAAGACTTTATCCATAAAAATTTGTGTGCATCTCTTATGAACAAGGATAGTCTCCTATATAACCATAATGCTATCATTATGTCTCAGAAAATTAGCATTACTCAGTAATATAATTTAATGTATAGTCCATGTCCAAATTACCACTTGTCTCAAAATGTATCACATAGTCTTAAAGTACTCATCAAAAGGCCTTTGTGAAGAAGATTATACTTGCTCTTATGTTGCAGATGATAAAAGTAAGATTCCAAAATAGTATGTATGAACCGATACGCAATAAATATTTTGCCGGTCATTATTGACATGTGGCTTCTTGCACCGACAACCTTGGAAACCACTGGGTTTTGAGCCAACTACAGTAAAAGGACCTCACCTGGGCAGCCCAATGGTCTAGCTGGTTGTAGAATGGCTCTCTATTCTATAATTCTGTCGTTTGACTCCTATCAATCGTTTTTAATATTGCTGTAGTTTTTTGGGACTCACTCCGTTCCTTCCCCCACTCTTTCATAAAAATTTCTATTTCTAGAGTAAACCTGGTCCTTGTCAAACTGGTACCGTTCTGAGACTGTGGGATTGGGTGTTAGGCAGAGATAATGTTGGCATTGGCCTCTGTTTAAGGTTATTGCCGTTAAATTTCTTTCCTGTGGAATGGTTGGGTGCTAGGTGCAGAGTGAAAATGGGCTAAGAAATCCCCATGTTAAGTAACACCTTTAGTTTGAAATATTTTTGTTAATAGTGGATCATGTAAGGGTCTTAAGTATATTTCATTTTAAACAATGAAATTTGGAGCTCCCAGTCAAGAAACTCTGAAAGTGGGGCCTCACACTGCCTGCCCTTTGACAAAGGGAGGAATAAGGGTAAATGAGAGTGGGAGGATGGAGAGGGGGGTAAAGAAGACAGGATAAAGGAGGAAGGTGGGGGTGGGGTATCTAATAGTTAGAGGATAAACTTGCCCCAAGAATTTGTAAAGTCCTAACCCAGTGGTCGGCAAACTGCGGCTTGCGAGCCACATGTGGCTCTTTGGCCCCTTGAGTGTGGCTCTTCCACAAAATACCACGGCCTGGGCGAGTCTATTTTGAAGAAGTGGCGTTAGAAGAAGTTTAAGTTTAGAAAATTAGACTCTCAAAAGAAATTTCAATCGTTGTACTGTTGATATTTGGCTCTGTTGACTAATGAGTTTGCCGACCTAGGTCCTAACCAATTGAATTTCCACACTATTTGGATCTAGGACTTGTTTCATAATTCTCAGGCTTGTTTAATAATTCCTCAACCATCAGTCAGACAGGGAAGAGGGATCCAGAGAGCAACTCTTTCCAGCTCCCACATTTAACACATCAGCTCAACTCTGCGCTTGCACGGTACCCTCCTCTCTGTTTCTCCCCCGTCTGGCTGTGGGCTGCCTGCACTCAGAAATGACCTGGGCTTCAGAGAGTGATGGGAAAATGAATGCCCTTGGTCCTGGCCACTGAGGCCTTGGCTGGCTGGTCTGACGGGCTCACCAGGGTTCCCGTTAGCACGTATGACCGTGTAAGACAGGGGAAAGCCTTGCACCGTACGGTCTTCCCTTAGCATTTACATCGACCTGCGCTGTAGGAACGCCTAGGCACACCGTTGTCAACTTCTTAGCAGCCCCGCCTTCCCCGGCAGCTCTGAGACCAGGCTGTTGTGTGGTGGCAGCTATTCCCGGTTTCGTTCTGCAGCTCTGGTTTGTGGTATTCAGATTTATAGACACGGGGGCAGCTGCTCTCATGCTTTGATTGTAGAAAGTAGGAAAAGACATGGGACCGTGTAAATAAATAGGGAACTGTGTCTTTCTTCACTATCACTTTCAAAACGGAATTCTCCCGGTGTCTCCTCACCTTACAAAGCTTCGTTATTTAAGCTCCAGGTATTTTTATTAAACTTTTTATTGACACACAGAAAAGACACAGATCCTAAGGGTGCAGCTTGATAAATATACACAAGCTCAGCACACTCGGTAAGCAGCACTCAAAGAAAACAGACCATTGCCAGCCCTTCAGACACTGCCTCCCCGCGGTGACTGCTGTCCTCACTGCTCACAGCACATGTTAGTTCGAGCCGTTATTTTTATATTTTACTAGAGGCCCAGTGCACGAATTTGTGCACGGGTGGGGTCCCTCGGCCCAGCCAGTGATCGGGGCCCATCGGGGCTGGTGGGCCAGAGTTTGGGGGGTGGGGGGGAGGGGCCGCGGGAGGTTGGCTGTGGGAGTGCACTGACCACCAGGAGGCAGTTCCTGCGTTGAGCTTCTGCCCCCTGGTTGGTCAGTGCGTGTCATAGCGACTGGTCGTTCTGGTCATTCGGTCTTAATGGTCGCTTAGGCTTTTATATATATAGATAGGAACCAAGCTCCAAGTATTTGGCGAGTAAAATAAAACGTAATATATTTTTAAAAGATGGGGACTAAGAAGCCCATACCTTGAGGTTAGAGGAAAGTCAGGGTAAGAAAAAGCAGACTAAGACAAAACAATGTCTTTCACTGTGTCTGGAAGGAGTGGTAGCATTACTTCCATGAGTCACCTGCTGGGAGAGACAGAAGAGCCCAGGTACCTGCAAGAGAAAATCATGGTAATAGAAATCATGTCTGATTGCCACATGCAAACATCATGTGCTTGGGGGAATTTTTAATATTTGCTTTCTAACTTCCAAGAGGTGTGTGTGTTTGTATCTGTGTGTGTGTGTGTGTGTGTGTGTGTGTGTGCGCGCGCGCGCGCTTCTGTTTTACAAATTAAATCATAGCAACTTTCTGGGGTGGGATGTCATAGACTCCCGTTCCCAGCCTTCATGTAGAACAGGGGACACCCCATGTCCCCAACTGGTGATCCCAAGGATCCAGGTCAGAAATCAGTCAAGGTCCAGGTGCTGGGAGGAGAGCTGAGCCAGCCAGATCCCTTAGATGTTCTAGGAATTTTGTCTTCTTTCATTAGGTGGTTCTGTGAAAGTAGTCTCTCAGTCTTCAATGGACTGGAGCAGTTTTATCCATCAGAAGAAATCTTAAATTCTGACTTTCCAGTGTCCCTGGTTCATGTCATGACACACAACATGGGGGAGGAAGGTTCTCCAGTGAAGATTGAAACTTACTTGAAACCTTCTCTGAATTCTAAAATGCCATGAATTGTGTATGAAAACATTTTTACTGTTTTGCTCTATAAACACCATTTTGCTCTGCAACGTGGAAGACCATTTTGTAGAACCTGACATGATAGAAATTGATGGCTTCTTTAGTTGTTTTCCCTGACGAATTTAAAAATGCTTTACATGTATCAGTTTATGTTTTAAGTAGACCAGTGAGGTGTATGTTTAAATGAGATAAATGATTTAGTAAAGGTCAACAGTAACTGGAACTAATTTGTCATTATGCCAACACTGACCAGCATTGCACTAGGAAAATCCCGCCTTCTATCAGGGAGCAGGGAAAGGGCTTTATCTTGCCATCAGATGTAATTCAGTTATTGGGAAAAACTTAGCTTTGCAAAACCATATTTTCCCTTTTTATAAGATCTTTTATTTAGTGCCCAAAACTTTTAGAATATTTATGGAATTTGTAAAAAACAAAAGCGAACATTTATCTATCTACATTATTATTGTTTGGCAGACTCCTTGGTCTTTGTTTCATATTCAAGGTACCTGCAGAGTACAGACATTTTGAGATAAGAAAACCTCGTATCTACATTCAATATTGAGAGTGTCCTAATGTATCTTATCTCCCATAATTATACCTAAAGCACTTACTTTCCTGTTTTACATGCTTTTAGCTTTTTTTGTTACTCTTAGCTTCATGGCCTAAGTCACATTCTAGTGAATATTTTGCAATACATTAGGAAGAATAAAAAATAAAGTGACTATTTATCAAACAAATATAGCAGAATTTATACGGACAAATGAGTGTTGTCTCCCTCAGAATAGTTGCCTCTGAATTCAGGATTTTTCTTCCGAGCAAGGTTGTGTCAGAGGCTAGGGCCTTGGCTTTGTGACTTAAAAGTAACTTGGAGCCAAATTGGTAAATCATAAGTGAGTCACTCACATAGGGAAGGTAGCTAGCATGTCTGGAGCCTCCATAACAGGAATTGTCTATATGTTAGTGTCCCTGCAAGAAGGGGACTGCTGTCTCCATTTGGTAGCTGGGCAAGTTCAGAGAAGTCAATGGCCAGCCCAAGTTCACGCAGCTAGGCAGTGGATTCCACTCCAGATCAGTTTGATTCCAAAGTCATTTACTCTTCCTCTATACTGCGCTAATTATTTTATTTACCAGTTTTCTAGCTGTGTTTAGAAGTATGGGTCTCTAAAGTCATAACTAATTTTATGTTGTTCATGAACTGATTTCAGATGCAAATGAACAAATATTTTGAGTACACCTGAAACTAATATAAAATAACATTGAATGAAAAACAATATTGAATGTCAACTGTAATTGGAAAAGAAAAAAATATCCTGAAAAATGTCATCATTATTGAAATAAGTAACTCCTCGGAGGGAGAACTCTAGTATAGATGCCTTTGTTCTCTTAAGGTATATAAGAAAAACGTGTGTTTAAAATCATGTGTCATATATGATAGATGACTTCACCCATTTTTCCAAATTATCTGACTTGAAGTTCACACTGGATTTTTAAAATATTTATTGACGAACCTGTGGGATTGAGAGTCACTCATTTCACATATTTATGTAAGTGACTTGAGGAACTTGAACTTGATTATTTTTGGTTAGAGACCCCAAAAGCACTACTGCCCTAAGATTGCTCTTTCACAGACAGATAATTCTGCTAAAGTTGGAGGGAGGGAGGACTGACCCCCAGGCAACACTGAAAATGGGAGTTTAGGCTTCCATGAGGTTCTGGCCCTGGGTCAGAGGCCACTGCCACCTGGAGGTTAGATCTGAGGATGCGCTGGGCGGCACTGCCTGGTGCTGGTATTTTAAAAAGTCTTTAAGGAATTGAAATTTTGCCAGTCATGTTTCTTTTCTAAGGATATCAGCATAGAATTCTAGAGATATGGAAAATCAGACATGTTTATGTCATAAGTCCAAGACAACTTTTTGCTCTTACGTTTTATGACTTTAAATTAGTTCCTAAAATTTCATATCATTGCCCAGCCAGTATGGCTCATTGGTTGAGCATCAACACATGAACCTGGAGGTCATAGTTCGATTCACACACCCAGTCAAACGCATGCCTCGTTTGGGGATTCGATCCCCAGTAGGGGACCTGCAGGAGACAGACAATCAATGATTCTCCCTCTCCCTCTCCTTTCCTCTCTCTGAAATAAGTAAAAGCATATTTTAAAAAACAAATTTTATATCATTAAAAAGTAATTTTGTGGCATCCAAAATATGTAATGGTAGTATTTATATTCCACATAGTTTTTGACACAAATAGGTGCCCAATACATGTTTGCTGAACTGAACTGAACACATAAATTTGCAAAGCATGTTGAATATCCTCTACTGAATGTTTTAATCTCTTATACAGACAGCTGTTTGCTAGCATGGATAAACTGGTGTTGTTTTTTAAAAACACTAAGCAGGACGTAGTGTAATTAATACAATATATTTGACAAAAACAATGAACAAGAGGTATCTATATAACACATTGAGTAAGATGGCCAATGAGACGTAGAGCCGGGGCAGGGACCAGCCAGGCAGAAAGCCTGCCTGTGCTCATCGGAGGGGCAGGGCAAGCCCCAGGGGCGAGTCTGGTATGAGACACAGAAACTCACGCCAATCCTTTAAACATTCTCTTTCCAGAAACCGAAAGCTCCAGCACCTCCCACCGCAGAAGGGGACCCCGGCCTTTCCCTCCCGAAGCCCCCGGTGGACCCCGTGAAGATGCGAAGGATAAGCAGTGCCCGGGCACGCTTGTTCAGGGCGGCCTCGCAGGGGGCCCTCCTGCCAGACAGGACGCTGCCTCCCGCCGAGCGTAAGGCCCAGGGACCATCTTTACACCTGGGGCGCGCGTGTCTCTCGAATTTGCACACAAAACGCTATTTTTATATCGTATGTTCAAACCCCACGTGATTTTTTTTACATGAACTAAGACTCAGTTAATAGTGTGTGAAAGTTGGGTAAGAAATCTTGTTCACATATTTTTCTGGGTGTTTATCAAGAATGCCTAAATATCATAGTTTTCAAAAAACCGTTACTTGGTAGAAGAAGGAGATGAGGACAAGTATTTGCTAATGAACGGGTCTATCGATATTGGATAAATGATTTTAAAATTAGAGTTTAAGAAATTGTCCATTTCATTAGGCATTTTTAAGACTCTCATAATGTCCACCAAGCCTGGGTCTCTGGCAGGACCTCTCTGATCCCATGGGGAAATATAAGCAAACGTTGAAGGGGGCTTCCCCTGCTGTCGTGGAATTGCTGGCCGGTATCCAAACCTGGGGACAGAGGGGCATTCTAAGGCGTGGCCCCACCAGGTGGCCCTGCCAGGGCAAGCTAAGAGTTTGTCAAGCCAGGGAACATCCCCCATCAGTGGGATGACCATCAATTTAGTGGATCACTCCAAGCATTAAAAAAAAAAAGTAGAGCAGCATGTAATGGAAAATGTCGGGGTGCACGGCAGACAACAAGGGGAATAAGTGCTGCTTTGAGAGACTTCTTCAAGCACATACCCGTGTGTTCAGGGCCATGTTGTAAATGTATCCTATAGTGCATTTACATTCAATCGTGTTATACATTTATTATTACTCTCTATGGTCAGAAAAGGCGGAAGACCACTTTGCCGGGGCCGACGGAAGTGGCCTCCTTCAGTTTAAGGCTGGGTGGAGGGATGGCAGCAGCCACACAGAGGTGACTGAGGATGGACGCCGGAGGCTGCGCGCCGCACTGAGGAGCCTCCTCGTTTCACGTGCAAGCATTTTCTTGCATTCATCACCATTTAAATGCAGAGCTCATGGGAGAGTCCAGATTTATGACTTCTTATGAAAAGTCTAACGGTCCAGCCACTCCGGGCCCCCGTTCTGTGCAGCCCCAAGAGAAGGACTGGAGCTGGGGGTGCCCACCCCGTTAGCCCGGGATGTGATCTGCTGTTCCCCACGTCGCCCAGCCACTTAGCTCATGTTGCTGTCTGGTTCCTGTGGTCTCCAGAGATGCCTGACAGAGCTGGAGAGGTAGCATCCAGGAGAGAAAAGACAGGCAGTGCCGGGGGTGTGTGTCACTCGGTGATGTGTAGTGCCCGAGAGTGGTCCCTCTAGCGATGCGGGAGCTGAGGCCAAAGGCCACGCAGGCCAGGCTGGGGAACGGCCCGGCTCCATTCTGCTTGCAGGGCAAAGCCAGGGCAGGGTTTAAGCAAGGGAGGAGACACATCACCCACCTTACGTTTCTCAGTGTCGGGGCACATTACAGTCACCTGAGCAACTGTCACACGCCCCACACTGGGGCCGCTGCCAGACCAGTTCCTCAGAAGGGAGTGGCAGCTGCAGGAGCAAAGCCCTTGACAAGGTGAGGGGATGGGTTCTAGAGCCCAAGGTTGGGGGTGAAGGTAGACTCAGAGAGGAACAGGGTCACTGCTTGTGAACAGGATGGCAGAGCTGGTATAAGAGCTACTAAATGGCTGTTCATTAGGTGGCTTTGAACGCGGATGCCGCAGCCACGTTTAATGCATTGAGCCAGGCGTCCTCAAACTACGGCCCGCGGGCCACATGCGGGTGTTTTTGCCGTTTTGTTTTTTTACTTCAAAATAAGATCTGTGCAGTGTGCATAGGAATTTGTTCATAGTTTTTTTAAACTGTAGTCCGGCCCTCCAACGGTCTGAGGGACAGTGAACTGGCCCCCTGTTTAAAAAGTTTGAGGACCCCTGCTTGAACTCTTGGAAGCTCACCCTGACCCTGCTGCTTCCCGAGCCATTCGCGGCTTTGTGAAGGTGCCTGAACAGGGGGATGTGTCACCCACCCCCTCGTCTTCTGTGCTTCCCTCATGGCCTAGCTCCTCCCCTCCTGGGCCCCCTGGCCCTTGGCCACAGCACCCCAGTTGTGCTCTGGGAGGTGCCGTGGGCGGCAGGGACCCTGTCCCAGCACCGAGGCCATCTTCGCGCCTCCAAGCTGCACCAAAGCATGTCTTCGCTGCAGTTCTCTTAGCCACCACCTCACCATTTCCACCATCCCCTGGGTCTGTGGCAGCACCCAGGAAGCTGTGGCAGTTAAAAGGCGCTGTCCCTTTAAAAGCGCACATTGCCCCATTAACCCATTTGTTGTAGCGCTCTGGCCTTGCTGTCATTGTCATCCGCACAGGGGGTCCCTGGGCTGGTTTCAGTCTCTGTTGTGTAGAGAAGGGATCCTCCGCTGGGAAACTGTAAATGGAACCGTGTTCGCGGCAACAGAGTGACGACCCTCCCTTTGGTGTGAAGTCATCCGCAGCGGCTACTGCCACAGGCCGGGCTCGGGGTGTGCTGACAGGTTGGGCATTTCCAGTTTAAGAAAACGAAAGGGGAAGAGATGTGTGTACCCATCTTCGCGGGCCAGCAGTTTCATTGCTCTGTGTCCCAGGTCCGGTTTTCGGCTGGCGAGGGCCGTGTTGCTGACATCTCCCCGGTTATCCAAGCCAGACAGAGACCTCAGTGCAGCCTGCCCCTTCTCACCCATCACTGTCATCTTTGCCATCACCAACCCCCCCACGGGCTTCCTCCATGGGCTTTCTAAATACTGCTTGGGTCTGCGTCCTCCTTTCCACCTCTGCCTCACTGCCTTGGTCACCTCTGGCCTTGTCGCTGGTCGTCCGCCCTCCTGTCTGGCTCCACCCTCACCCTCTGCGGGGGCTGCAAGTGGGTCAACACAAGGTCGCTCAGCCCTTGGAGCAGCCAGGAGAGCCTGGGGAAGCCAAGCTCCCAACAAGACGTGGCTGTGGGCCTTAGCCCTTTATCTCACCGGACCACAAAAAATCATGTTCTGTGTGTGCCATCGGGGATAAGAGGTCAGGAAGCAAACAAACGTCAGATTGCATCATCATCTTGTTAAAAACCCTTCATTGGGGTCCCTGTGCCTAGAAGGAGTGTTTGCCAAACTGAGTTCCAGGGAACTTTTAGCAAAATATTAATAGCTTTTCCTTGGAAAAAGGGCTCGGTGCTGAAATAGGTGCGCTGACGTTCTCTCCCTCTCGGAGAGACGCAATACACGCGAGCATGTTCAGAGGGTTGGTAAAGCCCATCTGGTAAAGAAACCGTTTAATTTTAATCCAACCCAGCATTTCACAAGTCTGCTTGGCTATGGAATCTGTCTTTTGGGGAACACAGTTTGAGAAACACTGACCTAGCCCGGATGTTGGCAAACTTTTCCTGTGAAGGGCCTAATAGTAAATATGTCAGACCTTGTAGGTCATGCAGTCTGTACATTTACTCCACTCTGCCCTTATGGAAAGCAACCGTAGACTGATTGGTGGCCAGTGAGATTTGAATTTCATATAATTATCATGTTACAAACCATGGTTTTCCTTTGGATTTTTACCCCCAACCATTTAAAAATATGAAAACCATTCTTCGCTTGCAGGCTCTACCAGAGCGGGAGGTGGGCCAGACGTGGTGGTAGTTTGCCGGCTCCTGGCCTGGGGGATGAAGCCCCCACTCCTTGCATGTACAGCCCTGTTGTGATCAGTCTTAGTCTCCAGGCCCTCCTCTCAACCCTCCCTGGCCTAGCCCACCCCGCAGGCTGTGCACCAACAATGTGGAATTCCTTGCATTTCCCCACACCCGCCCGTCCTGTTGTTTCGAGCCTCACGCAGGAACTGCTGTATAATTTGTTGGACCTGGTGCAAAATGAGAATGCGGAGCTCTTTGTTAAAAAATTATTCAGAATTTCAGGATGGCAGCAGCAAACATTAAGCCAGTACGGGGCCCTTCTCAGCAGGGCCCCGCTCGACTATCCAGTTTGTACACACATGAGGCTGGCTGGGACTCGAAGCTTTTGTTCCTCCTTCTCAGAACTCCTTTTTGCCTCCAGTTAACCCTTCAAAATGCTTCCCAGGCTCCACCTCCTCTCTGAATCTTTCCCCGACCAACTCCCAACCCCTCAGGACCCCCCCTCCCCCATTCTCTCTGTCACCCTCACCTGGCTCCGACCACTACACTTGTCTGTACCGCATTTCTCTCTTTACCCAGGTCTGCTGCTCTGTCTCCCCTACTAGACTGAGCAACTTCAGAGGTGAAGAGGTTTTTCTC
Source organism: Cnephaeus nilssonii (assembly GCF_951640355.1). Classification (NCBI taxonomy): domain Eukaryota; kingdom Metazoa; phylum Chordata; class Mammalia; order Chiroptera; family Vespertilionidae; genus Cnephaeus; species Cnephaeus nilssonii. Next base: position 37,762,094 of record NC_137080.1, on the reverse strand, counting down.
TAATTGTAGCCAGAGAGGCTAAGACAGGATCTGGTATACAGCAGGTGGTAAAGCAGAATCTGTGAGCTGGAACCGCTCCTGCACGGTAATGCTGACCCATTACAAAGTGAGTACAGTGGGCTGCAGAGATTTGCCGGGGAGACACGCGGCATCGCCACTCGTGCTCAGTTGGATGGCGGCGCTCCATCCGGAGCAGGAGTGGGCCCCAGGCAGCCTGCACTGGAGGAGTAGCTGCCAGCTCCCCCGAGTAGATTGTGAAGATAAAGGGGCTGCAGCTCCTTCACCTCTCAGGTGGGTAGGTTTCCCCCTCGAGGACAGTAGCCCATGGTGGCTGGGACTTCTCGTTCACCACTGGACCACCAGCAGCTGGAGCAGCAGCTGGCCCACTGGCGTGGGTGCTGAATAAATATTCAAGGAGGGAATGAATGAAAGAAACAAATGCTAAGACATAGGCATAGGCTAGAGCGTCTTTGTGATCTAACACAGAATGTGTGCCTTGTGATTCAGTAGTAAAGATCTCTAAGGGAGCCTGCACTGTGCAGAGAGCCCTGGGCCAGCAGCCAGGGTTCTTACGTTCCATGAATAATGACGACACTGACATCTAGGTTTTGAGTGTGACAGGTCACTAGGCCATGTCATTTAATTCTCACCACACCCCCAAGAAGTGGGGACCACGGAGGAAGGTGAGGGAAAAGTTGAGTGGCCTGCTCGTCACACTTGAGCCCACGTCTGCTGAAATGCAAAGCCTACTCTCTTCCCACTGTACTGAACTTTCTCTGTGACCTCACACTAGTCACTTAACCTTTTGGGTTCTCAGTTTTCTCATCTGAAAAATGAAGGCGAGCCTAGCCAATCTCAGATTTCCTTCGGCTTTACAATTCAGTGTGTGGACACAAGGCGCTTGGTTGGAGGCGTAGACTAGGTGGTTTTGTTGTCGGTTTTCATTGGTTTGTTGGTTCAAGTGCAGAAAAGGAAACCTTGAGTTGTTTTGGAAAAGCTTGCAAAAGAGTATTTTTCTATATGAAGCTCATTTCTCCTTCCACTTCGAAAACATATTTTATCACAGATGAGAGTAGAGTAGCAGCAGCATGGATAAGCTATCCCTCATGTCAGTTGCTGATAAAGAAACAGTGTTGTATTGTAAGTGTAAGACTCTGCAGCCATAAGCAAGGTAGGTGTTTCGGTTCAGAGGCTGGACATCTTTTTGCAGCTCTATCTTGGTCCCCTTCCGAAAGCCGGGGAGGGCTTCAGCGCACCCCTCCGTTCACCAGCTGGTAATGATCTGCCAGCCTCCACGACCCAGCCCGGCCCCTCCACCACCTCTCCTCCTCTCCTCCCTCACACACTCCCCACCTGCTGTTCCTTGAGCCTGTCAGGCACAGTCCTGCCTGAGGGCCTCCGCATCTGCTTCCCCACTGCTGGCAACCCTGTCCCTCAGCGTCTGATGGGCAGGAGCCCCACCTCCTCCAAGGGCCCGTCTACCATGTCCACCCATTGCCAGACCCCTTCACCCTTCTCCACTTTTCTCCTTTTGCTTTTTTCCATCACACTTGTCTTATATACCTTATTTATTACAGTGTATTCCTTATTATCTGTTTATACCTATTCGGATGTAAGCCCGATGAGGTCAGGGATCTTCGTTTTGTCACTGATACATCCTGCGTGCCTAGGACAGTGCCTGACATCAGGGGAGCATTCAATAAACATCTTTTTGAATCAGAAATTACTAACATGATTACATTTAGGAATAGGATGGGATGCAGGGTATGTATGTAGACTTCGGTAGTTCATAAATCTAAATTTAAGTGTTTGCCTTAGGTAGACCCCAAGCTGATAGAAATAAGATCCTCTTCATTTTTACCTGCTGAATTGATGATGCCAAGCCTAAAAAGTGGTGAGGTCTCAGATGTCTGGGGACGTTGTATCCATACTTGATTATAAGTGACATGTAATTTTTAAATTGTGTACATTCTTAGATTTAAAAAAGTATAGAAAGATGGTGATTCCTGAAATAAGAAATGCTTTGACAAAACACTTCCTTGGTTATTACAGGAAAGAAGACAGTGGAATCCAAAGACACCGTTAGGATGGGGGACTCTCCGGTGAAGATCAATGGGATTTATTTAACGGAACCAAAGGCCGTTGGCCACTTAAAGAGTCGCCCACTGCAGCTAACTTACGATGGAGGCTTCAGAGAAATCAAGGAGCAAGAGATGTTCCCAGGGGCAACATCCTTGCCGTCTCATCGGAGAAGTGGAGGGTCAGTGTTCTTTCTATTTGATTTTTCTGGTGAGGGCAGCGATGTCACTTACCAGTTTGTTTTCTAACTTATGTAGACCATTGGTTCACACGTTCTCTGTTATATAAAGCAAATTTTAAGTTAGCAACACATGAGAAGGAAAGATTTCTTCTCATAGCTGAATGGAGTTGATTTTACATCATTCCCCATTTAATCCTTAGGAAAACATTTGCTCATACTTGCCTAGATGCTGCTTTGATAGGACTGTCAGATTAAAGTCCTGGCTTCAGTTGGACTGTTCTAGCCCGCCCTTGAGGATGACTGATGGTTCTTTTTGTGTTATGTGGGATTCTTGCCTGGCCTGGAATCTCTTGATCCCTCCCTTTGGGTTAGTTCACTATTGTCAGCTCCACAAAAGAGGAGACAGTTTATGTTCTTCTCCAGTAGAAACTTGGACGTTTTATTTTTCAAATTAATAGTTAAAGCAGGGGAGTCCTATGGGTTTCTCTTTCTATGACATCCCTCTACTAATCCCTCATAAAATGAATGACTGGGAGTTACTTTATTTCATACCATGTTCCTAGGTAGGGCTTTTTTTTTTCACCCTAATTCTCACTGATACCTTCATCCCTTCCCCTCCCCCCCTCCAATCTGGGGAGCCCTAAGTTCATATCACGTTCCTGGATAAGGCTTTCCAGGGCTTTTCCCAGAAAAGTGAGGAGCAAATGTCCTATCATATGAAGGATTTGTGAAGAAATGTTCACTGCACGGACCACGTGGATTCTTGCCCTGGTGTTTTCCGACGGCAGCCTTGAATAACGGGGTCAGGGTGAGAGCAGGCTCTGTTTCCAGTCCCAGCCAGTCATGATCCTAAATAGGCAGAAGGTCTTGGACCGGACAGGGTCACTCAAAGATATTTCTCTATGACTTTCCATTGGGTCATTGTGGACAACTGCCCAGTTCAAATTTGTCTACCGAGATTAAATTCCACGGCCCATTTCAAGACCAAGTCCTTGTTGCCCTCACTTTAGACTTCAGGCCTGACTTTGCTTTGTACACAGGTTACGTGCTCAGAACCATTCCCCGGACTGGCTGCTTGGCAGCCGGCTGGTTCCACCGAGCTGACCTTGAGCTGACCCAGCCCGGGGAGTGAGGCACACGCGGGATTTCTATTAGGCAACCTCGTCGTCCTTGTAAGGTCGCTTTGCATTCAGAACATTTTTTAAATTAAAGGGACAATGAAATGTCTCCTTAAGTGGAAGAGAACAAACTTCAAATTGGGACTTTGGGAGCCGAGCACAAAGCATGAAACTGGCCGTGGCCACAAACCCTTTGCTGTTGCTGAGTCAGAACAGGCCGCGGCCCCAGAGCGTAAACACGGGCCCGCGGAGACGGGTGCTCCTCTCAGCCCTGAGCGAAAAGGGAGCGGGTACCCTGCTGCGCCCAGCCTCACAGGGATGGAAGCTGACCAGGGAAAACCAGGCAAGAGCTGTTTATTGTTTTATTTTTATTTATTTATTTTTCATTTTCGCAAACCTTCAGATGTTGCAGAGTAGCCTGGCCAGCCAGAGTTCATTATGTCTTCCTCGGCCTGGGACAGCACAGGCATTTTCAGTGACATAGCTTATTCCACCAAAGCAAAGAAGCAATCAATTAGGGCCTGGACGCACTTCTTCCCGACTGTCCAAAATTGTGAGGCGTGGGCACTAATTGTTCACTGTTTCCCTTTTGTTTTGTTAGCGTGGCTCTGGCCCGTGTAATGACTGGGACAGAGCTGGGTTTGCAGTATACCCTGGCAAGTCTCACTGCCAATAACATTGCTGCTTGATGAATCTTTAGCTCCTTTAATCATTGGATGGGATTTTGTTGAGGTGCCAAAAAAAATTTTTTTTATACAGTAGGATTAAAACAAACCAGCAAATGGAAACTATTAGCAGTTCTTTCATTAATTACATTTGTGAATCAATCCGGGACACTTGATCATCGTTTCTTGTAAACATTTAAGTGAATAATTCCAAGAAATGATCTTTGCTATGCCGTGGAGTATTCCCCGTTTTGATGCTGAAGCCTTACCCTCAATTAACATTGTTTTCCTCTTTCGCCCATAAACTGTAAAGTGAAGAGTCCTGTCATGAGCGGGGCTACTGAGGAAGGGAGGGGAGGGAATGCGCAACTAGAACAGGAAGTGGCCTGGGACACATGCAGATGGGAAAAGGGGACAGAGGAAGAGAGGACACGCTCTCCATGCAGGGTCCAGGGTGGGCGCAGCCGCCTCAGGCTGAGTGCTCAGGCTGAGGGGCGGGCGGGGGGGAGAGGGAATGGAAGGAGCAGTTTATTTCAGTGAAAGCACGTTGATTTGTGCACCCTTAATTTAGAATACAGATAGCTAACTCAGTCATGGGATGGACTGGAGTTTAACTTCATGCTGGTTGTCATGGAAAAGGGTTTGCTAATCAAGAGATCATCGCAGACAAGATCCTGGGCAACTCGTTACCTTTCCGAAAGAGCACACACTGTCAGGGACTGCACGAGTTATCACATCACCAGTGTGCCCGTCACGGCATCTCTGTGCGTCCCTTTACGGATTCCTTTAAGGTTTGGCAGGCTTGCTCCTTAGCAACACTCCATTTTCTCCTACGTTGTGTTGCTATAAGGATTTAACAGCTTTCATTACAATATGTATACAGGGGTGGGCAGAAGTAAGTTTATTGCTGTCCGTATGGAAAATGACATGCAGGTTATGATTATTACAATAGCTTTATTAACTGTTTCATGTACTCACAACTGTAAACCTACTTTTGCCCTCCCCTTTCTGTGTAAATATTGTTCAAACTATTGTGGTTTGGAAATTAATTTTTAGGAGGGAATTAATTTTTAGGAGGAAAGAGCAGTTAATTGTAGAGTCAGAACTCTTCGCTGGGGCCAGAATCCCTGATTTGGTTATTCTCTCAGCCTCATGAGTTAGCTGTGTGCTGTTTAGCAAGTCTCTCAACACTTTTGGGAGCTCAGTTTTTAATCTGTAAAATGGAAATAACTGCGCTCCTTCACTCCCATCTCTTCCCAGCCCTCACCATGGGTTGAGGAACGATGAAGAAGACTTGAAAGGCTTATTTTTAAAGTGCCAAGGGCTGTTAGTACTATTGGAGTGAAAAAGAAGAAAAGAGGGCTCTCTGGTCAAAGATGGCAAAGCAGAGGCATTCTGCAGAAACCCAATCAAAGCAACAAAGAATGAAACACAGAGAAGTAAATGTCGTCAATGAAACAACAACAACAAAAAAAATGGTTCCACCCCAAACGACAAAACATGAAGCAAACGTCACACTGTGTTTGGGGCTCCATCCCCTCCCCGCTGGAAAGTGAGCTGTCTGGCACTGGGTGTGAGATCCTGCTCAGTCTGTTCGGAGGAGGACTGTCCCTGTCTTCCCTACCCCTCTTCCGAGAGGTGGTTAGCGGTCAGAGCTGGCTAATCAGAATTCTCCAACCCGCCAGCCATAGCAGTTGGTTCAGAGGTGGACACATAATCCAAGCCAGCCCAATGGAATTCTTCCCTGGTGCTTTCGCCAAAGCCTTTGAGGAAAGTGCTTTTTCTCCAAGTTCACAAGCTATAAAGATGATGTTGTCTTGGAGCCAACATTGGCCATCTCATTGCCTTGTGCAGAGTGACTCTGAGAGGGAAGTGAGGTATAAACAAACAGAATGGAGATAGTGACCAAGTTCAAGGATGTTATATAAACCCCTAAATCCAGCTGTGCCTGAGGCCACCACTCCACACTGTGGACTGCTCTGTTTTGAGCCAATATGTTCCATTTCCTCCCTCCCTCCCTCCCTCCCCTCCCTCCCTCCCTCCCTCCCTCCCTCCCTCCCTCCCTCCCTCCTTCCTTCCTTTCCTTCCTTATCTTTCTTTCTTCTTTCCTTTATTTGTTTTGACAGGGACGGCTTGTGGTACTTTAGATGAGGTTTTTGTCACTTGGAATATTGCAACTAAAAGAGTCTAGTTAACCTGCCAGATTCTATGAAATATAGATGGAAACAAGAGGGAATTTGAGAGCAGACACCTCCTCAGACCTTGAGCAAGAAACAGGTTTCACTAAAACAGAGTCTCAGTTCAGAAAGATGTAGCCAGGTGTCTTTCATTAGAGAAGCGAGATCTGAGGATGTGGGCAGGCCACAGGAGAGGCGAGGAAGCCATGGTAAAGACCCCATTCGAGACATTCAAGATCCGGATCATGAAGCAAACGGGGGTGGGGTGGGGTGGGGGATGAAGCTGAGGGTGACATGCTCGCCTCATTTCCTGTGAGCCAGCTAGTTTGGGATGGGGGTACAGTGTAATAGGTTAGAACACAGGGCTTTTCTGTAAGTCACAGCAACCTGCTACACATAACCAAGGGAACACACACTCAAAATCAAGAAAAATAACAGACTTGGTAAATGGATGTTCAAGAAAACTAAAGCTGAAGGTACAGCATACCCCAGTTCTCTCCCTCTGTGGATCCTTTTCATTATGAAACACATATATGACTCTGTTTAAAGAAAATTAGTATTAGGACAAGAGTTAACATGGGACTTGATCATAAATATGTAAAGAACTTAACAAACACAGGTGAAGAAAATGAATTGCAAAAGGAATTACTCTCCAAAAACAAGGAAAGCGTTAAAACAATTTTGCATAGCATCGAAAAGATGATTGATAATGTTATCAGTCCATTAAAAAAAGGGGGGGAGCTCTTTGTGTTTTTTTTTTAATTTTAAAATAAGTTTTTATTGATTTCAGAGAGGAAGGGAGAGGGAGAGAGAGAAACTTCAATGATGAGAGAGAATCATTGATTGGCTGCCTCCTGCACGCCCCCAACTGGGGATCGAGCCCACAATCCGGGCATGTGCCCTTGACCAGAATCGAATCTGGGACCCTTCAGTCCACAGGCCAACGCTCTATCCAAATGAGCCAAACCAGCTAGGACAAGAGCTCTTCTTTGGTTTATAAGAATTCAAGTTAGAGATTATGAACCCATATAAAGAGATGAAAAGTATGCTCATAGCTATCTAAAAAGAAATGGGGGGAAAAGTCTAAATGTGGAGAGGAAAGCCACGTTAGTTATGAAAAATAAGAATAAAACAGCTGACAATACAATGAGACTTAGTGGACGGGCTAGAGGAACTCATTCGAAAAGCAGAAAGTAAGAAGATTGGAAAATGATCAGAGAGATTGAGATAGATATGGAGGCGTGACATTTGTATTCCTGAATCCTCCCGCTCCTCCTTTCAGTCATATCTGACTCTGAAGTAAGTTCCAGCACTCTTCCAAGTGATTTAGATACATTAACTCACTTGATTTTTACACAAATCCACTGAGAATGGAAGAGATCAGAACCAAAAGAACCAGAAAAAATATTAAGACATAATAGAACACAACTTTCAGAAATAAAGATTTGAATCTGAAGCTCAAATGGACACATTGTATTGCCAAAAAAAAAAAAAAAATGCTATAAGACATTGCCCACAGTGCTCAGCATTAGAACACTGCCCAATACATAGTCCACGCCCAGTTAGTAATTGTTGGTCACAGGGATAAACGGAAGAAGGTCTCCTCTGGCCAACCAGGCTGAACAAGCAAGTCACACAGAAGGAGGAGAAGGCAGGCCGCCCCGGCTTCAGTAAAGCGCCCCTCAGTGCTAGAAGACAGTCAAGTCACGTCTGTGAAGTCCTCAGTACAAGAAGGACACCCCGACAATCGGATCACCTGCCAAGTTGTTCTTCAGCAAAAAGGCAACACACATTTTCAAATGTGAATGAACTCTGGGTCTATAGCACTAATGCGCTTTCTAGGTAACTCTTAGATCACAAAATGATGAGTCAAAATCCAAAACTCAGAAATGAAGAAGCTGTGGTAGAAGCATTTGTGGTGAGTATTGACTTTGTTTTCATATTGAATTAAAAGTAAACAACTCTGAAAATGATGGCTAAGGAATGGAAACCGTGACGATGTCGTAGTAACATAAATAATCAGAAGCGGTGTTTGGGCGAAGCATGAGTGTTAATGACTTCACTGCATAATGGGGAATAGATTTTTCAGTCGCTACAACCTGAAATTGAAATATATTGTTTAAAAAGAATGATTTCAGCATCCTAATGTTTTTCATTGTGTTTTTCTTTTTCTTAACTTCAGAGAAATCTTTTAGAAACTAAAATCTTTTGGGAGGACCCATTCATCTGAAGTTCTACAATCCCTTCAGTTTCACCTCAATTTCTGTTTCTCTGTTAAACTCAAGTAAAATTTATACTTCATACTTTAAAGTTGCAATGCCATGTATTGGGATCCCATTTATATGTATCCTTTACCTGCCCTTCCTCCAAGTCACCTTTCCATTCTTTCATTCTTTTATCTTTTTATCTGAATATATGCAAAATATGTCTGGATGGTTACTACATATTAACAATATTTGTTTCTGGGTGGTGGGATCCTGGGTGATTTTTTATAATTTTCTTTGTACTTTCTTATACTGCCTGGCCTTAAAAATAATAATAAATATATCTCTTTTTTTTTTCCAAAAATAATGAAGTCATTATTCTGTTAAGAAATTAAGGGTAATGTGGCCGAGAAACTGTTTTAATCTGGAGAAGATGCATTGGTCAGGATAATTTGGGGGAGTCCCACCTTGTTTGATAGTTTCCATGTAGGAAGCATGTCTTGGGAGAGGTAGAAATGGACCCTGTCCTTGGGGCGCTCACAAACGCATCTGGCTTGGCCGCTCGGGTGTGGTCCGTGGAAGAGCAGCATCAACATTACCTGGGACCGTGTTAGAATTTAGAAGCTCAGGCCCCACTCAAACTTGCTGAATCAGTGTCCGCATCTTTATAACATGTCCAGGTGATCTGCATGCGCACAAACGTTGTGGAAGCACTATTCCGTGATTTCTCTGTGCTGGACGAGGGAAGGAGAACTGGAAGAAAGGGCCTGGGCGTGTAGAAGCAAGGGCACCTCATTCTTTTTAAATATATATATATATATCTGTATTGATTTCAGAGAGGAAGGGAGAGGGAGAGAGAGAGAAACATCAGTGATGAGAGAGAATTATTTATCGGCTGCCTCCTGCATGCCCCATACTGGGGACCGAGCCTGCAACCCGGCCATGTGTCCTGACCGGGTATCGAGCTGTGACCTCCTGGTTCATAGGTCGATGCTCAACCACTGAGCCACACCGGCCAGGCGAGGGCACCTCGTTCTGACTGAAGATCACAGCAGGTTTCCTGGGCTTGGGGCTTTGTGTTGCCTCCCAGGGCTGATGTGCAATAGGGGGAGTGAGGTGGGCTTTTCTAAAGGAGCAGCAGAGCCAAGGGGGTTTGACTTGGTGGCAGGTGGCCTGGCGCAGCAGGAGCATGGACCTGCGGCCACAGACAGCAGGGCCCCTGAGAAGCTCCCGGCAGCAGAGAGGCCGGCGGCAGTGAGGGTGGCGTGTGGCGAAGGGAGAGCCTGGGCAGAGGTGACCCTCGGGGAGCAGTTGCTGCAGGTCCGGCAGGAGGGGGTGATGTGTGGGCTAGAGCACTGCATGAAGGCCTTAGGGATGGAGAGCAGAGTGGGAGCCAGGTGGCACCCGTTTGCTCAGAAACATGCTGCGGAAGAGGCAGGCGCAGCAACTGTCTCCTGTGTCCAGGTCTCACCGTGCAGCAGTGAGAGGCATGAGGGCCTTTCACACGAGGTTCTTTGAAACCGTGCAGCTACGAAGGCCACGGGAAGCATGAGACTGGGCTTTCACTCTGAGCTCAGGGAATTGAAGCCTAGTGTCAGCTTCTTAGTGTAAGAAAAAGCTTAGCTCAAAATTTGCCAAATTTTCTTTTTATCATAAGTATCCTTTAAATGTCCTTTTCCAGTTTTACATGTAATTTTCCCCAAATAGAAATAAATTTATCCTTTTTTTTTCTTAATTCCAAATTCTTCTATTTAGTTGACTTAATATCCAGTTATTGCTCTAAAGCAGGAGGCAACAAACGACAGCCCAGGAGCCAAATGTGACCAGACACCTATGTTTTTATAGCCCTTGAGCTAAGAATTGTTTATGTTTTTAAATTGTTACTTTTCTTATTATTATACTAGTGACCCAGTGCACGAAATTCGTGCACATTAAAAGGGAATTAATTAGAGGAAATATTTTAATATTGCTATTTGCCCTTTCTCTATAATAGAAGTGTCAGAGATGAAAGAAAATTAGTAAAATGTATATGAAAATCTTCCTCCTGTCAGAATCTGGGGTGCGCCACGGGAACCAGAGTCAAGTCCCCGCCCACCGATGTGGGCTAGATCCAGAGCTGGCTGGCCTCACCCCTGTCAAGCCCCGCCAGGTGGGGGGCGTGGTCTCAGGTCCCTGCTGATTGCTCATTAAGGGAACTCAGCCTCCACTGTGGGCGCAGCCATCTTGTGTTACAGGATCCCCACCTCTGCTGTGGGTGCAGCAATTTTGTGTTATGGAATCCCTGCCTCCGCTGTGGGTGCAGCCATCTTGTTATGGCATGATGGTCAATTTGCATATTCCCTCTTTATTAGATAGACTTTTTAATCCTCATCCGATCAATGCTTATTGATTTTAGAGAGAGGGAAGGGGGTAGGAGGAGAGAGAGAAAGAGACATCCATCTGTTGCCTCCTGTACACCCACCAACCAGGAATTGAACCTGCAACCCAGGTATGTGCCCTGACCTGGAACCAAACCGCTACCTCTTGGGGTTTGGGATGACACTCCAACCAACTGAGCCACTTGGCCAGGGCTAAGTCATGACCCTTTAAATGGTCACAAAAGTACCCACATACTAGCCTCCATTTTGCCACTTGGCACACAAAGTGTAAAATATATACTATCTGGCTCTTCAAGAAAAAGTTTGCTGACCCCTGATTAAAGAACATTACTTATAATGATTGAAAGAACTGAATTTTAGGATAGTTTTAAAGAAGTATATTCTATTTGTTTGTTTGTTTGTTTGTTTATTATCAGTGTATATTTTATCCAGCAGTAGATGTTGTTAGTGTGACTGATTCATGCATGGGCCTTAGTAACTTAGTCTGTGTATGGCAATGCCTCGGCTACAGAGTTTGGTTCTGATTGTTCAGAGTGAAATGAGGACCTTTGTCAATAACTGGGAAACATGTGGGCTACAGATGAGAAGCCTGGGATGCCAAATCCATTTTGCTTTCCTCAGAACTCCAACCTGATTACAGATGGGACCAAAGGAAAGACAGACCTGAGAGAATTACAGAGAGATGGAGCCAAAGCCCTGATCACACTATGCCTGAAACCCACCCTAGAACTCAACTTTTGGGTTAGATGAGCCAATAAATTTCATTTATTGTTTTTCAGTTAGAGTTAGGTTTTTGTTATTTGTAGATGAAACAATCTTAACAAATAAAATGGAATTATTCTACCTCTAAGAAGAATTTCACAGAATAGCTCTAAGGAATAATTTCTGGAATTGTTTTATCCTTGGTACATCAAAATCATGGAAAAATATAATTATGGCCTTTAACAACATGGAACAGGAAACTGGGCAGAGGAGCAATTATACTGGATGACAGCATCAAGATCTAAAACCATCTGATAGGCAGGAACATTTTACCAAATATAACACTGAAATTCAATAAGAATGAGTTTAAGAAAATGAATAAGAATGAGCTGCATGTGTAAGAAAAGACAAGACTTGGCCAACACCATGAAGTGACCACCAAAACCACTAATATAGTGTCAGGCTGTATTATTTAGACTATCACCTCTTTGCTTCTTTAGCGCCGTGCTGGGTTCCAGACTTTAAAAGGGATCCAGACAAACAGACACTCAGAGTGACTCAACAGGCTGGCAAGAATATGTAAAACCTTACCAAATGAGAAACATTTGAAGGAACCGGAGAAGTTTGTTAATGACATCAATGACAGCAGCTGCGATGATAGTAAACACTTAAGTACTTACCATGTGCCTGGAAGTGCGCTGAACAATTCCACATTATATCACTTCATCCTCACAACAACCCTACGGGGAGAAGGACCATTATTTGCCACCCCCTCATACACAGGTGAAACCAAAGTTTAGGTAAAAATCTTACCTGAGCTCACACAGCTAGTAAGTGGTAGAGCCATGGGCTTTAAGTCACAGGAGATGGCTTTAAGTGATGAACATACCATCTTTCAAGGATTGCCAAGAAGAAGGATGAAGACTTGTTTCATGTGGCTCCGATTAGTAGAAACAAAACCAATGGGTAGAAGTTACAGGGAAATAGATTGCCATTGAGTATGAGGCCATCTAGTCTCCTCTTCTTTAGCAAAGAGGGGTTTTTCTTTTTAAGATCATTGACTCAACACAACATTTTTGGACAGTTCTTCCTCAGTCCTCATCTTCTGGACCTGTTAATCATACTCATTTTCACGACATTTGGGGCTACATGAGAGCATATTTTATTTCTCCTCTTCCTTTGGACTCCCTCTTCCCTTTCCGCCCTTTTCCCTTGTTCTGATGGGCTTGTTCCGCGAGCCCAGTCTTCTGAGCTGCTGCTCCTCTGCTGCTTTGACCTCTGACAGAGTCTTGTCCTGATCTTCACATCTCCTTTGCAGATGCTCCATTTTTCCAAAAGTCAACGTGGCAAAACCCAAACTTACTTCACACCTCTAACTGTTCTGCTCCCCACCCTCCCCGTTCTGGGTAGCAGCCCTACTATCCTGTGCCTCCAGCTCTACCTTCTGTTTGTTTTGCCTGAAATCAGTCACTAAATCCCATCAACTTTTCATGTATAGGATCTCTGGTATTTATTCTTTCTTGTCCAGTCCCATTCTCACCCTGGAAGGATTCGTCCTTGTTAACCTCTCTCCAAGTCTCCTAAATACTCTTGCCACTGGATAGTTCTAAATCTCATATCACTTGCTTGTATAAGAGCCCATGACAGCTCCTTGCTGCCCATTACGTTGGTTCCATGGACTCACCTGAAGTTTCAGACAGCTGTTACCTCCCAGCAGAAACCTTCTGTTCCTATCTTGCTGGCCGGGTGCACTTCTCCCCTGCCCTGAGAAACGGGCTCCTCATGCCCCTCTTACCTTCACTCATGCTCCTCTCCTCCTGAGAGTAGGTTTGTCATTTGCTGGTTCAGCTTTTATCCTTTTAAGGCCCACGTTGTGGTCCACGTCTTCCTTCTCGGCATTCCTCTAGTTCTTGCAACCCACTGAACTCCACATTCTAGTACTTGTATAGAGACTCTATTGGAATTTTCCATTTAAAAAAAAGTCCCTTAGTTCCTCATAGTAGATTTTAAATTTATTTAGGGCAACTCATTCTAATATTCTTTATCACAATAAGATCTAGCACTGGACTGCTTAGACAGGTGTTTGTTGACTCAGAACTAAAGAGAAAAATAACATTGACAACTTATTAAGTTATTCATATGTACCAATCACTGTACCAAATAGAGGCATTGCATTCATTTTAAGATAAGGAAATCAAGGCCAGGAGGTTAAGGAACTTGCCTGAGGTCACCTAGCTGGTAAGTGTTGGACCCTGCACTTAGACCTAGGTAGTTTGTGTGCAGAGCCTGCCCATTCAATCGCTGTGCCGTGATGGTCATGCTCAGCGTTGGTCAATTCCAGGCCTGTGCTGTTCCTGAGAACCAGAACCCTTGTCCAGCACTGCCGAGCTTGGGTATTGAGAAGGACCTTCCCCTCCACCCTCGAAATAGGGGTACGCAAATGTGGTATAGAGGAAGGCAACCTCATCACTGGCCAAGTCCTCAGTGACTTTGAAAGGCCATCAGCTGAACACTATCTTGCTTGATCTCAACAGCTGCTCAGGACCATGATGAAAAGAGGACCTTGCCTCTGTTGTCCTCACACTTTCTTGTTATTTCTAGGGGTGATAACTACGGAAACTTCCAGCTTCACACCCTGCCAAACGTGTGCTGTTTTTCTCTCTTCGTTCCTCTATCTTCTTTGAGGTCTGCTTCATTTATTTCAACTCTGAGAGTGTGGACAACAAGAATCTCTTCCCCATGTCTGGGCTTGATTGGCTAGAGACACCTTGCTACCAGACCTATGTTTTTACCTGTACAAAAATGAAGTAATTTTTTCAGGGTATTAACTAGACATTTTGTAGAAGGTTAGCTTGTCCTTTTCTCTTGTATGATAAGATCAAGTGTTAGAGAAAAAGGACCTATTTATGGAAAAAATTATGTTTGGAGAAGCTAATCCTTGGGGCAGTAGGAAAGGTCAAGCAAGACATGGGCACCTCATGTCGCCGGCAGGAGGAGCGGCGGGCATACGGATGGATGTTCCTGGGTAACCCTGGCCCCATGTATGTATACTCCTGATGGCTTTCAGAGCAAATACTATATTTGATTAATAAAACTTAGTTTCAAAACTTTCACTATTCTCTCAGTGTTTTTTTGTCTTGGAATTCTATACAGATATTTCAAAGTAAGTACTTTTAAGTTTCAGCTCTAGCTAAAGAGAAATTATATCCTTCATAGACCATCTCTATAGTAAACGTAACCTTAATTAAAAAAGAAACAGGTATATAATCCTGCTATTGGCTAGCCATCACTCTCTTATTTGTAACACAAAATATTTGTCATCTAGGACTGCCTAAATTTACCTTCAGTTTTTTAACATTTAAATTGTGTTTAAAAAGAAAACATTTTCAGAGAATACTCATTTAATTTTAAAAAGGAAACAGGACACTGTGATGGGAAAGAGCAGTGAATTGGGAATTATAAAACTTGGGCTCTAGATCTGACCTTGCTCTGTGACCTTGGGACCATCTGATGGATTTGGGAACTTTTTTTTTTTTGGTCTGAAGGTGGTGGGGAGGAGAGAGAGAGAGAGAGAGAGAGAGAGAGAGAGAGAGATCACAAATGCTAGGCTTTTGTAATTCAAGCATACAAGAGTTCTTTCTTATTCTCACAGTGACCTCTTGTGGTAAAATCCTTTTTTATTTGCAAAGTCAACTTTGGATTTATTTTTGTTGTTATTTCTAGTAACTATATTTCATACTGTTAAGCAAATATGACTTGTTTTCAAAAGGTAAATCTTGGTTGGAAATCAGAGGTTGATTAAAATAGGATCTGGGTTACCAAACCCCACTTCATAAACAATGCCCCGTGGCCCTCAGAAACTGTACGTGGCCGACTCCCGACACTTACAGAAGAGAAATGCTCTGGTTTTGCGCTGAGTGCTGTGTGTTCCTCTTCCTCCTAGGGACCCGGGGAAGAGGCGCCCGAGGGCCTCCTCGTGCCCCAACAGCTCGGACCTGAGCAGGCTGGGAGCCAGAGCAGGTGAGGTGCTTGTGTTCTGAGAGGTCCCCAACATTCCTTCCCCTTCTGCAGAGAGAAATGTTCGCACCGAAGACATCTGATGTTGTTCACTATTTGAAAACTCCAGGAACTTTGCCCAGCTTGGCCACCCAGCAGCATTTATTTTTATAGCTTTTCATTATTTGCACAACAGTCTTACCATTCTTCCAGCTCAAATACTAGTATCTATAGGTTACACTCTTAATGAAATTATTTTGTAAAGCGTTTGGAAAGTTTCAAAAAACATGACATCAACATTAGTTATTGAGTTCAAAACTTTGGTTCAAAATCGTTACTCGCTTAAATGAAACTATATCAACTATATGAAGACAGCTCTTCCGGTGTTTAAACTAGTTGAGAAAATATGTGACAATATTAATCACAGACTAGAAGTGATACAAAATGTATCATGCAATGGAATATAGCAATTAGAAAAATGAACTAGACTACATTTAAAATATTGAGTGAAATGAGTATAAGCATAACATTACATGAAAATTAAGTTGCAAAAATAATGATATATGTTGTTTATGGATATAGATCTATGTCGTAAACGTAAAGTCAAGCATGATAAAAACAAGCACCTGATTTAGAATGGTGGTAACCCTCAGGGGGAGAGAGAGTGGGGAGAACAGGTGGGGGGAGACATACAGAGGGCATCAGCTATATCTGTAACATTTTGGTTCTTTAAAAGAACGAGGAGGAGGAAAATATGGTTAATATTGGACCAAAGTAGTCTGGGATATGCGGGTGTTTGTTATATTCTTTGTACTTTTATTATAGACATGAAATTTTATTAAACCAAACTATTATTGGGTTCAAAACCGTTTTTATTATCTTCAAAATGAATTCCTTATAAATAAAATTATTTTCCTGGCCGATGAGAATTTCTGTAGTACTCAGGGAAATCTTAGATGGACTGATTTCCATGTCAGCATTGTTGCTGAGGACTTTACATTTACAGGCTAAAAACATCAGCCAATAAACACCGTGTCAAGTTTTTGTGTCCAGAGCTCAAAGTTGTGGTTTAGAGCTCTAACCACTGAGACAGCAAAATCTTCAAAAACATGCTGAAATTTCTGCTTGACTTACCCAATTTCCTGTTGAATCATACTTTTTATATTTAGTAAACCTAGGTAAAAATGCTTTCTAAAATATTAGCTTGCTGCCCAAGACTGAGACACACTTTATTTTTGTGTGGCTCTTCAAAGGGAATCATGATGAGCCCATGCTTCAGTTCCTGGTTGGTGTGTCACATGGGATTTGTGTGGAGAGCAGAGCTGGAGGAGGGGGGTCCGGGCGGAGAGGTGGAGAGCCTGGAGCTGGAGACAGCTGCTCAGGCAGGGATCCCGAGGAGGGAGTGGGAAGCAAACCCTGACACGCCGGACAGTGCCGGGCTAACTTCTGTTCTGAGAACAAACACACCCGAGAAACATTCAGAAGGCCTGTGAGGACCTTTCCTTTCTGAAGGTCAAATAAACTGTTCTGTGATTTCTGGCTGAGCCCTGTAATCCAGCTCTTCCTGGGATGGATGTCACCAGTTCTGTTTGTCCTGAGAAAAAGGGGGTGGATAGTCCTGGCTTCTCATAGAGCCATTCTGTTATAGAGCGTATTGCATAGGAGGTAAACACGCTGATGGGAGCTCACTGGCCTTGAAATTTGTGTGTCTAGTAAGTTTAAGTGCAGCATAAATGTTGGTTGATGCAGTTATTTGTCTTACATTATCTTTTGGCTTTTTGGCTTGATCTATGTTGATTTTACTCAATGTACGTTGCACCCTGAAGATGTCATGTCCCTGGGAATATGAACAGCTATATGTTTTATGCTGCTTGAATATTCATGTTTACTTTTAGAATCCATATTTGTAATTTATCAAAGTTATGGCAGACTCCTGAAAGTCAGGACCCCAAAGATGGTGATGGCGGCCTGTAACCTTTTATCTGCAGTTCCGAAATACCAAAAGCTCTGAAAGCTGAAATGTTTTTGCAAACTCCTTTAGTGACAATGCCCGGGCAGTACTGATCCCAGGCCAATGTAGTCTCGGTCCCACTAATGTGAATGGTCACATATTTTGCTTCATGGGGGCTGCCCCAGAAGACCCTACTGGGGGTGGTATGTAAAGTACAGTGTGTGCACCATATTGCCTTACTAAAATGCAAAGTTTTCTGCATCCCAAACCACATCTGGTCCCAAAGGCTTTGGATAAGGGATTCTAAGCCTCTACTGATACGAGCTGATTTTTTTCCATTTCAACTTTGTGTTTTGTGTGAATTCTTGCTTACAGATTATGTGAAACCTTGCAGTTAAAACTAGTGACAGCCCCTACCCTGCTTAGTTACAGCTTTGTGGACAACCCCTTTAGTCTACTTTGGCTGCTCAAGTGTTCTTCCTGCCCAGCGCGTGTCAGCCCCTCCCGGTATTAGGAAGGTTTAATAAAAGGTGAGCTTAGTCTCGCTGCCACTGAGGGTGGCTGTTTGCAGCAGGGAGTGCACTGAGTGCGTAGGTAACGTGTACAGCTTTCCTGCCTCTCTGCGTCATCCCCTCATTTAATAGGCATCGCATATATTCTGTTCAAGGGTTATACAAGTATGTGAGAAGTTTTGAAAAATACAACAGAGCACATGGAAGACATTAATAACCCATAATCCCAACACTTGAGATGACCATTGTCATCCCATTTTACAGAGGAAAAGCAAAGCAACTTGCTCAACGTGAGCCTGCTAGTAGGTGGCAGAGCTAGGACCCAAACCCAGACAGTACCTCTAGAACCCGTGCCCCTGATGGGCCTCCCTGGTCAGCTTGTCCATTTTGCAGTTGAAACAACCTAAATGTATACAGGCCACACACCTTTCTTTTTAAATATATTTTCAAATTGATTTCAGAGAGGAAGGGAAAGGGAGAGAGAGATAGAAACATCAGTGATGTGAGAGAATCATTGATCTGCTGCCTCCTGCACACCCCTCACTGGGGATTGAGCCCACAACCTGGGCATGTGCCCTGACTGGGAATCAAACCATGACCTCCTGGTTCATAGGATGATGCTCAACCACTGAGCCATGCTGGCTGGGCCAGGCCACACACCTTTCAATTCTCATTCTCTCTCTCTCTCTCTCTCTCTCTCTCTCTCTCTCTCTCTCTCTCTCTCTCCTCCCCCCCCCCCCCCCGCCCTCCTTTGAATGTCCCTATGATTTTTAGCTCATGATGTGACATTTTTAAGGTCCAGGCACCCACTATGTGGTCACTTAATTGGTATTGGGGAGGGCACGGATTTCCTGATCCAATCAGATGGGGTGCCACTTCCGAGAAAGGCGATGAGGCGTATGCCTACAGCACAGCACCGGAGTGCCCTGCACAGCCGTGCCCCCTCCAGCTGGACTGTCAGTGTCTCGGATCTCGAGATAATTCCTTGTGAAATGTAATCATGATTTACAGTTTCTGATATGATTTGCATTTTCCCTCAAAGTTACCTTTTAGTTTGCCGATTTGCTACAGGGCAGAATAGCATAGAGGTCAAGTGCAAAGACGATGGATCTATTTGACACTGGGCAGGTAACTTAAGACACCTGAGCCCCACTTTCTTCATCTGGAAAATGGAGACAATTTGGGAACCTCCACATCGTGTTGTTACAGAAATTAAAGGTGGGCCTGCTGCACCCGACGTCCACGACGAACGGTCGCGGTCCCTCTCTGCAGCCTGCCTCCCCGGGCAGCATCCGTCGTGATTTGCTGTATCCTACAGCCTGACACGCCTCAGACGTGATGACCCGTTTGTTTTTTAATCAGGGAAATAAATTGCTATTTATTGAGTGTTATGCTGGGCACTGGGCTCAGAGCTCTGCCTGAGTCATGTCTTTTAACTCACACAACCCTGAAGGCAAATGATCTACTCTCCGCTTTGCTAATGAGGCTTAGACAGAATGCGAAACTGGCCCCTGGTCACCCAACGCATCAATAATGAAGCTGAATTTCAATTGAGATTTGGCAACTCCCAAAGCCCATGCTTTTCCCACCCCCTTCCCCATGCTTTTCCCACCCCAATCCCCACCCCCCACCAAATTAACTTGGCCCCCAATGCTGTGGACGTTTTATTTTATACTAGAGGCCCGATGCACAAAATTCGTGCAAGAGGCTCGGCCCTCGCAGCCCTGGCTTCATCGGGAAGGTCATTCTGCTGTTCGGTCTAATTAGCATGTTAGCTCTTTACTATATAGGATGGGACAGAAAACCCCTGCAAGCCTCCCTGTTGGAAAACTTTGCATTAAACGTTTTCAAGATCTTTATTCTTTACCTAGCTGTAGTTTTCTATTTATTATGCTTTATAGAGGGATATGTTTAAGTAAAAATAACTCAAAACTGTTTGCCTTACTGACAATAATTTCAACATTTACAGAGCTTAAGATTTTATGAAGTATCCCAATCGGAGTTTTACATGATCTTATTGGAGTTTAATTTGGGGTGATTTGATTAGAAGACATGTAGTTCTAAGCAGTATTAGTTGAGCTTGGGGGGGCAAAATGTAATTTAATTCCGGAGTTTACTAATCTTAGTGATAAATAGCAAAGACTTTTGACGATGCTCCAGTTATACCTCTTTCCAGTGCTCTTTCCCCTGTTCCGGGTTTCTTTTGCAGGTTCAAAGGCTGACTTGCAAGAAGAGGATACAGAAATGGAAGTAGACGATGTCTTTTGGAATACAAGGATAGTACCAATTTTGCATAAATTAGAAAAAGGTAATAAAAAGGTATTTTTTGTTTTAAATCAGAAATATCTGTGGTTATATATATGTCCCCATTGCCCTGATATTTTTAGTATACGTTGACTATCATTTCTATGAACTCATTAAAAAACAAATGAAGTCATCTACCTGTTTACCCAGGACTATGTGTAAACCTAATTTTTAATGAGTAAAATTGTACTTTAAATGCAGCAAGAGAGACTCCTTGTAAAACTCCCCTTGCAATATATATTAATTATCACCTCCTCTGCCCATAGAGATGCTGGGTTGAACTTTTTAGGGTGTCAGTTAAGCAAGAAAGTGGAAGATTGAAACAGATTTCAGGTCTCTGAAACTTTGACGAAGTCTCATAGACGGGCGTCCTGGGCAGATGTGCCCCTGCTTTTCTAGATCCAAATGTGTATGTCCTACTCTCTGTGTTAGAGCACACCTGTCAGGGGTGCCACTCAGAGCAGGAAGGATCGTGGGGTGTGCCCAGGCCGTGCACTCTGGAGTGCCCGGCAGCGAAGGCCCACGATCAACAGGCCTCTGCAGATGTGACCTGTGGGGAGCTTGCCAGTCAGGAGACTGGCCCCCACCTTCTTCCTCTCTGCTGCTGCTCGGGGAGTCCATTTCTGAGGTTGAAACAGGCTCCCGTGGAGCTGCAGCCATGGCCCGGGGCTGAGCTCAGTGCCTGGCACACAGCACACAATAGGCCTTCACCAGCAGTTGTGGGATGAGTACCCCTGAGATGAGCAAAGCAGCATGGCAGGCACAGGAAGAGGCCCCAGGAGAAGTGAGTAAATGAGTCCTCCCCAACAGCCACGCCAAACAGACTCACTTCCTAAAAGGCTCACCGGAGCTCACCTCCCTGTGGCTTCTTAGCCATGTTCGTGGTTGAGGTGGGAGGCCTGCACATCTGGGGACTCACCTGACCTCTGTGCAGTTGTGTCCTCACCTGCCAGGTGAGACGTGGGTGAGACCAGATCCTCACCGAAGTCCACTGCAGCTCAAATTCCTGAGAATAAGCATGTTCTGATGTTGTCCCTAGAGTGCCTCATCTTCGCCCTCTTGCTGGTAGGCCCGGTTACTAGTAACTTCAGCCCTTACTTTAGGAGATGTGTGCCAAAGCTAGTGAGGGAGCACTTAGGCTGGTAGGAGTTTAACAGGCAAGCTTACGGGGAGGAGCCCAGCGGGGAGAAGGGCTGGCGGTGCGGGGGCCTCTCTCGGAGGAGGTCTTCAGCCTGAAGGATCCCAGGAGGTTCGGAGGGCTCAGCCCCATGGACCCCGCAGGAGCTAACAGGGCCTTGGGATTTGAAATGTGGATGAACCTCCCTTCTCAGAAGGATTAAACACTAAAATAGGATGTGTCTTCCACAGACAACTTTAACAGCAAAAGGGGCAGGCTGGGTTACTTGATCCTTTGAGATTCTTTTTCTTTTTTCACTTCTTATTTTGACATAATTTTAGGCTTACAGAAAAGTTGCAAGCACAGTTCAAAGAAATCCTGTGTGCTCCTCCCCCAGATTCCCCAGATATTAACATTTTACCACATTTGCTTCTTCATTTCTCTCTCTCTCTTCCTCCCTCTCTTGCTCTTTTTCTCTGACCCCACCTCCCCCCCCCCCCCCGCCCACACACACATACACATTGTTTTTCCTTTTTTAAACCCTTTGAGAACAAGTTGCCGACATGATGTCCCATATCCCTAAGTACTCTGGTATGTACTTTTAGAAACAAGGGCCTTCCCTTATATACCTGGAAATTACCCTGCAGTACTACATGAACCTTATTCAGATTTTTGCCAGTTATCCTAATAATTTCCTTTATAGAAAAAGAAAATTGCAGTCACAAGTTCCAGTTATTTGTCACATCTCCTTCATGATCTTGGCATATTTGAGGAGTACAGTCTAATTGTTTACAGACTGCCCCACAAATTGGGTTTGTCTGGTAGTCTCTCACAATTAGATCCAGGGTAGGCATTTGGGGCAGGTATATGGGATGGGTGGTGCTATGTCCTCAGGGCATCCTATTAGGAGGCATGCGATGCTGACTTGGTCCATTGCTGGTGATGTGAACTTTGACCGCGTGAGGAAATTGGTGTCTGCCAACTTTAACAGCAAAAGGGGCAGGCTGGGTTACTTGATCCTTTGAGATTCTTTTTCTTTTTTTTACTTTTTATTTTGACATAATTTTAGGCTTATAGAAAAGTTGCAAGCATAGTTCAAAGAAATCCTGTAGGCTCTTCCCCCAGATTCCCCAGATACTATGTTAAGCCTTTTAGGAAGTGAGTCTGCACGACTTATAGTTTTTCTACTATAAAGTCACTATTTCCCCTCTTGTAATTAATAAGTATCTCCTGGGGGAGGGGTACTTTGAGACGTTGTTTTATATTATTCATCAAACTTTCACTCCGTAGCTTTAGCCCCTTGAAAATCTTGATAGCTCTTAGATTCAAGTTGTGTTTTGAGGCTATGTGGCATGGATACAAGCCAACTGGTATGAAGTGTTCATTTGATCAATAGTTTAAAACTTGGCCCTTGAGCCTTATTTTTTAATTTTAAGCTGAAACAGATGCCTTTGAGTAGAACCCGCCAGGCTGAAGGCTTGGTGGAGGGAGGCATTAGGAAAATGCCTTGAAGTCTGTACCCACTGGCCTCGGGTTTGAAGAAACTGCCAGTCACAGAAGAAGAAAACAACAAGACAAAAGTGTTTTTTACAATAGAGCTCAGGTCCTTCCCTGCATTTAAAGAGAGTCTAAGTCATTTCCCATCAATTCATTTATTGAAATGCATAACTGAAAGGCATTGAAGGTTACTTCGCTATTGAGGTTTTAAATTTTTTCTTAGATGTTATTGTTGAAAAGAGCTAAAAATGGCCTGAGTCATTTCCTTTTGCAGGCGCACACTTCCTCTATGTGGGCTTTTAAGAGCACATTATGGTATTTATTTAAGATTGGTTTCCTAGTTTTAAATTTTGTGATGGAATCTATCAGAGATAATATTTTTCAACGGAATACTGTGGACCTTGGATTCGTGTGTTTCTCCTCACATTCCGTGCCTGCTGCTTTTCTCCCTTAGAGTATGCCTGGTAGTGTGGCTGCCACTTTAAGAAATGGCTTTCCTCAGAATTCTAATTACAAAATGAAGGGTTCTAGTCTCCCTGCTTCCTAACAAAAGTCTCCTTTCTTATTCTCCTCCTTTCTTATAACCACCTCCAAATCATGGTGGGTGTGGGGACATTTTGAGATTTTGTTCCATTTGAGCCCTCTGTTCTCACTAATGAGCATTATTCACACACACACACACAAAAATATCGATCATTGTTTTTATCAACAGATATATTAGAAAGTGAACATGTATTAGACTATGTTACAGGTTGTCGGTACAGTATTCTCACTGCACTATTGATGCAAACGTGTGAGACAGGATTCCTACTCACTTAGCATGACATCTGTTTGAGGGCACTGGACATATCACACTACATGCATAGATATACCTGTGGAAATAATAGTACAAGGTAACATTTGTTGTATGTGGATTAGCGCACCTTTTCTGGATGCGCCAGAACGTCAACAGAGCCTTGAAGAACCAGAATCAGTGGGAACAAGGAGTAGAACATTCTAGGCCCGTAGACTGCACCCCAAGGGGTTAAAGATAGGGATATAAATGGTCTGCTTCCATGAGCCCGAACAGAGCCCTGGCGAAGGAGGAGGCCTTTATAATGAAGTGGGTACCATTGCATTCGTTAATATGCTCTCCTAAAGACCGTGTGCTAGACAAGCTAGCTGACTGGTTAGCACACAAGTCGACATGGTAAGAGATGCAGCAATGAGATGAAAAAAAGAAATCGGGTAGATGAAAATGCTAAGAGAAGGGGAAAGGCATAAGAAAAGTTCAGGCATTTGAAGATGTCTGAGGAAATAATTGTGGGGTTCTTCCTTACACTGTCTGTGTTGGACACACTGGAAAACCTGACCTGAATTAGTAAGTGCTGCCTCCCTCTCTTTGCCCTGACAGAAGAAGACACTGAAATGCTGTGTGCTGCTTGCACACAACTTCATCGCACTTTAGAGGAAGGAAACATGCTTGGAAGGAAATTCAGGAGAAGGCGTGGCCTCCTGAAGACCCTGTATAAACTAGTTGACGTCGGCTCAGACCCGCTCAGCCTCAAACTGGCAAAACTTATTCTAGCAGTAAGTTTTTCTTTCCTCTGGTCTCGTAGACGGTAGCACATGAAAGTGTTTTTTCATGCTCTGCTTGTAAACACCACCAAGACGGTTAGCAATGCGGTGTGTTCATTTAGAATGTTGATAAAAGGTTCAGGTAATAAACCGATATCCCAGAATTGGACTAGAATGTACTAAGGAACTAAGGCTGAGGACCCAGACACGGTCCAAATGAACTCTAACATGTGGACGGTGGCCGGGTTAGAAAATGGGACACTAGGCAAATACATTCAAGACCTTTGCTCAGATAACTTGACTGGAGATCAGTATCGACGTGCAGGCTGTGGTTTCTGCCCTGCAGCTTCTGTTTGGGCGCTCGACTTGCCACAGGATTTAATAAATAACTTAAGATAACTTGGGGCCTGGGCACAAGGGCCAGCCGCTTTGTGAGCCAGCGTGAAGCAGAGAAACAGCTGCATGCGGCCGTGGGAAGGTGGTCAGAGAAGGCTCCTGAGAGGTGTTAGAAGAAAAGGCCAGACACCAAATAAAAGCGTAAAAATTCTGTCTCCAACAAAAGGATATCATTGTCTGAGGGGACCCATTTGTTGTCATAGCCATAAACGGTTGGAACCAAAAGATAAGGCACAAGCATTATAGAATGTTCTGAGAGAGCCGCTAAAACAAACGAAGCTCTGTTTACCCAGTTGCATAAAAGTAGAAGCTGTTATGGTAACAGCCCATAAGGTTTACCATGTAAAACCGTAAGGCACACAGTGAGTGAGCACTGGCACGCTTACTGACAGCCGAGGAAGCGTGCTCACCGTTCCTCACTGGGATGTCGTTCATGCAGCAGAATATTCTGACCGGACGTCCAGCGCAGTTTTTTTTGGAGCAGCAGTTTTATTTAGCTGTCACCCCAAACTGTTCACCCTCCCTGTAAAAACTGTGATATGATATGTGACTCAGAAAGCAACACTTCTTTGAAGTAGTGATTTCGGTCGTGTTTGAATCCCCTTTCGTCGATGATCATTGATCCACCGCTTTAGTGGAACAAAAGGAGCATAAAGCACAGGGAGGACTCCGAAGTCAAACGTTGTTAGTGGAGGTGAAAGGACATCAGCGTGCTTGTCCAGCTCCCTTCCCGGCCCTGGATTTGGGTCACCGTCTGGCCCCGGAGAGCCCCGGTGTGAGGCTGGAGGGCGCTCCCGGTGTCTGCCTTTGGCTTTCCACCTAGATCCTAGACGTTTGTCCGTGCCACGCCAAAACATGAATAAGTCAAAGAGCAAGAGAGAGAAGGAAAATGCCATGAATCTGTGAACGCATTGCAGAGAAGGTGTTATTTTGGTGATTCAAGGTGCCATTCAAATTAATTATACACATGGCACAATGTAACTATTTCAGAGCAAAAAGCGAAGTGGTCTGCCGGGCAGTGAGCATGCCCTGAGTGAGACGTGTGTTTGGATGACGCCCTCTCTGTGACTGGCTGCCCCGCAGAACCCCGCAGGGCTCTCTGGGCTACGCTCCCGAGCGCAGAGGCGGGCAGGCCGTCCCCTCGATGAACTCTGAGCCCACGAGGTCAGGAAGGACCTCAAGGCCATCAGGCCCAACTTCCCCGCTGCCTCCTGAATCTCCTATCCTGTTCCAGGCGAGACGTTGTTTTGCTTAGGCCTCGGTGCTGGGGTTCTATGTAAATTTTAAAAAGACCACATAAAAAGCTGTTGAAAAGAATCAGCCTAAAACTAAAGATATATATAGGACTAAGAAGGTTTTAATAACTTGTTTTTGCCTATCTTTATTTTATCTATCAGGTTAATGCAACAATTGAGTCATTTTAAAGTATTTATAGTTAAAAAAAATTCAATGAGCATAGTGTTAGTTGTTCTGATTTCTTGCCTTCTTTGGTTAAGTGGGGGTTTGTCAGACCATTTTAATTTTAATCTTTGTGTTGAAAAATCTTAACAAAAATATATCAGTCTATATTAAGTTTTTTTTAGAGCATAAACATTATACAGTATGAATGTAATTCTGTTCAGCAGGAGGAAAAATCTAGCGCCCTATAAAGGGGGGGAAAAAACGGAAAAGAAATTCCAGTATGTCAACAGTGATTATATACAGTGGTAGTATTATGAGTGATTTTTAAACTTCCCTTTAATTTTCCAAATTTGCTTTAAATAGAAAAGACTACTATTTTTAACATAAGAAAAATATCCCATTAAAGGAACCAACTCCATGCCAGGGACTCTTGACACTGGAAATAGGAGGGAATAACATAGCCCCTGCCCTCCGGGCTGGCACTGCAGCGGGAGAGACAGACGGTAAACACACCAAGTGCCAGGGTGGGCCGATGGGCACTGTGGGAAGAAAATGAACCGGAGTTCAGGAAATGGACAGCGCTGGGGGGGGTGCTGTTTCATGTAAGGCAGTCTATATTCCTTGCATGTAATTTAATGTTTTATTATCTTTTCATGTCTCAAAGTCATAATTTTGCAGTTATCAAAAGAGAAGGTGTAGGAATGTGCTTTGAATATAAATTGACCTTGAAACTTGTGGGTTATTTGTTGTTTTCTTTCATGAAAACTCTGACACCGTTTTTTGTTTGCTTGTTTGTTTCACTTTGCCACTTTTCACTAAAATTACATGACGTGGGTGGCAGGGTGAGGTTAGTTGTATTCAAGAAGCTTTATTACATATACAACACATGCTACCTACCACCATAGAAAGAATAATAAATCATGATTTTGACCTCAAGAGTCTCACAATACAGTGGAACATTGTTGACGGATTAAAATATATTCCCAAATATTAAGGACATTATATTTCCTTTTAAAAGATATTTTAATGTTTTTATTAATTTTAGAGAGAGGGGAAGGGAGAAGGAGAGAGAGAAACATCAATCGGCTGCCTCCTGCACACACACCACACACACACACCCTGCCCCCCGACCCCCACCCCGGGGATCAAGCCGAAACCTGGGCACGTGCCCTGACCAGGAATCGTACAGGCAACCTCTGGGTGCACAGACCAATGCTCAACCGACACCGGCCGGGCTAGATTTCTGTTACAAGATCTGTCGGTAGTTTCTGAGGCTTCCTCAGCAGGGCTTCTCAGGCGGGAACGTGCACACGATCCCCTGGGCAGCTTGTTAAAGTGCAGGTTCTGATGCAGTCCTGCTGGGTGGGCCTGGGATTCTGCCTTTCTAATACACGACCAGGCGATGCCAGGATGAGTTGACATGACCTGTCTGAGGAGCAGACTCCTCAGTTGCAAAATGTGCAGCGTGGCTCTGAGATAGCAGGCCAAGGGCCCAGAGCAGGGAGCGGAAAGAGGGTAACGCGCCCTCCCTCCGCCCCTCCAGATGGGGCCGGCCGAATTCATCACAGTGTCTCCTATAGAGAACACCGCAGGGCCAGGGACACACTAGGAGCTCAATAATATTTGTGGGTCAGACACAGGACAGATCTAAAAATATGTATGGCAAATTCCATTACCTTTTAAAAAACTAACTGAAAACTCTTTAATACATGATATTTAAAGACAATTCAAAATATATTTTTGAAGAATAAAATAATAACCCATGTGCCATCCTTTTCACGCAGATGCATTTATTTGTTCAGATGACCCCATTCCTCCAAACATATTTTACAGTCTTGCAATGAGGGCACGCCATATTTCCATCTTATAGTAGCTTATACATGTCTTTCTTTTTAAACATAGTGTTCACAGTTATACTTTTTATGACTGCTTAATATGGCTAGCATTGATGTTCCACAATTTGTTAAATTTTTCCCTAATATTGGGATTTTTTAATATTAGACAGGAGTTTTCTTTTTAATTTCTACTATTTTAGGTAAACACACAGCTAATTTAGTTAATCCTCCTATACTGTGTTTTTAGAAAATGTATACTTCCTTATTGCCCCTATGTTGTTTGAAGACTTTTGTGTGATTTGGAAGGTAATTTTAAACTTTGAACCTCATGTGTCATTATCTCAAAGCATTCCAGAAATAGCTTTTAAAAATAAATACATATATTATCTAATGAGAGAATGACTTTTTAACTTTATTTTACACAAATGATAAAGAGAACCATACTTCCCCTTCTTTTCTTTCACCTCCACTGAGCTTTCTAAGGCACTTTAATCTGAAATCTGTGTCCATCTTTCTTTACTTTTGTGTTTTAAAGCATTTAGTCAACTTAATTAAATTTATCAACATCATGCCCCCTTTTTTCTTCATATATTCTTCAAAGAGTAACTAGTAATCTCACATATAAGCATGAGACCTTATGAAGTAAAAATAAATGCTTATTTATTAAAATGCACTTACTCTTAAATATCGTTCATATTAGATGGTTGGCAAATATGTGGCCAGAACTTTTTAAAGTTGATTTCTTTAGAACTTTACTTTGTTTTCAAAATACTTTTGCTGAGCCCTATCCGGTTTGACTCAGTGGATAGAGCGTCAGCCTGCAGACCAGAGGGTCCTGGGATTGATTCTGGTCAAAGCCGTGTACCTCAGTTACAGGCTCCTCTCCGGCCTGGGGCCCTGGTCAGGGCACTTGCAGGAGGCAACCAGTCAACATGTTTCTCACACATCGATATCTCTCTCTGTCTTTCCCTCTCTCTTCCACTCTTGCTAAAATCAATGGAAAAATCCTGGGGTGAGGATTAAAAAAACACACACAAAAAACTCTTGCTCAACTTTTAAAATTACATGTTTGTGTTAAAAAATGTATGATGTCTTTATTTCCATCCATAATAGAAACGTGTTCTCTTTCTCTGCAGCTTAAAGCGAGTAGAAAGAATCTTCTTAATGTCTGCAAACTTATATTTAAAATTAGCAGGAGTGAGAAGAATGATTCTCTGATTCAAAGTGACAGCATTCTGGGTGAGTATCACTCAGCGCTACCATTGACCAAACGTTGCACTTGAGAGCAAAGTCACAATTAGCGATAGCTAGAATATTTTATTCTCCAGTATTATTAGTAGAAGTTATGTGATACCTATTTTTACTCTGTTCTTCCCTATGTTTTCCACATTCCATTTAATATGTCCTTTGGAGCTTGGAAGGATTGCCTACTATTTTTTTTTAATGCTTGTGTGCCATTATGTGACTTTGCAAAATGTTCCCTATTTAAAAATTCATTTCCTGGTCTTGGATTTACTATTTTAAAAAACCCACCACATTTCATATAGTATTGATATAATTGACATTTCAGCCTTTTGATGTAGTAGAAATGATTAAAACTTGGAAGACATCTGTAACTGTTGTAGAAATTTGACATCAAAGTGTCTCAAATGTGTTTCAAATATGAAGATAGAGAATTTTACTACACTCTAGCTAATACAGTCTAATTCTTGACATGCCCTTAAATAATTAAGATGCTTTAATAGCTACCTAAACAGAAGTCTTTTATGAAATAGTATTGCTGATCTAAAAGAAGGCAGCATGGAAAATACTTTGAGTCCTCTTTTTCAAACATAGGATAAATGGTCTTCATCTATTTTTTATCCCAGCAAGCAGGAACAAGCCCAGTACTGGAAGAAGTGTCAGTGAATCAGCTCACTGAGAATTGTAGACTAAAAACAAAGAAAGATTCTGACAAATGATCACATTGATATTAATAAAATGAAATTGGCATGATTAGCCATATCAGGCTTGCTTAGATTACTCCTAAAATCTAGTAGTTGTATGTTTTCGGATGGATGTTCTTAAGTTGTCTTGGGAAAGGGTGGGTGTTATATTTGAAGCATTCCTTTCTATGTGATTGAGATTTTTTTTAAAGATCCTATCATGATTAATTTTCCATTCATACAACAACTGGTATATTTTAATTGGTTTGTTGAAATGTAACTCTTAAATTGCTTTCAGAATAAGTTAATAGCTCAAAATGTTTGTAACCAAAAACAAGGCTGGTGTTAGTAAGAGGCAAGGAATGGCATTCAAAGAACACTTTCTTATTTATATACTAGTGGCCCAGTGCACAGATTCGTGCACATTGAAAGGAAATTAATTAGAAGGTGGCAGGCGGGGTGGCACTGGGCAAGATGGCCAGACACGCCCTGTAGCCAACCTCCCGTGGTCCCTCCCTGGCCGGCCACACCTGGGGCAGTGCTGTGGCTCAAAGGGCATCTGCAGAGTGAGAGGGGTCCCTTTGGCAGGTGGGGTCCCTCAGTCTGGCCTACGGGGATTGGGTCGAAACCGGCTCTCCAACATTCCCCAAGGGGTCCCAGAGTGCAAGAGGGCACTCTACAAAGTTGCTGTCGCTTGGCAGCTCCTGCATTGAGCATCTGCCCTCTGGTGGTCAGTGCACATCATACCTACCGGCCAGTCAGATGGCCGGTCGGTCGGACAGTCACTTAGCCTTTTATATATATAGATTATAATCCCTTCCTTCTGTTTTTACTATTATGAAGATTTAGCTAAAAGTAGGCTTTCCTCTTTATACCTATCAATAACCCATAACAAGCATTCGACTGTAGGTTCTGACTAACATTCTACAAATTGTCTTTGATGTTCACAAACACTTTACTATGTCTCTCTCCAGCTGTTATAATCATACATTTGTAATAATCCATCTTTTTGACAGACTCATTATTGGAGGTCCTGAGAAGTGAAGACCTGCAAACTAACACTGAAGCTCTTTTATACTGTATGGGGGCTATCAAATTCATTTCTGGAAATCCAGGATTTCTTAATGAAATGATCAGCAAAGGTGCTGTGGAAATACTGATGAATTTGATAGAGCAAATAAATGAGAACGCCAATAAATGTGGTACCTGTTTGCCCAATTCAGGCCACTTGTTAGTCCAAGTAAGTATTTTACTTGAAAAGGTAAGATGTGTTAAATTAGTTTTCATGTTACCTAGTAACCGTTACCTGCCAGGTGAATGTGTTAACAGGTGGGCTGTTGCCTACAGCTAGGTGGGAGTGCCTGACCTTGAGGAGTGCCCCCCTCCTCCCTGTGTGTGCCCATTTCCAAGGCTTTTCATGGAGCAGCTGTCCACACAGCTTGCAGACAAATTTTCCACTACCCTGCAGAGAAAGGAGGCCTGAAACCATAAAAAAGCAGCGCCTCTCTGCAAAACAATTGCATGTTATAATCAGAATTATAGTTATACTAGGGGCTCAGTGCACAAATTCGTGCACCTAGAAAGGAACTGTGGGCCACGAGGCTGTGGTGGGCACAGGGGTGGGTCTTGGCCCATCCTCTGCGCCCCCAGTCCCCTCTCTGCTGGCAGCCCTGCACCCGCTGATGCCGCTTGCACCCGCTGACAGTGTGGAGCAATTGGGGCCAGTGCCAGCAGTGGGTGCGAGAAGCTGTTGCTGCCCTGATTGCCCCTCAGGGGCAGGGAAAGGTGGAGAAGCCCTCAGGGGTGATTGGGGCTGGCAGCCACCTCTCGCACCTGCTGACAGCAGCAAGCAATCGGGACTAGCGCTGGGCGCTGGCAGCGGGTGCTAGCGGTGGCTCTGGTGCTGGCTGCAGGTACGAGAGGTTGCTGCCAGCCCTGATCACCCCTTAGGAGCAGGGGGAGGTGGAGAAGCCCTGAGGGGCAATCGGGGCCAGCAGCCACTGCTCGCACCTGCTAATGGCATCAAGCGATTGGGGCCAATGCCAGGCGCTGGCAGCGGGTGCAAGCAGAAACTCCGGCAGTGGTTGCGAGCAAGGCTGGCGCTGGCAGGAGGTGTGAGTGCCAGGCAGGACTGCGGCACACATGAGCAAAGAATTATCAGGAACCACCAGAGGCTCACCCCAATGACAGTGACCGGTGCCCCGCCTTGGTCTGGTGCCCCCACTCACCTATTCACCATCCCACTGTGGCTGGTGTCCTCCATGTTCCGTGCGTGCCCCCTGGTGGTCAGCACACATCATAGTGACTGGTTGTTCAGTTGTTCCACCATTCGGTCTATTTGCATATTAAGGTTTTATATATATAGATGAAGATTATTCATGATGACGGGTAGTAAATGTCATGAATATTATATCTACAATAAAAACACTCAGAAAGTTAATGATATTGAGTGGACAGTCTTTGAGGGGGTGTGTAGATGACATGTAGGCCTGAGACTATAGGAATGAATGTAACAAAACTGTATACATTTAATATGACCAGGGCAGGAAGGAAAAATGTATTCTGTGTTAGAGTTTTATTACTTCTTTTGTGGCAGATTAAATTTCATAGTTAAATTATTTTCATTGGAGCTACTTCAGCTCCCATATTCTTTTTTAGATGCGATTTTACTCCTTAATAGCATTTGTATGTCAGATAATAGCATCTTCGATGTAATAATTCATGGGATTTGAAATGTGCTTGTCAATTAATGAGGATTGATTAAGCACTCAGAGCACTTGAAGCCTTTGGGAAAGTGTGTTAAAAATTAGATTTAGGCCCTGGTATAAAGATGCTCAAAGTGTTTATGATGATTATTAATTTTGGATTTGTGGTCTGCCTCCATTTTGAAAAAGATTGTGAAAACCTCTTTTAGTCATGACTCATTCAAAATTCTACTGCATGTGCCATCTTTGGGCTAAGATGACTTAAGAAAATGATTTTCATGCTGCCAGTGTCATTGACTTATTCAAACTTTCCCTCAATAAATGGTTATTTTGGATATATATATATATATATATATATATATATATATATATATATATTTGTTAAAATACAAAAAAAGCATAAGGAAGAGTGTAAAAATAAAACAGCGTTATCCCTGAGATAACATACCTCTAACATTTTAGTAACCACTCTTCTAAGCATTTTTATGCATATATATGCTTACATATGTATAATTCTTGCTTTTTATCATGGACCAGGTTCTTTTTAATAGTTGTTTTTGCTTGTTTTCCATCATTATTTTCTCTCCCTGTTTCTCCTTCTGGTCCACCCAGTTAGCCAACTCTGTTCACACTGATGTGCTCAGCAGCTTTTAATACACTCGTAGGTTTTCAAAAAGAATGTAGACACGCACTTACTTCTCTTTTCTCATTTGGCAATAGTAAACCCCTTGAGTCAGCTCTATAGACTTATTTTATTCTATTTAATGGCAGCATAATATTCTGTCAATACCTCAAATAATCAACCATTCTCCGATTGAGATGTTCACTCTGTTTTTAGTTTTTATGCAATAGCTTCTGGAATTTTTATCTAGTTTTTTTTTTTTTAAAAAAGAACTCTTTCAACCATATAAATTATGAGTATACATACATAAGCTGGAAAGTGTGTTAACTCTTGTTCTCTGGCTTAACCTGCCTATGCGTAGACTGCCTCTTCAGATCATGGAATCAGGACCAAGGCAGTAACTTCTACTTGATGGAACCTTGCTCTGGCTTCTGGAGGAAATAAACAGCTTACCTATAAAATGGAAGCAAATATTCCCATGATTATATTTCTTAAATTGGCACAGATAATTTTATTAGAGATTGGATGATTAGACAGAGAACATATCTTTAAAGCATCTCTTTGGAAGACTTTGCTTGGCTAGGAAGCAGCAGAGGAGGCCGTGTCTTTTCTAATTGCTTTCACTGAGGGCTGTCCTTTATTACAATACAGTGAAATGCTCAGTTCTGCTATTTGATGAGTTTTAACAAAAGCATCCAGCCATGTAATCCACATCCGAATCAAGATGTGGATTTCTCAGGAATTCCCTCCCACCTCTTGCCAGCTAATTCCTACTTTCCTACCCACCCCCAGCAAAGGGAACCATTTTTCTGATCTCTTTCGTCATTGGTAAGCTCTGCTGTTCTGGAATTTAATATAAGCGGAATGCATAGTGTTTATTCTTTGGGTCTGCCTTTTTAAGTTTTTATTTTGAACTAAGTATAGATTCACAAGATGTTGAAAAAATAGCAGAGAGGTCCTGTGTACCCATCGCCCAGCTTCTCCCAATGGTGACATCTTACATTACTAAAGCAAGAAAATTGATAAGAGTGCAACACAGTTAACTAGAGTACTACGTGTGGCGTATTTTGCTTATTAGCATATTATTTTTGAGATTAGATGAAACTTTTTTAAAAATATCCTCACTCAATATTTTTTCCATTGATTTTTAGAGACAGTGGAGGGGAGGGAGGGAAGGAGAGAGAGAGATATTCCAGATGATTGAGAAAATAAAATGCTTTTAGAGACAGCCAAATGGAGAGAGAGAGAGAGAGAGAGAGAGAGAGAGAGAGAGAGAGAGAGAGAGAGAGAGAGAGAGAGAGAGAGAGAGAGAGAGAGAGAGAGAGAGAGAGAAACATCAATTAGTTGCCTCTCGCACAGCGCCTGACCAAGGCTGGGAAGCCACCCCACAACCCAGGTACTTGCCCTTGACCAGGAATCAAACCTGAGACCCTTCGGTGTGCAGGCTGATGCTCTAACCTCTGAGAAACACTGGCCAGGGCAAAACGGCGTGTGTGTTTTTGTCATAATCTTTGGTGTTGGTTATTAGGCTTGCTAATTTCTTCATGATGCATTTGTTAGTGGGAAGGGGGCAGCTATTTTCTACTTATGACGTTTCCTGTATTTCTGTGAAGGATACCCAGTAGTGTATAACTAACCAGCCACTCGCCCATGAGAGACTAGACAGGCAGAGCCTAGCTCTTCCCTTCCTTGGGAAGGAGCTACATATAGGCAACTCATTTTACCTGGGACTCTCCAGACACAACACGTCTGAAGATTTGGGGAGACTCAGAGGCCCTAAACATATAATGTCTGTGGTTTTGAACTTGGAAATAAGAGAAAAGCTAAGGCAAATGGGAAAGGGGAGAAAGTGATCACCATGGTTGAAGGATTATGGCTTAAGCTGAGGCAGGCATGCTTTCTAACCCTGAACCCCCAATTAGACTTGCCCACCGAGTCCCAGGCTGCCGCCGCCCCTGGAGGAGCAGGGGACACCTGTGCTCACCAACAGGAAGTGAGAGGTGGAGAGGGGCCAGAAGTGTTACACCAAAGGAAGTCTCCTCACAAGAAAGGCAGATCAAAAGCAAGAAATAAGTATTCCCACCCCTGCTATTTCTGGGGAGAGCCAGTTGCTTTCAACTGCTGTCCCATCGGCTTCAGCCTCATCCCTTGGTTGTATTTGTGTGGCAGTAAAGAAACGTCCCTAACTTTAACATGAAATTGTGAAAATCGGTGTTATCCCTGGTAGTTCTTAGTGCACTGCCTTTCCACACTCACTTCCCTTACTACACTGCATTGGCATTGTGCATCGTTTATATGTCAATCAAAATGTCAGCTATAGTGATACATACAATGGCCCCGACTAGAAGAAGCAGCCACCTGCTCATTTTACCAAGGTAACTGACGTAGGGGCAATGAATGGATATCTAATAAACCCAGGCACATGTTAAATAGAGTCTCAAAGTAGGACACTGAGGGTTTGAGGAGGACAGAACCAGTTCCTGCTGACGTAGAACACCCACGGAGGAATGTGCCCAACAGGCTCCATAGCCAGGCAGCAGGCATTATCAAGGATTCTGAGTTCATATTACTGTCAGATGCATGTGTCTTAACTCCAGTGAAATGCTGAGGAGTTTTTGGTGCTTGTGGTTTCATGTATATAGCAGCATCTTGTCATTGGTTTCTTTCGCCTTAGCCAGGACTGAACTCATCATATATGAGACAATATGAAACTTCTTGGGTTACCACAGAGGCTCTGATTTGGGCATGTATGTGGTCTCAGTTGGGCACAAGTCCAAAAACTGAATGTGCTTTTATTAATAGAGGGAGATGGTTTTGCTGAGGTTGGAAAATGGTGTGGCTTTGGTCTTAAATCACTTGACACTGTTCGTGGTCTCTGGCTGTCCTGTTTATTCTGTCACTTCATCAGCGGGGAAGTGAACCATTTTGCAGTTGGCAGCTGAGATAAAGCTCGAGGGATTTTTGGTTATGGATATTGCAGATGACTGAGAAAATAAAACGCTTTCAGAGACAGCCAAATGGAGTGAGGGAGACAACAGACGAGGAGTCAGAGCCTGAGATGCCCACCTACCTAGTCACTGGTGAACATTCTGGGCTTCGGTTTCCTCATCTGAAAAGTGAGGCTCATACTACCTTTCTGCTGGCCTCCTGGGGTTGGTTTAGGGAGCAAATGAGATCAAGCACATGAGCTAGCTTTATAAACCATGAAGTAGCTGCTCAAATCCTTTTCATAATAGCATTCAAAGTGTAAAAAGAAATAAAACTGAATCTTGATGTTAATTTTGGTAGAGGAAGAAAAATACCTTTCAAACTATTAATGGTACAGTTTTCAATTGCATCATGTTCCAACGATTTCTTTGAAAGCTGTTTTTTTTTAAATCGGGAAAATATTTCTTCAGCCAACAATGGCATGATTGATAGTAAAGTTCCCGGGCTAGCCACAAAGCCTTTTGAACTTCTGATGCACCAAAACAGGAGTTCTGTGGTGGCCTGTGATCTGGCTCCTCTGATCTGGGGCAGCTCTGATGGCTGAATGCCTCCTGGGGAAGAATCTGGTGAGTTCCCTAGGGCCTGGGGACGCTGACGGGTGAATGGTTCAAAGGGAGGAGAGAGGGTCATCTACTGAGAAATGAGCAGTATAGAGAAGCTCAGGTGGGCCACCAAGCCTTCCCTACTTGTGTCCACCCCAGCATGTAGAGAATGCTGGGAACTGGGCCACATCTGCTGGGCCTATGTTGTCATTCGTAAGTCTACTGATCTAAATTGGGGGGTGGGGGGAGGGAGGCCCTTCATTTTTTAAGATTTCTTGTGTTTACTAAGGTTTTTCAATTAATCATTGCAAACATAATTTGAAATTGAGAATAAAGTACCTATAATCTCTTTGGGAAAAAAAATAGATTTGCCTTCTAGTTTTGTTGTGTTAAAATGCTTGTTTGAGCCTCTATAAATCATCTAATCATGTCTTAATATAATTTTTCTTTTTAAAATGGGGCTCCCCGTGTTGACTGCGTAGTGAGAACTTTGAGGCTCAACTAATTCAATGTGAGATAGGATAGCTTTGCCAAGCTCACCAGGCATTTTACCTGGACATTCTGATTTATTTATTTATTTATTTTGAGGAGGGCAGGGAGTGGGGAGGGATGCTAGAACCACTTATGTCCAGGAATCTGGGGAAATACAGAGAGAAGTAACTGCCTCAGAAAAAAAGCGAGCACCATGAAGTTGTAGAGAGTAGCTCAGTCATTTTCCAGCAGTAGATTAGTAACCAGAATTACACTGGAATGTTTTTTCCTTGATACATACCAAAAATGTAGGTCCCCTTTTGTCCCAGACATCAACTAATAACTTCTACTAAAGAAGAACACTTAACATTTTATTAATCCTCTGTGTGGATTGTCAATTCCACATTCTTCTCCTTTTTCTTCTGCCCACTGGTTGCCTTCTGACTCAGTATAGCTGTCCCAAGGGGCTGCTCATTAAGACATGGGAAAAATAAGAATTGAAACTCATGTGTTTCTGTTTGCTGCATCTTGATGAGTAGCTAAGAGGTTGGGAATTGCTCCAGTTAGGAAGCTAACCAAATCTATGTAGGCATATAACTTTTCTTTCTTTCTTTTTTTTTAAAAAGTATTTGAGATGGCTTAAAAAGTTTATATACAATAAAATAGGCAAGTGCATAACCAAGTAGAGTCCGGAACATTATGGATTAGAATAAAAAGTTAAGAAAGAAGCGGATACATTTTTTTTAAGCATAAGGCTTGGACTCTGGTGAACTTCTGCAGGCCCAGTGGGTGGGCTTTCCTGGGGGCTGGAAGCAAAGACTGCCACAGAGAACACGGCTCATTAATGATTTCCGCAAATTTATCTCTGTTAAAAGTTGGACCGAGGTTGAGCGTTAAGTGGGTTGACTTGGAATTCGCCTCTACTGTTACCACAGTATTTAGCTAGCCTCTCCTCCCACAGATCTTTTTACATTTTTCCCAGAAAAGGCCACTTGACTGGGCTCAGCATTCACCCCATACCCACACCCGCAGTGAGACTGGTGGCTCACAGCCAGCCTCTCAAAATGGGGGACCTTCAGGGCTGCATCTGCCTGGTGACCTCCTCCTGACCCTCCTCCCCCAGGGTGCAGACTCTGGTTTGCCACCAGGCCTCTGCTAATCCAGGCACTCTCTTGCCAGAGGCTCCTTAAAGGAGAAATGCCTCCCTTTTTGTCTCCCTGTCCCTTCCCCACTTTCTGTCTTTATCCCCTTCTCCTCTTTCTCCCTCCCTCCCCCCCCCCCACTTTCTATCTTTATCCCCTTCTCCTCTTTCTCCCTCCCTCCCCCCCCCCCACTTTCTGTCTTTATCCCTTCTCCTCTTTCTTCCCTTTCTCCTTTTGTGTTTCATCTAGGCAGCTTTTCATGGGCATATGTGTTGTCCTCTGAGTAGAAAGAGGAACAAGAAATGGTTTGTACCCTAGAGGAGCTCATCATGGGAGAGAAGGTGCATGGAACAAGTAGCTATGTTTCTGTGATAGGTGAGATGTGGGCGTGAACAGGATGGTTTGTTAACCTGGAAGAGGAAGTGATCAACCACTGATACATCTTCATGGGGAAGTGAGCTTGAGGTTGGTCCAGAAAATGAGCTGGAGGTGAGCAGATTGGAGAAAGGGCTCGGAGTGTGATGGAGGAAGACATTCTGGGCAGAGGCTTGGAACTGTGACGTGACGAGGGCATTGTGTATGATGCAGTCCAAATGGTGGGGAGGAGGAGATGGACCTGGAAAGGTGAACTGCAGAGAGTGAAGCGCCTTCAGGATGTGGACTTTGCCCAATAGACCACCAGAAGTCAGAGGAGGTCTTTGAACAGGGAAGAGTGGCTCTTGAGATGCTCCCTCTGGGAGACGCTGTGGGGAGATGAACCTGACAAGGCAGAGATGGGAAGGCGCCTGATCAGTGAGCTGTAGAGTTTGGGACAGAGCTGAAGAGGCTCAAACTGAACCAGCAACCTGGTGATGGAGAGAAGAGGTAGACCAGATGACTATTTGGGTGTGACAAGGAAAAGAGGAGTGCCTTTGTCCTATAACTAGGAGGAGATTTGGGACTTGTATCTCCATCAAGGCTACCTTGTTGGAGACCAGTGATCTGAGACCAGTGATCTCTCTTCTGCATTTTGGATGTGAAGTCCCACAACAAAGGTAGGGATGAAACCCAGGATTCTTCAGCTGTTGTTAGGTAATGGGCACCTGCAACGCCATTCCCACATCTCATCTCATTGAATCCTCACAACTCCATGGCAATTATTACCACCCCCACTTTACCAATGAGAAAAAATGTGCTCTGGGGGGTTAACTAACTAACCCAAGCTAGTGAGTGGTGGGGCTGGGACTTGGCCAGGCCATCCAGCTCCTGATCTGACTCTCTTAACCAGTAACCTGACTGTACTATAGTATAAGGACAAATCACAGTGCATATTAAGAGTATTAGATAACAACTATGTTAGTTTTATGGATTTACTAAGTTGTTCTCTTCTCTATTTTTAGACAGAGGCTAAAGTAGATAGCTCTCCTGAACATTTTTTATAAAAATGAGACAAATTTTCAAAAAATCAATACTTGCCTCTTAGAAGAGAATGAATGAAACTAGCGGTCTTAAATATTCTTTGGCCACAGCATTCCTTGGTGCTACTTATAAGACTATGGGATGAGATGTTTCTTATTGGTAGAACTGATGTGGCATGTTGCAGAGTCACTAAAGATCTTATTTTTGTTGACAAACTCAGATGATGATTTCTGTAACCCTGGGACTTTGGTATACTAATTGATCATTAACATGGATATTTCATTCTTTACCTTTGAACCAATGCCGGCTTTCTTTGTATTCATTTCTTGGTTTTCTTTTAATTCTATTTGTGCCTAGGCCCACATTCTCTAGTGGGAGATGCATAACAAATGTAACGAAACTTATGTGATGAATTGTGCTATGCTGATTAGTGTTGCTATGTTTTCCAGTTTTTTTAAAAAAGGCACAAACATGCTTTTATCCTAGATGACTGCTACTTTGAGAAACTTGGTTGATTCACCCCTAGCAAGAAGTAAATTGCTGAGCATCGGTGCCCTAGCCCAGCTCTGCACGGTGATGGGACAGTACACGAGTGACAAGGATGTCTGCACCAATATTGCCAGAATATTCAGGTAGGTAGACTGTGCAACAAGGTAGCCTTACAAAAATGCCAATGCTTGGATTTCAGGTTATCCTTAATATTTGTGTGTGTGGCTGGCAAGGAATCCTATTTTTGATTCTTACTTCACCTAGCAGCAAAGGCAAATCTAATGGCCCCAGTTTAAAATAAATGATTTAAACCCATGACTCCATTTCCTATGTATTTTTAATATGATTCTAAACTCATTGATTGTAAGTCACTTTAGTTCTTTGGTGAGTTGTGAGTTATCCTAGTGTTGTTACAAAACAAACAAAGATTTCTGTTAGTTTATTGGAGATGAAGAGCTATTTCAAAAAACCATGGCAAACTTTCTGATACCCTTGGAAACAATACTTAAGGGTTTTAACTCCAAAAGGAGATCATTGCTGAGAAAGTCTGAAGTTTGTCATAGAAGTTTCATTTCTGTTGATTGGCTGAGCTTTGGTTCACACATAAACTGGTCATGTCCACACTGTACTGCAGAACTGATGATCATCTGAATCCAGATTGCCTCAAAGCATGATGTCAAATTTCAGAACCACCTTTAAAGTATGCATTTATCCTTCCTCCTCACTGCTCTTTGCCGGTGTTTTTACATAATGATCCTTCTCAAGAGACCTGGCCCTTTCTTGAACTCTAGTACTGTAGTTGTTTTAAAAAATAAAAAACTTCCTGAAAACTGAGTTGGTAATTGACCCCAGTTTGAGAATGTGACATCAGATTTGATCTCGTACCACTGCACTTTCCTGAGCTTTGTTCTGGGTACTTATAACTCCCATTTAAAAGCACTGTAAATGATCAAGTTATTTTTGTGTATGGTGGCATGTGGGGATCCAATTTAATTTTTCTCCCAGATGGATAGTCAACTGTCCCAGCACCTTTAATCGACTACACCATCTTTTTCCCCCCCACTGATTTTACATGTCTAGTCAATCAAACACAAGGTTCCACACACTTGTAGGTCTGTTTCTGGGCATTCATTTGGTCTATTCTCAGACCAGCAGACACTGTTTTACTATTAAAGATTTAATTTGCCTGGCTATAAGATGATTCCATCACTTATTTTCTCCTTTAAAGTCCAAATTCTTCTCTTCTCTTCCTTATGAACTGGAAAATCAGCTAAGGTCCATGATAGGAACTTTGGGGTTAATCGAGGACCTACACTGAGTATGTAGAGTATTTGGGGTAGGAGTGGTAAGATGGACATCTTTATGATACTGAGTCTTTCATCCATAAACATTTATGATATCTTATTTTCCTCTATATCTTTCAATAACATTTCATAATTTTCTCCAAAAGTATTTTGCACATCTTTTGTTAGATTTATTTCTTCATAGCTTTTGCTGTGATTATGGATGTAATCTTTTTAAAAATTCTTTTCTAATAGGCTGTTGCTGGTGTATGTGAATAGTATTGATGTTTGACTATTAGGTATCCATGGATCTTGATGAATATTAGATGTAAGAGTTTATCTATAGATTCTCTTGGAGGATAATGTTTTCCCATTTATTACAACTCCTCTTCCATGTCCCCACCTCTTTCTTCTCGCATTGCTTAGGATGCCCCATACAAAGTTGTGAGAGTGTTTGGCCTGGTGCCTTTATCCCGACTTTAAAGGAAATAATTTTGTGGTTTTACCAGTTAAAAATAATATTTGTTGTAGGTTTTTATAGATACTCTTTAGAAGGCTAAGGAAAATTTTTGTCTATGAAGGGCTGTTAAATTTTCTTAAATGCTTGTCCTGAATCTATGTTGTGTGGTTTTTTGTTTTTTAATTTTAATGTAGTAAATTACATTAATAGATTTTTTTTTCATGTTAAACCATTACATTTTGCTAGGTTTAGTTCACTAACATTTAGTTTAAGATTTTTCATTTATGGTCATGAATTAAATTGACCTGTACTTTTCCTTTGTCATATTGGCCTTGTCTGGTTTTCATGTCAGGTTTACATGAACCTCATAAAACCAATTGGAAAGTATTTTGGGATTTTTCTTTTCTAGAAGAATTTGTGAAAATTAAACTTATCTTTTTCTTGAAAAGCTTATAAAACTTGCTGGAGAAGCTATTTTATCCTTGTGTGAATGTGTGAATATCATTGACTACTGAGTCACTTTCTCTATTGATCAAGTACCTAACCACATTTCCTATTTCTCTTTGTGTCAATTAAAAAAAATTTTTTTCCTATGAATTTGTCCATTTTATCTAAGTTTTGGGTCAAAGAAAAATGAAAATTAAAAAGCACTTAGATACATTATAAATACTACAAAATACTACCAATCAACATTTTTGGGATATTGTTCCAAATACCCTCTTATCCATCTCTAATTATGTCCCTTTTTATTTATTTTACTTGTCTAACAAATACTTTATAGTGCCTACTACATGCCAGGCAATAGTCTAAGCACTTGCCAACTACTAATTGATTTACTCCTTGTAACAACTTTAAAAGACAGGAACTGTAGTTATTATCCTCATTTTATATGTGGAAATCGAGGCGTAGAGAGATTTGGTAGTTCTTCCAGGGCCACACAGCTAGTAAATCAGAGTTTCAATTCAAACCAGCTAGTCTGGCTCTAGAGGTCATACATTTAACCACTATTTACACTGCCTCTTTATTGT
The DNA here is from genome assembly GCF_951640355.1 of Cnephaeus nilssonii. NCBI lineage: Eukaryota > Metazoa > Chordata > Mammalia > Chiroptera > Vespertilionidae > Cnephaeus > Cnephaeus nilssonii. The sequence continues at coordinate 37,718,971 of NC_137080.1, read as the reverse complement.
TACTATTGATTTTCATTCCTCATTTTGATTATTTATGATGTTTCTCTTTTCTTAATCAGTCTTTCCAATTTTTTACCAGTTTTTTGCAGAACCAATAGATTTATTGATCCACCATACTGCATGTTTATTTTCTTTTTTATTACTTCTGTTCTCATCCTTATTAATCCCTTTTATCTACTTTCCTTGGATATATTTTTCTTTTAACTGTTTTAGTTAGAAACTCAATTCTTGTCTTTTCAACCTTTTAAGGCTTTATTTTATTTTTCTAACAACTGCTTTAGCTACATCCCAACAATGTTGATTTGTAGTATTTTGTAGTATTTGTAGTCTATCTAAGTGCTTTTTTTATTTTCATGTTTCTTTGACCCAAAAATTGTGTTTTTAAATTTCCAAAAGTGTATTTTTAATGAATTTTAAATATTGATTTCTAATTTTATTTCACTGACCAGAGAATGTGATCTGTGAGATACCAATTCTCAAAAAAATGCACTGAGACTTGTTAATGGCCTGGTACATGGTCAAGTTTTTAAAATAGTAATGATGTTTTACCTATTAATCTATCAATTAATGAGAAATTTATAAATATCTCCCAATTTGATGTAAGTTTGTCCATATTGCCTTGTTGGTTTTGTTGGTTTGCATGCTTGCTTGCTTTAGAAACTTTGAAGCTATTCTTAAGGCTTTTTGCCTTCTGGTCCGCTCTGCCTGACATTAGTACACCAGTAGCAGCCTAGTGCGCACCCCTAGCACATTTGCTGCTGGTGGGGTCCCAGGGGATTCACTGTTGGTATCCAACCAGATTTTGTCTAAATTTCTGGACCATGATGTGGGTTGTGAAAATTTACACCATATGCATGTGTTACAGGCTTCAGGCTTCTGTTTATCAAAGAACCTTTCTTGTTTCCCCACTCCATGCCCCCAGAGCCCACTGCAGACGGCAAACCTCCCCAAGGCTTCTCTGGCCTGGTGTGTGGACTCTTTCTAGACTCTTTCCATGCACTGGGCAATGCTTTGAAGATCTGCTTTTAAAGTAACGCAATGTGTACTTGAATTTTATAGAAAAACAAAGTTTATTTTTATTTTCCCATTTGGCATTTCTGCAGCAAACTTACTTCTTACCGTGACTGCTGTATTGCCTTGGCCAACTATTCCAGATGCTACGCCTTGTTTTTGAATCTGATAAACAAATATCAGAAGAAGCAGGTCAGTTCGTGCATTTAATTCTTCAGTGTGTCTTTGTATTGGTGTATTAATGTAAGCCCATGTTGAATGACTTGATGTTTTAAATGTAAAGGTTTCTATTAGAAACTTCCATTAGATGTGTAATGGGCTGCCCCAGGAGGCAAAGAGTTGAGGAAGGAGTAGTTTGAGGCAGAAAAGGCCTCAATAAAATGTCCATGTGGTAGGAGGATTCTTGACTTGGGGGGTGGGGGTTGGACTACCACAGCCTTGTTCTTCCCCTACATGAGAATCACCATGGAGTGAGGTGGGGGTGCACTGGTTACTTCCAGACCCCACCCAAGCCTACTGAGTCAGATGGGTGGGGAGGGGCCTGCCATCTGCACGTCAACAAAAACTATAGGGACTTCTGATATAAATGAAGTTTGGGATATCCCTACACTTGGTATACTCTAAAAAGTCTTCTGGCACTGAAATTCTCTGTTTCTCTGACCTTATATTTAGAAAATAAAATTTCTACATAAGTATTTAAAGGAAATAGTTTGGTTTTAATGAGTTGGGCAAAACCATGTATAGTTGTTTTAAAAAAGGAAGAACTCGCCCAGCTGGCGTGGCTCAGTGGTTGAGCGTTGACCTATGAACCAGAAGGTCATGGTTTAATTCCTGGTCAGGGCACATGCCCAGGTTGTGGGCTTGATCCCCAGTGGGGGGTGTTCAGGAGGCAACCTATCAAAGATTCTCTCTCATCATTGATGTTTCTATCCTTCTCTCCCTCTCCCTTCCTCTCTCTGTAATAAAAAAAAAAAAAAAGGAAGAACTCACAAAGACTTCTCCTTAATAAAACTATAATACTTGGTACAAATATAAATTTGTATTATAAGTTTTTGAATAGTCATTAAATGCAGTCCAATTATATTCACCTTTATAAATGATCAAAGTGACATCAACTCTTTATTGGAGACATTTTATATATGTGGTTAATTTTCAAAATCATATAGTAAATTTCATCAGTTAACAAATAAGTTATGTACATGCTAAGAATATTTGTTTGTTATTATTATATTAACCATATCAAAGCCACTTCACAACATAATCCCTATTTGCCACAAATAGCATTAAGCTTATTTTTACTCAGCCAAGTACGAAACTGGGTAAAAATAATGAAAATGATAAAATTTGTCAGGTTTTTCACTATTATTAGCAATTTATTAAAAGGTTGCAGGTCTCTTTTTGGTGATATGAATGACAGAAAATTCTATGCTCTTACTATATAATTTACATTTTAAAGATGATAAAAGCTTGCTTAAAGGTTTAAGTTTTTATTTAATTGTTAAAAACTGATTTTCAAATATGCATTTAAATTTCTGATTTTGAGTATTTGTCTTACAAAGGCTTTCCCTATGTACTTTATATTTTCTCTAAATTACATACTTTGAAAGATTTCAAGGTATAAGAATTTGCCTTGTCAAAGAATGAATTTGATTAACTTACCTTAAAGTATTCACAATCTCCTGTTAATGTAAATGTCCATTAAGCATTTATTATTTTAGATTTTGGTACAATATATTATCAGAACTAAAATCTTTGGACAAGTGAATTAACCCCATGAAAAGCTTAGTCATACCTACTGGTTTCTTTTTTAGGGAAAAAACTAAACTGGTAGAAATGCTAAATACCATAGTATTAAAAGTATTATTTTAGATTATAAAAAAAGATTTAGTTTTGGATTTTACTTTGTAATTTTATGTTGTGAATTTACTTCATGGACTTTCACTGTAAATTTATTTTATCATCATTATTCTTTTTTGCTCTGGTGTTTTGATCATACATAACTTAGATGACGGTTACTGGAGAAAACCTCTTTGCCTTGCACTAGAATTTTCAAATGTGGATGAAAGAAAACACTTGTTTTTAACAGTTTGATTTCAAGTTGTCATAACTTATAAAGAAAGAACATCCATCAGTTGAGTAGTGACAAATAGCCTTATGGCATTACTAGTAGATACTATTTGTCTCTCTGTAGCTTAGATGAAAGCCATGTTTAATAAACAGACAAAAATTCAGGTATCTTGCCAATATGAGACACTTGATGTGTCAGTATGGGAAGGGTATGCTTTTTCTGGTTCCAGAGACTAAATGGCTTAAATTCTAATTGGCATAAAATTTACCACACTTCTCACTGAACTACTTTTCACCTTAGTCCAATAGTTATCTGCAAAGCAGTATTGGTGTTTAAAAGCCATATTTTTCTCTATTGATTTACATTATAATTTTGTGTTTCTATTAAAATTATTTTGATCCAAAGAACAAAGAGCACCTTACAAACTATGTTTGGTAACATGCTGTTTATTCAGAACCATCAAGAAAATGCATAATGTATCCCCTTAATCACCAAACTTATTTCAATCATTGTGGTGAAAGTCACATTCAAGTATATCACAAAAGATATTAAAAATAACCAGAGGCTCTTTGTCTACCCTGGGAGCACGAGTCTGTCCATGAGGTTCTTTAAACGTTTGTGTCTTCTTGCTGTAGATTTCTCTCTCTTCCATTTCTCTTGGTTGTTACCTCTGCCTTTGGTGATGGTTGCCTGCCTTTGGCAATTATGCATTTGCTTGCAATTACTAGGTGGACATCATAACCACACTTGTTAAAAGTAACACCTACAAAGTCTGAAATAAAATGGAATACGAGTAGGCCCTTAGTGAGAAGGGCCTAAGAGACTCTGATGAAATCTCTCTGGTTACTTCTCGTCCTCAAAAGCAGGTTTATGTTTCAAGGTGCACCTCTCACGTCCCCTTCTCCGGGAAGCCTTTCAAGACCAGTCACTTCCTCTCTCATCGGTGCCTCATTTTAAGGACTTTCACGCAGCTAGTCCACCTAGCTAGTCTACCCGGAGCTAGGATCCAAGCCGTATGTCCGTGATGTCAATAACCACATCATGCGATTAAGAAAAATTACGCAAAACTTAGAAATAGGGTGTGGCAAGGGGAGGCTGCCTTGTCCGGACAAAGTCATGCTGGGGCGCTGTTTCATCGGCAGCTCTTATTCTTGAGGAGAATGTGTCTGTGTTTAAACTTGCTGTTTAGAGCCCAGACACCAGAAAGCTACACATTAACTTGTAGGTTTCTCTCTGGTAGACAAGATAACCTCAAAAGTTATCGTTTTATTACCCTGCAGGCCAGCGATTTTCAACCTTTTTCATCTCCTGGCACACATAAACTAATTACTAAAATTCTGCAGCACACCAAAAATATATACTTTGCTGATCTGACACTAAAAATAGGTATAGTTTTGATTCATTCACACTGGCTATTGTGTTGGCTGTTGTCATTTTTTTACTTGGCAATCTGAGGGAAAAGAGGTCAGTGCCCCTGACTGAATAAATAGTTAGGTATATTGCATGTTTTAAACATTCTTGGGACACGCTGGTTGCAAATCGCTACTGTAGGCTATTAGCCAGGTGTGTATCTAACTAGTAATCTTATCCCAACATGCTTCTTAATGCTTATAGACACCCAGTTCTTTGGAACCAACTTTATCATTGTATTGGATCCTTCATCAATGAGATAATTTTTTAATGTGTTAATTTATATTTGTATGAAGGTCATGTTGTTAGCGTTCCTAAAATTATACTTTGACTTAATACTGTCTTTTACTTGTACTAGAGAATGAAATGTTACCATTTTGAGACAGCTTTGTTTGTTTTTTGGTTTTCTTTGTGAGAGAAATAGATACATAATTTATATTTTCTTCAAAACCAAACTATTTTAGAAGAGCAGGGAAATGGTTCAGGCTACAAGGAAGTTGGTGGGTGTCCCAACTACTTGCTAACATCATTAACCCAAAGCTCCCATCGGTCTTTATAAATACGTCTTTCTTTTCTGATTCTGCAAGTGGTTATCATTTGTGTAGCTGCCTCACTCACTAGTGGGAGTTCCTGAAGGACACAGGCCCTGTCTTGATACACCTGAGATGATGCTTGACATTGTAGGCTTATGATGGAGAAAACCTCTTTGCCTTGCACTAGAATTTTCAAATGTGGATGAAAGAAAACACTTGTTTTTAACAGTATTTGAAGAATGAATTTTGAGTATGTAAAATGTTTTGAAGTCTGTAAAGTATCATAAAATATTTCTTATAGTACTCTAGTGCTTCTTCCATAAATATTGACTTCTCCTTAGTTTGGAGGAGGAAAAAATAATTCCACCCCCCTCCCCCACTTTTCACATTGGTGGGCTGCCTTACACAACAACAAAATAGAAGCGATGGATTTTAAACTACTTCAGATGAGCACGGCATGCTCACATTCCCTTGGCCCAGGTGGCCAGTGGGATATGATTTGATTTCCCCCCTTTTCCTAGAAAGAAAATTAATTTCCAGAAATTCTACACCATGATCTGAGTCTATTCCTCTGTGGTGGCTAAAAACTTTGCTACACCTGAGGTTTCCTTGAACAGTTGAGGTTTGGGACTGGCCTTTGAAACCTACATCAGCTCTCCGGCAGCTTCTTAAACAGAATGATCGCTTCCTATAACTATTTTTGTTTCAGCTCCAGGAAACGTTTCTGCAACACTGATTGTGGGTTGCAGACATAAACTTTAGAAGCTTTGTAGTCTCCAAATAGACACAGCTACCATCAAGTGACGAAACAGAAAGAGTCTCTACACCTTATCTTTGTTCTGAGGGCTCCGCATTGCCTCGGTCTTAAAAGCCCGAAGACTACATGTGGAATCGGCAGAGATTTCCGTTTTCTGAGACTCACTGTTCAGTTAAATCATGCTAATGGCTAACTATATTTTCAAAGAACAGAAACAAAAATCTTACAAGAAAAGAAGCCCCTCTCTAGTAATAAATGACATATCGCACACACGCCTCTTTAAGTGACCTTATCACCCGGAGGGGTGAGGAGCTTCGCAGGAGGGTGACCAGCTGCTTCCACAGGGGAAATCCTGCTTGGGACCAAGTAAACACAGGGCTGCTGGCCGCCGGGAGAAGCAGACTATTCGCTCCCCCATCTGCTGTTGTTTCCCGTGAAAAGAAGAGAACGTAGGCGAGAAAATGCCAAACGTAACCTTTTTCCTGTTTCTTGACATTATGCATATTCATCTCGTGTCAAGGTAAAGTCCGACTTCAGCGTATCAGAATGGGTCTTTTCAAAATCTGTCTCTATGAGATTTTCACTTTTATTTTCTACACATCTGTGTTGTGAGAATTATTAACATGGAACATAGGTGATTCTTATAAATCGATATTATAAAAACAATCGCTGTTAAGGTGGTGAGATTTCTAATTCTTTCTTGATTTAAATCAGTGGCTTATCATCAGAGTCACCTGGGGAGCTTTGAAAAGCCAGGTTCTCAGGCTCCAGCCTGGGAGGTCCTGACCCAGGGCTGGGCTGGGCCCAGGAACCTATTTTTAGGAGGCTCCTCCAGGGATTCAAATGCACAGCAGGTTGGGGAACCTGTGGTATAAATTAAGGTGGTTCCTTAACACATTTTTTTTTCTCCAATATTAACAGCAGAAGGTTTTCTACAAAACCTCGAGAGATTCCAAAGTGATCAATCCAATCAGCCACACAGGGTCAGTCTTCCTCTGCAGGCGTGTGGCTGGGAGTGACTCTCACAGAGTAGGAACCACATTAGCTGTGCCAGGTGTTGGTGTACGTTTCCCCAGTCCGTGGTGACAACTACAGGCCTTTTGCCTTTCGGACCAGCAGCCGAGGGGTGCTCTTCGCTAGAGAACACGGGATGGTGCCGTACACCTGACTTGTGTCAAAACAAGTGGTCCTGGGCCCAAACGCACTGACAATGCTGATACCACGTTGATAGCCATCATAGTGATGAGGCTCGGGTGCTGGTCAGAGGGGGCCACTCAGGAGAGCTGAGCACAGGCCCTCCTGTGGGACTCTCACCGCCACCTGCCGAAGGGAGAACTCATCAGCCTCCAGTTGGTTAGATCAGCCGTGAGTTGTTGACTTACTAGTGACACAACCACCAACTTTTATTTTAAAACTAGATGCCTGGTGCACGAAATCTGTGCACGGAGGGGGGTCCCTCAGCCCGGCCTGCACCCTCTCACGGTCCAGGAGCCCTCAGGGGATGTTCGACCGACATCCTTAGTGCTGCTACGGAAGCTGGAGAGGCTCCTGCCACAGCCGCTGCTGCGCTCACCAGCCGTGAGCCTGGCTTCTGGCTCACTGACCACCAGGGGGCAGCTCCTGCGTTGAGCGTCTGCCCCCTGGTGATCAGTGCACGTCATAGCGACTGGTCGTTCCACGGTTTGGTTGATTTGCATATTAGCCTTTTATTATATAGGATCGTCACAAAATATCCCTGCAGATAATCCTGCTTTGAGAAACTTCTGTATATACCCATATCTAACCTTTGGAAGTTTTCAACAAATAAATCTGAGGGACATTAGTTCATGTAAAATAAAACGTGGTCAGGTTTTCACCACCCCTCTTTGCACAGGGGCCGGGGCCTGTCTGTACAGGGTGGTCGCGGATGAGCCAGGGGTTCCGTTCGGCAGGAGTCTCGGAGACCAGGGACCCACTCCTCCCAGCTCTAGCGAAGGGCTTCGTCAGGGAAACGACTTTGGCTCATGTCTATGAGGTTACTTTGTCCAAGGTCCACGGTACAGCCAATAACCCCAGTTGCCATTCACATACAAAGTGAGACCGAAGCACAACCTTCCAGTTGGCTTAATGCCATTCGAAAGCTAAACTTCAGCATTGGGTAAAATATCTATGAAAACCACTGTCCAGAACTCAATTAAATGACAAATTCCACTTAAGAAATGTGCACGTATTGTATGCTTGATGGTGGGAAATGCGTTTGGTACAAACCACATGTGAAACAGGTGGGCTAGCGACGAAGGAAGAGCGGTGGACAGCAGCCTCGCACAGCGGAGCCAGGAGCCTGCCTCGGGAGGCGCCTCCGCCGCCGGCCTGGCTGCATTTAGCATCTCCGCAAATTACGTTCGGGTTTGTTTCTTGAAAGAACATAAAGGGATTTTTTCTCATTTCTTCCGTAAATATCTGCCGGGCAGGATATCTGATAAAATGCCTCAAATATGACTTTTAAGACTGGCAATATTTTGCAAAGGTCAGGGTCCCAAAAAAAGAACCCTTATCTATATTGCCGTCACTCACGTCTATTGAACAACTGCCTGGCTAACCCTCCCCACCTTTAGAAAGGTCCGGTTGGTGGGGAGGCGGGTTAAAACACAGCTTCCAGAGGCAGGGCCATCCTGCGCAACCCTGTCCTGTCTGGGAGCCGCCAGACATGTCCTTGCTTGTGCTGCTTTGAAAGTCATGCCTCTCATTCCATTCGGACTTCCCCTTAAGCGCCGTCTCAGCCATGTGAGCGCCGTCTGATCTGGATGCTTGGGCATCGTGGTGTTGGAAACGAGACCTGGAACGACCGGACAGTGGGGGCTGCGGCACACAGGCATCTGCCGCTGTTCTCGCTGTTCTCTAAGGCAGGCACAGCCGTGCGGCCGCCCAGGGCTGGCATGACCTCTCTCTCCCCTCCATCCTCTTTGGGTCCAGAGAGGGTTGGTTAGGCAGGCCCCTCCACCTCTCACCCTGCTGCCTTTATATGGCGACTTGGCTGCGGCTCCCCCTCTGCCTCCCGCCTGGCAGGAGCGAGCCCTGTGGCTCTCTTCCCAGGCCCTCTGCAGGCGCGTTCCCAGTGGGTGCCGAAAGCATTTGGCTGAGCTTGCTCCTTTTTTTGAGCCCTGGCCTTGGTCTGCACCCCTGACCGGGCAGGCGGGCAGCACAAGCCCTCCGCTTGCTCCTTCTCTCCCGCTCCTGCTGCTTTGCCCTGTGGAGCTGGCTCCTCCCCGGCTCCGCACGGACCCAATGCCTGGCTTACAGAGCAGGACGCAGCGGGATTCCAGCATTGGCCTGGTGCTCAGAAGCAGGCAGTGCGGTGATTTTCAACCTTTTCCATCTCATGGCACACAAAAACGAATTACTAAAATTCTACAGCACACCAAAAAATATATATTTTGCCGATCTGACACACACAAAAAGGTATAATTTTGAGTCATTCACACCAGACAGCTTTTGCCATTTTTTTATTTGAGAATCTAAAGGTAAAGAGGTCAGTGCCGCTGACTAGTCGGGTATTGCATGTTTAAAAAACGGGTGGTGCCCTAATCCGGTTTTGCTCAGTGGATAGAGCGTCGGCCTGCGGACTCAAGGGTCCCAGGTTCGATTCTGGTCAAGGGCATGTACCTTGGTTGCGGGCACATACCCAGTGGGGAGTGTGCAGGAGGCAGCTGGTCAATGTTTCTCTCTCATCGATGTTTCTGACTCTCTTTCCCTCTCCCTTCCTCTCTGTAAAAAATCAATAAAATATATTTTAAAAAAATAAAATAAAATAAAAAAACGGGTGGCACACCGGTGGAAAATCACTGACATGCGGATGCTCAGTCAGTGAGTGCTGATGGAACGGACAGATGGATGGAGGCATCAAGTATAATCTCTCCTGGTTTTTAAATGATTTCGACTAGATTCTGGGTTTTGAGTCTCCAGCATTTCAGATCCTTCCATTGTACACGGTTCGGCACTTACGCAAACTGTTGGCCCACTTTCCGTACCTAGGGTTCGTTAGCACTTTTACAGCAGTGCGGTCTATCTTCTAAACTGGTAAAACTCACCTGGTCTCCTGGCCACCTGTAAGCTCAGTTCATGTCGGGGTTTGAATGAGGGTAGGAGGTTGGGCAAATGTTATAAATTGCAAATCCTGATTCAGCTCTCAGATCCAGATTGCACAAGAACTTTCTAACCAAGTTTTAAACAGAGCATGCTGGTGAACTCCATTTTCTGGTTAAGCACACTGACAGCCCCTGCCATTTAAACCGGTTTTAAAAAATCCTTCTAAAAGGCTGTTCTTTACTTAGAAGTGCTCCTCTACTAAGTGAAGTGGAACATCGTTTACTAGTCTTCTTTCTGTGACAGCCCGAGGTGGTCCCTTCCCCAGGTCACCAGGATGCACACCAGCTATTTTGAGGTGGGTCGGAAGGGTGTGGGAGTCAGGGAGAAAGGCGTTCCCGGTGGCTGGCTGTGGGCGGGGAGCCGTGTGAGGTCAAGCAGAAGTGGTCCCATGGGGCCAGGTGGTGCCTGGGATACTGGCTTTGACACTTGACAGGCAGTGGACGTTTTGAGCAAGGAGATGGCGTAGGAACTGTTCTTCCAGAAGTGGTGTTCACGTTGATCTCACAGGGAGGAGCTCGTCAAGGGTCTCGGACCAGAGTCTCCCAACAGGTTAACCAGAGCGAGCATGGGAAGGAGGGAGCTGGGGGAGATTTTGAGATGATGGAGCAGAGGGAACCTGGTGACTGGTTGGCGAGGGGAGTGAGACAGGGAGGAATCAAACATGTCCCTTGGGCTGAGTCTGGCAGGTGAGGAAGATGAGGGTCATTGGGAATGAGGAGATGGGCTGGTGGGAGTTTTGGCATCTACCCAAGTCTTGCCTCTTCTCTTCACCTGTGTTGGACTTTGGGGTCAGGGGGCCTCTGGATCAGTTGCCAGATCTCCGAGTAGAGGGACATCTCCTTCCGTGACTGGAGGCCAACCTCTCTCGTGTGGAAAGTAACGTTCAACGCCCACTACGGCTGCTGCCGGGAACGGACATGGACCGTTGTGCTCAGCCTCGTCCTGCTCCTTGTTTGGTTCCAGTGAAAGCAGCTTTATCTGCAGCCCCGTGGGCCTCGTTCAGATTGTGTAACATGCTTACTCATTAGGGCACAACACATGTGAAACCAAAGAGAATATCCCACAGGCGGTAGCTGGGAAGCACGGTTGAGGTCAGGCTTCTTACAGTGGGTGTACCTGTCTGAGCTCTGGTTGGCCACAGCTGTTGCTAGGCCGATGCCATTTTAAGCAAAATTAGAAAGTCATTATGAACTGGTTATACTAGACTGCCTTTAAAAAAAAATTCTCTCTCCTATTTCATCTTCACTTTGCTGTTTCATAGCTGTGGTAGGAATAAGCAACTTTGGGTTAAATTTAGTAGAAATGCCATAAAAGACACTGTCGATGTGTATGTAGTTCTCAGATACTGTCTAAGAAGGAAGGAGAGAATTGTACCTCAGAAGAGAATTGCACATGGAAGGAGTTTCCTGCTGTGGAATCGTAGTCTCTGCAAATCAGTGATTTTGGGCCTGTGTCCAATTTTTCCAATCCTTAGAGGACTCTGAGTGGAGTGATATTCTGTGGGCTGGAGATGAACTGTGTGGTGGAACAGTCAGTGACCTCTCCCTCGGGCCGTCCCGGTGCAGTGCTGTGCCCGGGGCGCAGGCCTCGGCGGTGAGCTGGGCCCGCGGCGCCCTCCTGCTCAGCCTCCGCTCGCAGGATTCCAGATGAGTCAAGACAAGTGCTGGCATGGGAATAAGGAAACGCCACTTCTGCCAGCCTCCTGGAGACTGCTGCTATTTTGGCCGATTCCGTGCTCCCTCACTCGCTCCGTGGAGAATGTTTTGAGAAGGGGGAGGCGGGGAGGAAGCCTCAGCCAGCCCTGGGAAAGAGGACAGACAGCGAGCGCAGCCCCTGCTGGAAGCGTGTGGAGGCAGACTGCGCAATCTGCCGGCCCCTTTCGTGGATCTCGCATGCCATCCTGCAGTTGGCACCGCCGCTGCCAGGAGCCGCCCCCTCCTTCTCCTCTCGGAAGGCAGGGAGAGCCGGCTGCTGGCAGTGTGAACCCTGCCTGCCTTACAGCCTAGTTTCTTCTTCCCGCTTCTCTAGGCCACGTCGGGACCGCAGAGCTGTTAGAAGGAAAGAACCTTAGGAGTGGGAGGGGCCCGAGGGAACTTTTAAAAGAAAAGCAGCATTGACTCTTCTGGATTAGCCACACGTGAGGGAGGGTAAAGCTCCTTTGTATTTTGAAGAAAGATGAGCGCTCAGGAAACCTGCTTTTACCTGCAGCCCAGGCCTCCTCTGCCTTTTGGCCCTTTAAGGCTGCCGGTAACTACTAATCTGATAAACAAAGGTTTGTTGGAACCCCTCCCGGTGACATAGTTGCATTTTAAAAGGAGATCATCCCCTCGCTGTGCTGAAAGCAGGCAAGTCCACGGAGGAGATTGCTAAATGCCAAACACGTGGGAAGTAGGCCATGGCTGCAGAGAGGACTCCAGGGCTGGGTGATCCTGGGTTCACAGCCTGACTCCGCCCTCGCTGGCTGCCTGACCCGGCCCTTCTCCAAGCTGGCTCCGTGTCCGACAAATAGCTCAGCGCCCCGCTCAATACCACTAGCCCCCAAGCCGGTTGTAACCGGTTCTACGTTCTCCTTTCAAATCTCCCCCTCCCAGGACCTCCTTCACCACCGTGTGCAAGGTCGACCACACTCACAGGTCCGTTGTCGAATTACGAACGTTAACTGTGGCTGTATCTGGTTTAGTTGTACCATGTTCTCATCTTGGGGTTTTTTAGAAACATTTATTAATGTATTGTGAACTATATCATATACACAGAAAAGTTCATGAAACACATATGGACCCATTAGCAAACAGTTATAAAGGTGTCCCCCACGGAACCACTGCCCAGGTCAAGAAAGACAAGTGCGGCCCTGCTTTAAAGTGGTATGCAGAGATAAGGCCGTGGCGTCCCCAGGGGTCATTTCTGGCTGTGGCATCTGGGGAGGAGGTGCTGCTGGTACCTGGCCATGGAGGCCAGGAATGCTAACGCAAGGCAGCCAGCCCGCAGCGAAGAATTGTCCAGCCCCAAACGTCAGTAATGCCCGGTGACACCCCGCGGTAACACAAGCTGACCCAACATTATTGCCTGATGTTTAGAAACGCAGCGCTTCCACAGGTGAACTTTCAGGAAAAGATTCGGATCCTTGAGAACAAGCTTAGATTTACGGAATGCATTGTTCTTAGTAATGACATCCCAGTCCACTAGTCGGTCTGGTGGAGGGCGGGAGGGAGGGGGGAGGAAAAGCAAGCCAGCATTTCTGATGAAGGATCTGGAGTTACTAGGCCTTCTAATAGCATAGACCAGTTTGTCTCCTCTCCACGCTGCCATCACCTCTGTCAGTTTGCACCAATCTTGGGAATCAACTCCTGTACACGTTCGTCGAAGCCAGACGTGTTCCCTTTTACTAGTAATTAAATCGCGAGTAAATGAAACGCTGCACTCTTTCCAACAATTTGTCCCAGCCGCTGTGCACTTGAAACGCTTTGTCTGTCGTTTATTGCAGGACTTGGTCGTTCGTATTGTTTTCATTCTTGGCAACCTGACAGCGAAAAGCAACCAGGCTCGTGAGCAGTTTTTCAAAGAGAAAGAGAGCATCCCGACCCTGCTGTCCCTGTTCCAGGCCTTCCATGAGCTGGACCTGCATCCCAAGAGGCCAGCGGGCGACGGAGATGAGCAGCCCAAGCCACAGAAGCCGCAGGCCCAGGTGGAGGACGTGCTCATCAAGCTGACCCGCGTGCTCGCCAACTTGGCCATCCACCCGGGCATCGGGCCGGCCCTGGCCGCCGACCCGCAGGTGGTGGGCCTGCTCCTCGCCACCCTGGGTAAGACCCTGGGCCCGCGGAGCTGTGGTGTCCCTGCAGCCAGGGACAGCTCTGTGGGCTGGGCGTGCTGAGGGTCTTATTCGTACAATCAGCTGGCTTTCGTGAAAGAAAAGTCCTCTTCTGTCCAGAAATGCCTCAAAGATAATCCAGATTTTTTAAAAGTGAAAAAAAAAATAGTAATATGTATTACTGCTAAAACCCACGTTACGAGGGTGAATTTTATGGTATGTGGATTACATTGCAGTATTTAAAAAGTATTCCAATCAAGTTACCAAAAACGCCAAAACAACCACAAAGGGTGTAAAATCCCACATTTTCCCATGGGTAGCCCACATGATTAGAGCTTACTTTACTTTTTATTTTCCGGGTTGTCACGTTGTTTGTCATTGCAGCCCCAGGTTATTCAGATCCTATCTTTCCCCTGTATGAGTCAGCTCAAGCTGCCCTAACAAAACACTGCAGACCGGCCGGCTTACACACCAGGAATTATTTCTCAGAGTTCTGGAGGCTGGAAGCCCAGCATCCGGTGCTGGCTGTCTGGTTCCTGTGAGAGCCCCCTTCCCGGCTTGCAGATGACTGTTCACATGGCCTTTCCTCGAGGTGTGCCCGTGGAGAGCAAGAGAATGCCTCTCTTCCTCTCCTTATAACTCCACCAGTCCTACCGGATAAGGACGCTACCCTATGACCTCATTTACCTTTAATTGCCTCTTAAAACCCCCGTTTCCAAATACAATCCCATTGGAGGTTAGGGCTTTAATATATGAATCTGGGGAAGTGGACACAATTCAGCCAATAATATTCTGCCCCTGGTACCCCCAAATTTACATCCTTTTCACATGAAAAATACATTCATTCCTTCTGAGCAGCCCCAAAAGTCTTAACTCATTCCAGCATCAACTCTAAAGTCCAAGGTCCATAATCTCATTCAAATAGCATCTGAATCAGATATTGTGTGACTTGAGGTATGACTTATCCTGAGGGAAAAAAACAACATTCCTCTCCAGCTGTAAATCTGTAAAACCAGGCAAGTTGTGTGCTTCCAAAACACCATGGCGGGGCAGGCACAGGTTAGCCGTTCTCGTTCCAAAAGGGAGAAAGAGAAACCAAGTTTTGGTTGTCAGGTCCCAAGCAAGTCCAAAACGTATCAAGTAACTCCATCTTAACGCACGCACTGGTCCTTCAGCCAGCGGTGCTCCCACCCACAAGGCCGGCATGGGAGGCGGGACACAGTAGACGCTCCATGAATAGTTGGAGAAAGACAGAACAAATGAGAATATGTTTTCTGTAGCCTATGAATGACTGAATCTTCCTTTGAATAGAGTAAGCTATAAAAGGCCATTCTCTCATGAAAAGAAGGCCGAAGGGCGAGAGAATGAAATCAGAAAACGTAAGAGCTAGCACGTCCCCTGCTCAGCTCACCGCCGCCCCCGCTCCCCCTTATTCCCTGAGGAAGTTTGGTTTCATACAAGAGGTAAAAGGCACGTCCTAACCAAGCACAGTCCCAAGGTGTGTGCAGGTGTGGAGGCAGCTCCCGGCCAGGCTGGGGCAGGGACGGAGGGCATATGCCGGGTCGGCGGAGAGAGGCCGAGGCTTGCTCACGTTGCTGTACTGACCGTTGGCTCAGTGTAACCAGTGTGACTTCCTCTGACTGCCAGACCACGTATCCCGCTCACCCCTCACCAAATGTGGGGACTTCAAAGGCAACCCAAGATATCTAAAGCCGAACTCATGACCTTCTCCCCAGCTGGACCCTCTTCCGGATTATGTTCATCCAATTATGGAATTCAGAAACCCAGGGATCATACTGGGGGATTCCTCTCCCCCGCCCCCCAATCAAGCCTTCACCACATGCTCTCCATTTTCTTCCCTAAATGGTTTTCAGTCTGTCCACTGTGCTCCATCTCCACCACCACCCAAGCCTCAGCGACATGACTGGGCATCTGAACCACGGGAGGCTCCTCACTGGCGTCCTTGCCTCTGCCCTTCTCTGCACTGTGGCCAGATAAGTCTCAGGCTGAGTGGAAGGCAGGGGCAGAATTACTGAGGCTCTGTGTGCTAAGCTAAAAGGTTCATTCATTCACTCATTCATTCATTTAGTCATTTATTCATTCACTTATTCTTGCATTCAGCAACTAGTTATTGAGCACTCCCTATATGGCAAACACTGCTTACGGTGCTGGGAATGTAGCAATGAATAAAACAGATGAATCACTCGTCCTCATGGAACTTACGTTTTAGGGCTAGAAGACATATGTTAAACATATAAGTCAAGTGGTCACATGTTCTATGGGAAACATTGAAGTTGCGTCAGGAGCAGAGAGAATAATGGGTGCCATTTTATATATGGTGCTTAAGGAAACTATGTCCAATAAGGGGACATCTGAGCAACAACCCAAAGCATGTGAGGAGTGAGCTAAGTGGATAACTGGGAAAAGAACATATTCCAGACAGAGGGAATAGCGGTGCCAGCATTCACAGGAAGGCTCATGCCGCCATGTTCAAAAAGAGCACACAGACCAGTGCTGTCGGGCTGGGGGCGGGGGAGGGGGGGCGACTAGAGCAGCAAATGAGGCCAGAGAGGTCAGGACTGGGGCAGTCCAGAGAGGGTGTGGGGGCAAGTGAGACCAATGATGTTATCTTACTAACTTTTAAAGGATAACCTTGCTGAGGATAGACCAGGCGTCCTCAAACTCAGCCCGCGGGCCACATGCGGGTGTTTTTGCCATTTTGTTTTTTACTTCAAAATAAGATATGTGCAGTGTGCATAGGAATTTGTTCATAGTTTTTTTTTTTAAACTATAGTCCAGCCCTCCAACAGTCTGAGGGACAGTGAACTGGCCCCCTGTCTAAAAAGTTTGAGGACCCCTGGGATAGACTCAGGGAGGCAAAGGTGGGTGAAGAGAAGCCAATTAGGGGTGAGAGATGGGCTAGATCAGTGGTCAGCAAACTCATTAGTCAACAGAGCCACAGTTTGCCGACCACTGGGCTAGATTGTAGCAGAGCAGGTGAGAAGTGGCCAGAGTCTGTGTGTTTAGGGTCAGGGTGAACCAGGGCGGCTTAGAGACGGCTGGGCTCACTGGGGCGTTGGCATCTTTGCTTTACTATAGACACGGGGCCTAGACTTTTCCAGACCCCTCGGTTGGAGGGATGGATCTTAGTGTTCTAAACCCTGGGCAGGAGGCGTCCCCTGCATGGGGAGCGTTTCCCTGCAGGAAAGGCCATGGAAATAAGGCAGCAAACGGCCAGGGCAAGCGGCACCCCTGCACAGACCTTGCCCAGGACAAGGGCACATGCCTGCTGCCGCCGGGGTTGTGGTTGTGGCTGCCGTGAGGACAGCATTGTGACTGCCCCTGTGATGAGTCTGTGACACCCTTCCTTTGTTTCAGAATACAAGTCAATTGATGACTGCGAGGAGCTGGTGATCAATACTACAGCAACAATCAACAACTTATCTTACTACCAAGTGAAGAACTCTGTGATTCAAGACCAAAAGCTACATGTTGCTGAATGTAAGGTTCAGAGTTGGGTTTGGGTAGAGGCATGTTCGTTGAAGGTTTTGATCTTATTAACTAAACACAGTACTAGAACCATTCATATTTTCTCATTTCCTGGCAAAAATATCTAAGAGCCTGATTTAATTCTGGGAAATTAGACTGTGCAGAAAAGTTAGCTTCTTAATTCTTGCTGAAGGCCCCTGCAATTTGTATTTTATTATCATTTTTAATTTTTGAATTGTCAGTATCAGTATTTACTATGATTATTGAGCTATTGATAATTGGTTTCCAATCGCCTTTAAATCAGAACTTAAATTCGCTGATTTTACTCTCTGGTCACCAAACCCAGTGCTTGTAAAGCTTCTCGTGAGTAACAACATGGACGGAGTCCTGGAGGCTGTGCGTGTGTTTGGAAATCTCTCCCAGGACCGCGACGTCTGCGACTTCATTGTGCGGAAGAACCGTGAGTTACTGACACTTGCGTTCCTCAACATGCACTTCTTGCCAGTAAACAGCGGCGCCGTCTCAGAGCTTGGGCCACGACAATGTGACGCTTGTTTCCGCTTTGGGAGGAGTGAGTGCCTTACATTCTGTTCCGTAGGCAGTAAGGCTGTCCGCTCAGGATGCCAAGATGGACTAGGCATGTTCTCCGTGATCCCTCTCCCTCGTGGGAGGTCTTCTGACATCTGAGACAGGGAGGGAGAAAGGGAAGGAGGGAGGGAGGGAGGGAGGGAGGGAGGGAGGGAGGGAGGGAGGGAGGGAAGGAGGGAAGGAAAGAGAGAGAAATAGAGAGAGAGAGAGAGAGAGAGAGACAGAGACAGAGACAGAGACAGAGACAGAGACAGACAGAGAGAAAGTTATCTACACTCACTCATTTACTCATTTCTGTCCTTGGGAATAGTTACTCAAGAGACCGTCTCCTTCAGGTACTAGAATGCCCATTGCAGTACTGCTTGTAACAGCAAAAGATGGAAACAACTTAAATGTCCATCAACAGGCAAGAGGATAAGCACATTATGGTTTATTTGTGCCATAACATGTCCTACAGCAATGAATAAATGAACTAGAGGTTCATGGATCAACATGGATCAACCTCAAACACATAAACTAGGAGCAAAAATGTTACTGATAGGGGGATATATACAGAATTTTTCCATTAAGGCAAGTGTTAAAACATGCAGAACAATCTTGGGTCTTGTTTATGTGATGTAATCATGTAGTAATGGTGTAAGGTATCGATGGTATTTGGAATGGATAAACTCCGCATTTCAGGTAGAAGTTATCATTGGAGGGGAAGGAATGCCCAGGTATAAAATTGGATCTGTAATGTTTTCTTTCTTGACAAAGAAATTTTCCTATGTACAGTAGTCCTTTTTCTATTGAATGCATTTGATCTCCATCTTCCTTTGCAAATTCAGACCTTTCTTAAACAGGTGCACACGAGTTTATACTAGCCATCCTTTATATGTTTCAAATAGCTCATGTGAGAATAATCACTAAAAATATGTTGATGTAAGAAATGTCCACCCCTGTAGAGAATTTTTATGAGCTGATTTGAGCCAAACTGACGCCATACACTGGGGAGCAAAATCTCAAATGCTCCTGAGAATAACAAGTTTGCGGGCTCTCTTATGCGTTTGAAAGTAAGGAGGGAGTGTGAGGAGAAGTAGGTGAGGGTGGAAGGAAGCCAGGCGGGGACTGGGCCAGAGATGATATGTTACCCTCTGAGGGGTGTCACTTCCGGCATCTCAAAGGTGTGTGGCCCTCGATGCAGCAGACCAGTGGACAGGGCCTGGCTTAAAGCCTTTAAGGAAAGAAGGTGTAGGCAGTACTATAATGGGCATTCTGGTACCTGAAGGAGACTGCCCTCCACAGCCTTCCCAGTTAGGGATTTATGATTTATCACAGCACCCCTTTTTCTTCCACAAAAACCCAATTATCCATGTTTATGACAGATAATGTAGATAATAGGGACAGAGAGGAACAGCAGCACCAGGCTGTGCGCACCATCTCACTTCCGCAGAGGTAACCCCTCCCATCCTGGTGTACAGTCTTTAGACTCTTAGGGACACACGTGTGTGAGGCAGCTTTGCCAAGCTCACCCCCGGGCCCATCCGTGGGGCCCAGGTCGGCACAGGGTGGCCAGCTCCCAGGTGAGCAGGAAAACGGAGGAGGCAGAGAACACACCTTTCCCTTCTCCCCAGCCCTTGGCCCAGGCCCTGCTGGGACCGGAAAACAAGACACAGAGTTCCATTCCCAGGCGTCAGGGAAACGGCTTCCCGGAGGCGGGGAGAGGTCCTCACTTGAGAGGTCCCCGACCAGGAAGTCCTGCCTGGCCACAGCCCGGTTTCCAGGTTCTGATTCAGACTCCTGTGGCCCTGGCGGACTGGGGGGAAGATAGCATCAGGAGCCCTGGCCAGGGCCGTGGATTTAGAGAAAAATGCTGCTGGAGATTCCAAAGGCCCGTGAGCCTGGCCGGTGTGGCTCAGTGGTTGAGCTCGACCTATGAACCAGGAGGTCAGGGTTTGATTCCCAGTCAAGGGCACATGCCCAGGTTGTGGGCTCGATCCCCAGTGTAGGACATGCAGGGGGCATCCAATCAATGATTCTCTCTCATCATTGATGTTTCCATCTCTCTCTCCCTCTCCCTTCCTCTCTGAAATCAATAAAAATATATTTAAAAATAAAAAAGGCCTGTGAGATGTTAAAGATGAACGTCACCTGTGTGGCTGGAGCCCATGGCTTCCTCCTTTCCATGAGCAGGGACTCTACCACAGCCACAGCCGTGAGAGGGAGCGCTCTCGGGGTCAGATACAGCGGTGCCTGGGGACGGAGGAGCTGGGGTGGGACAGGTCACTGCTGGGCAATGGGTGATGCCTTAAGAAGAAAGGGTTAAATCCCCCAGCAGGGTTTGCAGTTTTGCAAGCCACTCCCATTTCCCCTTTGCCCTTTCCCCTCCAATAAAGGGGGAAAGAGCTACAGCTGAGCACCCCGTGCTTCACTGGCCCACGTTTGTTCTCTGCCCTCCCAGTACACAAGTTCATGATCGCGCTGTTGGACGCCACGCATCAGGACATGTGCTTCTCGGCCTGTGGTGTTCTCCTGAACCTCACTGTGGATAAAGACAAGCATGCCATCCTCAGAGAAGGAGGTGGCGTTACAAAGTAAGTGTCAGGGCACAGAGTCCCGACTCTCGCAGGATCCAGAGGGCACAGCTTTCCGGGGAGTGTAGGCCCCTCTGGTCGTTAACCCCGGGGCAGCAGGATTTCAGTATTTGGAAGAGCTGCGTTAGGGCCGAAGAGGGGACTTAGTTCCCATTGGACACGTACACTAATTCAGAAGTAGGTTACGGTGCCTTTGTAGCCATTTGCATTTGGAGATATGAAAATATTTTAAAGAATCACTGGAGTATGCACATTACATCTTAAACATTGCAGAAGGATAATCATCCCCGTGCTAAAACTGTGCCGGTTAGAGAGCCTGACCTACTAACTCCGCAATTTGCCTTGCGTTACCTCAGGTTAGTGGATTGTTTGAGAGACTTTGGCCCGACCGACTGGCAGCTGGCCTGCTTGGTTTGCAAAACGTTGTGGAACTTCAGTGACAATATCACGAACGCTTCGTCGTGTTTTGGAGATGAAGACACTAACACACTCCTGGTCCTGCTGTCATCTTTCTTAGGTAAGCCTCACCGTGAGTCTGTAAGTATTCGCAAAGTAAGGTTGATTTCTGTGTGCATAAAGATTGGTATGCATTTGGGTGGTTAGATTTCTACAAGCAACAACAGCCTGTTAAAGGTGATTGTAATTTAGAAGTATCTGGAAAGGGCTGGATGTTATTTACAATGGGGGCACAAAAACCTAATTCATTGGACCTGTCGTGCTTTCTTCTGTGGCTTCTCTCTCTCTCTCTCTCTCTCTCTCTCTCTCTCTCTCTCTCTCTCTCTCTCTGCTTTTCCTATAGATTGCATAAATATAAGATGCTATTGTTTAAAGGTATATGCACATTGTTGTAATTGAGACAATTTGGCTAAAAGCTACTCTGAATTAAGTCACGCTGCGAAGTGACACTAGACACTGCAGTGAGCAGCTGTGTTCCTTGTCACTGGTCTGCATCTGCTCAGGGCGTGCGAAACTCCCTGACATTACAGAGGGGCCTGTACCTTGAAGGTGGGAAATCACTGATACAAACCAGAGGAAAGAGGATAGCTTCTTCCCTTTATAAATTGCCCATTTTTGGAAGAATTGCTTTCACGCTGGGCTAGGTCTAACCACAGTGACTGGGGGCAGTAGATGATGTTTTCCACGACCCTTTTCCCCAAAGAGAGAAGGACCTGCTCTCGCCAGCCAGGTCTGCGTCAGCAAGGGCTGTGGAGAGGCGTCTGCGTGTAAGCTGGGCTTCAGGTGGCGTCGTTTGATGCGAGAATCTCTCAGAACCGGTCGCTTCACCTCTGAAGCGGGGGCCTGGTCATGGCTGCCCGGCTGCAGGCAGTCACGAGGCCCACACCAACATCTGAGGGCACCGTGGAGAGACCCGTGGGTTCTGAGTTTAAGTCCCCGTGTTAGCACTTACAGGAGAGGCTTTAGCCTCCCTCGCCCGAGAGGTCCTGGTCGCTAAGATGGGGACGATGGATGTCCACTTTGCAGAGGTGCTGGAGTGAGAAACGAGCCGACCTGCAGAGAGAGCTTGATACAAAGCCTGACAGGGGGCCAGCCCTCGGAACGTGGTCGTGGAGGTGCTTTGGAAGTCCTGAGTGTTGTGACGATGCGGGTTAAGCAGGAACTCGGCACTAGAAGGTGTGCTACCTTCCAGATAAATATAATGTTGTGCGTATGAGAGTAAAGACAGACGAGAGGGATTTAAATCCCTGAGGTTTGCCGTCTGCTCTGTGGCCCCTACGCTTTCGTCCTGTGGCCCGGAGCAACTTGCTTCATTCAGTTCTTGTGGCAGAGCCGTGGGATCCGCTGCGGAATGCAAGAAAAACGCACTGATCCTGACCCCATCCCCAGGAACTCTGATTCAGGAGCTCTGGGGTGAGGTCGATAACCTGTTTTTAACAAGTTTCACAGGTGAGTCTGCTGTGCGGCCGGGTTGAGAAGAACCTGTGCCCTGGTTCATGAGTTAAAGGGAAGGGGGCACCGGGAAGGAGGAAGCCAGGCAGCCAGCAGGGTGCCAAAGCCTGCCAGAGAGCACCTGGGAGGTGCTGTAGAAGGATCCAGAGGCCCCAGGGCCCCTCCGTGGCCGGCCCCATCGCCCTACCCTGCAGGAGGCCCAGCCCTCTCGGTCGCTGCTGTGGCCGGAAAGGTCCCTTCTCCCCTGCCCTCTCGGCTCCTGCTGGTTCAGGGCTTCAGCTACCCTCACTGTCCTCAGCCAGTGCGACTGCAGTCCCCTGTCGTGGGAGCATCTCTCTGCCTCCCTTCTGGGGAGAAGGTGTGACGGGGTCCGAGAGTCACTCTCCAGGCTGTCAGGCTGCGTGCCTCAGGCAGCAGCTGCCTCCCCCGCAGGCTCTCTGTGGCTTCCTTTGGCACCTAAGTCTGGGGCAGTCAGCCATAACTAGCGGGGATGAGGGGCCATGGGGCACAAGGATGCTTAGATGGGGGTGTGGGCATGGCGGGCTTTTCAGCAGGGGCAGCACACCCAGCAGGCACCGAGGGCAGTGGGCCCACCACGCCCCACCCTCAGCCTCCCCTTAGAGCCTCGTCGGCCTCCACGTGTGCTTCCCGGTGCCGGCACCTTTCCCGTGCACACGCCCGACCTGCCTTGCCAGGTGCTGCCTGTGCTTGCAGGCCCTTCTCAGAGAGCTCGTCACGCCCCCGGTCTCATCGTCGGAAATCTGTACTCATACGGCAGTTCATCTTGAGCTGCGTGACTTCTCCTGTGCTATTGTTTTGTATCTTTTAGCATTTCCCCATTCCAACTGGGCCAGTTTAGGGAAAGGATATTGCCTCATACGACGTAGGTCCTCGGTAGATGCTTGTGGATTGACTCAGTGAGTGGTGCCTTGTTTCAATAGTGCTGTATACTTTCAAAAGTACGTTCCTTCTTTCCTCAGACCATCTCTCTGAGGCCATCAGCTCGGTGACAGGAGAGGGAAGGCGGTCTAAGAGGGTGAAGGGACTTGCCTAGGGTCGGAGTGTAGCAAAGCCAGGACTTTCCATCAGAAGATAAGCATCCAGCCCCGTGCTTTTCTGCTGTTCCATGACATGCACCCCCTTACCCTGCCGTGGAAGGGGCTGTGGCATGGCTAATAAAAGGAAACACAGCCCAGTGGGCAGCCGGGTCTCCAGCACAGCCTCAGGACTTCTCACGGGCTCATGATCGCGAATCCTCCTGAGGAGCCCTGAGGCCTAGCTTTCTCTCCCAGTGTGGGCCTCAGACCCCGTACTTCTGACAAGGGTGGTAGCTGTGTCTGGCCTGTTAGCTGGGTGGCAGCAAGTGAAATGCATATGAAGTCTAGAGTGTATTTAAATTTCAATTCTTTTACAAAGATAGCTAAAAAACAGGCCATTTTGAAAACAGGATGAGCTGTTAAATAACAAAGTCTTGTTGAAATGTGAGCACTGTTTTTAGAAATAATGGCAAGGCAATTCATAAATTAATATAAGTTACCCAACTTTTTCTTGATGGGTACTGGGGGGAAAAAGGATAAAGTGATGGTCCACTACATGGTAGGGATGCCAGGATGTTGACAGTCTTTTTGGAAAGTGTTTGAAAAGAATGTTGTCTAAAACCTCCTGAGCTATTACAATCACATCTTATAAACTCATTAGCAGTGTGTTTACCTTGAAGTTTTAAGTGCTGTGCCCTAGCACACTAGTCTACCACGAGCTTGTCTCAGGGGAGCTGGCAACTGGCGATCAGAGTGTGCAGGTTGTCATTGTGAATGTAAAATGCGCTAGGCTTTTATGTTCGTTATCAGGTACATGGAACTTAGCATCTAGGTTGCACGACAAGGGGTGGAGTGGGGCCCAGCATGCAAGTCAGAGAGTCACATGGTCGAGCCAAAGAGCCAGCAGATGCTCCCGAACATGTGGGGACTGGGCCCTATAAGAAAAGAGGGCAATACCAGGGCCTTTAAGGAGCTACCTGGTGCTGAGCAGCAAGCTGAGAGCTTTGGATGATGCTGTAAGACATCAGTCATGGAGACTGTTATAGATCACTGACCAAAGTGTTAATCCTCTCTAATACACTGCCCGAAACACTAGTATTTGGAAGTGCGCTGGGCACAAAGAGCGCTTAGGAGGGATTGGTTTTCTAAATCAGTGCTTTTCACACTGTGACCAGCATCTTGAACAAATGAAGTAGCAAAGAAGAAAATATCAGGATAGATAACACACAGTAAGGCTAAGTATCTCTATAATAAAGAGGCAGAGTGTAACGACCAATCATGACCAAAGGCTGACCATCTGGAAGTCAGCGCTGGGTTGCCATGGCGACCCAGCGCTGACTACTGCAGCTGCAGGCCTAGTGACCCAGCAGTGACTGCTGAGGGGGCTTTGAATTAGGCCTGGAAAGAGACCTGAAGAGAGAAGAAGGGGCTGATCTGTAGTGTCTGAGGCAGCTTTTGACCAGCACTTGCCTCTCTCTTTCCCTCAGAGCCTGGCCAGCAGCCCTGCCTCCATTTCTCTCCAGGCCTCCTCCGGGGCTGCTGATCAGCCCTGCCTTTCTGATCAGGCCCTGTTGACTGGCATAGAAACTGACCAATCAGAACCAAATCTGGGTCAACTGTGAGGAGCCAATGGCTTCCTAGGAGGTGGAGCTTTTGACACTGACTGGCATAGAAACTGACCAATTAGAATCAAATTGGACTGCAGGGGAGGGCAGTTGGGGGTGAGATAAGGCCGGCAGGGAAGGGCAGTTGGGGGCAACCAGGCTGGCAGGGGAGGGCAGTTGGGGGTGAGATCAGGCCAGCAAGGGAGAGCAGTTAGGGGTGATCAGGCAGGCAGAGGCAGTTAGGGGCAATCAGGCAGGCAGGCAGGTGAGTGGTTAGGAGCCAGCGGTTCCAGATTGCGAGAGGGATGTCCCGGTTTAGGACCGATCCTGATTGGGCCTAAACCAGCAGTCGGACATCCCCCAAGGGGTCCCCGATTGGAGAAGGTGCATGCTGGGCTGAGGGAACCGCCCCCTCCATGCACAAATTTCGTGCACCGGGCCACTAGTTCAATTATAAGACACTTGTTTACTTGTAGAGAAATATGTGTACAGTTATAATGTAATATGTATTTCTTAAGTCATAGTAAAAAATAAAGCTTGAAAATGATAAAATCTAAATTTTTCTTGCACTAGCCTCTGCCACTCTTTGTACTATGAGTTCCACATTTTTATACCTAGTGTAATATGGAATTTAAAAAAATGTATTGCATTTGCTGTGTTTACTTTGAAATTTCAGCTCGCTTTTCTCTTAACCTGCAGCTATTTGGCCACTTTTACTATCTTGTCTAACTCAGTTTAGAATTAATAGGGTTCAAGTATAGATTAACTAATAATAGGCTGAGCCTCAAGAAAAGTAACATAGTCTTGCTATTAGATACTTTTTAATATATATTTTTATTGATTTTAGAGAGGAAGGGAAAAGGAAAGAGAAAGAGAAACATCAATGATGAGAGAGAATCATTCATCGGCTGCCTCCTGCACACCCCACTCTAGGGATCAAACCTGCAACCCAGGCATGTGCCCTGACCGGGAATTGAACTGTGACCTCCTGGTACATAGGTCGACATTCAATCACTGAGCCATGCCAGCCGGGCTAGATATTTTTTTAAAGCATCAAAATAGAGGTTTGCTAAAACCACCAACTCCAAACAAAGCCCTGGGCAGAGGAAGGGACTGTGAGGGGCCTGGGTAGCCCTCATCCCTAAGCGTCTTGGGAAAAAAGGGCATAAAACAAGAGAATTCATTTTTTTAAAAAATATATTTTTATTTACTTCAGAGAGGAAGGAAGATGGAGAGAGATAGAAACATCAATGATGAGAGAGAATCATCGATTCTGCATGCCCCCCTACTGGGGATCGAGCCCACAACCCCAGCATGTGCCCTTGACCAG
This sequence comes from Cnephaeus nilssonii, assembly GCF_951640355.1. Lineage (NCBI taxonomy): Eukaryota > Metazoa > Chordata > Mammalia > Chiroptera > Vespertilionidae > Cnephaeus > Cnephaeus nilssonii. The sequence goes on along the minus strand of NC_137080.1, from coordinate 37,692,730 downwards.
AATCGAACCTGGGACCTTTCAGTCCACAGGCTGACGCTCTATCCACCGAGCCAGACTGGCGAGGGCAAGAGAATTCATTTTTGAATGAAAGTTTAGGGCTCAGAAAATCTGGAAGAGAGTGAGCTGGAGAAAGACCTAGAACTCTGAAACCACGGAGTCTCACAGACCCCTCCTGTGCAGGAGGAGCCAGATGGGAAGGGCCCGTGAAGGCATCACGCCCTATCGGCGCTCTCCTCCCGAGGCCTGGCTCCTTTGTGGGTGGGGACATCCAGGTCTGCTCCCGGGCGCCTTGCTGAAGTGTCTGCCCAGCCCTTCTCTCAGCCGCACAGCTGCCCGCTGGGTGGAGAGGGGAGGAGGGGAGGGCAATGCACACACTGGAATTCCAGGCGCCCTTACCTTACTCTGGGTGGGACACCAGAGTGCCAAAGTGCACAGAGTGTACAGAAATGTTCAGTGCAGACAATCCGGTATAAACAGCAATTAAGCACTTTATAAAGGGATGTTAATTAGCCCCATGAGGGAAGTTTCCAAATTATGTAAGTAGCAATATTTGTTGTCATTTTAGGACTTAGTGGTTGCCACTTAAGAAGTCTACCTCAGCCACAGACCTGGCAAGTGGCAGAGCCCGTCTTCTGACTGGCAGGCCGGTGCGTTTTCCTACAGTGCTTCACCTGGGGTGTGAGGCCCAGTATAAACCGGGGAAATCGCCGCGGCGGGCCAGCCACAAACCTTAGTGGCCATTTGTCTCCCTACTTGGAGAGAGATACTTAAGATGTTTACAGAATTCAGGATGTCTTTGGATTAAGAAGCTAATTAAAATTGTGATTTTGCATTTTTTTTTTTACAAGTGCTTTTCTGCATTATCCATGGACTCACTTGGAATTCTCATACTCGTTGGGATACTCACGTTCTCCCACTTTGCACTGTTATGGGTCAGAACATAGGGCCGGGTGGTTGTCTCTTTAAGAAAGTATGTCCAGGCTGCTCTGAAGACAGCAAATTGATTTTTAGTAAAGTTTTAAGTGTCAAACACAGCTGTGCTACTTTCCCAAAAGATTTCCTGACTCCTTTTATATCTGTCAACCACTGAAGTAATTAACTTTTTTCATGCACAGGTAAGGAAGTAACCTATTAATACTTTGTTCTGAGCAATTGTAACCTGACTTTTGGATGGGGACTTATTTATCCACATAGGAGATTAGTTGAAATAAAAGCTCAATGCAATTTAGAATTGTTTGAGAAGATTATTGTCCTTCCTTATTAAGAGACTAAAATATACTTATTGTAAAATATTTGTGAGGAACAGAGAAGAGTGAAGAACTTCTCTAATAAGAAAGTCTGTCTAAACAAAATCAGAAAAAAAAAAATAGCCTTTTAACCCACAAATCCTAGCTGTGCCATGTTGGAATTAGGGAGGACCCGGGATGAGTTGCCATCAAAAATTAAACTTTATTCAATAGGATTATATTTTCAAATAATTGCTGTAATTTTAATTTTTCTGATACAGACGAAGAACTAGCACTGGATGGCAGTTTTGACCAAGACCTAAAAAACTATCACAAACTCCACTGGGAAACAGAATTCAAACCTGTGGCACAGCAGCTTCTAAACCGAATTCAGTCTCATCACACCTTCCTGGAACCCCTGACCATTCCTTCTTTCTAACATGATGCAAATTAACACCGGAAACAGGAAGTCAGGTCGCCTTCATTCTTAAGAAGTGGTAACAAACATGAACTTTTTTTTTTTCAATATTAACAAATATTGAAAAATTTTCAGGTACTGATATTAGTGAGTAGTCGAAATATTTTAAAAGAAATAAGCATTTCTTCTTGTTAGGTATTATGGGAAAATGAATGTACATGTACTTTCTCCTATGAGAAATGTAAGATAAAAAAATATATGCATGGTTTTTATCAGTAAATGACTTTTTCTTCTATTCTCTAGTCAATAATTTAGTTCTAGTCTTAAAAATCCAGATTTCACAATTCTGGAATTTAAGTGCTTGTCACCCAGTAGTTAAATGAACTTTATGATGAAGACTTCCATTTTTTTACATAGAAAGAATGGTGGTCAATACTATTAGGAATACATTACTACATAAGCATCTATATGAATTCTTATGTCATCCTATATCAGTGATGGCGAACCTATGACACGCGTGTCAGCACTGACACGCGTAGCCATTTCTGATGACACGCGGCCGCTGAGGATGAAACATTTGCTGCTCCTGAGGATGAAACATTTGCGAAATAATGTTTTTTCCTCCAAGTGACACACTACCCGAGTTATGCTCAGTTTTTTGGCGAAGTTTGACACACCAAGCTCAAAAGGTTGCCCATCACTGCCCTATATAATAAAAGGCTAATATGCAAATCAGCCGAATGGCAGAACCATCGGTTGCTATGATGCACACTGATCACCAGGGGGCAGACGCTAAATGCAGGAGCTGCCCCCTGGTGGTCAGTGCGCTTCCACAGGGGGAGCGCTGCTCAGCCAGAAGCCGGGCTCACGGCTGGAGAGCTCAGCAGCAGTGGCAGGAGCCTCTCCTGTCTCCGTGGCAGTCGGCCATCCCCCGAGGGCTCCCAGACTGCAAGAGGGCGCAGGCCAGGCTGAAGAACCCCCTCCCTCCCTCCCCCCAAGTGTATGAATGTCATGCACTGGGCCTCTAGTCTAATAATAATTTTCTGGTTAGACACCAGTATTTTTGTGGTTCTCATATTAAGAGAAGTAAGCAGAAAAGCTAGGGAAGACCACTTTGGGCCATCTACTCTTTTGTTTGTTTTTTAAATCTTTATTTTTGAGAAAATTACAGATGTCTCCCTTTATTGCCCCCATTGCCCCACTCCAGCCAGTTCTCACCCCACCCTAGGCCTTCATCAGCCTATGGTCTGTGTCCATAGGTAATGCATCTATGCATATAAGTTCTTTGTTTAATCTCTTCCTGAACACCCCCTGCCTCCCTTCTGAGATTCGTCAGTCTAGAATCATATAGAAATGCAACTTATATTTGCATGTTGATTTTGTATTATATACATTGAGGTAATAAAGGAAAAATGTTTCCAACACTTATTTCCTGTTTTGTTTTTAGCCATCCTAATGGGTATAAAGTAATATCTCATTGTGGTTTTGACTTGCATTTCTCTATTAATTACTGATGCTGAGTATCTTTTCATATGTTTTTTGGCCATTTGTATATCACCTTCGGAAAAATGTTATGTTATGCAAACCCCCTGCCCATTTTAAAATCAGGTTTGTTTTGTTGTTGTTGAGTTGAAGGTGTTCTTTATAAATCCTGGATATTAACTCCTTACCAGATACATGATTTGCAAATATTTTCTCCCATTACATATGTTGCCTTTTCACTTCGTTGATTGTGCCCTTGATGCACAGAAGTTTTTAAGTTTGATGTAGTTTCATTTGTCTATTTTTTCTTTTGCCTTTGCTTTGGTGTTGTGTTATATCTAAGAAATCACTGCCAAATCCAGTGTTCTAAAGCTTTTCCCCTTATGTTTTCTTCTAGAAATGTTATAGTTTTAGTTCTTATATGGAGGTCTTTAATCCATTTTAATTAAGTCTTGTATATGGCGTAAGGTAAAGGTCTAACTTCATTCTTTTGCACGTGAATATCCAGTTTTCCCAGCACAATTTGTTGAAGAGGTTGTCCTTTCCTCAGTGAATGGTCCTGGAACTCATGTCAAACATTATTTGCTCATATAATGAGGGTTTATTTCTGGGCTCTCTGTTCTATTCCATTGGCCTATATGTCGATCTTTATGCTGGTACCACATTGTTTTGATTACTGTAGCTTTGTAATATGTTTTGAGGTAGGACATGAGCAATCGCCAACTTTGTTCTTTTTCAAAATTATTTTGACTTTCAGGTTCTTTGAGACTTCATATGAATTTTAAGATGGATTTTTCTATTTCTGCAAAAAAAAGGGCAGTTTTTAGAGATTGCATTGAATCTATATATTGTTTTAGGCAGTATTGACATCTTAACAATATAAAGTCTTTCAATCCATGAACAACAGATGTCTTTCCATTTACTTGTGTCTTTAATTTCTTATAGCAGTGTTATTGTTTTCAAGTTACAACTCTTTCAACTCCTTGGTTAAGTTTATTCCTAAGTATTCATTATTTTTGATACTATTGTAAATGGAATTGTTATCTCTATTTCCTTTTCAGATTGTTCATTTTTAGCATATAGAAATGCAACTTATATTTGCATGTTGATTTTGTATTATTAAATTTGATTGGATTTATTAGTTCTAACAGGTTTTTGTGTATAGAATCTTTAGGGTTTTCTACATATAAGATCATGTCATCTGTACACAGAGATAATTTTACTGCTCCTTTCCAATGTGGATGCCTTTTCTTTTTCTTGCCTAATTGCTCTGGCTGGGACTTTCAGTACTGTGTTGGATAGGAGTGGTGAGATTAGGCATCCTTGTCTTGTTTCTTAGAGGAAAAGCTTTCAGTCTTTCATCAAGTATGATATCAGCTGTAGGCTTTTCATTTTTCCTTTATTACATTGAGGTAGCTTTCATCTACTCCTGATTTGCTGAGTTGTTTTTGTTTTTATTATAAAAGGGTGTTTAATTGTGTCAAATGCTTTTTACGTATCAATTGAGATGATCATGTTTTTTCCCCTTCATTCTTTAATGTGGTGTAGTACATTGACCAATTTTTGTACTTTGAAACATCTTTACACTCCAGGAATATCCCACATAATCCTTTTAATGTGCTATTGAATTTTCTTTGCTAGTATTTTGTTAGATTTTTGCATCAATATTCATCAGGGACATTGGTCTGTAGTTTTCATTTCTTGTAGTGGTGTTCTCTCTTCGCTTTTTGGGAAGAGTTCGAGGAGAATTGGTGTTAATTCTCCTTTAAATGTTTGGTAGAATTCTCCAGTGAAACTGTCTCAGCCTGGGCTTTGTTGGGAGGTTTTAAATTACTGATTCAATCTTGAGTGTTTCCTTTATCCAATTTGTTGGTATACTATTATTTATAGCATTCTCTTATAAATCCTTTGTTTATTTGTTACATTGGTTAAATGTCCCCTTCTTCATTTCTAATTTTACTTATTTTAGTCTTCTTCTTTTTATTTTGGGGGATTTTTTATTATATATATATGTGTGTGTGTGTGTGTGTGTGTGTGTGTGTGTGTGTGTGTGTATTTAATAAACAATATTTTTTTAAATTTATTTTTCAATTACAGTTGACATATAATATTAGTTTCAGATTTACAACATAGTGATTAGATATTTATATACCTTACAAAGTGATCACCCTGATAAGTCTAGTACCTGACAGCATACATAGTTATTACAACACTAGAAGCCCGGTGTACAAATTCATGCATGGGTGAGGTTTGCATATTAGCCTTTTATTATATAGGATTAATGATTATATTCCCTATAATGTACTTTTCATTTCCTGTGACTATTTTAATAACAGGCAATTTGTGCTTCCCTTTCAGCTTTTCACCCATTCCCCAAAACTCCTCTCAGCTGGCAACTACCAATTTGTTCTCTGTATATTCTAATATATGAATTTGTTTCTGTTTTGTTTGTTCATTTATTTTGTTATTTTTAGATTCCACATATAAGTGAAATCATATGGTATTTGTCTTTGTCTAACTTATTTCACTTACAGTATACCCTCTAGGTCCATTTATGTTCTTGCAAATGTTAAGATTTCATTCTTTTTTATGGCTGAGTAATATCCCATTGTATATGTACCACATCTTCTTTATCCACTCATTTATCGATGGGCATGTAGGATGCTTCCATATATCTTGGTTATTGTAAATAATGCTGCAATGAACATAGGGGTGCATATATATTTTTGACTTAGTATTTTAGATTTCTTCAGATAAATGCCCAGAAGTGAAATTGCTGAGTCATAATGATAGTTACATTTTTAATTTTTTTGAGGATAGTCTATACTGTTTTCCATAGTGGCTGCACCTATTTACAATCCCACCAACAGTGCAAAAGGGTTCTCTATTTTCCACATCCTTGCCAACACTTGTTTGTTGATTTATTGATAGCCATTCTGACAGTTGTGAGGTGATATCTCATTGTGGTTTTAATGTGCATTTCCCTGATTAATGACGTAGAACATGTTTACATATGTCTATTGGCCATTTGTCCTCTTTGGGAAAAAATGTCTATTCAGTTATTCTGTGCATTTTAATTTATTTTATTACTAGAGGCCTTGCTGGGTAGAGTAGGCCCTTGCTTTTCATCACTGAATATTTCTTGCCACTCCCTTCTGGTTTGCAAAGTTTCTGTTGAGAAATCAGCTGACAGTCTTACGGGAGCTCCCTGGTAGATATCTAACTGCTTTTCTTTTGCTGCTTTTAAGATTCCCTCTTTGCCTTTAATCTTTGGCAGTTCAAATATACATATGATGTGTCTTGGTGTAGGCTTCTTTGGTTTCATCTTGTTTGGGATGACTCTATGCACTTCCTGGACTTTATGCCTTTTTCCAGTCAAGATGTCAAAGTAGGTAAAACTCTGTGTAGGCCACTCTCCTTCTCTGATGCAATCTCCCCTAGTTTTCACAGCCAGATGTTATGGGGACTCCTCTTCCTGGTATTGATGCCCCAGGTTGGGGAGCCTGGTATGGGACTGGGGACCTTTGATTCTCTTCTGCAGCGGAGATATCTCTCCTGACTCTTAATGGAATCTTAACTGCCACACTATGGGTGTGGGACCTGCCTGTTCCACTCCTCTGCCCCTCCTACTCAATATGGCTGCTGCTTTATATCCTTATTTATAGGAATACTGTTCAGTTAGTCTTCAGGTAGCTCTCAATGATGGTTCTATAATTTAGTTGTAATTCTGATCTGGTTGTGGGAGAAGGTGAGCACAGTTTTACCTACTCTACCACCTTGACTGGAAGTCATTTTTTTCTTCTTCTTAATCTAGTTAAAGATGTGTCGATTTTGTTAATCTGATCAAATAATTTTTTTCTGTTGTTTTTCTGTTGTCTGTCTAGCTCTGCTCTAATGTTTATTATTTCCTTCCTTCTGTTTGCTTTGGGTTTAGAATGTTCTTCTTTCTCTAGTTCTTTGAGGAGTGAAGTTAGGTTGTTGATTTGAGAAAAAAAATTTTTTTTTAATGTAAGAATTTATAACTTCCCTCTTATCACTACTTTTACTATATCCCATAAGTATTAGTACGTTGTGTCTTCATTTTAATTTGTCTCAAGATATGCTCCAATTCAATTCCCTTGCGATTTCTTCTTTGGCTCATTAGTTGATTAAGAATGTGTTGTTCAATTACCACTTGTAAATTGTCGGTTTTCTTTCTGCTGTTGATTTCTAGTTTCATTGCATTATGATTGAAAAATGTTATATGATTTCAATCTTTTTTTGTTGTTGTTAATCCTCACCTGAGGATATTTTTCCAATGACTTTTAGAGAGAGTAGAATGGAGGGGGAGAGACAGAGAAACATGGATGTGAGAGAGACACATCTATTGGTTGCCACCTCCACGCACCCTGACCAGGGCTGGGGATCAAGCCTCCAACCCTTGACCAGAATTGAACCTGGGACTCCAGTCTTCGGGCTGATGCTCTATCCACTGAGACAAACTGGCTAGGGTGATTTTAATCTTCTAAAATTTGTTAAAACTTGTTTTATTGCCTAACATGTGGTCAGTCCTGGAGAATGTTCCATGTGCACTTGAGAAGAATGTATATTCTGCTATTGTTGGATAAAGTGTCTGTATGTCTGATCAGTTCAACTAGTCTATAGTGTTGAAATTCTGTTTCCTTATTTCTGCTTGTTTTACACATTATTGGAAGTGCGGTATTAAATCTACTGTCCATTAGTATCTATTTCGCTCTTCAGTTATGTTGTTTGCTTTATATATTTAGCTTTGGTATTTTGTACATACACTGAGTGGCCAGATTATTATGATCTCTGAACGCATAATAATCTGGCCACTCAGTGTATATCCTATATAATAAAAGGCTAATATGCAAATTGTCCCCTCGACCAGGAGTTCGACCAGCAGGCAGGCCAGCCAACCGCCCATGTCCCCTCCCCGTGGCCAGGCTGGCCGGACCCTATCTATCTATCTATCTACACACACACACACACACACACACACACACACACACACACACACACACACACACACACACACTGAGTGGCCAGATTATTATGCATTCAGAAATCATAATAATCTGGCCACTCAGTGTATATATTTAAAATTGTCATATCTTCACCCTAGTTAGTTTGGCACAGTGGATAGAGCATCGGCCTGCAGACTGAGGGGTCCTGGGTTCAATTCCAGTCAAGAGCACATGCCTAGGTTGCGGGCTCTGTCCCCAGTGGGGTGCGTGGCAGCTGATCAGTGATTTTCTCTCATCATTGATGTTTCTCTCTCTCCCTCTCCCTTCCTTTCTGAAATCAATTAAATAAATAAAAAAAGACTGGAATCTTCTTTTAAAATTGTCATATCTTCATGGTGAATTGGCTCTTTTGTCTGATATTAGCATAGCTGCCACTGCTATCTTTTAGCTACCATTTGCATATTAATAGCTTTTTCTATCCTTTTACTTTTAGCCTGTGTGTCCTTAGATCTAAAGTTAGTCTCTTTTAGACAGCATATACTAATTGGATCCTTTTAAAAAATTCTATCCATTCAGCCAGTCTATATCTTTTGATTGTGGACTTCAATACACTTATTTATATTTAATGTAATTACTGATAGGAAAATACTGTTGTCATTTTGTTCATTGTCTTCTGTATGTTTTGTAGTTTTGACCATTTCTTCTCTTACTCCCTTCTCCTTTGTGTTTCATTGATTATTTTTTGAAGTGACATGCTTTGATTTTCTTCTCATTTCCTTTTGTGTAAAATCTAGAGATATTTTCTTTGGTTACCATGTGGATTATATAAAAAAATCTTAGTCATGACAACTTGAATTGCATACAAAAACTTCACTCCTTTATCTCTGCCTACCCTCACTTTGTTATTGATGTCACAAATTATACTTTATTTTGTTCCTATCAACATAGATTTGTAGTTTGTGGGGTTTTTTTGCCTTTGCCTTTAAAATTCTATACAAAAACTAAAAGTGGTAATTCAGGCATCTGCATTTAGCTTATATTCTGTATTTCTTTAGAGTTGGTTCCTAGATTTTTGTTTCTTAGATTGGAGCCATATTCATCTGTTTATATGCCTTGTGAACTTTGTTGAGATTTGGGGCTTGAAGAGGTGCCTCTAAGCCTGGCTGGAAGCTCTGAGACCTCCCAAACTTTTTCTGGAGATACATCTTCTCTGAGTTTGTGTGTGTGCCTGTGGCTGGCCAGAGGGAGGGAAGCCCAGGTCCCAGGTGCCTGCAGCTGGCTGGAGGAGGGAATCCTGGGTCCTGGGTGCAGGGCCGAGGCAGAGGTGGTTAGGGGTGATCAAGCCAGCAGGGGAGCAGGTAGGGGTGATCAGGCTGGCAGGCAGAAGCATTTAGGGACAATTAGGCAGGCAGGCAGCCGAGCGGTTAGGAGTTAGTAGTTCCAGATTGTGAGAGGGATGTCCAACTGCTGGTTTAGGCCCGATCCCTGTGGGATCGCACATCCCCCAAGGGGTCCCAGGTTGGAGAGGATATGGGCCGGGCTGATGGACACTCTCCCCACAACCCCCAGTGCATGAATTTCGTGCACCGGGCCACTAATCCTATATAATGAACTAATATACTAATTAGACCAGAGAGCAGAATGACCTTCAAGAATGACTAGTGGGTGGGGCTGAGCCCCTTGCATGAATTTTATGCATCGGGCCTCTAGTCAATGATAAGATAGAATCATTGATTAGCTGCATCCTGCACGCCCCCCACCCACTGGAATCCAACCATATCCTCGTGGTTCAAAGGTCGATGCTTAACCACTGAGCCATGCCAGCCAGGCCTAATCTCATTCTTATAATGAGAGATACTGAATTAAGTTTGGCCTAATAAAAAAGTTCCCCAAATTTTACTCCAAAAACCTGATTTAAATAACGAAATCCTGGAAACATCAACCAGAAATGTTTTCAGGATTATTTAAGAAAAAATTTTCCTCTTGTGGGGTGAGGGTTTTGATAGCCCATAGAGTATTCTATTTCACCTTCCCTTAATTATTTTGGAAACTATTAGATTATAGTAACATTAGAAATCCAGTGTGTTTAGTTTTGAGAAAACATTCTGTGTAACAGGAAGCACCTGTTAAATGGGAGGCACTGAAACAATTTTGTGTCACATGCAAGCCTTTATTACTTTAGGTGTACACATACTATTTTACTCATTAAAATTTTTATTCTGACTTGTGATTTCTAAGTGATTATAAACTTTAGTGGACTGAGATAATGCATTCAGTTGATTTTGTTTTGTGATCACAATCTCTGTATTTTCAAGACAAAGCAGAATGAGTAAAAATTTAACTGTATCTAGTGCAACCTCACTTGTTAGTTTCACCTGCATTACTAGGATGAGCAGCAGACAGAAGAGGGCAAAGGGAAATTCAATGGGTAGGACCATGTATAGATACATTCCTGTAAGGTAACCATAAATGGACTTATATATTGAATAATCAACTTCTATTTAATTGGGGATAATCTTGTCTTCTTCCTAGGGCAGTGGTCGGCAAACTCGTTAGTCAACAGAGCCAAATATCACAGTACAACGATTGAAATTTCTTTTGAGAGCCAAATTTTTAAAATTTAAACTTCTTCTAACACCACTTCTTCAAAATAGACTCGCCCAGGCCATGGTATTTTGTGGAAGAGCCACACTCAAGGGGCCAAAGAGCCGCATGTGGCTCGCGAGCCGCAGTTTGCCAACCTAGGGTATATATCCTTGAAGGCAGGTATCACCTCTATTCAAAATTGTATCTTCCTACCCCCACCCCCATTCACACATTATAAATGTGTAGGCAATAGACTGAGCTCAATAGCATTGATTAAACTTAAGAGCTATTTCTAGTTGTTTGCCATTTTTTTGTTATATAGTCACTCCCTAATAAGTCCTTGTTCCTAATAATTTTTAATAATTCTATTTGAACTCTAAAATATCTCAGTTCAAAAATATGCCAGCCATTTCCAAGATAAAAAAGTCTTACCTAAGATTCTGAAGGTCCACTTTTCTTTGAATTCTACAAAATAACTGAGTTTGTCATTTAATAGCAGTCTCTCATCTGATACAACATTATTTAAGTGTGAATCTACCCTGGCTAATAAAAGCAAATGAAACTCAGAATTGTTACTAATTCTGAAGTCATGACTTTTTAAAGAGATTAAGACAGCAAATAAAATTGGAGAAAAGTTATTCTTTATTGAAAAATACCAATAATACTGACAGACTTCAAAAGCAGTTCAGGCTTCCAAAATACAAAGTACTCAACACATTTTTTTCAAACCTGTTTGCATTTCAAACAAACAGCATTTTTGTAAATCAAGTTTGATAACCTGACTGAAAATATTTTCCAGCTTTATTATTTACGGAGTGCACATCTTTAAAGTGGGGTCAATGAGGTGGGCAGGAGCAGAATGCACCTGGGCTGTGCAGCAGACTATAGCCACATTTCCCACAACTCCCGGGAGGCAACAAAAACACTGCACAAGATAGCTGCCCTCCAGTGTCAGAGGATCTCGAGAAATAGCATATCAAGAGATAGCCAGCTTTTCTTAACTTACACATTTTCATTTACATTTAAGATTGCTTTTTGAAGGAAATCTTTAAGAATGACAGTGTAATTAATGTCATCCAATAACTGAATTTAAAAAAACAATAATGAAAGAATTGAACTGTTACCATCAAAACAGTTTTTGCTGAGCTATGAGTAATAATTCTATGCTTTTTTAGATGCAACAAAATTAATACATATGCAAGTTTAATTTGAAACCACAAAAATTATGTATGTAGGCTCAGACAGTAGCAGTGTTCACTTTATTACTAATAGCTTAACTGGAACAGCCACTCTATTCATTCCACCAGCAGGAATAGCAGCACCAAGATCTAAAATTCTTTGTGTAAAAAGGCTTATGTCATTTTCCAAGTCCCATTCTTTGCATGCTCCAATTCTTGTTATCTTATTTAAAACATAAAAGCAACAGGATTTGGAGAGTTACTATTTGCTGTATTAAAACAGTTATACAGCATCTTGTACTTCAAAAAGCAAAATACTGTGAACGGCAACCCTTCTTCACAGCTCTAAACTTGAAGCTGCCAAGCATTCACTGCTCGTGCCAACAGTGGTATTTCCACAGTAAAATAGCAGAAACTAAAGGAATCATGGCACAATGTATTTCTGAATTCTTTTATCTACCATTGGTCCTGGGGCTTAGAACCTTTCCCTCGTAGACTATATCTGCTGATTATTCCATCATCTTTAATGAAGGAAAGGCATCAGGTCATATAGCGCGTAATGGCTCTCAGAGCATAAAGGAGTTCGGCTTGCATCCTAGCTTCTATAAGAAGCAGATTAACATGAACCTGCATATAAAACATAACATTTAAGGTAAGGTTATAATCATTCACAATTAGTTTTTCAGTGTGTCTAATAAAGAAACACCAAAAATCAAGTACATTTTCTGTGTCCCACTGAATAACTTAGAAGTCTTGTGTTTACTGACCAGAATATTAATTTTTATTTAAAAAATATTTTTATTGATTTCAGAGAGCAAGGGAGAGTGAGATACAAACATCAATGAGAGAAAATCATTGATCAGTTGCCTCCTGCACACACCCTACTGGGGATCGAGGCTACAATTCCGGCAAGTGCCGTGACCACCTGGTTCATAGGTCAATGCTCAACCACTAAGCCAAACCGGCTGGGCCAGAATATCAGTATTTCAAAACAAAAGCTATCTGATGCTCTTTTTGGGTAGTTGTTTTGTGCTTTTATTTATGTTTTATCACATCTCTTCTGGGAGGTATATTTCAGAAAATCTAGACAGTGCTTTATTAAAATATCAATTTCCCTAGTCAAATCATCATTCAATAATTCCTATATAAAGATGAATCAAAGACTAAACCAGATAGTTCTAACAAAAATGTTTTTAAAGAGCTCTTGTACAATAGTCTTCTCCTAAGTAGTGACAGCCATGCCAACACTTTCAAGATGGGCCAGATCACCTGTCTTTATTCTTTTACTCTAGGACCAGGAGGTCCTCTCCCAAGCGGGATCTGAGGCAGCTGTGCGGGAATGTTTTCTGGGCTGGGAGAGGCGATGGAAAGGTTTGAGATGCTTTAGATTAGGTGAAGGAGAATAAGAATCACTAGGTTACAGAGTAAATAATCCACAACAGATGCATACCTTCTCGGAGTGCTTGAACTGCCTCCAGAAGCTATCATACATTCTTTTGGTAACCTTTTCAGGAGTGCAAACAATAGTTTTGATATAAACTTTAAAGCTACGATCCAACAGCTGGTTAATTTCACCATAGTCATAGTCATCATATCTGTTAAAAGACAAAGTGGAACTGTATGAGATATTTTCTTCTTACAAAAGCACAGAAACCACTAGTAAATACTATATTCTTTTTCCCGCTTTGTGTAGGCAGCTGTCCCTCCAAATAACAACTTTACAATGTTTAAGTGGGAGTGGCTTAGTGAGTAGAAATGGATAAGAAACAGAAGTTAGGGAGAGGAACAAAAATTTGCCAGTGCCCAAACAACAGTATGTATTTACAATCATGAATAAGCAACCATACTGAGGTACAAATTCTGGAAACAGTTTATGAATATTGCTGAAATTAATCAGACAATATTTATTACTGGTACTATTATATGATATATAAATTGTAATTCACTTGTGTAAGTAAAATAATTAGAATTCTTTTTCTCATGTTCCCAAGTTTCTGGGGTTATATGTGTAAAAAAAAGGGGGTGGGGGAGGAGTCCAGAGGAAAGATGGTCTATAGATGGCCTCACAGTGTCTACTACACTTAGGAGACGCTGTTCTGATTTAAGCCAAGATGGTCAAAGGCTGCAGTGTCTGCTCTACCCCACTATGTGATGATTTCTAGAACACTCAAGGACTAAAATTTCCTATTTGTTTTTCAGTGGAAAAGGGAGAAAATTCTTACAAAGCTGGTCCTAACCATTTAGGAGGTTAAAGTCAATAGCTAAAACAATCAGAAAGTGCTGTGGCACAGAGTTTGTGTGCATATGTCAGAAAGCAGTATTAATAGCTGCACTCCCTATATAACATAATAATGTGGCTGAATACCTAAGAGTCAGAACATGAACGTTTCACACTTGGATGAAGTACCATGGGAGTAGGGAGTAGCTTTTGAAGGAGCTTGAGAACAGCCAGAGGGGTACTATGAGGGTACTAAGTTCCAAGAAGGTAGAAATGTAAGTGTGTCAGGAAACAGATAATACTTGCCCTCCCTCCTCTTCCCTGGAAGCATCTTGTCAATGTCCCTAACTCTCCCTCTCGCCTAGCTAAGAAAGAGGAAACAAACCAAGCTGTTATAAATTGGTTCTCTGAAGTATAAGCATAAAAATAAGCTACTGGACAGGGGATTGTTTTGAGCTTGTGTGTCTGTGTGCATATGTGTTCCAAGTACCTGAATAATTTAGTCCAATGGAAAATACTTCTTTGTAAACATAAGAAAACAGACTAACCTTATTCCAAACATGCAGTGAATATAGTTCCAAATAGCTCGTCTGAGCATTGAGGTATCAACATCTTTGTGCATTGCCATTGTATTATAAGTAAGATTGTAAGCAATGTGAAATTTTTCATCAATCAACTGTCCCACATCTGGATAAAGGCGATTTACCAAAGAATAACCATGGTCTTCCCAGCAATAGTCCTAAATACAGAGAATAGAATAAGTGTGAATAATTAAAATGTGGCCAAGTATTATCCTATGTCTAGCACTCTGCAGTGTGGTGAGATTATTGTCAGTTGGAATCCACTGCCGTTCCAGTACATCCCTAGCTCTCAGTTTCACTTGCACTCCAGCCAGATATTTTCAATGTCTATCCTACAACATACAAAAGGTTATGTTTATTACTCAGTGAGTTAAAAACCAATGTACTCTTCCTCTTACACATAGGCCAACGTTGTCAGCTTTCTCTCTCCCCGTCTCCTCTCTCTCCTTTCCCATCACCGCACCCATCCCAACGGTCCTCAAGTTTTATTTTGAAACTAGAAGCCCGGTGCATGAAATTCGTGCACGGCGGGGGTTGTCCCTCAGCCCAGCCTGTACCCTCTCCAATATGGGACTCCTGGAGGGATGTCCGACTGCCCGTTTAGGCCCAAACGGGCAGTCGGACATCCCTCTCACAATCCAGGACTGCTGGCTCCCAACTGCTTGCCTGCCTGCCTTCCTGATTGCCCCTAACCGCTTCTGCCTGCCAGCCTGATCACCCCCTAACCACTCCGCTGCCAGCCTGGTTGATGCTTAACTGCTCCCCTGCCAGCCTGTTTGCCCCCAACTTCCCTCCTCTGCCGGCCTGGTCACCCCTAACTACCCTCTCCTGCAGGGTTGATCACCTCCAAATGCCCTCCCTTGCAGGCCAGGTGCCTCCCAACTGCCCTCCCCTGCTGGCCATCTTGTGGTGGCCATCTTGTGTCCACATGGGGGCAGGATCTTTGACCACATGGGGGCAGCTATATTGTGTGTTGCAGTGATGATCAATCTGTATATTACTCTTTTATTAGATAGGATAGAGGCCTGGTACAGGGGTGGGGGCCAGCTGGTTTGCCCTGAAGGGTGTCACAGATAAGGGTGGGGGTTCCCTTGGGGTGTGGGGCAGCCTGAGTGAGGGGCCTGTGGTGGTTTGCAGGCTGGCCACGCCCCCTGGCAACCCAAGGGGTGGCCCTGGTATCTGGAATTTATTTTCCTTCTACAATTGAAACTTTGTAGCCTGGGGCGGAGCCAAGCCTGCTGTTCCCTCCGGGGTGGCAGCCATTTCTGTGGCAGTTAATTCACCTTCTACAATTGAAACTTTGTAGCCTTAAGCAGTTGAGCCCGGCCAGGGTGTGCAGAAAGCTTTGCTTCCCCTGTTGCCGCCGGCAACCCTGGCCTGCTCTCTCAAGCTCCATTCTGCCGCCATTTGTTTGAATTTGTTTACCTTCTATAATTGAAACTTTGTAGCTTGAGTGGAGGCTTAGGCCTGCAACGGCTATGGAAAGCTCGGCTTCCTCTGTTACCTGGGGAACCTTGCTCTCTGTGGCTGTAGCCATCTTGGATTGGGGTTAATTTGCATACTTGCCCTGATTGGCTGGTGGGCATGGCTTATGTAGCAGAGTGATGGTTAATTTGCATATTACCATTTTATTAGAGAGGATATCCATCATTCATTCCTTTTCCCCCTGCTCCATCTATTGACTCTCAGACCTGTTTACTGGGTCTCCTAGTTAGATTTTCCACATTAAATCTCCCTGCTTCCTACCTCAAACAAACTTAATAAAGTCCCCACTTCTATGTTGTTCCCATATTTATTTTCCTAAAACACCTCTTTGATACCATGTAATTACTCTGGTCAAAACCTACAAACCTGATCAATTTCCCACTAGTCTGAAGTAGGAACCCTTTGTTTAAAGCTCGCAGCAGCCCAGCCAGTTTCTCTGACTTCCTCCCTCACTATATCCCTTAACCTAAGCTCAATTATTGCTCAATTACTGTCCTCTGCATATAATGCCCATGCTTTTGGACCATTCAATCATCTCAATTCCTAATCTCCCTCCACAAAATGTCCAGTCCTCCTGATTGCTTTAATTCTATTATATTTCATGATACAATTTCACTATCAAGTAGAAACACACTATTTAACTTCCTTGTGTCTATTTTTATTCCCTTAAATAATCTTAGTTCCTTGAGCAAAGAAATGAAATCTTACAGTTCTCAAGCATTTTCATAATCCTGGCAAAATAGTTATTACTTAACACAGGCCCCTCACAATATGGAAAAGTTTGGAATATCAACTCATCTGAATTAAATATTTACCTAAATTAAATATTTATACATTATTTTAAAATACCTTTAAAATACAGTAATTTCTACTGACGGGCTAGAAGTAGTCTTACAAAACTGAAGCACAGAATAGGTAAATACTTGCTAACTGATGATTGTCAACTTTTATTCTGGTACTAGGGGATACAGCTACTGTTGCTTCTAATATATGCTTGCAAAACACTTAGCACAGTGCCTCCTGCAAAACAAAAAAAGAGGAGGAGGCTGGTATCCTGGAGGACCACCAGTTCCATATGTTTCCATGGACAGAAGTGCACTGGGGAAATTTACTGTGTATTTCAAAGTTAATGACTTGAGAGCTAAAGAAACTGGGCCCATCAACAATAATTCTATTCCCAACATCACTAACTTTATTCACTGAGAGATAGCTGTTAATTTTGGAATTTTTATTTATGTGAATCCCCCCAAATTTTAAATTTAAAATCCTCAAAAATTCTCATTGCCTCAAATAACATTCAGTTCATATTTTAAAGGGATTTGGGATACTGTAATTGTCATGCTTTATTTTCTTTGGTATCTGTATTTAAACACATCTTTCACCTCTGACTTTTCTCATCCCTTTCCCTCCACCTACACAAAATGCTTGATATGCTGAGGATGTTTCTCTTGTCATTCAGGATTGGTGCTTATCAGGCAGAAATCACCTCATTTTAAATTGGGGTTCAGTAGGAAGGGGGAGAAAAACCAATGCTAGCTACGTTCAAATACAACTGTTACTTATTGTTTAGTTATATTAGAACTTTGAGTTTTTACGCATCATCTGGGAACCTAACCATCACTGTAATTTTGTTTTATGGGTGAATGTGTTTTGAATTCTGAGCCACTGATTTATGAACTTTAATAAAACATACACCTTTAACAGTAGAATAAATATATCTACGGGAACTGCCTCAGAAAAGTTACTTCTGCAACATTTTATACTTCTCAAATCCACGTGGCTCTTTCTTATTTTAAGTCAAATTGAGTTATTTCAAACCAATTATTAGTATGTGTATACCATACATTGCAATTTTACCTGGACTCGAAATGTTGGAACATGCATCCCATGTCTAGAGAAATCCTTATAGCCGTAACTAGTATCCTCAAAGTGACGAGATATATCTCTTGCTGGTGTAACTTCATCATCATCTGAAATAATTATAAAAACTACTGAAAACTTTAAAAAAACAGGATGCTAGTTAAAATTCATTTTACCATTAACAAGTAAAAGTAGGATAACCTTTTCTTTGACCCTGAGTAACCAATATCAACTAAAATAGTCTTAAAACTATAAAGAGAAATAGCTCACTTACCAGTAAATGGAATATAATAAAAGCATACAGTAGGTCCTAGGGTTACGTTGGAGATCCATTCCTACGGCGCGATTTTCGCCGTAAGTTGGAACCCACCTACATAAGCACCTACGTCATTCACATGGAGCACATACACAGCAGTAATGAAGTGAAACAGTTAGAAAAATTTAAAAGAAAACAATTCCTGACCTTTACTTTTGGTAAATAATAAAAAACATAAAGCACATATGTACATACGTTGAAATGACGGAACTTTTTTTTTATAAACAAATGGGAGATGGCGATGTAACCACGAAACGACATTATGTCGAGTCCAACATAACCCGAGGACTGTCTGTATTTATTATCCTATGTAATAAAGAGCTAATATGCTAATGGTTGTGACGCCCTCACGCTGTAATGACTGTTCAGCAGGAGGCTGCATGTTTGGTGGGGCGGAGCCGCTGCGTTGCTCTGGAGACAGGGCAGAAGCGGGGAGGTGCCTGGAGGAGGCGGGGGTGAGAGCCCATAGCGGCCCCCTCACCAGTCCTTCGCCACCTACTCAGTGCGCCGGCCGCCCACCTGCCAGGGGAAGGAGTGCAGTGCATGCACTGCCAGGAAGTGGTGCTTGAAACACTGCAGCAGGTACAAGGCTTCCATGCTCTCACGCTCTCCTCCGGCGCCATGATGGGGGGGAAGAGGGGAGGCACCCAGAGGAGGCGGGACCTGCCCAAGGCAATTCACGGGACCGAGGGTGGGGCTTGAAGCAGCCAGAGAAGGCCGGAGGGGCTGGGAGTGGGGCCAGGCGCACTGGAGCTCTGGATGGAGAGGTTAGGGTGTCAAGGTGGGGCGGTGGGGCGGCAGGGCTGCGCAATTTTGCACACCAGATCACTAGTCTGTTATTAAAAAATACTCATGGTTGAATTATTTATGCTTTTCATCCAGACTCATTCTCCCTCTGTCTCCAGTTTATAGATACTTGGTTCTACTTAAAAGTATGTATTCAAAGTATGAACACCCTTTTGGATAATCTTTATGGTAATAACAAATCAGCTTGTTCTAAACTTTGGTACCGGTACTATTTTTTTTTTTTTATTAATGTCCTACAGTATATAATACTAGCAGCCCAGTGCACGGATTTGTGTACCAGTGGGGTCCCTTGGCCTGGCCTGCAAGGACCAAGCTGAAACCAGCTTTCTGACATCTCCCGAGTAGTCCTGGATTGCAAGAGGGCGCAGGCCAGGCTGATGGACCCCACTGGTGCACGACAGGGGCCACGAGAGGACTCCAGGGCATGTCCGGCCAGTCTCACCCAGTCCCAATCGGCCAGACCCCAGCAGTTAAGCTAACCTACTGGTTGGAGCGTCTGTCCCCTGGTGGTCAGTGCACATCATAGTGACTGGTCAAATGACTGGTCGGACACTTAGCATATTAGGCTTTTATCATATAGGAGGATTATTTCTCTAATAGCACAAAGGTTTTAGAATGGTGAATGAAGAAGTGTGTGTGTGTGTGTGTGTGTGTGATCATTTTTACAATGTTTCCTGTACTGTTCTAAACCTTTCTGAACTATCTTTAGGACTTGATGAGATTATAGTTTCAAGTAAGTAGAAACAAAAACTTTTCCTCAAGGAAAAACAAGCTTACAGGCATACTTCATTTTTTGCACTTCACAGATGATGTGTTTTCTTACAAATTGAGGGCAAGACCCTTCACCAGCAAAAATACTGTGATTCACGTTATTGTGATACTTTACTGTGGTGGTCTGGAACTGAACCCTCAGTATCTCTGAGGTATGCCTGTATATAAATTACATTTTTTCAAATGTCCTTCCACCTAGTCTAGTGCTCTTTTCACTATAACTTCCTTTTCTAGGTTGCCTTCTTTATTTATAAGCAGGAATACCTATGCAATAGTCTCTAAAAGAAAAGACATATTTGGATTGATGTTTAACAACTTTTAAATTTTCCTTCTCAAAAAAAATTGGGCTCTCTTTTGTAAGCTATAGAAATTTAATCAGCATGTAACAGTTGTTTTTACCTGAAGAGAAGACAAACATGCTCTCTCTTTTTTCTATTTCAAAACGTGAGGCCATCTCTTCCTGACTTGCCTCTTCTTCATCTCGACATTCCTGTAATTGCCTCATCTTTTCCATGAGGGCTTCGACCTCAAAGAAGGAATCACTTATCTGAAGAGAAAATACAATTAACGTTTCTTCCACTAGTCAGAGGATGAAATTTTTGAATTTTAACAGAATATAGGAAAAATAAATCTTATAATTTTAGTATATGTGAGTGAATCAAAAATTGGTTTTGGTCTGTTACACACAGAGATATGCAGATTTTAAACTATAAGAGAAAAATTACTTTAAGAACACATTCTAATGTGGTTTTTTACCTTAGAAAATTATCAATGTCATCACTGTTAAGTTTTAAAAATTAAAATTTAATCTTATTTGTCAATTTAAAACAGAAATGAATATTTTAAAAGTTAAAAATTTTTATTTACTCAATCAGTTTAAACAAGTAAAATACACAAAGTATAAGTGGTTTTGCATATTGTCAACATGTTTTATCATCTCTAAATTACAGTAATCAGCCCTATCTTTCCAATTTACCAATTACTGGTAAGAATGAAACATATCCTTTATCGGGCTGGAGTTGTCCACCTGACCTCTGCAAATGGGGCTGGCAGCTGTCACTTGCTGGGATGACTACAGCAGTGGCATGTTTGTAATGACAGGTCCGATACTAGAGGAATGGCCAAATGGTCTTAAACCAGCCCAACAATTTATACTTCTATACCCTGCTACATCCTTACTATGAAAGCTGGATCCAATCTGTGGAATTTATACCTTACAAAACATAGTAAGAAACCTTAAAATTTAAATCTCAGTGTTCAAATGTAAAATCAGTGTTTCCCCTTTATAAATTTCTTTTGCTATGAATGTTCTTCCCCCTACTCTTCTGGCTTACACCCATTGGTCCTTCAGGTGTCAGGTTACATGCTTCTCCTGAGTCCCCACCCCCAACCCAGTCATTCTCACTATTCTCAAATAGCACTCTGCTCTTTCCTTCAGAGAGTGAATCAAGGTTTGTAACGGTTATTGCATGATAACGGTTTAATGCCTGCTTCCTTATGACCAAACCTTTATAAGGGAAGGAGGTCTGTCTGTTTAACTTATTAGTATATTTTCAGAACCTAGCATAGTGCCTGGCACATAGTATTCAAGAAACATTTGTTGCAGAATGACTGTCAGGATAAGTCTGTGTTAAGAGAAAAATACTGTGTACTTTTTGGGGGTACTTATTTCATATGATTCTAACAGTTACAACCAAGTGCCCTTCCTGCACTAAGTACTTCCTCTCATAACATCATGATGGAAAGTGTTCCTAGGATGTACTGATGACTCTTCTGATTCATACCTCTCCATAATTATTCCTGAGACAGGATTAGTAGCACAAAAATTTAAAAAACTGAAAAGGGATTGTGTTGCTTAAGAGAAAGACCCAAGGTGTTGTTTTTTTCGTTTTTTTTTTAATCAAGGTCTCTGTCAACTCACATTACCCCTTTATTATGTTAATTTGTTTATCCATTTTCCTCTAAAATAAACTGTTCAAAAATTTAAATATTCTTAGGTAAGACACTTTAGAAATAAGAGGGAAACAGTATATTTTAATATTAAAATGTTGATATTATATGAGGAAATTATTTTTGGTTTGTTTTTCACCATTGTATCTGAAGAATAAGCTATAACAAATTACTATAAAGTCCCATCAGTCTGGGCTATAAACCTTCTAAAAGTAGCCAACTCAACACCTGAAAATAGGAAGCTTATCTACTACAGAAAACTTTTCTAGTATTTCACTATTATTTAATAGAAGGATCACTAAAAACAATCAAGTATTTTTCTTTAGCCTTGTACTTTATCAAAAGTAGGGAAGAGTAATAATACAATTTCCAAGCATCCTAGCAACTGATATACTCTCCCTTAGACCATCTCTTAACCTCTAAGCTTTGATAAATTATCACTGGCCATATACAGACCTATAATGTGAACCCAACTAGCTCAAAAGAGGATGACAATGGTGGTCTTGGGCTTTGTCAGCAAAGCATGCTGATCAACCTTGGGAAAATGATTTTCCTTCATGTGCTGATCTCACCGTATGTAATTTAGCACCTGATAAATACCAAGTGCTATTCTAGACATTTTACCTCTTCGGAGACATTTCATTTAAACCTCACAAAAACCTTGTGTTTGATCTTTATTTATACATGAAAGAACAGAAGCCCAGAGAGGTTAGATAACTTGCCCACAGTCAAATATATAAGTTAAAGGCAATTTAACCTGTTCAAATTTGTTTCAATGGAATAATACAACTGAGAAAATCTGTGCAAAGTATTCAGAAGGCTGTAATGCTATTTCTCTGATTTCTCTTGGAAACATAAAATAAGCCCTTGCACTTTCACTATAGCAAAAGAATGCACAGAGAATTTTGACTCAAATTTGCTTATAGAAAATTCAACTCGTTCTCATCTGTTTCAAAGGAATAACAATTGAGAAAATATAAAAGCCAAAGTAGAGGTGAAAACATTTTAATAAAATTACATTTGTTTTAATATTTGTATGAAATTAAACATGAAAGAGAATTTTAAAAGGAGAAATTTCTAGGTCAAGGATAATTAATTCTTCTAAAAGATAAACAATTAAGAAGCCAGCCTGTGTCTTTTGTCCAGAAGGGAAGAAAAGGATGTGATTGGCATTAGGAAGTCACTACCACTGCGTAGCACTATTCTCAACCTCCTCTCACTGCAATAGCTCTTCAGTACTAGCTGGCTCTGATGGGGCACATGCTGGTGGCTCCTAATCCTGAAATTACTCAAACATAACTTCCTAGATGGTCTTATAAATTTGTATATCCCTTAGTACTGGACTAATGATGGGTATTTGGAGACAGTCAATAAATACTTGCTGAATGAACAGATATAGGGGCCCAATGGAAAAAACAAACAGCAATTATTGAGATTAGAGATTAGTCTTATGACAATCATGTAACAAAATAAGAGACTTACCGAAACATTTCCTGCTGAGTTGACCTGATTCTCTTCCATACTGTGATTGCCATTTGTAATGTCACAGATGCAGTAGTTATTAACAGAAGGAGGTCTGAATGTGTGGCCACCATCACAATGAATTTCTGGACTGATTCCACAGCCAAATGTGAACGAGGCAAGAGAATGATAGTGAGTGAGTAGAACTACTGCATGTACCAGTTCTGCAAGGGACCAGCTGTGCTCTTCAGCTTTTAAAAGTCGCTTGGGGAGGAGAGAGGGGGGGAAAGAATATTTTAATATTGGGGTATGGTATTGAAAGTAGATAGTTCATCTTGGTATTTAATCCATTGAAAACAGAATTAGTCAGTGTACAAAATTTTGCATAAAATTACAATTTGAGACATGTAGACCCAGAATTTGCTAATTTTTATGAACTGTGTTCACCAATAGAGCTTAACATAATGCGGTAATGATACATTATCATTTTTATTTTCTGAAATCCTGATTTAAAAATATAATAGAATGTATTTTGCAATAAAAGCATATTAAAAGCAGTTGCCTTATTTCAGATACTAGGTTACAAGTGGATTAGTAACTATGTTGTTCAAAGTTTCAAATCCAATATAATCTATATTAAGAGAGGCAGCTACTGTATAAAATATGCCTTTTTTTTGGTTTTAAATTATTATCAGCCTCCTCAAGGAATTTTTAAGGTAGTGGTTTGTACAACTTGACAGAATATTCCTATATCACATTTTAAAAATTATGATCAAAGTCTATAACTCTTCAGAGTCTTAAAATCTGTGTCCCTTCTGCTCCATAATCTTGTATAATTTTTGATTACTAAACAATATTGTATTAATCATATTCAAAGCTTGTATCTTCTTGATGTTTTAATTATGTAACAGTATCTAAAATGTTCTACAAAAACATATAAGAATTTCTACTGCATGGTAGATACTTTTAGAGAATGCCAATCTACTTTCCTTCTATTATATATTTTTTTAAATATATTTTTATTGATTTCAGAGAGGAAGGAAGAGAGAATCATTGATTCACTGTCTCCTGCATGCCCTACTCTGGGGATCGAGCCCACAACACAGGCATGTGCCCCGTTGGGGAATCAAACCATGACCTCCTGGTTTATAGGTCAACACTGAGCCACGCCGGCCAGGCTATTCTATTATCTTTATTAATAAATAGAACCAGAAGGAAATATTTAAGTTGGTATTTTTAAAAGATATAAAACAAGATGCCACTTCACAATTATCAGAATGGCTAAAATCCAAAACACTGATAACACCAAATGCTGGCAAGGATGAAGAGCAGTGAGAACGCTCATTAACTGCTGGTGGGAATGCAAACTGGTACAGCCACTTTGGAAGGAAGACTGTTTATCACAAAGCTAAACATAGGCTTACTATACAATCCAGCAATCACGCAATTATTTACCCAGCTGAGTTTAAAACCCATGTCCACCAAAAACCTTTCACATGAATGTTTATAGCAGCTTTATTCACAATTACCCCAAACTGGAAGTAATCAAGATGTCCTTCAATAGGTGAATGGATAAACAAATGGTGGTACATCTATACATTGGACCATTTTTCAGCAATAAAAATGAGTGCCCTGGCCAGTATGGTTCAGTTGGTTGAGCACTGTCTGTGCACCAAGAGGTCATATGCCTGGGTTGTGGGCTTGATTCCCCAACAGGGGCTATGCAGGAGGCAGCTGATGATCAATGTTTCTCCCTTTCTCTCTCAAATCAATAAACTATTCTTATTTTTTTTTAAGAGCTATCAAGCCATTTAAAGGCATGTAGGAACCTTAAGTACATACTGATAAATAAAAGAAGCTAGTCTGAAAAGGCTACATACAGTACTGTATTATTCCAACTACATGACATTCTGGAAAAGGCAACAGTAAAAAGATCAGTAGTTGCAGGAGTTTAGGGGGAAGGAGAAATGAACAGGGGACTTTTAGAACAGTGAAATTATTCTGTATGATACTATAATGGTGGATACATGACATTATGCATTTGTCAAAACCCATAAAATTATACAACTCAAAGAATGAACCCAAATGTAAATATAGTTAATAGTTTACATCAATACTGATTCATCAATTACATAAAATGCACCATACTAATAATGCTAGATGTTAATAATAGAAGAACTTAGGTATGTGTATTCGGGGGAGTTTGAGGGGATAAAATATGGGAAGTCTGACACTTTTCTGTAAACCTAAAACCTAAAGAGTCTATTGAAAAAAATTTTTTTTTTTGGTGGTAAACACACAATACAATATACAGATGATATATTATATACCTGAAACCTGTAAAATTAAAATTAATGTCACCCCAATAAATTCAATTTAAAATTTCTAATGGCCCCCTAGATATATTACTTTACTACTTACCTCAATGTGTTCTTTAGTAATAAGCCAAGGTCTATGGGCTAACAATTTGTTAAGTTCTCCTAAATTTTGTAGTTTTTGAGGAGCATTCTCTAAGCCATTAAGCCACTTGGAGTCCCCACCAACATGAAGGAAATCATTTACATGGAGGTTCACTAAGTAGGAGCACTGATGTCTTGCTGCAGCCTTAAAGCGAAAACAAAAAGATTATTCTAACTATAATAAAATCTTGAACTACAAATCCTTTTATAATATTCAAAACAGCTAATTAAATTTTTTGATTAGTGTATTTCAAATTTTCCTAAACTACAGAAATGAAGTTTTCATATAAACAGTTTTTAAAAATTCATATACCATAGAGAGCACCTCAGAAATATTCCAAGAACAAAATATCTGATAAAATTATTTGAACATTAGAAACTTCACTTACATACCAACTTTCAAAAACTCAAATTAAGAAGAAACTTTAATTAGCACCACTTATATCAGTGTGAACTATTTATAATAGTGAAACAGATATTCTAGTTTATTCTCAAAAGTATGTAATACATGTTTCTTTTTCTGTTATACTTGAGAGCATACTTATTTGGAAAGAGGAAAAACAGACACTACCTAACAGGAAGCCAATAAGAAGTCACAATATACGTATTTATCCCTATGTTTAAAGTATTAACCATTTCTTTAAAAAGATTAATAAAGCAGGCAGAATTTTTCATTGAATGTTCACAAACCATTATTCCAATGTAGTGCCGGTAATGCAGGGGTAATGGCCCGTCCATTTGCAGTAGATAGTGTTGAGTTTTTAAGAAACTTTCCAAATACTGTGGGTGAAAAACCATCACTAATGTAATGTTATCCAAACGACCCAAAGCAGCAAAAGAATCTGCAAATAAAGCATGCATTTGTGCGTCTTCACTCCCCACCTGAAGAATCTGTATAAAAGAGAGAAAACCAGAATTACATAAATTGTAAATTGGTGTTAAAGAAAATATGCATGCACGGCATTCTAAGTATCATCTAGAAGCAGATTAAATTTGGCTTAAGAGAAGAGAGGGGTTACAAATTTAACTCAACTGGCAGCAGACAGAAGAACAGTCACATACTATGTAGAAGGGAATGAACATTAAAGGCCATCTAGAAAGCCTGCTTGCAGACCTGTCCAGAATCCAGATACAGAAGCATATTTAGATGATCAAACTTGCAAAGCTTGCAAACAGATACTAAAGCTTTTCCTTATAACAATGCCTACTCTCACTCAATTTAAGGAGAACCAAAACTGACTAATAGCAAACATCTGTAAACAAAGCATAGGAGTAATTACATACTTAAAATTAAAGATCCAATCGAGCACTGGTACCAACCTGTGGAGATGGTCAAGACCAAGTAACTCAGCTCTGGACACTGCCTAAATAATATCTAAATATAATCAGATGGATTATCATTGGTCAAAACAAGTCTTGCCTTTCCTTGATTAAATATGGGTGTTACAAATACTAGAAATCAACATGACTACAACAGCTTTCTAATCCCACAGATTCACTGCCAAAGCATGATTAATTGTGATCAACTTTGCGTAAAACATGTTGTTGACTAATAATAACAACTGTTCAGATACCAAGATGTAGGTCATGAAAGTTTTTCCTTAAAAGCACACACAGTTCACTATGTACTTTCACAAACAACATACCTCCTTTTCTGGGATAAATCTGCTTGGTCCGTGTCCCAGTGGTCGAGGAATTCTAATTCCAAGTTCCTAGAAAAGAAAATTACACCATCTCAGGCCTCCAGCAGTAAACAACATGAACTGAAGCTACAGGAAAGAGGGGGGAAACAACCAGTTTGAACAGAGACAGGCTTGTTTTGGTGGTTTGCTTTCATGGTCATATATACATACCAACCCCTCTGTTTGCATCACATAGCTGACAACAGCTTACAATATGACTCTGACTAAAAACAATGAAACCTGTTTCACTTAAACCAGAGTTTTGCATAAAGTACTTGGCAAAATGTCTAGAACAGAAAGTTCAGTACATAGCAGCCAACCCTGTGGGTTGTCAGTGATACAAAATAAGACCAATGTGTTTGTACATCTAAAACACAACCAACCAAAATATCAATTCCCATGCATCTTTTCAGGAAATGAAAAAGCAGTAACCCCTTCCTAGATGTCTTAAACTAAAAGAAGTATAATTATTATTACATCTATAATAATGGTTTACAATAAGAACAGAAATATTGTGAAAAATAAAAGTTATTTAAATCTACAAAAGAGAAAGTACTGCAGGACATGTTTTCTCTATGGTTGAATAAAGCAATTTTAGAGAAATTAATTTTGTTTGTGAGCCTTAAATTAAGTTTTTTATCTACAGGATGCCATCAACCTTGCTTATATTTTAGGCAAGCTCAAGTAATTGAGAAATAAATGGTTTTTTGCTTTTTGAGGTAGTGAACCTAGAATCCTGTACCTAGAATCTAGAATTCTATACCTTATGTGATAATGAAGTGTGGTTAACAGAAACTAAAAATTTACTGTTAAGGCTTCCATTTCCCCCTCCCCCCAATACAGTGTGCTTATAGAAACAAAATAAAAATAATCCAACCTTATTATTTTTTTTAAGGCTCATCAATCTGGTCTCTAAACAAAAACTTCTTAGTGTTTTAACAACTAAAGATTAAAACCCTTGCTTAGGTACAAATTACATTACATACAAAATTACATACAAATAGCATTTCTATCCTCTCAATACTGCTTCAAAAAGTCCTTCATGATATAAACCAGATGCTTTCCTTTTAAAGAAAAAAGGGGCGGGAGGGTTAAAGAAGGACATGTGGCAGCAATTCAAGAAATCTGGTCCAAGTGAATGAAAACCTTTTGAGCAGAATGGAGTTTTAAAAATTAAGCAGGCAGCCCTGACCGGTTTGGCTCAGTGGATAGAGCGTCAGCCTGCAGACTGAAAGGTCCCAGGTTCGATTCCTGTCAAGGGCATGTACCTTGGTTGTGGGCATATCCCCAGTAGAGGATGTGCAGGAGGCAGCTGATAGATGTTTCTCTCTCACTGATATTTCTAACTCTCTATCCCTCTCCCTTCCTCTCTGTAAAAAATCAATAAGATATATTTTTTTTAAAAATTAAGCAGGCAGAACAAAATTGAAGATAATCTTTATTAGGAGAACTCAGGATTCAGATTCAAAGTAGGCTACATTTGCTAAATGAATGTATAGCATATATAATTCAAATAATCTTGTATTGGAGATCAGTGATTTCTTAATTAGATTATTCCACACTTATACTGAAGATAGTAATGTTCTAACCACCATACACTTCATTAGAGGAGGCACCCAATTCATTGGTCTGACTATGTATGTGTCTTGATTTTAATATCCCATAATAAATGCAAGAAAAAACCCCACATTTCTGCTATTCAATATGTCATCTTGATATAATTGCAGCCATATATATAAAACAATGACTCTATTAGCCTTTTTAACTGCTGAATCTCTAATCTAGTTACATACAGTTCAAACAAAATATATTGGGCAAAACTTTAAGGCTAAAATCAATATTTATCACTTTGTATATATTTACTATCTTATTTAAGCAAAATGCATTTTAAGAAAATATCCATTTCAATGGTTTATTATTCATTTTATAACGAGACATTATTCTTGGGACTTTAGTATATAAAAAGGTGACATATCAAGTGTGGGAGATTATTCAACAAATGATCTTGGGACAACTCCAAACGAAGTTGGAGCCTTAAATCATACTTTACTCCATAGTAAATGAGTTACATATAAAAAAAATAAACTAAAAACCATTGCAGTGGTATAACAAAACACATGAAATGGAGCAGGCTTAAGAATGCCACAAAATCCAAGTCATAAAACATAGGATTGATAAATGTGATGACAAGAATACTTTCACATGGGAAAAATAAGCATACAAAGTCAAAAGCCAACAGAAATATATTTACAATTCATATATCAAAAGACTAAATTTCTTTATAAAGACTCCTACAAATCATTAAGAAAACCCCAATAACCTGATAGAAAAATGAACAAAGAACACAGACAATTAAGATAAAAAGAAATATAAATGGCTAAAAAGATCCTTCACAATAAAACTGCAACTACACTAAGATACCATTTTTCACCTAAAAGATTGTTTAAAATCTAAAAGTTTGAAAGAAAATAAAAATGTTTGATAACAGGGTGTGGAGAAATATCATTCATTGCTATACGTTCTGATGAGAGTGTTTTGAAGTATGAAAAAAAAAAGATCAAGACATATATAATGAGTATAAATTACTACAACTTCTGGAAGGGCAATTTGTAATAAATGATCAAAATGAAACAGTCAGATACCTTTTGAATCAACAATTCCATCCTGAACATCAAGGTTACATGTGAAATGTTATAGTATGTAAAAAGATAATCACTATAACATTGTTCTAAAGTACAAGATATAAAACAACCTAAGTGCTCATCAACAGAGGGCTGTTTCAATACATAGACAAGAACAGTGATTTTTAACCCTTTTCATTTCATTGAACACATAAATTACTAAAATTCTGCAGCACACCAAAAAATATATATTTTGCTAATTTGACAAAAAAAATAGGTATAATTTTGATTCATTCACACCAGATGGCTATTGTGTTGGCTGTTGTCATTTTTTATTTGACAATCTAAGGGAAAAAGAAGAGGTCAGTGCCTCTGACTAAATAGTCAGGTATTGCATGTTTTAAAATTATTGCGGCACACCAATTGAAAATCACTGAACTAAAATAACATGCAGTCTACAAAACGAGGCTGTTCCACATGGGTTGGCTTTAAAAGATCTCCAAGGTATAGAATGTGGGGGCAAAAAAGCAAAGTATATAATTACTAGAGGCCCGGTGCACAAATTTCATGCTTGCAGGGGGATGGGGTCCCTCAGCCTGGCCTGCACCCTCTTGCAGCCCAGGAGCCCTCGGGGGATGTCCGACTACTGGCTTAGGCCCGCTCCCCAACTTAAGCTGGCAGTTGGACATCCTTAGTGCTGCCAGTGCGCGTGCCAGCCATGAGCCTGGCTTTTGGCTGAGTGGTGCTCCCCCTGTGGGAGCGCACTGACCACCAGGGGGAAGCTCCCACATTGAGCGTCTGGCCCCCTGGTGGTCAGTGCGCGTAATAGCGACCAGTCGTTTTGCCATTCAGTAGATTTGCATATTAGCCTTTTATTATTAGGATGTTCCTCTTTGTACGGAGAGGAGGAAAAACTTAGCAATTCCACTTCTAGGACTTTGTTCTACAAATACATTAGCAGCATATTGTAGGTGATATATATAAAGTTTTTTAATGAGACCAGATTGATAGCACATGGGCCTCAAACAAAGAGGTTGAATATTATTTTGGTTTTATTTGTATACCAAATGTATAGTCTATATACCAAAATATTATAAATCAATAGTTTTCCAGTTCTAAGAAAGTCACTTCTGATGTTTCAGAAACAGAATATTTTTCCTATAGTTATGGCAAGGGTCTTTGCCAACAGTCCTATGTAATTTTCAAGTCTTTTTAAGTCCATCTGTACAGCTGTAGGAATTTAGAGGCCATATTGGTATCACTGTCTCCCCTCTTCCTTGCCTTCATTGGCCAAACCCTTCCTCCCCATTCCTTAGGAAATAAATTCTTTTAAAGGGAAAAATGATGCATTTTAAAACAGGATGTTAAGAAAAGCCAACATTTTTAGGAACGGATTATAGATTCATTATGCTAATAACCTCTTAGTGTAAGATCAATTCCATTCCTTGATGAGGCACCAGTTTGACAAAAAGATGAATCTAAAAAAAGAAGAGGGGACAGAAGAACAGAAAATACTGAAAAAATAAAAATGAAAAGGAGTCTCTGACATTCAAGAATACAATTTCATTGTTTTACCTAAGGCTAGTTCTAAGTAACAGAATTTTACTGAGCTCACCCTTGGGCTATGAGGGTCAATTTCCTACTAAGCTGAAGAAATTGTGAGATGTTTGTGACATTCTGTGAAAGCAGAAAGGGAAATGGTAGGGGGAAAGAGAGGAAGTGAAAAAAAAAGATAAGGGGAAGGAGAAGAGATGGACAGATTTTAAAAAATTAAGTCTTTCCCCAACAGAAAGGATCAATATCAAGATTGAGAAATATAATTACTACTATTCTAGACCTCACATCAATTATTTTCCTAATATTTAGAGGCAGGACTCAAAAGATGTCCTTTGTTTTCTCTCTTAGTTAATTGATTAGGTACCTGAGAAGGATACAAGAACATGATATGACCCTTTCTACAAAATGAGTTGACCTGGGGTACTCCTGATAAGCCATGAGATTGCATCCCAATTTATCCTAGTCCAGATACTGGTGGGAAGCAGATCACTGATTCTATCTAGCCTTCCATTGCAAACAAATTGAGTTCTAACTTCTGGGAAAAGTAAACAGATGATAATTATCCTGAAAACAGCCAGGAAGTCAGGTTAGAGGTAGTGTTTATTGAGCCTCATTATGAGTTTTTGATAACTTAAAGGTTCTTTTAGATATCACTATCCTATCTAATAAAGAGAGAATATGCTAATTGATCCTCACGCTGTTGCAAAGATGGCAGCACCCACAACCAATAAGGAGGGAATATGCTAATTGACTGCCACACCCTCAAAGATGGCGGCGCCCACAGCCACAAGATGGCGGTGCCCAGTCCCCTCAGCCCCGCCAGGGCGGCAGGCGCGTGGGATGGCCGGGTCTGCCCCCAGGCGGGTCCGGCAGCTCCATGCGCCTGCCTCTGGAATCCCCAGTCCCCTCAGTCCCCCAACCCCCCCAGGGCCAGCCAAAGGCGCAGTCAAGCCTCAGATGGCAGCTGCCCGAGGCTCAGGTAGCCAAGGCTGGCCGAAGCTTGCGCTGCCGGCAGTGGCAGCAGCAGAGGTGTGATGGGGGCATCGCCTTCGCCTGATCGCCGGGTCCGCCTCCCACCCCTGAGGGCTCCCTACTATGAGAGGGGGCAGGCCAGGCTGAGGGACCCCCCCCCCTCCAGTGCATGAATTTTCATGCACCAGGTCTCTAGTCCTATCTAATAAAGAGGGAATATGCTAAGTGATCCTAACATCGTCGCAAAGATAGCGGCGCCCACAGCCAATAAGGAGGGAATATGCTAATTGACTGCCCCACCCTCAAAGATGGCGGTGCCCACAGCCACAAGATGGCAGCGCCCAGTCCCCTCAGCATCCCAGGGCCAGCCCAAGGCGCAGGCAAGCCTCGGATGGCAGCTGCCCAGCTGCCCAGGGCAGCCTGAGGCTCAGGTAACCAGGGCTGGCTGAGGCTTGCACTGCCAATAGTGGCACAGCAGAGGTGTGATGGGGCGTCGCCTTCCCCTGATCACTGGGTCGCCTCCCGTCCCTGAGGGCTCCCTACTTGAGAGGGGGCAGAATGGGCTGAGAGACCCCCCCCCTCCAGTGCATGAATTTTCCAGGCCTCTAGTTATTATATAATAGTATTCTTGGTCTCTAAAAGGTTGAAAGTTTCAATTTCCTGGAAAACTTACTTTTGAAACACTGATTTTTCTTAAGTTACATGACAAATTAGTTACTACCCTATTTTCTGGCAGGAATTGATCCAAAAAAGGCACTGCAGGTTTTCAATAGGGTAATCATAGCCAAACTAAGTGCCTTTCATAACTTCCTAAAGGTTACTTCATCTGTAAGAAACTGAATTATAGACTTCAATAAAATTTTGTCCAATCTAGATTCTAGGAAGCAAAACTGCCAAGAGAAAAGTAGCCTTGTTGAAAAACAGATAGATATAGATGCTAATCACAGCATAAACATCATTGGCTCTTGGTAAAGGTGTGGCTGGGAAAAATAACAAGGGAACTAACAGTCCTCTCCTCAACAATTCTCCTAATCAGCATCTTTGAAAGAGATAGCAAGTTTTCACCATCACAACATTGCTGCAAATCTCTGACATAGTATCATTAGTGTCTACTACTGACACAGTAACTTTCACAGTATGAAAATTCTTAGCAAATGTTGATAGTATCACAGAAAAACTATGTTATGTATCACTGTATGAAAGTACTATTCTAATGAGATTTTAAAAAAGTTGATAAAGATACTTTTATGAATCTATGTAAATATTCTCAAGTGAAAGAATGCATTTGTCACAAATGCAAAATGAAAGCATTTGTTGGCTTATGGCATCTATCTACTTGTAAAACTACTTAAAAATGTAAAATACTCAGATCATTTGAATCATTATATTTTTCACACTGCACTTGGTACATCTTAAAACTGTACAGATGCTTTAATACTAATAACCACAACATTTGATATTAATTGGAGTATGTGCTTTTTAAGGCATTTCAACAAGGCAAAGATATATTGTGTAAAAGTGAAAGTTCCACCCCCCACTCCCCCTTCTTAAGGAGAATCATTGTCTATAGCTGGGTGCTAGCCTTTTGGCATTCAAAAATTTTACATAGTGCCCTAACTGGTTTGGCTCAGTGGATAGAGCTTCCTGGATTCCCATCAAGGGCACATGCCCAGGTTGTGGGCTCAGTCCCCAGTAGGAGGCATGTAGGAGACAGCCAATCAGTGATTCTCTTTTATTATTGATGTTTCTAGCTCTTTCTCCTCTCCCTTCCTCTCTGAAATCAATAAAAATCAAATAAATTTAAATAGAAATAAAGAAATCTAGAAGTGTTATAAAGAAATATTCCTATTATAACAAAATATACTAGTGTTTCTTTTAAAATTGTCATTTACTCTACTAGAAAATTCAGAAATATGTAAAGTTCAAGGCACCTCATTTTCTAGTGTCTGGTCACTTATGAACTACTAAAGGCCCAGTGCACAAAAATCCTGCACTCGGGGGTGGGGTATCCCTCAGCCCAGATTATGAGAGGGCACAGGCTAGGCCGAGGGACCCCACTGGTGCATGATCGGGGCCAGGGAGGGACCACTGGAGGGCTCCATGGTGTGCCCGGTCCGTCTTGCTCAGTCCTGATCAGCTGGACCCCAGCGGCTAGCTAACCTACCGGTTGGAGCGTCTGTCCACTAGTGGTCAGTGAACGTCATAGCGAGCGGTTGAGCAGCCTTAGCATATCATTAGTGTATTACACTTTGATTGGTTGAATGGCCAACCAGACAATTGGACACTTAGCATATTAGGCTATTATATAGGATACTAGAGGCCTGGTGCATGAATACATGCATGGGTGGGGTCCCTCGGCCTAGCTGGTGACTGGGGCGGATCGGGGCCAGCCGGCTGAATGGAGGGACCATGGGAGGTTGGCTGTGGAAGCGCACTGACCACCAGGGGGCAGCTCCTGTGTTGAGCATCTACCCTCTGGTGGTCAGTGCATGTCATAGTGACTGGTTGTTTAGTCACTTAGGCTTATATATATAGATTCTAGAAAAATAAACACTCACTGACTTCAAAGTACTAGATTTGTAAGGCTGACTTAGGTCCCTAGGTGTGCCCTATATACTATAGTTAGAACTTTCATTCCTGCAAGTGTTTAATATAAAAGCACTATGGAAGCTTGCTATTTGAAAGAGTTCTGTTATTAGTTCTTTTGCAAAGTAAATCATTTTCCTATAAAGCAGTGCTTCCTAATTTATATTCTCACATGTGGGATGTGTTAAAAATGAAATACAACTATACAAAGCTTCCTGGTTTCCCGAACACAATCCCATGGGCACAATACCATGGATAATCAATGTGCAAGCTAAAATGTATCTCTTTATCTTCAAACTTACATGGCTATATTTAGGGAGTCTAGATTTGGGTAAGAACCAGGATTCTGCCTCACAAATATAGCCAGAAATAACAGATCTATTCAAGCATAATTATTGGGGTTCATTTCTCAAAATGAGAAAGTATCTGTATGGCCTGCAAACAAAAACTATAAATGCTATTTGAACACCTTCACGGTCTTTGGTAAAGTTTCCAAAGCAAGTTATAAGAGTTTTTGTTGTTGTTTTGTGTGTGTGTGTGTGTGTGTGTGTGTGTGTTTAGGTTGTTGCATTAACTGTAAACAAGGAGCATATTATATATCCATGAGTGTTAAAATCTAGAAAAAGTATTTGCTGTTATTATACAACCTTCAAGAGAAAATGTCTTCATTTAAGTTTATGTGAATATACAAGTATTCTCATAATGTAGATTCCATTTAAAATACTATGAGTATTAAAACTGAGTAATTTTAGTGGGCAAAGCTGCAGATAAATTTCTTTGCATTTAGATTTCTTGAAGTAAGGCAATATACAGCAATCTGATTTCAATGCAAACTTTAATGACTACTTATTTTGTCTATTGTTAGTTTCTGAACCAAAGCCTTTCTTTCAAAGGTTATAATTGTAAAGTTATATTAGTAACTCTCAAATGGTGCCCTATTTGCAACCACTTAGGAAAAATACAAAATGTTACAATTGACTCTTTCTGAAGGCCAATTCAGGCACAAAAGGGATGGTAATAAGAGTAAACGTTGTGCATAACCTTATGGAACTGGCAGAACATACCTACTCTAGGCAACATCATCTTTTAACTGACTCAAATGTATTTTTTTTTTGTCTTTCTCTTTTTAAGTAGGAGGCAAAGGGAGTGAGGGGTCACGGAAAAATCTGGTTTGACAGGACGCCTAGGGGGAAAAAAATCCACAGGCTGTCCTACCGTGAGACTAGAGCTTTGTTCGGTTTCTGACTTGTGGAGACTTGCACAGAAGGCAATGTTATTTACGTTTCGGAGACTTCCATTTAAACGACCGAGGCAGGTGTCTCTTCCAGCCCGGCAGGTTTTGCCCAGGGACCAGCGTGGAAAGCGTGTCCCCTCCATCATAGCCCGCCCCTTCCCCCCAGGGGACGCAGGACAGTCTGAGACGCCCGGCCGCACACGGCGGTTGTTTCAGGGGCGCCCTCCCAGGGAGCGTTCTCCGAAGCTGTTAGGGGGAGTCAGTGGGGAAGCCACACTACCACCCTGCAGCCCAGGTACCTCGGCCGGGCCGCCCGCCCGCCTGACCGGCCCCTCGCCCGGGTACCTCGTCCTGGCCGCGGCCCCCGCCGCACTGCTTGCAGCCTAGCAGCTCCGAGACGGCCAGGGAGGCCGTGTACGCCTCGTTCGCGGCGGTGGCCAGGCGCATGTCGGCGTGGAGACGAGACGGCAGCGGTCACCGAGTGGCCTGGGGGCTCGGAGGAGGCGAGCGCCGGGTGGGAGGCAGGCCGCCAGGCTCCGGGCTGCAGCACCTCAGTCAGCGCCGACCGCGGGGGCAGAGCGGGCCGGGAGGGGCGGGGCGAACAAACCAGCTGCACCGCCCAGCCCCGCTGTCACTCCGCCGCCTGGAGGCCACGAGCACCAATTCGGACCCTCGGCGCCCTGGAGCCCCGCCCTCCTAGCGCGGAGGGGCGGGCGTTGGCGGGCGGTTCTAATGCTGACCAACCGGGCGAAAACAACCTCCTGGGGCCCAGCTCCCCAGAGCAGCTAATGCTCAGGTGCGGAACTCCAGTCGGTTGGGAGGTGAGCGTGCACTGCAGCACGAGCCCTCGGGGCTTCGGAGAAAGGCGAACGTGCCCCTGCCCCACTACCAGCAGCCGAGAGCCTGCCCTCCCTTCACCCTTTTACCTAGAGCCAGACAGCAACCAACCTCTCTACACTGACCCTCACACCAAGATGAGGAATCAAGTTCATTTTACATTTTATAAACCATGGAAATTTCCCTCTTCCCTTCCAATAATGCCCAAACAACGAAGAATGGGCCACAGAACTCAGAAGTACGGGACCATGGCCTGCCTATATTCAATGTAAATTGGTTTTTGGTAAGCTATATAGAAACTATAAATATCACTCTCCTATACAGATAAGGTTAGCAGATCCCTGAATTTTCTTTTCAAGTAAATTCGAAGGCTTTAAAATGTCTAATGTTCCCTCCTAAACGCCTTGGATTCTAAAGAAAGAATTTCTAAAAATCTGATGAAATTTTAAAGAAAGTATAGGTTATAAAGGAACACAAAAACCTGACATTGTTGGATCCAGAACACAAATCTCTCAAATCTTGTGTCAATACTATTTCCTTACATGACTCCATTAACTTTTAAAAATCAACTCCTAAATAGAACTCTTTTTACATGTTTGCCCTATGGCTTTCAAAAGCTTACATGCTCAGATTAAAAATAAAGTTGGAACATCTGACAGAAGGAAACAAATGGAATTTAAAAATCAATAAATTCTGACAGGCACAGAACCAGAACTTATAAATGAAAATAAGTTTCAGTCTTAGAAGTGAAATTACAATGTCTCAGACAATACTAAGTTACTCCTTTTGCTCAAACTGTCATATTTTAAAAGTAGCAGGTTAAGAATGGCTACTTATCTTTCCAGATAAATAAGACGTTTGTTTTCATACACTACTTTTATAAATTGTTAAAGCATCCAAAATATTTTTACTGGTCAAGAAAAGCATATTTGGGCTGATAGCATAGAAGAAAAGGCTATAGAAGCTTCCAAGCTCAGAGGGAGTTCTGAGCACAGCCACAAAAACAAAAATAATCAAATGCCCACTCAGCTACAAACAGGCAAAAATAAACCCAGCAAGTCATCCAATTTACAGCAATATGAGCTGTACCCTCCAAGATACACTGACTGTAGATGAGTATAGGAAACACAAATGGGCTTCTTGTATGGGGTTGTAAGCTATAAAGGTAGTTAGATCCGTGGTCGGCAAACTGCGGCTCACGAGCCACATGTGGCTCTTTCACAAAATGCCACGGCCTGGGCGAGTCTATTTTGAAGAAGGGGCGTTAGAAGAAGTTTAAGTTTAAAAAATTTGGCTCTCAAAAGAAATTTCAATCGTTGTCCTGTTGATATTTGGCTCTGTTGACTAACGAGTTTGCCAACCACTGAGTTAGATAATGAAGGAAGTATGTGAAAAATGATGACTGGTTCTAGAAGAGCTGGGCTGTGATTTTATTTTCTGGAAGGAATAAAATAGTGAGGTTAGTTATCTAGTAGGGTATAACCTTGTTTGTGACATTAAAATATGTCATTTGCAAAACGGAGAATGCTTACCTTTTTATTTTTAAATGAGAGGCAAGGAGAAAGCATGCATTTTAGCTAACCCAAAAAATGGTTTAAAATAATTAGGTGCAAATTAAAACTGCAAACTGTAAACATACAGTGTTTGATGCTTAGTGCTTGATATTTATTGAAGAATCATATACTAAAATTGTATAGGAAG
The DNA here is from genome assembly GCF_951640355.1 of Cnephaeus nilssonii. NCBI lineage: Eukaryota > Metazoa > Chordata > Mammalia > Chiroptera > Vespertilionidae > Cnephaeus > Cnephaeus nilssonii. The sequence goes on along the minus strand of NC_137080.1, from coordinate 37,653,775 downwards.
TTTAAATTAGGATTCCTTTTTTATTTTAATGAAAGTGTCAGCTTATTTATTTCATTGATGCCTTAAATAAAAAGAAAAATAATTTAAACGTATTTTAATTCAGTGATTTACCAAGGCCTTCTAGCAATTAAATGTCAAGATTCCTTTATGGTCTCTTAAGACTGACTTAAGTTCTGCTTGCTTTAATAAAGCAGTACAGTGAATTTGTTACTCTGTTCTCCAACATAAAAAGATTGCCTCCAAATAAATCTATAGTAACTAGGAATACCAACAAATTGACCTGAAAATATCACTGTAGATTTCACTTTTGGAAATGTTTTGTTTCAAATTGTGGATTAAAAAGGGGCCACATGCTAACCTGACAAACTCAGAGACCTAAAGTAACCACAAAGGATAGTATGAAATCAAAACGTTTTAACTAAAAGCAGTTTATGGCAGGTAGTCATGTCCTAGGCTAAGATCTTCCCGGACAAAAGTCAATCTTTACCTTAACTAAGCCAGTCTACTGTCTTTTACATCTAGGATAAAATTCCCATGGAATGTCAGGGTAACTCCCGTTTTAGTGTTGGTTGTTAGTTTTTTTTCAAGAAACCTCAGGGCACAACCAAGGCACCAGGGTGGAGACTACAAATCTTCTCATTGCTATTGTTATCATGTTAATTGGCAATTGTTAACAATCCTGTACCTACCTAGGTAAACGACCTAAGTGTCTATGTTACTTTCCATCTAATCCCAGAGGTTTCCCCCCTTTGCTTTCTTCCACTCCCCGCCCCTCCCCCAATCTATCACCAATAGACCTCATGTAACTTGCATCTTCTCTTTTGATTGTAATGTATAAAATAAGGTGCAAAACTGCCATTCTCTGGAGCATTATCTCAATGCGTTGAGATTTTGCTTCCCTGCAATTGTTGACAGTTTGACTTAAATAAACTCACAAAAATTCTTTACAGGTTTGGATGCTTCTTACATTGACAAAATCATTCAATAAAAAGTTTGTATTTTCCAAAGATTTCACTTCTCGAGTAGACTGGATGTCCTGAAGGTGCGTCTCCTAATGAACCCCCAGTGCTAGGCACATGACAGGCATGCAATAAAACATCTGCTGCAAAGATGACCATCCTAAATACAGAACAGTAATTGGAAAGAATTATGCTTTTGATATTTACCACAGGTTATCAATATAGGCCAGCAGCTATTTTATAAAGTCTGCTATTTAAACATTTATTTCAAAATTTTATTTCTTCTAAGAAGAATCCTAACATCTAATACAAGAATATTATTTTGGAAATATTTCCTTCCCTCTAAAAATATTTTGGTAAACTTAACTGTATCAAAGTGAGGTTTTGCATCTGTCATTAGCAGTAATGGTTTCAACTCTAAACCATTTTCAATTTTCAATTTTCTAAAAAACAAGCTGATACACCCACATAAAAACTGGAGGCAGGAAGATGAGTTCATTTGAGCAGAGAACTATGAAGCATTAAGGTCCAGATTTGGAGTTACGGGTCAAGATAGGCTTCCTAAGGAAGAAACATCTGAGCTGAGACTTAGGGAATTGGAAGGGAGGCCTAGGTAAGGAGAGAGGGGGAGGGGGAGCGGAGGAGAAAGGGAGGGAGAGAAGAGGGAGGAAGGGACAGAAGGAGGGAGGGAGGGAGGAATGGAGGGAAGGAGGGAGGGAGAAAGAGAGTCTCTCAGTGGGGGAGTAGGGGCAGAGTTCAAAGCAACAAAACCAGCATGTTCAAAGGCCCAGAGGAAGGGGAGAGAGTGAGAGTGGTCCATTAGGGAAGCAGAATAAAGGAAGTTTATTGGGTCTGGAGCAGAGGGTATGCAGAGTAATGGATGGAGTTTAGGTAAAAAATAAACCTAAGTGGGGGGACTTGTTAAAGACAGTATGTCAAACTCGAGGCCCTCGGGCCGCACGAGGCCCACAACGAATATTATTGCGGCCCAGCCAACATAACGGTATGTAAGAAACGTTTTAATAAAAATTTCGTAACTTAATTTTTAGACTATCCTGTTATACATAATTTATTAATAACAAACTACAATGTTCACTAATGACTGATTACTATAATCGTGTTGCACTCATTTCCCTTACTCGCCTTACACACAGGTGCACCATTTCTCTCCACTAATACTAGCAGTGAATATTTTAGAAGCCAATTGCCGTGTCATTAATCTTGGACTGACTTGTTTGGTGTGCACAATAGGAAATATTTCGCTTTCAGAAAACAAGAAAAATAGGTTTATTGGCGTTACACTTATTAATTTGTGCAGTTATTTAGTGTCTGGTAAGTTAATGTTCAAGAAAAAATATGAATTTTTATTAAAATGTTCTCTTATTTTAATGATTACTCATTTATTTCAGCCCTTTGTATTCAGCATGTCTCTATCGAAATAAACCTACATTTCTATGAAAATTGAAGCTTTTGTTTTTTTTGCGACCCACATAAACTAAACCTTATTTGGACCATGTTAGCCTTTGAGTTTGACATGCTTGTGTTAAAGAGTCATTAAGGGAAATACATTTCATTCTTAAGTGTACTGTGAAGCTATTCAAATTTTAAAGAGATTAAAATGATATCAAATTTGCATTTTAGCTAAGGATTAGCAAAATATATTGGAAAAGGCAAAACTGGAGGCAGGAAGATGAGTTAGGAAGGGTGTTGAAGCTATTCTGGCAAGGCAAGAGGCTGATCTGGAAACAGTGGGGATGGAGCAAAGAGGAGGAATGATGGGGGGTTATTTCTCCAACATAAGTTTCTTGAGAAAGGAAATCACGCCTCATTCTTTTGTCTTTGAAATTTAGGAGATAAATCTCAAATTATCTGCTATCCGGATCAAGTGCTTTCTCTAATCATCTGTCTTGAAAAAATTTAGCCAATTCATAAAAAAGGATAGATTTTAGTAGAAAGAATACTTACTAATCAGGCCAAAAGGCATAATCAATCACACTTTCATGGACCACCTATTAAACCTTAAATTTCCTCATTAACCCAAGAAATTATATTAAAGTACTACAGATTTATAGATCTATTCATTAGAATTGGAATTATATTTAACAAATGATTAGAAAACACAAAGAGCAGTGGTTTTAGCCATTAAACCAAATAACTTTAAGAGTGGGAATGGCATTCATTATATTTATGTGGTTTAATCATGTTATTTAAAAATGTCCCACTGTCATTTAAAACATTTCATTTAGAATGAGTGCTGGTTTATAAGATTACTTCTGCTTGCTAATTTTGTCAAGATATTTCTTCTCTAGCTCTTATCTTCCTGTTTTTGTATATATAGCTTGTCTGTTAAGCACTTTTTTCCCTTTCAACATCATGTTTTGGGTACACTGAGATCCTTTTAGCACTGAACTTTAATTTTACATTGTGCTTATTTGTCTTCTACTTTTTTTCACTTCTTCAATTTAATTTTTAGAATTACATGACTTATAAAGGAGCAAGAATGTTGACAAATCTTTGCTCTCTCTCTCCTTTAGGGTGTTTTATTTTGCTTATTTTTAATTCAAGAATAATTGACCAACATTATATTAGTTTCAGCTGTATAACATGATTCAATATTTGTATATATTTCAAAATGATCACCACAATAAATCTAATTAACATCTGTCACCATACATAGTCACAAAATATTTTTTTTCTTATGACGAGAACTTTTAAGATTTACTCTCTTAGTATAGGGTTTCTTCTTTTATAAATGCAGTTTTAAATCTCCACATAGGCTTCAAAAAATACAGGCCATCCATCACCCATATTTGAAAATAAGAAGTACAATATTCTAAACAATGTTGGTGGTTTTAAATTAGAAAATTACTTTCCCTCAAAGAATAAGCATGTTCAATCATGGTCAGGTTAATGACAATAACCTATCAATGATAATGATAACAAAAATAATAATAGGCTAATGACAGTAAGACCAGTAACTTATGAACACCTACATATCAGACACTAAGTACTCCATACCTATAAGGCAGATATAATTATTTGTTTTACACACTTGTAAAACAGAAATTCATAAAGTATGGGTAACTTGTCCAAGAATATAAAAGTAGTAAAATGCAACCTGAGATTAGAACCCAGGTCTGTCTGAACCCAAAGCAGCAGAAGCTGGGCTACTCATTTTAATGAATATTTAAAAAAAAATTTAAACTATGCATTAGCCTAAGTTCTTGACTGTGAGGAGAGGAGAAGTGAAGAGGACAGGAAGAAAGAAAAATGTAGCTCCCTTGTTTATACTCAGGGTGAGATCTGGTTAAAACACACACACACACACACACACACACACACACACACACACACACATACACACACACACACACAGAAATCATGGAATGAGTGATCTTGGTCTTTGAGAGCTTCTCTTCTCTATTTCTCTATCTTGTCAATCTTCTCAGTGTTTCTTCCCAGGCATTTGGTGACTTTATGGTACCTACCCAATGCTCTTTCAATAAGTAACTCACCTGAGTCTACCCACTTTTAACTTTTAAATGCTCATATTATCCCTATTCCTCTTAGAATAGCTGGTAGGTATTAAGAAGAAAACAGGGTTCTTTAACTCACACTATTTTATGCAGGCTGATATACGAATTTATTTAGTCTGTCTCAATAGAATATAAGCGCCATAAAATCAGAATGCTTGCTTTTTTTTTGTTCACTGCTGTATTTCCAATGCCCTAATGCTAGCACACAGACCTTCAATAATTATGTACTGAGTCAATGAACTCTGCAGAGATGTTTCCATTAAAAAAAAAAAAAAAAGCCTAACTCAAAAGTATAATAGTGAATTTCAAGTTCAATATACAGTTTGTGAAAGATGTGGGCCATCTAGATGAACATTTTAGAAGGCTTTGGGGCCACTGTAAGCAGGCAGGCTCTGCATAGGAATCAAATTGTCCTTGGGTTCAGTTCTGCTAAGCAGCCTCTATTTTTCATAGTTTCTCCCATCTTCTTGGGAACCCACAGATACTCCCAAGCTTCTTTGATTTTTTTCTGTGCCTGCTCTCTTTCAGGACACCAAGATAGCAGCTATATAGGTCAGACACTGCCTGTATACATACCATTGTTTGACAAGATTCATGAATGTTTTGTAACCAAGATTCATAAATGTTTTGTAACCAAGTTTGGCCTATCTAAGGTGAAATGATAGGAAAGTATCTGTTGAGATATAAAAATTAAATGGGAGAATTTATTCAGAAATACTACAACTTTTAGAGGCTAATTACTTTTTGGCATCAGTGTTGAATTGAATAAGAAGGAATAGGTTTAATTTGGAATAGGATGAAATACAGTGAAAAGGTGAATGTAGTAGGAAATTAAGAGTACTTTATCCTATATTTTCTTAGGAGCTACTGATGGTTTTAAAGAAGGGAAAAAAAAGGAAATGATACAAACTAAAAAAAAAAGGTATCTCTCAGACTATGCATATATACTAACTATATTGCATAATTTAAAAAAATTATTTGTTGATTAGAGAGAGAGAGAGAGAGAGAGAGAGAGAGAGAGAGAGAGACATCGATTTCTTGTTCACTTATTTATACACCGGAGGCCCAGTGCACGAAATTCGTGCACAGGGGTGTGTGTCCCTCAGCCAAGCCTGCACCCTCTCCAATCTGGGACCCATCAAGGGATGTCCGACTGCCCGTTTAGGCCCGATCCCGGTAGGATCGGGCCTAAATGGGCAGTCAGACATCCCTCTCATAATCCAGGACTGCTGGCTCCCAACTGCTCGCCTGCCTGCCTTCCTGATTGCCCTTAACCGCTTCTGCCTGCCAGCCTAATCACCCCCTAACCACTCCCCTGCCAGCCTGATTGATGCCTAACTACTCCCCTGCCAGCCCGATTGCCTCTAACTGCCCTCCCCTGCTGGCCTGATCATCCCTAACTGCCCTCCCCTGCAGGCCTGGTCCCCCCTAACTGCCCTACCCTGCAGGCCTGCTCCCCCCCAACTGCTCTCCCCTGCAGGCCTGGGTCCCCCGCAACTGCCCTCCCTTGCAGGCCTGGTCCCTCTCAACTGCCCTCCCTTGCTGGCCATCTTGTGGTGGCCATCTTGTGTCCACATGGGAGCATCCATCTTTGACCACATGGGGGCAGCCCTCTTGTGTGTTGGAGTGACAGTCAATTTGCATATTACTCTTATTAGATAGGATCCTATCTAATAAAAGAGTAATATGCAAATTGACCATACATCGTCTACACCAAGCCACGCCCACCAGCCAATCAGGAGCAAGTATGCAAATTAACCCAAGCAAGATGGCTGCAGCCATGGAGAGAGGAGGCTTGGGTTTCCTCAGCAATGGATGAAGCCAAGCTTTCTGCCTGCCCTGGTCTGCCTTAACCTCCGCTTAAGGCTACAAAGTTTCAATTATAGAAGATAAATAAATCCCAACAAAAATGGCGGCAGCCACGGAACTGGAGAGAGCAGGAGGCTTGAGTTGCCCCCGGCGATGGAGGAAGCCAAGTTTCCGCAGCCCTGGTCTGCCTTGGCCTCTGTTTAAGGCTACAAAGTTTCAATTATAGAAGATAAATAAATCCCACTTGGGTCGCTGGGGGGCGTGGCCGGCCTGCTAACCACCAAAGGCCCCTCGCCCAGGCCACCCCACACCCCAAGGGAACCCCCATCCTGATCGGGGAAACCCTTCAGGGCAAACCAGCTGGCCCCCACCCGTGCACCAGGCCTCTATCCTATCTAATCCTCCTATCTAATAAAAGAATAATATGCAAATTGACCATCACTCTAACACACAAGATGGCTGCCCCCATGTGGTCAAAGATGACTGCCCCCATGTGGACACAAGATGGCCACCACAAGATGGCCAGCAGGGGAGGGCAGTTGGGAGGGACCAGGCCTGCAAGGGAGGGCAGTTAGGGGCGATCAAGCCTGCAGGGGAGGGCAGTTAGGGGTGACAAGGCCAGCAGAGGAGGGAAGTTGTGGGCGACTGGGCCTGCAGGGAAGGGCAGTTGGTGGGGGGACCCAGGCCTGCAGGGGAGGGCAGTTGGGGGGACCAGGCCTGCAGAGGAGGGCAGTTAGGGGCAAACAGGCTGGCAGGGGAGCAGTTAGGCATCAATCAGGCTGGCAGGGGAGTTGTTAGGGGGTGAACTGGTAGGCAGAAGTGGTTAGGGGCAATCAGGAAGGCAGGCAGGCGAGCAGTTGGGAGCCAGCAGTCCTGGATTGTGAGAGGGATGTCCGACTGCCCGTTTAGGCCTGATCCAGGTAGGATCGGGCCTAAATGGGCAGTCGGACATCCCTCGAGGGGTCCCAGATTGGAGAGGGTACAGGCTGGGCTGAGGGGACCCCCCTCACCCCCCGTGCACGAATTTCATGCACCGGGCCTCTAGTGTGTGTGTGTGTATATCACACCTCTTGATCTGCACACTAGCACTCTCATAGTAGGTTTGGAGGATATATGTTAGTCTATTGCTCCCTACATTATTCACCCAAGGCTTGGGTCAGGCTTTAAGGTTCAGGCATGCTCTAAAGATTTCTGCTGGTTCCAGCAGAGTGCTGGGGGGATCTGGTTCAAAGTCTGATTCCCATCAATGCCAAATAGAGCCTTAGAGAGGAAAAGCTCATAGAATCACATTTCACAATGGTATACTGAATTAGAAACCAAACTTGCCTCACAGTAAAACTTTCATTTAGCCTGTCCTGGAATTGGTCTATAAATGAAAGGATTATTAATACTTCTAGCCCTTCTCCAGAAAACATGAGTTAAGTCCACCTTATTTTCAGTGACATACATGCCAATATGATCTTTAATAGCTTTTATCCTGGATCACAAAAAACAGACCTAATAAATTTTTCAGTGAAGTACTTTAGAAATTTTTTTTTAATTAACAATAAGGATATTATTGATATCCAAAGAATCTTTTGTGTTTTTAACAGGGAGTTTATTATTATTATTATATTATTATTATTATTATTTAATCCTCACTGGAGGATATTTTCCCACTGATTTTTAGAGAGAGTGGAAGAGAGAGGGAAAGATCGATGTGAAAGAAACATATCGATTGGTTGCCTCCTGCAAGAGCCCCTACCAGGGCTCGTGCCAGGGAGGAGCCTGCAACCGAGGTACATGCCCTTGACTGGAATCAAACTCGGGACCCTTCAGTCTGCAGACTGATGCTCTATGCACTGAGCCAAACCGGTTAGGGGCAACAAGCAGGTTTTAAAATAATGTATTTGCTCTCTACAATTAGAACTTGCTTTATGTCAGAAAATTCAACTTTCAAATATTCAACAAGATTTTAAAAATTAAACCACAGTACTTTAATTTGTGCATCATAAATATACAATTAAAATCTTAAAACACTGAACACTAAGTTTATAAACTGTTGTTTTTAAAAAATATCTAAGCTTCAAAAGATAAAAGCAAGTATGTGGATCAGGACAGAGAGCAAAGCAGAGTCAAAAACAGCAGGATGTAGTTCAAATAGGTCACACTTAACTTTTAACTTTTCCTAAGAAGAAAAAAACAAGCTTAGCAACAGCTTTTAGCCAATCATAAAGCAGACAAACAGGTAAGGACTCAACCACTCCAGATACCAATGAGGTCCAATCTTCATTCAGTGTTTTGTTTGTTTGTTTTAAACTATATAGTGTTAGAGCAGAGCAAAAGTAATAAAACACAATGTACTGTACTGGGTTAAAATAAAGATAAAATCTCTTCACCGACCCTTATCAAAATATATCAGATTTTAATAACATTGATAATTTTGTTTTCATCCTCACTATATCAGATACAATATACATTAAAGTTATGTTTAAAATATTGGTGTATCTGTAATAAAATATAGAATTTTGTGGGAAATTTTTTTATTGCTTGTGGATAGAGGATAAGGGTGGGAATATCTAGAAGAATAGATTCTTCATTTTTTAATTCCCCAATACTCAATTTCTAAAATTCATGGATGGAGGACCATCCCTCAAAAATGCTACAGTCCAAATCCAAAAATATAAAATATGAGTAAAAACAACGGCATAAAAATACAACCTTCAACACAAGCAAGCAAACTGAACAAATTGCATAGTACATTCTATGCAATTTTTCCTCTGTATTTCTTTTTTTTAAAAAATATATTTTATTAATTTTTTACAGAGAGGAAGAGAGAGGGATAGAGAGTTAGAAACATCGATGAGAAAGAAACATCGATCAGCTGCCTCCTGCACACCCCCTACTGGGGACGCGCCCGCAACCAAGGCACATGCCCCTGACCGGAATCGAACCCGGGACCCTTGAGTCCGCAGGCCGATGCTCTATCCACTGAGCCAAACCAGTTTCGGCTTCCTCTTTATTTCTATCACTCAATACATATCCTGCTTTGAGAGAAGAAAGTTTTCTGAGAATGCAGAAGGGATTTTTCAAAGAGTTACAGATGTCATTACTACACTGTTTAGTGAAATTCTCAGTATTGCTCAAACTGACAAAGTATTACTTGCAACAGAGACACAAAAACACTGTAAAACAATAAATTAACAATTTTCTTCATTTTGCTTTTGGCGTGCTAAATTTATAAAGTGTCCTAAGGCAGTTTCCAATATTTTTGTAAAAATCTTCAAGAACCACCTTTTATTTTTTTAATTAAGTACTGCTTAAACCATTTACTGATGTAGTTAACCCTAAAAATATAATTATTTCATGTAGATCAGCTTGACTTGTTATATCATCAATTATCTCCTGAATTCAACATATATATATATATATATATATATATATATATATATATATATATATATATATATATATAAAAGGCCAATACGCAAAGTGTCCCTGCAGGATTTTGACCAGGAGACTGGGAGTTCGATCACTCGCTATGACATGCGCTGACCACCAGGGGGCGGTGCGGAACAAAGGAAAGCCCTGGTCGACAGCCAGCAGCTGGGGAAGGGAGGCCTGGGCCAACAGCCAGAAGGCCCCAATCGGCCCTGATCGCTGGCCAGACCTAGGGACCCTCCCCAAGCACAAATTTCATGCACCGGGCCTCTAGTCTATATATATATAAAAGCCTAAGTGACCATTATGACCGAACGACCAGACCAACCAGTCGCTATGATGCACACTGACCACCAGGGGGCAGATGCTTAATGCAGCACTTCAAAATGTACGAAGAAGTAGAAAATTGGGTCTCTGAATGGTTTGCCTCAAAACAAGAAAAGTTCTATTGGGATGGTATCCACAAACTACCTGAAAGATGGGGGAAATGTATAGCTAGTGATGGACATTACTTTGAATAAAGCACTTTTGATGTTTCTCTTGAAATTATCATGTTTTCTTTGATTACAAAATCCGCCATTATTAACCAGTACACCTAGTATAGTGAATCAAGAAAAAATATAGTTTCAATACATCATCTGGGAAAGAAACACTGTATATCCCACTCATGTTTTCCTTAGGCTCTTATACCTTATTTTGTCATGAGGAGTATCTTCTACTACTTGACAGTTTACCATGCTAACATTGCCTTTTAATCTCCAAAATACCATCCATTATGTTTTGGATAAAGTCATAAACATTACACTCTTGAAAAAAAAAAATCAATGAAAAAAAATCCTTGGGTGAGGATTAACAAAAGCAAGGAAGTGAGGAAAGCTGGAAGGAAGGAGTGAAGGAAAAAAGGAAGGAAGGAAGGAAGGAGGGAAGGAAGGAAGGAAGGAAGGAAGGAAGGAAGGAAGGAAGGAAGGAAGGAAGGAAGGAAAGAAGGAAGGAAGGAAGGAAGGAAGGAAGGAAGGAAGGAAGGAAGGAAGGAAGGAAGGAAGGAAGGGAGGGAGGGAAGAAGAAAAGCAGGAAAGAAGGAAGGAAAGAAGGCAGGGAGGCAGGGAGGCAGGGAGGGAGGAAGGGAGGGAGGGAGGGAGGGAGGGAGGGAGGGAGGAAGGAAGGAAGGAAGGAAGGAAGGAAGGAAGGAAGGAAGGAAGGAAGGAAGGAAGGAAGGAAGGCGGGCAGAATTCAGAGTGATTTATTTGGTAGGATTAAATACAATGATGGCTTACACAGACACACACACACACACACACACACCTTGAAATGTTTTCTCCCACATTTGAAAATCAGTAATTTTGGCTAAAATAGCTGATTATTATATAGAATACTAGAAGCCCAGTGCACAAAATTCATGCAAGGGTAAGGTCCCTAGGCCTGGCCAGTGATTGAAGCATGAGCATCAGGCATGGGAGGGCAGGTCCCAGCTGACCTCTGGGCCCTGAGCAGCACCTGAGCCCCTGCACGCCCCCCTCCGCCTGAGTCCTGGTGCCCAAGTCCCCACACGGAGATGTGGTGAGTGCAGCCGGACACCACGGGCCAGGGTGCAGCGTGGGCCTCTGGGCTGCCCAGTGGCACTGCACAGAAGCTGGGCGGGCAGCGCGCTCTCTCCTGGCTGGCCTTGCAGACCGGCTCCTGCGCGAACCCATGGAGAGCCCGAACGGGTGTGGGGCTGACTCCTCTCAGGCACCTGGCACCTGAGCATGGGGGCTTCCCTGGCACTCGAGCCCTGGAGTCCCAGGGGAGAGTAGCAGGGGGAATAACAGTGAGCTCTGTGAACACCGCGCACTCTCACCGCACCTCCGTCCCCATCACCCCAGCCCTCAGGTAGCCGGCAAGAGGTTGCAGCCCCCTGCCCGGGCGCCGAGGGAGGTTGGTTGCTGCCACCTACTCCCAGTTTCCCGTCCCAGCCTTGGGCCCAGCCCTGATCAGGCAATCAGGGACTACCGGACATTGGTCGCTGTCTGTGGGGCAATCGGTCAGGGCCGGGCCTCCCGCCCGACTCCCTCAGTGCCTGGGAGCTGGGCAGCAGCCCCAACCCCTGTCACCACCACTGGTGGCAATTGGCGGGGCGATCACATCGGTCTTGGCCTGGCACCACCCACTCAGCTGCTCCACCATCCAGCCTCAGTCCTGCTCTCATCGGGGCCCATCTGGGCAGGCAGCACCTCCACTGCCATCAGCCATGTTCTGTACCTCCCCCTGGTGGTCAGTGCATGTCATAGCAAGTGGTCAAACTCCTGGTCGAACTCTCAGTTGAACAATTTGCATATTAGGCTTTTATTATATAGGATCGTAATATCTCATTATACCTCAATTGACCTTTTTTTTTTTTTTTTGCCAAACTCATGAACAGAATCTAGAACAACAAAAAAGAATATGAATATATGAACCCCTATGTTCATAGCAGCACAATTTACAATAGCTAAGATCTGGAAACAACCAAGTGCCCATCAGTAATGAGTGGATAAAAGAGCTATGGTACATTTATACCATGAAATACTATATAGCAGTAAAAAAGAAGAATCTCTTAACATTTGAGATAGTATAAAGGGACCTGGAGAGCATCATGCTAAGTGAAATAAGTCAGTCAGAGAAAGACAAGTATTACATGATCTCACTCATACGTGGAATCTAATTAACAAAATAAACTGAAGTGGATCCAGAGACATGGAAGCACAGAACAGAGCGCAGAACTTGGAGGGAAGGTGGGGAAGGGTAGGTGGGTGGGAGGAAATCAAAGACCTTGTATGCATATATGAATAACCCATGGACACAGACAATGGGGTGCTGAAGGCCTGGGGCAAGGAACTGGGGCAGGCTGGAGGGGGTTGATGGGGGAAAAGAGGGGACATATACAATACTTTCAACAATAAAGATTTTTTAAAACATTAAAAACAAAACAAAATAAAAGATGTAAAATAGATGCCACAGAGTTTATATACCAAAAGGTATATACTGTACTCAGAGGAAAAGCTTTGGCCTACCTCTTTTAAAAACAATTTACTTTTACTTTGTGCAAAAGTATATAACAAGCTTGTTTATCTAGTTTCTAAGTCCACAGTGATTTAGGAGGGATTAGGGACTACTGTTTAAACTGACAGAAGAGAAAAATGGTAGTTAACCATTTAATTACAAGGCAAGTGTGTGAAAAATTCTAAAAAGCAGAAATAAAAACTTGAACATAACGGTACCAGGAGCCTTTACTACAAGGGTACTTAGTCCGATAAGCTTTAAAGAGCTCTGTTAGCAGCACTCTCTGACAGTTTAGGGCAATGGTCGGCAAACTCATTAGTCAACAAAGCCAAATATCAACAGTACAATGATTGAAATTTCTTTTGAGAGCCAAATTTTTTAAACTTAAACTTCTTCTAACACCATTTCTTCAAAATAGACTTGCCCAGGCTGTGGTATTTTGTGGAAGAGCCACACTCAAGGGGCCAAAGAGCCGCATGTGGCTCGCGAGCCGCAGTTTGCTGACCACGGGTTTAGGGTAATAACTAACCTCCATAATAGTGATTCTTACCCATGTTGGACAAAACACCTAACAATATATTTTTTTAAGAAATATAACTTAAGTGTATGGGTGACCTGGTAAAGTAACGAGAAATCATTAGAAGTAAAGAATGACCAATAGGAGGAAGCCAGGGAGGTAATGATGACTGAGGCTGATAGCTATGGATCCCCAGTAACCCAGAGCAGCAGCATAGGGAACAGAAGACAAAGCTTAGAACTTGGGAAATTGGGGGTTGACTAGAGACCCCATCATAAAGCCAAATCACGAAAAGCTAAGTTATCAATGAAAGTATGAACTAGGAAAAACTCCCATCTACAAAAGGAAATAGAAATACAAGTGTAGGAAGTGAAATCTCCCCTGAAAATTCATCAACACAAAGTAGTTCACACATGAGGGGCCTTAATTCCTTCTTACCTGCCTGGTCTTAAAACAAAAATAAGACAAGGATCCGGTGGAGGCAGAATGGAAGAGAGAAGTATAATTCTAACAACAAGACTAATTTTGTTTTTCTGTTCTAGGGACCAAATCTGACCTGAAAGTCTAGTGGCACATTGCATGAAAGCAGTTAAATTAAGTATTCTGCGATGATTTTCTAGTACATTAATTCCATATAGCAAAAAGTAGTGGTCCTTCTTCTAGAGACTAGGCAAGTATACTGGAATAAGACAGGGTTCAACAACATGGTTTTACTTCTAGTACCATTGGATTATAAGAAAGCATATCTTAAAGGCAATATTAGTTGTTGCCACATGGAAACCTAGGAGCACATACCATCAAGATAAAGAAGATCCACTACTTAAAATGACCCTCCAGTCCCAGGACCTGGCACAGAACATGAAATGAACCATGGAAGCAGTATTTGTACAAAAAGATTCTTTTAAAAAAGCCTTCTAAATCATGACTGTTTGTATCAGAAAATAATAAACCCCCAAACATTCCAAAATATCTGCAGCTGAAAAAATTAAAAAATGGTACTGCATCACACAATGGTGCACAGTGGTGACATGAAAAGTGTCTTTGACCTGGTTTGAAGATTACCTTGAAAAGATGTAAATTGTCTCATATAGATTTAGAGTTCAAATTGTTCACTTGTTAATAATCTTTAATTCTTAGTTTTGTGCCTACTTTGAAACAGAGCTTTAGTGCATGAAGATGATGACTTCAGGATACTTTTCTACCCTCTCTGCTTAAGAAAACTGTTTTCTATAGAAATTTGCAATAATGTCAGCAGTTAATGGGGGACTCAAATAGCAAGTAAGGTCCTAAATTCTACAAGGAATTTCAGAGAGCTACTAGCTAAGGATTACAGAGCTCAGTGTCCTAGACAGACTTTTTTCCTAGCCACTAATGACTAAAGATGCTATAAGGAACAATGAAAACCATAGTTTAAAACATAGTAATTATACCAAAAAGGTGGTCTCCAGAATAAATGCACTTGATTCATGGCAATTTTAGCATTCAGAACAATTCTTATGAGTAGCAGGGATGATTTTGCTTTATAAAATCTTTTTTCTTGAGTGAGAATTATTTCCCAAGATGCTATGAATACTGAATTTAAAATGTTGTCACCTTCCTAACCCCTTCCCTTACCCCAATCAAGCAGCTTTATCTAATCTCTGTGCTTTCTTAGCGAGGAAGAAAATGTTCGTTATTTTCCTAAATAAATTTGTATTCAATTAAAGTCTACTGTGCTGAACTTCTTCAACCCCTTAGTAAGGTTCTTAAATTTAGTCAAAGACTGATTGATAACATAAGTGCTTAGATATTAAGGTAACCAACCCTTGGAATGTTGGATTCTCTCCTCTCCTAGCACAAATAATAGGTAAAAAGTAATAAAATGGCCTTTTAACTTGGCTTTTCCTGACCTTTGGGACTTCAGAGACATGTGTCTGTTTCCTCTGGTTCTCCAATTTCCGGTCCTGCATTAGCAAGATGCCTGTCTCAATAAGTCATTACTAGGACCCCCCTGACCTGAGAATCTGGTCTAAGAAGAGGCATGAAACTCAAGAATGGGTTCTGGTGAAGCAGGGTATCAGAAAACTGCTTAGAACTATGAATACCCATAAAAGTGTGAAAAGCACTTATGTACTGCTAGTTATATGTTCTTATGCATTCAGAGTACAGGGTGGGGAAAAGATAGTGGGAAATTTCTTCAGTGTATCAACTTCAGTGCATGAGGATGATGACTTCAGGATACTTGTCTACCCTCTCTACAACTAAATTAGTCAACTAAGTTTTTTCACATCTCAAAATATTCTTTTCTCAACTGTCTAAAATGATGTTATCCATAAGTTTGAGGATAGGGTAGGAATAGGTGAACAGAGGAAGAATAAAAATAACCAGGACCTGGATTGGAGAAAAATATATTAGAGTTAAAATATGTCTGAAATTCTCAAGATCCTAAGGTTTTGGAAGGAACCATAAAATCTCATATTGTACTAGCGACCCAGTGCACAGATTCGTGCACATTGAAAGGAAATTAATTAAAAGGTGGCTGGCGGGGCTGGATTGGGCGAGACGGGCCGGACACACCCTGGAGCCAACTTCCTGTGGTCACTCCCTGGCATCTGCAGTGTGTGTGGGGTCGCTCTGGCAGGTGGGGTCCCTCAGCCTGTCCTGCGGGAATCGGGCCGGAACTGGCAGTCTGACAACCCCTGAAGGGTCCTGGAGTGCGAGAGGGCACTCTGCAAGTTGCTGTCATACAGGGTGTGGAATGCAAACGCAAATGTGCAGTAAACCAGATTCGGGGCTGACAATGCCCCAGCAACAACATAACCCACAGTTGAAGGTGGAATCACGCAGCCCAGCAAGGAATCGGGCTCCCTCCACTCTGGTTTTGGGGTACGTCACCCGAGAACCACTGCTGCAAGTCACTGCAGCTCGGCAGCTCCTGCGTTGATGTCTGCCCCCTAGTGGTCAGTACGTGTCATAGCAATGAGTCGGATGATTGAACACTTAGCATATTAGCCTTTTATATATATACTAGTAGCCCATTTGCAGGAAGAATCCTGCAAGCGGCCGCTGCCGCCACCGTTGCGGCCGCCGCGCCTGCACCCGCACGCTGCTGCCGCCCACCCCGCTCCGCCCCACTGGGGCTTTCCCTCTGGCAGCCACCTTGCTTTCCGCTTTTCCTCCCTCTTCCTTCTAAGTTGTCTTCAGTCTTCAATCCTCCCTCCCTCACCGTACGCAAATTAACCGCCATCTTTGTTGGGTAATTTGCATACTCGCCCTGATTGGCCAGTGGGCGTGGTTTTGGCTGGTGGGTGTGGCTTGGGCGTAGCAAAGGTGCGGTCAATTTGCATATTACTATTTTATTAGGTAGGACTAGAGGCCCGATGCACGAAATTCGTGCACGGGGGCGGGGTGTCCCTCAGCCCAGCCTGCACCCTCTCCAATCTGGGACATCCCTCGCACAATCCAGGACTGCTGGCTCCAAACCACTCACCTGCCTGCCTTCCTGATTGCCCCTAACCACTTCTGCCTGCCAGCCTGATCACCCCTAACCACTCCCCTGCCAGCCTGATTGATGCCTAACTGCTCCCCTGCCATCCTGTTTGCTCCTAACTGCTCTCCCCTGCAGGCCTGGTCACCCCTAACTGCCCTCCCCTGCAGGCCTGGTCCCCCCCCAACTGCTCTCCCCTGAAGGCCTGGGTCCCTCCCAACTGCCCTTCTCTGCAGGCCTGGTCACCCCCAACTTCCCTCCTCTGCCAGCTTGGTCACCCCTAACTGTCCTCCCCTGCAGGCTTGATAGCCCCCAACTGCCCTACCCTGATGGCCATCTTGTGGTGGCCATCTTGTGTCCACATGGGGGCAGCCATCTTGTGTGTTGAAGTGATGGTCAATCAGCATATTACTCTTTTATTAGATAGGATAGAGGCCTGGTGCATGGGTGGGGGCCAGCTGCTTTGCCCTGAAGGATGTCCAGGATCAGGGTGGGGGTTCCCTTGGGGCGTGGGGCGGCCTAGGCAAGGGGCCTTCGGTGGTTTTCAGGCCGGCTACACCTCCTGGTGACCCAAGCAGAGGCCCTGGTATCTGGGGTTTATTTATCTTCTACAATTGAAACTTTGTAGCCTGGAGTGGAGCCAAGCCTTCTGCTTGCTCCATGGCGGCAGCCTTTCTGTTGGGGCTTATGTATCTTGTATAATTGAAACTTTGTAGCCTTCAGCAGAGGCCTAGGCCGGCAAGGGCAGGTGGAAAGCTTGGCTTCCTCCATTGCCGTGGAAACCCAAGCCTCCCTCCTGCTCTCTGTGGCCATAGCCATCTTGGTTGGGTTTATTTGCATATTCGCTCCTGATTGGCTGCTGGGCATGGCTTGTGGGTGTAGCAGAGTGATGGTTAATTTGCATATTACTCTTTTATTAGGTAGGATATATATATATTTGGACTAGAGGCCCGGTGCATGAAATTCATGCACAGGTGCGGTTCCTAGGCCTGGCCAGCGATTGAAGCGGGAGCGTCTGGTGTGGAAGGGCAGGTCCCAGCTGACCTCTAGGCCCTGGGCAGCACCTGGACCCCCCGGGTCCCCACGCGCCCCCCTCCGCCTGAGTCCCGGCACCCAAGTCCCCACAGAGAGATGCAGTGAGTACGGCCGAATGCCATGGGCTGGGGTGCAGCGTGGGCCTCTGGGCCACCCAGCGGCGCTGCATGGAAGCCAGGTGGGCAGTGCATTCTCTCCTGGCCGGCCTCACAAATCAGCTCCTGTGCAAACCCATGGGGAGCCCAATGGCCCCTGCAGTCATGGCAGCCGTGGCTTGGCTCACCCAGAAGAGGCCACATGGGTGTGGGGCAGGCTCCTTGCAGGCGCCTAGCACCTGAGCACAGGGGCTTCCCCAGCGCGAGCCCCGGCGTCCCGGGGGAGGTTAGCAGGGGGATTGAGAGTGAGCTCAGTGGACACCCCACATTCTCACCGCACCTCTGTCCTCGTCACCCCCACCCCAGGTAGCCGGCAAGAGGTCGCAGCCCCCTGCCCAGGTGCTGTGGGAGGTTAGTCGCCACCACCCACTCCCAGTTCCCTGTCCCAACCCAGGGCCCAGCCTCAATCAGGCGATCATGGCCTGCCGGCCGCTGGTCTCCATCTGCAGGGCGATCGGTCGGGGCTGGGCCTCCCGCCAGGCTCCCTCAGCAACTGGGATCCGGGCAGTGGCCCTGACCCCCGCTGCTGCCAGTCGCTGTCTGCGGGGTGATCAGTTGGAGCTGGGCGGCAGCCCCACCTCCCCACCACCACCACTGGTCACGATCAGCAGGGCAATCGGGTCCACGCTTGCACCTGCTTTGGCCTGATGCCGCCCGCTCACCTGCTCCACCATCCCGCCGCGGTCCTGCTCTTGTCAGGGCCCATCGGGGCAGGCAGTGCCTCCAGTGCCGCCTACTGCCAGCGCTGCATCGCCCATGTCCGCCATGGTCCGCGATGCCCCCTGGTGGTCAGTGCCTGTCATACCAAGTGGTTGAATTCCCAGTAGAACAATTTGCATATTAGGCTTTTATTATATAGGATAATTACCACTTGCCTTCCTTTTTACAGCTTCATAATGTTACTGAATATGACTCTACATAAGAACTGTAGAATGAAATGTAAAATGTATACAAAGCTTTACAGCCCACAAATTTCACACAGAGTTATGTAATTTCTCACAACAACCTTGTGAGATGAATCTCATTATTCCTGTATTACCCAACAACAAACCAGTCATGCAACTGATAAGTGGCAGAGCTACAAGTCAAATACAGGTCTGTCTGACTTCAGGTCCACTGCTCTTCCTTTTCCTCATCGGTTTAAAATGCAGCTTCAGAGCCAGCCCTCAGGAAGCTTACCATATAACCCAGTTGATCATAAAAGACTCAGAAACAATCAAAGGACAACACCAGGCAATGTGTAATTCTGTCTTAAATGGAATGCCATAAACTGTAAATATCCAGGGGTAGAGTATCAGTAAAGACCTGAAAGGTGGGTAGAGGGGAATGGCACAGAGAAGAAAAGAAGCTGGATGAACTTGAGACTGTAAGGAGATTGTCTTGACTCTGGTAGGCGGATGTGAGTTATTAAACAGTGGGAAATAGGTTAGGATCAGTTTCAAGGAGCCGAGAAAGCCAGGAGACAGGACAAGCCAGGAAGCAATAATGGAGCCCTAAAGTATAACCTCCCCCGGGACGCCAGTAGTGACTTTCACAAGTGTGCAAGATGAGCACAGGCCAAGGAAACCTGTGTACACTAAAGAAGAGGTAGTGAGACTTACCACTCCCCTTCCTTTTACAGCTTCACCCACAGGGATCATTCCTGGACTTGTGCACATGCTCTTCCCTCTGATTATAAGTTGGTACCTTCTAATCCTGGCCCCTCTTCTCATCTTCATTCTGAAGTTCGAAGTCCCTGCCTTAGAGAAGCCTTCTCTGACCCCATCCTACCTGAGTTAGATATCCCCCTTGTTCACTTCCTCTGCTATAGCACTTAACCCTTTGCACTTGCTTGCTTTTTTCTCGATTCCTTTATTCTAATGCTAACCGTGTCGAGTCACACTCGACATCCGAGTGCAAAAGGTTAAGTCTCAACACTGTAATTGCTAGTGGGGTAGCCAATCTCCCCTATTAAATCGAAAGCTCAAGGGTAAGAAATGGCCCATCTTTTCTAGCATTGAGTTCAGTTGGTAAATAATTGTGAATCAGAGGAAGTAAAGAGGGTTATAAGATCAGGAAATAGATATAGGGGTTACTGGTACTTTCCCTAAGATTACATGAACAGGAAAAAGATATACATATACAGGCATGAAAAAATAGGGAATAATATAATTTGGAAGATGGCCTCAAATCTCATTGAAATAGCTACTCCAAGCCTTCTTTTTTTCTATCTACCCAAGCCCCTTAATGAAGAGGAGAGTTGGATCAGGCCATGGCTGAGGACAATTTTTTTTAAACCACATTTTTGCGTTAAAGGGAATAAATAATTAAACAACTTTCATTTAATACCTATCTATAGAGAGCTACAGTGCTTTTGCAAGAACCTACACAAGGTATTTCAAAGTATACAAATATGAAAGAAACACAACTGAAGCCCTAAGGAGCATTATAATCCAATAAAGAACCACATATGGTAGAATTATTTTAAATACACAAGCAGTGCTATGGATTCAGATGAAGGAAAAAGTCAAGTGATCATTAAAAACATTGCAAGCAGGGAAATGAGGTGACTGAGCTTTGATTTTCACCAACTGGTGGTCCATGAGGTCCAAAAGGTTGGCAACCACTGTCTTAGAAGATTAGGAGAAACCTCTAGGATGGTCTGATTTGTGGTGAGAAACTAAAGGCAGTTAGACTTCAGCTTTAAGGTAGTGCAATGATCTAGTTAAGAGGTAACAGTATAAATTCTTTGACTACCTTTTATCACTGATATTTTTCCAAGAAAATCCACTGGTCAATGTGACAGAGATTTCCAGTTGTCCCTAGCACCTGTTGTCTGCTTCTTCTATCCTATCCTATATAATAAAAGGCTAATATGCAAATTATCCCCTCGACCGGGAGTTTGACTGGGAGTTCGACCAGGGGGCTGTGCTGGTGGTCCAACTGCCCGAGGCCCCGCCCCTGATCAGCCCACCTGACCCCGATCAGGGCAGGCTGGCTGGACCCTACTTGTGCACGAATTCGTGCACCGGGCCTCTAGGCCTATCTAATAAAAGAGTAATATGCAAATTGACCGTTACTCCAACACACAAGATGGCTGCCCCCATGTGGTCAAAGATGGCTGCCCCCATGTGGACACAAGATGGCCACCCTAAGATGGCCAGCAGGGGAGGGCAGTTGGGAGGGACCAGGCCTGCAGGGGAGGGCAGTTGTGGGGGGACCAGGCCTGCAGGGGAGGACAGTTAAGGGTGACCAGGTTTGCAAGGGTGGGCAGTTAGGGGTGACCGGGCCTTCAGGGTAGGGCAGTTGGGGCGACCAGGCCTGCAGGGGAGGACAGTTAGGGGCAACCAGGCCGGCAGGGGTGGGCAGTTAGGGGCAATCAGGCCGGGAGGGGAGCAATTAGGCGTCGATCAGGCTGGCAGGGGAGTGGTTAGGGGGTGATCAGGCTGGCAGGCAGAAGCAGTTAGGGGCAATCAGGCAGGCAGGCAGGCAGGCGAGCATTTGGGAGCCAGCAGTCATGGATTGTGAGATGGATGTGGCATCGGCCTAAACAAGCAGTCAGACATCTCTCAAGGGGTCCCAGATTGGAGAGGGTACAGGCTGGGCTGAGGGACACACCACCCCCTCCTGTGCACAAATTTCATGCACCGGGCCTCTTGTATAATGATGGTAATACTATTGCTGGACATATGGCTCCAAAAGAACGAAAACAAAACAAAACAAAAATTCCAAACAGACATAAAACAAACACCTCAGCTACTAATGTTGGGATTAGGTGCTTTTTGTCGTTTTTATCTCAGGTAAGCGATGTATATTTATTAAATACTAAACCAGTTTGAGTATGACATTTAGTTCATAATACTCTACAATATGACATTATAAAAAGTTTTTTTCTTAGATTGTGGTTTTAACACTTCACAAGTAGTTTCTTTTCCTGTTAACTTTCAGACAACTCTGCTTAAGCTTGAGCTAAATACCTGGAGGAAGTGCTACCACAATTTTAGCTTTCTTATTTCCAGATGAGCAATATTAGTCTCAGCTATTCTCTATTAGGAAAGCATCATATGTTCACTTACAGTTCTCTCTGTAACCTAATAAAATGCTCTTAAAATAATTATAGAATAATAAAAATAATTATGTATCTGAGACAGAGAGGTAGAGGAACATTGCCCCATCAGTACTAGCAAAAAGGCTTACAAGGATACTTAAAAAATTTCTTTGGCTTTTGTTCAGCACCTGAAGTCAGGAAACTCCTACTGATCAAGGTCCCTTGTCTTTTTTGACAAGGTTCCTGTCCATGACATACAGCCAAAATGTAACTTTTGTTATATTCCTGATACAGCATAAAAGAGCACAAACACATTCTAAGTGGCAAAGATAATCTTACCCTCCCTAATGTGCCATGAGTCCAGAAAAACAAGTTACCTCATTTATGAACTATGCTATTTAAGACTCTATGATGCAACAATATTGCACTATTCTTTTCTTTTATTTTTGATGTGTAAATTATATTTTAATGAAGTTGATAAAACATTCTTTTATTTGAAATGGTGCAAGCAGTGCACCATTCTTTATTTTTAACTTTATTTTTATTGTTGACACTATTACAGATGTCCCAATTTGCCCTATATCCTTTGCCCATATCCACCAGCCCCCACTTCCCCCTTCCCTCTGGCCATCACCACAATGTTGTCTATGTCTATGAGTTATGCATATATATTCTTTGGCTAATCCCTTCACCTTCTTTCGTCCAGTCCCTGCCCCCTGCCCTCTAACAGCTGTCAGTTTGTTCCATATAGCCATGCCTCTGTTTCTATTTTCTATAAAAATGTATTCTTTCAATTAAAATCATTGCTCAAATGTTGTTCAGGAAGGTCCTAAAAAGCTGTTGTTGTTTTCTCTCTCTCTCTTATTCTTTCAAACTGAATTTAGGGCAAAGAAAAAAGAATTTTCATTTCACATAGTAAACATCATTAGTCCCTAGAAACTATAAATCTCTACTAATTGGTATCTTTGCATAGCAATAATTATGAAAACCTTAATGCATAGGGATAACTTTGAAGTACTGCAAGATGTTTAAATCCCCTCTAATTAAATGATGCAATTATATTCAGCATCTAGTCAATATCTGATGTAATAACCATAGAATTTCAGAGCTAAAGTATTATTGAAATAATCTAAGTAGAACTAGAATAGGAATTTGGAGAGTGTCTAAGAACATTGGAACTTAGAAATTGAGAAACAACTTGACATAGGGCAGTGAACACACAATGCAATATACAGATGATGTACACCTGAAATCTATATAATGTTATTAACTAATGTCATCTCAATAAACATGAAAAAGAAATAAAATCATTCTCTAATGCAAAAAAAGAGAAGGAAATTGAGAACCAGAGGTGAAACTCATAGTTTCAATGTTGATATATTTATCATACTTTAGTTTTAAGAAATTTAGACATCTGTGTGTAAAATCCGGCCTGGCCTTAGGATTTGATAGAGTAGTTATTTATTTGGTATAATTTTAGAAGTGCTATTATTTTAAAAACACACACAGATAAAAACCCAAATTCTTCAAATTCTTCCTCAGAGATGAAAATGGTAAATGATACCTAGTTGTGTTTCTTTTATATACTTAGCTGAGGTTCAATGATGCCTGTAATTCTACAAGCAAATTAATTCCATTATTTTCTGTTAAAATGAAAATAGGTATAAAAGACAAAACTCATTAAACTATATAATGGATTCAAACCTTACATAGGCATGTAAAGTGAAAATCATGTACATAAAATTGTCCTTGAAAATTTCTTTGGAAGGTACCAGACTGGAGACTGAAAAGCCACTTCTTAGTAAGTGCAAAGCAGACATTTTATCCTCCAGCATTACAGCAGATGATTGTTTATTTGGTTCAGCACTAGTTGAGGTTATTGGCTTGTGTTTAGGACCCTTGGACACAAAAGCACATTTCTTTAACACCTGAAATACCCTCAGAAGGGTGAGATGCTCACTCTATGAGAACAAAGCAGGAATTCAGACCAATGGAGAAAAGAGCAGATTTCTATTTGTCTTTCATCCTCACTCAAGGGCATATGTTCTTTGAGTGAGATGTCTGGCAAAACTACCTATGCTATTTACATTAAAATTAGTTTCTGCCTCACATTTAAAAATGTTTGATGGGCAAAAATAGTTACATTTGCATAAAGTAAATGTATGAATGATACAATTCCATGATAGGGAGTTCCTTCCTTAACAGCAGGTTGTGATGGCATATTAGAGGAGAAGAAGAAAGAATAGGCTCTGTGCCTACAAGCAAGGAAGGAATCCATGGGGTGGGATGGGGAAAGACCATGGCCAAAGGTAAGTTTTGCCTACTTCACACATTTATTTAGAGTACAGATATGCATATGCTGCATAAAACTTGAAGTCATACAGCTTATTAACCATAACCTCCTACCTTCTCAACCTGACAAGATGACTGACAATTTACTTCACTTTTGCAAATAGTAACTATTAGCATCAAAGTGTCATCTTTGTATTTTTCTATTTTCAGTTTAAGATGAGATCCAATTTAAAGTGACTTGGAGACAAGAACATTAAATTTGCACATCAGAGAGCTGTCTTGTGACTTTTCTCATTGAGTACTGCCAGCAAGCGCTGGCCATCTTTATCTGGATAAGCACCACTAAAAGGTCTGAAGTGAAAGGGTCATAGTCCTATCACTAGTATTAAAAATCCCAAATCACCAAATTATATAAAGACAATTTACATTTACAGATTCTAAACTGATTGACTCAAATGGCAAAATGAAGTTACTGGAAATGGGAACAAGTATTTTCATGAATTTACAAACTGTCTATTAAAAGTTATTTTGGCTACGAATTCAGTTTTCCAAGTCCTTGTTAATATTTCTTTTTTCCTGACTAAAGTCTTGTTCATGCAGAAAATAGGTTAGTCTAGAGAATTATTGTGGCTTCAAATCTAAAAAGGAAGCAGGATGGGAGAGAGGAGAAAGCACAGTTGAGGGGGGTTATTTCATGGCCATACACTGTGCCACAGTTGTGGCTGGGATTTCACAAATGTATAAGTACCCCAGTCCAATGGAGGACTGTGAGAGAATATGAATGGCTGAGCTCACTTAAGAATCACTAGGAAAACAACTAACTGGAAACACATGGTCTATTGATTCCAACTAAGTATTATCTTTAGCATGAAAACCCCAGTAATGGGATTAGAGATTGTTATTTGAATTGCTAGTCTTCAGCTATAGCACTAATGAAAGCTATTTAAGCAAAACAACAGAGCCATTCTTCCTTCTTTCATGAAAAAAATATTTTAGTTTGTCAGGTCTCTTCTCATTTATATGGTATCCCTTTTTATATATAATTAAATATACTTCTTTAATTTAAATATACTTTAAGTATCAAACTGAAGTTTTAGGGAGCAGGGATGTGGATTGAGAAAGAATGAAAGAGTTGTATTTAATGTTTAAGTTTTTAATTTTTCTGTCAACTTAGTTGTTAAATGTGGGAAAGTTATAAATTTATCATTTTAGTGTGTCACTCCATTCTTTGTGTAAACATTTGTCCAAGGACTCTTGGGGCAATGCCAGCAAATTACATCAGGTGTTTTGCTACAGTGATTAAATTAAAACAGGAGATCACTTCCTTGACTTCTTAACTTCTTAAAAACATGAGAAATGTTAACCATGTATATGACAAAGCAGAGGTCCGGTACATGAAAATTCATGCACTGGAGGGGTGGGGGGTCCCTCAGCTCGGCCTGCCCCCTCTCACAGGAGGGAGCCCTCAGGGGCAGGAGGCGACCCGGTGATCAGGGGAAGGCGACGCCCCATCACACCTCTGCTGCTGCCACTGCTAGCAGTGCAAGTCTCAGCCGGCCCTGGTTACCTGAGCCTTGGGCGGCCCTGGGCGGCTGGGCAGCCACCATCCGAGGCTTGCCTGCACCTCGGGCCGGCCCTGGGCGGCTGGGGAGCTGAGGGGACTGGGGGACTCCGGAGGCAGGCGCACAGAGTGGCCGGGCCCGCCTGGGGGTGGGCCTGGCCTTGCCACGCCTGCCACCCCGGCGGGGCTGAGGGGACTGGGCGCTGCCATCTTGTGGCTGTGGGCACTGCCATCTTTGAAGGTGTGGCAGCAATTAGCATATTCCCTCCTTATTGGCTGTGAGTGCCGCCATGTTTTGAGGGCGTGGCAGTCAATTAGCATATTCCCTTATTGGCTGTGGGTGCCACCATCTTTGAGGGTGGGGCAGCAATTAGCATATTCCCTCCTTATTGGCTGTGGGCGCTGCCATCTTTGCGACGGCGATAGGGTCAATTAGCATATTCTTTCTTTATTAGATAGGATTAGTATAAACTTGTAATAACATATCCTCAGTTTGCTGAGTGTGCACCATTTTAAGTTGAAATATAAAAAGACATTTTACCATTTCTTCTCTCCAAGAACAGCTCAGCATTCACCTGTACAAATACTTGTACCACTAACAAGCAACCACTGAGCCAAAGGGGGAATTTTGAGGGCAATGAAGAAATGGTAGAAGTTTCCAGAACCTAAGGAATCAAAGTTCAATCACAAAAATTCTTCATGTCATTTGACAACAAACAGTAGGGCCTGTATTCAATATCTGAATTATATAAAACTAGAGGCCCGGTGCACGAAAGTGGGGGGGTGTCCCTCAGCCCAGCCTGCACCCTCTCCATTCTGGAACCCCTCGGGGAATGTCCGACTGCCGATTTAGGGGATGGGGCCTAAACCGGCAGTCGGACATCCCTCTCACAATCTGGGACCGCTGGCTCCTAACCACTTGCCTGCCTACCGGCTTGATCGCTGCCTAACCGCTCCTCTGCTGGCCTCATGGCCCCCAACTGCCCTCCCCTGCTGGCCTGATTGCCTCTAACTGCCTCTGCCTCGGCCCCCACCACTGTGGCTTTGTCCGGAAGGAAGTCAGACGGTAGGAAGATGTCCAGTCTCCCAGTCTAATTAGCATATTACCCTTTTATTAGTACAGATATTGTAATGTAGCAATGATCAATTTACAATTGATCGCTTAATTAAGAATTCTGGGATCTTTCTTCTCTTAAACCATGTCATAATTCCTGAAATATTTTAAAATTTCATTAAAAAATTGCAACATGGCATCGAGAAATTATCTTTTAGTTTTTGTTTGTTTGTTTGTTTTTGTTTTTTGAGAGAGAGAGAGAGACAGAAAAAGAGAGAGAGAGAGCTATCAATGGGTTGCCCGGGGATTGGACCCAAAACCTAGCTATGTGCCCTGACAGGAATCAAATTCGAAACCTTTCAGTATATGGGATGACTCTCCAACCAAATGAGCCACACCAGCCAGGGCGATAAATGACCTTTTAAATAGTAGCAGTAAGCAAAAGGCAATAGACCTGAGATATAAATTAATCAAATTAGGGCAATCTAGTAGATAGTTTTCCAAGCATTTAATGTCCTTTAGAATACTGATAATGAATATATGAATGCTTAGATAAATACTCAAATATTTCTAGTTTCAGCTTAAGTGTCACTAAAAAATGGGAGGATTCTGGGGCATAAAATATATTTCATTAAACATATATACATATAGTAGATAAAAAAAATTTACCACAAATTATATATTTACAAGTATTTAAATTAAGACCTATTTAGAAAGGATTTTTTTTTCTAACAATGCTTTAAATCAGTTATTATACATGAGAAACACAAAAGCCTGCTCTCTCTCTGCCCTGGCCAGTGTTGCAAAGTGGTTAGAGAGTCAGTCTGGGACCAAAGGATTGTGGATTCGATTCCCAGTCAAGGGCACTTACCTGGTTTGAGGTTTGATCCCTACCCTGGGTCAGGGCACGTGTGGGAGGCAACCAATCGATGTCTCTCTCTCTCACGTTGGTGTTTCTCTCTTTCTCCTCTTCTCTCCCTCCCTTCCACTCTCTCTAAAAACCAATGGAAAAAATATCCTCAGGTGAGGATTAACAAAACAAGAACAAAAATAAGAGCCAGCTCTCTCTAGCCAAAGCAACAGGAAAGGGACAGCCTAGTAAGACAGAACATTTTTAAACAATAATCACTCCTCTGTAATCAAACACCACCACCATCACCACCAAACTGTGGCCCTATTCCCACCCACACTAGAAAAGGCTAAAGTGGGGAGACTTGGACTTCTATCCTTGCTGGGATATAATGAGGTACCCTAAACTGCCTGCCAGGGTAGTGTCAGAGAAGGTTGAGTAGAGAGCTGGGACTTTCATTTCCACTGGCATTAATGCTCTTCTCCCTCGACCACTAGAAAAAATAGTGGTGGAGATGACCTGGACATCCACTCACACCAGAAGCAATAAGCATCCCTCCTGCCCTACTTGGGTGGTATTGGAGGAGGTCTAGCAGAGAATCAGAACTTTCAACATAGCCCATCCTATATAATAAAAGGCTACTATGCAAATAGACTGAACAGCGGAACAACCGATCACTGTGATGCACACTGACCACCAGGGGGCAGACGCTCAATGCAGAAGCTGCCCCGTGGTGGTCAGTGCGCTCCCACAGGGGGAGTGCCGCTCAGCCAGAAGCTGGGCTCACGGCTGGCGAGCACAGTGGCGGTGGTGGGACCCTCTCCTGCCTCCGTGGCAGCGCTAAGGATGTCTGACGGCTGGCTTAGCCCAAGGGGAGCGGGCCTAAGCCAGCAGTTTGATATCCCCTGAGGGCTCCTGGACTGCAAGAGGGTGCAGGCCAGGCTGCTCGACCCCCAAGTGCACAAATTTCATGCACCGGGCTGCTAGTACATTAAGAAAGAAGAAATAAAAAAGAACAAAAACAACTGAAGTTCCTACCCTCAAGAATCCAGGGAATGAAAAGAAATATAAACTGAGAAGCAAGCAAAAGGAAAGGAATAAAGATAAAAGCAAAATTCAATGAAACTGAAAACAGAATAACCATAGTAAAAAAAGCACCGAAACTAAGTGCTGGTTCTTTGAAAAGAAAAAAAACCCACACGAAAAAACCTCTAGCAAGACCAACAAAGTTAAAGATTAAGGTTAAAGAATCTGCAGAGACCAAAAGATAATAAGGAAATACTATAAACACCCTATACTCATAAATTTGACAATTTAGATGAAATGAATAAATTCTCATCACAACTCCTACTATGAAATAGATCACTTGAACAGTCCTAAAACTATTAAGAAAATTGACTGTGATTTTTTTTTTAACTCCCAAAAAAGACATTTCCAAGTCCAAATGCTTTCACTGGATAATTATACTAAAAATTTAAAGAAAATTAACACCAATTTTACAGTCTCTTCCAGAAATTAAAGAGGTGGGAGTACTTCCCAATTCATTTTATAAAGCAAGTATTAAACACCAAAACCAGACAAAGCCAGTACAAAAGAAAAAAGAAGTACAACCCTCATGAATATGGATGCAAAATTCTTTAATAAATATAAGCAAATAGAATCCAGTAATATTTTAAAAGCATTATACACCATGACTTAGTGGGATTATTTCAGGAATGTAGTATGGCTGGATCAATATTTGAAAATCAAACAGTATACCTACCATATTATTAAGCTAAAGAAGAAAAATCACATAATCATGTCAATTGATATAAAAAGTATTTGAGTAAATTCAACACTGAATCATGATTTTTAAAAAACTTTCAGAAAATTAAGAACAGAGGGAAGTTTCTTCAACTTAATAAAGAGCATCTACAAAAAAACTATAAATTTTATACTTAGTGGTGAATGACTGAATGCCCCACCTAAGAATGGAAATAAAACAAGGATGTCTACTCTCACTACTCTTAGTCAAAGATAGTATTGGGAGTTCTAGTCAGTGCAATAACATTTAACAAAGGAAATAAAAAGCATACAGATTAGAAAGGAAAAAATAAAACTTATTTGCAGATGACATGATTGTCTATACAGAAAATCCCAAGGAATTTACCAAAAAAAACCCCAAAAGCCCCAGGATACAAAATTAATATATATAAGTGTATTGTTTTCCTATATGCCAACAATAAACTATTAAAATTTAAAATTAAAAAATTATTAGCACAGAAAAAAATACTTAGTTATAAATATGAACAGGATCTATATGCCTAAAACTATAAAACTCTGATGAAAGAAATCAAAGATCTAAGTAAACAGAGAGAAATACTCCATGTTCATGGGTTAGAAAATTCAACTGTTAACATGTCAGTTTCTTCCCATCTTAATCAATAGGTTCAATGCAATTCCAAATCCTGGAAAGCTATTTTATAGATATCAACAAACTGGTTTTAAAATTTATATGAAAAGACAAGAGGCCTAGAATAGCAAAAGCAATACTGAAGAGCAGTCACATTACCTGATTTCAAGACTAACTATAAGCCTACATTAATACAGAGAGCATGGTATTAGTGAAAGAATAGACACATATCAATGGAAAATAGTACAGAACCCAGAAAGAGACTCATACAATAATCAACTGATCATTAGCAAAGGAACAAAGGTAATTCAACAAGGAAAGGATAACATTTTCAACAAATGATGCTGGAACTATTAGACATCCGCATGAAAAAAAAAAACACCAAAAGAAAGAACTTGGACACAGACCTAATAATAACTTTCACAATATTAACTCAAAAGGGATCATAGAACTAAATGTAACAACATCAAAAGCATGATCCATCTACACTAATAAAAGAGTAAGATGCAAATTAACTGTACCTTCGCAACACCCACCAGCCAATTAGGAGTATGCAAATTAACCCAACAAAGATGGTGGGTTAATTTGCATACGCAGGCGCCAAGCGGCTGGGGCGGGATGCTTGCGTCACACCGCCCCAGCCATTCCGGGCCTCTGGGCAGCGTGGGAAGGCAGAAAGGTGGCTCCAGGCCAGAGCCTTTTAAAAGGCGGCTCGGGCCAGAGTGAAGGCGGTGCCGGCAGCCAGGGGAAGGAATGCCCATTCTTGCATGAATCTTTGTGCATCGGGCCTCTAGTTATAAACTGATGTTGTACTTTAAGATTAAAACCTTCTATTTTGCAAAAGATACAGTTAAAAGAAGGATAAGACAAGCCACAGAATGGAGGAAAATATTTGCAAAACGCATACAATCATGTGCTGCATAACGATGTTTTGGTCAATAATGGACCACATATATGATGGTAATCCCATCTATATATATAAAAGGCTAATATGCAAAGTGTCCCCTCAGGAGTTCGACTGGGAGACTGGGTATTCGATCACTCGCTGTGACGTGTGCTGACCATCAGGTGGCGGCATGGAACGAAGGGAGGTCCCGGCTGGCAGCCGGTAGCCACTAGGGACCCTACCTGTGCACGAATTTTGTGCACTGGACCTCTAGTAAGATTATAATGGAGCTGAATTTCCTACAAGAAATGGAAATTTTTCTCTGATGGGAGCAATATACATACCTGGGGCTTGGCAATAGATTCTCTCTCACTCACAGCACCTCAAAATAAGAGTGCACAGATTACATCCCAATCAGTCAGCCACTGACCTGTTTCAGCACATTAGGAGCCTGTTCCCCACTGCTATATATTCAGCTCTACAGCCCTTCCAGATCTAACTTGATGGTCTTCAGAGAACATTGTTGTAAATTATTTGTTGAGGACTCAAGACCCTGTACAAGGACACAGGCCCACAGCAGCTACCTTAACAAGTATTAAGTACCACAGCCACTTTAGTAAAAGCTTTCTGTGGTAGTGTGGAGCCAGCCTGTCCCTGTACTTTGGAAATATTTTCAGGCTGTATTGATATAAATCATAAGTAAGTTTTCTTTCTTCCATTAATTCAATGCCAGAGAGAGACCTTTGTGCCAGATAGAGTCAATGGAACCAAAAACAAATTTCCAAAGTCAAAATATTGAGTCTTCAGTTCTGCATCCTCTCCATGTTAAAACAGACTTTTTTTTTTTTTAATGAATACCAACCACAAAGTTCCTTACCTGACCACTATTCCAACATGCAATAGTCGAAACCACATTGCCATGACAATCCCTTATGTTCCTTTATCCCTCCATCTTGATTTCTTATTCTTACTGATCCTTAGTCAACTTTTCACTCCCTCCTGACAGTCACTATTATGGCAATCTATGCCTAACTCAGCCAGTTTCTCTTCCAATCAATCCAGCCCACATCCTTGTTCATGGAGCAGCAATGACAGCTTCGATGTTCTATTTCTGACGCTGTCGGAAGGAAGCAGGTGGGGAGGCTTGTGCGACAGTGTTTACAAATCTGCAAGAGAGTACAGTAATGTCCTAGGCCTGCACATTCACTCACCACTCACTCAATGACTCATCCAGAGCAACTTCCAGTCCTGCAAGCTCCATTCATGGTAAGTGCCCTATACACGTATGCCATTTTTTAATCCTTATTTTTACTGTACCTTTCTAGGTTTAGATATATTTCTATGTATATATTTCAAATATTTGCTATTGTGTTACAATTGCCTGCAGTATTCAGTACAGTCACATGTTATAAAGGTTTGCAGCCTAGGAGCAATAGCCTATACCCGTGGTCGGCAAACTGCGGCTCGCGAGCCACATGTGGCTCTTTGGCCCCTTGAGTGTGGCTCTTCCACAAAATACCACGGCCTGGGCGAGTCTATTTTGAAGAAGTGGCGTTAGAAGAAGTTTAAGTTTAAAAAATTTGGCTCTCAAAAGAAATTTCAATCATTGTACTGTTGATATTTGGCTGTTGACTAATGAGTTTGCCGACCACTGGCCTATACCATATAGCCTAGGTGTGTGGTAGGCTATACCATCTAGGTTTGTGTAAGTGCACTCTATGATGTCTGAAAAATGATGAAATTGCCTAATGACACATTTCTCAGAATGTATCCCTGTCATTAAGTGATGCATGACTGTAGTTGATAAAAAACTTTTATCTAAAATATGTATTTTAAGAAATTCTTAAAACTCAATAATAAAACAACCAAATTAACCTTTTGCACTCAGATGTCGAGTGTGACTTGACACGGTTAGCATCGGTAGCAGCTCGTATGTCGAATTGTATTGAATGTATCAATAATTTGAAATATAAAAAAATCCAAATAAATAAGTTTGTATGAAAAGAAACTCCAGTTTTTTATTCTACTGCCACGCTTTGTAAAATCTGGGGTATTTAAAAAATTAAATCCCGAGTAGAATAAAGGAATCGAGAAAAAAGCAAGCGAGTGCAAAGGGTTAAAAAATGGACAAAAGACCTAAATATACACTTACTGAAGAAGATTAAAAGATGGCAAAAAGCATGTTAAAAAATGCTCAACATCATTTGTCATCAAGAAATTGCAAATACTATATAATAAAGAGGTAATATGCAAATTGACCGTCACTCCAACACACAAGATGGCCGCCCCCATGTAGTCAAAGATGGCCGCCACAAGATGGCCAGCAGGGGAGGGCAGTTGGGGGCTATCAGGCCTGCAGGGGAGGGCAGTAGGAATGACCAGGCCTGCAGGGGAGGGCAGTTGGGGGGGACCAGGCCTGCAGGGGAGGGCAGTTAGAGGTAACTGGGCCAGCAGGGGAGGGCACTTAGAGGTGACCAGGCAAGCAGGGGAGGGCAGTTAGGGGCAATCAGGCCGGCAGGGGAGGGCAGTTAGGGGGTGATCAGGCTGGCAGGCAGAAACGGATAGAGGCAATCAGGCAGGCAGGCAAGTGGGTGGGAGCCAGCAGTCCTGGATTGTGAGAGGGATGTCCGACTGCCTGTTTAGGCCCAATGATTAGAGAGTGTGCAGGCTGGGCTGAGGGACACCACCCTCCTCTGTGCACAAATTTTGTGCACTGAGCCTCTAGTTTAAATAATAATGTGATATCATTATATATCTATTAAAACAACTAACATTTTAAAAAGTGATAATACCAAACACTGGTGAGGATGTAGAACAATAAAAACTCTCAGTCATTGCTGGTGGGAAAGCACAATGATATAGCCACTTTGGAAGACAGTTTCCTAGTTTCTTACAAAGCTAAAAGTAATCCTATATAATAAAAGCCCAGCAACCGAAACAGTGGAATAACCAGAACGACCAGAGACCAGAACACTGCAGCCCCTCGCCTAGGCCATCCCTGTCCCCAGTGGGGACCGCTACCCCAATCAGGGGTGTGGCTGGCCTGCAAACCACCTGCAGCCCTTCGACCCAGCCAGCCCTGCCCCCCAATGGGGACCCCCAACCCAGATCCAAGGGCCCCCATCAGGGCAGGCCAGCTGGCCCCCACCCTTCAGATAAGAGCTAGCCACCAGATAAGAGCTTTATTTCTGTAACAACTAGAAGAATCATGGTATTTACAAATTTTTTTAATTCTGTTAACTATAATGGTGATAGGTATTAACTAGATTTACTGTATCGATCATTTTGCAATATATACAAACTCTGCACGGGTGGGGTCCCTAGGTCTGGCTGGCAATTGTGGCCTATCAGGGCTGTCTTGCCCAGTCCCGATCAGGGCCAGGCCGGCCGGGACCTGCCGGCTGCTGGCTGCCAGCTGGGGCCTGCTGGACAGGGCCTGCCGGACAAGGGGAGGGACCTGGGGAGGTTGGCTGGCCGTGGAAGGTTGGCTGTGGGAGCGCACTGACCACAAGGGGGCGCTTCTGCATTGAGCGCCTGCCCCCTGGTGGTCAGTGCATGCCATAGCAACTGGTCAACTGGTTGTTCTGGTCATTCAGTCACTTAGGCTTTTATATGTATATATATATAGAATACATACATATCCTATCTAATAAAATAGTAATATGCATATACTGTGTGTGTGTGTTGGATTGACCATCACTCCAACACACAAGATGGCTGCCCCCATGTGGTCAAAGATGGCTGCCCCCATGTGGACACAAGATGGCCGCCACAAGATGGCCAGCAAGGGAGGGCAGTTGGGAGGGACCAGGCCTGCAAGGGAGGGCAGTTAGGGGTGACCAGGCCGGCAGAGGAGGAAAGTTGGGGGCGACCGGGCCTGCAGGGAAGGGCAGTTGCGGGGGGGGGGGGGACCCAGGCCTGCAGGGGGGAGCAGTTGGGGAGGACCAGGCCTGCAGGGGAGGGCAGTTAGGGGTGACCAGGCCTGCACAGGAGGGCAGTTAGGGTAATCAGGCTGTCAGGGGAGCAGTTAAGCATCAATCAGGCTGGCAGGGGAGTGGTTAGGGGGTGATCAGGCTGGCAGGCAGAAGCAGTTAGGGGCAATCAGGAAGGCAGGCAGGCGAGCAGTTGGGAGCCAGCAGTCCTGGATTGTGAGAGGGATGTCCCAGATTGGAGAGAGTGCAGGCTGGGCGGAGGGACACAACCCCCCCTTCACGAATTTCATGCACCGGGCCTCTAGTGTGTGTATGTATATATATATATATATATATATATATATATATATATATATATATATATATATATACACACACACACACACATACACACACACACACACACACACACACACAGTATATGGGGGTGGTCCCCTCAGCCAAGTCTGCACCCTCTTCAATCCAGGACCCCTCGGGGAATGTCCGACTGCCAGTTTAGGCCCGATCCCAGGGATCGGGCCTAAACTGGCAGTCGGACAAACCTCTCATAATCCTGGACCACTGGCTCCTAATTGCTCACCTGCCTGCCTGCCTGGTCGCCCCTAACTGCCCCCCCCCCCCGCCCCCCGCTGGCCTGATCGCCCCTCACTGCCTCTGCATGCTGGCCTGATCACCCCTAACTGCCCCCCCCGTTGCCGGCCAGGTTGCCCCCAACTGCCCCCCCCCGCTGGCCTGGTCGCTCCTAACTCCCCCCCCCCCCCCGCCACCGGCCTGGTTGCCCCCAACTGTATCCCATCCCCGCCGGCCTGGTTGCCCCTAACTGCCACCCCCGCCAGCCTGGTTGCCTCTTACTACCCCCCCCCTGCTGGCCTGGTCACCCCAACTGCCCCCCCTGGCAGCCTGGTCGCCCCTCATGGCGCCCCTGCCGGCCTGGTTGCCCCACGCAGCCTGCTGTTCAGTTGTTTGGTTGTCCCTCACTAACCCCCCTGCTGGCCTGGTCGAAGGCAGCCATCTTGTGATGGTGTGATGGTCAATTTGCATATTACATCTTTATTATATAGGATTTTGAATCATTATGTTGCATACCAGAAACTAATAGGGTTGTATAATGTTGAATGTCAATTATACCTCAATTAATTTTTAAAAAAATTTTAGGGCTCCTCTTATTCACATTTTTATTGATTAAATGTCTTCCCAGAGATCAACCAAAGGACTTGTATGCATGCATATAAGTATAACCAATGGACACAAGACACTGGGGCAGGTGGGGAGGGTGAGGGCATGTGCTGGGGGGTAGGGGATGCCGGGGGTAGGTCAATGGGGAAAAAAAAAGACATATATACTACTACTTGTAATACTTTAAACAAACAAACAAAAAAATTAGATTTATCTTTGGAAAAGATAAAAAAAAAAAAAAGAAATCTCTTCCCAGAAAGCTAATTGTTACTCCAAGGATAGGCAATACAGGCAAATTAAAATTAGTTACAGTCATCAAACACGATGGTAGTGAAATAGGAGTTGTTAGGGGTGAAATAGGCAGGTTTAGGGAATTTTTTAAATTAAGGGGGTCCATAGAAAAAGCACAGGCTACATAGCTGCAAAAGGTTACATTTCCATAAGACAAGGGAGTTGGGAGAGGCAGCAGTTACATTTCCATAAGATAAGGGAACTGGGAGCAGCAAAAGGTCTATATTTACAAACTAAAGGAGAAGAAAGCCCAGAGGGAATAGAACAATGAGGGAGGAGAGCTTCACATGTCCCATATGAGGTTTGAACTTTGAGCTTAGGAGTTGCTATAGTCATCAAACCAGGAGGGGATAGTGACCAATCAGAAGGGATATCAAGGCACAAAGATCTATAGCCTTTATAAACCATAGGGAAAAGGGGTTCAGTGGGACTCTTTCCCTCTCCCCACGTGGGAGTCTGTACTTGTTCTTCAATAAATTTCCACCCTTGCTATACCATCATCCTTCTGTGGTTTCATTCTTTGACTCAGATGGACAAAGGGGCCAGGAAAGAAATTCTGCCCAGGGGAACACCACAGGTTCCAGTCCAAAATTCCCGTATCAGTAGTGACAGACAATGGGACAGACAAACTCCATTTGCCACACCCTTCTTCCCTGCCAGTCTCTGTGACAGAGGCTATAAAAGCTAAACACTTAATTTCTGAGCCTCCTTTGAGAGGCCACATTACACAGTTCTGGCCAATGAGACACAAACAAAATTCTGTTATTACCTTTTCTTTTCTTTCCTTCTTACTGACTGAAACACATTTGTGATGTATAGTAGGCAGCCTCCAAGATGGCTCCAGTGAACCGACTCCTATTATTTGCATAGTCCCTTCCCAAATTGTATCAGGGTGTGTGAGCGATATATGAAGAAGTGATGATATTTCACTTCCAAGATTAGGTTATAAAAGACTACGCCCCCCCCCCCCCCCCCCCACAGCCCCCTTCTGGAACATTTGCCCTGGGGAAAGCTCACTATGTCATGAGCACCCCCATGTGGTAAGGAACTGAAGCCTCCTGCTAATAATCATGTAAGCTTGAAAGCAGACCTTCAGCTCAGCCAAGCCTTTATTGGATGATAGCGCCAGCTATTATATATTTTTTTATTATTGAATTTATTGGGGTGACACTGGTTAATAAAATTATACAGGTTTCAGGTGCACAATTCTACTATACATCATCTGTACACTGTATTGTGTGTTCACCACCCCAAGTCAATCCATCAACATTTATCCCTATGCCCTCCACCTCCTCCCTCCTCCTGGCAATACCACACTGTTTTCCGTGTCTGTGAGTTTCTCTCTCTTTTTTTAAATTTTATTTGTGGCTCAATCCTTCCACCCTCACTACCTAGGCCCCCCTCCCCCGACATCTGTTAGCCTGCTCTCTATGAGGCTGTCACTATGTTGCCTGTTAGTTCATTTTGTTCATTAGATTCCACATATGAGTGAAATCATCTTAACTGAACCTCATGAGAGAATCTGAGTCAGAACATCCCAACTAAACCACTCTTAATTCTCAACCCTCAGAATCTGTGTGAGATAATTAGTTTGTTTTTAGATAATCTGTTTTGGAGGTAATTTGTCATACAGCAAAAGATAACAAATACAATGATGCCTGAAAGTTTAGAGCCATCTTGCGACCTTGAGAATGAGGATCACATTCTAAGGTTGGTAAAGGTTCATTATTAGTACACTTGAGCATCAGTATCAGCTCTGGACTACTGAAAGTAAGGTTTCTTATGGAGGGAGACCTCTATTTGTTTAAGCCCACATAGTGAAGTTTTATTTGCAGCCAAACACACTCCTAACTGACATACGCAACAATTCCCTAAACCCAATTACAGTTCCTAAAGAGAGGTTCCTTTTATTTAAAGATCTGCCTGTGTTCAGAAGTACTTCTCTTATCTTCTGGAGCCCAGCAGTTCAGTTCCTGACTCAGAAAAAAAAATACCCAAGCTGTCCTGCAGGCACTCCTGCTATTTAAAGGCAATGGCTAGGATTATCCCCTTCATTCAGCTGGCCAACTACAATTCCTTCAGTAGAATGCCTACTTATTAAAATATGTCTCTCTCTGACATTTATTTTTTAAAAATCCATTTAGCTACACCCCAAAACAGAGAATTCAGGAATGAATTCTAAACTGCTGGATTATATAACCCATAGGAAAATGGACTTCTCTTATGATACTCTGCTTTATCATGGATTCTACGAACATGTTTTAGCCAAAGAGCAGGAACTGGTTGTCTCTAACACCGCATTCCCCTCCTAACTGCAAATCTCTCTCTAGATGCCAAAAGATGCCAAAACTGTAACATATAACAGAAGGAAAGTTTCATTTGGCACAGAAGTAAAAGCAATTTAGATCCAGTGACCTTGCTTAGCTTTTTTTTTTTTTTCATTCTAAGTGTACATTTGCTCAGAGATAGAGGCAACACAACCCCAGAAGAGGAAGAAAAATTACAGGAAATTCTGATCCATGCTTGTCCAAAATCATCAAACAATCTAGGCAACTGGTATTCACTCATATGATAGCTTTTAAGTTGTCAGCAATTCCTGGCAAATATAAGAATAGAAAATAACTTCAGCAACTCTTGAGCTCTAAAAAGCTTAGTGTTCTCACGGGTCTCTTGCCTTAGAAAAGGGTGGGTGTGGTGGGGTGGGAAGAATAAGTAAAAGGACATTTAGCCAGAAAAATAAACGTCTGCTCTAAGAGATAACGTGATCCAAGATACCAGGAATACTATATTGGAGGAAATACCAAATTGAATATAGTTTTTCAAAATGTATACAAACATATATATATATATATATTTTTTTTTTCTCTCTCTCTCTCTCTCTCTCGGCCCAGTGCATGAAAATTCATGCACTGGAGAGAGGGTCCCTCAGCCTGGCCTGCCCCCTCTCACAGTAGGGAGCCCTCTGTGGCTGGAGGCAACCCAGCAATCAGGGGAAGGCGATGCCCCATCACACCTCTGCTGCTGCCGCTGCTGGCAGCGCCAGCCTCGGCCGGCCCTGGGTGGCTGGGAAACTGCCATCCGAGGCTTGTCTGCACCTCAGGCCGGCCCTGGGCAGCTGGAGGGCTGAAGGGACTGGGGGACTCCGGAGGCAGGTGCGCGGAGCAGCCGGGCCCACCTGGGGTCAGGCCTGGCCTTGCCGCGTGCCTGCTGCCCTGGCGGGGCTGAAGGGACTGGGCGCCGCCATCTTGTGGCTGTGGGCGCTGCCATCTTTGAGGACATGGCAGTCAATTAGCATATTCCCTCCTTATTGGCTGTGGGCGCCATCATCTTTGCGACGGCGATAGGGTCAATTAGAATATTCCCTCTTTATTAGATAGGATATACTCGATCAGATAAGCAGCTGATCAAGTATATAAACTTCTTAACATTTAACCAATCCAAGGAAGCCATTTCTTAAAATTTTATTTTAAGAAAATTTCACTTTAACTCTGAGATGTTTAAAATATTCTAGGATCTTTAAAGCCCGCTGAAGTATACTCCTAGATTCTAATAGCAGCTTAATCATACATAGTCAAACAGGCACAAAATGGTGTTTCATAGAAATGTGATAGGTCCTGTTCCAATAATCAGTAAGTACATCTGCTTATAACATTTAATCAATTGCATATGTTCAGAATTAATATGACATGGATTGACAAACCTGGAACAGCTCCTTGATTCTAAAACATGGTCACTTCCACAACAGCTACGCATATAAAAAGGCAGAACTGGCAGGCAAAATTTAAAACACTAGTTCCCATCTCACAGAGACCTACACAGCACTTCTTATGTTATACTTAGACAAGCTATCATATTTATGCATATTTTTGCTTTTGATTCTGTGGAATTTAGGAATAAATTCAGTTCTAATTTTTATTCTCTTCTTTACTGCCCTCCCAACCCTCCCAATAAGAGACAATAACTTATTATTCTAAAAAGTTACTTATGATAATATTCCTGAGACTTTTCTGCAATGTGAGTATTTCTTCCATTCACAGGAAGACAGGCCTAGACCATAACAATGAAAGTGAACTCCACCAGAGGCAAGACAATGTGAGTAAGCTCAGGGACTTCCCCTTTGCTACCCCATGGTACTCTCTGACCTACTTTGATCAAATCACCCCTTTAGTTTTCAGCCTGAAAGCACCAAAGCTAGGCCTCTGTTAAGCACTGTGCAATAATAAACTATAATAACAACATGCATATACATTTATATTAAAGAGTACACATCACTGAATCTGTAGAAAAAGCATATCACTAAGTATAATATTAACAAAGGATAATTTGTTGAGGATTTTTTTCCTGAAATATATTCTAAAACATTTAAAAGGATATTTTTAAGAGATGTTATTATAAGAAATGTTGTAATAGTATTTTAAACTAATGTTTCATGTGAACATTCCTGATCCATAGATCCCATCTATGTCTAAGCTCTTTTATTGAAAGAGCCTGTTTATAAAACTTTATAATTTATAATTGGAGAGAGATTTGACTTGCCAAGTCTTCTTTCCTATGGGAGAAGATACAGTCTGCCTTTTGGATTAGTTCAGTACTATGGAGTTATACAAAGATTCTAGAAAAGTATCATATGAAAATAAATAGCAATGACAGTGAACTAATCTCTTTTAGAGGGAAAATTCCTCAAAGGCAAAGACAATTCCCTTCTTCATTTACCTTTTTAGGTCAGAAAAAGTAGGCCATTGATGACTATAATTAGTACAGCACCTGTAGGATGCTCCACTCTAACTATATAGAATAATTTAATCTTACTTAAATTATGATTAAATTCGATCAGAACTGACTGTGTCATGGAGCCACTCCTAAGTCTCAGAAAATTTGTTACTGGAAGGTAGCAATTTTCTCACCAAGACAAATGACCAAGAAAATCAGAA
The DNA here is from genome assembly GCF_951640355.1 of Cnephaeus nilssonii. Classification (NCBI taxonomy): domain Eukaryota; kingdom Metazoa; phylum Chordata; class Mammalia; order Chiroptera; family Vespertilionidae; genus Cnephaeus; species Cnephaeus nilssonii. The sequence continues at coordinate 37,612,468 of NC_137080.1, read as the reverse complement.
ATAATCACATGTTTTTCCTGTTTCTCTTTGTTAAATTTATGTCTTTCAATATCTCCAGAGGAAAAGTACAAACTACTCTAACTTCCCCCTCTCAATCTTTCTATCGGGATAAACTGACTTTAAATCAAATGAATTTAAATGATTAATTCAATAAATGCATATAAGCCTTGATTTAATTTGTGATTAAAATTGCTATAATAACAGAAAGTTAGCATTTTCTTTAAAAAATGCATTCAACACTTGGAAATACATATTATAACTCAGATGTATCTATCTGATTTTAAAATGTGCATAATCTAAAATTAAGGCAACAATAAGTTTTTTCTAATTTACAGTTCCTGTAGGAAGAAAGAATAATGAGCTAACTAATATAGAGACTTGTGAACCACACCCAAGTCCACAGATTAAACCTAAATAATTGAAAGGCATGTTATATAAAAAAACACAACCTTGACAAAAAATGTTTTCAATAAATTTACTGTCTTGGAACCTTTTATTATTGTATAATGTAAAAATAAAATTTCTAAAATTTTAAACACTTTCAATTATAAGTATAAATGTGTTATTCTAAACAAAAATTAAATGGGACATATAAGAATTGACTTCACATAGATATTTGGGCTATACAGTAAACTAGATCTTTATCTTCAGCTTGTAAATTAATCTAGCAAATACTTACTTAGCTTTTACTATGTACCTACTGAGTGATACAGAAATAAATTATGAGAAAACCTGGCATGTCCTTGACCTACAAGAAGCCTCACTCTAGTAGAAGAGAGACATTAATCCAAGAATGATGTAAAGGTGATAAAGTATGAGGCTCTGAGGAATAATAAGAAAGAATAGATCTAGCCAAGAAAGTCTGAGAAGGCTTACCTGAGGAAGTTACACCTAAGATCTGAAAGAGAAGGAGTTTACTAGGCAAAAAAGAGAGAGGAAAAGCTCTGTCCAGGAAGAGGGAAAGGCATGTATAAAGACTTTCTAGTAAGATTAAACACTCAGAAGCACAGTACACTTGAAAAAGGAACTGTGGATGGCCTGTGAATCTGGGCCATACTGAGCAAGAAAGAATACATTGCAAGACAAGGCTACAGAGGTAAGCAGAAGCCAGATAGACACGTGGGACCTTATAGGGAAGGTGACTATTCATCCTGGTTTATTCCTGTTGAACTGGCATAATCAGCATTGTCTCATACTGTCCCAGTGTAAATGATAAATTTTGGGAGGTCATGTATAGAATTTTGTCCTTAACCAAAACACCACAGAAATTATATATAAACATTTTAAAGTTGTATGTGTATGTGTGTGTGTAAGAGAGAGACCCAAAATAGCAATTTTATAACATGAATTTAAACATGAAGGTAAATATACAATTGCTAGAGATCCCTTCATCTGAAAGGTCTGAAATGCACTTCACAGTTGGTCTCAGGGGGAATGTCAGAAATTGTACCAAATGAATGAGCAATAAAAACTTTCTGCAGAATGAAGCAGCCCTTGGGTTCTTGGTCACTGCCCTGCTTGAGTCCCAGTTCCCAGCCATCCTACAGGGGTTGGGTGGGCCTGAAGAAGGGGGCAGGCGCATGTCTGTTAGCCAGGTGAATGCTCTAATACACATACACATATGTGTGTGTGTGTGTGTGTGTGTGTGCGCGCGCGCGCGCGCGCGAGATATACAACATACATATATATATGTATGTTGTATATCTCACACACACACACACACACACACACACACACACACTATATATGTAGTGATATGGAAGAAGGAAGCTGCCAGATAGGCCCAGGAGTAACCTTTAAAGAGTCTGTTTACCCAAATTCTCCAGTGGCCAGATAATAACATGACAGATGTGAGGGGATGAAGATGATGTGAAAATGTTCATGAAAAAGATGAGAGCAATCAAGAGAAAGTTTAGGGTACTACTGCTGAGGAACCCACTATCATAATACTTGTCTAAATACTTGATTTCTGAGGTCTCCTCTGAGATTACTATAACCACTGCTGTTTTCCCACTGCTGGTGTACCTCTACTCATTTACTAGTAACCTTTTTAATTTAAAAAATATATATATATTTTTATTGATTTCAGAGAGGAAGAGAGAGGGAGAGAGAGACAGAAACATCAATGATGAGAAAGAACCATTGGTCAGCTGCCTCCTGTATGCCCCCTACTGGGGATTGAGCCCCAACCCGGGCACTTGCCCTGACCAGGAATAGAACCATGACATCCTGGTTCATGGGTGGATGCTCAACCACTGAGCAACACCAGCAGGGCTGATTTAACCGTTGGATATTTTGTATCACGTGTGTCTTGTGTTACATCTTCCAGTTTATAAATTCCTCAGCAGGGGAGTTTTATCATTTGTATAGAAAGATAATCATTGCATATTGTTAAGTTAATAAAGCATTTTAATTTGGGGGAGGGGGGACTTCACAAGTCACCTGGTATCTAAAAATATCTGAGCCCTAGCCAGTTTCACAGTGGTTAGAGCACTGGCCCGAGAACTGAATGGTCTCAGGTTCAATTCCCTGGTCAGGGCGTGTACAGGAGACAGCCAATCAATGTGTCTCTCATGTGGATGTTTCTCTCTCTTCCTTTAATCCTTCCCTTCCATTCTCTCTTAAGAGCTTGTTTGGTGGTTCTAGCAGGGGAACGCAGCTACTCGTATACCCTTGACCGAAGACGGGTCCTCTCCTCTGGGGGGAAGGTCGTCCTCTTCGACCGAGCGCGCAGCTTCGGGAGGGACGCACATGGATCGGTGAGGGAGGAGGGGGACACCCGCCTAGCCAGCCAGATCAGCCGAATCAACCCTGGCGATCAATGGGGTGACAGAAGTCGCAGCTAGACCGCCCTCACATCCCATTCTCTCTTAAAAAAAAAAAAAAATCAATGGAAAAAAATATCCTTGGATGAGGATTAAAAAATAAAAAAACAATATCTAACAATATATACTTTTAAAGAGAAAAAAATACCTTGATAACCTAAAAAATTTAGGTTTTCTTCTATTTCACTTCAACTTTCAGCCTTTTACTTATATCAATGCTAAATTTAATAGAAATAAAATTGAGCCATGTGTATAATTCTAGATCCAAAGAATTTAAATCCATGACATTAAAATCATCATGAAAATAGTCTTAGAATCTTAGCAAACTAATATTTAAATATACCTTGTCACTAACCTGGCTTGGTATCTGATCATTTTTAGTGTTCTGTCACCCCCTCCACCTTTTTCCTACAGGCTATGATTATTCCAAATCCTATAATAGCTATACCCTTATATTCTTGAATTATAAGCCAAAACAGTATATAAAAGCTTATGGATGACTACAGAGTTAGCTCAAGGGCGATAAACTTAAAGGAAACTCAGATCACTTGATCCCAATATATCATGGATTCAGCTACATATGTACTTGAGAACAAAAGGCAGTATCTGAAAGCCAGTTATCATTCATCACCAAATCAAAACATAGGTCATAATCAGGTTTTTTTCTTTTTATCAGCTTAGAGAATATAAAATATTAGAAAGAAAAATAGAGAGTATATCAAGTGTAAACAAGTCTACATCACTGATAATATACTTTAATGTTGGCAAATTTGTGTGGTAATAAACTAATAACACTTCAGCGATCCCTACATGGTGTAAGGAGGCAAAATAACAGCAAAGAACTCTTTCTTTTCCACTTTCTACATCCGTCTACAAATCTTCAAACTGCCAAATATAAAAATAGTTACCATGTACTCTTAGTTCTTTCATCAAGTGCAACATATAGGTTACTTTTCACATAAGAAATTGTGCTATTTGGCCCCAGCTGGTTTGGCTCAGTGGATAGAGTGTCAGCCTTCGGACTGAAGGGTCCCAGGTTCGATTCCAGTCAAGGGCACATGCCCAGGTTGCGGGCTCGATTCCCAGTAGGGGGTATGCAGGAGGCAGCTGATCAATGATCCTCTCTCATCATTGATGTCTCTATCTCTCCCTCTTGCTTCCTCTCTGAAATCAATAAAAATATATTTAAAAATAAGAAATTGTGTTATTTGAATAACACACATGAAATAAGTGGAGTAGTTATTTACCCTAAGAGTTACCCCAACCACTTAAAATTTTACACCATTTAGTTTCAGTATCTACCTCCTCTAGTCTCCAAATTCAATACCTCATTAACTCTTTATAATTCTATTTTCCAATTATCTATTATTTTCACATCTATTACCTTGACTTTTATAAGATTATATTTTCTTTAACTATAGGTATATTTGAGAATTATCATCATTATTGGTGTTCTTATAGGTTTATAAAAGATATTATTTTCCCCTATTGCTGTTATTTATTATGATCTTCTCAGCTTTGTAAGAATGAATGTTGTTATTTAATTTCTCCTTTCCTACTACCATTTACTCATTCAATCTTCAGGGATCTGTTTCTTGTTATTATTTAATTTTAAAAGAAATAACAATCTGCTGTGCTTTAAAAAAACTAAAATATAACTAATTTAGTTTTTAAATCATTTAATTGTGCCTCTCACATATTCCCTTCTACTTGATTATGAAGACATTCGGAGGAAGCTCTGAAGCAGAGTTGTTCTTTCTAAAGTAGCTTCAAACATGGAATGAGGTAACAAGAGGATTTTAAAAAGAAAAAAAACCTCATAGAGATAAGGTTTCAAGCCAAAAAATAAAATACATGTGTACTCAGGTGTAGAAAAATCTCTGGATCACATATTTGTCTTTCAGAAATTTGTGGACAGAGTGATAGTAATATTCTCAGTGTTACAAAATATTGCCCATTTAGTAAAGACAGAAAAATACAAAACTTAAAAATAAAATATATTTCCCTTTAAAATATAGCAATAACTTTAATCTACTATAACACAAAATTCTATCAATAATTATAGTCTAAAGCCAATCCTTTTAGTCTAATGTAAGGTAAGAACCTGAAGTAGGTAAGAGTAAGAACTGTCCCTTAAATTTTGAAAGAGACATGGTTAGGATGGGTAAAAGAATTACTAGTATACACATGGTGAAAGGTAAAGTTATAGAACTCTAGAAATCCTGGTTTTGCATTCAAATTAATTCTCTCAAATTAATATTCATACTGACAGGTAATCCTGTCTTAGATCCTGTATCTTGATTTTTGGCTTAATATAAACTAATAATATAAAGACAAGCCTACAATTTCTATCCACATCTCTTTCTCCCTAGAGCCTTTGCTGTAGCTTCCTAACGGAGGGAGAAGCAAGCACAAGTGTAAAGGATTAATAAAAGTTAGATGGGGAGAGATACACAATCTGACATATACTAATAAAATTTCAAAACTCTAAGGATAAATAAAAACATCTTAAACTCCAAGAGTGTCCTTGTTCTTAAGAAATACACGATAAAGTATTTAGGGGTAAAGTGCTTGTAACTTTCAAAAGGTTCAGCAAAAGGAAATAAAACAATTAGGAAAAGCCATTATGGCAAAATGTTAGTATGTGAATCTAGGTGAAGAATATGTGGTATTTACTGTATTATTCTTTGAACTGTTCAAGAGGTTATCATTGAAAAAAATGGAGAACAACATCAACAACAACAAACCCACAAGACTCCCAGAGACAGATAAAACAAAAACAAATTTTATTTTAAAAAAATGTGATTCAGTGTATCATAAGACTTCTCACTATAAACACTAGATGCTAGAAAATAGTGTAATGAAGTTTTCACAGTTCTGAGAGAAAATGATTTTAACCTAGAATTCTAGTGAACTATAATAAAACCTGAGGGCAAAGAAAAATGCTTTCAAATATTCAGGACCAGAAGGCTTAATTCCCACACACTCTTAAAAAAAAAATAGAGTTTATACAATCTAAACAACAGCAGTGAAACACAAATGAAAAACTAGTTGAAATTGCATCTTTGTTACTATCATGCTAGTCCAAGCATTGTATCAATTACTGCTGAAACACTGCAATAGCCTTTCAACTGGGTTTCCACTGTTGTAGCCCTCCTATCCATTTCCACACAGAAGCCAATGTAATTTTATTTTATGTATAGAATATATTCACATTGACAAAATACATTCAATGATTTTCAAGTAGAAGGTACAAAAAGGCATTACATCCCTGAGACCCTGACAATGGAGTACCTGTACTTTAGAGGACCCGCTCTAGGCCTCTTCCAGCTGCATCTCTTCAACGGGTGAAGAGTCCACAGAGCCTAGGGCAGGTACCCATTCAGACCATGTACTACTACTTGAACCCTGGGAGTCTCTGCCCAAATGGGCTAAACCCACTCCCAGGACCTGTGCTTGCTTTGTCTTCCCGTTGGCGGAATACAGAGCCCACTGACACACCTCTAGGGCCAGGAAGTGGGCAAGCGGTAGGTAGATGTGGGGTGTGCACTGAGTCATGATGTGAGAGCAAGTGTCCATCCTTCAAGAATAGGACTGAGAGTAGGGTTGAGGTGGAAGGACAGGGTGGACAGGCCACATGCTGGCCAGAGCCCACCATATCAGAGTAGGCCTGGGAAAACATATAGTGAAAAGCCTCAGTCCCATCTCTGTCCCCAGCCAAAAGCCTTCCCTTCCCAGAGACAACTGCTTCCAGCATAAGAGTGATCATTTAAAAATCACAAATCTGATAATATAATCTCTAACCTAAAGTATTTTAGTGGCTCTCCAATACTGTTAGGATAAAATCCAAAATCCTTAAAATGGTCAACGTGGTGCTTCTCAAACTATAATGTACACTAGTCACCTGGGGATTCAAATCTGATTCAGTAGGATTGGGGTGAGGCCTGAGATTCTGAGTTTCTAACAACCTCCTATGTGATGCAGATGCTGCTGGTCTGTGGGCCACAGCTTGAGTAGAGAGGTCCTATAAGAAATTAATATTCCTTTTGAAGCTATGATTTCAGCTACTCCAGCTAAGGAAAGAGACTTTTCTCTTGGCTTACCTATCTCATTTAAAAAGCTGAATCAGCTGGTCTAGGCTGGGGGTGGACAGAAATTGCCAAGTAATAATCATAGCTAACATTTATTCATCTACTTAAGTATTTATTGGACATCTGTTTGTATGTGCTAACACTGGCCTAGAGAGCTCAGCAATAAATAAGAAAAAGTTTCTGTATTCATGGAGCAGACAGAATCGAAATTAAATAAATAACAGTACAGTATCAGGTAATGTTTGGGGCTAAGAAGAAAAATCAAGATAAAGAATTACAGGCGTCCTCAAACTACGGCCCAAGCATTGTATCAAGCAGGCCACATGTGGGTATTTTTGCCGTTTTGTTTTTTTTTTACTTCAAAATAAGATATGTGCAGTGTGCATAGGAATTTGTTCATAGTTTTTTTTAAACTATAGTCTGGCCCTCCAACGGTCTGAGGGACAGTGAACTGGCCCCCTGTTTAAAAAGTTTGAGGACCCCTGAATTAGAAGGTGAGAAGAGGTGTTACTTTAGACAACTGAGGCATATAAGGTTTTTTTGCCCTAAGTACTAAAGTTTTTTTGCCATAAGTACTAAGGCAGGCACTGTACTGAGAATCTTAAAAGAGAGCAAGGCACTATTATCTCTTTGATATAAGATACTATTGACTTATTTTGCTGAAGCTTAGAGATGTTAAGTAACCTGCCCAAGGTTAGACAGCTAGGCAGAAGAAAGACATGGACCCTCGTAGTCTGGCTATTACCAATTTCTGTATTAATTAGCTTTTACTGAGGAAAAAACACAACCCTAATATCTCATTGGTTCACAGGTATATATGGCTCATGTTAATTAACATTAGGATTAGAGCTCTGCTGGGCTTAGCTGAACTCCCTGTGTCTTAACATTCTTGAAGCAAGACTTGAACTTTTAATCTCTAAACTGACAGTTTATGATAAACATCATAAGTAATTCAAGTAGCAATATCACTAGACACCCACAAAAGGATAGCAGACCAAGGAGAGGCTAAGGTTGAATCAACAAAATTTTCTCTTTGTTGGCTTAAAACTCCCAAATTTCAATCACTTAAACATTTCTTGAAAGTTTAAGAAAAATAAGATTACTATGCAGTAGGTCATTCTAGTTTTAGCAGGGTTTCTTAATTTTAGGGGGTTACAGTCTCTTTTTAAATCTGATAAAACTTGGGCCCTCTCCCAAGAAAAATGCTCATAAGTCTACACAATTTTACATTCAATTTAGAGGTACATGGGCCCCTAGAAGAGCCTTAATACTCAATTTGAGAAATCTTAAATTATGGCATCTGCCAAAATAAATTTCTACTCTGAAAACTTCCTTCTATTTCCTGGTGAACAAAGTGACCCTCTTTTACTAATTATTTCATTTAATTAAAAGACAGTTAACTCTAATTATTAGCATAGTAAAACATAATTTTGTTATATAAAACAGTTCTATAGTAAAAAAGAGTAAGGGCCTCGCCTAACTGGCTGTTAAGAACTACTTATTTCAGCTTCCCTGAAGGTAAGTTTTACTTGTTGACTGCCTATGTGTGAATTAGTCATCAATATTTTTATTCTAAAGTGGCTGATTTTCCTTCTATGCTCAGTGGTTTAGAACAAGTATGCTGTTGAATACAATTCTGATCATTGAGAAATACAAGTATAATTGTAAATTATCCTAAATTACATATATGTGTATATCCTATCTAATAAAAGGGTAATATGCAAATTAACTGTCACTCCATCACAAAGATGGAGGTGCCCATAGCCACAAGATGGTGGCGCCCAGTCCCCTCAGCCCCACTGGAGTCTCCAAGTCCTGGGGGGGAAGGCTGGCTGCTGAGAGCAGGCAGCATGAGCTGCCTGGCAGAAATGTCTGCTTCGTCGCCACGGCGATGAGGCAACTGGTCCGCCTCGGCCCTGCAGAGGGCCTCTGGGCAGCGGGCACAGAGTGGCCGGTGCCTCTGGGGGACAAGGGGGCCAGCCCGCAGCCTCTGTGGCCGAGTGCAGGCCTGGAGAGGAGACAGTGGGCCCGCCTCCCACAAAAGCAGTGCGCTTCCCTCCTACAGAATCGGCGTGGCTCCCTCTGGGCTCCCGTGGGCACCGGCAGCTCGCTTCCACCTCCCGCGGAAGCCACACGGCTCCTGTGGAAGTAGCACGCTGCGGTTCCCACTGGCTCCCGCAGAAGCGGCAGGCGGCCTACAGCACGTGATATTGCGCGATGGGCTACTAGTATGTATATATGAAAACACACACACACACACACACACACACACACACATATTTTAGAGTAAGGTAAATTTGCTCCCTCCTCCCCAAATTATGAAACATATCCTTAGACTTCTAAAAAATGATTTAAGGTTATGTTTTTCTTTTCAATTACATAGTGTATTGTTGACCTTACTCTACAACATATCCAAATTACTACATGGTTAATACAGGGCTACAAAGATTCTTAAATATATACTTAAACAAACCAGCTATGTTTGTACTTGACCTACATTACCTTAAAAGAGCTAAAACAATATGATAGCTGACAACAGAATCATTAAAAAAATAAACATTTTAATTATTCAGTATTTTTAATTAAAATTGGAATAGTTAAACTGAACAGATCTAGGAACAATTATAAAGAAATAGGTAACTTTATTATTTGCATTCAACAGAATCAATAATAAAATATTCTTCAGTTTTTGAATCTCATCTCTTACACCTAACATTAACTAGGTGAACAGGGGCAAGTTAGATAACCTATCTGTGCTTTAGCTTCTTATTAAATGGGTAAGTTAATGGGTGAATGAAAGTACAAGCTTAGAATGGCTCCTGGAAAAAAAATCCAAGCACTGGGATATAGGCTCTACAAGGGTAGAGATTTTTATCCCTTTGCCCACTGATGTATGTAATGCCAAGAACAGTGCCTAAAGATATTAAGTGCATAATAAATATCTGTGGAATAAATGACTGATATTATTATTATTAACATGGTGATTTCTGGATAAATGGAAAAATTGAATCAGTTAAGCTCTGCTATTTACACTTGGAAACTTCCTCTTTCTCCCCAAATTCCCTTCTTTAAAACAAAATGGAAACATAAGCATTTTTAAGTTGCATACTCAATTCTTCTAAGGCTCATAGCACTAAAATATGATTGAGAAATTAGATTTCAGTTGAGCAAGATTGCCATCTAGTGTTCATGAAAGCTACAACAAGCTGAGAATTCAGAGTTAATTTTCATCCTGTGATGGACAAAGAAAAAAACAAAAATGAAAAAATTCATTAGAAAAAGATCTGCTCTATCAACAGCCCAAGTCTTGAAAGAAAGGTATTTCTAAAGGAAATTAAAAAGCAGCTTTTTCTGTGATACTATCAACAATAAAAAAATATATTAAAAAAAAGAATAGCAGCTTTTGAAATTAGTATATACTCCCCTGGCCAGTGTGGCTCAGTTGGTTGGAGTGTCGTCCCGTGCACCAAAGGGTGGTGGAAGGGTGGTGGGTTCGATACCCGTTTAGGGCACATACCTAGGTTGTGGGTTCAATCCCTGGTCGGGCACATGCAAGATGCAACCAATTGATGTTTCTTTCTCTCTCTGCCCCCCTCCTCTGTCTAAAAATCAAATTTTAAAAATATAAATAAAAATAAAATTAGTATATTCTGTATTAGAAGAAACTCATTTCAGAGAGTACACTTAAGTTCCACTTTTCATAGGTCATTCTACTATGAATACAAAGTGGTGTATTAAGCTTATTTTTAATAACATGTTTTGGTCTTATTAGAAAAGATAGAGCTATCCATTATGAAAATTTTAGAGAAATTTTAGAAAAGCATGAATCATGGTCCAGAGAGAGAGAAATAGTTATTAGCATTTGGAGATTATATATATGTATGTATTTCCCAGATTTAAAATGTACGTGGAAAAAACTTAATTTTAATCAAATATTTGGTCAAGCCCTAGCCGGTATGGCTCAGTGGATAGAGCATTGGCCTGCGGACTGAAAGGTCCCAGGTTCGATTCCGGAAAAGGGCATGTAGCTGGGTTGCAGGGACATCCCCAGTAGGAGGTGTGCAGGAGGCAGCTGATCGATGTTTCTCTCTCATCGATGTTTCTAACTCTATCTCTCTCTCTTCTGCCCTGTAAAAAAATCAATAAAATATATTTTTTTAAAATATATTTGGTCAAGACATTAAAAATAAAATACAGCCCTGACCGGTTTGGCTCAGTGGATAGAGCGTCAGCCTGCAGATGGAGGGGTCCCAGGTTTGATTCCAGTCAAGGGCGTGTACCTTGGTTGTGGGCACATCCCCAGTAGGGGGTATGCAGGAGGCGGCTGATCGATGTTTCTCTCTCATTGATGTTTCTAGCTCTCTATCCCTCTCCCTTCCTCTCTGTAGAAAATCAATAAAATATATATTTTTTAAAAATACAAAAAAAGGTAAATTATGTATATATTTTAACTAAAATCAAGAACTTTTCTAGCCTCAACTTTGTATTCAATGGGGTAAATTTTTTTAAATTGCTATCAGATATATAATCACTTTGGTCTTGCTCTACAATACCCTAAATCCATAAAGATTGGGGCTTATAAAATAAAATATATAAATTACTTCATCTGCCCCCTTTCAGATATCACTAAATTGATAATAAAGTATACCAATTTGAGTTTGGGACATCTGAATAAAATTTTGGATTTGCAATAATGTTTAACCTCATTCATTATTCATTTGAAAATGCTCATAAAAGTTTTGGGCTTTCTTTTTTAATATGCGTTTTCCTCAAATTATAGACACAGCTGAGATTTGATTCACAGCTCATTAGGTAATCATTAAATGAAAAGAAAGCTTTTGACCACTTCCTACCTTTTAGACAAATGCTATTTTACTTTTAGTACAAAGAACGGAATGTAGGAAATTCCCTAGGATCACACAGGAATAATGGGGGAAGGTAGAAAAGAAGCTGCTAGAGGCAGATGGGCTGGCCTCTCCAACTGAGCCTTGGAGGAGAGAGCAGGGCCTGAAAGGGCATCCACTGGCCAGGCTGATGTGAGATTTTCTTATCTGGAGACTGGTTGCAAGGGTGGGGAAGGAACAGAGCTTGAGCTCATACTATCACTTTCTGGGCCACACTCTCTTCTAGACATGAATTAGGTTCCTGGGCACATAACCTAAACCACAACTCTCTTTACAGTAAGCAAGGAGGCCCACTCTGCCCAACCTCTAGCTTCAGGAGGTATGTTGTGGTAGGCTGCTTTTAAAATGGTTCCCAATGATCCCTACCTCCTGGTATTCATTCCATGTGTAATCGCTCCTCTTGAGTATGGGCTGGACCTAGTGATTTGCTTCTAATGAACAGACTAAGGCAAATATGATGGTAAGCCTCTTCCAAGATTAGGTTATAAAAAACCATGAGTTCCATCTTGCTGATATCTTTTTGCTGGTACTTAAGTCTCTTGTTCTTCTCAGGTGCTTTCTCTGAATAAGCAAGTACAGAGGCCCACATGGCAAAGAACTGAGAGCAGCCTCCACTCAATGAAGGCTCACAACTCTAGAAACTGAATCCTGACAACAGTCATGTAAATTAGAAGCAAATCCTTCCCCATTTGAGCTGTCAGATGAGATCACAATCCTGACCACCACCTTAATTGCAGCCTCATGAGAGACTCTGAAGCAGAGGTCCTTGCTAAGCTATAGCTATATTCCTGATGCACAGAAATTGTCTATAATAATCTATAATAATAAAAGCATAATATGCTAATTACACTGAAGTCCTTCTGGACAAAGCCGGGGCTGCAAGGGAAGCCCAGGTCACAGGTGCCAGAGGGAAGCCAGTGCTGCGGCTGGGGAACAAATACCTACTCTTGCACGAATTTCGTGCATCGGGCCTCTAGTATGATAATAAATATGTACTGTTTTAAACCATCAAATTTGTTATGAAGCAACAGATAACTAATTCAATTCTTAAAGAAAAGCTGCTCAAGCTGACCTGAGAGACTGAACCCTGAGTGTCTCTGTCTCTGACTTGTGGCAGACTCTCGGTTACCAGCAAGCCTGGACTCTTGGCACAACTGGCCACTTCTTTTGTGGGTTTACAGATTAGGTTCACCTGCCTGGTCCTCTCTCCTATCCTGAAATAAATAACAAGGCATTTGGGCAAACTTCCTAGTTCTATCCTTCAGTGATCAGTTCAGCTTGGAACCCAAGTGCCTGTGTGGTTTCTAAGATAAACCACCCCTCTTGATTATGTATCATTTATTTTATTGCTTTTGCAGTTTCTATTTACTATTTACCAGCTGGTATGAAAATACTTCAGTATTTTAACACGTATGCTGTGCCAATGAATATTGGCTGAACATCAGCCCTAGTTTATGCTGTAAGGTTAATTCATCAGACAGACTCAAGATCCTATCTAGTTCTACTTCCTTTCAATGACCTATAAAATATAATTAATGTAAATTTTACTTTAGCCATCTCAATCTTCAAATTTTAATGGTATAGCCAAGCTGAACTGTTTTATTTATAATGCTCAATACTATAGTGAGAAGGAAAGGAAAATAAAAGGGGGCCATAAAAAGAAAACAAAGATGAGGCCAAAATGTAATCTACAGGAAAGTACAACAGAACATTAATTTCTTCCCGCCAGTCATCAGAGGTTTGGTTTGGGCATGTTGGGGATAGAAACAGAACAGTGTATACTTGTATAAACAAACAGATGAGCTGAAAAGTAAAGTTAATTATTACATCAAATGTATTTACTCCCCCCTAACCAGTTTGGCTCAGTGGATAGAGCGTCAGCCTGCAAACTGAAGGGTCCCAGGTTCGATTCCAGTCAAGGGCATGTACCTTGGTTGCGTGCACATCCCCAGAAGGGGGTGTATAGGAGGCATATGATCGATGTTTCTCTCTCCATAAAGAATATCTATTACCAATGGATAAAAAAGCTGTGGGACACTTACACTAATGGAATATTATGCAGCTGTAAAAAAGAGGAATCTCTTACCCTTTGGGACAGCATGGATGGACCTGGAAAATATTATGCTAAGTGAAATAAGCCAAACTGAGAAAGACAAATTATCAGATGATCTCACTTATTTGTAGAATCTAATGAACAAAAGGAATTGACCAACAAAATAAGATCTGAAGCAAGGAGCCATGGAACAGATTGACATACATCAATGTGGAGTTTGGGGGACAAGAAGAGATAAACCAAAGAACTTATATACTTACTAGAGGCTCGGTGCATGAAATTTGTGCACGGGGTGGGGGCAGGGTCCTTAGCCCAGCCTGCACCCTCTCCAATCCAGGACCCCTCGGGGGATGTCCGACTGCCTCTGGCAATCCGGGACCGTTGGCTCCTAACCACTCACCTGCCTGCCTGCCTGATTTCCCCCAACCCCTCTGCCTGCCTGCCTGCCTGATCTCCCCTAACCACCTCTGCCTGCCTGCCTGCCTGCCTGCCTGCCTGCCTGCCTGATTGCCCCTAACTGCTCCCCTGCTGGCCTGATCACCCCTAACCGCCTCTGCCTCACCCCACACCCGGGACCCAGGATTCCTTCCTCCGGCCAGTCATAGGCACCCAGGACGCAGGCTTCCTCCCTCTTGCCAGCCGCAGGCACCCAGGACCTGAAACCCGGGATGGCTTTGCCCAGGCCAGCCGCAGCCGCAGGGGACCGTGAGCAGGCAGCTTCGCCTGGGCCGCAGCTGCAGGTGCCTGGAACTGCGGAGTGGGTGGCTTGTCCCTCTCCCAGGTCGCAGGTGCAGGCACAGCCAGCCACTGGTGCCTGGGACCACAGGGCAGGCTGCTTGTCTCTCTCCTGGGCCGCAGATGCAGGTGCAGCCACTGGTGCCCGGGACTGTGGGGCTGGCAGCTTGTCCCTCTTCCGGACTGCAGCCCCAGCCACTGGTACCCGGGACCACAGGGCAGGCGGCTTGTTCCTCTCCCGGGCCGCAGCCCCAGCCACTGGTGCCCGGGACCACAGGGTGTGCAGCTTGTCCCTCTCCCGGGCCACAGCCTGGCTGGTCCCCATTCCTCTCTCACGAGCTCATTTGTGCCTGGCTGGTCCCCATTCCTCTCTCCCCAACATTGAGTATCTGAGCCATTATGGTGGTGACAACTATTTGCATATTAGCTCTTTATTATATAGGATATGCATACCCCATGGACACAGGCAATAGGGTTGTGAAGACCTGGAGGGTGGGGAGTGGGTAGGGGCTGGGAGTGGGAGAGAAAAGGGAAGAAAATGGGAGCTATCTGAAATACTATCAACAATAAAAATATATATTAAAAAATAAAATAAAAGAATTACAGTTAATATTTTGGTGCATATAGGTTTCCTGACTTTTTGCCCTCTCTATAAAAATATATATACTTGGCATACTGCTTTAAAACTTGCTTTTCCACTTACATATATATTTATTCTTTTCTTATAAATATATTTTCAAACAACTTTTAATAACTGTATAGTAGTCCTTTATATGGATGCACCATAACTTAATCAATCCATAATTTAAATCGGTTATATTCCCACTTACATATAAAAATACATATAGATAATACATTTATATCAGAACTAGCACTATAGTAATTGTTATCATACATAAATCTTTTCTCAGATGATTTCCTAAATGTAGAATTACTATGTACAGTCCCCCACTAACAGTTACACTTTTGTCAACTTAGTATCATAAAACTTAACATTTTTGTCACAGTCTTGATTTGTTTTTAAATTTTTTCCTCTATGTCATTGGAAAGGTCTTAAGTGTAGTGGTTGTCTCCTACTTTTTATATCCTTCACAGTGCGAGAACAGTGTCAGGTACAAAGAAAGATTTAAAATGAGTTCTTACTTTAAACAACCATACTAATTTCAACCTTAGCTGAAGGGAGGTCAGCTGGAGGTGCTGTAGGATTCAGGAAAAAACAAAACAGTAACCCTGTTATTAAATATTTTAACAAAGGAAAAAGAACTAACCATAATTTAGTTTCATTCCAGCCAATAAAAGCATTTACTATAAATATATGTATGTACAATCAAAATGACCGAATATTTATCTTAAGGTTTGATTCGACATTTTACTACACACCTACTTCCAAATTCAAAGAAAGAGCCATCAAAGATAAGTGTAATTTAAAATTAGACACCTCTTAGTCTGAATAATTACCAGTAGGGAGATAATAAAATGCATTAAAAGGAATTAAAAAATAAAGATTAAAATACCCATTACTGGGTGAAAAAGTTAAATACAACTCTAGCTTGGGGTCAAATATTTTGTTTAGAAAATCATTTTATATATTAAACTGAATAAAAAAAGGAAGGGCTTGCCTGACAGCCATACTTAATTACTTAGTACAGACCCAATTGTGCAAGATTTGCTTACATCAGCATCTAAGGAAGATGAGCTAAGCTTTGAATGCACCATTTAGGAAAAAAATAAATGTAATTATTTGTAGTAATTGTCACTAATGAAGGAAGTATAGAATTAAAATTTCCATCTTCTTTGACCAAGTTTGTTGTCAAAATCATTTTGTTTTATCATACTCTATTAGATTTTTAATATCAAAACTCTGAACAAATGGTATACAAAAGTATACAAAATGCACTTACTATTATGAGTTGAAAATATTTTAGAGTAACAGTATAGTTATAACAGGATTTACAATTAGAAAGTATTAGTGAAGTACTTTAAAACACCTCAACAATTATGTTAGTTTAACTACACAGTTCAAATTGAGTAATTTCTTTAAATCATTACATAAGTTAGCTCATAATTTAAGGAAATCAAGATTAAAATGTTAAAATTTGATCAGATAAAAGTTGAATAATGGAAAGATTAAGAAAAAGGCACTTTTCTACACTGTTTAAACATAATCATTTATGGTTCTAATGTTAATTTTCCATAATAACTGAATAAAGAATCTAAAGACTTTAAAGTATGCACAGGAGACACACCAATGGAAAAATGATTTCTATATGAGCTCAATGTATGATAAAATCTGGGGTAGATTTTTAAAAAGACTAGCGAGGTCCCTTTTTAGCTGTAAACAACTTGCTGTATGACATGCAATACCATATTTTGGGAAATTTCAAGCATTCATAATCTACAGGAAAAATACTCAACACTCCTACACTATTTTTCTAAGCCTACAATAGTGCAGTCTTTCAGCTACAAAGCCAGAAGCCAATTATAAAACCAGTACTTTTCCACTAGAGCTACTTGTCGGGCAGGGACGGGGATGTTCAGCTTTGCAAACGTTAGGGTCTAAAATAAGATCACTGCAAGGAGTTACTACAACACTCACCCTGCCAGCACTGTCATGGCAACAATGAACTAGCTAGGAGAATGCTCTTTTAACATTCAAAGCTAACTTTACTCTATTACTCATGGAAATATACCAAATTTTATTTTAGGCAGTTCACTAAAGAAATCATTTTACTTGGTAATCTCTTAATGTAAAGATAAATCTTTTGTATACCACACTTTCAAGATCACAGTGCAGAGCCACCTTGCAATCAGCTGAAATTTATGACAACATAATGAAAATTAACATGCCACTATGAAAGTTTGAGATTTGGCAGGATTCAAATGCAATTTCAAGATGAGTGAGAGTTTAAATGAGAATTTGAGCCCTGGCCTGTTTGGTTCAGTGGTTGGAGCGCTGGCCCACTGACTGAAGGGTTGAGAGTTCGATTCTGGTCAGGAGCATGTACCTCAGTTGCCCACTAGCTTCCCACCCCAGTCAGGGTGTGTGCGGGAGGCAATCTCTCTGGCATCCATGTTTCTCTCTGTCTCTCCCCCTCCCTTCCACTCTCTCTAAAAATCACTGGGGAAAAAAACTCCTTGGGTGAGGATTAACAAAAAAGAATCTGATATGCAAGTGTGGTTTCCTCTAGAAACATTCAAGTTTTCATTTCATCCTGAAGCAAAAGTAATTTAGAAAAATAGTATATATTTTCAGTGTTAGGAAACTTATATGAAATTTTTATTCCGATAGTGCAGTATAATGGTGAAACTATGGAATCTCACCACCTGGGTTTGAAATCTGGCTCCTCCTCTTCCTAGCAATGATAATTTGGGCGTTATTTAACCTCTCTGGGCCTTAATTTTTTCTGATACATAAAATGGGGATAATAATACCGTATTACTTCTTATGGTGGTGTTGTAAAAAAAAAAGTATTTATAAAATCCTTAATTTGATTCCTAGAAGTGCTATTTCCTTTAGAGTGCTATTCCCTAGAGCCAGGGAACTTGGAAAGTAGGTGAAAGCTTTCCCAGCTGCCCAGAGACTTAGGGAACCCTAAAGAGCATATTGTGCCATGGCACTGAGTGGGCAGAACATAAAACTAATAGTTAACGTTCACTTAGTGCTTACACGGTTCCAGTAAGGATTGCACATGTGGCCTCATTTAATCCTCACAAATTCTGTGGGGGAACTGAGACTTGTAAGAAAGTTATGTAACTTGCCCAACATCACGGAGTTTGACAGAACAGCATTTAAAGCCAGGTCTGACTAACTTCAAAGCCTATGGTCTTGACAATTCATCCTCCAATGGTGCCTAGGTACTGAAGCACAGGCCTTAGTCATGGATCTCTATGTGTGCACCTGACCACTTGGATGACACACAGAGCTGCCTGCTTGCAACCCCTGCCTGTTTGCAAATCCTGCCTGCTAGTGTCATGCTGACAGACCAGAATGGCGTTGAACTTCAAGGAGGAGATAGATGTCATAGATGTGCCACCACCTCTGGGGCAAAACTGAGCAAGTGTGGGGTAGTGACTGGTTAGAAGAACCCTCATAAAGTTGGACATTTTTATTAATCAGCCAATATATAAATATTTAATGTTCAAAAGGCAATTAGAAGTGTTAATACATGGCCCTCGCTGGTTTTGCTCTGTGGATAGAGTGTCCACCTGTGGACTGAAGGGCCCTGGGTTCGATTCTGGTCAGGGGCACATGTCTGGGTTGCAGGCTCAATCCCCATAGGGGGCATGCAGGAGGCAGCTGATCAATGATTCTCTCTCATCATTGATGTTTCTGACTCTCTCTCCCTTCATCTCTGAAATCAATTTTAAAAATCTATACTAATAAAGAGTTAATATGCTAACAAGCGGGACGCAGTAATGGGTAACGACCAGGTCATTAGCATATTAACTGGGGCATTGCTCTGGAGATGGGGTGGAAGCGGGGGAGGCACCTGGGGGAGGCGGGACCATCCCATGCTGGGGAGGGCAGGGGTGAGAGCCCATAGCGCCCCCCTCACCAGTCCTTCACCACCCACCGCTCGCACTCTGAGTATCCCGGGGCCCACCTGCCAGGGGAAGGAGCACAGCGCAGCAGGCGGGAGGCTTCCATGCTCTCCTCCGTCGCCATGACAGGGAGGAGCCTCCGAGTTGCTCCGGAGACCGGGGCAGAAGTGGGGAGGCGCCCAGAGAAGGCGGGACCAGCCCGAGGCAACTGGAGGGACTGAGGTCGGGGCTTGAAGCTGCCAGAGAAGGCCAGAGGGTTTGGGGGCTGGGCCAGGCGCGCTGGAGCTCTGCGTGGAGAGGTTGCAGTGTCAACGCAGGGCTGCAGGTGCGTGGGCAGCGCCACGCGATTTCGCGCGCTGGGCCCCTAGTATATAATAATCCCATAAAAATCCTAAACTCTAATAAATGTAAAAACCCAAAAGGAATGCTAGTTTGGAGTTTAATTTTCTTATCTAAATGACCTAGATCAAGTTCATCATCTCCATCTTCATCATCACCAATATTTGTTGAGTGCTTACTATGAACCAGGCCCACTTCTCCATGCTTTTCATGTTATTTAATTCTCAAAACTACCCTGTAAAATTGGTATTATTATTATCCTCATTTACATATAAGTAAAAGTTCCAAATGTTAATTCAAAATTAAATTTATACAGTATATTGAAGCTTACAAAATGCTTTATCAATATTATCTCCTTTAGTTTTTATAATCACATCACAAAGGAGATAAAAAATAAAATACAAGCTTCTTTTGGTTTTTTGTTTTGTTTTAAATTTATTGATTGATTTGAGAGAGAGAGAGAGAGAGAGAGAGAGAGAGAGGAAGAGAGAATCATCGATTTGTTGTTCCACTATTTATGCACTCATTGGTTGATTCTTGTATGTGCCCTGATCCGGGATTGAACCTGCAACCTTGGCATATTGGGATGATGCTCTAACCGTCTGAGCTACCTGGCCAGAACTGTTTTGTTTTGTTTTTTTAAATAGAGTCATTATTAAAATTAGGTGAAAATTACAGCCTTTCCTTTGACATGTCAAAAGATAGATAAGCATAGTGTTTATTAAATAGTAAGCATACAACAAACACCTAATGAATGAAATGAGAAGAAATAATTCACGAGGTTCAGTGGTCAAATCTATATTGGTTCAGTAAAATGTCAATTATTTATTATACAACAAAACTGAATAAGTTTAAGTTATATTTAGTAATGTAAGTCTGCCAATGTATACATTACTTGTTAGTTGAGTAAGGCACATCTTAATTTCGTGAGATGTAATCACTATCAATGACTTCGAGAGACCTTATTTGATGAGAAAACCTGTCTCCCTATCAATTTTTACTTTTGAAAGACTTCTCCTAACTATGTCTTTCAGTTCCATTGGACATATCACCCTACCACTATTTTGCAAGGCTTGGTCTTTATCACATGATCGGAAGAATTTCTTGCTGTGTTTAGGCTATGAATAGCATTTGAAAAATTACTCAGTTATAATTATAGACAGCTTAACACCTGCCAAGTTGCTAGAAAATGAAATCATGTAAAATTTAAAGACAAGTATGCAGTGCTTGTCAAACATTGAAGTATCAAAACTGTATCAGTAAATGCTCATTTTAGTGGGGTTACTAAAATTCTAATTAGACTTTACTGAACATTACACACAGAATTGACAAATTATCCTAGCTATTTTTTTAAAAAAGGCATATGTACATATACATATATACTTAGTAGTTTGTCAATTTATACAATTAAGTTAAAAGACTAAACGAATACTAATCCTTTAATGAATATTTATATATTAAGTTGATTTGGGTAATACAACTCACAAAACTCATATCACAAATTTTATTTCCCTTTAATATAATTTAAAAGCTTAGGAAGTTGTTTCAAGATATATTATGAGTAATACTTTATAAATCTATGAAGAACTTTCCCTTTTTAAGTTAAAAAACTGGGTAAGATTTAAATAAAATATAAAACTTAAAGTATCTCATTTTTCTAAGGTAATTCCATATTTCATTGCAAACTACCATAATCAGATTTTTCTGTAAGTAGTTATATAACAGAGATTAGAGCATGAGAAGACAGATAATTCTCATGTTGCCAAATTTCACGAGTCTTTTGAAATATCACAAATTGTGACCGTTTACTAGTAATACACAGCTTTTAACAATAAAATTACCAACTGGGAAAATCCAATAAATGGTCCTAACTGTTACCTACAAAAACTCCCTAAATATTTCCAGTGAAAAAGGCATTAAAAAACACACCACACCACAAGAATATTTTTAAAGACTTTTTCTATACACAAAAGTCATGGTAAATGTACTTTATCAACACTACTTGGTGTAGTAACCAACAGGGGAAAAAGCAAAGCAAGAAATAATGTTCCCATAGTATGAGTATCTGGCTGAGTTTTT
The DNA here is from genome assembly GCF_951640355.1 of Cnephaeus nilssonii. Taxonomy (NCBI): domain Eukaryota; kingdom Metazoa; phylum Chordata; class Mammalia; order Chiroptera; family Vespertilionidae; genus Cnephaeus; species Cnephaeus nilssonii. The sequence continues at coordinate 37,590,900 of NC_137080.1, read as the reverse complement.
CATACTTAAATTTCCAGTCTGCCCAATGCCCCTAGCAATGTCATCATCAAATAGTCTGAAGAACCCTCAGATGCCCGAGTATACTGTGCTAGCATAATTTCATCAAGGTCAACTATGGTCTTTTTCACTTAATGTAATAAGTGATCTAGAAAAGCTGGGTCAAAGTAAATCCCCTTTTCCACTGTCTTCCATTAAAAAAGCAAGTATTTTACCATAGTGTGAAAAAAAAATGACTGTTTGAGAAATTGTGATAAAGAAGATTAAAATTAGTGGCAAGGCTTGCTGGGTGCTGATGAACTCCAGCAATACTTTTATCCTTCTATGTATTTTAAGCATTGCCTCCCCTTTCCCTAGCATCTCCCCTAGTCTTTCCACAAATTCTAAGTTTTCCCATGTCTGCAGTTCCTCCAGTCCACACTAATTTGCTGCCACATAAATATTTTCTATTTTTAAATATGAAAACTCTTTATGATTAAGACATAACACCATTCAGGGCCCCATTATGTCAAAGTTTTAAGTGATTAATAATCCTTCATTACACCCAAGATTCCACAACTACCTTCTGTCGGGTCAAAGTTTCGACAAATCCTTAAATTAGCTATTTGAGTTATTAATTTACTAGAGGCCCGGTGCACGAAATTCATGCACACAGGGTGGGGGTGTCCCTCAGCTCAGCCTGTACCCTCTCCAATCTGGGACCCCTCGAGGGATGTCCGACTTACAATCCAGGACTGCTGGCTCCCAACCACTGGCCTGCCTACCTGCCTGATTGTCCCTAACCACTTCTGCCTGCCAACGTGATCACACCCTAACCACTCCCCTGCCAGCCTGATTGACGCCTAACTGCTCCCCTGCCAGCCCGATTGCCCCTAACTGCCCTCCCCTGCTGGCATGGTCACCCCTAACTGCCCTCCCTTGCCAGGCTGGTCACCCCTAACTGCCCTCCCCTGCTGCCTGGTCACCCCCAAATGTCCTCCCCTGTAGGCCTGATTGCTCCCAACTGCCCTCCTCTGTCAGCCCGGTCACCCCTAACTGCCCTCCCCTGCAGGCCTGGTCCCTTCCAACTGCCCTCCCCTGCTGGCCTGATTGCCCCACAACTGCCCTCCCCTGCCAGCCATCTTGTGTCCACATGGGGCAGCCATCTTTGACCACATGGGGGCAGCCATCTTGTGTGTTGGAGTAATGGTCAATTTGCATATTACTCTTTTATTAGATAGGATTATCTATACAAATGGTTTAAAAGATATTTGCCAAATATCTAATGGCTTATCAAAAGGAAAATATAACTCTGAAACAAAGAGAACAAACCTATTTTCTAATTATTTTATTCCATGAATGATTTGTACATCACCTTAAGAGCACATGTGTTAAAGATGAGAAAATTCTAATTAAACTGTTCACAGGGTCCTCCATGATATCATGAACAACCCATGACCTCAAATCAAAATCTAATAAGTGTTCAACATCCCATTTCCCTGCAAAACACTACTTCCCATTTATGAACCAAACAATAAGTAGTTAGAAAAATATTTTTTAAATTAATCATTCTGGTCCAGTTCAGTCATTGAGTGTCAACCTATCAACCACGAATGCCCGATCCCCAGCTGGGGGCTTGTAGGAGGGTTGCAGGCTCGATCCCCATTAGGGGAGCATGTGGGAGGGCATCAATAAATGTTTCTCTCTCATTGACCTCTCTCTCCCTCCCTCTCTCCATCTATCTATCTGCCTTCCTCTCTGAAATCAGTTCAAAATATATTTTAAAAAATTAATTAGCTCCTGGCTGGTTTGGCTCAGTGGATAGAATTTTGGCTTGAGAACTGAAGGGTCTCAGGTTCGATTCCAGTCAAGGGCACATGCCTGGGTTGTGGGCTCGATCCATAGTGGGGAGCATGCAGGAGGCAACTGATTCTTTCGCATCATTGATGTTTCTATCTCTCTCTCCCTCTCCCTTCCTCTCCAAAATCAATAAAAATATATTTTAAAAAGTAAAATAAAAAGTTAATCATTCTGGGGTTTTTTTCCTTATGCTTCAGACCATTTGGGACACTGTAAAAGGAATAAAATATTTTAAAAGCTAAAAACTTAAAAAAAAAAAAAAGGAGTATCCTTGTTAGTTTCAATCTTTCTGAAAAGTCAGAACAAAGGAAGAGGACAGGATGTATTAATATGTTATAAAGAAGACAATGAGGATAGATAGTGCAGATATGATTCATCCTGTAAGCCAGGGGTAGAGAGGAATACTCCATCTGGAACTCTAACAACTGTAAATGTGCACCATACCCAACAGCTTAAGTTTCATTTCTCACTGGGGTGTAACAATCACTTAATGCCTCCTCCATCCCACTTAAAGATAAATACCTTGTTACTTGGTCTAAATCTTCTATCATAAATCAAATTACTTTCAGACATTTTCAGAAGAAAATGAAAATAATCAAATGACCATTCTTGAAAATGTACCTGGCTATTTTGACTACTCATAATCTTTGGATGTATGTATATACATTCACATTTACCCCCTAATTACAGTGCATCATAAAGACTATAGTTTACCAGTGGACTCTAATAGTATATTGAGCCAGTGCATTACTTCTGTTCCTTTGTTTAGGGCAGTGATGGCGAACCTATGACACGCGTGTCAGCACTGACACGCGTAGCCATTTCTGATGACACGCGGCCGCTGAGGAGGCCGCATGCCGAGGATGAAACATTTGCGAAATAATGTTTTTTCCTCAAAGTGACACACTACCCGAGTTATGCTCAGTTTTTTGGCGAAGTTTGACACACCAAGCTCAAAAGGTTGCCCATCACTGGTTTAGGGAAATCAAGCATATCAAAAAAGTATTATGGGGTTAAATTTTTAAAATATAAAGCCCCCTATGAGAATAGATGACCTTCCTCAAAAGTGGAGAACAAATCTTACTGACCTCCCCAGTCCTGAGTCAGAGCTTGGCTCAGAATAGTGCTCAAAAAATGTGCTAAATAAATTTAAGTAGGTTGATGTGAAATCAATAAATTACAACAGGAATACAGAGATGCCCTACCATCTCTCCCTTCCTAACTATAGTCCTCTGAGCTGACCTGCAGGAATTGCAAATGTAGTTCAACTTCTGCTGCTTTGTTACTAATGAATAACAAAAAGCATTCTGGAGTGCTACATTTGAGTTATTTGGTTTCCCTGTGAGGCTGATGTTAGGGTATGAATACTGAGGCTAGGGGTGCTGCTGGGCAGTGAGCTGGGGTGGTAAGTGGAAGCCAGATGACGCTGAATTCTTACGAAGTTTAGAGTCTGTCCTATTTTAAAGGATTTTAGGCAGGAGAGTAACATGGTCAGACTTTCTTTTTAGATAAATGGCTCTGCAGGTGGATATAAAGGTGGAGGATGGGTTAAGTCTGGAGAAGTGAGAGATAATGGTAGAACAGTAGTATAGCAGGTGAGCTTTTTCTAATAGGATGCAACATAGGCAATGTAATCTCAACATGTCTAAATCAAAACTCTTTATTCCCCCTAAATTGACCCACTCTCTGTTTCTGGAAATTATAGAACTACTCAAGTAGTTCAAGCCAGAAACTTTCAAGCCATCCTTAATGTTTGTTATTTTCCTCACCTCCTATATCCAATTATGTCTAGCTATCTCCCAAACCCATTCACTTTTTCCACTATATCCTACTCCACCATCATTTTTGCTTTGGGCTAGTGGACAAACTCCTGATGTTGCACGTCCACTTTGACCCCTGAAATCCATTCTCCTCATGCTTCCAAAGCAATCCCTCTAATACACAATGGAATATGTCACCATTTTGCTCAAAACCCCCCAGGGGCTTCTCCCTGTTCCTAGGGTAAAGTCCACAGATCTTAACAAGGCTTATTATCTGGCTGCCTAAAAGCAATAAGAATTCCTAACATTACTGAGCATTTCTTACGTGCGAGGCACTTTGCTATGCTTTGCAAGCATTATTTCATTTTATTCTCATTGTGAAGCAGAATTATTAGCATTATTCTCATTTTGCAGATAAGAAAACTGAGTCAAGGAGAGATTACATATGTAAGTTTGTGCTCAAGCTTTCACACCTCCAACAAACTGTATGCCCCAACTACAATGCATTACTTTCTATTCCTAGAACTTAATCTGTTCTTTCTTGCCGAGTCACAGACACGTATTGATCCCTATGTCCCCCTCAAAAATCTCATTTTTGCCAGGATAATTTTTATTCATTCATCAAATCTCTGCTTATATGTCATCTCTTCAGGGAAGTCTTCCCTTACTATCTAAAATTACATTAATTGTTTACTTCTTTATGGTCTGTCTCCCTTCAGTAGAATTTCAAAATTGTTGACCACTGGTTCTCAGTTCTTAGAATGGCATTCACCTGGGGTTCCATAGCCACTGGTTGAATGAAGGCATGACTGAATGATGTGGGGATGGAAACTCCCTACTATGGTAACTTCATCTATTCAAACTGATAAGAAACAAAAGAAGCCAAATATAAATTTGTTCATCTACTAGATATTTATTTAGTAGCTTCCAGGTCCCAGCCAATACTCTTGAGAACTTACAGCCCTCCTGGGGGAGACAGACACATAAACATGATTATAGCACAATATAAGTAAAGTGCCTGTTAAAATTGTGGCAGGAATAAAGTTCAATAGATGCAGAGATGAAAAAAGAATTTAAATCTATGGGAAACCTTTACAGTTGAGGAGAGTCTTGAATCATTTTTCAGGATGAATGAGTCTTGAAATATACTATATCATATAGTTTATGTATTTCACTTATGAAAGGGGAGAGAATCACCCACAATGTAGTGGGACACTTTACATCACATTTAATTCTCACAATAGCTCTATTTTATTATTCCCATTTTACAGGTGTGAAAATCCAAGCTAAAACAAGTCCAGTGACTTACTTGTCCAAAATTATGTAGTACATTAATAAAAGAGATAATAATTCGCCCCAGCTGGTTTGGCTTATTGGATAGCGTCAGCCTGCGGACTGCATATGCCCAGGTTGCAAGTTCCATCCCCAGTAGGGGGCGAGCAGGAGGCAGCCGATCAATGATTCTCATCATTGATATTTCTCTCTCTCTCTCTCCTTTTCCCTTCCTCTCTGAAATCAATAAAAATATATTTTAACAATAAATAAACAAACAAACAAATAAAAGAGATAATTTGAGCCTACTCTGTCATCTGACTCCAGTACCCATTTACTTACTATATTATAGTCCTTTGACCCTGTATTCCCCAGAGCCCAATTACTTGTTTTCACTATAACTCTTTTTTTTCTTTTTTTATTGATTATGTTTTCACTATAACTCTTAACAAAATTGGTTATCTGGTTTCCCATTTTAACACAAAATAAGCAGCAAAATGAAAGGTTAAAGAAGAAACCAAATGAAGTATACCTACAATAAACAACAGAACTGAACACAAAAATTCAAAAACATGAATTATATAGTCTTCCACAAGCCACCTTTAGCTATGCAACAGTAATTGATGTGCACAATGATGACCTCATTACCAAAAAAAAAAAAAAAGCAGTCTGAGGTAGAAATATAACTTTTGATGCTTAAAAGGGTAAATAGAAAATTCCTCTCTGGTAACTCTGGATAAAGGAGTTATAATGATTATTTCCAAAGTAATTTTAAGAAGAAATATCCCAAGATTGTTAAGTCTTCTTTTTTCTATTGCTTTAAGCTAAATTCAAGACAGAACAGAAAAACTGTTTATCTTAATTTCCATGTATACACAATTAAATTATAAATTTTAAAAACTTCTCACACTATGACTTTGAACAACACATACTTTGAACAAGTATAGAGGGCTACTGAGCATTCTTAATATTTAAAAACAACCTCTCTTAAAAAAAGAACCCTTTCAAAAAATCAATAAAATGGGATAAATCGATTATGTACAAAACAGGAGGAAAACTATAATATGTTTAACCTGTTGCACTCACAATTTAAATGAGTGCATATGTGAAAATGAAAAGAAACAAACAACTTAAGCAAACACAGAGAAAGCTGGTTGAGTAATTTACCATAAAAGTGTTTCTACCATACATTCCACCTGAGTCCAAATTTTCAATCTGAAGATGTCAGCTTTTATAACATAAGCTTTTATTATTTTATATAATTCTTAAAAGATTGCATTTAGAGAACAGACCCTGGATTTTTTGTTTTGTTTTTAAGAACAAAAGAAAGTTGTTTCACCAATTATCTTGAACAAGCTGACAAAGAAACATTTAATGTCCTTTATCATTTTAGAGAGTTTTAAATGTGAAACTTTCCACACAGAACAGTTTGTAACAATGTGAAAAGCATACTGGCTACACTTCCCAACAACATGTAAAAGTAAATAAAAGGAAAAGTGAGTCTTAACTTGCAAATAACTGTAATTTTCATTTATCTTCCCAGAAGGAATGTAGTTTCTGCTAAAACTCTCTAGAAAGACAATACTTGTTTACTCATATTTGAAAATTGCTTTTTTTTAAGTTCATCTTGTACAATTTTGGCCCCCAATTCAATGTTTTATAGAACATTCTAATTTTAAGATGTAGAGTGAACTCATAATGAGTTCATATAACAACCTATTAGAAGTAAACACAAAGCGAATTTAAGTGCAAGTAAAATTTCACTAGACAGTTGTAATTACAATGCTCTTCCTTACCTGGACGCTCTTCAAAATAAACTCGCTTTTCTCTCTTACATCTTTAAAGGGACACCTCTTAGAAAGCATAAGCAGATGAGCAAGAAGCTTATTCAACCCATCCAAAGAACCAGCATCTGAAAGCCCGTCCGATGGACGATAAGGCGTCTCTTTCACCGAACGAAGATACTCAGTTTTTCTCAAAATGATTTGCCTAATGTTTTCCAGGGCTGTCTCTCTAGTAGTTGAATCTCTACTGCACAGCCCATCCCATCTCACTTCATTCTCTCCTTCAGCCATGACAATTGGAGATTTTTCTTTGCAGTCTTCAGTTACCTTTCAGCATGTCCCCAAAAGCACTTTATTTTTTTTTTAAGCGAGAAACGTAAGAACAGTGTCAGAGAAATCGAATCTTCATGAAAACACACGTCCGGGTGACATGTGGAACCAGAGTGTCTTTTTCTATAGATGGCTTTCAAGGGAACTGCAAGCTAGAGCTCACCCTCTCCTTCCACACCAAGGGGCAGTCTTTTCCGATCAGACTCAGAAACCAGCGTTGGAAAGTTGAAACCTCGCAGAGCTGGCTTTGCTGGGCAGCGAAGCGCTCGCCTGGGTCTTGCGGGGTCAGCGGATATTCTCACGCGGCCGAGCTGTCAAATCCGTGCTCTGCCCAAAAAGGCTGGTACCAGTGGAGCGCCCTCCAGCCATTCGGGGTTTTGTCCAGCAGCCTCCAGGCTCACGGGAGCGTTCCCGCCCCGCCCTCCTCCGCACCAGGCCCCGCCCTCCCCGCGCCTCGGCCGCGGCCCGACGCTGGCTGGACGCCGGCGGGGAAGGCTGGCCGACCCTGGTTCGCTCGCTGCTGCGGCCGAAAGATCCAGGCGCTCCCGGGGGGCGGCAGCCTCCAACAGTCGCGGTCTCAGCAGCGACGTAGAAGGAAAGCGTCCCCCGCCCCGTCGCTGCCAGACCCTTGGGCAGATGCCGTTTCTTTCCCGACGTCGGCGTCCTCGCCCACCGGCCGCTAATCCCGACGGACGCCCGGCTGCCCGGCAGTCCCCGAGCGCGGGGTTGCGCCGCGGAGCTGGCAGCGGCGCTGGGCCCGAGGCGCAGAGCCCGCCCCTTCGCCCAGCCCCATCGGTGGGGCTCGCCCCAGAGGGCGGGAGCGGGGAGGGGAGATGGGGTCCTCACCCCCAGTCCCTCCCCTTTCTCCGCCCGGCCCAAACCAGGAGCCCAGGAGCCGTCCCTGCCCTAGCGCCCTCTTCCCCGCCCAGGCAGACGCGACCCGCGGAGGCAAAGCCATTGGAAAAAAGCCCCGCCCTCCGCGGGCTACCTCCGGACCCTCGTCCGCGCGCTGCCGCCAACGGCTGCCCGCGGCTACGCATGCGTCATGGCGAACGGGGCGCATGCGTCTTGAACGGCACTTAGCCTGCCGCGGGGGGCGTTTTCCTGTAGCTGGACGTTTGGAGTCTGTGGACTGGGCAAGAAACAAAAGTCAGGGAGAGTTGAAGTACTGTAACTTTCACAGACAAGGCAAGCACAGGAAAGGGAAAGATGCATTTCTGGAAGGAACTTAATCTAATTTTAAGGTTAGCCTAAAAATTGTAACGGTCTCTTTAATTACGTCAAACCTTTTATTTGAGAAGATAGGGCGTCATTGCGTTGACTTCTGGGAAATGTAGTTTTGGATGCTGCTGGCGCGTTCTGTTTGCGACAGAAACTACAGCCCCCCGGAGCCGCTGCAACGTTTCCTGTGTCGGCCTGCGAGTCAACGGTTAGCGCACACGGAGACTGACTGAGAGCATCGGCTTGGTGAGAGAACTCTAGGCATAGCTGCCGCTTTTCCCTCCACGGGATTTTTCCTTCCTCCACTTCCTCTGAGGTTATGGAGACGAAGCAATCTGGGGCTGTCCAGGGACTTTTTCTGCGTGAGAAAGACTAGTCCGGGTGCCCAAATCCGAGGGCGCGTGAAGGCGCAGATGTAGGAAAGGTGGCAATCCGGAGGGATCGCATTAGTCCAGGCAAGAGGGACGCTCTGCACTGCTGCCTCTGCTGCCGCTCTTTGGGATTCGTGCGGAGTGGATTAGGGAACCCCTGGCAATTGCACCTTTGATCCTGCCTCGGGGTGCTTGCTCTGTGCTTTGTTTGCTCAGCCCAGTGACCTCCCAAGCAGGGCTTTGAAAGCGGGTTGTCAAATCCATGTTGTATGAGGCTAAGGGGCAAAGAATACCCAGCATTCCTTGATATGAATTTTTGCAGGATTAAAGGATACTTTGTGAAAAAACCTAAAACTATTCAAATTGTAGTATAGTGAAAGGATTCAACCATTTGTTTACAAAGTACTGTTGTTTTTAAATAATTCCTTTTTAAAATGTTTCTTGATTGATTGAGTTTAAGGAGCGAGAGGAACATCGCTTTGTTGTTCCACTTATTTATGCATTCATTGGTTGGTTTTTGTTTGTGCCCTGAGGGATCCCACCCACAACCTCGGCCTGTGGGTCAGTGGTCTCACCCGCTGAGCTCTGGGGCTAGGGCTTAAAATAACTCCTCTTAGGAAAAGTAGCGGTGAGAAAGGTCTTCCAGTGGGCTCATAACCAAATTAGATTCTAATTCTCCACATTGCAGAATAGATGTGTTTCAAAACATGTCGCCTTTTTGGGTACTGAGTATGAAAGACACAGCCCCTACCTGTCCGAGAGAAACAAATGGTTAAACATACAGTAACAGTGCTGTATGATATAATTGGGATGGCTACAAAGGTCGCTTAGCCCAGTTTTGGAAAGTCAGGGAAAGGGGTCCAAAAAACAGCATATGGTGAGGCCGGGAAGTGAAAGAGAGGTGGTGTTTTCAGGAGACTGCCTGAGCCAAATCATAGACATTGTGGAAGGGGTGACTTTTTGTGTATTGATTTGCTGTACTTTGAAGCTACAGAGAGACAGGTACTATGAATTTTCCAGATAGATGCTGAAGGTGACCTATTCTTGAACAGATTTATAGTTTTAAAGAATTGGTCTAATTTGGAAAGCCTTGCTACATGCCAAACTACTGATTAAATAATAAAATACGGCCATTTTAGATTCTTCATCTAAACTAGATAATTAGAATGCTAATGCATTAAATGGAGTTGTGTCTTATTTAAGGGTTCCATTCAGAAATTGATATATCCAAAATTACTCTCGAAAATCCCTTGGGAAGCCAGTACAGTGGAGTTCAATGGTTTAGAGAATTAAATTATATCGGTGGCTTGTTTTAAAAGCTGTGTTATCTTTTAAAATATGTATTTTCTCTTTGAACTCTAGAATCACTCTGTTTATAAAGAGGTGCTCATATGATGAGATGTATCTGAACTTATGATCAACTGAGAAACCAGAAAATTCACATCACCCCTATGCTCACTCCAGGGCCATATGCTCATTGCAAATCAGGCAGAATTGTCCATACTGATTATACAGTAAATAGTCATTTTTCTTTTACTGCTGAGCTTATATTATTATAGTTGAATTTGTGACAAGTAAGGTTAGAAGGATAGTTTTTGTATTTATGTTAAAGTTTCATTTGAACTTTTAATGTTTTTGTCATTCAAATAGGAAAGAGTGATGCTATACTATATAATTTCTTTATTCTGTACAGATAATGGATTCTGAATTAATGCATAGTATAGTAGGAAGCTATATTAAACCTCCAGAAAGAATGTTTGCTCCATCATTCACCCAGAATGATGAATTATCTCGGAATCACCGATCTGTGAACTTTGAAGTTACCTCTCCTAAAATGCTTCATAGTCCAAATAGCCAAGGTAATATTCATATAAAAATATCACTTAAAAATAGGGGAGTGGTACAAAGTATGTTATATAAAATGTTTTATTTTTATGTAAAAACAATATAGTGTGTTTTTAACTAGCCTTAAACTACTAATTTTTATTCTGTTGTTAAAAGTTTCTGTAAACTTAACGCAAGTTATTTAACATTTTTTATTTTGGCTTGAGCTGTAAGATGACATACTAGTATATCACAGATTTATTATAAAAACATCATTAGAAAATGGAAAATTCTTTGAAGACTAAAAGGTCAGATTTAGAATCCGTCTAAACTAGATGATTAGAATGCTAGTGAGGTAAGTAGAGTTGTGTCTTATTTTAGGATTAAATTCAGAAGTAGCATATATCCAAAATTGCCTGGAAAATTCCTGAGGAACCAGTATATTGGAGTAACTACAAAATACAAGTATTGTAACTTTTAAAATATAAATTTAGAAGGATGTTAAAACTGAATTAGAAGATTTATGACCGCAGACATACCTTGTGTGATTCAGATTACTTTCTAAGATGCTGATTATCACTTTGTCTTTTAATATTCTTTGATAAAGGTTGCCGTTAATAAAGGTAGCCTTATGGAGTGGAGTAAACCACAAGAAATAATACTCCAAACCAATGAGTCAGCCACAGGTACCATATAAAGAACAATACTGTAAATATAATTACTTTATCTTAATTGTAAAAAATAAATGATAATCTCTAGCAAACATCTTTCTAATTGGATATAAACTATACAAAAGATAACCTATAACATTTATTTATATTCTATTCATCTCTATTTTTATAGTTTGAAGTTATAAATGAATAGAAAGTGTAAGGTAATATTTGAATATTTTATAACTCTGAACTTATCTGAATCATGATGATATTAATATAACTGAAAAAAGTTTTAGTAATTTATGTGTGCTACTTACAATCTTTCAAGCTTGATATCAGGTAAGCCACTAGGTTATAATTTTTTTCCAGTGGAAGAAACTGTTCTTCATATATCCTGAATATTAACACTATCTTGGACAAATGAATAATATATGTTTGTAGTTTGATTAATAACTGAAAAGAACCTTTAACTTTAAACCTAAATTTTATGATAGTGGGTACTATATTTTAATTTTCTTTAGTCATACTCAGTTTCATACGCCTCCTAGACTATATATTGTCTTTAAGTCTTATGTCATTAGTTTTCTCAAGCATAGAAAAATCACTAAATACAAAGCATAACCAATGGATGCAAAACTCTGGGGGGTGAGGACATATATGGGAGTGGGGTGGGGGGGCAATGGTAAGATATGTACATATATAATACCTTAATAAAAAAATGGAAAAAATAAATAAATAAATAAAATAAGTAAATAATGAGGATGTAAAAAAAAAAAGAAAAGAAAAATCACTAAATACAATCAAATATATTATTTTTACAAGGTATGTTAGAAAAAAATTTGTTCCTTTTTAGAATTTTTGTTATTATTTTCCATTTTTATTAGAAATATGTATTATACATTTTTCTGGCTAACAAAAATATACTGGTAACTTTTATATGATTGTAAGTGTTCAAATATTCTTATTTATAATATCAAGCAATGTTTTTTTCAACAGCTCTTATTTTAGCCTTAAAAACTCTTCAAGAAAAGATTCACCGTTTAGAGTTAGAAAGAACACAAGCTGAAGATAACCTGAACATTCTATCCAGAGAAGCAGCACAGTATAAAAAGGCCTTGGAAGATGAAACAAATGAGAGAAATCTGGTACACCAGGAACTGATAAAGCAGAAAAAAGGTAAGAAAATTCAGTAGTTCTCAGAAGTAAGGAGTTACTAAAGTTTACAATTTGAAAATAATAAGCCCAGTCTAAGCAGATTTACTCAAATATATTTATTCTTTTATAGATAGTCAAACCCTGAAACCTTGTTCTCAGACATTTTGATATTTGTAGGAAATGAATATAATTTTGAACTTATTTTTATATCTGTTTTATCCTGGTTCATAAGTTTTTGAGATTAAAAGAAAAATTGTATTTAGACAAGTTGTGTTTAGAAATTAGAATATTCTCAGAATTCCAGCAAAATCCAGTTTAACCTGGACATAATTGAAATGCTTTATAGCATTAGTTAACACGTTTTTAAAATTTGAAAACAACACTAGTAATTAAGCAATATAAAAACAATAAAAATGAATAAAAAATAAAAACTTGAATGGTTAATTAGATGAAATGGACCGATAGGTGGCCGTTCTGTGGAAATTATGAAAAAGACATCTGGACACAGGTTTTAGAGATTTAGAGCATAAATTCTTTATATAATTTCACTTCAAAATGTGGCTTTTTGTAACATGACACTCACCCTCAAAAACAGGGTTCAAGTTTGTGTTTCAACTTGTGGAATGAAGAAATGGGGAGAAATATTTTTCTGAGGTAATTGGACAAAAGTGGAAGAAAGAGCTGAGGAAAGTAAGATCTTAAAGGATTAAAAAGAAATTGTTACACCTTATAAATTTAACTATGCTGTGTGTAGTCAAGAGCAGAGGAAAGGGGGAATGGTAGGATGCATGTACCTGAGTTTTTTGAAAAAGAGGAAACGTATTGATGGGAAAGAGACATTGGGGCCTATGTTTTTCCAGTTGGTGTCATTTCCCAGGGACAGCCAGAATCTTTCTCATCTCACAAGTCATTGGCATCTTCACCTTTTAGATGTATGCTCTCTAGGTCCTTAGTTAGAGATAATGTTAAACCAGTGATATATAATTAATGAAATATTCACAAAATGTATGTTTATAACTCTGGGAGAGTCAGTACGTAGAACTAACGAAGTCTTGAACTTTTAACTCTTGGTAGAATTCGTATAATGTATTTCTTATGGTAACCAGATCTCTGGTCTATGTGGTAATCAACTAATTGACTCATAATTACTTCTTCTTTTTCATAGATATAAGTATACAATTAAGCTCAGCTCAGGCTCGCTGTACGCTCCTAGAGAAGCAACTGGAATATACAAAGAGAATGGTTCTCAATGTAGAGCGAGAGAAGAATATGATCCTAGAACAGCAGGTGAACATATTTGTATAAGGAATATAATTTAATATGGTTTTGAAGAATATTTAATGTCTCTATGGTGACAGATGGTACTGGACTTATTGAGGTGATCATTTCACAATGTATACAAAGATGAAATCACTAAGTTGTACACTTGAAACTAATATAACGTGGTATGTTAACTAGACCTCAGTAAAAAAGTAAGATGTAAATTAAATGACACAAATTAAATACACAAAAAAAGGTAAGTTTGCCCTCAGGAAAAAAGAATATTTAATGTTGTGGGAAATTTGTCATATTACATTATAGTCTTAAGTAAAATAGGACATAAAGCTGTATATAGGAAATTTCCACCTACAGTGATGCAGACAGGGTCGTTTAGACCAACCTTCCTATAGAGGAAAATAAGAAAAACTGTACAGAATATTAAAAGGAAGACAAGAGAAAGAAAAAATACACAAAGGCATTGGAGATTTAATAAGTTGATAAAAAATCACCCGTTCAGTATTATCTGTGTGCAGACTTTAATCCAGAGAGGTAGGCCTGATATTTCAGGTCCCTTCTGAGTTCATTTCTGATTCCAGAAAAGTCCATTGAGAGGCTCAATAATGCTTTTGACAGCCATCCTTTTGGGGTTAAGGAAATTAAAGTTAGAATTCATGGCCTATCAAGAATAGGAACCCTAGTATATCCTCTGTGCTCTATCTTTGTAAGGGTGAACAGTAGAAAAAAACCCAGATTACAGCTTTGCTCTAGGTTATCAAAGTAATTCAGAAAATCTTAATCCCTGAAATTGTATTAAAGTGATACTGAATTGCTAATATTCTCAGGTACTTCAAATTATTTCTACAAACATTACTTTGACACAGCGAGAAACTTTCAGAGATAACCAGGCAGAAGGAGTTAAGACACTAAGAACAAGCTATAGCATACTTAATAGACTATCTATAATACTTTCACAAACACGCTCCAGTTAGGTACTGGCTCTATCAGACACAGTCTTTAAAATACTTATGCTTGTGCCCTGGTCAGTGTGGTTCAGTTCGTTGTCCCATGCACCAAAGGGTCTTGGGTTCGATTCCCAGTCTGGGCACATAGCTAAGTTGTGGATTCAATCCCTGGTCAGGTTATGTAAGGAAGGCAACTGATCAACGTTTCTCTCTCTAAAATCAGTAAAAAACATATCCTCGGGTGGATTTAAAAAGAGCACAATAAGATACTACTTCACATCTACCAGATTAGAAATAATTTAAAAGTCTGACAATTCTGTGTGTAAATGAGGATACAACAACCAGAAGAGCAACCACTTTATCTTGTAAAGTTCAGCATACACATTCCCAATAGCCTAGAAATTCCTATCCTAGCTATAGTAGACTAGTGACTTATAATAGTTTTTAAAATGTTCTGATATATAATCTACATACAGTGGAAGGTACAGATCTTAAGTATAGAGATCATTGATTATTGTTTAATGCATATACTCATGTAATCCACAGCCCTACCAAATAATAAAACATTTTCATCAGAAATTATTTCATCTCTTCACAGTTATTCTCTGTTCTCTCCTCACCTCCCAATAAGACAATTACTATTCTGACTTATTTTACCTTAGAACTTTATAAGGTAAAATCTTAGAACTTTGTATACTCTTTTGTATCTGGTTTTGTTTTTCTTTTTTAACATAAAGTTTTTGAGATTCATCCATGTTGTTTTATGTATCAGTAGTTCATTCCTTTTTATTGTAGTGTAGAATTTCATTATATAGATATGCCACAATTTGGTTACCCATTTTCCTGTTGATAGACATTTGGCTTGCTTCTAGTTTGGGGTTATTATAAACTAGAGGCCCAGTGCATGGAATTGGTACATGGGTAGGGTCCCTAGCTAAGCCAGCAGGCGGGCATCCCTCTCG
Organism: Cnephaeus nilssonii; assembly: GCF_951640355.1. Taxonomy (NCBI): domain Eukaryota; kingdom Metazoa; phylum Chordata; class Mammalia; order Chiroptera; family Vespertilionidae; genus Cnephaeus; species Cnephaeus nilssonii. The sequence continues at coordinate 37,575,510 of NC_137080.1, read as the reverse complement.
CAACCTGGGATCCCTCACTCCTTACTGCCTACCTGCTCGCTGCTCCTTAGCGCTGCCACAGAGGCCGGAGAGGCTCCCACCCCTGCCGCTGCACTCGCCAGCCGTGAGCCCAGCTTCTGGCTGAGCAGCGCTCCCCCTGTGGGAGCTCACTGACCACTAGGGGGCAGCTCCTGCGTTGAGCATCTGCCCCCTGGTGGCCAGTGCGCATCATAGTGACCAGTCGTTCTAGTCGTTCCGCCATAACGGTCGCTTAGGCTTTTATTATATAGATAAAGCTGCTATGACCATTCTTATACATATCTTTTCTGTGGACATATGTTTTAATTTCTCTTGGGTAAATATGTAGTAGAATTGCTGAGCCACAGGGTAGGTATATGTTTAACTTTATAAGAAACCACTAAACTGTCTTCTAGAATATTTTCTATTACCCCTTGCCCCCTCACATTTGCCTTTATTATTAACATCTTGCATTGTAATAAATACCATTACAAAACAGTACATAGATATGCATATATATGTATAACTTTCCTTTTCTCTGTGTTCTTTGTATGCTTTATTCCTCTGATAGCTGCTTTTCTTCATTACAGAGAAAGGGTAATTCAGTGAGTAGATTTGGTCACCCTGTGTGCAACACTATTTAATACAGGTTTCACTGGTGATGTTTTTCTTAGTTGAAATGTTATATAAAGATGCATAGAAGTGTTTGTCCCATTAGTGCTAATATAGCACATCTTTTTTTGCACATTTTATTTCTCCTTTAACAATATTTGATTTTCTTGGCCTTTGCTAGTAAGTACCTAAAAGTAGGTGCATGTATGTACATTTCTGTGTTTGTGTTGCTGTTGTTGGTTTGTTTATTTAGAGAGAAGGAGAGAGAGATGTGAGAAAGAAACATTGATTGGTTGCCTCCCATATGCACCTCAACTGAGAATCAAACCCACCACCTTTCGGTGTACAGGACAACACTCCAACCAACTGAGCCACACTGGCCAGGGCTGTACATGTTTCTTATGACAGATTTATATTGCACCTAAACTCGGTGCATGTAAATGCATGTTTCTAATGACATATTTATATTGTGCTTTGAATTCTGAGAAATTGTATTATTCTTGAGCCATTGGCATCACTTGCCAAATTCAGGTTTTGTTTTTATCCTTTCCAGACCCAGCTTCAAAGGGAAAAAGAACAAGATCAAATGAAGCTGCAAGCAAAACTTGAAAAGCTTGATCTCTTAGAAAAAGAATGTTTTAAACTTACAACAACTCAGAAAACTGCTGAGGTAAGCTTCCACTTATTTCTTTGAAGTAGTGGTGCCAGGAATAAATCTTTAGTATTAGGCATAATTGGCTCTGTATGTGAATATGCAGTAAATCTTAGATTTATAAAACTTTGTTAACAACTTTTAGTAATCCAAACATGAATTCCTGCCCATGGAGATGAAAAATTAATATATTCTGTCACAGCATGAATGAGCTTGCCTGTTGATGTAAAATTGTAATTTTGGCTTCTTTTGAGATGAAGAACATTTTTATTTCAGATAACTTACCTAAAAAATATTGAGAAGATTGTCTTTCACCAGTTAATTAAGTTAAGCCTATCCTACGTCCCATCCTGAAATGCCCTCTTCGTTTTCCACCAAAATCCTATTTATTCCATAGGACTTTCTCTGGGTCCTGCTTCCTCTATGAAGCTTTCCTTGAGTTCTCCTACATTCAGGGAACTCTTTCTTTGAAATGGTATTGTCCTCCTATTGTGAACCACACCAAAGATATAAGATGAAATACTTATGTGCCTAAGTATATATACATGGTCTGGGTCAAACATATTCATTGCTTTGTTGTTTGTTTCATTGATTTCCTTGATATAATATAAGCTATTAAGTAAAAAGGACTACCCTATATAATAAAGAGGTGATATGCAAATTGACCCTCATACCCTCACATAACAAGATGGCCGCCCCCACGTTGTCACAAGATGGCTGCCCTCACGTTGTCACAAGATGGCCGGCAGGGGAGGGCAGTTGGCAATCGGGCTGGCAGGAGGAGCAGTTAGGTGTCAATCATGCCGGCAGGGGAGCGTTTAGGCATCAATCAAACCTGCAGGGGAGTGGTTAGGGGCAGGCAGGCAGGCGAGTGGTTAGGAGCCAGCAGTCCCAGATTGTGAGAGGGATGTCCCAGATTGGAGAAGGTGCAGGCTGAGCTCAGGGACACCCACCCCCCAGTGCATGAATTTCGTGTACCGGGCCTCTAGTATCTTATATTTCTAATCTTATATTTCTAATGTCTTCCTATCCCTTCCCTCCTCCAACTGTGCCCTTACTGTATGCACATGATGGACATTTATTGTGATTTGTCTGTGTTTTGAATGAAACATTGAGACCCAAGAATATAATTGTTTGACCTTCTAGACGTTTAATATCCCTCAAAGTTTCATCATTATGGTTTTGTTCCATATGGAAGTTAATAATGCCTATGCATGTACATTCTTTGCTTTTCCTTTGTTCTTATGTGTAATAGGTCAAGGAGCATAAGAAGAAAGCCAAGAAAAATCTTACCATCTTTTGCCGTTACTTTTTTCTTACTTTCTGCTCTAATTTGCCAATTTATTAAGAATCAAGACCCCCCAAGGACTCTATTTGGAAAAGGAACAAAGGGTAGTTGGCTCTAGTTATTTTATTCTTTTGCAGGACAAGATTAAACATTTAGAGGAAAAACTTAAGGAAGAAGAGCACCAGCGTAAGCTATTTCAAGACAAAGCTTCTGAGGTAAATAGAGCACTATATCGTGTATAACAATTATACTTTCTTTTGTTGTTGTTAATCCTCACCCGAGGATAATTTTTCCATTACTTTTTAGAGAGAGTGGAGGTGGGGAGGAGAGAGAGTCGATGCGAGAGAGACACATCAATTGGTTGCTTCCTGCTTGTTACATGCCCTTGACTGGAAATTAAATCTGGGACCCATTGGTATGTGGGCCAATGCTCTAACTGCTGATCCTTTATTTTCTTAACTGGAGCCTAAATTCTAGACTCTAATTTCTGCTTCCTAGCTTTTTAGTTTTGTCTGTTTAATGAAATTCTCAATAAGCCAGTACATTCATATACTGGAATGCATTACAAGAGGTCTTTTTTTTTTTTTTTTTTTAATATATTTTATTGATTTTTTACAGAGAGGAAGGGAGAGGGATAGAGAGTTAGAAACATCGATGAGAGAGAAACATCGATCAGCTGCCTCCTGCACACCCCCCACTGGGGATGTACCCGCAACCAAGGTACATGCCCTTAACCGGAATCGAACCCGGGACCTTTCAGTCCGCAGGCCGACGCTCTATCCACTGAGCCAAACCGGTTTCGGCTACAAGAGGTCTTTTGGTGTTTTGAAATTTTGACAAATAAATATGTGTATGTATCAACTCCTGGTCATAGATTGTTTTCCATTTGGTTGATATCTCAAATAATTCATTCTCTTATAAACAGAAAATGATTGCAATTACCAATAGATTTAATGACTTTCATGCACACAAAAATAGTATTTGGGGTTTGTGTTTTTTTTTCAAAAAGCACTTTTATCTTTATAAACTGAACCTGATCTTTCATTGTAAAGAAGCTTGTTAAAAATCAATTTTATAAAGTTTTGTCTTTAATACTGTAGCTTCAAACTGGACTTGAAATCAATAGAATTTTAATGTCTTCAGTATCAAACCCAAAACTATCTAAGGAAAAGAAGAAGTCTTCAAAGGTATGCAAACATTTTATTTTTATTTGCTAATACTTATTTATTCACTCTTTTCATATTTATATTTATTCATTTCCAAAGAAAAATTTTGAAGAGATTTATAATAAAAGACATGCAATACTGCAATGAAATGGAGATAAAAATATGAATCTAGTGATGATGGTTTGAGGTAAAAGGATAGAAATTCCATAAAACCTCCACAGCAGTTGAGCACAAAACCTAGCTGTGTTTGCTTGACAATAAAAGCAAAAAGGAGTAAATAATGGGCAGTATTATCTGCCTTTGTGCAAAAGCAATAAGCATTCCAGTGTCTCTAGAAAGGCAGACATTTTCCTAGTACTAAATTCTTAGACAAATTACTTTGTGATACTATATAAAACAGAGGCCAACAACATTCAGATCCCACTCTGAGCACAATAAAAAGAGAAGGCTATATAATATTAAATTATAGATCTATGAAGTAATTTCTCTAGGGAATCTATTTATTTATTTTCTTTTTACCCTAAAAATAGAATTGGAAAGTTAGTACTTTATAGATGGGTTGATGTTTCGGATAAATGGTATTAAACCTTCTTAATTATCTGCAATGGTAAGAAATTTTCAATTCCTTTTAATCTTACAATTCTGAAATTATAGTTTTGATGACCATTATCACTATTTATTCAATATGCGTGTGATTACTTATTGTTTCCGTGTGCCGTTTGCTGTGGAAGCAGAGATGCTTTTTGAGAATTCCGGCCACTGCCATAGGCTCACCCTGTGGATACAGTAATGTAGGGAACATTGTCCTTACGCAGGCTACTCTTTTATTGCATAAAGAAGAATTACTATTCAATAGTCTGGCTGTATTTTTCATAATTTTTTTCTTTCAGAGAATTTGCAGACTGCAATAATTTAAAGCATTTTCCCAATGAAACTTTTTCTTCTTATTTCCTTTCTTAAATATTTGTTCTGTATCTTGTTTGCACAGTGAGATTAGAAGCTGCAAAACCAAATAGAAAATTGCTATAAGTAATTTTCCAGTGGGGAAAAAATATGAATTATTTTAATATTTATGTTTTATGGCATCCTTTGATGAGTTAGTGGAAATATTTTTTTTAATTTTTCTATTCATTGTAAAAATGATGAAGGTAGAGGGAGAAGTAAGGTAAAAGAAATGAAGGAGAGAAAAGGTAGCTTCTACTAGTGAAAGAGCCCAGACTGGCCTTTATAGGGCCAGTGGGTCCCCTACCTGGGAATCAGTCAGGCACTCAAATGAGGAAAAAGTAGCCCCTGCTTCAAAGCCAAACCCTTCAGCTTCTGCCAGTCTCCAGCTCTAGCTTCCCTGGGGTGGGGGTGGGGGGGGGGCGGGGTCGGGTGGTGAGAGGGGGTGTGTCTCACTTCAGGTTCAGTTTGGTTACATCCAGCTAGCCCCTGGACAGAAGCAAGTTTAGCTGCCCTGGGCTCAGGGGGACAGATCAAAAGAGTTTCCCATTGGGAATGACGCCCGCCTAGCCCACAGGAGGGGGCTGAGCACTTGGTCCTGGTCCCAGACTGTAGCCTCTGAGGGTCTCATACTTTGAATGCTCCCACTCTGAGCCACTTTCCCTTCCCCCCACTGCGCTATTGCCAGGATCTGGGACTTGGCTGGGCTGATCCAAACTGTCTCCTGTTGCGGGTGGTGCCTGCAAGTCTGTAGGAGATGGTGGGCACTTCTCCTTCCCAAGGTAGTGGTGGCTAAACTCACAGGAAGCTTGGATTTGCCTCCTCCCAATGTAGCCACACAGCCCAGCACTTGCCCATCTGGCTCCGGAACAGAAGCCTCCCCAGGAGACACAGTCGAAAATCCCAGTTCTGTGTGGCTCCCTCCCCTCACCCCCAACCCAGCAGGACTGGGCAGGCCCAGCAGCTCAACAGGTAGGGGGAGGGGTGCCGGCTGTGTGATGGAGGCGGGGGAGACAGTCCTCTTTCCCAAGTCACAGTTTACTCTGGGTCTCCACCAAAACATACAGGGTCCCTTAAAGTCACTGCTGGTGTAGCCAGCGGATTCCTCAGCAGGACCCAAGTATGGCAGCTTGGCCTCACCAGCCTTCGTCCCTTAGTCTGGAGTGACTCCCCAGGCTGGTGCTCTAACTTTAGGAGTGCTCTATTCCTAGGTGTGGTCAGTATCCCATGCTGGCTGAATCCCACTGATTCCCACCGCCAGATGCTGGCAAGCTCCTCTTCCCATCTCTGTTGCCCTGGTTTGGGGATCCTTGTGTGGGTTGAGACCCCAGGGTCCTAGGGGGAGGGAATTCCGCAGCTCTGTTATTCCTCAGGCTTCTCATTGGCCGCTGCACCTGTGTGAGAAGGCTATCCCTTTCTACGTTTTCACCCTTCTTACCATTCTCTCTGTGGCTCTGTACTTCATGGTTATATTTCAGATCAGCTAGCCTTCAGTTGGTTTTTCAGGTTGATTGTTCTGTAATTTAGTTGTAAATCAGTTTGGGGCTGGGAGCAGTGGGCACAGCTTCCAAGGTTCTCTGCAGCCATCTTGGAATCTCTATATACTAGAGGCCCGATGTACGAAATTCATGCAAGATAGGCCTTTCTTCCCGCAGCTGCCGGCACCAGCTTCGCTCTGGCACCCAGGACCTGGGCTTCCCTCACAGCGCTGGCTTCATCTGGAAGGACGTCTGGAAGGACGTCCAGTCTAATTAGCATATTACACTTTTATTATTATAGATTATACTTTACTATGCCATTGTGAGACACTGGTTAACTCTTTGCACTCGCTTGCTTTTTTCTCGATTCCTTTATTCTAATGCTAACCGTGTCAAGTCACACTCGACATCCGAGTGCAAAAGGTTTAAAGATAGAGAGGACCTCCCAGTAAAATGTAAAAACAAAGCAAACAAAAAAAAGACACTTATGGTAAGGATATGGAACAATCACAAGTTGGCTAAAACATAGATTGGTCTAATCACTTTGGACATTAACTTGTAAAGTTAAGAATGCACAACTCTATGGCCCAGCATCTAAGAGAAATTCCTAATTTATATACACCAGAAGGCAGATACAAAATGTCCATAACAGTGTTGTTTCTAATAACAAAAAGAAACAATCCAAATGATTATTGAAAGGAGGAAGAATAAATAAAGCTTTTATAGCCATAAAAAGCAGTGAACCACAGGTATATATATATCAGTTGAATGAACCTCATAAACTTAATGTTGAGTAGAAAAAGCAAGTTGCTGAAGAACAGAAACAAAATAAGTCCATTTATATAAAGTTCAGTTATCTAATCCTGCATCTTTTCATGTGTTTATTTGCCATCTGTATGTCCTCTTCAGTGAAATCTCAGTTTTTTGTCTATTTTCTCATCAGATTGTTTACTCTTGAGTTTTGAGATTTATTCATGTCATAAATGTCTTTTAAAACATTTTTGTTTACTTTTTCCCTTCCTAATATTTAGAAAACTAAATGTTTAAAAAGAGGACCACCTCAGCAGATGTATTCAAAGTTTGGATCAATGCCTATGGTGGCTGAAAAGGTGAGAGGGAAAAAGTGAAGATGCTTGTTCAGAAAAACTCCTGCTTTGTTGTAAGTTCTATTTAAATGCCATCCGTCACTTGAAATTGTTCTCAGCTATTTCTTTTCCCCCAAAGCCTGCCAGGGCATGCCATTCTGTAAATGCAAGTGTGCAAAACCTCCTGCAGATGGTGCAACATTATGGGCCACAGATTCTTCAGAAACCTGCTGAAGTTGCTGAGCCTAGATGTCTCTACAAGCCTACTAGAACAACTTCCCAGTGTAAAGTGGTACCTCCTGACTCCGAAAAATCTGTTTCCATTTGTGACAATTTGTCTGAACTTTTGATGGCGATGCAGGAAGAGCTGGACCAAATGGGTGTGTAAGTATTTTTATTTTTTACCAGAAGAAATAGCAAGATATTTAGGTATTATTTTCCTTCTTAGTCTTAAGAGCAGTGCCACTTACAAATTTTTAATGGCCTTACTTAGTCATTTAGACTTATTTTGATCTGTAGATTTCTTGTCACTGATTTTTCATTGTATTTATTGATACTACTGGATTTAAATTTTCAACTGTGTATAATTACTATTAATCTAATCTAAGGAGTCTCTGTAGTCCCAAGATCTCAACTTACAGCGCAATATTACTGTCATTCTAACAAATGAGTTCTGGTGATCTTAAATTATAAGTTACAAAGGCTTTTAAAAGAAAGATTATTTTTGTCTTTTTTATAATCTTTTAGTTATATGAATGATTTCATTAGACAAGTAGGAATGTAGTCTCTTGTTTTAAACTCTGGCTGGTCTGCATTACAAATTGAAGTATCCATAGCAAACAAAATTTTGTATGGGATACATATTTTTAGCCCCAAGTTTAAATATATATTTAACAAAATTCCAGAAAATATATGATTTGGCTAGCCAGCTAATTGAACTAAGACTGATGTAGAAGAGGTAACTAGTTCCTTTGGCAGTATTTCTTTGAGTAGGCTATCTAAGGAATTCTCTGGCAAATACTTGTATAGCTGGAATTCTTCCAAAGATCCTATGTCAGTGGTCGGCAAACTCATTAGTCAACAGAGCCAAATATCAACAGTACAACGATTGAAATTTCTTTTGAGAGCCAAATTTTTTAAACTTAAACTTCTTTTAATGCCACTTCTTCAAAATAGACTCGCCCAGGCCGTGGTATTTTGTGGAAGAGCCACACTCAAGGGGCCAAAGAGCCGCATGTGGCTCGCAAGCCACAGTTTGCCAACCACGGTCCTATGTTAATAATTCCAAAGTTGGAACTAAAAAGAATACTTTAATGCCTCTATCTAAGAACATCAGCATATTTTGCTACATTTAGCTATAAACATCAAGAATTTGGACTTCTTTTAAACTTCTTTAAGACCCTGAGTCCTAAGATATTTTTATATATATATCTAGTCTCAAATCATAAGAACCTATTTATATTTATCATATGTTTAATTAGATAGCCCTAATTATAGGAACAGACTGTCTTTGAAGATGAATATTTAACTCTGACTAAAATTTATGTGTCTAATATTTGCTTTTCTTTCATAGAGAACACCAAGAGCTACTGAATCAAATGAAGGAAACTGAAAGCCATGCAGTCTGTGAAGACATAGAATGTGAACTAGAGCATTTAGTCAAGAAAATGGAAATTAAAAGAGAACAGATTTCCAAACTGATGAAGCATCAAGACAGTGTAAGAAAGTTTTAGTAAAAGATTTTAATAAAAAGATAATATACCTGGATTCAGTGTATATCTCTGTATGACCTTCCAAATTTGAGGTCTGTATGTATGACTTAGTGAAAAGATGATAAACAGGAGTCACTCGTGCCTATTATTAGAGCCATCTGTTCCATCAGAATAACATGGCCTCCTACAGAACTCTCCAAGATAAGATAATGAAAAGGGAGGAAGAAAATTTAGTTATGTATTCAGAAATGTCTTTGGGAAAATAGTGAGGTATGCTGAATTTGCTTTATAACCTTTCCAGTTACCCTTTTAGCATTTCCCCCCTTACTCCTCCCTTCTCTGATTCCTTAATGAAGCCCCTTATGTTGACAGGTCTCTAACTCAGTACCATATATGTACCTGGCTCCTTAAGCAGTACCCAGTCCTATAACCACTATTTCCACTTTCCCAGAAAAAAACTGTGCTTTGCTGCATTCCCTGCGGATCTGTGCTGTAGTGAGGTGGTGAGGGAGACTCTATCCTGGCATGGAAATTCTTAATAACTAAGAGTGGCATAATAATTTTAGTATTTTAACAGAGCAATCATGGATTATTATTATATCCCAAAATAATAACTTTGTAAGTGGGAATAGCATTATTACACTGCTGGAGCAGAAGGCAGAGGGAGTCTTTCTAGGAACTCTCAAGTCACATAGTCATCAGCCTGTGTAATAACATTAATATAAGTTGGTGATATATTAACCTCACAATTAAGCCTTCCCCACTTTATGGGACAGTAATAAAGGATACAGGATTTTACTGCCTTTATTCTTCTGTGGCCAACAAAGAAAGAGGGCCCAGCCGGCATGGCTCAGTGGTTGAGCGTTGACCTCTGAACCAGGAGGTCATGATTCGATTCCCAGTCAGGGCACATGCCCGGGTTGCGGGCTGCTCAGTGGAGTGTGCAGGAGGTAGCCGATGAATGATTCTTTCTCATCATTGATGTTTCATCTCTCTCTCCCTTTCCTCTCTCCCTTCCTTTCCAAAATCAATAAAAATATACTTTAAAAAGAAAGAAAAAGGGAAATGAATGTTTTGAAGCAAGTTTTCATTTTATTGGCTTTTAAGGCTATAGTAAGTAAAAAATTTTGTATGATTGTGCTAGGATGAAGATTATATGACATACTTCCTTAGGAGAAACTTGAAGGGAATAGAAAAGTAGTCATTTTTTAAAATTTAGGCAGTGTGAACATAAATTATATTGTGAAAATATATTCTATAATAGCTGTAGCAGCATAAATTTTCAAGTATTTTACCATGATAAATTTAATGTCTGCGATTAAAATGGCCTTAGACAAATAGAACATCAGGTATTTTGCCTGTGTTAGGATCAGCTCTACAAATTAGACTTATGCATTAGTAAATAGACTAAGTAATTGACTGGACTTGGAAGAAATGGGTTTGGCTAGTTGTTAGGTTTAGAGTTTTTTAAATTCTGTCTGTCCAACCATTACTAGATACTCCTAATGAGATAAGGTTATTCCCTTGACTTTTTTGTTGCTGTTGTTACTGGCATTCAGTAGTACTTTAAATTCAGGAATACTTTTAAGTAATATATATATTTTGATTCTATAAACTTGATGTTCATTCCTAGCACCCAGTCTTTACTGTTAAAATCGCCTGAAAGGTTCTTCTCTCTCCTCTCTTTTTTATAGTTTTTACCCATTTCATATCCTCCATAAACCTTTCTCCAGCCCACATTGATCTTGTCCTGCGTTGGCCTTTTCTCTGATACACAGTTTTTGTCCTATTCCAAGTTATCCCAGCTTGAATTATTCTCTAGCTGTCATGTTTATGGTTTTCTTTCACTAATAAGAGCAGTAAGTGTCTTGAGAACAAGGAGCTTTACTTTATTTCTACCTGACTAGCACAGTAATAGGCATCTAATAGGTAGTCAATAAATAAGACCTTAATGAGCTTTTTAATTTTATGTAATCTTTAACCATCAATCCAGTCCATCTATTATAGGATATATCTTTAATATTTTTTATTAAAATGGTAGATCTTTTTCTCTCCAGGTTCGTAAACTGCAGCAAAAAGTTCAAAACTCAAAGATGAGTGAAGCTTCATGTATTCAACGAGAAGACAGCAACCCTAAAGGATTAAAGAACATAAAATATAGCCCCAGAAAATGTCTGCTAAATCACTCTCTTCAGAAGAACAGCAACTTTCATCCAACACAAGTCCATAATCTTCAAATGAAATTAAGAAGAGATGATATCATGTGGGAACAGTAACACTATAGCAAAACTGTCACCTTAAATGAACTGTCAATGAGATCTTATATTGTTAAAATGGTTTTAACTTAATATATCTTTATGAAATTTTGAATTATGTTTCTAGCCTCTATAAAGTGTCAGGTTGTAGTATCTTTTAATTAATGCCTAATGATCTAAGAGTCCCAAATAATAAATGATATGCTGTTTTGTTTTTCTTATTGACTGAAATACTAATCTCACCATATTTTGGAAACATTGTTCACTTTCAGATATCTTAAGCTAAATCTGAGAAATTATACTAGATTGATGATATTTAAAATTGAGCTTCAATTTGAAATACTATTTCAAGTACCATCCCACTTTTTCATTTAGGCCTGTAACTCTAAGAACCAATATAAAATTAATAGAGTATGGAAAGGTTTTGTAACTTTCCTCCCTATCTTGTTTTAGAGCTGTGACATGTTTTTCTTTTTTGGAATGGAAAAGCTTTGTGAAGAAGCCTTTAGCCCAAGTTTCTATGACAATTACCAATAAGAACCCATAGTTACTCCAATTTTAGATGACAACCCAACTGCAAAAGCTTTCCTCAACTATTCCCATTCTCCTTTACAAATCCTTTTATAACTCTAGCTTTTGGCGACTTTTAGTTTTTGCATTATATATAATATTCATCAGTATAAATTGAGAATGAGTTTTCAGGACCCTCAAAGCCAGCATATTTTTTATAGGAAATTATGGGAAGAAGTTGGACATTTTATTACCTCATCTAGTAAAAGTTTGAGGAAATATGGTACATTCTTATTTTTTATAGTTTTAAATCGGTGCTATAAAAGATTTCTGTGTATTTGTATGTTTTATAATAAATTAACATTTGTTGACCTATCTTTCCAGGAGCCTTTGGAAACTAGTATGACTCTTCTGAACTTTTTGTTTTCTCACTGAAATCCCTCAGGACAACTAGAGAATTGCAGTCATTAACAAATAAAAATAGGAGACTGACAGAAAAGGCAAACTAGGAGGGAAGCACTCGGAAAATAGGGTAATAGTTTAAGAAATGGCGATTCCAAGGGGAGAGAATAAGAGGTATATCTTTATTGAGTCCGCAGCTGGGGGAATGTCCAAGCTAAGATGTAAAAGCATTTTTGGTCAGGATCGTAGGGAGCTAGGAAAAGCAATTTTAATGGGTGGGCTAGAAGGGGTCAATGGGGTGGCATATGTAATACTTCCGTATTTCATAAAGATTTAAATTTTTACAAAGGACAGTTTTTATGTCCTAGGAAATTCCCAAAAAGTGCGTAGGTAAAGGGGGTAACTGTCTTTCTGGGGAGAACTAGATTCATTCTCGGTAAGAGAAGCTGCACTAGGTTAGAAGACCTTTCCGTACCTGAAGTGGGGAAATGGCTGAGACTAGGCAGATTGATGCTTGGAATTGTCCTTGAAAATAACTAATGGCAGAGAGAAAAGTGTTTCTCTTCCTCTATCAGTTCCTTCAGCCCCAGAGATTCCCGCAGAGTACATCATCTAAACTCAGTTTTGTCACCTATTTTTCTACTTTGCCTTTCTCAATGATGTGAGTTCTGTAGTTTATATTTAGAAATAAAACAGCAACAAAAAGCACTGGACCATAATGTAGCCCTGTCTTTCTGTGCCTTTTTCTATGCACTTATGAAAGTGACTGAATATAATACTTAGTTTATCAGTAGTGAAGTCATTACTTGTAGAAATACATTTCTAAAACAAAATACCATAAAAAATGTTAAAGTTACTTTCAAGAATGAATATTTCTATTTAGAATTTTCTTGCAAAATCAGTGTAGTGTGGTAGAAAAAATGTGATTTCAGAGTTAGGAGACTTGGGTTAAAATTGTGATTCTACCATTTAGTAGCTCAAACATCAAATTTTTGGAGCCTCTGTTTCTCATTTGGAAATGGGGATTATATTACTATCTACCAGTGATGGCGAACCTATGACACGTGTCAGCACTGACACGCGTAGCCATTTCTGATGACACGCGGCCGCATGCCGAGGATGAAACATTTGCTGCTCCTGAGGATGAAACATTTGCGACTAGAGTCTTGGAGTTAGTTTTTTCCTCAAAGTGCCACACTACCCGAGTTATGCTCAGTTTTTTGGCGAAGTTTGACACACCAAGCTCAAAAGGTTGCCCATCACTGAGTCGTGGAGTTATTGTGAGGAGTAAAGGAAATAACATGTTAAAGCCCTCAGCAAAAAAGTTAGCACTGAGTAAAAATTCAATAAATGTTAAATCTGAGTTGGGGGGGTGGGGGCGGGGAAATGTCAAAAACCGAAGTTTACATGGCTTAAAGCCTGAAAGCAAGAGCTGGCATGCATTCTTCTTAACAGTGGGAATATTCTAATTTACTCAGGGGAGTATCTTTGCTTTTTGTTTTTTCTTTTTCTATGTGCCTGGAAGGAAATTACTTTTGTTTGTTCCCTAGCTCAGGTTTCTAGGACGAGGCGGGTAAAGACTATAGCCCTACCATGGTGCAGAACTGCCTAATCACACACAGCAACTTGGTTTGGTTGCTGGGGTGACGTTTCTTACTGAGAGGCAACAAAGAATGGTCTCTTGTTCCTCCATCACACCTACTGGACTAAAAATGTGTCTCAGCTCACAGACTGCTGCTCCCCAGAGCCTTTGACTCCTCAGGGGGTGGAGCAAACCATTTCCTTCCTGGACTGGGTCCATCTGTAGTCAGTGTACAAGAGTTGCTGTAGCAACCCTCCAGCTGTGCACCGCCTAGCAGAAACGCGGTAGGAGATCCTTGATTTTGTTCGCAAAAGTGAAAAACAGGTTGGTTGGTTGGTTTTTTATCAGAAATTGAGAAAATAAGATTGGAACTTTCTAGCCAAGATAGGTCTCAACTTTGGTGAAACTGTGAAACGAGAAAGTTCAAATGTTTAAAGCAGCAGGTATTGTGAATATTCTAATCCTGGAAATAGGAGTTGGAATCTTGCATTAACGGTACTTATTTGGGTCATTGGCAACCCAGCCATTTTTATTAGATTGTAGCTAAAGCTGGGAGAGTCGAAGGGAAATGCTCAGCTTCAGCAGTGTAAGTTTACAGAAGGGCATGCTTAATGTAGTGAGCTAGCTGGCTGGATGATATACTTCAAAATTATTTTTGAGCTTTCTGTATAGCATTTAAAAATACAGCTTTAATTGTAAAGTATTATTCTTAGTTTTTTGATAAGATGTGAAAGATTAAATTGAAATTTGACTTACGGGTAAAGGTCTCGCACAATAGGAGGGAACACCACGGCCAAAACGCACCAGCTGCCATTGTTGGTGTAGAGTAAATAGTGAAACTCCTAGTGGGGTTTCCTGGAACTCCATTCAGCTGTACCTAAAGCTGTCCCTACTGAGAACATTTAATTGTATGTGAGGTTTAGATAAGTACAAGCTGACTCCCAGATGTACGCAAGACTAACCTCTCTAAGACATAATAGCATCTGTAAGATTAAAAAAAAAAAAAACATTCTTTATGGGTGCCATGGCACATTTTAATTAAAGCAAAGTGAAGATAAATAAAAATATTTTTTACTTTTTGTTAATTAGGCCTTGCCCTTGCCTCAGCAATTACCTTCGTAACCTATATCTTTATCTTCATGTAACTTTCCTCCTTTCATTCCTTTTTTGTGTGTTTTTTAATTTAAGGAGAATTAGGCATAAAGTTATAAAATTAAAGTTTTAAAATATTGTCTAGGCCAGAGTTTGTTTTTATCATAGCTACATATTAATTGTTTACTTCACGAATTAGGTGCGCCCCACCAGCATGGCTCAGTGATTGAGCGTTGACCTATGAACCAGAAGGTACAGTTCAATTCCCGGTCAAGGTTGCAGAGCCCAATCCCTGGTTGGGGATGTGCAGTGGGCAGCTGATCAATGATTCATCATTAATATCTCTCTCTCTCTCTCTCTCTCTCTCTCTTTCTCTGAAATCAATAAAAAATATATATATATATTTTTAAAAGAATCTCCCTAGCTGGTTTTGCTCAGTGGATAGAGGGTCGGCCTGCAGACCAAAGGGTCCCAGGTTCGATTCTGGTCAAGGGCATGTACCTTGGTTGCAGGCTCCTCCCCACTCCGGGCTTGTGCAGGAGGCAACCAATCGATGTGTTTCTCACATGGATGTTTCTCTCTGTTTTTCCCTCTTTCTTCCACTCTCTAAAATCAATGGGAAAATATCCTCAGGTGAGGATTAACAAAAAAATAAAAAATAATTTTTAAAAATTAGGTGTATTTTGTTTTTCTGGTGGGTGTTTTGGGAGTGTTCTCCTTATTGGTATGGAGCCATTGAATTTTTATTTGGTGAAAGATCCTACAAGATATCATGGGTAATCAGAATTATAAATGAGCATACCGCCCTCCTACCCCTGAAGAAATTTATTTTTTATTATATGTGCATGTCCCATTATAAACCCATTTGTTGAGCAGTTTTAGTAGAAAATCACTGTTGATCTCTTGTTACTTTTGCTCTGAGGCAGTTATGTGACAATATAAGACTTATTAATGACCAACTGTCTGTAATGTTGAAGACTGGATCCAGGTGTTGGTGGTTGGAGGAGGAATGTTGGGCATTATGAATTATCAAAGGAAGGTAAAAAGTTATATGAATGATATAATCAGCTTTCTAGAATTTTTAAAATAAGGGTGAAGTTATCCACCATATTCTCTGTCTAGATTTTCTTACCTAGATTTTGCTCACCTAGCTTTCCCTTATTACTCAGATCTCAATTTATTGCTTTCTCTAAGAAGCCCTCTTTAAGCCTCCCCTTCACACCCCTGCCTTCTCCCAAATCTGACTTATCTGCCTCTTCTAGGTATTTCTACTGTCTTTGTACTTAGCAAACTTTCTTGTTATTGTTTGTCTTCCCAGTAGACTGAAAGCTCCTTGAAAACAAGATTCTTGCTCACCGCTGTAGCCCAGCACCTAGCACAATATCTGGCCCATAGTAACCCCTCAATAAGTATCTGATAAATGTAATGAAAATATATTCTGGTGGTCTCATCTAAATGAGCATATTGGATCAGGTGCTGTTTCAGGCACCAAGTCAGCTGTTCTGCAGTTTCACCTTTCAAGGATATGTGATCATATTTGACATAATCCCTCAAGATTATGCTAGTATTTTATTGTTTGTTTACTAGGGGGCACAGACAATAGGCACTCAAATGATGCTTTCTTTGCTATTATAATGCTAAGAGGAAGAGGGTTGAGAGCCAAGGTATTTCTTTCTTTGTATACTAGAGGCCCGGTGCACAAAATTTGTGCATGGGTAAGGTCCCTAGGCCTGGCTGGGGATCAGGGCCGATCTGCGGGGTGAAGCACCCGCCTTGGCTGGCCTGGCAGTGCCCGCTCACCGGCCCTGCCCCCCACCACCACCGGTCAGGGCCTGCGGGCTGGGGGCAGTTCCTGCATTGAGCATCTGCCCCTGGTGGTTAGTGTGTGCCATAGCGACCTGTCGTTCTACAGTTCAGTCTATTTGCATATTAGGCTTTTATTATATAGGATTGGTATATTTGCCTTGTTCATTCAGCAAGTGTTTATCCATCTCTAATCAACTATTTGTGGATCTCAAGATACTGTGTTAGATACTATAGGACAGTGGTCGGCAAACTCATTAGTCAACAGAGCCAAATATCAACAGTACAACGATTGAAATTTCTTTTGAGAGCCAAATTTTTTAAACTTAAACTTCTTCTAATGCCACTTCTTCAAAATAGACTCGCCCAGGCCATGGTATTTTGTGGAAGAGCCACACTCAAGGGGCCAAAGAGCCGCATGTGGCTCACAAGCCGCAGTTTGCCAACCACGGCTATAGGAGATTCAAAGACAAATTATGCATGGATTCTGTCTTCTAGTTGTTTATAAGTTGATAGGGGAAATAAGGCATACTTAAATATAATACAAGGAAGAAAACAATATGTGACATAGAGGTATAATGACTAACATAGAGTAAGTGTGCAACAAATATTTGTCTACTAAATCTTTGTTTTCATTTCTTGATAAAGTTGGCCTGATGGTATTTCTTCATATATATATAGCTTTCATCTGCTTTTTTACCTGTAGCAGCATTGATCTAGCATTCTTAATCTATAAGCTTGTTGATTGAAGATACTAGTTCACCTAGTAAGTTTAAACGTAATACTATCCATATAAACAGTATCAAATTCAAGGCCTGAATAGAGAAAATTGTGTATGAAACATTAAAGTAAATAGGGAGTGGAGAGCAAGGGGAGCAGAAATCAAGCAATAATGAGTTAGACTAACGAAAAAATAAAATACAGAAATGTTACAATTTAGAGGCTAATTATTGACTTGTACAAAATATGCAAATGATTGCCACTCACTTTCTTTATGAATTTAAGCTACACAATTTCTTCACACTTCATATTTCCCATTTGTTGGACCAAGTCAGTGTTTTTCAAACTGCAGGTCATATCCTATTAATGGATCATGAAATCAGTTTGGTGGGTCACTACCAACATTTTTAAATGCTACAGAATAGCATTAAAAATATCAGAGTGCATCACACTTAGAGAAGGTGGTCAGTATTTTGTGAAATTTTGCTCTGAGCTATGGTCAGAACATAGACGTGCCACAGGGAAGTAAACATTTGAGTGATGTTAATAATGGGATTCTACCCACTTGTAAAAGTTTGCACCATTACAAATTATTAAAGTTGCTTAAAACGTTAAGGAGAGGAATGTTAGCCCTAGCTGGTTTGTCTCAGTGGTAGAGCATCGGCCCAAGGACTGAAGGGTCCTGGGTTCAATTCCAGTCAAGGGCACATACCTCAGTTACAGGCTCAATCTCCAGCCCTGTTCAGGGCCCATGCAGGAGGCAACCAATGATGTGTCTCTCTAACATCTATGAGTTTCTCTGTCTCTCTTAAAAAAAAAAAAAAAAATCAATGGAAAAATATCCTTGGGTGATGAGTAACAAAAAGAGAGAGAGAGAGAGAGAGAGAGAGAGAGAGAAAGAAAATAAAGGAATTTTAGTCTTTATAAAGAGGATTGTAAAGTGAGTCAGACCTTGTAGTCAGAGCTAAAATATATCCTTTTGAATTAATTCTGCTTAGTCTGATTAAGTACATTTTAGGATAACTTCTGAAAAACGTTGTAAGGTATTTTTTTGGTTAGTTTTTCTTAAAATTAAATGTACATTGACTTGTGGGGCATTTCTTAGAAAAATCTATTACTGAGCTAGCACAGAATGTGAAGCATTTCTGGCCTGAAATATAAGATTAATGTTTACAGGGCAGTTGCCCAAAATCTTCTTGCTGAACTGGAACGTACTTCACTGCCCATCACTGTAGGTCCTTTTAACTTTACAAATGTGTTATTTAAAACATAAATCATACCGGTACACAGGAAACTCATTTAAAATGAAATTTAAGGACATTCCTGAAAATTCCATGAGACACTAATGGTTTTATAGTTTATAATTTCTAGCAAAAGAAAATGTACCTTAAAAATATTTTTTCAGAGATAGCTAAATCCACAATATGTAATACATGTGAGAGAATAGCACTATTAATATCTTAAATATTGAATGCTTGAACACAACATAAAAAGCGTTACTACCGCCTTCCTTTTCCCAAAAATAAGCTACAAATGTAAAGCTGGGAAATTCAGTACCAGAGAAATAAAAGAATTTATTTCTAGGTTATGAATTTCTACTTTTTCTTTCATCTCAAAAGTAATTGATCTTTTAAAAACTTATTCTATGATTTTATATCTATAACTTCTCTGTTTAGTAAGATTGGAAAAATTTATATCAGTATTACATACTTTGATTCTCTCTTGTGGTTTGGTTTAAATATTTTTAAAAATATATATTTTATTGATTTTTTTACAGAGGAAGAGAGAGGGATAGAGAGTTAGAGAAACATCGGTGATAGAGAAACATCCATCAGCTGCCTCCTGCACACCCGCTACTGGGGATGTGCCCACAACCAAGGTACATGCCCTTGAACAGAATAGAATCTGGGACCCTTCAGTCTGCAGACTGATGCTCTATCCACTGAGCAAAACTGGTCAGAGCTAAATATTGAGCACCTAAGTTAATTTTTCAGGGAGGGGTTTTTCCTCTTTGTGCTTTTACAATATAGCTCTGAAGAAGAGGGCGGGGTGTGCCTTTGGTATTTGGATAGGATATTTGCCTGTGATTTCTCAGTCTCAAAGCTACTTCTGAGCATGCCTATGGATATGCTGCAGAAGGTACAGTTTGCTTCTCTTAACCAGTCTACTAAAATAATATTGGTTCACCTGCTGAAATAAAACACAAACCACTCAGAGACTAAAGCATTTAGAAAAGAAAAGGCATTTATATGCAAAGACCATTTACAAGAGGGTCCAAGCTTTAGAAGGACATTCTTATCAAATTAAAACTATGACAAGTATTTAAAGGTGAAAAAAAACCTAAAAAATTACCAAAGTCACCAAGTTTACAGTGATTCTCTTCAAGGCGAGAAAGAGAAAACAGCAGTTTTCTCACATAATTATCATATCCAAAAAGGTCATTATGTATCTTCAGACATCAGCATTTTCAGAGAAATAGTTGTTGTTTTAGAGAGTAACTTACAGGAGAGACTCAGGGTTTGATTTACTTGGGGGAACAAAAACTAGACAGAGTGACTTTTTGTTGTTGTTACTTTATCTCAGGGTTGCAGTGTGTGTTTCATGGGTCCCCAAAGATCACGTTTGGGTCCAAATAGTCACTAAAAGGATACATAGAACTCAGAGAAGCACTGTTATGTTTTATTACCGTGAAAGGATACAGATTTCAACCAGCAACAGAAAAAGGGACATGGGGCAAATTTCAGGAAACACCAGGCATGAGCTTCCAATGGTCCTCTTCCAGTGAAGTCATGTAGACAGCCCTTAATTCTCCTTGCATCCACGTGTGGTGATATGCTTGGCGTATTGCCAACCAGGGGAGCTCCTCCAAGCCTTGGTGGCCAAGTTTTTTATTGTAGGCTGGTCACACAGGCATGGCTGACTGCCCATGCCTGTGTGACCAGCCCCTCCAGAGTTCAAGCTGGACCCCATGGCCCAAGGCCCCGCACCATAAATCACATTGTTAACATAGACGGTCTGGCAGGGCCTAAGTTCCCCAGGTAGACAAAAACATTCTTATCAAGCAGGGTATTCCAAGGGTTTATGGCTATCTCCCAGGAGCTGAGCAGGGGCCATATCTTTCTTGGGAATACGAAAGGTTTATACAACCTAGACATGCTGTGTTAATCCTTTACTGCACCGTGTTGTGTTGTTTTGTTTTGTTTTCTGACTCTGGAATGTAATGGTCACTGCTTACCCATCTGGTTAAGGTGTCAATATTGCCTCCAAATTTCCTCCTAAGGTGTACTGTGACCACGTAAATTTACTTAATGAGTTTCTGACGCAGTGTCGCTATTTTGATGTTTTGTTTTATTTGGCCAGTTTTGTATATACCAGTAAGTGTGATAAAAGGTGATGCTTAGTTTACAAAGACCCTATAATCCTATCTAATAATAGAGTAACATGTAAATTACCATCACTCCGCTATGCCCACGATTGGGTGCCGGGAGGCTGCGGGGCGGGACTCGGGGTGGCCTATCCGGCCATTGAGAGGCACGGATCTGCTGCCACTGAGGGGGGCTACCCTGCTGTTGAGAGGCGCAGGGGGCGGGAGTCCCGCCCCCTGTGCCTCTCAACGGCCAGATCCGCGGCCGCTGAGGGGGCCTGCCACGGACACCCAGCTGCGCCTCTCAACGGCAGGGTAGCCAGGTGTCCGCAGCAGCCCCCCTCAGCGGCCATTGAGAGGAGCAGGGGGTGGGAGTTCCGCCCCCTGCGCCTCTCAACAGCAGGGTAGCCCCCCTCAGCGGCCACGGACCATTAAAAGTGAGGGAGCTGGGTGCCTGTCTGCTCCGGCACCAGGCCTTTCAGAAGCCTCTGCCGAGCCGGAGGCTTCTGAAAGGCCTGGTGCACCAGCAGACAGGCACCCAGCTCCACCGCGAAAAGCGAAAGCGTGTAGGGGACCCTACACGTGCATGATTCAATCATGCACTGGGCCTCTAGTATGGTTAATAAAGCTGATACTAAAATTGAAGAGTTGGCTTTGGAGGCTTTGTAAAGTTCATAAGGTTGTCATTAGTTTTGTATGTAAGATATTGCTCTCACCAGCCCATACACTGAGATCAGGAACCAGGAACCATTAATTCACTTGGACTTTGTTTAATAATGGGCTTGCCATACCTAACTGAATAAGATTTAAAGTATGGTCACCAAAGTGATGTTTAAATTACTGGCAGGTGGAAAGGGGAGTAGATTTACGGAACCTATGCAAAATAGCTACATGGCTGTGAAAAGCAAAGGCTAATATTTTACCACTTTTACCATTTGGAGATACTTTTGTATTTTTCGTCATTTTCTCCAGAATTATTATTTTATGTTTTTCTGATAATGTGTTACGTACAAGCTACATTAAGAATTTTCATAGAAATTTTATGTGAATTACAACGGGTCAGTTAGATCATGATATCACTTAAAGAGTGTTTTCATTCCAGTTTATACAAGTGTAGCAATAGAGAGTTCAAAATAAAAAGAACGGAATTTTTCTTCTATGCCCATTGGAAATAGAACATTAGCCATAATTGGCTCATTTAGTCCTAGGTAATGGATTCTTATTTTTCTGATTTGGGGTAATGCAAGCAATTTCACAAAGTCATCTGCTTCTAGATTTAAAGAATCCTAGAACTCTATCTCTTGGTAATCTGCCAGGTATCTGTTTGCTATGCTGATATCAGCTTATACTGAAACATCTGTTACTCCCTGTAGAACCAACAGTTATGAGTACAGTAAAAACCTTTACTGGGGCTTTCATTCTTTTTATGTTTCTTCCAGAAGACTCCGTTTCTGGTCTGTAGCTCATAGTAGGGACTTCAGGCAAATGTAAGGGAAAAGCAAAAGCTGTCTATGGATGACAAGTCTCAGTGGCTCAGGTTCATTTGTAATAGCCAACTATGCTAGAATAGTGGAAAGTGGAATCCTTTTTTTCTGAAATAACACATAATCATTTTATAAGGATTTAGTCTATAGTAACCCAGAGAGGAAAAATAAGTCTCCAGCTTTTCATTTATCCCACAAAACATTTTGGGATTGTCACCTGAAAACAAAATATTCCTTTTTAAAAAATCAATTTTTAAGACTAGTTATTGCGCCAGTCTTTATATATGGACATGAGTATGCTTCTGTAAAACCTGAAAGTTACACAATTGCTAAAAAATTCATTTACTTTACATTCATTGTAATACACTTTACTGAAGTGTGATTAACTTAGCTTAAACTCTTATGGACTTCAAGGTCTTTTCATATTGAAGACTTTTACAGTATTTTCTAGCTAATAAAAAATCTGGAGTATACCAAAAGTATCAAATTATTTTTAGTATTCCTCCTTTAATAGAATAAATGAGCACACCTTTGTGGCTGTGTAGCACCTGATCAGGAAACTCCCAAAGACAATTTTGGTAAAAAGACATAGTAAGAGTTCATTATTCTGAATTTGGGGGCTGAATTTGGGAAATGCAATCTCAAAAAAAAAAAAGAGGAGAAAATATATGATTACGTGACTAATGAAAAAGGGTTACAGGCAATATTTAAAATAAACTAAGCATCAGTAATGATATCTTTTGGGAACTTTTTTAAAGATGAAGAACTTTTGTTTAGAAAAATAATTCAAGGGCATGAAAAAAGCACAAAATGTTAGTCTCAAATTATTTTGGTAATATAAAAAAAAAACTTCTGCTATATAGGCTCAAAATATCTTTTAACTGCTTTGTTCAGAGAAGACATAAGCACTCTCTGGGAATTTCTTAGAACTCAAAACTCTCAGGCTTCCTTCAGGTTTACTAAATTAGAAACTTTGGAGGTGGAGCCTAGAAATCTATGTCTGGAAAGTCCTCTAAGTGATTTGAGGCGCACTGACTCTGAGAACCACTGCTCTAGGTAACTGCCAAAAGATAGCAGGTTTAACTAAAAACCTAATAGATGCATAGCCTATGGACACAGACAATAGAGTGTGGAAGGCTTGGGAGAGGTGGGTGCAGGATGGAGGGAGTCAATGGGGAAAAACCAGCAACAAAGAAACAAAGGGGACATCTGTAATACTTACAACAATAAAGATAAGTTTAAAAATAAAAAAACCTAATAGAAGAGGTAAAATAGAATAATAAAAATACTGACTGCCCTGGCCAGGTGGCCCAGTTGGTTGGAGCATAATCCCATGCACCAAAAGGTTGCGGATTTGATTCCTGGTCAGGGCACATACCTGGGTTGCAGGTTCCATCCCTGCTTGGAGCACATATGGGAGCCAACTGATCGATGTTCCTCTCACATTGATGTTTCCTTCTCACTCTAAAATCAGTAAAAGTGTATCCTCAGGTGAGGAATATATATCTCCAAATTGATAAAGGAAAGGAGGAATAAAGGAACAAGGAATAGATGGGACAAATAGAAAAATAAATATAATAATAAAATACATGGTAAGATTGTTCACTTAAACCCAACTATAACAGTAATACCATTAAATGTAAATGAACTAAAAGGTTTTCAAATTGGATTCAAGACACAAAAAGACACAGACAATTTAAAAGGATTAAAAAAGAAATTCCATGGCCATAAAAAGGAATGCTATACTGATACATGCTAGAACATGAGTGAACCTTGAAAACATGCAAAATGAAGGCAATCACAAAACACCATATATTGTATTATTCCATTTATATAAAATGTCTAGAATGGGCAAATCTATTCAGATAGAAATTAGATTAGAGGTTGCCTATTGCTGAGGGTTGGATGGCTTAGAGAAAGATGGTAAATTGCTGCTAATGGATATGGGTTTTCTTTTGGGGGTGATGAAAATGTTCCAAAATGGATTGTTGAATAGTTCCATGAATACACTAGAAATCATAGAATTGTATACTCTAAGTGGGTTAATTGTATCTCAAAAAAGCTTTTGAAATATTAAAGGATATTGTAAATAAAACGTTACATCAAAAAAGTTGTCTACTTAGGCGAAATATTCTTTTAAAAAACTTTCATTAAATGAACACAAAAAGAAATTCAAATGTGAATAATCATAATCTGTTAAAGTTATTGAATATGTAATTTAAAATCCTCCCATAAACAAAATTTCAGGCTGAGTTTTTCACAGGTGCATTAATTTAAACATTTAAGGAAGAAATAATACTAATCTTAAACTTTTTCAGAAAATAGAGAAGGGAGCACTTCACAACTTTTTAAAAAGAGGGCAGTATAATCTTGATATCAAAACCTGACAAGAGCATCATAAGAAAATGCAGACCAATTTTTCTCATGAACTTAAATGCAAAAATTCTAAACAACATAATAGCAAATTGAGTCCACTTTCCTTTAAAAAGAGATAAATCATGACCAAGTGGGGTTTATTCAAGAAAGCAGTTTTGGATCAACAATAAAAAATAAAAAAACATTCACCGCATTAACAATTAGATGAGGAAAGTCACATTATCTCTATAGATGCAGAAAAAGGATTTGACACTACTTAATACCTATTCAAGAAAATAAACGCAAACTCTCAGTAAACTACAAGTACAACCAGGTTATTGAATTCAAACCATCAAATCTGTGTCATGTGTCCCCAACCAAAGGTCATGTCCTATAGCCACACTGGAGAGAAGACACTAATGTTTGTCTGAACAATGCCTAGGGGATGGAGGAGCTGCTTGGAAAGGAACCTGGGTCCTTGAATGTCCAAGAGGAGCAGAGCTGCTCTGTTCCCCTGGACCCGTGGTCGGCAAACTGCGGCTCGCGAGCCACATGCGGCTCTTTGGCCCCTTGAGTGTGGCTCTTCCACAAAATACCACGTGCGGGCGCGCACGTACAGTGCGATTGAAACTTCGTGGCCCACGCGCAGAAGTCGGTTTTCAGCTCTCAAAAGAAATTTCAATAGTTGTACTGTTGATATTTGGCTCTGTTGACTAATGAGTTTGCCGACCATTGCCCTGGACCATTCACATCAGCATCATTCCGTTAGACACACTTAAACATTTTATTCCTGCCCTAGCTGGTTTGGCTCAGTGGATAGAGTGTTGGCCTGCAGACCAAAGGGTCCCTGGTTTGATTCCAGTCAAGGTTATACACCTGAGTTGCAGGCTTCTCCCCGGCCCAGGCCCTAGTGGAGGCATGTGCTGGAGGCAACCAATCGATGTGTTTCTCTCACATTGATGTTTCTCTCTGTCATTCCCTCTCTCTGCCACTCTCCCTAAAAATCAATGGAAAAAATATCCTTAGGTGAGGTTAACAAAAAAACAAACAAACAAACAAAAAAACAAAAAAAACCACACACAACATTTTGTTCCTTAAGCCACTGATGACTGTGCCTTTTTGTTAAAACAGCTTGGGCTTATTCCTACGAATCTAGAGATGGCATGTAATGTAAAGTAGGAGAAATTTCATTTGCATATAGGAAGAGCATTTGATGAACAAAGATGACCAAGCATGAAACATGTTTGCCCAAGGAGGTTATAGAGTATTTATTCATGCAGCTCTTCATGAAGAAGATTGGTGATGTGGGGCTAGCTTGCTCATCGGTTTAAATTCTGGTTTTTGCTAGAATAAAATTCATTGTGTTCTTTTTTGTACACATCACATTACCAAATCTTAGGGGCTTTAAAAATGTGTGAAGTTGTGTTGATTTGTGTGTTTGGTAGATGGGCTTAATCTATTTCCATTTATTACAATTGCTCATATATTTGAATTTATTTCTACCATACTTCCTTTTGTTGCCCTTTTCTCTCTTTTCCTGATTTCTATTGGATTTAAAAGATGCATTTCTACCTCTTAACCCCACCTGTTTGGAAAGCTCTAGGTTGCATTTCTATTCTTCTAGGAGTCACTTTCCAGTTTTTGACATGCATTATACATTTTTCTAGCTGAGTCTAAAGTTACTCAGTATGTATTTCTCTTCTAAATACGTCTGCTCTAACCCAGCAAAGCCCATTTTCACCACCCAATGAACAACCTCAAACCCTGCTCAAGCTAATCTTACTATCTTTCTCTTAGAGATTAGATTTTACCACTTTTTAAACACATAAAAAGGTTTATTGTTTGTTTACAATCAATATTTATTGAGTGTACTTTTTTTAAAAAAAAAGTACTATTAAGCAATTCTTGAGAATCTCCTTGCAGAGACTTTAAATATCCAGCACAGAGTAGGTGCTCAATAAATAAAACCTATCCCCCCTCCCAAAATAAACAGTTGTCTGTCTCTTTAGTGCCAGACATGAGTGCTCACAGGCATGGATTACTCTGGGTTGGATCCATTTTCATGCACAGCTGTCAACGCCTGACCTGTCCTGAGGTTAATTTTGTGAATACTGTACTTGACTGTGTAGCAAGCTAAAGGGTGCAGGATTAAATGTTCTCATTTCTGAGCTGTGAAGTGTTGAAACTGATCAGGAAATGAGGGCAGAATGTCCATCCTCTGGGAGAAGAATCAGCCAGTCTATGTTGCTGCTGCTCTTGGCTGCCGGTTGGAATGCAGCTGTTAAGGCAGCTGTTTAACTGCTTGCCCAACTTGAAAGGACACTGCCAAGTGGCAAATATTTTTCATAACAACATTTCACTTTTGTTGAGAACAACTGTGCCCTTTACTGAGCTTCGGCAGTGTGCCCAACACGATGGACATTACTCAGCAGGTTCACAACCTAGGCTGAACGTGGCTGCTCCTTTCCTTTTTTTTTTTTGTATTAACCATGTATTTTATTTTCTGCTTTGACATCAACAGCCTTGCTGACTCTGGAGAGACTGCCCTCCCAGGGTTGGCCAATTCCTAGAGATAGTAAACAACTTGCCCAAGTGCTTGCTTTTCCAGTGCACACCAACCATCCAGAGCCCACCCACACCCTCAACCATGTTCTTTTTTTTTTTTTTTTAATTTGATTGGGGTGACATTGCTCAACATGAACATATAGGTTTCATGTGTGGATTGCTAACTTACAAAATCTGTATATATGGCCATGTGCCCACCACCCAAAGTCAAATCTTCTCCTGTCACCTCATATTAGGACCCCTTTCTTCCCCTATCCCTCTCCCTCTGGCAACCACCACACTGCTGTTTGTGTACATAAGTTTCAGTTTTATATTCCACATATGAGTGAAATCATATAGTTCTTAGCTATCTCTGTTCCATTTTTAATATTTATTAAAAGAATAAATAGGCTCCCAAAGGAAACCTCTACCAAAACATCTCTACAGCTTAATTATTTGTTGAAACAGCAGCACATTAACTTGAGAAAATATCTCTGAAAGGAAAACTAAAAATCCTAGAAATGTCAAAGGAAAAAAGGAAGGTTTCAATATATTAAACCTCTTAAATGTGGCCAGGAGTGGCTTTACCCCTACTTGTCAAGAACGGTGAATCCCTAAAGTCTGGGTTCCATTCTGGCACATGCAGTTAATCTGTTTTTTAGTAGGATGTTGAAACTATGTACTTAGTAAGCAATTGTGTTGAATTTGACAGGCTGTGAATTAAGTGGGGTAGGGGATTCTCAACTATTTTACTTAATGGTAAAAACAGAGGGACAAATGTAAGCATTCATAATTAAGAAAACACATTCAAATGCATAAGTTTGATTTTCTTCCAAACGGTAAAGTGCATGGATCATGATTATGTTAGACTAGAATCCCGGTGCACGAATTCATGCACGGGGGGCGGGGGGGGGGGGAACCGCAGGAGGTTGGCTGGCGGGAGAGAGGAGAGGGACTGTGGGAGGTTGGCTGCTGTCCCCAAGGAGAGAGCCGGTCCTCGGCCCCCATGGGAAAGAGGCTGTGTTCGCCACCACCCACCCCCAGTTCCCTGTCCCAGCCCAGGCCCTGAAGGCCCCGGTGGGGTCAAGAGAGGAGGTGACAGTTGCCAGGCCGGGCGTGGAAGAAATGAACACTGATGCCACCATCAGCGCCCCACCACCTCGCGGTTCCCCGCCTCCCCTCCTCCTTCCCTTATCTCGAGCCAACACCACAGCAGGCGGGCAGCCCCTGGGGAAGGGAGAGGATGGGAGCGAGACAAACCCTTGTGTCGAGGGCTGACTTTCAATAGATTGCAGTGAGGGATCTGCTCTGCTACATAGGAAACCCTGACCCAGAAGCAGGTCTCTACAAATGGTTTAGCACCAGGGGCTGATGGGGCCAGCCGGCCGGGGGGAGGGGCCACGGGAGATTGGCTGTGGGAGCGCACTGACCAGGGGGCAGCTCCTGCATTGAGCGTCTGCCTCCTGGTGGTCAGTGTGCATCATAGCAACTGGCTGACCGGTCGTTCCAGTTGTTCCGGTCCACCGGTTGTAACAGTCGCTTAGGCTTTTATATATAGAGATAGTTCTCCATCTCAGTATATTCTCCCTGGGTAGAAGCTCATGCTTCAAAAAAGGCTTCTGGAGAACAGCTCTAGGCATGCAGAGGAATCCTGTATACACCTACATTTTGTTCCAGTTGAGTGATATTAGAAGTCAGAAATAACCACCATTCATACCATTTCGTGTGTAATCCCCACAGCCTTTCTGAAGACTACAGGGGTCGGACCAGGGGATGCATTTTCATTTACTAAACCTCCACAGTGAAAGCTGGAGCAGAGGTTTCTGAAGGTAAACCGGGCTGAACAAAGCCATGGTCAATGGAGATTCTAACCTACATTTTCTCTACTGCTTACTAAACTGTAACTTCATCATAAATGACAGCTATTTTTTTCAAACTACAAAATCATGCATTTCCACAAAGTTGACATGATTTCTTGAACAATGATCGTCAAAGTCCCACACACTGGGTAATGGTCCTGGAGGGAGTCAGCCACAAGCTTTGTGCTCTTCTTTTTCAGGGAAACAGTAGGTACAAACCATGGATGAAATTTACAAGATCGCTTCCACAGAGAGGATCCAGATGTTGGAGAAAGAACTGGCTGTGCAATTGACTGAGCTGAAGTCTCAGATAGAAGAACAGGGGACTCTTCTGGGAACAGCTCATCGAGCTTACAGGTAAATAGTGGTGCCACAAAGGCATGGTCTTTAGAGCATTTAACCCCAACTATCACCCCATAATCTCCATTAGCCCCCCTTTTACTTGGACAATTGGCATTAACCCAAGCTCAGACTTGACTGCTGTCCTTAAGGTTTTCCTATATACGAGAATTGTCAAGGCTTTTAGAGGCAATGTCCTACCAAAGAAAATGGGAAAGTGCTCTCACGTTTCACAAATACCATTGTCTTAAAGTCCCAGAAGCTATTATACAAATTATACTCAATGAAAAGAGATCTCATTTTTTCCCAATAATATGTTAATCAAATTTGACCTTGATTTTGATGAGGAATTTCAAAACTGAAATAATGCTAGGTATTTGGTAGTGAATTCGGCAAAATGATGTTCTGTTAGGAACTACGCTATAGGTAAATGCTGCCAACAATAGCAATTTAATTCTTTTACAGAAACAGGGTAGCCAGATCATCCCCTAAGTGGCAAGTCTCATGGGCCCAGGACTTTCATATCCCTCTATTTTTGTGACTGCCACAGTTGATCAAGAGGAACAATTATAAGGATTCTGTTAGGCTGAGTAGCTAGCTGAGTAAACACAATGTGGATGATGAAGGTTGGGGGGGCGGGGGGAAGGTCAGGAGAAGAAGCAGTAAGTAAGTGCATTATTATCTCATTCCAGAGATGATTCTGAAGAACCAGTATTTAGTGTGTTTCGTACTTTGGTAGTTAAAGCCCTTGATGTGTGGAGCAGGTCAAGGATTGTGTAATGAAGTGGAAAGTTAAGGGAACCATGGAAGTCATCATTTCTCTCAACTTTAGTTTATTTTTTTTGAAAAACGAAGTTAAAAAGATGTGTTTTGTCTACTTTATAAAGATCAACTGAGATAATGCGTGGTAAAGCACTTTGAAAACAAGAAAACACCATGCAAAGCTCAGGTGTTGATATTGCTACAATTTAAATGTCTCCAAGCAAGTGGATCCTTGATGTACACTGTGATGAGAAAGGGTTCCTGAAGTCCTTTTCAGGACAGAATAGTGGGAAGTCTCTGAATATCAGTATTTCTCTGCTCCCCCAAACCACCAAACACCGTGCCTGGAAGAATCTAACTGTTCATCTAACAAATACTTATTGAGCACCTTTTGTTTGCCAGGTGTCATGCTAGGTTCTAGAGTCTAAAGAAAATGGAGAATGTCCACTCCTGATAATCACTTTATATTCTCATTCCCCATTAGACTGAAAAATCCATTGAAAACTGGAGGATAATTGTATCTTAGTCCTCCTCCTCCTCCTCCTCCTCCTCCTCCTCCTCCTCCTCCTCCTCCTCCTCCTCTTCCTTCTCCTTCCTCTTTGCATTCTTTCCCTTATTTTACCCCCTAAAGCCCAGGCCATGGTAGTTGTTATGTACTTCATAGATGCTTGCTGAATGAACAAATGAATTAACAAATGTTGCAAAAGCAATGTTTGATGAACAAATGAGTGAATCCCTTTGTGGGAAGATATGCAGAGCACTTACGTCTGTTTTAGGTCATTCACAGACACTTTGAGATGAAGAGGGAAGACATGATCTGGGGGAAAAAGGGTTGGGGCAGCTAAACCCAGGACCCCACCCAATCTCTCAGTGTGCCCACGAAGGGATGGGTTTCTTCTGTTTCCCTCATGGCCTGTTTAATAGTTGGCCCCGTCCTAGTTGGTTACTACTTCTCCATCTCCATGAGGCTGCAGCCTAGATTCGGGTACCCAGTAATGGCAGAAACTTTACCTTTGATTTATTTACGCTTTTACTTTCAAGGCCCTTTCAAAGTTTGCCTTGATTTTTGTTTTTTGTTGTGTTTTTTTTTTTTTTTTTTATCAGAGCCAAGATGTGAGGAGCTGGGGGGGGAGGGGGAGGCATTA
Organism: Cnephaeus nilssonii; assembly: GCF_951640355.1. Classification (NCBI taxonomy): domain Eukaryota; kingdom Metazoa; phylum Chordata; class Mammalia; order Chiroptera; family Vespertilionidae; genus Cnephaeus; species Cnephaeus nilssonii. The sequence goes on along the minus strand of NC_137080.1, from coordinate 37,544,362 downwards.
TCTCCAACTCAGCTGGAAATTCAACACAAATGGCTCAATGGGTGGCTGAGGCCCACGTGGCTGAGGGGCCTCCTGACAGTCAGCCTGGTGCCCTTTTCACAGGGCCACTGCCTCCAGTGGGGAAACTGCTGGCAGGTGTACCAACTGACAGTTCATTTTTATCTTCCTTAAAACGTTTCCATGGGGACCGGTAGATCATATAAACATTAACCTGAATACTACGGCCTACCCTGCCCCTCAGGTCTCGAGGTAATGTCTCACGTGTGCTCTAGAACTACCTGCCGTGGCTCCCTTGCCAATGTTTGCAAAGTCCCATCCCAAGAAAGTGATAATGCACCAGGGTTGCTGTGCCCTGATGTTCCCAAAGCTGCCAAGTCTTGGGCATATCTTACACCAGATGGGAAGCACTCCCCTCTTCCTGACCCAGGCCCCCCCCCTCACTGACCACCCTCCACCCCCCAGTGCTGCTTGTGCCCCCACGAGTCGCAGCCCATAGTGCAACCAACCCTCTCACGACGTGGCTTGCAGCAGTTCCTTAGGTTTAAATAATTTTTCTGAGGCAGAAAGTTTGGTTAAAACAATTTCCAAACTATTTCACGTTTGTTACTTAAAGGCTATTTTCACCTCCAGATACCTGAGCAAAAACCTAAAATTAAGAACATTTTGTTTAAATTATAAGATACTGGTTTGATCTGTCAACTAGGGTGAGATATAGGTCTGAAAAGCAGTGGAGTTGTTAGAGATTAAGTTACTGGAAGAAACTTAGGCGGGAGAACTAAGACTCCCCACCTTTGTGCCTGTCTCTGCACTCTGGAGTTGGAAGTAGGGGTAGAAGGAAAGGCTGTTTGTGTGGGAAGGAGGAGAGAGAAACTGGTCTGGGGACAGGTTTAGTGCAGGAGGTATATAGCAGAGAGATTCTGACCAAGACAGAAGCATGTGGCCGTCACTTGGCCCCAACAATCCAGTATGATAGGATACATTCATTTGAAAGAGTTGTGAGAAGTTACAGATCAGTCAGGGCCTATAACTGGATCTATTGCAGCTTCTATAATTATGGCTCCTGTTGCATGAATCTTTCTGCAGCTCCGTGCAAATGCCAAAGGACATTTCTTACTATAGAAGAGAAAGAGAACTGGCCCTAAAGAAAACTTTGCAGGTGAGTGGGAGAGTGGGCTGCTTCAATACAGTAGGTTAGATTTTGCTAACTTGTGGGAAACTCTTTTCAGAAGAAGTTTATTTTTGCCAACAAAGAGCTGATGTTACTGACAGAGGACAAAGCTGCTGCATCAGATCCAGCCTCTACTTCTTTGGGGGATACCTGATTTTTGTGATGGTTCCTTGATTTGTGATGTTAAACTTTGTTATTTAGAAACGTAGGTATAACAGCATAATGTGTTGCGTAAAAACTGTCGGAAACTGCAAGTTATTCTGTTATAAACACTGATAGTTTTGTTTCCTTCTTTCCCTTTGTCTGCTCTGTGGCCCGGGTTTCAGGTGGCTGAGTCAAAGCCCCTTGTTATTCAAGCAGATGTCATGCAGAGGGAGCTAGAGACCTGCCTAAGAAGAGAGTACACTCCTGAAAATTTACCTTTGCTTCTCTTGCAGGTAAGAGTCCATTTGCAATTTGAAAAGGAGATCTGGAATTTAGTAGAAATATGTGAACAAAGCTGGCTTTCTGGTGTATCCTCGGGCCAGGGTAGAATTTTCTCTACGTGTGTGGTTTGCAGAACTTGGTTAGTGTAAACGCTCCTCTTTAACTGACTGTTTCCCTGGGCTGGTATTATGAGGCAATACAACATTGACTAAGACAGTTTCAGTCCTCAGCAGGCTGTTAGCTGACCTACGGAAGATATTTCTGGAACTCTGCTTTAGGAAAATAACTCACATTATGGGGTAAACTATTTTCCATGAAGATTATTATTGTAACATTATACTAATAAAAGTGGGGAAATGCCCACATGTGTAATAATAGGAGAAAGAGTTAAGGAAATCAGTGTGGTACTTAATAGAATATTGTTCTGCCACCAAACATTTTTTGCATAAGGAATATTTATGTTATTATGTGATAGTAGTTAAAAATTGTGTGTGTGAGTGTGCGTGTGTGTGTGTGTGTGTTATATAATAATGGTCATGTAATGTATAGATAAGTCACTTAAAGGACATAGACCAAAATGTTAGCAATCACTGTCTTTGGATAGCAAGATAATGAATTCCCTCATTTTTCTTTTATATATTTTCTAAATTTTCTAGAATAAGAATGTATTATTTTTAGAGTTCTTTGTTATTTACTCTTGTGTTATATGTTATATCCCCATTATGCATACAAATTAGTTTATTAAAACCCAGTTAGTGGCCCTAACTGGTTTGGCTTAGTGGATAGAGCGTCGGCCTGCAGACTGAAGGGTCCCAGGTTTGATTCCGGTCGGGGGCATGTACCTTGGTTGCGGGCACATCCCCAGTGGGGGGTGTGTAGGAGGCGGCTAATCGATGTTTCTCTCTCATCGATGTTTCTAACTCTCTATCCCTCTCCCTTCCTCACAGTAAAAAAATAAACAAATAAAAAACAGCCCAGTTAGTAATTAATAAATGCATCACAAAGAAACAAATGATGTTGAGATTCTATTTACAGGTCAAACTGTTGTCATTATCTTCATTCAAGATTCTCTTTACCTAGAATTTCTGACACTCTGTTCTATGTGTATATCAGTGGTTCTCATTGGAGAGAAGGAAAGTGCGAAGATAGGGGACAATTGCCAATTGGTGGAGACATTTTTGTTTGCCGCAATTTGGGGAAGGAAGTGGGTTGTTATTGACATCTAGTGAGAAAAGGTCAGGAATGCTGCTAAACATCCTACAATGCACAGGACAACCTCCATCGCTAAGAGTTATTCAGTCCCAAATGTTCATAGTGCTGAGGCTGAGAAACCTTGGTGGAGTCTAAGTTTCTTTATGACATCATTTATCTCCTACCTAAAGAACTTTAACATTTCTTGTAATACAGATCTGCCAGGGACAAATTCTCTCTTGTTTTTGTTTCTTTGGAAAAAAGTTTTTATTTGCCTTCCTTCTAGGAAAGTATTTTTGTTCATTATAGAATTCTATGTTGATAATTTTCTCTTTTATCACTTAAAAGATGTTGTTCCACTGTCTTCTCCTTGCATCATTTTCATTTCCTAACACGTGTCCTTTTGTTCCCTGGATGCTTTTAAGGTTTTCTCTTAATGGTTTTAAGCTATTTGATTGGTATGATCTTTGATGAGGTTTTCTTTGTGTTTCTGTTGCTTTGGTGGGTTGAACTTCTTGGATTGTGATCTTATCATTTTTGTCGATGAAAAAAATTCAATCATTATTACTTCAAATATGTTTTCTGTCCCTATCCCTCGTCTGGGCCTCCGATTACATATATGTTAAATCACTTTGTATTGTTCCATAAGTCACTGTTAATATGTTTTCAGTCTCTTCCCCCCTGCCCCCCTCCTCAAAAGTTCATTTTGTAGTTTCTATTGCTTTCTCTTCAAGTTCATTAACCTTTTCTTCTTCACTGTCTAATCTGATGTCAATTCCATCCAATAACTTTTTCATTCCATACATTGTAGTCTTCCTTCCTAGAAGTTCTATTTGATTATTTTTTACTTTTTATTTATTTTTGAAAAAATATTTTTTATTGATTATTAGAGAGAGGGGAAGGGAGAGGGAGAAAAAAACACCAATCAGCTGCCTCTTGCACACCCCCTACTGGGGTTGGAGCCTGAAACCTGGGTATATGCCCCACACCCAACCAACTGAGCCACACAGGCAAGAGCATGATTATTTTTTATATTTTTAACTTTTCTCCTATGTTCACATTTTTCTTTCAATCCTTGAATATACTGAACATATTAATAATAGCTCTTTTGAAGTCTTTTTTTGCTCATTTCATCACCAGTGCCATTTTGGGATCTTTTTTGCTTCATTTATTTTTTCTCCTGCTTATGTGTCATATTTTTCTACTTTTTGCATGTCTAGTAATTCTTTTTAACACTAGACATTGCAATTTTACATTATAAAATGATGATTTTTTATTTTTACTCCTTTAAAGACTGTTAGACTTTATTCCGGGAGACAATTAAGTTGTAGATTAGCTTTATGCTTTTAAGGCTTGATTTTAAGCTTGGTTAAAACACATTTAGAGTAGCCCTTACTCTAGGGATAGTTTATCTTTATTATTAAGTTGTGACCCCTCTGATGTCTCCACTGAATGCCCCAGGTGTCCAATGAGGATTCTTCACACCGTCTGGTTGACACTTGAACATTTCCCAGCCAAGTATGAACTCTGAAAACTGTTCAGTTTACAATTCCCTAATCAGTTATTCGTTGCACAGCCTCATGGGGTTTCTTCTTTTGTATCCACAGCTTAATAGCAGAAAACTGAAAGAGATCTCTATGCAGATTTCTGGAACCTTTTCTCTGCCTAACTTCCTCTTCTCTAGTACTCCCCCTGCAACTTCTAGCTGACTCAGCTTCCCAAGCTTTCATTTCTGGCTTCTTAACTCAGGGAAACCGTCGTGCTGTGCTTAGGATTCCTTTCCCTTCCCAAGCCGAAATCCAAGGTCACTGTAGGCCTTATCTCATTTGTTTCTCTCAAGAACCGCAGTCCTGCATTGCTTGTTTCCCATGTCAGAAAGCAGTTGCCTTGTGTATTTTATCCTATTTTCTAGTTGTTTATGATGAAAGGGTATGTCTGTCCTACTTATTCCATCATAGCCAGTATTATTTTTATTCTTAGAAATAAACATGGAAAAAAAAAGAGTTGGCTCATTTAACTACTTTTAAGTATAAATAAAATTTCTGATGTAATTAAAAGCTATAATTTTACCTGGAATGTGCTTTGTACTTTAGACTCATAACTTCCATTTTTAAGACATTTTGAGCTCAGCTATAGGCAAATTTACAGGCTTTTATGTTACTGATAAAATTGTTCATGAACTGATAAATGAAACCATAATCTGTTGGGTTGGCAACAGGTCATGTAGATTGAGAAATGCCAAATTGCTGTATTTAAATATGAATGGTGTCTTGAGTTAGGTTTTTTAATTTTATGATCTGCATGTAGAAAAATCTCTTTCCAAAATAACCTGAGACCGAATTTCTTACGTTAGTGTTCTCAAGATTTAATTCAGTCTTCCTATTATAATTGTATTCTGTGTTAATTTTTGTTGTTGTTGTTCAAGCATTATACAGAGAGAATTACCCAGCTGGCCCTGAGTAAATATTTACACATGCTTAGGTGGAAGAGATTTTGTCAGCACAGTAAGATCATGGAGCAACTTTATCCTCTTTACAAGGTAGGAAGTCCATGAATAGAACCTGTGGGCTATTTTTCATATGAAACAAAACGGCTTGTCAATGCATTATCATTAAGTATAGTCATCATGCCTGAACAGTAAATCTCTAGACTTATTCATCTATATAACTGCAAATTTGTACCCTTTGCCCAACATCACCCCATTCCCCGCCTCCGTCCCCAGTAGCCACTGTTCTACTCTTCTTCTATGAGTTCAACTTTTTTTTTGTTTAGATTCCACATATAAGTGAGATCATACAGTATTTGTTTTTCTCTGTTGTTGCAAATATTAGGATTTCCTTTTTCATGGTTGAATAATCTGCATGGTTGAATAATATCTTTGAGATACTGATTTTGTTTCCTTCAGATATATACCCATATATTTTTATATTTTGAGGAATCTCCATACTGTTTTCCATAATAGCTGTACCAATTTACATTCACACCAACAGTGTAACTTGTCAATTTTTTAAAAGTCATGGCTAAAAATGGGAAAGGAACTAATGGATGGCTGTTCTGCTTATGGCGGATGATAATGGTTCCTATTTTTACAAATAAGATTTAAAGGCACTTTATGTAATAGAAAATGAATTTTTCTTCATAGACTTATTCTCCTCTACTATAGGGAAAAGGCTAAGAAGCCAACTCCAGTTACCAAACATCCTTATGCACCGACTGTTTACTGGAGTCTCCCTCCTTCAAAGCCCTGAGAATGTGACCACTGCCCTTGTCATTCAAATTCAGAATATGAAAGAATTTTGATATTCCAAGAGCCCCTTATTTGGCCTCCAAACTGTATTACCGTATGCTCAGAAGCAAATGACACCAGAGAATAAGCTCGCAAATAACCAAGGTCTGTCTTTGCATCTCTCCTAAACAGAAGCAAGTTGCCTACATTATGCAGGAGTACGGCGATGCCCTTCAGAGAGCTGATAGATTGTCTGTTGCACGAGAAAACTTTCTTATGGGAAAAAGCAATCCTCCTAACTTAGTGACACGGGAAGACCTGACTGTCTATACAAAGTGGTTAGTGTGTCACCTGCACTCACTCAAGACTATCCACCACTACCTGCAGGTATGTGAAGCATGGTTATGTGATGATGCAGTGCCCTCCCAGGATGGCCAGCGCAGTGTTTGGTCACACCTGTCACCTAACTTTAAATTGTCAGGTTTTTATATTCTACCTTCTCTACAAATGACAGGAAAATAATGGGTCACTAGCTTTTTTCTTTGAAATCTTTTTCTTTTGGAACCACTAATTTAGCTTTGTCTCTGTTGTACTATTTCATATTCACTCTGAAGTTCTTGTTTTCATCACCTTGTTTAGTATTTATGCTCTTCAATGTAGATCTACTTTTTATTCAGTGATATCTAATGAGGGCCTAATATATGCCTGGTACATGTCCTGGACTATGTAGAGAAAATAATAGTCTTTGTTGAAAAGGAATTGGGCCCCAGGATGTTAGTAAAATAGACAAGTGAATAGCCAACTGAAATACAATGTGATTTGAAAAATAGAGTAAGTATAAGTACAAGGTAAAGAGAGTCACTGAAGAGAGTCCCTAGTCCAGGGGAGAGGCATCAAAAAGGAGTGACATGATCACACCACCTAAATATTTTCCTATTCCTCTACACCAGTGGTTCTCAACTTTCCTAATGCCGCGACCCTTTAATACAGTTCCTCATGTTGTGGTGACCCCCAAACATAAAATTATTTTCGTTGCTACTTCATAACTGTAATTTTGCTACTGTTATGAATCGTAATGTAAATATCTGTGTTTTTCAATGGTCTCAGGCGACCCCTGTGAAAGGGTCGTTCGACCCCCAAAGGGGTCGCGACCCACAGGTTGAGAACCGCTGCTCTACACCTTATCTCAGTGATACCATCAACTACAGAGTTACCCAGACCAGAAACCTGACCATCACTTTGATGTTATTCCTTCCCAAGCAGTCACTGTGGGGGATCTACCTCTGAATTATCTCTCCTCAGTGACATGGTATAATAATGATCCGCTCATAAGTCTGGGTCCCCCACTAGAGTGTGAACTCTGAGGTTAGCCCAGGCCTTATTCATTTTTGTGTCCCTACCACCTCACACAGTACCTTGTCCATTATGGGTGCTTGATCAATGTAGACCTGCCTACAGGTTAAGGTCACTTAGAGCTGGTGATAGCACTGAGCCTCCCAGCTCCAGATTTTGCCTCTCATGATTGGGCAGGTTACTGAGGCCCACCTCCACCTCCCTGTCCTCTGTCAAAGCGAAATGCTGCTCCTGAACCAAAACCTGGGAGCTTCTGTGAGAACTGAGTTGATGTGCAGTCTCTTGGTTGTGCCCTTCTGTAGGCCCTCCAGTATCTGCCCATCTCCAATGTGCTGAGTGTGGCTGTTGATGAGGTCTCTGAGGCTGGTCAGGAAAATGAAAAGGTCCACGCCGATGACACCAATGCTGACATCCAGGGGTCTGCATCCCCAGGCCCTAGGGATACCAGCGTTTCGGGTAAGAAATTAGTCTCCTTTCCCTGAGAGTAATGTGGAGGAAAGGAGACTGTGATTTTCCACGTGTGCTGTTCAGGTGCTGTTTTGTCACATGATCTTGCTTGAAAATTTTCTATATACCAAAAAGTTATATCACCTCAATAAATAAGTGTTACCTTGTGGAAATAAAAATAACAAACACTTCTCTTAGACATTATTATCTCCATCTTTATAACTAGCAAAGTAAGAGATGGGGAGAAAAAAGCAATGAACTTGAAGTCAGGAGTACTGAGCTCTAGACCTGTTTCTTCTGTGGCCTCACTGTGGGCCTGAAAGTTTAGGTCATTTTCTCTGCTTTGCTTTCAATGTACTCATCTCCAAAATAAACCTTTCATATTACATGAACTTTAAGATGTCTTTCATTTTTAAGGTTACATGATTTTAAAAGACTTTCCTTATTTGAATCAGTAGTCTTCCTGCCCTTGCCTTGTATTCCAGATGGCTACGAAACCTGATCAGGGTTCTCTGAGTGATGTGTTTGCTTTAGGGTATAGACCTGGTGCGTTGAGAGAAGTAGCTAACCCAGTGGGGAATCAGAGTTGGCGTCTCAAAGGAGGAGAGTCCAAACGGGGTACTTGTAGAGATGAATAGGAGTAAGCAGGCGAAAGGAGGTGAAGACTCTCACCTTCTTCTAATTGTTTGGTTAACTCAGAAATCATACTCTTCGTTTCCTATGAAGGACCATAGGTAGTTCTGCTCCCACTTAGTCATTCCACAGAGCTCTGTTCCGTCGCTCTTGCAGGCCGTGAGAGGGGAACAGGAGCCTGGCTAGCTCATCTAGAAAGCCAGAACCAGGAGTTTGTCAAATAGCCCTGGCCCAGTGGGGTGCACTCTGTAAATTGTGGCAGAGAAGGGCAAGGAGCAGAATGGCCCTCCCCACCGCAGAGGAGGCCCTGCCTCCAGCTACCTCAAAGGACCCTCCCATTTGTCCTCCTGCCTGGTGTTCATTGGTCTAAATATTACTGATTTTGGATTTTTTTCAGGGCCAATGAGACCTGAAGCTGCGTTTGTCCTGCCCCAACACACAACAGAGACAGAAGAACTGAAACCTCAGCTCAGGCTCCTCCTCTCTCATTTCAATATCCCATATGACGTAGAGGAGCTGAGGGGTGCGGCTAAGGAGACAGAACTGTTTTTCTTGGTACTTGATGGACTCTTTCTTAATTTGAATATAGGTATTCGTGAAAGACAACACTAGCATTTGCCACAAAGTTGGATGTTTATGCTGCCACAATTGTTTTTAGAGTGATAAAATATAATAGTAATAGGTGAGATTTAGATTAGCAGTTTAACTTGCTCTCAGTAAGAGTAATGACACCCTTGACTATCCAACCCAGACGATTTGTAGGATTTATTTTTCTGCAGAATTTAAAGTAAGAGGTAAGTTCTAGTCCATAGTAGAAGATAAAAATGTAGCCAAGATTTGGCAAATTTGCATGGTGGAGTTGTCTAGTGTCTAAAAGCCTGCAATTCTCAGAATGTATTGCAATAACTTTCCTATTGGCAAAATGCTTTATATTCAATAAAATGAAAAAGTTTGCACCCCAGCCCTAGTCTAGCACCGTCTCATTGAACTTCCTGCACTGAGGGATAAGACCGATATCTGGTCTTTTGAGTATGTTAACCACTAGTCACATGTGGCCATTGAGTACTTGAAATGTGGGTAGCATAAATGAGGAACTAACTTTTAGATTTTATTTAATTTTAATGAATTTACATTTAAATGTTGAACAGCCGCACATGGCTAGGAGCAGCCATATTGGACAGCACAGCCTGGGAGGCACCGGCATTAACTGGAGGAATCTTTAGCTCTGTGACTCATTGAACTCGTTCAGTTATTCCTACACCTTTATTGAGGCCCTAGTATGTGCCAGCACTGTGGTAGATTCTGTGTGTGTGTGGGGGGGGGGGGGGGCGGGGGGAGGGTCAGGGGGTAATAAAATATACATAGCATACTATTTTAACCATTTCTGAGTGTATAGTTCAGTGACATTAAGTACATTCACACTGTTGTATAACCATCACCATACGGTAGGTTCTTGAGATTCAAGAAGCTTATCGTGTAGTGAGGAAATCATGATACAGTGTGGCCAGTGCAATGATGAAGGCACCGCCACAGGCTCGGTGGGCCTTGGCTCACTCTGGAGAAGGGAGGAAGAAGGACTGGCATTTTGGCAGTAGGAAGTTATGTCACAGCAAGCATTGGCAGCCTCAGTCTGAAAGTGAGATGTGCAGGGGTTGGCTGAGGTACCTTTAAAAGTTTTATCAGGTTCCAGTATCTGCACCCTTTTCTCTAGCAGCATCCTGGTCAGCATCCTGGTCAGGCTCAGGCTAGCCCTGAGATTTTCTAGTTTACCAGGTGGCCAGAAATAGTGAATGTATTTCCAAATCTAGACTCCTTTTAGGGTCTGGCTCAAAATACATACAAAGAAATATATTACATGATCCCCAATCTTTGGAACAGATATTCAGAACAAAGAAAACACACACACAATTATAGTAATGAGCTGACTGAATACATGTGCCTCACAGATATATACGTTTAAGGTCCTGTTATTGTCATGAGTCATGTTTTATCAATTAGTTTCAAAGACAGTAGCTGTCTTTGAAATTGCCTGCAATCTAACACTCCCCCTCCCCCACCTCGGTTTCTACTCTCTCCTTAATTCTGTTTAGGTTTCCCAAAAATTTCAAAGCATCTTCAAAGAGCAGCAGAGAATGCAAACGTTTCCAGACTATGATATTGGGACAGCTAAAGCGGAGAACTGGGGTTTGGCAGGGCCTGGGATGGCCTTGAAAAAGAGAGCCAACTGGATTTCCTTTATAAAGGTAAGTAGACCTTGTTGATGGTGACCTGCCTGTCAGTGATGTCAACAGTGTTGCCAAGTACCCTCCAAGCAGGCCAGGCAACTTGGCAGCACCAGGTCATCAGGTCCTTGTTATGCCCTCTCCTCGTTCCCTCAGAAAATTGTCCCCTAAGACATAGGGTCAGTGCCTTCATCTCCTCAGGAGAGGCAGCTCAGAGAATCTGGTCTTGTGCGCCAGGATCCCCCAGCTCCCTCCTGCCTCGATCTAGGTTGAAGCTAGCCACTCTGCTCTGCCTTCTCTGGAAGTTCCCCCTACTGTACCTCTCCCTGTTGGATACTTTCCCTTCTTGTTGTTAGTCATCTTGCCTACTGGGCAACAACAAAGAATAACACTTGAGGGTATAATTAATTTGTGTAAATCCAGCTTTTTAAGCCAAAACTATTGACTGACTACATACTGTGTGTCAGGCATGGGCCTGGGTGCTGGAGACACACAATTCACAAACAATAAACAAGTTAGCAGATTAACTGAAATGATTTTAGGTAATGATAAGTAGAGCCCATTCTTGTTATTTGGGGTAATTATGTCCCATAAAGTTGCCACAAATATTATGGAATTAAAACTGAACTATTGCTCATAGGGAAAATACAGGATTAGGTTCATCAACTGATCAAGACATAACCTTATTTTATGTGCATTTCTGTTTAAAGACACTATTTAATATGTGTTGTTGATTCATTAACATTGAACTCATGGCCAGCAACACTATAACTCATGCCTGAACGAAGCTTACCAAAGCTCATGTTTCTTCTGTAAGACACATCACTGCCTCCTATACCTAGGAACACTAGGCAGAGCTTCAGTACTATGCTTGGGGGCTGTTTTAAACAGTGCAATCACCAACAAAAAGCACGAAAGTATAAAAACGGGGCACTAAATAGACCACAAAAAGACACTTATTTATAGTCTAAGGGCTGAAATAAGAAGGCAGAATATTGCCTTGTTTGACCTCAGCTGGAAATGTGGAGTTGGGCAACTCAAATTTTCACCCTTCCGTGCACATCCCTGAAGGAGCAGGAAAGCTCTGCTGGTGTTAATTTTGAGGGTTACCAATAAAATTTAGTGAGTAGGCAAGTTTGCAAACACGAAGCCCATGAATAATGAGGAGTTGAACCTCATTATTCATGGATTATGCATTCATGTATCATGAATTCATGTATTATGAAGGAAGGAAAAGTCTTAAGTGATAAAGATGGATGGGAGAAAAGGGGAGAAATCATTACTCCTTAGTCTGGGGCTTGAGCAAATAAGTGGTTGGTGTAGGGGAAGCCATACCTTTTGTTTTAGATTGTTACACAGGCCAACTAAGTATAAGGAGATAGTTGGATATAACCTGCTGGAGCTTAGAACTAGATATAAATTTAGAGAGTTATCCACATATTGGTTTACTTATTTAGCCATAGAACTAATTTTTGAAATATAGCTCGTTCATATGAAAGTTGAAGTTTTACATGTGCAGTCACAAGGAGTCTTTGTGAGTGGACTTCTCTTGCCCCATAAATCAAGTAAAATGCCCAACACTGATAGATTTAGGGTCCCTTCTGTTCGTGGATGGTGCTCTGTCATCCCAGATGGAGCTACTGCATCTCATAGGCAGGCACCAACAGTCTCCCTCCGCAGACTGGTGAACCCACACAGACCCTTTCCAAGACTTCACACGCTCTAGTAAACTTTCTAGCGCTGAGGCCAGATTCCTTTTCAGAAGGTCCTTGAATCTCTTTGCTTGCAACTTTCATAGAGAACCATTGTGTCGTGTTGTAACTTTATGTGAACATGTTTATACACTAGATTAAGCCAAAATGTGATCCTTGGCAAAAGAAGCTTTTGACTAAACTAAAAGAACAGAGAAGAATAGATGTATTAATGCAACTCCAAGCAAAGTTTTTGAAGGTAAGAAAATAATAATAATCATGTTCCCTTATAGATAAAACTCTTACTAAAATTGTTCTCAGAAAAATTGAATTTTCTTTCCCTTTTAAAAATGTTAGCCATGAATTTATTGTGAAGGCTTTGTTTGGAACTTTCTAATCTAATTACCAAACTTTTATAATCCTGTTAGCTTTCAGTAGAGAGTAACGATTGTCAAAAGAGTTGGATTATAGTCCAACTTTAGATTCTGCGTGATATTGGTCTAGTCATATAACCTTGAGTTTTAGTTTCTTCATCTGTGAAACAAAACTTTTAGACTAAAATTATCTCATTTTTATTGTGTAAAAAACACTTAACATAAAATTTATCATCTTAAGCATTCATGTAGTATTCAGTATACTCACATTGTTGCAAAACATCTGCAGAATTTTTATTTTTATTTTGTAAAACTGAAAATCTGTACCTCCTATTAAACTAACTCTGGTAGAACCATACAATGGGATAGCAGTCAGTTATAAAAAGAAACAAACTAGTGATATGCCCAAGAATATGGATGAATCGCTAAAGAACTATAATCCTATAAAGACTGTATGAGTTCATTTACACAGCACTCTCGGAATGACAAAACTATAGAAATGGAGAACAGATTCATGAATTCTACAGGCTAAGGAGAGATGGTAGGGAAGGGAAAGGAGTGTAACTTCAAAACAAGAGATTCTTGTGGTGATGGGTCTGTTCTATATTTTGTTTGTATCAATGTCAGTATCAAGGTTGTGATACTGTACAGTACTGTAGTTTTGCAAGATGTTAACATTGAAGGAAGCAAAGTGAAGGGGACATGGCCTGTCCTTATATTATTTTTTCTTTTTTCTTAAATTGTAGTTAAAATACAACATGAAATTTATCATTTTAGCCTTTTTTAAGTGTACAGTTCAGTGGTATAAAGTACATCCATATTATTGTGCAACCATCACCACCATCCATCTCTAGAACTCTTTTCATCTGGCAAAGCTGAAACTACTAGTATATAGCCATTAAACAATTCCTCCCTCCCCCAAGTCCCAGCAACCACCATTCTACTTTCTGTTCTCTATGAGTTTGACTACTCTAGGCACCACATATTAGTGGGATCATAATATTTGTCCTTTTTTTATTGACTAGTTTATTTTACCCACCATAATGTCCTCAAGGTTCATCCGAGTTGTTGAATATATCAGAATGCTCTTCTTTTATTTTTTTAAAATATATTTTTATTGATTTCAGAGAGGGAGAGAGATTGAAACATCAATGATGAGAGAGAATCATTGATTGGCTGCCTCCTGCACACCCCACAATGGGGATCGAGCCCGCAACCTGGACATGTGCCCTGACCAGGATTTGAAGTGTGACCTACTGGATCATAAGTTGACGCTCAACCACTGAGCCACACTGGGCAGACTTGCCCATTTTTTAATTGGGTAATTTCTGTATTTTTGTTGTTGTTGAGTTGTGGGAGTTCTTTATATGTTCTGGGTATTAACCCCAGATATATTAATCAGATGTATAATTTGTAAATAGGTTCTTTCATTCCATGGGTTTCCTTGTTACTGTTGATTGTGTGTCCTTTGATGCACAGAAGTTTATAAATTTGATGTAGTGACATTTGTCTCCTTTCAATTTTTTTTCTCTTTTTTTGCCTGTGCTTTTGGGGTCATAGCTAAGAAATCATTGCCAAGTTCAAAGTCATGAAGCTTTTACCTTGTTTCCTACTAAAAGTTTTATAGTTTTAGATCTTATATTTAGATTTTAATCCACTTTGAGCTAATTTTTGTATATGGTGGAGGATAAGGGTCCAACTTCATTATTTTGTATGTTGATATCCAGTTTTCCCAACACCATTTGTTAAAGAAACTGTTCCTTCTCCATTGAGTGGTCTTGGCACCCTTGTCTTAGATTATTTGATTATACAATTGAGGATTTATTTCTAGGCTCTGTATTCTAGTCCACTGGTCTAAATGTGTAATTTATGCCAGTACCACACTATTTTTACTATTGTAGCTTTGTAGTATGTTTTAAAATCAGAAAATGTGAGTCATTCAATTTTTTTTTTCAAAATTATTTTGGCTATTTGGGGTTTTTTGAGATTCCAAATGAATTTTAGGATAAATTTTTCTATTCTAAAAAACAAAAGCCATTGAGATTTTGATAGGGATCGACCTAAATGATCTCTGAGGTTTAGTGATATTAAAATGATTAAAACATGGTAACATGTGTATCACTGAAGTAGAAGTTTAGCTCTGGAATTATTATTTCGTTTTTTTACCTTTGGACAAGGAGAACGAACATTTATTCAGCACCTGCTACATGCCAGGCATTTTTGCAGCAATCCCGGGAGAGACATCCTTAGTGATCTTGTTAGGTTGACTTGTCCTGCTTTGCGTTAAAAAGCCAGGACTCCAGCAGGGATGCAAGCCCAGGGCAGTGTCCTTACAAAGCCTGTGCTTTCCTCAGACTACCCAGCTGCTTCCTCCTCATCCATCTCCTGGCAGCTTTCTAACTGCAGACAGTTTGTACCCCAAATGGATAGGTGTTTCATTGGTGCCACAACACTTGTACTTAGCGGGTTGAAACAGAATTTTAAATGTGCTCTTATGTGTATTTGAATACTTACGGTGCTGAACGGATGAATATACCTAAGGGAATCATGATTTTTTTTAATTGAATAAAGTCTCATCTGGAGCTTCCTTCTTATTCATGTTTACACGACCAAATTCTTGAGAGAAGAAGGGAATCACCCTTCTCCCAACCACTCCTTCTCCTCTGTGTTCTCCTCAAGATTTCCAGCCCTGAGCGAGTAACGCAAGTGCTCCAAGATCACGCTGCAAAGACGGTCATGCTGGCTCCATCTCATCCCACTTCCGTGGCTTCCCAGGGCTTGCATCAATGCGACTATGACCGAATCTGGGAGAATATTTATAGTAACACCAACCTCTACCAGGTACCACAGGGGAAAATAACCAATAGACCTTTCTGTGCAACTCACCACCTGTGTGTAGACCTTCGAAATTCACTTTGGTCGTTTTTCAAAGTAAGTCTGAAAAACCTTCAATTTCCTCCTCCTTCAAAAGGTTTTTCTCAATAGAACCAACCCTGTGAGGACCGCTTTCTGTCTAAACACTCACAATATTTATCAACCGTCCAGCTCATTTGGTGTTTAGCTGGGCTTGAAGAAAGCGGAGGGTTAAAGGAAGTGGTGGTGGAGAGGGAAGTAGGGGCACATCCGAGGAGGGAAGTATGAACAACAATGCAGAGGAGAGACTATACGTGGAGTGTTCAACTTTGGTGGAGTGGAAGGCTCATGTGGAAATAGAGTGCAGCGAAGTTTTTTTAGTGGGGAGGAGAGGGCAGGTTGTAATAGATGCATATAAGTGCCATAAGGAATGTGTGCAATATTATATACAAAGCTATATTTTTTAGGAGGATTAACGTGGCAGCCCAGTGTTAATTGGATTGAAAGAGGGAGAAATTGAAGGCAGGGAGCTAGTTAGGTAGCTACTACATGGGAGAGGCATGAATTTTGCTAGGAAAGGGAGTTTCTACACAAACCTAGCCGATATTTGTCTTCACAATTGTACTATAGCATTTTGAAGCTATAATCTGCTATTGTTTGTTGCTCTGTAAGAGAATAGTTTTGTTTCATTTGCTTGCTTAAGATGAGAAAACTCAGTGTGTTTATTTATGCTCTGAAGGGAAGGAGCAGTGGAGAAGAAGAGATGGAAGATATGAAAAAGTAAATTTGAGACACAGATGATCCTGGGGGGAAAAGGGGGAGTGGGGTGAAAAAAACACACAAGTGGAGGAGTAATTTTGAGAAAGGGACAATGGCATCACTTCCCTTTAGGTGAATGAGGTACGTAGAATTTTCTGGCGTTAAAAGATATTATGCAGGAGCTTGTGGATGATCTGCTGCCTTGGAGAGCGAGAAGGAGAGGGAGAGGAAGAGGAAGATGTTCGGGTTAGTGAGTTAGAAGGTGAACATGGTGTGTGAGCAGGTATCAATGTGGGAAAAGTCACCAATGAGAGAAAAGCCTAAGGATGACCACGCAGCTAAGAGGGCCCAGTTGACATAAGAGGACATGAATTTGCAGTGAGCCCACTCTGCATAATAATTCTATTACTTTCGTCCCTGAAGACAACCGTAGAGTAAACAAAAATGATACATAAAGTTGGAAGCACAGAGAAATTTAGTAGAATTCTAGAAAGAGAAGCACTGTCATGACCCACCATCCCAGGCTGGTTATGAGAGAAAGAGAAACCTGAAATGGGTTTAATGAGTTACAGACTGTCTGGAAGCTAACACAGAGTCGCGTGCGCGCGTGTGCGCGCACACACACACACACACACACACACACACACACACACACCACAACTTCTGTAACTTTTTAATCTGCTTAGATGAGGATCTAGAAAGGCTAATGAAAAATTAGCCACACAGATCAGGACCAGATGCTGCATCACAGCATGGCTCTCCCTGGCCCCTGGATTCCCGGATAGTGCGTGCACCCATCAGTGACGCTTTTCCCTCGGCCAGCTCCCTGCCAGAGCTGAGAAAACAGCCAGATTCTCCCTATCCTATTGTCATTTCACCACCAGGTGTATGTCACCATTCAGGAAGACCTTGTACTAACAAGGAGACACTTAAAAACATCTGGCTCTTCTACTTCTTGAACCAAACTGAGGGGGAAGAGGGTTGGGAGTAGGGAATGGGGGTGGGGTGGGGGTAAAGGGCAAAAGCAGACTCAGCCCAGGTATCTCTGAATAAGACCTCTGCCCCCGGCATCCTGGACAGACTGTTTCTTGATGCTGATGTAATCTTCCTTTATCTGGGAAGCTCTGGTATTCACATCTGAGGGTCTTCGTCACATATCTGTTTTCCTCCTTGGCTAAGAGGACAGGGAGAATTAAACTCCTGGTGGCTAAATGAGGGGGAAGGGAGGTGAATGTGAGGGAGAGGTGGGAGGCAATGGAAGATGGAGTCAGAGAAGAAGAGCTTCATGTTTGAAATCATGGAGAAGTGCTGAGGTCCAGGCTGTGGTCGGACAGAGTTGTGGCAGTGCCCAGGGGTACTCAGGGGACAAAGGAGGTTACCTCTGTGGGGTCCCTGTGTCAGTGGAAAGCAAAAGTGAGAGCAGGAGGTGATGGCTCAGGTAACTATCGAGAGGCAGAAGGCACTAAGTTAGAGCAACAGTGTGAGGAGCCCAGCCACACACTGGCGAGAACTTCTTATTCTCTGCTACTGTTTCCCTCCCTTTGCAGAGAAATGGAAAGCCGGGGTATTAATAAAAGGCAATCTGTGCTTTCATCAAATCTGTTTTGAATTCAGTTGTCCAAATGTTTAAAAAGGAGAAAGAAAGAAAACCACTTCCCCTGGCTATTTACTGACTTGTAAATGTTGCTCTTGGAATTGACCAAAGGAAAAAAATGTGAGCACTGTGTTTTCAAGTTGGTTCATGGCAACTAGACCCTAAAGAGACTTAGCATACCTATAGGTTCTACAAGTGGGGCAAGAGGGGAGACATATACACACACAAGTTACCGTACTTACTAGTGTCGTGCAAGTTTTCCCCCAGTTTCTCATTCATTCATTCAGTGATCATTACATAATGCTAGCTTTGTGCCAGGAATTGTGTTGGGCTCTGGAAATGGAACACGTAATAAATGAGTGAACAAAGAAGAAAATCTACATCTCTAACGTGTGGGTGCCATGAAGAAATTCACAGGAGTAGAGGGCAATGGGGCAGAGAGGAGCACCCACAGGTAGAGAGATGGGCCAAGATCTTTCAGAGTAAGGGCATCTGAGATGAAATTTGATGAATGAGAAGGAGTTAGCCATGCAAACGTGCTGCAGAGGGATTTCCAAGCAGGGAACAGAAAATAATGCAGCGCCCTAGCTGGTTTGGCTCAGTGAATAGAGCATCAGCCTGGGGACTGAAAGGTCCCGGGTTTCATTCTGGTCAAGGGCACATGCCCAGGTTGTGGGCTTGATCCCCTTTAGGGGGTGTGCAAGAGGCAGCCAATCAATGATTCTCTCTCATCATTGAGGTTTCTATCTCTCCCTCTCCCTCTCCCTCTCTGAAATCAATAAAAATATACACTGAGTGGCCAGATTATTATGATCTCTGAACGCATAATAATCTGGCCACTCAGTGTATATCCTATATAATAAAAGGCTAATATGCAAATTGTCCCCTCGACCAGGAGTTCAACCAGCAGGCAGGCCGGCCAACTACGCATGTCCCCTCTCCCTGGCCAGGCTGGCCGGACCCCGCCCATGCACAAATTCATGCACCAGGCCTCTAATACACACACACACACACACACACACACACACACACACACACACACAGTGAGTGGCCAGATTATTATGCGTTCAGAGATCATAATAATCTGGCCACTCAGTGTATTTTAAAAAGAAAATAGCACAGGTTTTAAGGAAGGAAATTCTAAGCCAGTAACCAATAGTTTTCCACTTTGCTTCACATTTTCCTGTGGGTGTTACTTGGTGACCTCCTCAAGTATTTCTTCCGCTTTGGTAGAGTCACTCTATAGAGTATGAGAGCACGAGTGGTCGCATGCTGCACTCTGAATGTTGAATGCTAGTCAGAGGAGATGAGGGTTAAGTAAAACGTGGCAGCTGGGAGGGGTCACAGGAGTGGGGTATGAATTTTAAAGCTCTGTTGCTATTTTGCAAGCACGTAGCAGTCAAGTATGAATTTTAGCATCTGTATGCTGGTGAGCATCCTGATTCTGAAGTGACAACCAATCCCTCATGAAAAATAACTTTCTTAAGGGACGTCTGCATGAAGGAAAGCGAACCTCATAGGACTGTCCATTTTGACAGTTCTATGTCCTATTTGGGAGATTGTAAGCACTAATTGTAGTGCAACTTCAGAAGAGTTTCTGATCAATTCTCAGTGACTACTGTTCACCAAAACCTTCCTTTAGGGAATTTTTAAAAATAAAAATAAATGTTTTATTTTAGAATAGTTTTAGGTTTGCAGAAAAGTTGCAAAGATAGTACAAAGAGTTCCCAGGTGTTCCTTTACCCCCTTTCTCCTATTATTAACATCTTATATTACTACTAGAGGCCCAGTGGACGAAAATGAGTGCACCCCGGGGGGGTGGGGTATCCCTCAGCCCAGCCTGCACCCTCTCACAGTCCGGGATCCCTCGGATAGGGTCCTTAGGCCTGGCCTGAGATCAGGGCCTATTGGAACTTTCCTTCCCCCGGCTGCAGGCAACTGGCCCACCCCCACCGATGCCACTGCTTGCCATCTGTGCAGCACTACCCCCCCTCCCCTGCCACCAGTGGCCTCCCTCTGCAGGCGACAGGCTGGGGTGCAATGACTTGGCTGGCCTGGGCCTCCCTCTTTCTTTGCTGGGGGGCGGGGCCAGCCCTGCAAGGAGCCATCTGCCTACCTGATCTCCCCTAACTGCTGGCCTGCCTACCTGATCGCCCCTAGCCACTGGTCTGCCTACCTGATCACCCCTAACCACTGGTCAACCTACCTGATCACCCCTAACTGCTGGTCTGCCTACCTGATCACCCCTAACCACTGGTCTGCCTACCTGATCACTGCTATCCACTCTGCCTGCCTGCCTGATTGCCCCTAACCGCTTGCTTGGGGATGGGGCCAGCCTGGCAGGGGGCCATCTGCCTACCTGATCGCCCCTAACTGCTGGTCTGCCTACCTGATCACCCCTAACCGCTGGCCTGCCTACCTGATCACCCCTAACTGCTGGTCTGCCTACCTGATCACCCCTAACTGCTGGTCTGCCTACCTGATCACCCTAACTGCTGGTCTGCCTACTTGATCACCCCTAACCACTTGCCTGCCTACCTGATCACCCCTAACCACTTGCCTGCCTACCTGATCCCCCCTAACCGCTGGTCTGCCTACCTGATCACCCCTAACCACTTGCCTGCCTACCTGATCCCCCCTAACCGCTGATCTGCCTACCTGATCAGCCTATCCACTCTGCCTGCCTGCCTGATTGGCCCTAACTGCTTGCTTGGGAGCGGGGCCAGCCTGGCAAGGGGCCGTGGTGGTCTAGTCTCTGGTCGTTCCAGTTGTGACGCCTCTGGCCTTTTATTTCATAGGATGGTACATTTGTCACACCTATGGAGCCAACATTGGTACATTACTGTTAACTCAACTCGACTTTTATTGGAATTCACTGTTTTCTCCATCAATGTCCTTTTTGTGCTCCTGGATCCTATCCAGGGTACCGCACTGCACATAATTGTCACGTCTCCCCAGTCTCCTCAGGTCTGAGCCAGTTCCTCAGTTTTTCCGTGTTTATCATGACCTTCACAGTCTTTAGGAGTACTGGCTAGGCAACCTGTAGAATGTTCCCTAATGTGAGTTTGTCTGATGTTTTTCCTCATGGTTACACTGAGGTTATAGGTTTGGGGGAAGAACACGCCAAGAGGTGAAGTGCCCTTCTTGTCACATCACAACAGGGGCAGACGCTATCAACATGACATCACTGGGGATGTTAATCTTGATCACGTGGTTGCCAGTTTTATCCACTGTAGAGTTACTATTTTTCTCTTTAAGTAGTTTTTTTTTTTAATTTTAAACTACTGAAGTAATAAATAAATGTCAAATAATTTTTCTCCGTATAAAAATTGACATCACTGAAAAGTTAATGCTTTAACTTTAATGGGGACTCAAATATTGGTCCCCATTCCACTTCCTCAGAGGTAAACATTGTTATTGCTCCGAGCCTTTTCAATACATTTACATCCATACATATGTCCCCATAAAAAATAGAGAGAGAGTATGCCCTGGCTGGTGTTGCTCAGTGGTAGAACATCAGCCTGCGCTCTGAAGGATCATGGGTTCGTTTTCCATTCAAGGGCACATAACTGGGTTGCAGGTTCACTCAGGGGAGTGTGTAGGAGGCAACCAGTCGATGTGTCTCTCTCACATCGATGTTTCTCTTTCTCTCTCTCTCCCCCTTTCTCCCTCCCTTCCACTCCCTGAAAATCAATGGGAAAAATATCCTTGGGTAAGGACTAATAAAAAATAAAATAAAATAAATATATAGTATAATCCAGTTTTCTATATCAACCATCTGCCATACTCTATGGATATCTTTCTGTAACTTGCTTTTTTCACCCAACAATATGTTTTAGAGACCTGTCTCTCCTGTTCTCTTTAAATGCTGCATTATATTTTGTTGTATTCTACAGATCACATATTGGCTCCCTATGGATCCTTGTTGCCATTTTCCCCTTTATTAGAAACCCTGCCTACTAAACTTTCTTATACATGCCTCCTGTCCAATGTGTGTTTTATTAGAACAAATATTTAGAAATGGATTTTCTGATTCACAGAATGTGCACTTCAAAATTTTTATAGGTCCTGTCAATGTGGTATACTATGTTCCCCAACCAGCAACTTATGAGAGAACCTGTTTCCCACATCCATTTTAACACAATGTTTATCTAAACATTAATAATGTTTGTAATGTTTTTATCACAGTTTGAACTGGCCATTACTTACCATTTGCATCAAAGACTGGCCACTCTTTTCTTTAATCACAGTTCTAATTCCAGATTTGTGTAAAAATCTGGGTTTGGATGATGAAGAAAAAACTATCAAATTTACTTATAATTGTTCATTGAAAATAATGTGTAACTAGAATGAGAGAATTCTGGTCCAAATGAACTGCACTTTTTGGATGTTCTTTTTTTGGGGGGAAAAAACGTAAGTAAAATAATTTAATTATAGTCCTGACCGGAGGAAATGGCCCAGCTAGCCCTGTGTGAAGCCTCCCAAATCTGTAATTCTGTTATATTGGGTTTCTTGTGTCCAATGTCATTCGCCAAGAAAACACATGTTTACTAAAATCTTTATTTAGTGTACAAACATTAAATGCTGCTATTGGCCATTGTATTTCTAAAGATATGGTTTAAAATGGTGATTTTCTTTAACTTTACGGAGCAGTGAAGTGGCAGAAGATACTACCCCCTTTGCCTCTTCTTTTGCTTTTTCTCTCTGGCCACACCAAGGAGGGAGGGGGTGACGGCGTTTCCCCATCTATGCTATGCTCCCCTCTGTCTCCAGAGACAATGTGATGTAATGGGTATGTGGTGTGCTCTCACAGCACCGGCTGTCCACAGTAGCTCCCACGTGCAAGAAGTTCAGGGAAACACAAAACTACATTTTCCCGGTTTCCCTCATCAAATTTAATAGAACATTTAAAAAACAAACACACATCTTTGAATGACAATAGTGCTATGTATTTATCATAGTAAATTTTTGAAATATAGAAAAGTTTAAGAAAGAAAATAAAAACCACCCATTATTTTACCACCTAAATAAAACAATGGTGTTAACATTTGGTGTATGTCCTTCTAGTCTTTTTATTCTGTGGATATACACAAGTAAGCTGCAGAGACATTGAGGAGAGGAATACATAACAGAATTGCTTTTCCCCTTAGTATTTCTTCCGCTCCACTACCACTCCCCATTTCCCAGAAGAAAATGAGATTTGCAATCAGTGGCAATCTCAGAACTGTCAACATATGTGAACTCAACCATGCCGACAAATACCCAGTTATGAGACCGAGCAGATGTCGAAGGGTTTACCTACCCAGGGAGACAGGATGCGCACAGGTGGTGCTGACATTCTGGTTTCTGGTCAGCCGTGCTGCCAATCTGCGCTGTGGTCCAGTTCTCTTAGGGGAATGCACTCATGGGCTTTGGCCTTTCCTGAGCAGTTTCCGTCTGTGGGCTGTGGTTGGTTCTGTTTTCCTGGAAGATGCTGGCCTTACTCGCCCTAGCCTGCTGTATCCCCTTCCTCTCTTCCTGGCAATCTGCTGGCCCAGCAGTACTTTTGTGGTTTGTTCAGTCTTTCCTTCAAGTTCTTTCGCTGCAATTTATGTCACTTTCTGTTCTTTCCTATATAATTCTGGGTAATTTTTGGAACAGCTGAAAATGTCACCGTGCCATCAGAGAAAGGCTGCGGCTCTGAGCTGGCCCTCTGGAGCCACACACATTGGGCAATGCCAAACTGCAACACCAGAGTGCCATACGCTGGGAGGCAAAGGGCTTCCCTAGAGCGCCTCTCACCCCTCACCCCAAATTCTGGGTCAAATAGCAACTGTCAAAGTTCATCTCCCTTCATGGAGTAAGTGCTTTCCTACAGATTAAAAAAACAAAAACACAACGGACATTCTCTTTATTTTGGGATAATGATCCTGTGTTTCTGGATTAAGGAACCGAAGTGTACCACAACCACTTCCAAGGACTTTTCCAGTCCTAGGGTGGTAGGACGTTTACACAGAAATACACTGATGTGTACACTAACCCGGAACAGATAGAACCTTCTACCCACAGGCAGAATAGGAAGCCACTTAATGACACCCGATTAGACAGCTTTCTCTCTCCCCTGCTCTTGCTAATATCCCTGTCCAAAATGTTCTTCCCACTGCCTGTCAAAAAGGCTGGTAGTTTAGCTTTAGTGTATTGGGGATTGTGTTATTTAAGATTAGGTTGGCTGTTGGTCATAGTTAGACACAAAATAACAGAAGATTAAAGGATATGAAAATTCTTACCTCCCTCAAGTTAACATCCAGGAGTAGGAAGTACAGAGCTGGTGTGATGACTTTGCTCCGTGGGGTCCTCAGGGACCCATGCTCCTTCTCTCCTAGTTCCAACTAATGTAACTTCCATACCAAAGATCAACCCCTGGTCTGAGATGACGCATCAGCTGTCACGTTCATGTGCTAAGCAGCAGGATGGAGACTAGGGGTGGGGAAGCTGCCACTTCAGGGAAATGCCCAGAAGCTGCCATGTGGCATTTTCATGTTCATTCCATTGGTCAGAACTTAGTCGCATAGCTACACCTAGCTGCAAGAGAGGCTTGGAAATGTCATCTTTATCTGGGTGGCCATGTGCCAAGATAGATATTACATTACTGTGGGAAAAGAGGACGATGGATCTTGGGGAACAACCAGTAGTTTCTACCATTGTTGGAATTTTAAGAACCCAAAATTAGAATATAAGTAACCCAAAGGGCGAAGGGAGGGTGCGGGGGGGGGGGGCAGGGGGGGGGAGGGCTTCCAACCTCAGCCATTGCCACTCAGTGTTCTCAAGGGGATCGGTGTCACTATGAAAGATCATGGCTTCTGGGAATGGGGGTTGTGTCCAGAGAGAGGCAGAGAGGGCCACTAATAAAGGGGCTGCTCAGAGGGCCAGGGCAGGACCATACACCAATATCAACTTCTTCCCAGTTTTCCTAGAGGCCCTGGGTGCATGACCTCATCCTTCTCGACATCAGGAAAGATGAATGTGGAAATAAGTGTATGGGGACTCTTTCCCCCTCCCTGCGTGGGAGTCTGTGCTATGAGATTCTTTCCCCTTCCCCACATGGGAGTCTGTACTTGTTCTTCAATACATTTCCACCTTTGCTATAAAAAAAGAAAAAAAGAAGTAAGTGTACACCACGAATTCTGTGATAGATTCTATAGGGCTGACTGACTACTGTAACCCATGGGCAGGAGAGAACCAGCATGTACTGAGCACCTATAAGGTGCCAGGCACTAAGCTTTTATCCATCCTGTCATTTAATTCTCATAGCAACTTATTTTCCATTGTCATGCCATCTAACAAATGCGAAAATAGGATGAAGACTTTAAGTGGTTAAATCATATACTAGCTAAAAAGTAGAAAGAGGAGTTTAATCCACTGATGTCTCTTAGCCTGGAGCAAGACTAGATTAGAGGTTCAAGGTCCCAAACATCTACTAGAGAAGTGTATCAACTCATCATAATCATGAAGGTTTATATGAAAAAGGGGGGTAGGGATGGCTGATATTTAAAAGCTGTGAATAGTTTTGTAAACAAAGACTAAATAATACTAAAATAATGACCCCTAATGTATTTTAGGAATAGATTTTCATGTCAGGTTGAAATGGATTAAAATGCTTTTCTACTTTTCATCTAAATGTGTCTAGGGTCATCAGACTTAATTTTGTGATGACTTAACTCTGAATTTGTCAATAATATTGCAAGTGTTTTTGTAATCCAACTAATGCTACTTTTTTGACAGAATGAGAACATGAAGAAAGATGACCTTTCGATGGAACAAAATGAAAATCGCCCAAGCTACCTTCTCCATCAATGTGCTGGGGAGCCCGTCAAGCAGGAAACAGAGACGGGGTAAAGCTAAACCGTTTCATTGTTGACTCACGGAGATAGGTTAAACACTGCGGGGAACACTGAGTGACTGACTGATGGAGGTTATATGTTAACTCTAAAATATTTGAAGCTGAAATAAAAACAAGACTGTGAAAGCAGGTAAACAGCTAAATTAGTGTTTCACTTTAGGACTGGGTTTTTAACAAGAGGGATTGCTAAAAGAAATGTCTTTTTTATTTATACAGTATAGAGTAATTACTTTATCTTCAGTGCAATTTTTAAAGAGTAGCTTTTATGAATCTCCCTTAAGTTAAATAAAGTGACTTCAATTTGGTGTATATGAATTTTCCAGACCACTTTGAGATGAAAGGCATTTATTCTATATTTCTTGCCTGCTACAGGTACAGCTATGCCAGGGCCCTGCACCTGCTGGGCCTGGATGATGGGACGGGGCCTAGTGATGAGGATCCTGTCCTAAGGAGAGGGGCCTACCTGTCCTTTCTGTACCTGCGCCACCTGCGAATCAGGGAGCTGCAGGTCCGTGGGCGCTGGTTTCAGGCGTCTGAAATGCTTGGTTGTCTGGAAGTGGGGCTTTCCTTCTGTTCCAGTAGCAACACATCTTTACACTTTGTTCTGATTTGTTCATGAAATCGGACCTTTCCGGGGGTGGTATGTTCCTTTTTCAGCAGTAGGATGGACCTGCCAACCTCCAGGGCCCCATTTGAAGTTTTGCTCTAGGCGTGGCCAGCAAAGGGCCAAGTCCTGAGGCTGTTCTTTGTTTCAGCGCATCTGCTTAGGAATCCTGAACTACTTCAGATCTGTTGAGCGAACGCTGACGATCAACACTTCAGGCCTTACCTTGGTTGCAGGGAAGCTGGTCCCCACCATAGAAGAGAGTTCCTGGGTAAATATGGCAAAAGGAGGCTCGGGCACCTTGCAAGGCCTGGGAGCTCGCCACTACGTCCACGGGACACCTGCCGAGCACAAGGTAAGGTGTTCTGCTACCATGTTTTCTTTCTCAATTATCCTTTCTCCCCAGCCACCTCCTTCCAGGCACCTGCAATCAGTTAACTGGATGGAGTAACAGGTGGGGGTGTCTTACAGAAAGGACCTTTAAAAAATGTGGTGAAAAGGGAAATGGCTTTTTAACCGCAATAGAATGCTGGGTCCACTTGAGAGCAGGACACAGGCAGAGAGCACTCTTAAAGCGGCCCGGGCGGCCCCATGGGAAGGAAGACCTTTCGGCTGCTGGTTCGTGGACTCTATGGTAAACAGAGCACGAGAGGCCCTTTCTGTTACCCTTGCCCCGAAAGCCACATGTCCTTACAGCGTCTTGTAAGGCCCTCCCTGGCATTGCTAGGGGTACCTTTTTGCCTAGTGTCTGTTTTCCAAGCCCTACATGAAAAAAAAAAAAATAGATGAAAAAACCAAGGTAGAAAAATTTTTGAAAGAGCTGAACAATAAAGAATCTCTTATCCCTCCAAAAACCCGTTTGCCTCTTGGTGCTTTCACTCTCTCCTGAGTGTATTTTATGTTGTCTACAAAGTTCATATTAAATCCCTTCCTTTGGGAGCAAAGTTGAAAATGCCTATGTTTTCTTGGACTATTGTAGATACTCTTGCATTACTTTCATCTCAATCTCTAAAAAGTGTATTCTTGAAGGTAGGATTAAGTATGAATTTTATCTTCTTAAAGGTACTAGGTTGACAAATGTGGAAAATTAAATCTAGCTACCAAACCAAGTCATGTTCTAAGCTTGTATGAACCCTGACTTATACTTGACATGTCTGTAAGGGTGTGAAATCTTACGATCCCCTGTCATTAATATACAGAGTCTATGGTAGCACTTCCAAAATAAATATAACACAAGCCACACATATAATTTAAAATTTGCTAGTAGAACCATTAAAAAGTATAAATAGGCATGAAATTAATTTTATTTTTTAACATGAAATTAATTTTAATAATATAATCTACTTAACCCACTGTATCAAAAATAGTATCACCTTAACATATAATCAATATAAAGAAGTTACTGATAAGATATACATTTTTTTGTACTAAGTCTTCAAAATCTGGTGTGTACCTTATATGTACAGCACACCTCAACTCAGACAAGCCACATTTGAAGTGCTCAATAGCCACATGTGGTTAGAGGCTATTGCACTGAACAGTTCAGCTCTAGATATTAAAAAACATTTTCTTAAAAAAAAAAAAAAAAGAAAAACATTTTTTTATTTTTTTCATCCAGTCACCTAGAGTCCAACCTTAACTCAGTACCTAGGAGACTTCTCTTTTTGGTCTCCTTTGCTAACAAACACCCCCCTCCCAGCCCTCTCACTATACACAGGCTTCACTTCATAGAAATGAAGGAGAAGAGGGGAGACAAATCCTATCCTGCCCCGTTGACTGTAGGAGGAGCTTCTCAAGGGTAATGCAATATTTCTTTCCTGTGCTGTCATAAATGTTAGAAACAACCACATTCATAGAAGCTTCCAGCAGCTACCACTTTAGCACAAGAATCTCAAGGAAGTAACCTTTACGGGGTCTTTAATAGGGTCATGTGGTTTGGTTGTACTCCATATGTGTGGCCTTGTCAGTTTTTAAACTAGAATGTCCAGATCTAACTATGTGATTCTTCCCCTTGTAGGCGATGGGAGGCATAGATGCTAATTTGTTGTGTTGGTCTCACCAGGCCCAGGGCCGAGGCTACTGGAAGCAAAATCACTGGGCTCACCAGTCCGGGAAGCTGACATTCACTCATTTATTCATTTCACAAAGGTTCTGACCAATTAAAATGCTAGGCATAGCGGATACAGCAGCAAACAAAACTAGCACAAACACCGGCCATTAAGGAACTCCTAAGTGGAAAGAGACAGACATTAAATAAATAACTCATGCACAGTGTCAAATGGCTTGGCACCAAAGCTTCCTACTCATCCTGGCCTCTTACCGTTGGGTGAGACCTAGTGGTGAGCTTTGGCCGGGGGGCTGTGAGCAGTAATGACATGTGTCATTTCCAGTCCAGAGCATTTAGGAACTGGTCTATGACCCTCCAGCTCTATTCCCCTGCTGCAGCCAATGGAAGGCATGTGTCAGACTACAAAATAGGAACATCCTGGATCCCTGGGTCACTGCTGGAATATACCTGTCTAAAAGCAACTACTCCTGCAGTGGGATTTGCATGAGTGAGAAATTAAATTTAATTGTAGGCCATTGAGCATTGAGTTCAACCTGGAGTTCGACCAGGGGGCGGGGCCAGCTGGCCAACCATCCGAGGCCCTTTTACCCCCCCCCCCCCCCGCCGGCCCCACACCCGATCGCCCCCCCCATTGGGGGCGGGGCCAGCCCTCCAACTGCCCACGTCCCCTCCCCCCACCCGGCCAGTTGGGCCCCAATAGGGGCCAGCTGGCTGGACCCCACCCGTGCACGAATTCATGCACCAGGCCTCTAGTGTATAATGAAACTAATT
Source organism: Cnephaeus nilssonii (assembly GCF_951640355.1). Lineage (NCBI taxonomy): Eukaryota > Metazoa > Chordata > Mammalia > Chiroptera > Vespertilionidae > Cnephaeus > Cnephaeus nilssonii. The sequence continues at coordinate 37,515,103 of NC_137080.1, read as the reverse complement.
TACCACAGGCTAATTGACAAAAACAAGAGTTAAATTAAACACCTCATCAATGTTATAACAAAACAACATCACTTGAAGACCTGCTATATATATATTTCACATACTAGGTATCTGATCAATGTTTGTTGGACATTAACAGACTGGTTGTGAGCTCACAAAAAGACAATATACATAAAAGTATCTTGTCAAGTATATCAGGCTGTTCAAATGAAAAACAATTAGTTATGATAAAATTATACTCTGTAAGTAATAAAAGATGTTTTAAGTATTTGAGATTATAGCCAATGGATTGAGTCATTCACCTAACAATTTTTTATGAAATTCTTAGATTATTACTAGCTGAAATTAATGCAAAGATGATTTAGAAAAAGGTGAGGTAGTCAGAGAAATAGTGTCTACATTATCAGAACCTAAAATTCATATTAACAAGTGATGACAGCAACCAACAGAGTGAAAAGAATGAAGAATGAATGATGGGCCACCGATTTTCCTATAGTTACTGTACTCGAATAGTTATCTTGGCATCAGTTATTTTGCAGACTTAAAACCATATGAATCATTCCAAAGACCGGATTACTTCTTGCCCAAACAGGTAATTATTGTCTTCCCCTTCCTGCCACTCCTCTAAGCATAATATTGAAGAATCAATTTTCTTGACCACTAAAACTTTATAAGAAGGGTCCTTCCCATGGCCAAGTAAGAAATTAAAATAAAAAAGAAATATGATAACAACTGAGTCATAACCCTGTATGAAATAATTGGGCCATCTGGTCTTCAAGGTGTCTCTCCCCTGGACATAAGCATACATTTAAGAGACAGGAATTGCAGGAGGGAAGGAGAAGGAACATGCATGTCCATAAAAGGCTTGAGCAATGAGATGGGGTGAAGAGAGTGGAAAAGGAGACCATTTCAATAGATGATGGCATTATAGTCAGTGTTTTAACACGTTTTGCTTTCCATCAGCTTCAGTACTTAATACAGTAGGCATTTCTTTACATCTTATAAAATTTCCGTGTACAAGAACTTGGGAAAGGTCTTTTCCTGTAAAGTGGATCAAAGGAGAGCTCATTTTGCATAACAGATGATAGGTGCTAAATGCCAACAGAAGCCAGCCTGCTAGTTTATAAATCTAAACAAGCTGTTTAATTTTTGTATGGGGCATGTCATTTCTCAGCATCTTTTCTGTTTTCATTGGTGCCTATCATTCTATAAAAAACAGAACTTTGACTTTTGGAACTCCTAGCCAAAGTAAGTTCCTAATTTTTAAAAAGTTTCATATCTAAAGACTAGCCAAAAGCAAAGTAAACAAAAATAACAACCTACTAGAGGAATGCTTAACTATGAAATATCCTTTTAATGGAACTCGAACCACAGCTATTATTTAGAAATGCTCATCCTTTTACTTATTAGAAAACTTCTAAGTTTTTGCTTGAATAATTAAGAACCTATAATTGAATGGGCAACTCATTAAAGAGTAGTCTTCAGGGAAATGAAGTATGTCATCATCTGGTGTACTTATAACAGCATATTAAATCTAATTAAAGTAGCACCCCTCGCCCACCTTTCTGATATTGACGATTAACTATCCAAGCTGATAATATTTTGCCCTGTATATGAAGGTTGCAGAGAAGTTCCTGTAGTTACACAATAGGCAATGCCACATACACAAACCAATTGACAGGTCAATTGAGAGATAGGATATGACTGCTTATTAAAATTTGTAAATCAATGGATTGTACCCAACAATCGATTACTTAACTTAGCAAACTTTTTATGTTATAAGAATGAATAGATGGGGGGTAAAATATTGGGAACCATTGGTTCCATAGCTTAAATAACAACTTATAAAATATATATATATTAGCAAGTGTTGGAGAGGTTGTGGAGAAATTGGAACCCTTGTGTACTATTGGTGGGAATGTAAAATGGTGCAGCCATTTATGTAAAAGAATATGGTGATTCCTCAAAAATGTAAAAATAGAATTACCATATGATCCAGAAATTCCACTTCTGAGTATATATCCAAAATAATTGAAAGCATGATCTCAAAGAAGTATTTGTACCTCTACATTTATAGAGCATTATTCACAATAGCCAAAAGGTGGAAGCAACCAAAGTGTCCACTGAGGGATGAGCAAATATGGTATATATACACACAATGGAATGTCATTCAACCTTAAAAAGAAAGGAAAATCTAATACATGCTACAACATGGACAAACCTTGAGAACATTATGCTAAGTGAAATAAGCCAGTCACAAGATGACAAATACGATATGATTCCACTTACAGGTGGTGTCTAGAGTCGTCCAGCTGAGACAATAAGTAGCATGGTGGTCTCAGGAGTTAAGGAAGGCCAATGGGGACTTTTTATTTAATGGGACAGAGTTTCAGTTCTGCAAGATAAAAAGAGTTCTGGCAATGAATGGTGGTGATAGGTGCACAACGATGTGAATGTACTTAACACCACCCTAACTGTACACCTAAAAGTGGCTCAAATGGTAAATATGTTATGTGTATTTTATCATTTAGAAAATATATATATATATATATATATATATATATATGTTTATTTTTTTAAACTATGCCAAATGTTTTTAACCTTTTTTTTTTTATTATTGCTCCCCCAAAAGAACTCTTTTTAGATACTTTTCCCCTGACGGTCCTTTTCCAAAGAAATATTAATACCAGATATATGCCATATATTTGTACATTATGTATGCCTATGTTTTATACATTAAAAGAGTAAGATTTTTTGCCTCCCAAGAACTACTTTCCACCCTCATTGAGAATGCATGCATTAGGATGTAATGACATGAGATGAGAATCTATAAGGACAAAACACACTATTTCTGACTGGTATATGTGAGAATAAACAAGTCATCTTTTCTGTTAAAGAACAGTTTAGACAGCCGCCATTTTGAATTGCGTGACTTGGCAGCCGCCATTTTGGCCACATGACTTGTAGCTCCCCTGGGGGCCACCATCTTGAAATGGCAAAGGCCAACCCCTCCCTTTGAATTAGCCAATTGCGAAAGACTGTGCGCCTGAGCTCCAATCAAGAGTGAGGGACAGGTCACATGCATCAAGATTAAAAGGCGAGCAGACCCCCTGCTCAGTGTGCACATGCTTCTAGACCATGTGCTGTGCACCCTCCTGCAGGAGGAAAGATACTGGCCTTGCTGCTTGGCTCCTGAATATGTTCTGTGTTCTACCAGGACCCCTGAATTTGGGGGCTCGCCTTATTTCTTACGGTATATATTAGAAGTACAAGTTGGGATCATGAGGTGATAGACTAAAAGAAATCTATATGCAAAAAATATAAAAAACCATTCATCTATTCATCCATTCTCTTATTTACATACTAGAGGCCCGAAGCATGAAATTCATGCAAGGGCCTTGGCCCCAGCCCCTGCCCATCACCACTGTGGCCAGGGGCCTCTGCCGCCTCTGCCTCAGCCCCCGCCTGCTGAGGCTTTGTCTGGAAGGAAGGACATCCGGAAGGACGTCCAGTCTAATTAGCATATTATGCTTTTATTATATAGATTTTCTAAGTAGCCATTATGTGTTAGGCCCTAAGGATACAATAATAAACAAAATTAGACATGTTCCTTAACCTCATAGTACTTATAATTCAGTGGGTGAGACAAATATTAGTCAATAGTCACACAAATAAATGTGAAACAGCAACCTCAGTAAATGCCTCAAAAGAGTGTTAACTTGGTGCTGAGGAAGCCAGGAGGAGGTCCCTGTAAAAGTGATGATGAGCTGAGGTTGGAAGATGAAGGCTTTAACCAGGAAAAAGGGGAGAGAGACCTTTCCATGGATAGGGACAGGCTGTGCAAAGGACCTGTGGCCAAAGGGAGGGAGCATGGCACCCAACAGAACCCAAAAGAAGACATGAGTGGCTGGGCCACCGCGATCCACGTGGAAAATAAAGCAAAATGAAACTAGCACAAGGTTCCTCAACCTCGTCACTATTGACATTTTGGGCTTGATAACTCTTTGTTATGGGAGCTTGTCCTAAATATTCTAGGATATTTAGCGACATTCCTGGCCTCCAACCCCTAGATATCAGTAGCACTTCCCCTCAAGTGTGACAGCCAAAAATGTCTCCAGGCATGGTCAAATGTCCTCTGGGGAACAAAATCACATTTGGCTGAGAACCACTGGAGAGAAATAGACTATGTAGGCCCTGTTCAGGCGTCTTGCTTTATTCTGTGAGCAATGGGATACCTTTTAAGGATATTAAAAGCAAGGAGAAGGGACAGTTAAAACTGCATTTCTCAAAGATCCTCTGCCAGCAGTGAGTAAAATGGAGGGGAGGGAAAGCCCGAGGAATGTGGATAGAACAATTAGAGGCTAAACCAGTTTAGACACTCCTAGACTAATCCTAGTGAAAGGTAATAACAGCTTGGACAGGGTGGTGGGTGGTGGGATTGAGAGAAGTAGATGGATTTGAGAGATAGGAAGTAAAATCAACAGAACTTGGCACTAAAGTGGACATGCAGGGTGAGGCAGAAAGACACATCAGGAATGATTCATGCTAGAGGAAGTGGATGGGTGGTGCTACTCACAAAAATGGGGACGCTGGAGATGGCCTAGGTTTGTGGGGGAAGATCACACAATTTGATCATGTTAAATTTGAGGGGCCTTTGAGATGCCCAGGAACAGATGCCAAAAAAGTAATTGGATATGTGGGTCTGGAGCTCTAGAAAGTCTGGATTGGAAATATAAATTGAGGAGCAAATGGTCTAAGCAAGGTTATCTCAGCTGTCAAAGTGTAATGTCTCTTGAGGAAGGAATATGGGAGGAAAAGATGAGGTCCTAGGACTAGGGCTTGAGTATGGCCACTATTTAATGGCATGATAGAGAAAAATACACCTCAAGCACCAGAGAAGGATGGCTGGAAAGTTGGCGAGATCAAGGAAAATGTGAAGTCCTGGGGGGCCAGGAGGAGCGTGAGTCAAGAAGCAGGAAGTGTTAAATTGTGTCAGATGCTCCTGAGAGATTATGTAAATTAAAAGGAAAGCCTGCTGGATGTGCAGAAAAGGTCATTGTGGTAAAAAAGAGTTTGGGTGGCTTGATGGAGATAGGCCCCAGATGGGAATGTGTGAGGAGTAGGAGGTAAGGGAATGGAGACAATGAGTACAGATAACATCTTAGGAGGTTGGACCATGAGGAGGAAAGTCATAAGGTGGAACCTGGGGGAGGATTTGAGGGTTTAAAATGAGAGGGACATGAGCATGTTTGAGTGTCAATTGGAAAATACCTGGTTGAGTGGAGTTGGATATCCAAGAAGGAGAAGGGATGCACCTCTGAAGCATGGGAGGGCTGGGAAGGAAAAGGCCTTGGAGAAGGGGAGGAGAATCGTCCACTACAGTGCAGGAAGAAGCAGGAGAGGAGGGTGTGAATGTACTGTGTGTGTGTGGGGGAGAGGAGTGAATTCAGAGGCTTGAGAGGAATGGAGAAGTTTGAAGTTATGAGGATTATCATTAGAATGAATCTCAGAAAGCAACAGGTTCTCAGTCATCTAAGAAAAATAAAATTATGATGGGAATACTCAAATTACTTATAATGTTAGTTTCCTAAGGCCACCATAACAATGCACCACAAAGTGGGTGGCTCACAACACCTGGGAGAGGAATTTACTCCCTCACAGTTCTAGAGGTGACAAGCCTCAAGACACCAGGGTCAGCCTCTGAGGAGGCCCAGGAGAAGTTCCTTCCTTGACTCTTCTGGCTCCTGGGAGTTGCCAGCAACCCTTGGGGTCCCTTGGCATTCCATGGCCTGTAGATGCATCACTAAAACCTCTGCCTCTGTCTTCATGTGGCCTTCTCCCCTATGCAGCTGTCTCCAAAGTTTTGTCCTTTTATAAGGACACCAGTCATTGCATGAGGGCGCATCCTCATCCAGTATGACCTCATCTTAACTTGTGTACATCTGCAAGGACTCCACTTCTAAATAAGGTGACATTCACAGGTTTCAGATAGACATGCATTTTGGGGGGACACTAGTCCATCCAGTATATTACTAAGGCATGAGATTATATTAATGCATTTTAGAAGTATTTAGAAGATTAAAATAAAAATATCTTTAGCAGCTAACGTTTATAGATCTCACGTGCCTCCTAGGCACAGTGTCACATACTCCTGACAACAACTGTTGTAGTGTCTCTACTGTTACCATGTTACAGATGAGGAAACAGAGGCTAAGGATAGATGAATGACTTAATCAAGGTGAGATCCTGGCATTGTGGACTCAGGCATTGTGACTTCAGAGACCACCTTTAGCGCTCGGTTGGCTCTGTTGCCTTTTTCCAGGTAATCCTGAATTAATCAGAACACTTCCTCAGCTATTTATCTACCTCAGAAACTACCCTTTTCCACCAACATACTTTGCTAATATCTTTTTCTCTACATACAGCTCTTTATTCTTCAGCGTGTCTACAGCTCTGTGCATGGGAGAAGAAGTCTATTGTTTGCCATTCGGGCTGGAAAAATACAGCTCTCCCTTTTCCGCTAACTTCCAGGCTTGGCTTTGTTTCCGCAGGTCCATGGCACCCAATTCATGGAGTTCTCAGAAGTGGAGAACCAGGATGACTACTATAGCACCGAAGCTGGCTACGTCCACACCCAGGACCAGCAAGGGGTGCATGTCATGTATGACGAGGCCTTGAGTGACCTGAAGGAACTAGAGACAGAACTGCTGCTGGTGGCCAGCCATTACATTGAGAAAGAAAAAGGTCAGAAATCAGATTTGAAAAAATCAACCAACCAACCAACCAACCAAATAAAAAACACTAAGGGCTTAATTTAACAACCCCATCTCAAAATATAAATGCAATAATTCAATAAGCACATACACCTTCCCAACACACATCCGCATTAGAAAAGGTAGGGCTCTGTGTCAGCCTAAGTGCCCCTTTTGTTGGAGACTGACTACTCTCTCGGGGCTTGGTTATAATTCTTAATGTTGTTTAGACTCGTTGCCCAGTGACATTTCTGCATCACCCAACAGGTGCAGAAAATGTCATGCAGGGCCCTGAGGGAAGCAAAGGAAACCATGAAATCAATTTTTTTTTTCCTCAATAACAACAACAACAAAAATGTGATTGACCTTGGGAAACTGCAGTTAGAAGCAGGGACATCCCCGGGTTCATAACAGAAAACCACTAGATGCAAGAAGCTCTGGCTCAGAAAATGCCAGACCAGCCCCAGAGGGAGAAACCATTACTCGGGTAATCAAATAACCCTTAGTCTGTATTCGCTCTTCCTTCTGGCACTACTCAAATGTATCCAATTTTAGAATAGGCACAGTAAGAATATTTCTTTTAAAATAATATGACAGCATTAGCATTACATTTGAAAAGAACTTAGGAGTTTCTAGATATATTGCGATACCTAAAGGAAAGATAGCAAGGGTTTATGCTATTTTGTAATATTAAAGACCATTCATATTCACATTGTTATAAAATCCTGCTTGAGGACTGTTTGACAATTAACCTTTCAGATCCTAGGCAGAATTAATTCACTATTGGCTTGAACTTTCTGTCCTATCTTTGCCACAGATCATCCGGGATCTGACTCGGGAAGCAGCAATGACATCCAACATTCCAGGGCATTCGATTTCAGCTCTTAGCCTTTATCTTGACTGGTTATCCTAAATATGAATGCATCATTTTTGTCGATAATAGTTTATAACACTATGCAACTATTTCCAGCTGCTAAGAATTTAATTGGATTGGAACACGTAGTAGTCATTTAGCCCCATGAGAATCTTTTAGCTGAGCTAGGTGGTATATAGTCATTCATGGTGATGATTTCCATGATTTTCCAACTGCTGCTAGGAAAGTCTTTCTCTTGTGTTCAGTAGCCATCATATACTTGATAATTATTGAATTCAAACTTTAGCCCCTGAAAAGCTCTTATTTTTAAATATTTCATTCTGAAATCGATCACTTAAAAATTTAAAGCAATAATAATGCTGATAATGAAAACTAACATTAATATATTGGACAAATATTTCCGCTGAATAATGACAATGATTACATTTATTTATGTAGGTTAAACGTAATTAAAGAATATCTTAGAAACTTCTCGGAAAATTTTGACTTGGCTAACATCAACTGAAATAGCAGGAGGAACTGGGTTTGTTTTTAAACCACCAGGAACCTGGTTTTAGAAAAGAAAAAAATTATGTTTTGCCTTTAAATGACAGGTTTGAGAATATTTTAGTGAAGATTTTATGTTAATTGAATTTGGTTATATTTCCAAAATTAGTCTCTAAAACTGATATTGTAAAGTAGAAACAAGAATCCCTGTTGACTAAGTTAACAAGTATGAACTTTGGGCTTTGTCTTTGCTGGTGGCTCTTTAATGATTTAGAAACCAGTTGCCATTCAGTTTTCTTTCCTAAAATGGAGCTGGTAATCCGAGGGCGCATTTCTAACAGGAACAGCTTCATGGAGAGAGGTCTGGCTCTGGTCATTGTCGTCACTTCTCTTCCAGGTCACAAAGAGGGCAGCAAGTCAAACACTGGCCAGGTCTGGGGATGGGCCCATGCTGGAGTGGACAGGTTTGCTGTGCTGTGTGACCTGTGGACTTGGCAGGCAGCCCTTCTAGAAAACAAGCGCCAGGTATTCTTCCCTAGAAAACAAACTTTGGTTAAATAAAAATTCTGTTTTAAAAAAATATATTTCATTGATTTTTACAGAGAGGAAGGGAGAGGGATAGAAATTAGAAACATCAATGAGAGAGAAACATCGATCAGCTGCCTCCTGCACACCCCCTAATGGGGATGTGTCCTCAACCAAAGTACATGCCCTTGAACAGAATCGAACCTGGGACCCTTGAGTCCACAGGCCGATGCTCTATTCACTGAGCCAAACCGGTTAAGGCAAATAAAAATTCTTATAAAACTCAATATTTTTGAAAAACTCAGTGGGCCTTTTCTGGCTCCCTTTTAAGTGAGAATGAAAGACGACTCCATTCGTATTCCTTGTCCTGTCAGGACAGCCCTCAGTCTACCAAACACAGACACACTGACGATCTTTTGTGGCTTTCAGAAGTGTGTGCCCCAGGTGGGTGCATGAGAGCAGGTGGGTAAGGCGTGCTGAGTGCAACAAGTTACAGGGTAAATTTAAAGCAATAAGACAGTGAGTTACTAAATCATCATCCTGTTGTTAATGGTTCATATTCCAGTAATAAATTAAAAACTGCTCCTTAGCATTTATTATTGCCCTTTTGATCATCTCTAACTGTTGGGAGTTTATTCATCAAACATTAAGTATTTACTCTGTACCAGGTACTGTTCCAGGCACTGGGAACATATAGATACAAGAGAATATTTTTAAGGAATTTGTAGCCTATAAACATTGACCTGATCTCTAAGCAAAATTATAACCCAGTGGCACATGCAAGAGCCTTGGGGACCCCAGTGGAGGGGGGGATCTGTCCTGTGGGGGGCTACCAGAGTAAAGGAAATGTTTCCACGTCTTCCCGGAGAAATAGGTATTTAATCTGGTTACTAACAGGTGTGTAAGATATTGTCTGTCAGAGAAGGAAAGATCCTTAAGCAGAAGAAGCAGCATTTGCAATGTTGGGGTTGGTATCAAATGGGGGAGGGGGGAGTCTGGAGAGTGGCAAGAAGACTGCTAAGGCTTGGAGGCAAAGGCTGCTGGGAAACCTGTGTTTTTGGGTGCAGCCTGGGAAGGGCCTGCTAGTCCATGCTTCATTTAGACTTTGTCTTATAAGCAAAGAAAGCCGTCGGTGAGTTTCAGCAGGGGAGAAATACGGTCACAGCTCTGTTTTACGTCGTAGCTGTGTGTGTGGTGTCAGTGCGGAGGATGGGCCGGAATAGAAAGCTCCTGGGGAAAGAAGTGCAGCTATTGCAACAGGTGCCTGAGCGCCAGGAGGGGACCCACGCCGAGGGTCACCGTGGGAATAGGAAGGAGGAGCAGGCGTGAGAGCTCTTTGCGGAAGTGGAGAGGGCAGGATTTGAAGGCTGGATGCGGGAGTGAGAGAGGAAGGATGGCACTGAAATGACGTCCTCAGGGTCAGGGAGGCGCCTATCCACTGGCACAGAAAGCTGAGGCAGGGGCACGTTGTGGGGAATAACACCGAGTCTAGGGTGCAAGGCCTGGGAGAGAGTGTTCTGGAGCCGGGTGTGGATGTTTGAAACTCAGGAGCAGGTCTGAGCTGAGGTCGGAGTGTGGACGTTGGACCACAGTAATGAGTCGAAATGACTAGAAACAGCCAGAGATGTCTGAAATGGGCCCCTGGGTAACACCTTCAAGGGTAAGGTCATGGCATAAGAACCCCTGAGAGGAACCAAGAGTAGCCAAAGAGATGGAGAGAAACAGAAGGAATAGTGTTATGAAAGTCAACGGGAAAAAAAATGTGTCTTCATTAGGAGAAGATAGCTACTAGTGTGGAGTGCAGTGAGACATCCAGAAAGACGGCTCCTAAAAGCCGGGCGGCGGGCCAGCCACAGGAGGTCACGGCCAGCTTTGCAGGCTCTCCGAGGAGTTACGGGGTGGGAGCCAGGATACAGTATGATGTGGTCAGACGTGGGGAAGTGGAAATGTTTTCTTTGAATTGTTTCTCTAGTTTACCATTTCATCTACTCTCTGGTTTACCATTTCATCTACTCTCTGGTGTGTTACTCATGGAGATGTAGGTCACCAATTAAAAAAAAAAAAAAAACTAGCTGAGCTTAAAGGGCGCAAACCCTGGGCTTTAGAGCGGTTTCTCTTTTTGAAGATAACTGGTCTTTACAGAGTCTGCATCTACAACCTTGATCAGCCAGTTAGAACTGTCAGATCAACTGAGTAAATGAGGGATTTAGACTCGGAGTGTAGTAACCGGAAAGGCTGCATTAATTGTAAATAAGACAGTCTCCTCAAACTCGACAAGTGTATTCGTCCAGACAGGAGTTTTAAAGAAATCATTTTAACTTAAAACAATCACTGCTAATTCCTTCCTACCCTGAGAATAAGTTCCCCGTAAAAACTGAGCTGTCTGTGCCAAAACTGTAACACGGGGCCTTCTCAGTCAGAGAGTCTGTCGAAAGAGCCTGTTGTGAGCGGATAAACCAGACTTTTATCGGGAGTGTGGTTGGTTTCCCCCAGCATTGGTTCTGCGGCCAAGTTTCCTCAGCTGGTTTTGATTGTTACATTACTGGAATCACTAGAATGTTAAGAATTGCTCAAACACATTGTGTTGTCTTAAATCCTTAAAGTGACCATATTATGTATAAATGCTCATAAAATTAGAGCTGGTGTGAATTGAGGTTGCTTAAGGGACTCTTAGAGGAGCCAGATATCAGTGGTGCCAGCTCCTGAGTGACACTTGTACCAACTGCTAATTCTCTCCACAGCCACCAGAGGACACATTTTCAGTTGAATTTGTGTTTGGAGCACTTAAAAAAAAAAATCTGTTGACAGGCTGCATCTAGCATTGGTTTTCTGTTTTGCACTTTCATTTGACCTGAAATACTATATTTCTTTTTTTTTTTAATTCCAGAAATAGAAAAAAATTTGAGTTAAAAAAAAAATATATAGCCCTGGCCAGTTTGACTCAGTGGGTAGAGCGCACACTGAAGGGTCTTGGGTTCAATTCCCAGCAAGGGCACATACCTAAGGTGCAGGCTCAATCCACGGCCCCAGCCGGAGTGCATGAGGGAGGCAACCAATCAATGTGTCTCTCTCACATCAATGTTTCTCACTCTCTCTGTCTCTCCCCCTCTCCTCCCCTCTCTCTAAAAAAATCAATGGAAACATATCCCTCAGGTGAGGATTAACAAATAATAATAAATAATAACAAATAATAATGATATAAACAAAGTAAGTTTTGAGATTATTCATTTTGGCTACTTTTCTGTTTTCTCCAATATTCTATGCCTACCATCAGTATGTACCTGAGAGTGGGCCCTTGACACACACAGGTGACATTTGACAGGCTAGGAAGACTTCTTAGACAAACACCAGCCCAGAGTTTAAATGGAAATGGGCCAGTTAGCAAACAGATAACAAAGAGAACCTGTGAGGTGGAACGATCACGGTCCTACCCCTGTGGGGAAAACATTCATGATAAAAGTATGCAAGCATCCATCCGAGAACGTCTCCAGATTGAAGCCAAAGCTTGAGAAGGCCTTACCAGTTTAAAAAGAGAGCCATGTGCTCCTTCTCAACAATTAGGGTTGCAGGTAAAATATGACGCTATTTGGGACATATTTAACTGGAAAAATATTCATGGTTTATCAGAAATTAAAATGTAACTAGATAGCCTGCATCCTTATTTGCTAAATCTGTCAATCCTATGAATAACAAAAGTAAGTGTGGCAATTTAGCTCCGGCCTCTGCAACCTGGTGTCACCAGATTTGGAACCACCAGCAAGAAGGCGGGAGGCAACGGGGAAAGGGAGAAATAGGGAACATCTGTAATAGAGTCAACAATAAATAAATAAATAAATATAAAAGAACCTCCCCTTAAACTCCTGCCAAATTACCAAACAATCGGGCTCTTTGTACAAAAACAGGTCAGGGCAATACAAACGCAGCAAACTAGCTCCTGGGGTTGCCCTGGCCCAGCAAAATGGTTCAGGTTAGTCCAGAATGATTTAGAGAAGTAATTGTTTCATTCCTAATCTCCCTCTAAGCTATACCAAGTGGTACCCTTCTTACACCAACTAGTCACTCCTTCTGCTTTGTCTTCTGCTACTTCATAATTGAAAGTTACTCCAGAGTAGAACTCTGGGGACAAAATGAGATCATTTAGATCTCCCTGCAGGGCCAGGGCATCTCCACCTTCCTTCATTTCAACTCCGAGACCTTGGAGTGTCTATGGAGCATTCTGTCCGGAGCTTTTAGCCTCCTGTGGTTGACCCAGAGTCCCTTGGGCGTTCCTGCAAACCCGTCTGCTACATAAAGTGCCCCGGGCTCTCCCTCCTTGAGCCTTAGCATTGAGACCCTCAGGTACTGAACGTCTATTAAAAAGGCATTGATTCCTACTCTCCCATTAATCTTCAAAGGTTCACCTCCCTTGGGAGCCTCGGAAGCCAGGACTGGCAAAATGGAGACATTCCTGGCTATTCCTGCACCGTGGTTCCGTTATCCCCCGTTTGCCTTCTGTGCTGTTGCCTCCTGTATTCAAGTAATGCCAACACCTTCTCTGTTCTTTCTGGTTTTTGCATTCTTAGCCACGGATGCCACACAACGAGAGGGGCTCTTTATCTCCTTTTAGGAAATTCCTTCGTTTTTTAAGAAGAGGGCTGACTTCAGGCCCGAAACCACCAGGAAAGCCAGCACCCGGGGAAACAAAGCCTGCCTACTCTTTCTCCAACGCACCTCCCAGGGTGCAGGCTGTCGGGCCGGTAGAAACCGCAGCCTCAGCAATTCACTCCTTGCTGTCCATTCAGTGCCCCCCTGGGCAGGCCTGTGTCTTTGGGGATAGAGCTCCCACAGGAGCTGAGGCCTCTCAGGAGAGGGACCTCCCTGAGGGGAGCTCGTCACAGAAGACTTTCCAAAGGGACAGCTTGAGCGGAGACTCTGGGGGAGGAATGTTGGATTCGTGTGGCCGAGGAAAGGCATGCGTCACATTGAAGGACCAGTGGGGATAATAGTTCAGAAGCTTCCAGTCCAAGCCGAGTTACCCATCAGCTGGGTGTTTAGGACCTAATTGCTTTTCAGGGAACATTGAAAATGTTTGATATCTGAGAAAAAAACACACAATAACACACGCATTACTCCAAAGTAAGAAAAGAAAATAGACGTCAATAAATGCTTCGTTACATGTCTGTAAAATGTGAAAACTTGGTCAACTGAGCACTTATGAACTTCTCATTGCATCTGAAAACACTTGATGGATCAGCCTTTCTCACTTCATAAGAATTCCCCAGGTACATACTATCCGGAAATCATAGCCAGTCATTAATTAAATGTGTTGCTCATAGCCAAATATTTTGAAGAGCAAAATAATACATGCCACTTAACATTTTTACAGAAAAAAAGATTTTATTGGGATGTGAGGACATTTCAATATATTTGTTATAATGTGGGACAAGGTCTCCAAAAGTGAGAGCGTCTAAGGCCAATGAAGGTTTTAAAACAACTTTAAAATAATAAGTACATTGTTCAGAACTACTTCCTTACCTTGCCCTTAGGTTCCTGTTTGGAATTCCAGTCCAGTGAACTCTGAAGAGCTTTTACTGATTAGCACCATGACTAATTACACACAAATAGAATTTATACACAGAACAGAAATTCCTTAAGCTCACAAACAAATGTAAAAGCAAAATCAAGAGTATCTGGCCTGGCTGGCATGGCTCAGTGGTTGAGCATTGACCTATGAACCAGGAGGTCACCGTTCGATTCCTGGTTAGGGCACATGCCCAGGTTTTGGGCTCCATCCCCAGTGTGGGGCGCGCAGGAGGCAGCCAATCAATGATTCTCTCTCTTCATTCATGTTTCTCTCTCTCTCTCTCCCCTCCTTTCTGAAATCAATAAAAATCTATTAAAAAAAAAAAAAAAGAGCATCTGAATTCCCACAGGAAGAACCCTCTTCAACCGTTCATGTGTGGAAGCTCTCTGGTTTCTAGAGAAGGCTGTGAACTCCACCAGGAATGGAGCTCCCCAGATGCCTTTGGGAGTTCTGTACCCGGGCCCCTCCTGGTGGAGCCCGGTCTGGGAGAAATGCCTTTGCATTTGGGGGGACTTTCACCCTTAGCCTTCCATTCCACCACACCCCCATCATTCCCACATAGGTGAACTTTGGGAAGACTGTTAAAGAGAAGGGTCAGAAATGGGGCTGAGGCTGTAGAACTGGGGAGGAGGCCGCCTGCCTACATACTAGTACATTTGGTGATGGAGTGAAAGGGGGTGAGGAATGGGTCTGTGAAGAAAGGTGTGGAAGAGAAATATATTTGATGAAGTGACCCTGAATGCACTGTGATCGGAGCTTATAATTATTAGAGGTGATATTCTTCATTATAGAATCCCCACCCCCGGCCCCGTTTTATCTGGGGAGAGCAGGGAAACGGGGGCAGAGGCACAGCGAGTATTCTTCCCCTTGCCCTCCCCGACCTCCCTGTGGGTGTACGCACTGCCCTGAGAGGCATGGGTGCCGCAGCTGCCTGCACCAGCCCTGTACCCGGAGGTTCAGCACTGTCTCTCCTGCGGGGGCCCAGGGTCTTCCCAACGCATGGAGTGCTGGTGCCTCACCTCTCTTTGCTGGGCCCTAGGACTGCCTGCTGTTCCCTGACTCTCAACCTCATTTGCAGCTTCTTGACTGTTACTTTGAAGCCTATCAGCACACGCTGGACCCCGAGGAGAGGTTCGCCTTAGCACAAGTGATCACTGACGTCATGTACAGGGGCCCCAGGTTTGATCTCAGCCACCCTTACTTCATTAAGGCCTACCGAGACGAATGCGCCTGCCTGAGGCTTCACCTGCAGCTGCTGAGGGGCATCCTCAACCAGCATGTGAGTACAGCGTCCTGGAAAATGTTACACGTGTGCCCTGGCCGAGTGGCTCGGTTGGTTGGAGCACGGCCAATGCACCGAAGGGTCATGGGTTCGATTCCTAGTCAGGACATATACCCAGGTTGCCAGGTCTATCCCTGGTCAGGTACATACAAGGAGGCAACCAATTGATGTTTCTCTCTCCCTATCCCTTCCTCGCTCTCTAAAATCAATTTAAAAGTAAAATATTACATGTGAGAAAGGGATGGAAAACATGGCCAGAACTGAAGATAGTGCTTTCCTTTCACTGTGGGCCCAGAATCTGGGTTTTCTAGGGCAGCATGTGCAGTGTGTTTATTTGTAAGCTTATTTGCATTGTTGAATTCCAAGCATAGCTATAGTCTTTTTTTATTTTTTTTAACGTATTTTTATTGACTCCAGAGAGAGGAAGGGAGAGGGCGAGAAAGACAGAAACATCAACAATGAGAGAGAATCATTGATCGGCTGCCTCCTGGAGGCCCCTTACTGGGGATTGAGCCTGTAACCCAGGCAAGTGCCCTTGACTGGAATCAAACCTCCGACCCTTCAGTCCGCAGGCGGACACACTATCCACTGAGCCAAACCGGCTAGGGCATAGCTACAGTCTTAAAGGGAGGTTCCCAACCTTAATTACATTTACTAGTCCACAAGGAATGGAAAACCTGTTTTCATTAGATGATAGAGTTTATTGGTAATGAAAGAAGGACTAAGCCTACCCCTGTACAAGGCATTGAGTATACAACCATGTTTATTATTTTTAATGTTGTGACTATTTTTAGGACTAAAGGGAACAATCACAGTGTATGGCCTCTGGGGGACGCTGTGGCAGGAAGTAAAGGGGAGGTAGGGATTGTTCCAGTCCATTTCCCTTAGGCCTAATTAGCATGTTTTCCTTGTACTCAATTATCTGACAAAAAGAAGTTCTCGTGGCTTCTTAAGATTGTCGGGAGTTGGTTGCCTTGCTTCTCCTGGCTGACCCTGGGCTGGGACTGAGAGACCAGCATGTTCCTATATGAGTGGATCCTCCAAATCCTGTCTGAGTGAAAACTGGTCAAATAATGAAGAGATGCAAAGGGCTGATGTTTTTCTCAGGCCAAGGCTCAGAACTCACGTCCATGGGAAAGTTTAACTTTTCTAATTTTAACGTCTATGCTACATTTCTAGATCGAGCGGCAGCGGGAGTATGTCCAGAGGCTTTGGCAAGAAGGCCGTCCAGATGACAGCAATAACTTTGGACTTCCCCTTAACATAATCTGCAAACAACGTATTTCCATCAACAATAGCTGGTAAGCTGGTGTTGTCTTTAGACATTTGACTTTTAATCCCCTAGATAAGTTAAGGGGATGATGTTAAGGCTGAACACAATTGCACAAAGCACCTCTCAGAGAAGTAGCTATAAAAGCCACAGAAGAGGAACTCCCTCGCACCCTCAGTATCACTTGCTTTAAGTAATAAAGAATAGGAGGCTCAAATTTAAACTTACGCCACGGGGTGCAGAATCTTCACTTCCTTGAGAAGACCTAAAAAAAAAAAAAAAAAAAAGCAGTTGCTCATGAAATGCCATCGAAAGGTATAATCAGAGGTTGCACATAGCTGACATACATGAACCTTGATGTCCTTAAAAGTTTCTCAAAAAGGAATTTCTTTTTTTCTAGCAAGTATCACCAAAAAGGTTTCTACAGACTCACCTTGTGGTCCCCCACCCCTTGAAGGAGCAAGTTAAATCTCCTGAGACCACTCAGAGAGGGTACATACTTTAAAACCCCCTTGATATGTAGTATGACCTCTCCCCCCACCGCGCCCCCCCCCCGCCCCCCCCCCTTCCCTTCCAGCCTTGGAGGGTAGAGAAGGAACTGGGAAGTGGTTGAAAAGCCCCAATTTGGGTACAAAGCCCCAATTTGGTCTATGTAACTTGAGATCACAATTTCTCTATTGCCTTCAAATGGGTGGAAATATTGTCCAGCTCCTCTCAACATCCCACAAGTCTTTGTGGAGCACTTACACAGTAGGCAGTGCGCTGGGAGTGCACCAGTGTGCTCACTGATGTGAGCAGCGGAGGCATGGCCCAGTGCCCCTGTGAAGTGGACAGTGTGGCGGAATAGGCAGACTCTCCGGGGGGCGGGGGGGGGAGAATTGCCACGTGGCTATGGGATCATCTAGGGGACCGGTAGGGTGCCAGGAGATTTCATAGCTGAGATTCAACCTTGTCTCTTGAGAAAGAGTCCTTGGGGCCCCAGGCACAAGACTACATTTCCTCCACAGACATTTCTCAGGACTGATTTCTTCACTGTAATAAGCTTCAGACACCAGCTGTGTGTGTGTGAAACTTGCCGTGGCAAGACTCTACTGTTTAGAAAAAGGTTTTTGGCAGAACATGCTAGGCCTATATGGATACTAAGTCTTGTCAGAAGAGTCTCAAAAATCAGTGTTATTTGCTTGTTAAGATTCCTTTTCATCCTGAAGGTTGTATTTTTTTAAGATCTAGGACTAAGAGGAATCCATTTGCATAGATTTAAAAAGTATTTATATTCTTTAGTTCCATGTACGAATACAAAGGCCCTTGATTTGTGTTACATCCTCCATTCAAAAGAAATACCCACAGACAAGCCTTTTATCATTTCCAGCCTCACTCATTTATAAAACATAGCATCCTCATGCAGACATGAATGATTCCAGTAGTACACAGAATTTAAAAATTGTTTCTGTCCATTAACGTTTTGGGGGGAAAGGAGGTAAAGACTCAAGAAAAAATAGAAACTAACCATGGAAATTATTTGTTTAATATTTAGTCACTTTTAAGTTACTGTGTTTTCAAATATATTTTTAAGTGTTTTTATTGATTTCAGAGAGAGGATGGGTGAGGGAGAGAGAAATAGAAAAATCGATGAGAGAGAAACATTGATGACTTCTGCACGGCCCCTACTGGGGATGGAGCCTGCAACCTGGGCAAGTGCCCTGACTGGGAATTGAACCGTGATCTCCTGGTTTATAGGTTGACGCTCAACCACTGGGCCATGCCAGCCAGGCTGGCTGGACTGCTTTCAAATATTTGACTAAATATTGATTACTAAAATGTTGACAGGTTTGCTGTATATATTTTAAGAATCTTACTCTTATTTCACTTTTAGAATAAACTCATATCTTCTGAGTTTAAAAGGGTTCATATAAAAGTAAAGAACATGTATAATCTAAAGCGTTCGCTGGATGGCCTATGAGGCCCCTTCAAGTTCCTGTATTTTTTTTTTTTAAATGTCCTGGCTTAAAGGAGCTATTTTGCTGGTCTTTAAAATTATAAAATTCAAACGTTTTGGGAAACAGATTAAGTTCTTCATTATGTAAAATTGTCATTCGTTGCTCCTCTTTTAAAGCCCCGCATTGAAAAACATTTATCTGCTGGAGTTCCACCCCTCCCTGGGCCTGGCATCGCGCATCCCCAGAGCCCTCGAGCATCTCTTCCAGGAGGCCCGCCACATCTGCAGGCCTGCGTCATCCAGCGGCCTTGCCCTGCTGGAGAGGCGGCTGCTACAGCTGGCCCTGGATGTGTGGCTCACCCCAGCCACGCCCGAGTCCTGGTACAGCGCACAGCTCCAGAAAGATGTAGGTTCTCTGAAGGGGGGAAGGTGGGTCCTTGGCGAAGAGAATGTTTCCTCCCAGATGTTACTACTTAGCTTTGTTTTTCTGTTTGGCTCTATTCCTCTCCTATTTGGCCAGTGACAGATCATAATCCTAGGCCTTGCCAACATTTTTATGTGATTTTGCGGGGGGAGGGGGGAGGGGTGTCAAAGTTTCTAGTTTATCAGGATGCTGCTACAATGAAATTAAAAGGGAGATGTACATAGGTATGTGGGAAGTGTTTTCTGATTTATTATTTATATTTTAACACTATACATTTTTAATTAAAAATTATATGTTTTCTTTCCACTAAGACTCTTTCTAAAATTCACTCCTTTTGTCCTGAGCTGAGGCCTGGTAGAGGAGAGAGAGGACCGAATGTGGAGTCAGGGACCTGGATTCGAGGTTAGCCTTGCCATGAAGGTGCTGTGTGACTTTGACTAGGTGTCTTAGCCTCTCTGAGCCTCACTTTCCTATTTTGGGACATTATGTTTCTGTATTTGAAGGGGAGTGGTGGTAGGTGAGCTTGATGATCTCTAAAGGCCCTTCCAGCTCTAATGACCTATGGTTCAAGCTGTGGACCGATGATTTACTTGGTGTTTGCAGTTAGATTTTAATTCTTTTATTTTTGGTTAAGGCTATCACAGTTGAGCCTGGGTTTTCAGCTTGACCTTACTTTATGTGGGCACTTGCTGTATATGAAAGAATTTTCAAGGGCCCCAGATGCCAAAAATATCTGTTTCACGTGTCTGGCTCAGCCTTCTATTCCCTCCTACCCAAACTAAAATTTTATTTTATTTTAAATTAATGTTAAGTTGATAAAAATAAATTAATTCTCATGTGCATGTTAAGTTATAATCATACACTTCATACAATGCTATCTCCTATTTTTCGCAGTTAACATATTATGTATCTTTCTATATTACTAACCAGCCTTTATACTCATTTTTATAACTGCATAATTCTCTAAGTGATGAATAATAACTCACCTAACAATTTGCCTATTGATGGGCATTCAAATAAGTGTCTAACTTTTCAATATTATTTAAAATGCTATAAGGTACATATATCTCTGTGCTTATAGATTTTTCCATATTTTGAACTAATTCTCTTTGATAAATTCTTGGAAATGAAATTGCTGAAACAAAATTTAAGTCTTTGGCTAATGTCTTAGTAGTTTGCTTGTCAAGAGTTGTGCCAATTGCGGTGGTGAACACAAAATACAATATACAGATGATGTATTATAGAATTGTACTCCTGAAACCTGTATAATTTTATTAAGCAATGTCACCCCAATAAATTCAATAAAAATTGACAAAAAAGAGTTGTGCCAAGTTACAATACCATCAATAATGTTTAAGAGCACCAGTTCTGTTACATTGTATAATATTAGGTGTAAGCATAGAATGTCTGTTCCAATATATACATATACTAGAGGCCCAGTGCATGAAATTCATGCTGGGGGTGTGTGTCCCTCAGCCAAGCCTGCACCCTCTCCAATCTGGGACCCCTTGAGGGATGTCCGACTGCCCGTTTAGGCCGGATCCTGGAATCAGGCCTAAACGGGCAGTCAGACATCCCTTTCACAATCCAGCACTGCTGGCTCCCAACCGCTCACCTGCCTGCCTGCCTGATCACCCCCTAACCACTCCCCTGCCAGCCTGATCGACGCCTAACTGCTCCCCTGCTGGCCTGATTGCCAATAACTGCCCTTCCCTGCCGGCCTGGTCGCCCCCAACTGCCCTCCCCTGCAGGCCTGGTTGCCTCCAACTGCCCTCCCCTGCTGGCCCAGTTACCCCTAACTTCCCTCCCATGCCAGCCTGGTCACCCCTAACTGCCCTCCCCTGCTGGCCCGATTGTCCCTAACTGACCTCTCCTATAGGCCTGGGTCCCCCCCAACTGTCCTCCCCTGCAGGCCTAGTCACCCCCAACTTCCCTCCTCTGCCGGCCCAGTCACCCCTAACTGCCCTCCCTTGCAGGCCTGGTCCCTCCCAACTGCCCTCCCCTGCCAGCCATCTTGTGGCAGCCATATTGTGTCCACATGGGGGTGGCCATCTTTGACCACATGGGGGCGGCCATCTTGTGTGTTGGAGTGATGGTCAATTTGTATATTATCTCTTTATTATATAGGATGGGAAAGGTGGACTTTTTAATTTTTAATTTTTTTGCTATTTATTGAGATTAAATATTCTTCTAAATGTCTGGTTATAAACTGTATTTTTTGTGTGTGAATTTTTTGTTCTTTCCCTTTGTTTATTTATCTCTTTGAATTCTAATGTTATTCCTATCCACTCACATGAATTCTTCTTAAGTAAAAACTTTAAACATTTCATCCATCATGTTTTCTGCAAATATTTCCCCCAATTTGTCTTTTTATTTTTAACAGAAACTTATTTTCATATAGTTGACCTTTTCCTTTGTGATATCTTCTATTTTCCTAAATCCAGAAAGCAAATCTTCCCCTAGATTTTTCATATTTCTTATTTTATTCTAATTTCTTAAGATTTTCATTTTATTTAAAAAATATTTAACCCATTTAGTATTCTACCTGGTGTGTGTGTGGTGTGAGGTATGGCTCAAAATTAAATTTCCCCTCAAATTACCAGTCATGTATCCTTCTATAATTTATTGAGGATTCTTTTCATTTTGTATTATGGTACCAGAGTTTTTTGTTGTTGTTGTTAATCCTCACCCAAGGATATTTTTTCCATTGTTTTGCTTTGTTTTTATAGAGAGTAGAAGAGAAGGAGGGAGGTAGAGGGAGAGAAACATTGATATGAGAGAGACATATCCCGTAATCCCCCAACCCTCAAACTGGGGCTGAGGATTGACCTGCAACCCAGGCATGGGCCCTTGACTGGGAATTGAACTGATGACCCTTTGGTTCACAGGCTGACACTCTAACCACTGGCCCTCACCTGCCAGGGCATGGTACCAGATTTTTAAAATGTATTTTAAATTCTCTTATAAATCATAGTAAATATCTGAGATACTTATCTAGGCTCCAAATTTTAATAATTATTACTTTTGAAATGTGTTCAAATTTGGATCTAGAAATGATAAATATTCAAATTAAACTTTTGTATTAGGCCAGAAAAGGGGGCACATATTATCCTCAGAGGACATGTAGGAATTAGTTTAATAACGTTCTTTATCACTTTTGGAAGACTTACAGAGTCTAGAAATTGCATCCTTGAGTAGACAAGGCTTTTGGTAGGTAAATGGATGGGTAAGGGAGTTTGTACACACTCAGGGAGCCAAACTTGGAAAGGCAGGACAGGGTCCCAAAACTGCGTCCTTGTGGGAGTGGCATATTAGCGAGTAGCAAAGGTATCAGAGTAGACGAACTGACCATGACAGGAGGATATTAAAAACAATGGGATTGTTTCACAAGTTGCCCATGGTTGGCTTTGAGGGGAGGAGCATTGTAAAGGCAGGTTAGCGGGTGGATGTGGCTCAGTGGTTGAGCTTCAACCTATGAAGCAGGAGGTCATGGTTCTATTCCCAGTCAGAGCACATGCCCTGGGTGTGAGCTTGATCACCAGTGGGGGCATGCAGAGGGCAGGCAATCAATGATCCTCTCTCATCATTGATGTTTCTCTCTCTCTCTCCCTCTCCCTTCCTCTCTGAAATCAATAAAGCTTTTTTTTTAAGTATATATATTAAAATAAAGGTGGTTTAGTGTCCTGTAAAAAGGCTGAACTTGGGATTAGGAAGCCTGAATTTACTCTTGGTGTTGCTGTGTGACACTTAGAAAGTTTCAGTGTTGCTTCAGATCCCTCACAGATCAAATGGAAATCATGGCATCTGTGATGCCCACTTTATGGGGATCTTGTGAAAATAAACGAGTTACTGTTGGTTAAAATACTTTGAATTTCTGAAAGGCAATCAGAGGGGCTTATAAGAAACTATTATTATTATTGGCCATAAAATACTTGACAGATATCAGGACTTCTATTTCTATTCAGGTCATCTTTATCATTTCTATTCTTTATTTTGGCTTAAAACATTTATAATAATGATAACAAATACGATGTTCCACACATTTTTACAGCTACTTACTCACTTAACCCTCTTAACAACCCTTCTAGGTAATTACTTAGTATCTATTAGTGCCTATTTTGCACTGTTATTATCCCCACTTTACAGATGAGGAAACTAAGAGACTGCACGATAGAGTAAATTGCCCCAAATCTCACAGATCTTAAGTGGCAGAGCCAGGATTTGAGCCCAGAGAATCTGGATCCAGAATCTGTGCTACTAATAGCATTTTTCTTAATATGTGATATTTCTTTTTTTAAAAAAATACATTTTTAAAATACTTTGTTTTCTCTCAGCTGCTTTCAGCGAAGGTGATGGGCGATCCCTTTCTTGTGGAGGAGATAGGCCTGCTTGCACTTAAGTCTGCGGCAGCCAAAGATCAGAACCAAGGCCGAGATGCTCGTGCGCTGCTCCTGGAGACGTTTTCCAAACTTCTGGAACTTGTGACCCTCCGCCACCGGCTGATAGAAATGAGCCTGGAGAGCGCACACTTAGCTCGGTCAGTAGGGGGACTGAGGGTCTAGGGGGATGACAGATAGCGGGGCTTCCTGCCTACAAGCCTTGCCCCCTCTGTGGCCCCCAGAACAGCCTGTGGAAACTTTCTAAATGGGTGAAATGATCACCTGGCTTGCTCCTTCTCTCACCCAGGCCTTCCTACGTGCCGCCTGACCACTTAGCTAAGCTAGCTCCCAGCACCTGACCTTCCTCTCCATTCAGCACATTGCCTTGTAATAAGATGCTTCGTATTGGTTTATTGGTTTTCCTGCTGGTGGAAGTTCCCTGAATACAAAAACCCTGTGCATATGGTTTTCCATGGTACCTCATCACCTGGGGTCAGGCCTGCCCTACACCGGCACTCTAAATATTGACTGGGTTTTTCTCTTGAGTGTAATGAAGTTGAATAGCAGAGCAGAAACAGTGACGCCATTGGGCTAGACAAAGGAGAGGCAGTGATGCCATTCCGGCCTTGAACGGTGTGGAAGGTTCAGCAGGTAAGGGGCGGGAAAGATGAACGAGTTTGGTGTTAGGTTATGAGTGTGAGGTGATAGTAAGACATCCAAGTGGACATGTCTCATAAGCAGGAAGGATATGGAACTAGAGGATTTGTAGCAAACATGTGTGAGTTCGATTGTGTTCTGATCCTCATGAGAGGCCCTGTACACACAGAGGGTCCAGTCATCTACCACCAACCATTTGTGAGGGCCTATTGTGGCCTGGGTCTGTACTGGGAACTTCATGTGTGTTCGTTCATTTAATTCTCAGAATATCCTTCTGAGGTAGCTTGCAAACATTTTGCCAGTGAGGAAGTAGAGGCTCAGAAAAGTTAATTTGCCTAAGATTACATAACTAGAAAATATAATAGAAGAATACACAAATTTAAACCACAAGTCAAGATATTTATTAATCTCTATGATATTATTTCCCCATAATTTCTGATCATAAATGTTAGAGCTCACAATATAAAAGTCATCCCTGATACAGTTTGATAAGATACTTTAGTCAAGTGAACAAAATACTATGGGAGCACAGAAAATGGAGTATTTCATTCTATTTAAGTGGATCAGGGAAAGCTTCATAGAAAAGGGACTGTTGTGGGATGAATTGTGTTCCCCCAACCCCAAATTCATATGTTCAAGTCCTAACCCTAGTACCTCAGCGTGTGACTTTATTTGGAGATAGAGTCTTTACAGAAGAAGTCAAGTTAAAATGAAGTTATGGAGCTGGGCCCTATTCCCATATGACTGGTGTCCTTATAAGAAGAGGAAATTTGGTCAAAGGCACACACAGAGGGAAGACAATGTGGAAATACAAGGAGAAGATGGCTAACTATAAGCCAAGGAGAGAGGCCTGGAACGGAGCCCTCCTTCACAGCCCTCAGAAGGAACCAACCCCGTTGACACCTTGACCTCAGGTTTCCGTCCTCCAGAGCCGTGAGACAAACTGCTGTTGTGTAAGCCACCCAGGTTACGGTGCTTTGTTTCAGCAGCCTGGAAAACTAATATGGGTGCCATTTGAACTCAGCCTTAACATGCCAATTTCTCAAGGTGGAGAAATGTGTTAGAATGGGGGTGAGAGAAGAGAAGGCATTCTAGACACAGAAAGCTGAAATGCCAGGGGGAACCCCACATGGAGCCTTACTGCAAGCTGTGGAAACATGAGAGTAGAGCTCAGAGTTGAGGCAAGATGGAGATGGGGTCACTAGAGGGGGCCGTTAGGGTGTGGGGTTGGAAGGCAGACACCCCAAGGAGAGTATGGAGAAGATGAGAAGAAGACTGGGTTTGGAACCTCAGGAAACACCAGGGTTTGAAAACGAAGAGATGAAGAAGCCAGTGAAGACAGAGAGAGTGGTCACAAGGTAGGAGCATGGACATCCTGGATCCAGGAGAGCAGTGTTCCTTACGAAGGGGACAGAGGCCAGCCGTGAAGAGTTCCAAGGGAAGACAATGAACCTTGTATTGAGGGCAATATAAGTGACCTGGTGAGGACTCTGAGGACAGAAACTAGCTTGCAGGAAATGAGAGTTAAGAAAGTACCAAGCACATCTCCTCCTACTTTACTTCTATTTTCAACTGTCATAGCAAAGGGCAGACATAAGACCTGTGTGACTCATTCACTTCCTGCCCTACTTCTGTTACTTTTATTTTGCCTTTTGCTTTTGTGCTTATTCTGATGTTTTGGTTTTCTTACCACTTAGTTTCCTTTTAGGAGAAAATAAATAGTAAATGTTGTTGGCTCTTTCCCCCTTGCCCCCCTCTTTTAGTCTCTATAAGAAAATGGCGTGGGAGATGGGCTTTGAAGAGTTCCATTTGCATCTGAGGCCTGTTCACTTTGAATTTGCAACACACAAGGACAAGGTGGATTATCCACCTCCTGTCTTTATCACCTCTCTGCTGGAGAACAGTGATCGCGTAGACAGGTGAGCCTTAAGAGGGTCAAAGTAAAAATAATGTAATGGTAGAATGAATGACTAGTGAAAAATAATTTCTACCACCACTGGACAAGCAAACACATTTGTATTTCTAATTGTATTTATTATATTCTGTCTGCCATAATGCCATTTATTTTCTTTCTCCCCTTTTCTTAATAAGAGGGGAAAATAAGGTCTCAATCAAGGGGAATAATTTGATTTAAAAACATCAAGTAACTTAGAAATGAAAGAATCAGACCAGAGAGTTCAAATGAGATGGAATCACAGGCTCAGGCAGCTACCCGGGTTGACTATGTTGCTTCTGGGTAGAAAGGGGTGTGAGGGTTGGTCTCATGGGGCAAGAACCATTAATCAGAAGTCCAGGTCCTTTCTCTCACTTACCCTGGGACCAGGAAGAAGTCAGTCAAGTGTTTTTGAGCACTGTTTCCTCAAAATTCTAACACAATGTACAAATCTAACATGTATGGCAATATCTTAGGTTCTTCTGTTGGTCAATAAAAGAAGCTGACTGAAACCAGTGGAACCTCTATTCCATGCCCATTGGCAGAAAGAAAACACTCCTACCACTAACAGATCATGAATTCATCCAGTTAGAGAAAGGAATCTTTTTCCCCCTCAGAGAGTCCACCTTTGATGTATGCTGAGAAGAAATTTTTGTCTTTTTTCCTTCTTCCCCCCCCCCCCCCCCCCCCCAGTCTGCCTTCCCCCTGAGGGCCCTCGTTCTATCCTTAGAGATTTCTGGTCCTGGCCTCATCCACCCCAAGGAAGGCAAGGATGACTCCAAGGAGGGAAAGTCACCTTGGTTTTGCTGATGTGGATCCCTGCTCAAAATATAACTTGGATATGTTAGTATATTAATATGTTAAGGGACTCATCTCCCTCAGAGAGAGCATGGGTAGAATGGAGGGGTTAGGATGATAGAATACAGTGTCTCGGAATTTCTCACTCTTGGCACTGTTGAAATTTGGGGCAGGGTGACTGTTTCTTGTAGGGGGCTGTGTATCAGAGGTTGTTTAGCAGCACCCCTGACCACTACCTACCAGATGCTAGTAATACCTCTCCTTCCCATTCGTGACAATCAAAAATGTCTCCAGATACTGCCAAATGTCCCCTGAAGGGAAAATGTCCCCTGCTCTATTCTGTCACACTAGCTAAACCAGAAAGATAATTTTTTGTTAGGATACAGAGAGATCTCATAGAAGCTGAAGGCAGAAGGTGTAATTGGGCCTCAGGCAAGGCTTAGTCTCCAACCTGGAGCTAAGCTATTCTCTGTCTCTTCGAGGGCCTCCTGCTGGCGCTGATCTTTTACACTGCCGTGAAATAGGGCCTATTTTGTTCAGTCAGAATCAACCAAATAGCACAGGTTGCCCAAGTGCTCTGTGTCCTGGCCAAGCAGTGGTTGGTCCTCCCAATGATGACCCAGAGATTCTTCAAGATCTGGGGAGCCTTCTGAATTCCTAGAGAATGGTTTACGCATCCAAGGAATTTGTGTCTGGAGTTTGCATTTGTTTTATACATGTTCATTTCTTAAAGTTGCCACTTTGGAGTTCTGCTGTGACAACAACATATATCAAACATAAGCATAGTGACTTACATTTTAAAAAGTACATTCATGCATATTATTCCACTTAATATTTATCATAGCCATATATGAGATAAGTGATATCCCATTTACATATAGTCATAGATAAAGAAACCAAAAGTCATAGGTATTAAATTACATAGTAGAGTCTCTTAGTTATGGACAAAGGATCATATCCCAAGGCAGAAATGTGGTTACAAAGAATATTAGATGACGGTTAGGGCAATGGGAGAGAGTTAGAACTGGACAACTTTTAGGGAGTGGACAAGGGGGTCTGAATCCATAAGGGGCCTGAGTAGATGAGACTGTGGGGAGGAAGACACTTCCCTCCATCTACCCTCTTAGGTTCTTTCTGCTGGTCTAGTAGTCGAATCAACATGAGACAGATTAACAAGAGAAAATGATCCAACTTAATTATATATGTTCATATGGAAACCCCATATACATGAGAGGTTCAGAGGGAGGGTAGGAAAAATGAGGCAATAACCTTCTGAGCTAAGGAATGAGGCAAGGCAGCTTGGGGCTTCAGAGGGGAGGAAGGTCATTCGCGGGACAATAAGATCAGATGCTCAGATGTTCCATAATTAGACGTTTGCCCTGGCCTAGATATAAGTCATAAAAAGTTATCTCTGGTGATAACTCCTATTATGGACAAGGCCTTTAATTTAAATTCTTTAAGGGAGAGGTAAAAGTTTCTGGGAGCCAGCAGGGTTTCGATTGCCTTTGGCTCAAAACAATCCACATGCCAAAGTGGGGAGGTCAAGAAGGCAAGAGGAAAAAACAGGAGGAAAAACAGTGGTATGATGATCAAGAGAAAATAATTTCAAATGCTCCAGGGTGGATGGTCACCACAACGAAACTACAGGGAGATCAAGTCCAATAAGGACTGAAAAGACCCCGAGCCCTTCAGTCTTTGAGTGGAAATATCAAGTCTTGCATAAATCTGCACTTGCTGTTCCTACTGATGTCCCAGAGCTGATCACAGGCCATTCTGTCCCATCAGAATGGGCATCTCTTGACTAATGGCACGGCACAATGACTGAAACAGTGACATGTTTCTTCTTGCAGATATTCTCCTACTACTCTTGTCCTGGCCATCTCTGAGGTGGATGATAACCAAGTTGGCAAATTTAGTTTTTATACGAAGGAAGCCATCCTTAAGGTAAATTATTTTAATTATTTTTTTTTAAAAAGGAAACTAAAGGAAAATTAAGCGTTTTTCTCCTGTATTTCTTTAAAAATCATAACGTTTAACCCATATAAAGTTGGGTCTCTCATATAAGAAAAGCTTCCAACTTCATAAGCAATGATGAAGGCCTTGCCGCATTTGATGTGCACATTGGCCTGGTTTGAACTATAGACTGCAACACCCTTTGCAATAACTTCTATTAGATATTAAAAAGAAGCACTTGTAGTGAGCCGACTTTGTATCAAGCTTTTGAAAATATACACTTGTGATCGGAGCTTTTATCTGACCTTTTTAAAGCTGGTGCTGTTTTTTCCCCTGTCACTCGGATAGCTTTCTTTGCTTCTATGTATGTATGTGCAGGCTTCAATTCGTGTGTGTATTTTTTAAACATAAATCTAATCTTGGCAGTTTTACAAGAGCCTTCCCCTGAGCATGTTTGCTCACTCATTAGAGCCTGCTCATCCTTTTCTGACATTTGGGGAAACCTGATGGTGTCCAGCTACAGAGCAAATCGAGCTTCGAGGCTGCCTTCCTGGATAAAATGCTGCTTAAGGAGACAAAGATTCAGTCTTGTGACTGAGGAACAAGGATCTCAGCTCATGCTGCAATTTGACTTTTATATATACACTAGAGGCCTGGTGCACAAAATTCATGCACTTGGGGGGGGGTGTCCCTCAGTCTGGCCTGTACCCTCTTGCAGTCCGGGAGCCCTTGGAGGATGTCCAACTGACAGCTTAAGCCAGGGGTCCTCAAACTTTTTAAACAGGGGGCTAGTTCACTGTCCCTCAGACCGTTGGAGGGCCGGACTATAGTTTTAAAAAAACTATCAACAAATTCCTATGCACACTGCACATATCTTATTTTGAAGTAAAAAAAACAAAACGGCAAAAACACCCGCATGTGGCCCTCAGGCCGTAGTTTGAGGACGCCTGGCTTAAGCTGATAGTCAAACATCCTTAGCACTGCCACAGAGGCAGGAGCGGCTCCCGCTACCACTGCTGTGCTCGCCAGTTGTGAGCCCAGCTTCTCTTCTGGCTGCACGGCACTCCCCCTGTGGGAGCGCACTGACCACCAGGGGGCAGCTCCTGCATTGAACATCTGCCCCCTGGTGGTCAGTGCACATCATAGCGATCAGTTGTTCCGCCATTCAATTTGTATATTAGCCTTTTATTATATAGGATGTTGAATAAGTGGTGATCTCAACCCTCAACTTTACCTTTTCCTTTTTTTAAAGAATTTATTTTTGTTGTTGAAAATATTACATATGTCCCTTTTTTTCCCATTGACCCTCCTCCACCTAATACCCCCCCCTCAACACATTATTGTCTATATTTTATGGGTTATGCATATGTGCATATAAATTCTTTGGTTAATCTCTCCACACCCCTTTCCACCCCCACCTTCTCTCTGAGATTCCACAGTCTGTTCCATGCTTCTATGTCTCTGGATCTATTTTGTTCATCAGTTTATTTTGTTCATTAGATTCCATGTATGAGTGAGACCATGTGATACTTGTCTTTCTCTGACTGGCTTATTTACCTTTTTCTTTATGAGAGAAATTCCTAATACCTTTTATATTTTCTTTTTGTAGCTCTTGTTCCATTCGGGAGTTGAAAACATGCAAGTGACTCTTGCATGTCAAGCTGCTCAGAAAAATGCTTTGATGGTGGCTGTCCAGCATGCATTCTACTATCACACTCCCCGAGGGGGCTGTCCTGCTGATGTCAAGGTCAGCCTGTAAGATAGGGGAGCCTGAGGCATGCCACCATGACTCACCAGCTAACATCAGGCTGTCCCTTCCTTGCGTACTTCCCTCCTTACCTTTACCTCTACCTCTCCTTCCTCCCTTCTTTCCCTTCTCCCCCTTTCTCTTCCCTTTCTCCCATTTTCCCTTCTTTCCTGTATTTTTATCTTCTTTTCTTCCCGCCTTCTTTTTATTTCTTCTTTTCTAAAGTGACCCAACACATGACCAAATCTTTACTTGGTCTTTTGCCTTTTATTGCTAATGATTTTTCTTTATATGTAACTCTATAATATTGACTAGCTTGAAAAAAATAACCTTTTCATCCACCTCTGCGCTTTGTAGATAAAGGATTCCATTGTTTTATGTTTTATCCTTCCTGTATTTCTTTTTGAAAAACTAAAATTTTTCAGAAGGAACACACAAGGCCAAAGTAGTAAGGGATTATAAATTTATTAGGTCATCTGGATACTAGATGGGCTGAGCCCCAAAATGGTGCCAGCACCCAAAGACAGGGAATCAGAGGTTTTAGAGGACTTTAGGTGGGCTTTTTCTGCGCGGAGAATTCTCTGTGCAGGTCCAGAGCCTGGGGCGGTCCAGAGGGGAGAGATAATGGTCTTAGTAAGTGGAATGTGATCTAAGCGAAAGGGAATGTCCATTGTAAAGTGGCCTAAAGGGCAGTTCCTGTGGAGGGGTATCTATTCAATTATTTGATTAAACCTAACAAATTTATGTCTCTGTTTTCCACAAAAGTCAACACCTAATATATACTCTTTCTTTTTTCTGGATTTTTTGGTTGTTATTGAGATACTAGTGGCCTGGTGCACAGATTCGTGCACATTGACAGGAAATGAATTAAAAGAAATATTTTAATATCACTATTCGCCCTTTATAATAGAAGTTTCAATCAAATTCACAATTGACAATGACAGGTCAAAACACATGCGTATGATTGGTGCCAGCAAGAGCTTTATATGTATTGCGCATGTGCAATTCAACGTTTATTTTTAAATTGCCAGTGCGCATCCTGTGTACCGGCCAGTCAGTTGGTTGGACGGATGGACAGTAGCTCACTTACCCTTTTATATATATAGATAATTTACATTACATTAAATTTATTTCTTTGCCATGTATAATTCACAAGATCATGCAACCATAACCACAATTTAATTCCAGAAAGTTTTCATCACTCTCAAAAGAAATTCTTTACCAATTAACAGTCACTCCCATTCCCCTCTCCCCTCAGCCCCTAGCAACCTGGAATCTGCTTTGTGACTCTATAGCTTTGCCTATTCTGGAAATTTTATATAAATGGAGTCATAAAACTTGCCATTTCATGTCAGATTTCTTTCTACTTAGCATTATGTTTTCAAGTTTCATCCATGTTTGAACATGTATCAGTACTTCATTCCCTTTTACTGATGAAAGATATCCTATAGATATACCGCATTTTGTTTCTCCATTTATCAGTTGACAGGTATTGGGTTGTTTTTACTTTTTGGCTATTATGAATAACTAGAAGCCCGGTGCACGAAATTCGTGCACGGCTGGGGGTTGTCCCTCAGCCCAGCCTGTACCCTCTCCAATCTGGAACTCCTGGAGGGATGTCCGACTGCCCGTTTAGGCCCGATCCTGGTGGGATCGGGCCTAAACAGGCAGTCGGACATCCCTCTCACAATCCAGGACTGCTGGCTCCCAACTGCTTGCCTGCCTGCCTTCCTGATTGCCCCTAACCGCTTCTGCCTGCCAGCCTGATCACCCCCTAACCACTCCGCTGCCAGCCTGGTTGATGCTTAACTGCTCCCCTGCCAGCCTGTTTGCCCCCAACTTCCCTCCTCTACCAGCCTGGTCACCCCTAACTGCCCTCTCCTGCAGGGTTGATCACCTCCAACTGCCCTCCCTTGCAAGCCTGGTCCCTCTCAACTGCCCTCCCTTGCAGGCTGGGTGCCTCCCAACTGCCCTCCCCTGCTGGCCATCTTGTAGTGGCCATCTTGTGTTCACATGGGGGCAGGATCTTTGACCACATGGGGGCAGCTATATTGTGTGTTGCAGTGATGATCAATCTGTATATTACTCTTTTATTAGATAAGATAGAGGCCTGGTGCACAGGTGGGGGTCAGCTAGTTTGCCCTGAAGGGTGTCCTGGATCAGGGTGGGGTTCCCTTGGGGCGTGGGGCGGCCTGAGCGAGGGGCCTGTGGTGGTTTGCAGGCCGGCCATGCCCCCTGGCAACTCAAGCAGAGGCCCTGGTATCTGGGATTTATTTTCCTTCTACAATTGAAACTTTGTAGCCTGGAGCGGAGCCAAGCCTGCTATTCCCTCCGGGGCGGCAGCCATTTCTGCGGCAGTTAATTCACCTTCTACAATTGAAACTTTGTAGCCTTAAGCGGGTGGGCCCGGCCAGGGTGTGCGAAAAGCTTTGCTTCCCCTGTTGCCACCGGCAACCCTGACCTGCTCTCTCAAGCTCCATTCTGCCGCCATTTGTTTGAATTTGTTTACCTTCTATAATTGAAACTTTGTAGCTTGAGTGGAGGCTTAGGCCTGCAACAGCTATGGAAAGCTTGGCTTCCTCTGTTACCTAGGAAACCTTGCTCTCTGTGGCTGTAGCCATCTTGGTTTGGGTTAATTTGCATACTCACCCTGATTGGCTGGTGGGCGTGGCTTGGCTGGTGGGCGTGGCTTATGTAGCGGAGTGGTGGTTAATTTGCATATTACCATTTTATTAGAGAAGATAATATGAACTTGTTATTGTCTCACTTCTTTATTTTAGCTATGCTAGTGGGAGTAAATGGTATCTCATTATGGTTTTGATTAGCACTTCTCTAATTACTAATGATGTTGAGGATCCTTCCATGTGCTTATTGGCCATGTGTATGTCTTTGTTAGAGAAATGTCTATTCAAATGCTTTGCCCTTTTACAAATTTGGATTTTTTGGTCTTTTCATTATTGTAAGAATTGTTTATTTAATCTTAATACAAGTCCCTTATCAAGTATAAGATTTGCAAATATTTTCTCCCATTCTGAGGGCCATCTTCTCACTTTTGTGATGGTGTCCTTTGAAACAAATTTTTCATTTTGATAAATCCAATTTACCTATTCTTTCTTTTGTTATTTGTTCATTTGAGCTCATTAGGTAATACTAAGATATAATTCATGCTCCTGAGGAACTTACAGACCAGTGTGGGTAAGGGGGACCAGCCAACAAGTAGTTCAAATGCACAAGGCATAAAAGAGATTCAACAAGCTATTGACAGAATTTAAAGAAAAAAGAGGTCCCATTTGGGCACCTCAGTAGGGTAGCACAGAGAGGGGGCATTTGGGAAAGCCTGAGGGATGAGCTTTTTGACAGGCAAAGATGACCATATAACCATATGATTAGAGAGGAGTCCTTTCAGATACCCAGGCATGGAAGCAAGAAAGGGCAGATGGGGACTAGGAAAAAAATAAGCTGGTTTGACCACCACTTGTGGTTTTCATATAGAGTTAACATATAGATTCCTTTATTTAATTAATTTAATCTTATGAGGAATACCAATAACTAAATAGGTATAAGTGGGGTTGTTACGGTTGCCAGGGAGATGAGTTATTTCCTGAGATCCACCCAGGGAGCAAATGTTGAAAATCACTAGATAGGAGCACAGGGCAGGCGAGAGAAGGCATGAAGAGAAATAGCCTGGAAAGACCTACAGCACTGGGAGGGGTAAGGAGGCATTAGGGTAAAATATATATGAATATATACATATACATGAACATATATGTATGTGTATTTATATGCTTTCCTACAAATGTGGGACAGGAAGAGGGCTAATGACATAATAAGGAGGAATAAATGATGAAGACAGTGAAAGGGAGCAAGAGAAAGAGAGGGAAGGGAGGAAAAAAAGGAAAGAGACAGAATAAAATTGTGCATTGCTACCAAAGCTGAAGGAGAGAAATGTTTCAAGAAGAAATGAGTCATCTAAGAAGATGTGCAGATGACAAATAAGCACATAAAAAGGAGTTCAAAACCATTAGTTATTAGATAAATGTAAAACCCCAGTGAGAAATGACTGCACACCCATTTGAATGGTTAACTTTTACATGGCTGATCATTCCAAGTGTTGGCAAGGATGAGAAGGATCTGGAACTCCCATACACTGCTCATGGGAATGCAAAATGGTCCATCATCTTGGAAAATAGTTTTGGGCCTTTCTTTAAAAATTAAACATACGCTTACCAGATGATCCGGCCATTCCACTCCTATGTATTTACTCAAGAGAAAGCACATGTCCATATAAATACATACACAAATGTTTATAGCAGCTTTATTTTAAAATAGCCAAGAACTGGAAAGAACCCAAATACCCATCACCAGATGAATGGATAAACAAATTGTGGTATATTCATACAATGGAATAGTACTCAGCAATACAAAGACATGATCTATTGACACACACAACAATATGGATGAAGCTAGACAAAAAAGAGTACATACTGCATTGACTCCCTTTACGTAAAGTTCTAGGAAATGTATTCTGATCTATAGTTGCAGAAAGCAGAGCAATGGTTACTTGAGGAAGGGGGCTGGGTGGGAAGGATGGTGATGGTCATTATTTTTTTGTGGTAATGGTTTCAGTTGCACACATATAATAAAACTTCTTTAATTGTACACTTCATATATGTGCTGTTAATTGAATGTCAATTGTACCTCAATAAATCTATTATTTTTAATATATATTTTTATTGATTTCAGAGGGAGAGAGAGATAGAAATATCAAGGATGAGAGAGAATCATTGATCAGCTGCCTCCTGCACACCCCACACTGGGGATCAAGTCCACAATCCCGGCATGTGCCCTGACTGGGAATCATTCATAGGTTGACGCTCAACCACTGAGCCATGCCAACCGGGCAAAGCTATTTTTTTTTTTTAAGAAGAAGAAGAAAGAAGAAAAAGTTGAAAGTTGATAGAGTTAAGTCTAGAGGGAAGAACCAGAGAGTAGGGATTAAAATGAGGCCCTTTGACATTCTCCAAGGCTTACTGCTGACTGACAGAGCAGCTCTGATGGAGTTGGAGTGAAAGGCATACTGCCAGTGTTAAGGAGTGACAAGGTGACAAAAATATAAAAGTGGTGTATATTTACTGCTCCAGTATTAGTCAGCTCAGGTTGCCAAAACAAAATACCGTGGACTAGCTTAAACAACAGAAATTTATTTTCTCATAATTTTGGAGGCCAGAAATCCAAGATCCAGGGGCCCGCATGGTCGGCTTCTGGTGAGGGCTCTCTTCCTTGCTTGAAGATGGCTGAACTCTCACATGACAGAGAAAGAGAGAGAACTCTGTGTCTTTATCTTCTTGGAAGGGCACCAGCCCTATCAGATTGGAGCCCCATCATTATGACCTTATCTAACCCTAATTACCTTCCAATACTATCTTCAAAAGTCTTCAAATACAATCTTATTAGGGGAAGGGGCTTCAACGTAAGAAATTAGGGGGAGACACAAACATTTAGTCCATAGTAGTTCTTTAAGAAGTTTGGTCAGAATTGTGGAGGAAGTTTGAGGGGGCAAGATAATTAAGAATAAAATAGATATAAATATATCTGTAGGAAGGAGCTGGAAAAGAGGAAGCAATTGAGGATAGAAATGAAAGATGGGCCTGGTGGGTGTGACTCTGTGATTGAGCTTCGACCTATGAACCAGGAGGTCACAGTTTGACTCCTGGTCAGGGCACATGCCCAAGTTGCAGGCTCGATCCCCAGTGTGGGGTGTGTAGGAGGCAGCCAATCAATGATTCTCTCTCATCATTGATGTTTCTATCTCTCTCTCTCCCTCTCCCTTCCTCTCTGAAATCAATACAAATATTTTATATATAAAAAAGAGAGAAATGAAAAATGGGCATGCTGGGATGTTGAAGGCAGATGGGGGATTCAGAGAGTTAACAGTTCAATTCAGAAGCTTCTGTGGTCCAGGCAAGGCAGTGAGCTAAGTGATGGACATACATGGGCTCATGGAATCCTCTCAACAGCCCCACGCGATGGGGAATATCATCCCCTTTTTCTAGGTGAGGAAACAGGTTCTGAAAGGTTCAGGACAGAACGGAGATCACGAGAGTGTCAGCACTGTGACCTGATTGCAGAGCTTATGTTTTCTTCCCTCTTGGCTCACTCACAGCCTTTCTTAGACCTCTTAAGTCTTCTGAACTGGATATTCTACCACTTCCAAGAGACCTGGCTAACACAAGGTCTTCACAAAAAGTCAGGATGAAAACATTACATTTTTACCCAGGATTTTTTTTTTTTATTTCGCTTCATTCTTCTTTAGTAATTCAGATAAAGAGAACTCCTTATTTCTTTCTTTGAAAAAGTGGTCTTTCCTTTGAAGACAATATTTTTTTTAGTTAGTATTTTAGAAAAAATGTAAAAGAATTCCATCCATTGTGCCTGATAGCTCCATAACCAATAGGAGTATTGAAAAATAAGGATTTCCCTTCTTTTTCTCCATCTTGCTTTCCCTTTCCTCCACCTTCCCTCCGCCTCTCCCTCCTTCATCATTGCGTGGTGCATGGCAGCATATATAGCCACCTCCATCTGCTTAGACTGTACCAGAATGAGCACCCAAAACAAGTTCTCAGATCTCACAGCCATGAAGCCCATCAGCAGTATTTCTTGAGAGGCCCCTCTGATCGAGCACTCCACTAGCCACCTGTGGAATGGAGAATTTTTGTCAGAGCACTTTAGATAATTGCATTCTATTCTGGAAATTGTTCCACTTAGTGCCTCACCCCTTTATTGTGCAAAATAGTAGCTCTCTTCCCTTCCCTCCCTTACTCTCTTTACTTGTCCCCCCTCCCCCTTCTCTCCATTCCCACTCCCTCCCCATGCATCCAGTCATTTACACGTATTTGTGGCTATGAGATAATTTTATAGCCAGTACCACAGGACATATAAATCCAACAATTTGGATTCACTTTGGTTTGAAATATTTTAGGAAATAAGTTCAGATCTGAGAAACGATGGTGGAATGGGTCCAACCAGAAGAAATTCCAGAATTGTAAATGGCATAGAGAGATTGCTGTTGGCCCCAACTCCCAAACATCCAGACACCTTTATTCTTCCTGCAGAAAGATCCAAGGCTATCAAAAGGTACTGTACCAGGGGGGAGCAGGATTAACATAAATGTGTCCTCTTTTAAGTCAGTTAAGAACAGAGTGTTATGAGACTGAAGAATGACTAAACTCCCAGAGTGACCAGCATGTGTTTGATTTTGAACCTTGTATGAACAGTGAGAAGGCTCAATTCCTTCTGATGTACTCCAGTCTATGAAGGAGAGTTAACAGTTCCTAATTTCAACCTCTTTTCTCTTCTCTTCTTCCCTCTCTTCCCTTCTCTTGCTTTTCCCTCCCTCTCCTTCTCCCTTTTTCTGTGTTTTTCAAACTTCAAAGAGAGTAGAACACAAGAACAAAGAATATTGGCCTCTCCAAATTTTCCATGTCTATCTTAGTGAGAAGTACAGACCTATCCTTACTATTCTAACAAGAGCTTTGTCATTGCTTAGAATAATAGAATGGGGTGTTGTCAAAGAGACACAGTCTCTAAAAAGATGTGTCTATAAAGCAGAGATACCCTATTATGTCTTGATTTCTTCTCACCATGACACAGAAAGAGAGATATTTGTATTCTGCAATAATTATAAATACTCTGAGTATTTCGTTGGGGCATACCAATGATATTTTAGTTTAATTCTGGCAAATTTAAAATGGGGCAAAAAACAACAACAGGAAAAGCTACTCTACTTCTCAAGATGCTATTAATCTGACATATGGCCAGAGTGTGGGTGCCCTAAATCCACACTCACAATGTGTGGATGGAAGATTTTTGATCGATGTGTCTGGTCCAGCAGACCCTTGGGAGGCCATTTCAGTCCAGGTGCCCCAACACGTTAGGCCTGGAGGACACAAAGGGACGTGGATAGTACAATCACTGGGCCAAGCTGTGAATTTCGGGACTGCCAATGCGTGCCTCAGGCACATGAGTCCCAAGGAGGAGGACACATCAGCACAAGAAGCAGCCGGGGACTGTGAAGACAGAGCCACCAGCTCCCCTGCTGCAAGGCCCAATGTGCAGCCTCAGGTGTTTCTATTCCTCAGAGAGTTCTCGAGTTGTCTCCTTGCTATACATCCACTCGCCTTGGGCTCAGATGTCTCTGTTCCCTTGTCAGAGCTCCGGAGGCTTTCGTGTCTATTCAATTAGAAAAGGTGGGACTGCGGGACATGATGCTGAATGCCTTCCTCCTCAGGAAACAAACCATGGCGGACTCAATGAACCTCGTGAGTATAGTAAGAAGGGCTCCCTAAAGCTCTCCTGTCATCTTTTACATTTGAGCAAATAAAAATTCTTAACTTAGAGCCTGTTGCATTCAGCCTATTTGGATAGGACCATTGAAAACATAAAGAACTGAAAAAGGGAGCTCATTAAGAAATAACAAAGGAAGCCATTCAAGCCAACTGCAGTCTAGTTTTTAAAATAGGTGCATTTTCCCAAGGTCACATTTCATTCTGTCACTTTCTAAATGGAACTAGTTTCAACACCCGCTCTGGAACCTTTGCTCATTCCTGAGAGACCCGCCGGTGCTTAGGGTGTTTAGACAAGGTGAACAAAGACTCTTGCCATCTAATTCACCTTGTTTTTTCAGGCACGGTCACCTTGTTCCTCTTTAAGGGTTTTATACTAGCCCAATCTATTGAAAACATATTTATAAAGCTCAAGTCTTTAAACAGTTAAAAGTATTGCTTAATTTTGCGAATATCATTTCATTATTTATTAATTTTTTGATGAGGAAATCATTAGGTTAATGCAGCGATGTTTGGGGAAGAAATGGCAGATTTACACTTTTTCCCTACCTGTGACTGAAAACAAAAGACCTAAATTTACCTAATCCAATTGGGATGTAAGAGAGGCCAGATTTCAAGATTACTACTGAACAATAATAGAGAGAAAGGACTCCTTTTAATAAGTCACTATAGATATTAAATTAGTTTTTTACTATAATATAAAAAAAATATTGACCAAGTAGAAAATGTAACAACTCACTAACTGCTCATAGGATTATTCAATGCCAATCAGATTAGAAAGGGCTCAGGTAATAAATTGTCAGTTGTGTCAAGGTCTGGGATTTTAGCCCCTTTACAAGCTGGTACGTTAACCTGTGACTGTTCTGTGGAGGCTGGCAGAAGACACAAGACTCCTAGTTAAGAGATAAAATAACTTTATTACTCATAGCAGAGCAGGCAACATGGGCTTTGTGTTTGTGTCAGTTCCCTTGGCTTCCCAAGTTCCACGGGAGCAACATGGAGGAGCCCGGATGCATGCAGAGGGTGTTTGTCACAGTTGAGTAATACTGAGTTTGGAGGAACCCACCTCTTTTATAGCAAGTCTGCTCTTTTTCCTGGAGGGAGGCATTACCTCATCCCTTAAGACTTCTTTCTGCAAACATAACCCTTAGCAATAGTCCCAGTAAAGAGTGGTCAGGGCCTTGCATTCTTTACTCACTCAGCAAAATATATGGGAGGGGGAGACTCCCCTGGAGGAGTGTTTCCCAATAAGTTGACCTTCAGGAAGAGTATCTCGACAGTGTGGCCTTTTTCTGCTTTAAGTTTGCGATCAGTTTCTACATAGATGCTTGCGTAGAGAGTGTTTTTAACCAACTGTCTAATAGAAGAACTATCATCTTCTTTTATTACAGGATGAAATTGAGAAAACCAAGAGAGAGGTCATAGTTGAATATTGTCAGAAGTAAGTATAGGATATGTAGTATATGTGAACTACACATGCTGATTTCTCAATAAACACCAGAATTATGTAGAAATTCTCCAAGGTATGAGGTGGTCTGTTTTATTTGAGCCACAATCCTATTAGATAAAACCAAATCAAGCTGACCTCTGGCACACGGAAGAAGGAGCATTAGAAGTGAAGAATAGGAGATGCTTTTGAAGGGGCCCATGACTTTGCCTTCATGCAGTAGCAACCTGACCCAGACAGAGATTTCTTCATGACAGAGGTGCTCTATTCTCTTTGAAAGATAGTCTAGGAAAGTAGATCCTGGAACTTCTGTAGAGAGGACTCACCTCTGGACATCATCTCTTCTGACTTTTCAGATTTAACCAGCACATGTCTCACTATGCTCTTCGGGGTCAGATCATGGCCTACTGCAATAGCCTGAGGGCCCTGCTGGAAGATTTCCCTACCATCAGGGACACCTTTTTCATGGTGGGGCAACCACAAGAAAAGAAGGGGTTGAGGGATTCCAAGAAGGGCTGCAAGGATGACCTCAGGTGCGTAACTTCCGTTCGAGCTTGTTGCTCTCCCTCTCTACCCTACCCCTCACAGGGAAGAAGCATGTTAAGTTTGGCATGGAAATCTTGCTCCCATTATTGCATTTGACCTTGATTTTCCAGTCCAGATAGGCAAAAGAAAGAATTAACACTTTAAGAATGAGTACCTGTGGGGGTGGGAAAGGAGGGTAGAGGTGGAAGAGGGCATAGAAGGGATAAATGGTGATGGAAAAAATTAAATTAAGTTACATTTTAAAATAAATAAAATATACTTTAAACAATAAATAAACAAAGTATAAGAGTAACTTTGTATTTGAACCCAGAGGAGTTCTTTGTTTATGGGCTGTTTGACTGCTTTTTCAATGTATACAGTTTTATTTTCCCCTGGAGAGCCCTAAGATGTTCATCAATCACACCCTTTTACATAAGTCAGCCTCTAAAATAAGCAAACAAATAAGTAGACTTGATCTTGAGCTGTCCTGGTTTCAAATATTTTAGTCAAGGGGGTAGAAGAAATATTCGGAGGAAAATGGTATACCAATGCCTTGGATAAATCAGTGCTTTTCTGTATTTCTCTAACAGAGAAAAAATATATATGTGTAGTAATAATAAGTGATAATACTTTCTTATCATGCTTTATCCAGTTTTCCAAATGTTCTTACCTTAGCCTACTAGAGGTTACTCACCTGGATGAGGAGTTAGCATACCTGTGCAGTCAGTGACTACATTTTCTTTAAAAAAAAAAAAAGGAGGTGTTTTACAGTTATGCAGTCTCCAAGGGGGAGAAAAAACATCCTGTAAGATGAGATTACCTCCCTCTTTCCTCTTTCCTTACTGCAAGGTGCTGAGTATCAGTAATAATATTTACGATCATAGAACAGATAGATGAGGGGGATTTAAAGACCATTTGTATCAGACAACTCTTTCACTCACTTATTCATGCATCATTCAAACACTATTTATTCAGTGCTGACTTAGTACCAAGCACTTCGCTATGTACTGGAGTTACAAAGGTGACTAAACCATGGACTCTGGTGATAAATTCAGTCTAGTGGAGGAAAGTTCTACAAACAAAAAAGTAGCTTCAAAGATTTCAAAGATAACATGTTAGAGTTACGTAAAAAGTTCAGTGATGGCATCAAAGGAGTGTTTAAGTCCTTCCCAGGGCCTCAGGGAAAAATTCAAAAGGAGGAGGTGACAGGTAAGTTGGAGTTCATCAAGAAAATGGAGATAATAGAATAGACTGGAGAATGCTAGAGAATGAAAGAAGTTGAGTCCTTAATCCCTTGATAACTGGCTATCAAAATAGTAGCCACTCCTACATTGATACTGACAAGGTGCCCAATTTGTGATACCAGTGTTTTGTCTCAAGAGCTCAGTCAGTGCATTCACTTGGGTAGACTTCAGGATTTACCTAATGACAGAATGCATTTGAGAGAGAAGTAGGGCAAAGATAACTCAGTAGAACAACTATTT
Source organism: Cnephaeus nilssonii (assembly GCF_951640355.1). Taxonomy (NCBI): domain Eukaryota; kingdom Metazoa; phylum Chordata; class Mammalia; order Chiroptera; family Vespertilionidae; genus Cnephaeus; species Cnephaeus nilssonii. Next base: position 37,472,726 of record NC_137080.1, on the reverse strand, counting down.
TGTAAAGGGTTTGACCTGTTTCCCAATGAGGCTAAAGTACATCTTTCTGTCATATAAAACATCACAGGATAATCTTCTAAGGCTTATCAGTTCCACTCTCTCATCCATCCACTAGACAAGTCAACCATTTATAAGCACAATCTAAAAATTTGGGATCAAATTTTAAAAATAGTTCCCAGAAATCTAACCATGAGTTCACTACATTTGTGTTTAGGATAAAATGTATTCAGCAAGTCTGTTTTTGTTTCTGATCTGTTTTATTTGTAGCAGCCAAATAAGAAGGTTAGAAAGAAGAGATGGAGGAAAAATATCCCTCTAACTTGTAGGTCTTGCTCTATTTCTGTATTATTTCTTGTGGATGACTGTGTGTCTCCTAAAGCTTAAAGGAAGCAGTCCCTTGAGAGGGAGAGCCTAGAGCCCTAAATCATCTAGTCAGTTAATGCGTGATACTTCCAGGGCAAGGGTTTGGTCCACGAAGTGAAAGCAACTCATACAGTCAGGTAGTGGATGAGCAGCAACTGGTAGAGATTCGGTGTTTCTCCACCAAACCTACCTCCTGCCTCCTAAACTCTCTAGATTTTAATACACTCACATAAAACGAGTTACAGAGAAAGGAACTTCTCTCTTCTGTGAAAGTTTGGAAAAGATATACGATTTTTTCTAACTTCAAAGTCTATGATTCATTCCATGAAGTAAGTATTAATAAAAATTGAACACCAGCCACAAAGAGGTATAGTGGAGAGAGCCATGACCTGATAGTTGGAATATTTGGACTTGACCCAGCTCAGTCTTAAGTTTCCCTGAGATCTCAGGCAGGTCACTTCTCTTCAATCTCCAGATCTCAACTCTTCACCTAATGAGTGAGGAAGCTGAAGCAGCTCGCTGAAGTGAAATACGTTATGGTTCTTAGTGCTAAGGGGTCTAGATTCTAAGGAACGGGACTACTGAGAAAGACTCCCAGGAAAGGGGCCAGTCAAAAGTGTTTATGAAACGGTAAGCGAGAACCATCCCAGGCCAAGTTTAACTAGAGATGAAGGGTCAGAGTTGAGGAATGAGGGTCATGGAGGATAGGGGTCCTCACCTCATTCATAAAATAAGGAGTTGGGTTTGATTGAAGATAAGAAATGTTTTGCTTTAAGGACCAATTCCAATAATTAGCGCCCTTCTGTGTAGGATTCTGGGACATCCGCATGTGATAGTGTTGTCGTTGATTGGCAATGTCTGTCATAGTCAGGAAAGGGAGGACAGTGGGCTCCTGCTTGTGTTTGCTATCCCTCACAAGAAGAGCCCCATGAGTTGTATAGGCTTTACATTCTAAGGTGCTACTTAATTCATAAGAGACTGTAATGCCTGTAATGTACTGTGTTTAGTTCTAGCAAAGAACTCCACCCCCACCCCCAAATTAGACCAGAATCTCTACCAAAGAGGAGCCAAGGGGAGCTCTCCTCCTAGGAAGGATGCCCCTTGAGGCGTCCATGCCCTCATGGCACCAGAGGAGTCTAGAGTCTGAAGACTAGGATGACACTCAATCCCACTCCCAAGAGCAGTGGCATTAGCTGATGGAGGAGCAAAGAAGGCACAGAGAGAAAGGACAGTAACATTAATTGAACCCTTACTATGTGACAGGCAGAGCCACTGCTATCCTATACAGCTGCTTTATGTGCCTTAGAATAAGGCACCTCTTCCTCTGGGCAGGTTGCCCCATGTCCGGGTGCAGAGCTTGGCAAGTAAAGGCTGGATCTCAGCCACTGCTGGTTGCCTCAGGGCACAACCTGAACAACAGTAGTACATGGCAGCCTTGGTGCCAAGCACTGTACAGCAATGGATTCGACATGGTCCTTGCCCTTTAGGCAAGGGGAAATAGGCAGAAACATTATGATAAAGAATAAAATAAACGTATAATGAAAGCACCCACCAGGAAATGTTCAGAAGGATTATCAGAAGGATTGGGAAAGTGGGGATGGGGAGCAAGGCAGGTTTCAGGGAAGAGAGGATGCTTAACCTGGGTCTTAAAGGATGATCAATGTTTAAGGAAAAGAACATTAGCTCAAGCTGGGAGGCCCCCAAATACAAAGGTACAGAGATGTGAGACAGCATGTGGACTTGTGAGTGGCCCCTATCCTGGAACTGTGAGGATGTGATCAGAAATAGAATTCACAGACTGAGAGGCAAGATCCAGAAGTCTGGCATTTGTCCTTCCACAAATAGAGAGAAAGATGAACAAGACGATTGTCAGGGACATCAATTAGGATGCTATTGAAACTGCACAGATGAGACATGTTTAGGAGGTGAAATCAGCTAGGCCAGGTGCTGGATTTAATATGGGGCTAAGGGAAAAAGAGGAGTCTAGAATGTCACCCAGAGTCCCTGGCTTGGGTGAATAAAAAGATGGCAGTGCCATTATTATTTAACTAGAGGCCCGGTGCACGGATTCGTGCACCAGTGGGGTCCCTCAGCCTGGCCTGCGCCCTCTCACAATCCAGGACCCCTCAGGGGATGTAGTAGTGCATGAAGGGCAGATGGCCAGGGAGGAGCCCGAGCCGGGGCTGGGCACCATGCCATTGGGTAGTGCTGCCACAGAGGCTGGAGAAGCTCCCACCTCCACAGTTGCGCTTACTAGCCATGAGCCCGGCTTCTGGCTAAGCAGCACTCTCACTGTGGGAGCGCACTGACCACCAGGGGACAGCTCCTGTGTTCAGCATCTGTCCCCTGGTGGTCAGTGCGTTCATAGAGACCGGTCGAGCAGTTGACCAGTGGTCACGGTCGCTTAGGCTTTTATATATATAAATGGGTACAGAGGTTCCATTGTGGATGATGGAAAAACGTTCTGGATGGTGGTGACGGTTGCACAACAATGCCAATGTATTTAATGCCACTGAACTATACAATTAAAAGTGGTTAAAATGGTAAATTTTATGTTAAGTATATTTTATCATAGTTTTTTAAATGGCGGAAAAAGGGATGTCAGTGCCATTAAGAGGAAGCAATATAAAGCGGGAGATAATGAATCACAGCTCAGAAGCCTCAGCTATGAATTTCTTTCATTAGTCTCCCAACAAATCTGAGGCTTCTTATTCTGGATTTTTCTGTTTTCATACACATCCATTCCACCCTGCTTCTGTCATTGAGTCATGTTTGTATGTCTAGCTGCTCTGGAATGTAAGCCCCTTGAAGGCAGAGACTGTCTTCATTTCATGTCATGGGTGTGTGTCTCCACCTTTACCATGGTTGAAAGCGAGGATGGGGAGGGGGGAGTGGGCCCACAGGAAGTGCAGGGAGTTCCAACCAGTGGCTTTTAATTGAATTATGAAATAACAGAATATGTCTCATTTGCTGGCAGGAATTTGGTTTGAGGCTTAAAGAAGACTTGGGCCCAGTAGGTGAGGCTCAGTGGTTGAGCATCGACCTATGAACTAGGACAGTGGTCGGCAAACCGCGGCTCACGAGCCACATGCGGCTCTTTGGCCCCTTGAGTGTGGCTCTTCCACAAAATAGCATAGCCTGGGCGAGTCTATTTTGAAGAAGTGGCGTTAGAAGTTTAAGTTTAAAAAATGTGGCTCTCAAAAGAAATTTCAATCGTTGTACTGTTGATATTTGGCTCTGTTGACTAATGAGTTTGCCAACCACTGAACTAGGAGGTCATGGTTAGATTCCCAGTCAGGGCACATGCCCAGGTTGCAGGCTCAATCCCCAGTAGGGATCGTGCAGAAGGTGCAGGAGGCAGCCAATCAGTTATTCTCTCTCATCCTTGATGTTTCTATCTCTGTTTTCCTCTCCCTTCCTCTGTGAAATAAATTTTTAAAAAAGGGAAGAAGAAAAAGACTTGGAATTATTGGAAAAGGACATGAAAACTGATCACGGGAAAGAGAAAGGATTGTCCCAGGGTGACACCGCTCAGGCTCCAGGGAAACCATTTAAATACTTGTAATGGCATCAATATAATTAGTGGTGTGGTTTCCTCCAGCTGTGTGTGACTAGAAACAGAAATCAGAAGAGCTGTAGGGATCCAGAGTTGGATTTGCTGGATAGGTGGGTAGTGAGGGAGGGAGAGAGTGGGGTCAGAATGGACTTCCATCTGGAAGGGGAGACCGAGGGCTGAGTGATGTCCAGGAGCATATTTTGTAGGGATGAAGGAGGCTTAGTGGGAGTGAACGAGTGAGAAAACTAGAAGAATAGAAGGTAGAGCTGGGAAAGGAGGATATTTGAGTTTAGGATTTTGGAGGTGATATGGCCCGAGGTAATAATGAGGACTGCCGTGATGCCCCAGAGCAGGTGGCTGAAGGGAAATGAAATGAAGGGGGATGATGCTGAGCAGGTCAAGGAACTGTCAGGCCAAGGACCTGATGGGGGAGCCCTCCTATGGGGCTGAGAACTGGGCTACAGTCTTGCACTGAGCACCCAAACCTTTCTGCTGCCCTCGTTGACCTTCCTCAGCAAATGACTGCTCCCTGCAGGCAGGGGTGGAAATGGCAGGAAAAAAACGAATAAGGAGTAAAGATAACCATTTGGTAGAGGGCCCTGTGGCTCCAGGGACACATGTGCTTCTCAGAGGCCAAGGACTGATTCAGCCACACTGCTGCGAGCACCTTGGCCTACAGCCCCGTGGGCTCAGACACAGGCCCTGTGACTTTTTATTGTTGATATCCAGGGCTTCTTCGGGACACTGTTAAACACCGTGAACTGAATAACAGAGATAAAACTGGAATAAGCTAGCTTTGATGTGTTACAGAACAGAATAGTCTGATGTGGTTGCTGAAATAAAGAAATTCTCCAAGCTAACTCCACACTTTGTTCCTGGGCTTCAGATTATCTGATGAAAACCCTGAGACTTGAAATGTAGGTTTAAGGCCAGTGATTCACTCTATTCACAGTAGAGTTTTCATGGTTTAAAAGGTCTCATTTTCGGAATGTTTGATATTGAAAACATTCAGTCCTCAGTTCAAATGAATCACATTTTACTTTGATAAGTGGCAAGGTCATCTTATTATCTCCTTAGAGACCCAAAAATAATAGCAACCGTAAGAAATGCCCCTGTAACTTCCAAAGTGCCCCCAAGAGGGTAAGCTCCTTCCATCAAAAGCCCTTGCATAGGCAGTGGAAGTGGGTACAAATGTGAGAGACACGGAATCAGTGGGATATGAGGAGTAAAGAAGGGAAGGTCTCAAAATGACGCCCTGATTTCTGGTTTGGGGGACTGAAGGATTGTGGTTCTTTGAACACAGGGAGAGGCACAAGATTGGGATGGAAGGGAGTGGGGAGTTCAGCTGTTCCCTTTCTTGATTGAGTTGGTCTAAGGCACCAACCAAGATGAAGCAAGTTGGACCACAGGAGGGGACCAGGCCTGCAAATGTGAGTTCAGGAGTCACTGGCGAATAGATGGTAGTTGCAGCCAGAAGAGTGAATGAAATTACCCGGGGAGAGTGGGAAGAGCAGAGCAGAGGGCTGAGTGGACCCAAGGAAGACCTGGCAAGCCACCGTGTAGGGTGGGGACTCTGCTTCCCTCCTTCTGCTGTCTGCCTGTCAGAACTGCCCACTCAGCATAACCAAGACAGCCCCACGCTGGCACTAGTCTCTGGCTTTACCCCACAACCCTCACTTCTAGGACGTCCTCTCATCAACATGTTCAGGTCCTCACTTCTTAACAAATTACTCTGAGATCCCTCATGACATAAAATATTTTTCAAATGCTTGACACTCTTCTGAAAAATCATTCCTTAGACCAGTCCTGTGAGTTAGGAATCTTTATTCCTAATTTATGGATGAAATGACTCAGAAGATAGTCTGTCTAAAGTCACACAGCTGAGGGTGGGAGATGTTGGTCTCAAGCTCAGGCCCTCTGATGCCAGGTTGCACATCTGATAACTGCACAGAGCACCATTGTCCACACGAGATGAACACAGTTCCTTAGACCTGAAGGCTCCATTTAAGGGGGAAACAGCCCCCACCCTCACCCTCTGTTACAGTGGGCCGCCTCACTCCTGAGGTGATGGAGAAACAGTGGGGTCAGGATGCCACTGCCCACTACGTGTAGTAGAAAGATCCTAAGCTTCTATTTGTGTGGAGGTCAAACACAGGCAAAACCCAACACAATCTTGTAATGGTGTATTCATGGGTGGTAAAACTACAAAGAAAATCTAGCATTGATGCGTGTGAAATTCAGGGTGGTCGTTCCTCTGGGGGGCACCAGGCAGGTGCAGATCAAGCTTCAACAGAACTAGTGGCATTGTCACTCTCAGGCGGCGGGTACCTGGGCTTGTGCAAGTCCTTAACAGACGTGTGTGGATTGTGTGTTAATATGTAAACAAAGAGACAGCTATACTGCTGCCTAAGAAAGGAGGAGGCGTTTAGAGAGGAGAAGAGCAGAGAGGAGGAAGAAGACCAAGAGGGCCAGAGTGAGGATCCCCGCGAGGAGACATGGCGGTGAGAGCAGGAAACCGGAGACCGCTCTCTAGAGCCTGGGGGCTGGACCTGGCCGGATCGCCACTTAAATCCCAACTTCATCTCCTAGGACCTCAGTCGGCAAGATCTAGGTCACCTCATAGGGCCTCAATTTTCTCACCTATGAAACAGGAACAAAGTAGGTACATCCAAAGGCTGGCAGAACAGTTAAGTGAGAAGATATGTGTGGGGGAGGAAGACATTTTACTCTACCATTTTAGGTTCTCTCAGCTAATATAATTAATAAACAAATTGAATTGAGACAGTTTAATAAGAGAAAATAACCCAAATTTAATTATACGCATATGTATAGGAACCCCACATACATGAGAGAGTCAGAGACCCCATATACACAAGAGGTTAGGAGACAGAAGGGTAAGCAAGGCATTCTGAGCTAAGGGATGAGGTCAGGCGCCTGGGGCTTCAGAGGGGAGGAAGGCCAATGGTACGATGATAAGAAGAGCAGATGGTCAGTAATTAGAAGTTTGCCCTGCCCTCTAGGTAGGTCATAAAAGTTACCTCTGGAGATAACGCTCCTTATGGACAAGGCCTCCAATTTAAGTTCTTGAAGGGAGAGATAAAGGTTTCTCTTGAGTCCACAGGGTCTCAAATGCCTTCAGCTCAAAACAATCCACATGCCAAAGTGGCACGTCTTAGGGAGCCTGTTCTGAACCCCCTCCTATGTAGCACTCCGTATGGTGCCAATTCATGCCTTCGTTTCCTGTCTCACCATACCTTCCACCCTCCCCCCACCCCCCATGCCCACTCCTTCCTCAACACAGCTCAGGCTAAAAGCGGCCACCCGCTCTTTCCTGCTGGGCTGTTTATAGCCGTGGCCACCTGTGCGAGGCCTGAGAGGGGGCCCGCCGGCCGCAGGCTTGGACGCCGGGCTTGTGTGTCACCACCGGCTGAGCCGGTATAAATAGTTCACACTGGCCACGCTTCTTCAGAGAACCGCTGTGCTACCCACGTTTCCTTCTCGTGCTGCAGGAGTCCGCCCCGGCCCCGGGGCCTGCTGTCCGCTGACGGGAAAGTCTTCCTCAACTTATGGTTCCTACCTCATCCTTCTGAAGTGCTGGTTATGTTCAAAACTCTGGCAGAAAAGGTTTGTGTTCTTGTGTGTGTGCCGGAGTGTCAACTGCCTGGTTTTTCATGACTCATGGTTAAACATAACAATTTCAGAGGAAGTCTCTTGTTTTTTTCCAGGGACACTTACTAACTGAAATCTTCTCCCAGCTCCTAATATTATTATATTATATTATATTATATTATATTATATTATATTATATTATATTATATTATATTAATTACATTATATTATTTTATTTTAATAATTTTTTCTAATATTATAATTTCTCTTGGGCCTCCTTATTTTATGAGTTCTGTTTCTCTCTGGTCATTAATGAGCACTAATTCAAATTTCTGACATTCTTTATTATTCCTCAATTTCCTCCCAGACCCTTAGGAAAAAACCACCCTGTTCCCCTGAAACTCATGAGAAGCTGAGATCACATTTAAGCACAGTAACCAGCTAAGCCTGTGTTCTGAGGTACTGCTCTGGGTAGTAAGTACCTAACTTACTGATAGAGTATAATACTGGCAACCATAAACCAGTTAGTACAGCAGTACATAAAGCACCCAAATAAGTATCTGCTCAATAAAGCACAGTGTTGAAAACGGCAGTTTGGGGACAGTCAGATTTTTTCTTTGTAAGTGAAAGCCTGTTTAACAACCTAGGTTTCTCACACTTTCTTCTCTCCCCTCAGCTTTATTGAGGTGCAGTTAACAAGTACAAGTGTACAACCTGATGGTTTAATATATATATACACATTGTGAAAGGATCACCACAATTAAGTTAATTAACACATCCATCGCCCCGTAGTTGCCTTTTCTGTGCATGTGGTAAGAACATTTATCAACTTTCTTAGAAAATGTCCAGTGTTAGGTGAAAAATAATATAAATAGAGCCACTTCCACATGGAACCAGAGCTGCCATCCCTGGTGCCTCTTACTCCTCTAACCTTTGGGATGTTTAAACTGAGCGATATAACCTTTGGACTGGGCCCACGGCAACATTGTAGTCCAAACTACTATTTGCAAAGCTAATAAGAATGAAGACATTGTGACTACTGGACTAAAAATTAAAGACTTGCTTAGAATTAGCAACAGCATGTATAGCTAAAGAATAACCTAGTTTATTTGCCCCCATAGAAATTTCATCCGTGATTTACTAACAACACTAGAAATGCCTTCCTTCTCTTCATGTAATTATTCCCCTTCCCTTTCTCATCAAAGCTCCTTGCCTTTACCCTCTAATCAGAACAATATTGGGGTCTCTGCCTGAGTCAGTGCTTCCCAAATAGCTGTTCTCTTGGTTCTCAAATAACTGTTTGATGCCTCTCCGTTTGGCCTTTACTTTAGGTTATCACATACAATACAGCATTATAAACCGTGGGCACCAAGCTGTACATTAGACCCCAGAACTTATTCATCTGACAACAAAAAGTCTGTACCCTTTGACCAACATCTCCCCATTCCCTCATGCCTTGGCAACCACCATTGTATAAGTTCGACTTTTTTTTTCAGATTCCACATGAGTGAGATCATATAGCATGTGTCTTTCTTTGGCTGCCTTATTTCACTTAGAATAATGTCCTCCAGGTTCATTCATGCTATTGCAAATGGCCAGATTTCCTTCTTCTTTATGTCTGATGTATATTCGTGTGTGTGTGTGTGTGTGTGTGTGTGTGTGTGTGTGTGTGTCATTTAAAAATTTATTTACCTTTTCACTGAACTCTTAGATTATTTCCTTAGCTTGGCTATTGTGAGCAATGCTATAATGAATGCAGGAGTGCAGATAATCTCTTCAAGATACTGAGTTTGTTTCCTTTGTATGTATATCCAGAAGTGGGATTGCTGGATCATATGATAGTTCTACACGCAAAAGAATGAAACCGAGCCCCTATCTTACACCTTTACATTTCTCACAAAAATTAACTTGAAATGAATGAAAGACTTAAATGTAAGACCAGAAACGATAAAATTCTTAGAGGAAAACAGGGGAAAACCTCCTTGACATTGGTCTTGGTGATGATATTTTTTATATGACACCAAACGCACAGTCAACAAAAGTGAAAATAAACAAGTAGGACATCAAACTAAAAAGCTTCTGCATAGCAAAGGAAACAGTGAACAAAATGAGTAGGCAATCTATGGATTGGGAGAATATTAACAAACCATATATTTGATATGGGGGTAATACCTAAAATATGTAAGAAACTCATGGAATTCAATAGACAAAAAAAAAAAAAAAAGAAATCTGATTTTAAAATGGGCAAAGGACCTGAACAGACATTTTTCCAAAGAAGACATACAAACGGCCAACAGGTAAATGAAAATGTGCTCAACATCACTAATCATCAGAGAAATGCAAATCAAAACCACAATGAGATATCATCTCACACCTGTCAGAATAGCTGTTATTAAAAAGACAAGAGACCTGCACAAGTAGCTCAGTTGGTTAGAGCATCGTCTGGATATGTCAAGGTTGCGGGTTTGATCTCTGGTCAGGGCACATACAAGAAAGCATAAATAAGTGGAAAAACACTTCTCTCTCTCTTCCTCTCTTTCTCTAGAATCAATAAATTAAAAAAAAAAAAAAGACAAGAGACAAATGTTGCCGAGGATGTGGAGAAAAGGGAACCCTTGTTCACTGTGGATGGGAATGTACTGGTATAGCCATTATGGAAAACAGTATGAAGAGTCCTCAAAAAAATTAAAAACTAGAACTAATCTTTCTTTCATTGAAGAATTTTTAAGTTATATATATTCAGTTAGATCATAATTTTACACTTTTCTTCCACTTGAACATTAATATTTAAGATCCAGTGTTTGATTTTTTTTTAGTTATATATTTAAACTGTGTTGATAAATCTCTGTGGGTCCCTCACAGAAGTTTATTTGTGACCTTTGTAATTTATCAATGGTCATACAAACTTTTATTTTATGTATGTTTGGCCACCAATGGCTTTAAACAAAGAGGAACACATTGCTTTAAACTCCCCATTCGAGGAGTCACCTTGTCCAAAAGCATATAACCCAGTTTATGAATGTTTGTTGTTGTTTTTCAGATGTTATCTTGTAATTATTATCCTGTGTTATGCTATGAAAATGTGTATCTAAATATTTGTGTTTAAATATATTATCTCTAATAGTTGCTCATGTATTTTATATGCTTCTTAGAAATTTCTTAAAACTTACTTCCTTGTATTGATTTTACCCACAGGCAGCATTTAGAGCCTTAAAGCTAACTCTACAGCTGATCGCTCCTCTCCATGACATTGTGGCCTACCTTTTCAGTTTCGCTAAACTTGGGAATTTCCCAGCATGCTCTGGATTTCCTCTAAGTCCTAACCCTTTGAGAGGTGACTGGGGAGGAACTGAGGGCATTGGTAAGTGATTAAAGATAATTAAATCATCTTCAATATTTAGTTAGAATTCTGTGAAGCTCTTCCTCTACTCCCCTCCCCCCCAGCTTTACTCAGGTATCATTGACAAATAAAATTGTTTAAAATATTTAAAGTGTACAGCATGATGACTTGATACACACATACATTGCAAAATGATTCCCTCATCTAGTAATTACTATGAAGCTCTTAATACTTGGAAAGACAGAACTAAAATATTTTCTCATTAATTATAGTGATAAGAAGGGCAAAGGGAAAGTCCTATTATATACTGTCTCCAAACTGATTAATTCCAATGTTCCAGGTTAAACCGCAAAGAATGTACACCAAGTCAGGAGTGAGGAGGCCTGGGTTTCTACCCTGCCTCTGCCACTTGGTTACTGGAAGTTGGACACTTTACTCTCTGGGTCTCTGTTTGTCCATCTGTAAAATGGGGATGATAATACCTGTCTCACAGAGGTGTTCTGTAAATTAAAATCTATGTAAAAATTCTAAAAGGATGTATAAGCCCCACTACATATTAGTGCTCTTTCATTCCCTGTCCCTTCTGAGCTTGGTGAACTGATATGACGAGGAAAGCCAAGCATTCACCATCAGGAAGCTTGCAGACAGCCCTTAATTAGCTCACAGTGGCCCAAGGTCCCGTCATGAGAACGACTGAGGCTTTAGTGTTACCTGCCCAGTGCCAATCCATGAACTCTAGCTCAGTACTAGGTCCTAAGATAAATGCACACGATTCTGAAATGCTTCGTAATCTGGGTTTACCAGAGGCAGGGAAACTGATCTTGTTATTTTAATAATTTGACTCCTGTCTAAATTATGCCATTAGTCATGTAAATATTAATTAATAGCAATCTACACTAATAAAAGAGAAAGATGCAAATTGACTGTACCTTCGTGACACCCACCAGCCAATCAGGAGTGAGTATGCAAATTATCCCAACAAAGATGGAGGGTTAATTTGCATAAGAGGCGCTGAGCGGCCTGGGGTGGGACGCTTGCGTTGTCGCCATGGTGACGAAGCAGGTGTTCTGCCGCCCCAGCCACTCGGGGCCTCTGGGCAGCGTGGGAAGGCAGAAAGGGGGCTCCAGGCCAGAGCGAAGGTGGTGCCAGCAGCCTGGGGAAGGAAGGCCCATTCTTGCATGAATCTTCGTGCATCGGACCTCTAGTATATTATAACATAGTAGCTAAGGATTTTAAAGGATGAGAAGCACCAGCAAAATGAGGGAATACGCCTACTGAAATCTAGTGGTCTTCAATGTAATAGAATTGGAATCTTTTCCTCTCCGGTGGGTGCATAAAGGAAATACGCTTGTGGAGCCCCTGACTGGCTTGCCGGTAGATTTTCACTGTGCTAATGAACACCGAAGGGATCTGTAAACATTCAGGTGGGAGACACAGGGGAGGGTGTGAATGGTGATCCATGAGGAAGATCATGCCTGTGTCTGAGGACAGGCAGCCTGAAGATGGGGCGGGGTTGGTGCTGCCTCGGTAGAAAGCACAGAAGTGTTGCCAAAGAACGAGCTTCCAAAACTGCTGGCAAGTCTTCAATAGAAGCATTAGGGATTAGAGAAGTTCCAAAGCATTCTTAGGTCCTTTCCTTTTACCAATTCAGGAACTGCTGTATAACGAGGTTTACTCAGAAAATAAGCTGACTCTCTTTGGGGAGCTTCTGGATGTTTCCAGGGTGTGGGGGGGCTGAGCTTCAGATGAGGGACGGGAGAAAGGAGGATGTTCCAGGAAAAATGCCATCCCTGCCCTTGAAATGGGGGCACAGGTGCTTTATGGAGATGAGATAGAAGCCGAGATAGAGCCGGAGCTGTGTTTTCAAAGGAGGCCATTGCACAGGAAGTCCTAAGGCCTGCAGGGAAGGTGATCTAGGGAGCCTTGTCCTCACCTGAATCCATGGAGAAAAATAGGAGGGAGGGTCCTGACAAGGCGAGCAAAGGGCACGGGCAAAGACAGCAGACAGGACGACCCGTGGCCAGGCCAAAGACTGCTGAGCCCACCAGCATGACCCTGAGCGGCGGTGGGAAATGAGGCCAAACGAGTGAGGAGCTAGAATGCAGGATGAAGGGGATTGGTTTCTTACTATTTATATGCTTGTGAGCTGAAATCATCGACATAGGTAGGCCCAGGCTTTCCGAGGTGTGGGATTAGAGGCGCACACCTTGTGTTGCCAGCAAAAACGTTTGTGCTCCAAGAGGATGTGCAAAGTTTTGCATACTCCACTTTGCTAAAAATAGATAAAAAGAAAGATGAACTAAAAAAAAAAAAAATCCCACTCTACAAGAATCTTTTTAAAAAGACGAGGCTGTTCAGTTCCTGGCCTGCTTCCCAGAGGAAGCGCAGAGAACCAAGGTGGAAAGATGAGATGGTCTGTTCATACACGCGCCCAACTCCTTCCAGCCATCCCAGAGCTATTTGGAGTTGGGTAAAGTGACTTTTGTGGACTTGTATGCTATGAAATATTTTTAAAGGGACACTGCGTTTTAGCATTGGTCCTCCCACTTGACTGAGGAGGCAGCTCTTAGACACGCGTCCTAAGCGGACAGCTCTGCGGCCCCTGCCAAATTCCCTCCTTCCGTGAAAGCCAGCAACTCCCCTGGGAGTCAGCATGAGGCAGAGGATGTAATCAGAACGTGGGAGTTTGCACTGCGACTGCCTTGTCAGGATTAGGAGGCCAATTACAGCCCAGATGCTACACACTAATCTGGGTGTTTCAGGAACTCTGGAGACAAACGAGGAACAGGGTGTACTGGCTCTGAGTAGTCATGTGAAGACAGGGCCCCTGTGATTCCTCTCTCTGATTCCCGGCCCCCGCCCCCTACCCCGCACAGGCCCCGGGAGAGGGGGTGTGCTGGGGGAAAGGCTCATTTGTTTCCAGGTGCAGGTTTTCTCCCAACCCCACCACCAGGACCACCGGCAACCCTCTACCCAGTCCTCACAGACCGGCTGCCTTCCCAGCCAGTCCCAGCCACCTCCCCTCCCCGCGGCAGTGTGACCCCACAAAGACAGGGAAGCCTGAATGAGGACTCTAAAATCAATAAGTAACAAAGGAAGGGTAGTCCCTCCGTCCCACCTGTATCTTCGTGAAAATGCCACCTATCCCAGGGAAGAGTTTTGCTGGGAAGTGATCAGGTAACAGTGCACACACAGCACAATATGAACAGCATGGAAATAATATAAGGAGAAAATCACCCATCACCCAGTCACTCTAACAAGTGAAATATTCTTATCATCTTTACTCCCTTCTAGCCCCTGCCCAAATACACTTTACACTTACGCTTAACAGAGCTTCAATCACAGGGCATGTGCAACTGCATATTCTTTTTTCCTTGTCATTGCAGAGGATTATAAACGTTTCACCCTGGTTGCTGCTTAGACAGAGCGCATTGCTTACAGAGCAAACACACCAGGCCTTGAACAAATAAGGCTCACTGCCCGCCCCTCCTCCCACCCACCATGGAAGTTCTTGTACAATTTCTTCTAACCTGACTCCTCTTCTGGTGGAAATTCCTTTTCAGCCCAATATGACCATCAGATTTATAGGAGTCGTAAAAAGTTTGATGATTAAACCGAATTCATTCGGAGCTGGGAAAATACTCAAAACACATTTTTCTGTTGTGCGTAAAACTTCAAATGCACATGAAACATGGACTGCTCATCTTTCCCCAAAGCCAGGAGCATATCACTGCAAGTATTCGCAGCCATCCCCAGTCCTGGTTCCACCTGATCGGCTCTGAGGCAGCTTCCCCCTCCCTCAGTCCCTCTGGCTTGGAGATATGGGAGGAGATCCAGTGCCAGACCGGGCAGTGCAGAGGCTGCTCAAGTCTGGTCAGACTGTTGAGGTAGAGTAACTCCCAAAATGGCTCCCAATTCAGTTCTGCCTTGGGCTACATATCAGGCACAGTGATCAATTTCCACGGCCCTTCTTTTCCCGTGGCTGGGATGTCCTCTCAAGTAGAAAGCTATCTCTGTCCTCACAGGAAGTTGTTGAGCAGTTCAGATAGCTGGCATGCTATATCCCAGCAAGTGTGCCCGCCCCCCCCCATGCTCCCTAAGGGCTCATCATTTTCTTCTTGCGCTCTCCCCTTCTGACCAGCTCCTTTCCTGGACCATCACAGAGACCATCTAGACCCAGGCCAGCTTCTTCAATCCTGCATTGAGTGCCCCCAAAGGTCCCTAACGTAAATTTTCATCCAGAACACATACAAATCTACTGATATGCAGCCTGCTTTTTCAGTAAGAGTCCAAGAAATAAGCCAATTTTGGAACTCTTGCCATCTACTCCTTAAATGACAAGCATCTTGTAGAAGTGTGTGTGTGTGTGTGTGTGTGTGTGTGTGTGTGTACATGTACACATCTACGTGTGTATATTGTTTGCTTGCCTTGGGTGGCTTGAGTCTTCTTTAATCCAGAGCCAGCAGCAGGATGAGCCAGTGACAGAGAAGGCTGGTTGGATGGCATGGCCGTGAGAAATGAGTGCTGGGCTAGAGTAATTTCAAGCCCCTAAGGGGTCTACTGAGTCCTATATTTTCCTATTCCTTGCAATTTGTCTTTTTAATCTTTTTAGAGACTGTAGCCTTATATATTTTAAAACTTTCTTTCAGGAGTCTTTTTGGAATATATATATATATATATATATATATATATATATATATATATATATATATATATTTGAGTATTTGAAGGAATTTTATCTTATATTTTGAGAGAATTTTAAAGTACAATGTGAGTCGTCTCAATTTAACATCTCCCCCCATTTTTAAAGACTGCAAGAGAGAGAGACAGGAATCAAAAGCCTTTCCTTATTCTGCTGAAAAGCAAAGTAAGTTTTTATCTTTCGAAGGAAGGAAGGAAAGCTACACAGAGCTTGGGTACTAGAACACAAGGTTTTTCTGGACTTCCAAACCATAATTAGCATACTCACAAACAAAGAGAAAAGTTATTTTGGGAGGTGAAATGATGGTTCACTGGATTAGCTAAAGTAGCTGGTATTTCACACTCTCTCCTCATGTTGTCCATCTTCCAGTGTCTGAGCTTCAAGGGCTGCAGAAAATGATTGACAGCCTCGAGAGTCCCCAAGACCCCACCCAGGTGTCCCAGGCACTCCTCCTCCGAAGGGAGGTCATGATGCTGCAATTTGATGCTGCAGTGAGGCACCTCGTCCGGTAAGGGCTGGAGCGCTAATCCTGTCTAGTAAATTCTGCAGGGCAGATGTTTCTGAGTGACCATCGAGGGAGGCCACTCTTAGCAAGATTAGATAACAAACTTAAAATGGTCAGGGCCACAACCCAATCCGGAACACTGTGGCTACCAGCTGTGTCCTGCCACAAAGGCCATGGGTGTGGAATGTGTTCTTGTCGGATAATCATAGTCTTGATTTTTATTAAATGTGATTTCAGTGCAGTTAGTCTGCATAACAATTGCTGCTTTCAATATTCAGATGGTTTTATTGGGAATAATGTTTTTATACTTCTGAAGATGATTCTTCCCAAGAGTTTGGTTTATTGTTCTCAGCCCTTAACTACCTTTCTGAAGAACAGAGTTTGCACTGTACTTCTGAAGCCAATGGAATTGGCTACCTGAGTTGTTATAAATAAATAAATTTACCCCTGGCCTTGTAGGTAGTAAGTACTCTGCCTATAAAAAGAATGTTTATTTGGTTAATTAATCATGACTAATGAGAAAATTAGTTTGGATTAAGAGTCACATGTTTCCAGTATAAATAATACGTTTTGTGTAGAAAGGAAAGAGGGCAGTCCTGAGGGTCTCTCCTTATCCTTAAATTGCCAACATTCATTAATGTCCTTTGATTCGTTCTCTGTGGGAGTATTTAGCCAATGAGGAAGACCTGGGAGGCAGGGAGTGCTCTCCCCTGCGGATGATGATCAATCCCCCCTCCCCACCCCACCCACAGTGTGGGTGTCCATAGAGGATGGAAGTGTGAGGACTGTACTGAACTATATTTGCTCTCTGTACTCTGCCTTTTCCACACTGTGAGCATCAGGGGACTGGATCCGGCTCATTTGTTTTCTTTTTATTGACAAACAGCTTTCTGAGCTATAGCTTAGCCAAGCAGGTAGGATTTAAAGGCTCTAATTGTCAGGATGGCCATTCATTAGCCCTCTGGGCTCTGAAACCCCAAGTCAGAATTTGCAATGAATTTACATAGGGTGAAGAAAAAGGACTATACCCCAAAAGGTTTTTTGGGGGTTTCAGCTACGTGGGGTTCAGCTTGCTATGGTTCTCCCAGGGGACCCACTCTCCTTCCCCCAGGAATTGCTTTGTGGGCTTTCTTGGTTCTGGCACACTCAGTCTGAGGAATGGAGGGCACTGTGGCCTATGTCTGAGAACGTAATACCCACAAGGCCAGGGGTAAATTCATTTATTTATGACAACTCAGGGAGCCGATTCCAGAAAGTGTGAGGGCCAGAACCAGAACCTAGGTGCATTTGATTCCAAAACCTGAGAACTGGGTGGGTGCCAGGCAGCAGTATGGATAGAAAAGGAGACTCTGAAGAGAAGTCCCCTACTAACCTGGTATCACTGGAATCCGAAAGAACTTCTGGGACTTAGTCCTCCTTTTTTACCCTACGTAAATTCCTTGCAAATTCTAACTTGGAGTTTCGGAGCCCAGAGCCGGGAGAAAAAGAGAAGCTGAACAGTAAATGGCATCCATCTTGCTGATTTTATTTAGTGCTGAACCTGCAAACAAGGAAAAATCCTTAGGTAATCAAAGAGACAGGAAGCTTGGGAAGTGCCCTCGCCCTTCCCAGCACTCACCACCTCGGAGCGAATATGATTGTTTACCCCAGGGAACTTTCTGCTTATGTAAACTGAAGGCTTCTCCAGCCCTTGAAAAGAAAGAACTGAACTCTTAGCTAGCATGAGAGCAGCATGCTCCCATAGACTGGGGGGAGGCAGGGAAGGATGTAGCTCTTAGACAATAGGACAGGGGCCCCACAGAGTCACCTAATACATGGTTTCTGCCTCTCGGTGTCACAGCCAGGGGAAGAGGACATTATATGCCATGCAGGGCCACAGAGGAATTGCATTTGGGAACAGAGTGAAAAACCAGGGCTGTGGGAGGCAGACTTTGTGCATTGAGAGGATGTGGTGTCCCCGGGTTTCCACGGGAGGATACAATTGGTTCATTTAAATAATTTTGTGGTAAATGATTTTTGTAGACAATTTTTATAAGTATTTATTTGAGCCAAATTGATGACACACGCTGGGGAACAAGATCTCAAATGCTCTGGAAAATAAAAGTTTGCAATTTATCTTATGCATTTGAAATTAAGAAGAGAACTAAGGAAGATTGCATGAAGGTGAGAGAAAGCAAGATGGGGATCAGATTGCAGTATAGTTAATGAGATTATGTCTTCTCTTGCACACTTTAGTAATAGGGTTACGAAAGGGGGCATTTCAAAGGTGTGTTAGCCTAGATGCACAAGAACAATGGACAGAGCTGGCTTAAAAACCTTCACTAAAGAAGTTATAGCCCTGGCTGGTATGGCTCAGTTGGTTGGGCATCGTCCCATGCACCAAAAGCTTGCCAGTGTTGTGGGCTCAATCACCGGAGGGGCGTGTGCAGGAGGCAGCTTATTGATGTTTCTCTCCCTCTCTCTTTCTCTCTCTCTAAAATCAATTTATATATGTATACCATATATATATATGTGGTATACATATATAAATGTATACCATATATATATATATATGGTATACATTTACACACACACCTGTCTTCTCCTTCGTTCCTCTCAGAGGTGACCCAAGTTCCTGGTGGTGCTTCTAAATCATCCTGGCAGTCAGGGAGGAGTGGCCCACCTCACCAATCTCTGTTGTTGCTTAGCTGGTCCAACCCCAGATCTTTTCTGGTTTGCCTGCTGCTCAGCACTATATATATATAGTTATAGGCCTGGGGCATGACCACCCACCATGACCTGCCCCGTTAGGAATTTGTGATTTATTACAGCACCCCTTTTTTGTCCACACAGAGAATGGAAACCACTACTCAGAAATAAGCAGGGACTGCACTTGGCCCCTGTGGGGTCGGGGTGGGGAGGGGAACTTGTGATTAGGCTATTCAAGACCCTCCTGATTTTACCTGATGTCAAGGCAACACATAATATTGGACCTTCATTTTAGGCCTCACACCACACCTGTCTTCTCCTTCGTTCCTCTCAGAGGTGACCCAAGTTCCTGGTGGTGCTTCTAAATCATCCTGGCAGTCAGGGAGGAGTGGCCCACCTCACCAATCTCTGTTGTTGCTTAGCTGGTCCAACCCCAGATCTTTTCTGGTTTGCCTGCTGCTCAGCACCCTGCCTAGACACCAATTTGTGGGGACTCGGGTATTCTTCCACACTTTGATTGTCTGTTGGTCTCTGGGAGGCTGCCTCATTTTCCTCATCTAACATCTCCCTTAGTCATGCTAATCTCCTTCTTCTTTATGTCTGCTTTATGCAACACTTGGGCCAAGCCCATGGTGGACCCAGGCAAAAGGTCCCTTCTGTTCTGGGACACACACACCCCCCCTCCCTTCCCTCTGACCCTCTCCCCACTCCTGCTTATCCTTTGTCAGGATCTTTTCTTGGTCATCCACTAGATCTAAGCTCTAGAAACAGTCTTTTCTTTTTTGCTAAACTCTTTTTTCCTTTTGAGCAAGAAAGTCATTATAATGTGTCATGCATACTTCCTTCTCTACAGCATAGGGTATAAATTTCATCCTCTAGTCTTTAGAATTTTTGGTTCTTGATAAGCAAAGCCAAGTTTTGTTGAAAACAAAACAAAAATCTTTCTCTTTCAAACTCCAGGTTCTGATTATTTAACGTAAAATTTGATTTTACATGTCAAGAACTGTCGTCTCAGCTATTGGTCTTAAAATAATCAATTCAACAAGCAACTAATATCATTGTTCTAGTCTAGAGCAACAAGTGAACTGTCCAATATAGTAGCCACATGTGGCTATTCAATGTAAAACTTTAAATATTGATTTAGATTAAATAAAATTTAAAATTCAATTCCTCAGTTGCAGTAGCCACATTTCAAGTGCTCAACAGCCACATATGGCTGGTGGTTACAGTCTTGGACAGTAAAATATAGAACATGTCCACATTTAGGAAGTTCTACTACTCGTTGCTACCGTCCGCTTAAGAGCTGTGAATTGTGGGAGTGAAGGGTGATGTGTAAAGAAAGGGTGAGGGATGAGGTCACTGAGGAAGAAACCTGTTAATGTCTCTCATCTTGCTAAAGTAACTGAAGAAAGTTTTGAGTTTTAGAAGCTTAAATAACTACTTTTCATGAGATTCCCTCCATTTTTTTGGTAGAACATTTTTGACAGCTGGAAATGCTCCCGCCTGCCAGTCTGTCACAGACGGCTTGTGCCATGGGCTGCCACCGCTGAGCAACTCGCTGGTGAAGAGCATTTTTGCTTCACAGCTCAGCCTGCCCCCGCCGCTGGACCCTCAGAGCCTACAGGTATGTTGAGAGGTATTTCATACCTATGAAAGGCGTGTTGTGCATAGGGGATTTCGTCACTTTGTGTCCATTTGGTGTAAAGATCGCTGGGACTCTCCGAGCTCTCATGCACTCCCGTCTTGGTTGGCTTCCCTCCGCTCACAGGGAAGAGCAGTGTGGGCCCATGGCCAGCTGTGATCCCCAGTCAGGGTTGTTAACGCCCAACTGCTCAACAGGCTAATTGGGGCAACAGTTATCTGCTCACAGCTGGAGGCAAAACCAACATTCGATCTTTTTCATTTAAGAAATAGTGAAAGCAATTACAATACATCAATTAGGCAGCAGCTGGGTTTTGAACAGCCCTGCGTCCAACAGGTGTTAGCAAATGTAATCCTGGCCACTATTATCGCTCCTGGGCACCAACAATATTTATTACCCGCCTTCTACAACGAAAGAACTTAAGGTTCAGGAAGCCCAGAGATCAGACGGCCAGGTAGACATGGCAGCACCAGCTCACAAGCTGCATTAGTTATCTCAGGCTGCCTTACCTCAAAACTTAGCATACTAAAACCATACACAGCCATCATCTCATATGGTCTCTGGGGCTCGGGAATTTGGGAACAGCTCAGCTGAGTAGTTCTGGCTCAGGAGGCCGCACAAGGTGTTGGCCTGTGCTGTAGTCACCTCAAGGTTCTTCTGGAGGGGAATTCCCCCAGAGCGAACGATTTAGGAGAGCGAGAGAGAGAACCCAAGATGGAAGTTACATTCGTTTTGTTACCTAATTTCAGAAGTGACGCGCATCACCTTTGCCACATTCTATTCCATAGAGCGAGCCACTGATTTCATCACACACCAAGGGGGGGGAGAACTGAACTCCACCTCTTAATGGGAGCAGTAGCAAAAACTTGGTGGACACCTTTCAAAGCACCTCACAAGCCTAGGTCTTTTGACTCCAAAACCTCCAGCCTAATGGTTTTATGTAGTAATGCCCACATCAACCCCATGGAAGTCTCACGCTTCTACCTCCCCTAGCTATAAGACAATGGCTCTTGGCCCAAGCCTTGACCCTCTCTTAGACCCAGAAGACAAGGTTGGACCATGACCATTGGGTCTGTTCCTTCTGCCTTTGGGTGTTGCCTGGAATTAGGCGGATACAGTTATCTTGACTCCCTGCCAGCTGAACCAACTCCAGATCTAGGAAATGTCTGAAGCCAGTACCAGGTCTGGAAGTGTCAGATGGGGTCAGATGGGGTCAGATGGACAGGTCTGCTATATCCAGGGCTGCTTGTGGTGCTACGAGGAGTAGGGGATGCCGTGGCTGTTGGACAGTGATGTGGGGAAGATGGTGTAACATTGTGGCATTGATTTTGAGTTGTTACCTAGAATTGAATCACAATGGTGATTAAAGATAAATTTTTAAGATTTCTAGTATCAAGTACATTTGAGTAAGTTTACTTTGTTGATTTTAAATATATTCCATTGGTATTATACTGTTCTGGAACTTGCAAACGATGTTCTGACTAGTTACACTGAAGTCTTGAGTATCCTGTGTTTAGCCACTTTCTGAAAAATCAATTTAACAAAATCAGATTATAACTCTCTCCTCTACATCATTAGGAAAAATACATTAAGAACTATTTTTACATAATAAATAAATCATCTAACAGTACTTTGGGGTGCAGACAGAGTTATCCAGTTCATATACAGATGTCTATTACTTATGAACACATTACAACATTATCACATTTATTATTTGCTCTTTTAAGGCATCTGTGCTGTTCCCTTGGAGAACATTTCTAGAAGATGGAGGACCGTTTCCAGTTATGAGTAGCAGCCCAGATACCCTGGAATATAATATGCAGGTAGGATAGATCTTCCCACTTGTCACAGAAGTAACTGAATACAGACTGCAAAGCAAGTGTCATTGGGACATAAGTCAGATCCTCCACCCTCTAGCCAGTGGTGAATAATTGATGAGATAACCAGGGTGTTTTATAATGAGGCTGTAAACCTGATGACTGTAAGTTGTAACATGTTCTCTTACGTCAAAAGAGAATCCTGGTCTGAGCTGGTATCAGCCTTGGTTGTAAACTCAGATCCCCATGGCCCATAATGATTTGGAAAAGAGGCCAGCCTTTCCCAGTCACTCTGTGAGCCTCTTAGAGAAACACCCAGGCTGGCAGCTCAGACACATGTGACTTCTGACCCATCTATGAATAGTGATAGGAAGAGAACTCTGTAAGCAGAACTCATACAGAGAATTTTTTTTCAATGATGTGTTTTCCCCCTTATTTTTAAACAAATATTATGTTTTCATTTTAAAAAATATAAAATATGGAAAAAATTAAGAACAACATGAAAATCAATCATAAATTTTCTTCAAAATAGTATGGAGGTGGGGAGTGGTGGCAATGGGGCAGAACTCGCCATAAGTTGGTAGTTTGGGGAGCTGGTGGTGGGAACGATTCTATTAGCTTTTGTATATGCCCAGAGTTCTACATAAGTCAAAAAGTGTGGGTTTTCCAAGTAAAATAGTAAGAATGTTTTAAAAAATAATAATAATTATGGCCTCCCACTAGGAGACAATCACAATTCACTTCACATTTTGGGTTATTTTTCCCCAGTATTTTCCCGATGCATACATGTGTTTGTACCTGTACTTTTAAAGGAAAATTGGCATCACACTAGACATTCGCCATGTACAGACACCACTGTAAGGGCTGGGAAACTTGGACTTCCATACAGAGCCAAAAGTCTGATATGTTCCAAGAAGACTTAGCTAGAAATGGTACTCTGATTATTATGGAATTTTTTAATAGTTGAGAAGTCAGGGCTTGTAAACATAATTATTTCTAGTTTTCTCCCCAAAAGCTATGCATAAAGGATACATAGAAGTCTTCAAAATGGATGTTTTTGTTTTGTTTTTGTTCTTTTTTGTTTTTAGCTGTGCCTCTGTAGGCTGAGTGACCATGACCTCAAGGTGGCTCATGGAGAGCTGGTGGACATGCAACTGCTAATGGAAGATGTACTTCTGAGCAGTTATCATATGATCATGGAGGGGCCCCCAGGACGGCAGGGCACACTAGACAAAAATACGCAGGTATTCTTGGTGAACAGTCTACATAGTTGGCCAATGCTATGTTGTCCTAAAGGACCTTCCTGGTTTGGAGATGGACTAGAAAGCCACATCTGCCCCACAGCCTCTCCTAGTGAGACCCAGGACTGTGCTAATGCTGCACAGGAGGAGCAATGAAGCAGCACTAGCCTGTGAAAGCCACTCCAAAGGGCTGTCTTTCACAGTAAGTCCCGTGATCGGTGGGATATCCATTTCTTTTAATTTAAAAAATAGAACAAAGGCTTCGAGGGGTCCATTGAAACCAATAGAACAAATACTCCATTGCGGGCTGCTTTTCCTCGTGAGTCACACATTTAGGACTGGAGTTGGAAGGACCCGGGTGAGCCTCTCCAGCCTGGGCTCCAGCCTTCATCCCTCAGCTACCCGGTGGACTCCTAGGCAAGCACTCCCTCCTTCAGACGTGTCCCTCTGAAACTCTAAGGTGCCAAGAGCCACTAGCCCACCGAGTACCATAGCTTGAAACAATTCTGCATGTGTCTGGGAGCCAGAGAGAGACTTGTCTGGACACAGGGTAAGCTAGCTGGGGCCCCTATTTAAAGAGCCTCCCTCAAGAGCTAAATGTTCTGAGAGATGTATGCACCAGCCATCTCCATTTCCTTACCTTCCATCCACTCCTCAGAAACCGCAATCTCTCTTCTTCCCCATCTCACCACTGAGACCACCGTCATCAAGAGCACATGGTCCTTGTCACTAATCCTCTGGGTATTTTTCAGTCCCCTTCCAACCGACCCCTTAGCAGCATGTGACAGTGTTTCCTTCTTGAAGCTTCTCTTCCCTTAGCTCCCAAAGCACAGCTCTCGCCTAGTTTTCTTGCTGGTTGTGCCTTCCCAGACTTCTCCGCAGACTCACCTACCTCTGCCAACCTCGAAAATGTTGTTTTTTTGGGTTTCATCTCATTACTACTGCCACCAGGGCTGCATTTTGACTTCAGTGGCTCCAGCCATTTTTTCCTCCATAAAAACAATTAACAGTTACAGTTTACAACTATGTTAATATAAAAATATATATGTTAACATCATATATTAAAATATTTTATTCAACCTAAATATTTTTTCTATGATTTTAAAATAAATTAAAATATTTTGTGGGCCCTAGGCACTGTGCCTTCTGTATCTAATCAATAAGTTGGCTCTGAATATTACTATTGCTATGATTGGGATCTGTTCAGAGTGCTTTATTCATTTCTTTAATCCTTACAATGATTCTATGAGATAGGCACTTTCATTTTTCTCCTTTTACAGATAATACCAAGGCTTGGCAAGGTTAAGTGATGTGCTCAAAATCACATGCCTAGCGAGGAGACAAACCCAGATGCCAACCTAAGAGTCTGGCCCTGGAGCTCCCTCTTACTCCTATCCACGGTGTTGCTCCATGCCTCACCCTGTCTGTCCCTAGCCACACCTGTCTACCTTTATGATTTTGATGACTTTGCATGTGATGATTCCAAAATCTACATGTCCAGTCCAAATCGCAATCCTATCAGATTCCCATGCTCAACTGCTTATTCCATCTCAAACATCTCTACCTTTTCCATCTCAGAAACTGTGTGTCCCAAACAGAGCTCATTTTACTTCCCCAAAACTTGCTCCTCTTTCCATATTCACTGTCAACTTACCACCACCTGCCCCATTGTCCAAAGCAAAAAATCTGGACACCCATCTTTGACTTCTGTCTGTCATACCCTATAGTCAGACACCAAGGTTTGCTATCCTATTATTTTTTAATATATTTTTATTGACTTCAGAGAGAAAGAGAGAGGGGGAGAGAGATATAGAAACATCAATGATGAGAAAGAATCATTGATTGGCTGCCTCCTGCAAGCCCCACTCTGGGGATCAAGCCCGCAACCCGAGCATGTGACCTCCTGGTCGATGTTCAACCCTTGAGCCATGCCGGCAGGCTAATATCTTATTATTTTAATATCTCTCAAGTTTGTCTACTTTTCTCCATCCTCCCTCACCACCACACATCCACCAGTCCAAATCGTCATCACCTCCTAATGCAGGGCTGTGATCATAACCTCTAATAGGACTCCCTATACTCACTCTTGCTTCCTTCTACTCTAGTCACCAAGATAATATTTTAAAATGAAAACCTGGTTATGTCACTTCCCTCCTATAATCCATCAAGGACTTCCAAATGCCTTAAGAATAGAGTTCACGCCAAAACCGGTTTGGCTCAGTGGATAGAGCGTCGGCCTGCAGACTGAAAGGTCCGAGGTTCCATTCTGGTCAAGGACATGTACCTTGGTTGCGGGCACATCCCCAGTAGGGGGTGTGCAGGAGGCAGCTGATCGATGTTTCTCTCATCGATGTTTCTAACTCTCTATCCCTCCCCCTTCCTCTCTGTAAAAAAATCAATAAAATATATTTTTTTTAAAAAAAGAATAGAGTTCACATGCCTTAAGCAGACCTTCACAACTTGACTCCTGCCAATATTCCTACCCTCGACTTCTTTCATGTTGACAAATGCACCATGTGCTCTCTTCTCAGTACCTTCCTGCAAGCCGGTCCCTCTGGTGGAAAAATTCCTTCTTCTCTCAATTTCTGCTTCATCATCCAATGAACTCCTACTTATCCTTCAGGTTTCAACTTCCAAACCAGCTTTCTGAAAGCCTTTTCTGATCTTCCATCTTTAAGCGAATGCCCCTCTGTGCCAATTAGGGTGCACCTGCCATAAATAACAGGTTGTCCCACTAGCCATGACTTAAATTACAGGAGTGTGTTAATCTTTCAAAACAAGATTAGAAGGAGGTAGGTCAGGTTAGGGCAGCCACTCAGTAGGTGCCGGCACCCAGCTCTGCCATCCTGGTGTGTCAGCGAATGCCTCCCTCATCCTTGTAAAATGAAAAGAGGAGCAAAAAGCTTTCTCCTTAGCAGGCTTTATCTTTTTATCAAGGAGGAAAAAAACATTCTAGAAACCTCCCAGTAGACTTTCCTGTGTCTTACTAACACTGAGTAACAGGTCCACTTCAGACCTTTTGGTGAGAAAGGAAGTGTGTGTAGATGCGCCATCTAAATTTCACAATAGAATTCAGTGCTTCACTGCGGAGGAGCATTTGCAAAGCTGGGTATAGACCAAATAACGCCAAGATCAAGAAGCATGTCCCTGGACACTTTGGTCCCTCTCTTGACCATATTTTGGCCCTGTTTCTGATGGATTACCATTGTTCCCCAACACCCCCGACCCCTCCACCTTGTTCTTTATCCCGTCTCCCATTCCTCCTCCTATCCTTTAAAACACTTAGGAAATGAAGACTTCTCTTCATATGAATACTTGACCCTTGAAAAACACCAGTTTGAAAATGCACGGGTCTGCTTGTACATGGGCTTTTTCAATGTACAGTTAGCCCTCTACACCCCGGGTTTCCCATCTCAATTCAACTTAAGTTCACAGAGCAGGGGTCGGTGCCCCTAGCCCCCATGTTGTTCAAGTGACAACTATATTTTACCGCGGTGAGTTTGCTTTAAAATTATTGTTTACTTTAATCGGTTTTATTTTATAATTTGTTTTGCTTAAGAGTATGTAACTATTCATAGACAATAGTAAACACTGGAATTTATACTGCCTGTGAGTTATGACTCTGGGTTCCCTGTTTCTGCTATGCCATCAGTTCTGTGATCTCTTAGACTTCAATCTAAAACTCCAAAGGGAAAGTGATGGACCAGCTCAGGGCCTTTAAAACTGTGGTCCCAGGAGCCCTGGGTTCCTCAGAGGCACTTTGGGGGTTTTTGAACAGAGGGGCCAACTATGTGGCCTGTACACTTCACCTCCTATCACCCTGTTGGGCACTGGTCTGTTGGATATTTGGGGCTACTGCGTACAATTTCATGGGACAAAAGGTTTCTGAAGATGAGATAAATCTGGAAACGCATGGATTAGCTGATTGTTGAGAAAGCGGGCTACCAGGTTGAGGGTTGCCAGCTGTCTTCAGGAGTTTACCACGCCCCCCCCCCACGCCCCCCATCTTGCTTGCCAATTGTCCCTCTAACCCACTCTCCTCTGGCAGCCACGCCTTCCTTCAGATGTTAATAGCACTGCTCTAGGATCCAGTTACACCAAGTGCTTGTTCTTCCTGTTCCTACCCAGGAAACTGCCTGTGGTGCTAACACCTGATTGCTCTCTGAGGCCCTTCTTGTCATAACATTGTGATCAGATTTGCCATTTTCATTTGCAAAGGAAAGTTCCTTTTCCTGTGACTGAGACACTATTGTCAGACTGAGGGCCTGGACACAGGTCCCATTCTGTCTGTCCTTCCACTGGTCACAGGAGAGCAGGGATCTGAACCCCTTTCTTCCTCCTCTCCCTCTAGGGCTCATAGCAGCCCCTCAACAAACACTTACTGAAGAAAAACACAAAAAGATGAATGAACAAATCATAATTTTAAAGTAAAATTTCCTATTGAATAGTAAATTCCAATTAAGAGACACTTTAAAAGTGCTATCTGCCTTTTAAAGGATGGTAGAAGGAACAGGAGGTAAGATAGACTTAAGTTTCCATTTCCTTACCCATACAATGGGCAACATCCCCGATTTAAGGTTCTATCATTGCTCTACCATGTGTGGAGTTAAATCTCGAGTGTGTTGACAAGCACTTTCCAGAATGCAGAGGCTAAACATGAAAGACTTAATTTTTCCAAGGGAGATAAAATGTCAGCACCCCAGTACAAAAGGTGTAAAAACGAGTGGTTCAAGACTCCCACAGCAAGCTGAAATGGAGGCCTTCCTCTCCTGTCAGGCCCGGAAGGATGCTTTCCCTAAGTCCTACATGTGCTGCAGGTCCGCAAACCCCTCCTCCCGGGGAGAAGAGCCATTCTGCAAAGACTTCAAGGGCTGCAGGTAAAGGTTTATCCTGTCTTGGTCCATGGTCAATAAAGAGGAATTCTATAATGCTTTCAGCCAAATTTGCCCAGAGCATCTGGATTCGAAAGTCAGTTCCAGAGCAGCCCAAAGGCGCCCTGGCACCTGGGAGGCCCGTGCGAGGCAGTGGTGGCCCTGGCTTCGCTGAGATCCTTTCTGGTGCTGTGGAAGCAGCTGGAGGTGCTGAAGGAGCAGTGGGGCCGGCTCAGGCTGCGAGGCCAGGACATCACTTCCGTCTCTCTGCACAAACAGTTCTCGGAGCTCTACGAGTGAGTGTGGCTGGGGTGCAAATGCATGGGAACCTGGGGTTGGGCAACTTCCAGCCTCTTGCTCTGGGGGTGAGATCTGGTCCATGCATCCTGGGATGGCCAGCCCCACTGAGCCCAGTGGGCAATGTGTCTCTACAAACAGTGCTTTGCAGGAGAAGCTGGGTTCTGTTGGCTGCAGGGGCAGCCCTGGATCCCACTAGGCAACACCACACATCATTTACCCAGAGCTCCGTCCCTGGGAACTTGGGCTTCTAAGGTGTGCCCTCAGTATGGACGCTCAGCTTTTTAGCTCAGAGGATCCCAGGGAGCACTGGGTAGGGAAAGGCTGCTGCTGCGAATTCCTCCCCACACTCTGCCTCATTAGACTCATGTTCTGAGTTTCTGAGAGCTTCCTGCGTTGCAGCCAGAGATTTCATAGGGCAGAAAGGAATCATCAGTCCTGGCCAGGATGATTCAGCTGGCAGGAAAGACACATTGCTCCTGCCACGTGTCTGTCACCAAACAGGCACTCACTAAGCACCCACCCGCCACCCTGGGCCTTACGGAGCACAAGAAGGTAGGGTAGTCTGAATTGTGTGTCTTATGAATTATTAACAGTCAGCTTCCCTAATTACTAGGGAATGAGAAGACTAGTCAATATTTTGGAAAATAAAGACTGAAATTAAATGTACCCAATGGGAAACGGCTCAAGATTTAACATTGACCAAGAGAGTAGCAACTGTGGTGAATTTACATGTTGATGTGTCTGTGATGAGTTGGGAGGTTTATACATGATGACAGGAAACAGAGCTGAAAATAATTGTCAGAGAATCTGAACGAGAAGAAAATATGTATGTTTATAACTTTGGTCTCTCTTCTTTAATAGAGCTGACATTCTGTACCCCAGCATGAAAGCTATAGCTAGGAGGATGGGGCAAGAAGATGCATTTGAAGAACTTATAATAAGCAGTCAGTCTATTCTTCCCCCCAAAGGGGCCTCGGAAATTGAAATAAAGACTCAGCAGGTATGCAGGAGCTCTTTTGAATTTGGCTTTGAAATTTTGCTTTATGGTATTAACAGATAAACCCGAGTGGTGTGTTGTTCTTTTTCTAAGAAGTGAAGTATAAATTGAAGGTTTGTAAATCATTGAACAGGCTTAGAGGGAACTAAGTATTTAAAGGCATGTGGGGCTTTGAATAAGCAAATAACTACCACTTAATGTCTCAGAACTATAAATCTAGATTTCCATATTTTTAAAATATATTTTATTGACTTTTCACAGAGAGGAAGAGAGAGGGATAGAGAGTTAGAAACATCGATGAGAGAGAAACATCGATCAGCTGCCTCTTGCACACCCCCCACTGGTGATGTGCCCGCAACCAAGGTACATGCCCTTGACCGGAATCGAACCTGGGACCTTTCAGTCCACAGGCCGACGCTCTATCCACTGAGCCAAACCGGTTTCGGCATCTAGATTTCCATATTTTAATTTTCCCAAATTAAGGTGTATCACCACAAAAAAAAGACGACAAAAGAAAATATAACCATTAGCATCTTAAACATAAAATCCAGCACAGGTATCCCTCCCAATACGCACACCATAGAAATGGATAAAATAGCTCATGTGATTGTTTTTCTGAGAATAAGACACCACCACTTTTGCGCTAGCCCATTCGGTGTGTGTTTTAGATGATCTATATGGAGAGGAGGTTTTCCCAAGTGTTTGTTCACCTCGGTACTGGGACACAGGCTCCGTGTGGTTGTGTTCATTGTAACAGATGAGCACAGCCTCTAACTGTTTGGGTGTCAATGCCGAGATGCATGGCTACTGAGATTCAAGGAGAATTCAGTGCCTCCCCCAACACACACACACACACACACACACACACACACACACACTTATCAATATGCTAATGATAAGTCTCAAGGAACGTGTGCTCTGCAAGCATAATGTGTAAAGTTAGTGGAACAGGGTTTTCTCTTGGTCATGTATGGAGTTTTAAATCTTCTCATGAAATCCTCGTTGGTGCCTACATCAAGTTTCAGACCTGAGGGCTTCTCATATAATAATAGACCACAAAATTCCTGCTCACATTTAGAGACCCCAAAACATATGAGGTCACCTCAGACATCGAGCACTTTGCAATGTAACAGAATTTGTTAGCAAAAAGGGTTATGTTTTATTAGTCAGAATGTAGGCCAGGAAGAAACAATGCTGGTTTCCAAAGAGGTGTACATCCTCCCCCAAGAGTCCCCTACCCCCACAGAAGCCCTTGGGAGTCCACGGCAGGAGCCCTTCCTCCTTCCGGGAGGGGGCAGCTGAAGGTCAGGACTAGCCCAAGGCCCTTCTGCAGGAGTGTCTTGGAAGCCTAGAGTGTAAACTAAGTGTGAAGACTGACTCTCAAACTGCTCATTCTAGCTGCAGAAACTGCTGGAAAATCTTGAAATTCATATGATCCAGGAGGTATTAAAACAAGTTAACAGAGAGATCACACTGGTTGTGTCAGAAAAGTCCAAGGAGCAGCCTACTCTCCCCACAGGTAAATTATTATTATCTCACAAATAGCATTTACTGTCCTTTCCTAATTATACAAGCAATCCATGTGTCCATAGTCAGGGCAAAACATTCTATAATGCCCAAAGAATGATACAAAAATTACTTAACATCTTGACCCAGAGAGAAGTACTATTAACACTTTCATATATTTGCTTCCACTTAAAGGGCTTTCAACATTTCTTGTATGTCAACTGCAATAAGTGAAATTTAAAAATAAATAAATACATAGATATAAAACATCTGTTAACTTCAGTCTCAACTCTGCTTGTTAACTCGAAACTGAAATAAAACTGAAATGAGGGAACACATAAAGCTTTTCTTATCCCATGTGTGCATGCATATATTACACATAGGTATATACATGTAAAATGTTAGAAATGCATGCATTTGGGTGGGAAGGCAATCTAATGCCAGGGTCACTTCACGAGCACATGACCAGTGTGCTCACACAGGATTCAGGGCACTTGGAGTTCAGTGCTCTTTGGGTACCATCTTGAAACTCCTAGTTTTAACGTAGTGGAAATCCAGTGAGTAGATGGAGGGTGCACCCAGGGCTTGGAGCGCTGGCTCACACACAGTCCCACCTCCTGTTGCCTCCCCAGCTTGCCAGGAGGGCTTCTCAGCCGCCTGCTCCTCTGCTCTCTGTCACCCAGGGCACCCCTAAACTTCCCCTCACCAGCCCATCAGCAATCACTGCAGTGGGGGCCTGAGCCTGGCGAGGGTCAAGATAGGGTGTGTATAGCTGGCAGTGTCTAAGGGATCCCAGGCTGACAGCACCACAGTGTGTTGGATGGGTGACTCAGTGGGGACAAGCCTGTTGCACTTCCCTGGGTGCCTAAAATCTCCCAGGGCAGAGGGTTGCACATCTACAGTGGGTTGGGGCAGAAGGGGTCATGCCTGGCTCTGCTCCTGGCTAAGGCATGAGACCTCAGTTCTGTGCCTGGTGGACCACATGCACCCAGTCACAGGGCAGGGTTTCTGGGTGCCCATGAGGGTCCAAGTTGCCATGCAAGCATTCCCATGCCTGGGTGTGCAATGTTAAAAGCAAATGAGAACACCATGGCAGGTCAAGAGAGAGATTGTGGAAGAAAGGAAAACGCTGCATTTAGTACCTATAACGGTACTTTTTTCCTACTTTTTGAAGAGGAAGCCCTGCATTTTTATTTTCCAGGGGGTGCCCCAGATTACACAGCTGGTCCTGTCTGAACTGCAGTATCTATTCCTAACTCCTACTAATCCTGTAGGAAAATCCACAACCTTTGAACTATGGAGGAGCTGTCTGACTAGCCAAATAATTTAGGTTTTCCTCTTGAGGCAACCCCACAGATTGTAATGTTTATGAATAACCTCTGTCCTCACCTAAGCCCTTGTCATTCGATCACTGCTTCGAGTAGCTGGATCTGTAAACAGGGCTCTGGGAAAAGGCTGTGCAGTGACAGGGCAAGCCTCGCCCCCTGGGCAGCTCTGAATGTCACCAGAGAGCTGAGAGTGGTTGAGCTCCAGTTACAGAACATTTAACAACACACAAAGCGCCTGTTGTTTGTGCTGCCTTGGTTGCATCCAGGTGGCTCCTGGGAGAAAATCCACAAGCACGCGGCAGGTGCAACCATCTGCAAGTTTCCTGGCTGTGGTCCTTATGAGACTAGGGGAGGACGCGTCTCTGCTCTGCGGCTGTGCGGTGTGTGCCCTGGGCAGGGTGCTGCTCAGCGGTGCTTGGAAAGGCCGTCAGGAAGGGGCTGGTGGGAGTCAGGCAGAGGGGAGGGGTAGAGTTCTTTTGAATGGTGGTAGGCTGATATTCCCAAACCTTACTCTGGCTAGAGTATACTGGCCAATTCTAAAGTCTTGTTCAAATTCTGTACTCATGAAGTTTTTAAAATAAGTGCCAATGGTTGAGGGTGTTTGGTTTTTGGTTTGGGTCTGTTCAGCATGACTTAACATGGAGGTCTGGGTCTCCTCTTGTACTACCTTCCCCCCATTCAAGTGACAAGAGACCTCCCTGCCTGCTGGGGTGCTATACTGTACATTTCCTCAATCTAGTCTTCCCAAGATCTCTGTGAGCTGCTTTCGAAGAAGGTGATAAAACCACCTCCTACTCATCTCAGCAGCAAGAAGCAGCCATAGTGGATGGGGCTTCCAACAGGGACCACTTTTTCATGCAAGACCACCCTTTGTGGTCAAGGTTAGCTTGGGGCTAGGGGTTTGAGGGAGTCGGGACCAGGGACAAGAGAGATTGAGACCAGGGGCATCACAAGTGCCTGTCCTTCCTTGGGGTCTCCTCTCTCTCTGTTGGCGGGCTCAGGTGTCCACATTTATACCTGCCAGAAAGGAACCCTTGATCTTCCCTCGACCTCAATCCCTCCTCCCCACCTAGTCATGGAGCTGAGTCTTTCTATACAGCTTCTGAGTGAGTTTTCGGTTTGTCAGTGAGCATCGGAAATGTGGCAGCCACACCCGGTCTGGTGCTGGTTCTCAGTAGCTGAACTAAGGCTCCCCTGAGATCTTTCAGGAGCGGCTCCAGACACCCCCGTTCAGCCCCTGGGTTCGCCTTAGCAGAGCCATGGGCTCCACTGATGCAGAAAGGCTCTGCCATTCTGCATCGCTGACAGTTTGGCATTAAAGTCCTTTTTAATTGATTTCCTAAACTTCACAGAGCAGTTATAAGGCCAGTAGTCTCCAAAGTAGAGTGCATATATCTCAGGGGTGTGGGAAGAAAATACTAGAACTTCTAAGTAGATTAAATTTATATGTAAGAGTCACATGTCACACTCCACAATGAGGTATCCTAAAGTGACCATAGGGAGGTAATCCACAAGTGAATATGAAGAAATAATAGAGGTAACACTTCTAATCCAGGTACATGCTTATCGTTAGCCATATTATGAGGTTTAAAAAAACACATAACCTAGCCCTGGCTGGTGTCTCAGTGGTTATGGTGTCTGCCTGCACACTGAAGGGTCCCAGGTTCGATTCCAGGTCAAGGGCACATACTTGGGTTGCAGGCTTGATCTCTGGCCCCGGTCAGGGCAGATGTGGGAGGCAACCAATTGACGTGTCTCTCTCACATGGATGTTTCTCTCTCTCTCTCCCTCTCTCTCTCTCTCTCTCTCTCTCTCTCTCTCTCTTTTTCTCTCCTCTACCCTCCCTTCCACTCTCTAAAAATCAATGGGAAAAATATCCTCTGATGAGGTTTAACAAAAAAATCCTATATAATAAAAGCCTAATATGCGAAGTGTCCAGTCATCTGGTTGGCCATTCAACCAATCAAAGCGTAATATGCTAATGATATGCTAAGACCACTCAACTGCTCGCTATGATGTGCACTGACCACCAGGGGCAGACAGTCAACTGGTCAACCAGTCACTATGACATGCACTGACCACCAGGGGGCAGACGCTCCGACATAGGTTAGCTTGCTGCTGGGGTTCAGCCAATTGGGACTGATCGAGATGGGCCAGACACACCCTGGAGTCCTCCTGTGATCCCTTGTCAGCTGTCCAACCAGCCACATCCCTCCCCAGCCCCGATCGTGCACCGGTGGGGTCCCTCAGCCTGGCCTACACCCTCTCGCAATTCAGGACCCCTCAGGGGATATCAGAGAGCCGGTTTCCGCCCGATGGTGGAACTATGATGCACACTGACCACCAGGGGACAGACGCTCAATGCAGGAGCTGCTTCCTGGTTGTCAGTGCGCTCCCACAGGGGGAATGCCACTAAGCCAGAAGCTGGGCTCATGGCTGGAGAGCACAGCGGTGGTGGTGGGAGCCTCTCCTGCCTCTGTGGCAGAGCTAAGGATGTCTGACTGACAGTTGTCTCCCAGACTGTGAGAGGGTGCAGGCCGGGCTGAGGAACACCACCTCCCCAACCCCCTACCTCCCTGTGCATGAATTTCGTGCACCAGACCTCTAGTAAGTAAATAAATAACCTAATCACATCTGATAAGAAGTCAGACAAAAGGATTAAAGGTCAAGGGAACTATGGGAATGTGGGTTGAGATTCACTCTTACTATTGATGGACCTCACCCTAAGTACATCATGCTTTGCAATGTTATCCAGTGATTGTATTGTAGGTAGTTAGAAATATTAGAAATACATAAGCATAAATATGTTAAAGGTGAGTGGATAAAAACATTTCACTGGAGGGAAGCACAATCAAAATACTTACCTGTAAGAGTGCATGGTCCAGGCCAGCATGTCCCCAGCAGTGTGCCCTGGAACACAAGTTTCTCAACATGTTAATGCAGAAGTTCTCCCAACCACCCTCCACTAACAGACGCAGGGTTGCCTGAAGCTTCCCATTCCCTTGGTAACACAAGCAGGCAAAGTACTTACTAACCAGTCTTTGGGTTGCATATGTTCACCTAGCATCGTTGATCATTGTTTGCTCCAAACCTGTTTATGCTACTTTTACTTGTCATTTCGCTTGAGTAATTTAATTCCGCATTATGTAACCCAATGAAATAGGGATACAAAAAGAAAGAGATCTGTTCTATAAAAACTAAGCTGAAATGGATAAATTATGGCACATTCAGTCAATGGAATATTATTCAACGCTAAAAAGAAAGGAGCTATCAAGCCATAAAAAGACATGGAGAAGCTTAAATGCATATAACTAAGTCAAAGAAGCCAACCTGAAAAGGCTGCCTGCTGTATGATTCCAACCATATGACTTTCAACCATATGGAGACATTAAAGAGATCAGTGGTTGCCAGGGGTTTAGAGAGGAGAGAAGGAGAAATAGGTAGAGCACAGAGGGTTTTTAGAGCCTTGAAACTACTCTGTATGACACCACAGTGGTGCATACATGTCCTTATACATTTGTCAAACCCATAGTTTCTGAACCATAATGGAAACTATGGACTTTGGATGATAATATGTCAGTGTAGTTCATCAGTTGTAGCAGATGTACCACAATGGAGTGGGATGTTGATATTGAGGGAGGCTGTGTGTTGGTGGTGGGGGCAGGAGATATATGGGAACTCTCTGTACTGTCTGCTCAGTTTTTCTGTGAGCATGATGCATGTGGATTGTTTTACACTCTTTAAGTTTTCTCTCCATAAAGGAAAGAAACAAACTAAAAAAATGAACACTAGAGATCGTAGACCATGCACGTATATTATGGTTTATAGAAAAAAGATGGTACAGAACTCCAATGAGTGGGTATGTACAAAGAAAAGGCGTGGGCTTTATGTTAGAAGATTGGCAAAGGTTTGCATATTTGTGTATTTTTAAGTTAAATAAGATGTTTAAGATAGTTCATGTCATTTTTTAAGCATTCTCTGGTTTAACAAACTTCTTTTGATTGACTAATCAACTCTTAGACTTAATTGCTTTAGATAGAGAATTTCTACCATATTTTGCAGGAGTTGAGAGAAAAAGGTATTGTTTGTTTTTTGTCAAAATAAGTTTGAGAAATTTGGAGTAAGTAATTTTTAAAATGTTTCTTTACTCCAAACCTTCTTTTTTTTTTTCAATTTTTTTTATTAAGGTATTATATGTGTACATATCTTACCATTGTACTCCAAACCTTCTTAGAGACTTTACTGTCCTACTGTGAATTATAAATCTCCAGGAGACAGATGGAGTAGGAAATGCTCTTTAAATCTATCTGACCACTGAACCCTTTTTTCCCCCTTGGGAACATCTGTCATCAACTCAAGGAACTAGTGTTCTGGGGAGCAGTTTGAGAAACACAGGAATACAAAATACATACATATGTTTGAAGCAACAAGGTTTTCAACCTGCCCACCTTTTGGGGGGTCCCCCTCTGCCACATCAGGAGAACAACTTTGATTGGCAGTTGTGTGCCTTTAAGTTTCTGTCTGCCTTGGCTTAGGACCCAGGGGCCACTCAGGCACAGCAGCTGGTGGTTGTGTTAGAGAAGTGAAAAACTAGCAAATAAAGAGGCCCTTCCTAGAGGGCGGAGTCTATTGGGGGAGGGGGGTGCAGTTGTGTTCAGAGAGAAAGAGAGGGGAAGTGGTTTGGCCACCAGGAAGTCAAAGTTTCCTCCAGTCAAAGGACATGGGAACAGAGTGAGAGGAAAGAACAAACCCTCACTTAGCCCCCAGTGTGCTGTCTCCCGCCTCCACCACGCTTCTGTCAAAAACTGCTTTATCTTAAAGAAGCCATGACCACACACATACTGAAAATGAGACACGTGTAGAGACTGCCAACTCCACTTGGCCAGGAATTACTTCTCCTGGATGAATTCTACTTTCCCTGGCTTCCCCTGACTCCTGCCTTCAGATGTAGATGCATGTCTAAACTTGAACTCTTGAGTAGGAAGTGAAGATCTCCCAGCATGCAGGGAAAATACTTCCCCTTCAGCTAAGCCCGGAGCTAAAGCCAAACCAGTTCTGCGGGTATTTGGCAGGTGATGGTCCCCAAACAGGAAGTGTGTGATGGATGTGGTCCCTCACTGGGCTTCTCTGAGCCAGAGACCTGCCCCTAAAGTATCCTGGGAAAAGTATCCAATTTCTTGTCTGAAATATACATAAGCTCTGAATTGTCAAAGTTTAGATTTATAGAAGTCTTAGACATCTTAAGAAGTGTGAACCTCTAGGCACATTAATCTTTTGGATTTTCCACTTCAATTTTGCTAGGACAGTGATGATATGTCTACCGCCTTTGTTGTCCTAAAGGAAAAGCAACATCAGATTTATTTGTTTATGATGGAAAGTAGACAATTGTAAAAGAAAATGGAATCCCATTTTCAAAAACAGGACCCCCGCCTCCCAATAAATAACATAATAAGTGCAAATACCAGAGGCCCCTGCTGTGTCATATTCACATTTCTGGGAAGATTGTGCCGGATGTTTCCTCTTATGTGCAGTGAGTCTCCTGTCAGAAAAAATGAAAGTGTGAGTCAGAAACCTCATCTGAAACTTGGAAGAGCCAGTTGGGGGCAGGGAGTGGCTCTGTGCGTGCTCTTGCTGATGGTCAGCACGCCCAACAAAAAGGGGGAGTGGGATGAGGCTTGGCTCCAGTCTATGACTCCCTAGGTCTCTCTTTATTTCTAGCACCCCCAGGGCCATGCACAAGGAAATGAGCCCCACCTACCCGCACAACTAACACACACATGTGCTTTTGCTCTTCCACATGCAAGTGAAGGAGTGTTGACGTACTTCCATGGTTCTAGCATTGTCATATTATTTTAAATTTGATTTTATTTGTTTAACCTGGTTCAAAATTCAAAATGATATTAAAAATGTATACTTAGAAGTCGTGTTGCCACCACTGACCCTCTTCTACCACCCCCTATGTAACCACACTTTTAATTAGTTTTTAATATATCCTTTCAGGGCTTTTATTATGCATATACTAATTCATTCCTTCATTCAATACCTATTTACCGAGCACATACTATGTTCTATTTTTTTTTTATATATTTTATTGACCATTTACAGAAAGGAAGGGAGAAGGGATAGAGAGTGAGAAACATCGATGAGAGAGAAACATCGATCAGCTGCCTCCTGCACACCCCCCACTGGGGATGCACCCGCAACCAAGGTACATGCCCTTGACCGGAATCGAACCTGGGACCCTTGAGTCCGAAGGCCGACGCTCTATCCACTGAGCCAAACCGGCTAGGGCATACTATGTTCTAGGCATCTATATTTTAGACACTGTTTGCATCCTTACTGTTATGGGGCAAAAAATCCTTACCCTAATGGAGTTTATCATCTAGAAGGGGGTAGACAGACAATAAGCAATAAACATCCTCCTATATAATAAAGGGCTAATATGCAAATTGCCCCCTCTGGAGTTTGACCAACCGGGAGTTCAACCACTCACTATGACGTGCACTGACCACCAGGGGGCGGTGCGGAACGAAGGAAGGCCCCAGCCGGCAGCCAGAGAAAGAGAGGCCCCGGCTGGCGGCCACCAGCCACTAGGGACCCTACCCATGCACCCTACCTGGGCCTCTAGTAAGAAATAAGAAGATAATGCTGTAAGGAGGATGGGGCTGTGGAGGTTTGATGGGGCACGTGGCAATTTTAAATAGGGTGGTCAGAATACACTTCACTAAGAAAGTGCATTTTGAGCAAAGTTTGAAGAAAGTGAGGGAATTAGCTAGATGGGTATCTGGAGGAAGAGCATTCAGACAGAACAACAAAAGTCCATATGAAGCCCCTAAGCGGAGCATGCCGATCACACATTTATGGAACACCAAAGACCCAAATGTGACTGGAAAGGAAAGATTGAGGGGGAATAGCAGGAGATGAAGTCAGAAAGGAGAACAGATCATGCAGGTCTTTACAATGTTTACTCTGTGTTTACTCTGAATGTAATGGGGAGCCGGCCCAAGGCTTTGCGTGACATGATCTGACTTACATTTTAATAGAATCTCTTTGGCTCCTGTTTTAAGAAGGGGCAGTGAAGGAAGAAAGGGTGGAATAAGGGATAGGCTGGTTGGGAGGCTATTGCAATAATCCAAGCAAGGTGGCTCAAACAAGGTTGGAGCAGTGGAAGTATTAAGTGGCCAGATTCTGGGTATGTTTTTGAAGTAGTCATTAATGAGTTGAGTATTGAGTATGGGAGAAAGAGAAGAATCCATGGTAACTCCAAGATTTTGACCTGAGCTATTGGGAAAATAGAATTGCCATCAACTGAGATGGCAAGTTGGGGAGGGAAGATCAGGAATTTAATCACAAGAGAAGTGTGATTAAAGACATCCAAGGAGAGATGCCAAGTGGGAGTGAGATCTAATTTTCAGGGTTGTCAGCATACGGATGTTATTGATATCCAAGGGAGTGAGTGTAGATAGAAAAACAGGTTGACTCAGGGATGAGTCCTAAGACACTCGAACGTCAAGGGCTGGGAGTGGGGAGGGGAAAAGGAGAACCAATAAAAGGGATCTGGAAGGAACAAACAGTGAGGTAGAGGAAAAGTAGGACAGAGTGCTGTCCCAACGTCTAGTGATGGAAGTTTCTCGAGCACAAGGAAGTGAAAAATTGTGTGAAATGTTGCTGTAAAGTAAACCACTGGCTTTAGCCATGTCAAGTAAAACCACTGGCTTTAGCCATGTTGTGATCATGTTGGTGCTTATGGCAAAAGCAGTTTCATTGGCGTGGTGCAGGTGTAAGCTGGGTGAGTGAGTTTAAGAAGGATTTTGAGAGAAGTCACACACAGTAAGGGTTGACATCTCTTTCTGAGAGTTTTGCTAAAAAGGGAGCAAAGAGATGAGATAATGGCGGACAGGGGAAGTGGGGTCTAGAGAAGGATTTTTATGAGGTGGGAAAAATAACGTGTGCTATTTTGAGTGGTCCAGGAAAGAGGGGAGAAGTGATGATATTGGAGAATGGCAAATTTTTGGAGCAATGACGTTTAATAGGCTTGAGGAGATATTCTCCCACTTTATTATATTTATCATATCTTTCTCATAAAAGATAGCATTTTATATCCACTGTCCTGCAAGTTGAATATTTCACTTAACAACCGATGCTTCTTTTCATATCAGTACATGGAGAAGGTCCTTTCTTTCTTACAACTTCATACTGTTCCACTTGAAGGATATTCTACAGTTTAGGTTTTGTTTCCAAGCTTTTGCTGTCCTAAACAATGCTATTGTGAGTAACTGTGTACATGTTTCATCTCATAAGTGTCAGCCCTATTGTGGCTTCAGTCTAGGAACTAAAGTTTATAGTCTGTCCACTCTCAACATTTCTAACCTATGACTCTTTTCTTTCTTTTGGATTTCCTCCCATTTATTTTATTTTTTTTAATGTTTTTTTATTGATTTCAGAGAGGAAGAGAGAGAGAGAAACAATGATGAGAGAATCATGGATGGGCTGCCTCCTGCACGCCCCCAACTGGGGATCGAGCCACAACCCGGGCATGTGCCCTGACCGGGAATCGAACCGTGACCTCCTGGTTCATAGGTCGATGCTCAATCACTGAGCCATGCCAGCCGGGCTCCTCCCATTTTTTTAAATTAACTCCATATTTAAATTAATTTTGCCTGTAACACCAGGAATGTACTGAAATATGTACATATATTAGCTCTTCATTTATTTCTGATGATTGTGTTAGGCCAAATAATTGTTCAGATACATATAGGCACTTAGTGACATCACGCAGGGCCAATAATATTTGACCCACGATTTTTAGTTATGGTAGCAATATTATTCCCTGTCTTCAGAGGTGCTTTTCTGAATCTTTTTATTAGGGTCTCATTAGATATCTTCCTTATTTCCATGTTCTGAAAGATCCTGTGTCCTCAACCACCTCCTTCCCTCCCCGACTTCCCCACTAAGTTTTCATGTATTTGGAAATGACAGCTAGCTGTGGCCAGTGCTGTCTCAGAGAGCTGCCATTTCATAGTCATTAACGGTTGTTCATTGTATCACGATACTAATAGTGGTATGTTTCTTCCCCTAGACCTTTGGAAACACCAAGTCATGAAAGAAAACTTTTCAGTTATCAGACCACAAATAGTTGAAAAGTTTATGCAGAGATTAATGGAGAATTACCAGGAAGGTGGACTAGAGGTATGTATTAAAAAGTAGTCATTCTGTACTGTGTGTGTGTTTTTAACATAAATCCAAACAGGGAAGACTTTCCCCTAAACCAGTGATTTTCAACCACTGTGCCACAAGAATTTTTAAAACATGCCATACCTAACTCTTTAGTCAGGGGCACTGACCTTTTTACTCTTAGATTGTCAAATTAAAAAACGACAACAGCCAACGCAACAATAAAAATCTGGTGTGAATGAATCAAAATTATATCTAT
This sequence comes from Cnephaeus nilssonii, assembly GCF_951640355.1. Classification (NCBI taxonomy): domain Eukaryota; kingdom Metazoa; phylum Chordata; class Mammalia; order Chiroptera; family Vespertilionidae; genus Cnephaeus; species Cnephaeus nilssonii. The sequence continues at coordinate 37,430,828 of NC_137080.1, read as the reverse complement.
TTTTTTTGTCAGATTGGCAAAAAACATACTGTATTTTTGGTGTGTCACAGAATTTTAGTAATTAGTTTATGTGTGCCAGGAGATGACAACGGTTGAAAATTGTTCCATAAACACAACTCCTAATGCTTCCCTTGCTCCTTTCGGACAAAGATATGAATATATGGAGCCTAAACTCAAAGTAGTAATCACTTTAATTTTGGAAAAAGACTGATTTCTAACAATGATGGGAGAGAAATTAGAATATGCATGCTGGCTAATAACCTTGGGGTTTACTTATGAATGAGTTATTTTTAGCAACATTTCCTATTCTTGGTTTTTTTAGTATAGAATATTTAAAGAGAGAAACCAAAACAGCCTATAATACCACTCAAAAACATTTTTTAAATGTACAACATGGCGGGGGGGGGAGAGACTTAGCCCAGAAAGGTAACATTTTTATCGCTCCTCCACTCCACCATCCCGTTCCCTCTCCACACAGGAAACCAGTGTCAAAAACGTTTTCTGTGTATACATACTTGAATCCATAACAACTCTATATAGTATATGCAACACACATATACACAGTCCATGGAGTTTGAACCCTTTACTCTTGACAGCAAGTGCCTTTCTAAATCAAAGGAATCCACCAAAAAGCCAGGAGTATATGTGGATAGGAAGCCTTAACAGAGCTTTTAGGATCACTAACAAATTAAACATACGTGCATTAGGTTGACATGAATCCAGTTTCCTTTGAAATTCAACCATTTTTAAAAACCTGGCTTAGCAAAAGATACTCCATTGTTACATGACAATGTTTTCTCCGAAATTACATTTTTTAAGCTCTTCAAATGTTTTCCATAATTTTATAACCACTTCAGTTCTTAATCATGAGGCAGAGAATTCCCAAGCTTGGTGGGGGATACACTTTTCCTCAGAACTTGATGACTTACACGGATTTGCTTCAAGCTTTCAATGATACCTAAGTGGGACACTGTCTATTGTGATGAGGGCTGAAGTGGTTCTTTCTGGGTCCCTGCACCTCAGAGGTTTTCAACCACAGGCACAGAGATGGTTAGGGTGGGGCTCAGAAAAATTAGTCCCAAACTGTGTGGCTGCCCTGGCCGGTGTGGCTAAGTTGGTTGGGCATCTTCCTGTGCACCGAATGGTTGCCAGGCAGATTCTTAGGGCACAGGCTCAGGTTGTGGACTCGATCCCCATTAGGAGGCATGCAGGAGGTGGCCAATGGATGCCTTGCTCTCACATCGATGTTTCTGTCTCTCCTCCCTTCCTCTCTCTCTAAAAATCAATTTTAAAAAAAATTTTTTTTTTAAAATTGGCTCTCCTTACAAAGGAAGGAAATTCTGACACATGCTTCATCATGATGAACCTTGAAGACCTTATACTAAGTAAAATAAGCCAGTCACAAAAGCACAAATGCTGCATGATTCCACTTATATGAGGTGCTGGGAGTAGTCAAATTCATAGGCAGGAAGTCGAAGGGTGGTTGTCAGCAGCCAGGGGGGAGGAGGAAGAGGGAGTTAGTGCAGTAGGTACAGTTTCTGTTTTGCAAGATGAAGTGTTCTAGAGATTGATTGCACAACAGTATGAATGTACTTAATGTCACTCAACTGTATACTGAAAAACAGCTAAAATGGCAAATTTTATGTTATGTGATGTGCTTTTTACCACGATAAAAAAAGAAAAGTTTGTGACTCAAGATCTGCTCATCCCCTATCTATATACTTCACCCCAACACTGAAGACAGGATCTCTAGGAAAGAAATGTTGGTACTTAGTAGGAGACGGAACAAACCCATATCAGGTACAACTGAAACTCAGGGCCCACTGAAGAGACTGGTATCTGCCTGCCGGTGTCTTGGAATAACAGGACCCCAGGATGCGAGGTCCCTGCAAAGTCTGTGCCTGGTGGGCTTCTGGCTTCTTCTGGATCATCTGCAGTGACCGGGACTCACTTTTCCAACTTCTCCCTCTCTCCTGATGCCTGGAAGCTCTTGTTCCAGGCAGCTCTTACTGAGCTGGATTTGGCCATCCACCATCTCCACTATGGATCCTGGGACACCACAGGTCATGGTTCTGACACCTCACAACAAGCCTTAGATATCTGAGGGCAGGCAGGTCAGTCAGAGAAGCTCCGTGAGCACCATGGCTAACACGTGTGAAGCCTCTAAAGTTACAACCGGGGCCGGCTCCAGGAGGACAAAGCAGACAGGTGGTGGAGAACAAACCATCACCCCTTCCTCCTGAAGGTGCCTGCCCGGTGCCATGGCATATGAACTGGAGAATGGAGCAGGGGCCAGGCCCCCTCACCTGGTCTCTGTGAAGAGCCCCAATGACACGAGCACAGGACATGGAGGGCCTATGCCCAGCCTTCTCGGCTTCAGACCGACCCACTTCACTTCCTTCATCACTTTACATGAGCCCCCACATCCTGATCAGTCTCCTCTAAATTCAAGGTTGTCTGTCCAGTGAGGGGTGCCCTTGACCTGGGGTTGTGATTGATTAATGCCCTTGTGTGTCAGGTTGCGGCCAGCCAAGTCAAGGCTAACAAGTCACCGGAAGCCCACGCATTGCCTTTAGGCGTCCTGCAGCTGCCACGTGACTAGCTTTGTTCCTGTTCACTTTTAACCTTTTGGACTCTTTAAAAACCTGGGTTTTTATCATCCAGGATACACTCTCTCCCTACCTGCCCTTGCTGTCCTCATTCAAGTCATTTCCTAGCAGTGTATGACAGGACAGGCCCCAAGCCCAGTGCCGCCCTGGGTCCCCTCCAGGCTCACTGGGTTCTTTGGGCACATCCTGTCAGTGGCCAGAAGCCCATGCAATCGCACTGTTCTCCATTTGCCCAAGGATGTCAGAGGAACCTTCTCAGATATCCTGCTGAAATTCAAATATCTGCTGTTTCCTGAGGTTAGTCTGATCTGACTTTTCTTGAACCCATGTTGGCTTCTAGTAATCTTTGCTTCCTTCTCCAGAGTCTGAAAACCAGACTTTCACAATGAATTCTAACATCTTGCCCAAGTGTTATACCAAACACCTTCGCCTGAAGTCAGAGACTAACCTTTATTGCAAATCAGAGCAACTATCGTCTATTTTGTGGATTCCAGAACCATTTCCATTTACATGCCAAGTCACTCATTCATTCGGCAAGTGTTCAGAGATACATTTTTTCCAGGCACTTAATTAGAGCTATAAAGGCAAAAGATACAGTCGCTGCCCCAAAAAAGCTTATTGAAACAGTTATGTGAACCGAATGTCAGCAATGTTGAGGAAAGGCACTTCACATTAAGTACTCTGATAGAGGCAGACACAGAATGCTATATGAGTTCAGAGAAGGGGGCACGACCCTGCTAGAAGATGGGGGCAGAAAGCCGTCAGGGAAGACTTCCTGGAGGAGGTGTTATTTGGGTCAAGTCTTGAAGTACAAGTAAGTCTTGAACAGATGAAGAAGGGTCAGGGAAAGAAGGCAGAGCAATCCAGGAAGGGAGTATAGCAGAGCTCAGAGGTGGACATTGGAATGGTGGGCAGGGCCAGATGCTGCCAGGGCTTGGTGTGCAATTCTTAGGAGTTTGGATATCACTGGGAATTCACTGAAGCATTTTGTCAGCAGAGGTGGGTTTTAGAAACATAATCAAAACACCTGTGTGTTCCTGATGTTAGACAAACTGTCATGAGAGCCTCTCAGATGAAGAAAACCACAAAAGAGCAATTTGCTCCCAGCAGGTCCAAACTTCTGCCATAATGAGACCTGGCACCTGCCATGCTTCACCTCACACTGGCTCCAGAAGAATCCATGGTGCAACCTCATGAGCTATCAGTCAGGGCCATCATCGTGGGTCAGGTTTAAATGTTGGTGAAGGAGTCAGCTTACTAGAGGGCTGAGCTAATGGTCTTCACTCTGGGATTCTTCTGGAACCCAGGGGCCAGCCTTGGAGGGGAAGTTGGCTGATGAAGCCCCTTCCTACTGTGTTTTGACACAGAGGAGACAATTAGTAACCTACAAAGGCAGCGGTGGGTTGCAGAACAGCTTTTATGGTTTTTTTTGTGTTTTTTTTAAAATATGTTTTATTGATTTTTTACAGAGAGGAAGGGAGAGGGATAGAGAGTTAGAAACATCGATGGGAGAGAAACAGTGATCAGCTGCCTCCTGCACACCTCCCACTGGGGATGTGACCGCAACCAAGGTACATGCCCTTGACCGGAATCGAACCTGGGACCCTTCAGTCTGCAGGCCGACGTTCTATCCACTGAGCCAAACTGGTTAGGGCCTTTTTTGTTTTTTACATATATTTTTATTTATTTCAGAGAGAGGAAGGGAGCGGGGAGAAGGATAGAAACATCGATGAGAGGGAGAGACACATTGATCAGCTGCTTTCTGCAAGCCCCCTACTGAGGATTGAGCCCGCAACCCGGTCATGTGCCCTGACCCGAAATCAAACTATGACCTTCTGGTTCATGGGTCGAGGCTCAACCACACCGGCCAGGCCAGAACTGCTTTTAAGAAACAAATTGTGGGAAACGTCGATGCTCCTTTCCCCTGGCTGGCAGTGAGGAGGCCGCACGCTGCCCGGAGTGACTGTAAAAGATGTGAACCAGCAGGAGTTCCTCAGAGCTCTGGCAGCCTTCCTCAAAACGTCCGGGAAGCTGACAGTCCCTGAATGGGTGGGCACTGGCAAGTTGGCATAGAGAGCATAGAGCGCTTGCTCCCTGCGGTGAGAATTGGTTCTGCACACGAGCTGCTCCCACAGGGCGGCACCTGCACCTTCGGGGAGGCGCTGGGGTTGGCTCCCTGACCAAGATCTATGGAGGCGGCAGAGAAATGGTGCCGTGCCAGCCACTTTAGCAGAGGCTCTAAGAGAGTGCCCCACAGGGTCCCCCAGCCCTGGAGGGGCTGAAAATGGTGGAAAAGGATCAGGATGGGGGCCACAAACTGACACCTCAGAGACAGAGAGATCTGGACAGAATTGCAGGGCAGGTGGCAGCTGCCAACAAGAACAAATGCTGGATTAATAAATTGCCTAAGATGACTGCTAAAAAATAAATAAATAAATAAATTGCCTAATTCGTAAAAAAAAAAAAAAGAAAAGAAAAGAAACAAATTGTGTACTGGCCAGTGTGCCTCAGTTGGTTGGGCATCATCCCATGTACCAAAAGGTTGCTGGTTCAATTCCTGGTCAGGGCACATGCCCAGATTTCAGGCTCGATCCCTAGTATGGGGTGTGCAAGAGGCGGCCAATCAATGTTACCCTCTCACATCGATGTTCCTCTTTCTCTCTACCTCTCCCTTCTTCTCTCTCTAAAAATCAATAAAAAGTTAAAAAATAGAAAGAAACAAATTACTGTGAGAGCTCAGAGAAGGATTGTGCCAACAGAAGCCACATAGGCTGTCGTCCCACAACAGATGCTGCTCAGGTAGCTCCAAACGCTGCTCTGGAAGGCTGGGTACGCAGGCAGCAGAACCAAATTCACCTGGAGAGAGGGGCTGCCAGGAGCTTCCTGGACCTCTCGTCACCTGTCAGTCACAGCTTCCTGCCTGCCCCACCCTAGACATGCTCCCCGTTCCAGGTCGCCACTGCAGAGGCTCTGGCTGGGCCCTTCCCACCTCCCCTGCCTTCACACCATCCTCTGTGCCATCCCCTTGAGCTGCTCTTTCAGCCCAGTCTTCTGAGGCCTCAGCAGAGCCACTGAGGGAAGGAAGCAACACAACTTCTCCAGCCTCCGGAGATGCTCACGGGGGACAAGCCCTGGCCGTTCCCACCTCTTTGGTGTAGCAGACTCACCCAAGGGTTCCCCATCCTTGCTGGGCACAGTGCCGTGCTGGCCAAGAGGAGATGGCAGAGAGCCACTGTGGCTCAAGTCTGCATTTGTGTTTAGTTGGGGTCCTGTACCTGCAGTGGCTGTGGTGGTGTCAGTGTGAGGAGTGATTGCCCTGCTACAGAGCTGCTGGAGGCCCTGCCGGTACATCCGAGTCCCAGTGCTGCAGGCCGACTCCAACCGCTGGGCCCAGCTCACCGGGATGGGGCCACTGGCCACACCTTGCTGACCTCCAATATGGTCTCAAGGCTTAAGGCGTTCACTCTACTCGGTCCAGGCCGTGTTTCCTTGTGATTACTAAATTCACATAGCCTTGGCCCTTTCACCACAGAAAGGTCAAGGTCCCAGGGATGGTAGCTTGGTTCCCTTTGCCTTGGTGTCAGCAGCTAACTCTGGCTCACTTTCCAGGGCCAGGATGGATCGCCTCCACCCCTACTCTGCAAGGGGTCCCTTGAGGAGGCTGGAGAGTGGGTGCGGGAGGCTGAGTGCCTTCCCCTGACTCCCTGGCTCCTTCTCATAAAATCCCCATGAGCAGAGGTTTCCATCCACGGTGGCCATGCTGCTACAGTTGATGACCTTTTCAAAAGCTTTACTCTCTTCTAATTAATGTACACTTTATTTATATGTACTTTATATATAATTATTGCAATTATATATACATTTTATCAGAGTATTAGAAAATAGGAATATGATGTGTTAGAAAATATACTCATCATCTTACCCTCTATTGATAATCACTATTATTAATTTGGCATATTTCCTTCCAAACTTTATAACATTTTTTCATTCATGTACTTTTTAATAAAATATGATTACTCTATATGCCCTTTTGTTACAGTGTGCTTTCCCCTTGACTATATGTTATAAATATGTCTCTTTGTCAGTAAACATATGTCCACAGCATGATTTTGGTGGCTGATTAGTATTTCATCGTATTGATGGGCGAGATGGAGTCTACCTGTTTCCCATTATTAGGTACTTTAGATTGTTTCTGTTTTTCTTTTATACTGGAGAGGCTACTATAAACAACATCTGCTTACCTATATTTTTGTGTGTAACATTTATTCCCTAAAGACAAGTGCCTAGAGGAGGAGTTATTAGGCCAAAGGGCACAAACATTTTAAAATTGTTTCACAGATACTGCTAGTCTGCCCTCCAAAACACCACTGGTTTCCCTTCCCATTAGCAGTGGTGAGCAAGCCACTCTCCTCACTCCATCAGTCTGGGATTTATCACTGTTTGCCATCTCTGCTAGTTTGCCTCAATCACTTGCCTTGGCAAAGCCTGTCTGGGCTTTCTCTGGAGGTCAATGGGGGCACTGAGGTTGCACGGATAGGACAGTGTCCTGGGCCTCACCCGGGCAATTGAACCAGAGCCAGGGAACCCCCCCAGGCTGGAGGACAGCCGGGTTTCTGCAGCAGACTGCCAGGGAGCCGGGAGCCCTCCTGACCCTGGAGGCATCACAGACAACGCTCCTGTAGCGTGAAGGCTGACTCTTCCTAGTAGAGTGGGCCCCATAAAACCCTCAGATACACACAGACACACTCACTGATACTCCTAGAGGGACACACCCAGACACAGAGGCACTGATACAGAGAGAGATATACAGAGAGAGAGATACAGACACACACTCACACCTCCACAAATGCACACAGACGCACTCACTGATGTAGACACACATAAGCACTCCCGTAGACATGCAGGCCCTCGTCAGGTAGATCTGTCCACCCTGCCACATACTGGCTCCCATTTCTCCCCAGAGCCAAAATCGAAGCCTGCCTTGGAGGGGTGGACATTTCCTCTGTTCCTAATGGCCACCTCCTCAGAGGGTGCCAAATCTTTTGGAGAGAGGGAGGGATGGACTGCTCCGAGAGTGAAGAGGAGGCCCTTCAGCCAGAGGAAGAGGGACTGCCAGATGCATCATTCTTCAGAGGGCCCTCAGGCTTTTGTCCAGCCCCACCCTTCCCCCCGAGTGAGAAATCCACACGGCCGGGGGACATGCACACTCAGATGCCTGGCCTTCCTTCCAGACCACACGCAAGTGCCTGGGACCCTGGAGCTCCCTGAGTCCGGGGCTTCTTCCCCAGATCATCCTCCCTAGAGGGAGAGTGGACCTCCCTGCCAGCGCGTGCACCTGGCCTGAGGGGGGGTCCAGGGCAGCTGTGTATGGGCGTGGGAGGCTGGATTGTCTGCTTACATGCAAGGGTCCTCTGCAGTACGATGGGAGGCCAGAAGGAGAAGAGATGGGGGTCATTACTATAAACTGGGGTGGGGGGATCTTCCCCCAGGTCACCACATTTCAGCATAGAACTCAGAGTAGTCCAAGAACGATAAATCCAAACTTTGCCTCCCAAGTCATTTTTGATGGCCTATTTTCCAAAGTTGGAGAATTAAACGTTTTTATTTCAATAGTTTGTTAGTTTGATTTATAACCTTTAAATATTCAGAATACTTAGACATACGGTATGTGGGCCTCCACTTGTATTCTTGTCCCTGGTCCTGCACATGTTGAGAGCAGACCTGAGAGAGAGGGTAGAGCTGACGCTTTTCAAAGGAGGAGAAAGGGAAGTGGCTCTGTGAGCCAAGGCAGCCTGAACCACGAGCCCGGCACGGTGAGGCTGCCCTGCGGGAGCGGCTGTGAATGGTGCCCCTTCCTTTTCAGATCACTTTCAGGAAAGACCACCTGGAGGCCTGCCTCCTTTCTCTGGGGTGTGATGTGATGGCAAGGGAACGCAGCAACTTCGAGAGCTACTCCATGTGTTATGAGCATGTGCTGGAGCATACGAGGCTGAAGCTCTGTCAGAAGGAGCAGGTATGTCCCCAAGACCAGAAGCAATGGGGAAGGTAGAGGAAGGGAGGCCCAGGAGTCACTCTGAAGAAGAAAGTAAAACAGTTTTATGTAAGAACTGAGGGTGGATGGCACGCTCCAAATTTCTCTTATTGGCTCATTTTCTCCTGCTGGTATTCTCAGCCACAAAGGGGATGGCCCCAGCAAGAGGGGGGGGGGGGGGGTGTGGATTGGAGGTGTCTAGTGGGGAATATAATAAGAGGTGAGCAACTAAGCAGCTGGCCCCCAGGGAAGATGCATAGCTGACCTTCCCACCCTTGACAAACACAAGGCACCTCGTGCTGTTCTGGTCTAGCAGAGAAGCCAGGATCCTGGAGTCAATGCATCTTCAGGATGCACATCATGGGTCTCATGATGAGGCTTTCTTAAAATGAGTCCCCACTAGCGGGATCCAAGAGTCACTTCTCCTGTCCTAGATCGCACTCTTTTTGAAATGGGTTGCATCGGAGGTTCAGTGTAATTTTAGTGTATACCTAAAAAAAAAGTGCAACGGTCTGAACAAATGAAGCATTAAAATATCAAATAATGAGTCTTGGCTTTGGTCCCCAGCGTGGCTTATCCCCATAGCTGAGTCCTCTGTGTCAGTGTGGATACCTGGGAGTGGATGCTGTCTTTTGATGCTGGACTGGGCATCCTGAAGCACAGTCCTGGCTCTGGGTGGGGCCCGAGGATCTAAATGAAGCTCCGTGGACACAAATCGGAAGTGTCTGGAGCATGTGGTACTGAACTGCGCCAGGCTTGGAAGAATACATGTTTGAGTTTACTAGTGCACTGCTTTCTTCTCTTCAGGAATTAGATATTTTAAGAAGAAGTCAGAGTCCACCTGAAGATAATGCTGGTCTGGTAGGTTGGTTATGACTAAAAAGTTTCTCTCCTCCATTTCTCAATTCCGCGATCCCAGCAGTAGCCACGCCTGGGACTCCCTGGTGTCGCTTTCCTGTGCCCCCTCGAGGAGAGCCCCGCCAATGAGGGTGTGCTGCAGAAACACCCAAGGGCTGACGTTCACTTTTTAAGCAATGTGGGCTTTTGTTTGTTTGTTTTATTCGGTATTTTTTGTTATTTTTATTGATTGTTTTTTCTTTTTGTTCTTATTTTTGTGTTTGGGAGAGAGGGGTTGTTTGTTTTCTTTTGAGGCCGGTTAAAGTGCAATTCCAAAGAAGAAGAGGTATTTAGGCTGAAATGTCAAGGGAAGGCCAGTTTGAACATGGAGGCCAAGAGAGTTGAAATCTTTCCTCCAAATGAAAAGCAGTTAACTGGTGTATCTTCTGGGGCCGTTCATGAGCACCTACTCTGTGTCTGGTACTGCTCTCTGACCCTCAAACCCACCGCAATTCTCCCACCCACATTTGCACAACAGGACACTCACCTTGTACATTAGGCTTAACGTAGACGTGCACACTGTAGTGGCCGTTGGGAGTTCCCAAACTATCTTCCATTCAAAGAGAGTGTTCCTGCTGCTAGGTTGCGGAGCTCAGTCATGACATGATCATGGAAATCACTGCTCTGAGAGCCCGACTCACGGACTTGGAAGAGGAGAATCTGCATCTCGAAAAGCAAATCAGAAAAGAAGTGCAAGAAGAATACGAAGATTTAGTCAAAACTTTGTTTACGGGTTGTTTACACATGAAAGTAAGTGACCTGGGTCGGACACCAGGGCAGTCCTGTGGGGAGCGGGTGCAGCTGACCCCATGGGGGCTGCACCCAGAGCGATTGATGACAGAATGGTCGTAAGAATTCTCCAGCTCTGAGCTTTCTCTACAGAGAACGAGTCAGCAATGGGTTGTCGTTATTTTACCAGGACAGACACTGAGTTTTAGGTAATTTAGAAATTTGCTCTTTTCCTCACTCTACTGCCAGTTGAGGGAAGGAAGGGGGAGCCTTCTTCTCCAATGTCTATTAAGTGTGAGCATCCAAACAGCAGAGGACAGTGCCCGGGGCCAGGCCAGACCCCAGAGTAGGCAGCAGCAGGCACCTCCAGAAAGCTCGCTGGGCAGATTCAGAATCTGGATCATCTTTCGAGATTTTTCCAGCCCTCAATGCCCACCAGCCTTTCTCTGCCATCGGTGTCAGGGAGCGGCTGGCCCGTGAGTGAGGCCCGTCTGGAAGAGGAGTGATGGGTGCCCATGTGCTCACCGCACTGAGGAAGCCTGTCGCTTTCTCGTGACGTCTGAGCAGCTGTGAATGGAGGCCTGAGTGCCTAAAACGGGTTGTCGCAGAGCCTGGGCCAGCTGTCCCACAGTGCAAATTTCAGTTCAAACCCACCACCCTCCAGTCCACTGCCCCCTGCCCCACATTAGACATTCCCAGAGCCAGCCCCAGCAGGTCCTTACCTATCTCTCCGGGGAGTCCAGGACTGACCACGGCTTATTACACTGAGAGGAGCTTCTACTGATGCTCCGCCCTGGCCTTCTTACTTGTGAAGGGCCCACGGAGTACAAGTGCTTACAAATATTAAAGGATCAAAACCAAAATGCGTGGGCCTGACGCTGCAGGGGAGGGGTGAGCACACAGTGAAGGCTGGAATCTGCTAAGCCATCTTCCGAGTGTGAAATTGTTGAAAATGTCTTTTAGGTTCTTTGTAGCTTCTGCCAGATTCCTAGACAGAAAGTGGATTCAGTGCTTCTCCCAGGCTAAACTAGTTCTACAAGCCCCCCACCCCACCCCAAATTCTGCCATCGGGTTGACTCAGCAGAATCTGACCTGATAAAACACTGTGGATTAGTCACTAACGGGGAAGTCCCTGTTCTACCCCAAGGTCTCAAGAAGGTGGTGAAGCTTTTGTGGTGTGGCCAGCAGCCAGGCTTCCCGCTGTGGCTCCCAGCTGGGCACTCCCCTTCTGCCTTCCTCTCCAGGGAAGTGGTTCAAAGGTGAGAAGACTCCCCACTCGCACCTTTAACTGAAGAACGTTGGGTTACCAGTGATCCAGTCACTTCACCATAAGCCATTCTGAACAGGCTGTTTATTGGTGAGATTTCTGCTGGAGCCTCACTAGGAAGGCGGCCAGCCTGGTTCCTTCCTCTGCTCTATTTTTAATGGCCTTCCCCGTTCGTGACTAATCCACCATGCTTTATCAGGTCAGATTCTGCTGAGTCAACCTGATAGCAAAAATCCCTAAATTTAGCTCAGCTGCCGTGGCTCAGTGGTTGAGCCTCGACCTATGAACCAGAAAGTCATGGTTCAATTCCCAGTCAGGGCACATGCCTGAGTTGCAGGCTTGATCCCCAGAGTGGAGCCGATAAGAGGCAGCTGATTAGTGATTCTCTCTCATCACTGACGTTTCTCTCTCTCTCTCCCTCTCCCTACCTCTCTGAAATCAATAAATATATATATATATATATATATATATATATATATATATATATATATATATATATACTAGTAGCCCATTTGCAGAAAGAATCCTGCAAGCGGCCGCTGCAGCCGCGTGCCCTGCTGCTGCCACCGCCTTTGCGGCTGCTGCGCCTGCATCCACTCACCGCTACCGCCCGCCCCGCCCCGCTCCGCTCCACCCCGCCTGGGCTTTCCCTCTGGCAGCCACCTTGCTTTCTGCTTTTCCTCCCTCTTCCTTCTAAGTTGTCTTCAGTCTTCACTCTTCACTCCTCCCTCCCTCCGTGTATGCAAATTAACCGCCATCTTTGTTGGGTAACTTGCATATTCGCCCTGATTGGCTGGTGGGTGTGGCTTGGGCTGGTGGGCGTGGCTTGGGCATAGCGAAGGTGCGGTCAATTTGCATATTACCATTTTATTAGGTAGGATTTTTTAAATCCCTAGGTTTAAATATCTAAGTAACCACTTGTGGGGCGGGGGGCAGTTTTCCATCTGTGATCTCCCACTCTTCTGCCCACTCACCTTGCCTTGGTGTCAGACAACTAGGCAGGCTCTCAGGTAGTGAAGCCCTGCGGGTTGAAGACCACACTAACGGGGCTGCTAGAGCGACATCCGGGTAATACCTGATGAAATCATTGGGTGGGTGGATGCTTTTTTTTTTTTTTTTTTATGTGAAATCATTTCTGAAAGTTGCGTTTTAGAAGGCAAAACCACTCTTCCACTACTGCCCTTCCTGAACCCGAGTCTACGGTTTGCAGGAGAAGTTGCATGAGAATCAGCTTAATTTGATCCAGAAAGTGTGTGAGCTCATCAGCGAAGTGAGAACAGAATGGATGGATCACATGAAGGACCTAAAGAAAAAATGGGGCTCTGCCAGACCTGATGAAGGAAAGAAAGAAAGCGCAGCCAAAGTATGTGATTTCATTTAGCAACGGGATATCAGCACTCCATCCAGCATCCGACCCCACCGCTCACTCTGCATTCCAGCCGGGTTCCCCTGAGAATGCCTTAGGCATATTAAAAGGGCACAACTGTGTCATCTTCTGGAAGGCATGTTTCTGACGTTAGGGTTCATGCTCTCCCAGGGAAAGGGTTGGGGGCAGCCTTTTCTGAAAGTGAGCCTTCTTCACAGGAGCAGCTGCGGGACTTGGAGCAGGAGAACTGCAGCCTGGCCGCCCTGGTGTGCAAAGCCAGGCGCCTGGGCCGCTGGAGGCTGGCTGTGCAGCAGGCTCGCTTCCGGGGCCAGCTGAGCAGGGCCCAGAAGGTGAGCGATGGGGGAGGGAGGCCTGGCCCTGGGGGTGGGCTGAGGGGGGCTGGACTGCAGCTGCTCCCACCATCTTAAAGGATCTGACAGTAGAGCATTTTTCCAGGGAACGGGCCATGTCAGAGCCTCGAGAGAAATAGGAAAGAGCCAGAAGCAAAGGGCAAAGAAGCAAATGGGAAAACAGATCCGAGTTTAGAGCAAGGAAAGGGAAAATATGGAGGAGAGACTTTACCAAGGGCTTGAGGCAGCATTCTGCAAAGTGCTTCAGCCCTGGCCAGCTTGGCACCGTGGTTAGAGTGTCCGCCTACGCACCAAAGGGTCACGGGTTTGATTCCCCGGGGATCAAGGGCACGTACCTCAGTTGCAGGTTTGATCCTGGGTCACGTGGGGTAGGCACCTATCGATGTGTCCCTCTCATATCCATACTTCTCCCTCTCTCTCTCGCCCCCTCACCCCCTTCCACTCTTTTTAAAAAATCAATGGGGAAAATATCCCTGGGTGAGGATTAACAAACACACCAAAAAATAAAAATAAAAAATAGCTTCAAATCTTTGAGGTTTCAAACATGATTATCTGAGGAAAATGAAGTAACAATATCGTAAGTGGAAAATCCGCTTTAAGGTAAATTGAAACCAGAGCACGTATGATAGTGCTTTGGGAACTTTTACTGACTGTTTCTGAAGTCTTCCCTCCGTCTGTCCTCTGCTCCCCACGGAAGTCGCCTGGTGGAGGCAGCGGCCTTGCTACAGCCTTTGAAAGAACAGCGGGTGGCGGGTGGTTCTGAGGCTGCGCACAAAGCTGAAACTGGGAAGGAGACTCATTTCCTATCTTACTGTGTTTGGGATGTTCACAGGAGGCTGCGCAAAGTAAAAAGGAGTGTGTGAGCACCAAGCTGATGGCAGAACAAGAAGTGGTTTTATTTCGCCAACAGCTGCTGGCCCTGAGGCAGGCCCTGGCCCGGGCTCAGGCCCGCAACGTGACGATGTGCGAGCAGCAGGAGAGCCAGGTATCTGAGCCCGGACCCGCTGGGCAAAGCTGAATGTGGCCCCTGGGAGCCGCTGGTGCTGCCTGTGACAGTCACTGGGGCTCCTCGGCGTGAAGCCAAGCAGAGGGCGCGGCCACAGAGAGATGGCCCGGGTCTCGGCTTCCCTTCCCCCTCCTTTCCAGCCCAGAAACCAAGGGCAGTGGCCAAAAGGCTTTCAATCCTTATTCATATTTGGCTTAGATGGTGAAATGTTACTTATACATAAGATTATTTAAGTGTGTGTGTGTGTAGGGGGATGGGGCGGGGGTTCTCTGATGATCTTTTCACCCAAGAGGTCTGGGTTTCTGCCTTGAATTCGATCCTTTCATCTTCCAAGCATACGTTCCATCAGAGTGTGGCCAGCTGTCAGCATTATGCCCCAAGCAGACCTTCCGGTCCTTTCCTGATGACCCACGCCAAGTCTTCAGACATTTCTGCTGCTTAGTAGGGGCTGGCACAAAAATAACAGTGTTTCCTAATAACTGTGCTGACCCTCTGAGCATGGAGGCTGAGACCCCGGGTTTAGAGAGAGAATGGCTATGTTTAAATAATAGCCTGGGAAAGCTGGGCATATTTAAACCAAGAAATATGATTTGTTCCTTTTGGATTCTAATTCCTCCATCATTGTACAACAGGTGATCACGGTGTATAATTGTGTAAAGTCACCATACAAGTATAGTAAGTCCTCACTTAACATCATCGATAGGTTCTGCAACTTTAAGCAAAACGATGCATAACAAAACCAATTTTAGCATGGGCTAATGGATAGAAACAACATTTAAGTCCTAACAGCATCTCATCGATGTAATAATGAAACTAGAAGCCCAATGCATGAAATTCATGAACAGGTACGGTCCCTAGGCCTGGCCTGTGATCAGGGCCATCTTCCCCAGCTGCCTGCAGCCAGCTCCACCCCCCATCACCACCCACCCCCGATTCCCTGTTCACCATCGGGTGATCAATGCCTGATGGCTGGGGGAAGGGACCAAGAGGTCAGCTGTTCCCGCCCCGCTGGCTGGCCCCGCCCCCACTGCGGGTGGCCATCAGGCAATTGGAGCCTGCCGGCCGGGGAAAGGGATCAAGAGGTGGTCAGTGCACCTCATAGTGACTGGTCCAGCGGTCGTTCTGGTCGTTCTGCTTTTAGGGTCAATTTTCATTATTACCCTTTTATTATATAGGATTATTATATAAGATGACGTTGGACAAAACAATGTTATTCGAAGACCTGCTGTATTAATCATTGTTAGTAGTGCTATAATTAAAGGTTGACCATATGGTGCTATTGATTAGAATAATTTCAGAACAGAACCAAATTATTACTACTGTTTCCTTCTTTAACCATCTGGAATCTGGCTTCCCCAAAGCTATTTTGGAAGCCCAAATGAAGGCCAGGGTAGGCCCTCCCTCCCCACTCATCGCATGTCTTGGATCACCTGTCTCCCCAGGTTACCCCTGCTCTCTCGTGATAAATGCTCGATGATGATACAGGTGCCGTTTATGATAGATATAACTATTTGGTTAATAAGCTAAGTAACATACACATTATCATCAAATTCTGGTATTAAAAGACCAAATTATTTGACCTGGTGTTGCTGGATAGTGGCATTATCGCTTGCCTGGCCATGATTGCTATTATTTTGTCTTGGTTTTGCCCTGACTGTTGCCTCGAGGCTCACAGTAAACGCCATGCCCACATCCTGATAGTGTTGCAGCTGGGCTGTCGTACCCTGAACCGGGGAACACTCCACACAGTTCTGCCCCCGGCCCTAATGGAGGTCCCCCAACTTCTAGATCCCTGCCTTGTGCTGAGAAGAAACTGTGCCTTTCTCATTTCCTGTGGCCTTTTCCTTCCTCAGGCTCGGTTGCTGAAAGAGTTGGAACACAAAATGACCCGGGAATCTCTCCACCGGCAGCAGCTGGATTTACTGAAAACCTCCAGCATGGAGAGGCTCTTGGAAGATGTGAAGCAAAAAGAACAGCACCTGCAGCTCCTTGCTGAAGAGGCTGAGCGGGCTGCGAGACGGGGCCAGCTCCAGAGGAAGAAAACGGAGAGAGAGCTCCGGCAGGTAACTCCAGGGAGAGGGAGCAACACCTGGAAAGCGGGTCAGGCTGCCACAGCAGAGCCCTGTCACTCTTCCCGTCTTTTCCATGCCTCTCAGGCCCCCCAAGGCAGTGCTTCTCCACCTTCGTCACTTCTGGGCCCACCACGAAAATGGAAATATGTATGCCCACCCTGGGCGATGGATTGTTCAAGCTGCTTATGTGAGAGATGATGGCTTGCCTACCGCAAGGCCCGGTACCTTGGCACCTTTGTAACCCACTTGAAAAACACATTTCCACCTGGTTCTAATGCTTGAACCAGGCATCTTTAGAAAATCATGCAAAAGCCACAAGTATTATGGAAGGCGGATTCCTGCAAGAGCCCCCGTGGCCAGCAGTGGTTTCTTTATTTTATTTACTTTTAATATACTTTTGTTGATTTCAGAGAGGAAAGGAGAGGGAGAGAGGAATAGAACCATCAATAATGAGAGAGAATCTAAGTGCTTCATTTGAATTACCTCATTTAATCCTGCGTGCCCCACACTTGGGATCGAGCCCACAGCCCAGGCATATGCCCCGACTGGGAATCGAACCTCAACCTCCCGGTTCACAGGTCAACCCTCAATCACTGAGCCATGCTGGCTGGGCAGCAGTGGTTTCTTTCATCTATCTCTAACCTCGACTTCCAAGGGCGGACTTGGACCCATCTTGGAGAGCATGCATGTCCTTGCCTACCTCCTGCTCCTGGGGAAGTCATTTAGGGCATAGAGTGCTTGATTCACACCCCAGGCCCCCGCTGTGTGGCTTTGGGTAAGGTCTGTGGCTCCAGTTTCCTCGCTGGTGCAACGGAGAATAATGTACTCACCTCATGGGATTTGGGGGAGGATTAAATGAGGTCATTCAAATGAAGCACTTAGAACAGGGACTGACACAGCTGTCTATAAATATTGGCTGTTTGTCTTTTTGTTGGGAATATGAAGGTGGACAACTTTGGAAATAGGTAGACAGACCTGGCTTCAAATCCTGACTCTGCCACTAACTGGTTGTGTGACCTTGGGTGAGTCCCTGCACTAACCTCGGCGAAGTGGAGGTGGGATGTGCTGACACATGATTAAGCGTGTTTCTTTCCTTTGCTAGTATTTTTCCAATTGGTTTAGCCAGGCCTGGCTGAGGGAGACTTATATTCCTGGGTTGGCCTGGGCCCACACTCTCCCCAGGAATCCGGGGAACTACCGTACGCAGCACCAAAAAGCACCTCTGCTTCCCAAGCACTTTCCCCTCAGGTGAGAAGGCAGCTTGCCCAGGAGCGCAGCGTGAAGCTGGGCGCTTTCCAGCGCGTAGAAGAGCTACAAACATGTTTCCCCTGGCTCCCCGGCCCCTCGGGGATAATGAGGATCCCACACAAATCCCCATAGTACATAGAGGAACCTTAGGCCTAATTTATATTAGGACGTTTTCCTAGCTCTGAGGATCTGATCATCTACGGAAAGTCAAAGTACAAGGAACCACCACTCTTTACCATTTGCAAGACAAGCCTATGGTCACAGCTCTGAAAGTTTAGGGGCCTTCTGGCTGGGTCTCCAGAGACAGGAATGAAAACACACGGTGGAATTTTTGAGATTAGCATGTGTATTAGTTTAGGCAGGCTGCTGTAACACATTACCACAAACTGGGTGGCTGGAAACAAGCAGGAATTTGTTCTCCCACAGTTTCGGAGGCCAGGAGTCTGAAATCAAGGTGTCGGTTCCGTTAGAAGGCTTCGAGGAAGCATCTGTTCCTTCTAGTGGCTGGGGCCTGCCTGCAACCCTTGGCGTTCCTTGCCTTGTAGCTACCTCACTCTACTCTCTGCCTCCCTTGTCACATGGGCTTCGCCTGTATGTCTCCCTGCGTGTATGAACCCTCTTATCTTCTTACAAGGACACCAGTCATTGGAATTAGGGTCCACCCTTACCAGCATGACTTCATCTTAGTTACATCTGCAAAGACTCTTTCCAAATAAGATCACATTTTTAGGTTCTAGGTGGACATTGATTTGGGGGGGACACTATTCAATCCACTGCACTATTATTACTTTTTTATTATTTTTTTTTTTATTGACTTCAGAGAGGAAGGGAGAGAGAGAGACAGAAACATCAATGATGAGAGAGAATCATTGATTGGTTGCCTCCTGCACACCCCCTTACTGGAGATTGAGCCCACAGCTCGGGCATGTGTCCTTGACCAGAATCCAACCGGGGACCCTTCAGTCAGCAGGACGACACTCTATCCACTGAGCCAAACCAGCCAAGGCTATTACTTTTTTATCATTAAAAACTTAGGCAATAATAAAAATAAATCTCCAAAGAAAAATTGTCCGTGGTCTGTGCAGAGGAGGTGCACTGTGGACGCAGGGACTCTCTGGCCAGGACCCGTGAGTCAGCTGTGCAGGGAAAAGCCGCAGGAGTCAACACAGAGGCTGCCTCCGGGTGTGGGCCTCCCATCAGGGCCGCGGGCTTTCCTGAAGGCCAGGAGCTGAGCCGAGCATAGAGGTCTGGGAGAGATCGTCTTTCCTCTGCTTGAAACCGTGCAGGGGCTCCTGCACCGAGGTCCTTGGGGGCAGGTGCATGGCTTGGCCTTACAAGGTCCTCTTCCCCCCTCTCCCTCTCGTAAAATAAACATAAAAGATATAACTTTGTGACTAAACACCTGACTTTATAAGGTAATAAGGGGTCCCAAGGGCTGCCTCTGCTCCTTTTTGGTTAAGTTCTTGGCCTTCCTTGAGCTCTTGATGCTCAGAAGGCTGAGTTCAGCCTGACCAGGACTTGTGAAGACTTGTATTCCTGGGGTGGCCTAGACCCACACTCTCTAACGTACGCAGCACCAAAAAGCACCTCTGCTTCCCAAGCACTTTCCCCCCAGATGAGAAGGCAGCTTGCCCAGGAGCGCAGCGTGAAGCTGGGCGCTTTCCAGCGCGTAGAAGAGCTACAAAGTCAGCTTAATGACGCCGTGAGGTCCTCTGTCCCGATGAGCTCACCCGGAGGTAAGCACAGGCACTGCTCTGGCCAGAACAAGCTCCCAGGGCCCCGGTCAGAGGTGAAGGAGGGTCCCAGGGACTCGCCATCACTACCCAGGGGCTATTGAGTGGGTACGCCATGATGCCTGTTGAATGAATGAATGATACATGAATGAATAAATCCTTGTTCTGATTTGCAGGCAGGATGTTCTACTTTAGTTCCCTTGAGTTACTGCCATCCTACATTAAATGGTTCCAGTCATAAAAACTGCTCCCAGGAGAGGGTAGCCTGGTGACTGAGTGCGGGGGCTTAGAGTGTACCACCTAAAGGACATTGGGTCCTTCAGTGGGTTTTGAAGCATCTCAGTGCCTTGGGATATTAATGGCCACCTTTCTGAGATGTTATCCATAAAGCCCACTATGATTCTTGGGCGCTGGGAGCTTGAGGAGTTTTATGGAAACGGCACAGTCCTCTGGGCTATGCAGCCCACAAGCAGCACGGAACCGACACCAGACCCCAGGGTGTCTCTGCACTAGCTTCCTCCCTATACGATGAGGACTAAGTCAAGTCCAGGTTCTCTCCGAGCTCTGACTATCGGAAATATCACCACATGCCATAACCATGACTCACCTCTTGTTGAGATCAGCCATGCCTCCTCTTTTCTGTTCTGCAGTGTGGCCTGGTGATGGAGTGCGGGGGGCTTTGGAGTAAGATAACCAAGGTTCAAACCCTGTCCCCCACACTTCCAGCTATGTGACCTTAGACAAGTTAGTTAGCCTCTTCGTAAAATAGGAATAGCTACGTCAAAGGGGTGTTGTGAGGATTAAATGACATCATGCATGTCTGGCACACAGTATAGAATAGTATAGCAGCACTAAGTGTGCAAATGCCGGTTACTACACTCTGAATGCCTGTGTTGTGCTTTTATGTTTCCTGCTGGCTACTTACCAGTGTGGATGATGTGAGAAAACACAGCCTTTCAGAAGCAGAAAGATCCGTCTCAAAGATCAAGATGACAAAGATCAAGTTACTTTGGGTTCACTGAGAGCAGGGCCGGGCTTGTCAGTAAAGCCCAGGGCCCTCCCCGCTGCCTCTGTGCCTGCTGCCTGGGCCCTGACAGCGGGCTGGCGCCCTTGCCCCAGCCACCCAGTCCAAAGGGGAAGAACATCAAGAACATCCAAGGGCCCTATTTTGGCCACTGGCCCTGAGGGTGACACAGTCCTTTCCACATGCCCTGGATTTTTGTTTCTCTGCCTTTTTAATCCCTTTCTGGGTTAGTGTGTGTCATGTAACTGCCACTCATGTCCTTCAATACCTACATAATTACGAAGGAGAGCCATGGAGCATGAGGAAGGTGGGGGAGCCCTAGTTCCCAGGACTGGGGATGTAGCAGGAGGAAGAGAACCTTTTCCCAGGAGGCAGAGGTAGAAGTCAGGCTCCAGGCTCGGCCCCATCTGTGCCCCTCTGCAATGACAGGAGGAGGGTTTGCTGAGGACTTCCTACTTGTAGACCCATTAGAGGGGAGGGACTGGGTCATACCTGTCTGTTCAGTACCCAGCACTCCAAGGGGACAGGTTCCTATCACCCACAATACCAGTGCCACAGGGTACGTCAGTGGGCAGTGTGGGGTCTCTCCTTTCTGCAGGGGCAGCAGCAGCAGCCTCCCTCTCCCCGCATCAGAAGCCGAGCCTTGGTGAAGGAGCACACGCTCCTAACTTGGCATTAACATGGATTCCCCTAGGAACTTGCAACTCCTGAGGAACTATCACTTGTACCAGCACAGTAATTCTCAAAGCGCTTCAGGGGGAAAAACGGAAATCAATTGACTCACACAACTGTGAGATAGTCAGTAGTGGACTGGCTTCAGTTAGTTTGATGAAGGTTGGAACTATTCCTTAGGACTGGTTTCTCTCCCTCCATCGCTGGGCTCTGAGAATGCTGAGAGTAGAAAGGAATGCTGGGAAGCAAGACACCACCACCCCATAGCTTCCATCCTCTGTTCAAGCTCGGGTGGCAGGAATGGGGTGTGGAGATGGGACAAAAAACAACTGGGCTCTGACTGGGCTATGCACCCAATTCTTCATTTTATTTTTATTTTTAGAGGAAGAGGGAGGAAGGGAAGGAGAGAGAGAGAGAGAGAGAAACATTGATGTGAGAGTGCAACATTGATCAGCTGCCTCTCGCACAACCCCTACTGGGAATGGAGCCTGCAACCTTTCAGTGCATGGGACAACATCCAACCAACTGAGCCACACGGGCCAGGGCTATGTGCCCTATTTTATTTATTTTTATATTTTAAATATATTTTTTAAATATGTTTTTTATTGATTTTTAGAGGAGGAAGGGAGAAGGATAGAGAGATAGAAACATCACCAATTGGCTGCCTCCTGCACACTGTCCACTGGGGATCGAGTCCCAACCTGGGCATGTGCCCTGACCAGGAATCGAACCGGTGACCTCTTGGTTCCTAGGTCACCACTCAACTCCTGAGCCATATGGTCAGGTTATGTGCCCAATTTTAAACAAAGCACTTAAGACAGAGACTAAGCTGCTTGGTGGGCTTCGGCTCAGTTCACAGATTTCCCCTGGAGCTGAGGATGGTGTCAGCCTACTCTCTCCTCTTTGCAGCAATTATTTTAAATATTCCTGGTCTCATCAGGCCTTCAGACACTGTCCTTCTCCCCCATTTCACAAAGAAGTTACAAGCCTATCAGATGAAAACTCCCTCTACTTCCTGTCCCCAGCCTACCTACATCGACACTGCTGTTAAAATAAAGAAGGTGCCTTTTCCTTCCTCTGGCCAATCCTGGTGCACAGATCCCATATACTCTCCTACCTTCTCAGGGACCTTGAACTCATCTTTATCTGCTTCCTGGCTATACATCTATCCATTTCTCACACATCTATTCTTCTAATCTTGTAGTCAGTAATTATTGAGCATGTATGTGCCAAGATCATAAAATTTTTTTGTAAAATAAAATTAACATCTATCCAGTTGCTTGAGCCAGAAATCTGGGGGATCTTCTACCTCACCCTGCCAACCAGTTAATGACTAAGTCCTATCGACTTGAAGATCTCTCAGTCTGTCCACTTCTCCGCACAACAGTCCAAGTCACCCATCAACTCCTTCTCTTTCACTTGGTCATGTTACCCTTAGGCAAAAGACTCTATCCAGGTTTTGACTCAAAATAATTTTTTACTCAAAATTAATGAAGCTGGGTTATATGCCCATTTTAAGCTTTAAAATTTTATGAGTTACATCAAGGTCTGTACATTGCAATTAGAGATATAATTTAGCATTTTTAACATTATAGGCCTTATATCCCGTGCTCCGTACTTCCTCAGTTCTGCTTCCGCATCATCCAGATACTCTCAGCAAGACCTTTTAAAGACTAATCTTATGGGCAGTAAAATAACAAGAAGGATTCAGAGGCCAAAGACTGTAAGTAATGATACATTTGAATATATATATATATATATATATATATATATATATATATATATATGAAACAATGAAAAACGTAGATATGAAGTTATGGTTTTAGGGTCACTTCAATCTTATCGAGGTGCTTACTTAGGTCTGGATAATAGGATTTGTCCATCAATTGCTGCTGAATTAGTATTTGTGGAGGGGAAGAGGGCCCAGGGCTTCCTACTCTGTGGTCTTGCTGCTGTCACTCCTCAGTAATAAAATTCCGATATTGAAATAATTAAGCCTGAGAGCACTTACTCAATTACAGTTCGGTAAATACATGTAAAAGTCAGTTACGTTCTGCCTCTCAATTTCCTCTCCTTTTTTCACTCATTTACAATAATCAACTAGTAGCATCAGATTCCTTTTCTGAATCCCCTGGCAAAACAGAGTTTCAGAAGTCAGTTTAACACACGTGAGAAATCTGCCCTCCAAAGTAATTCTTGGAATGCATATTAGCTTGAGGTATAGCATATACTTGAAGATTTATTAAAAATATTTCAACTCTTAGTTCATGTGAAACAGCATTTACATCCTCATCCACCGCCTTCTTTGGACTACTTGAATACACATTACATTCTTTGCTCCAATGTCTTTCAGGATCACCCACCCCCACTCACTCCCCCGCCCTAAAGATTTACATACCTAAAGAATTCTAAGTGTTCTGCTAAGTGAAATGAATTCAGAGAAAGACAAATGCCACATGATTTCACTTACTGGTATATGTGGACTCTAAAGAACAAAATAAATGGACAATCAAAACAGAAACAAACTCACAGATAGAAAATAAACTGATGGTTGCCAGGTGGGAGATGGGAGGAGGACTGGGCAAAAAAAGGTGAAGGGGAATGACAAAGTACAAATTGGTAGTTACAAAATAGCCACGAGGATGCAAAGTGCAGCATAAGGAATATATAGTCAATAATATTGTAATAACCACATATGGTGTCAGGTGGGTACTAGACTTATGGGGGTTGATCACCTCATAAGTTATATAAATGTCTAACCACTATACTGTACACCTGAAACTAATGTACTATTGAATGTCAACTGTAATAAAAAAAATAAAAAGAATTTTTAAAAAATTCCTTCTCTCTTACCTTGAGAAAAATTAAATAAAAACATGTCATCATTCGGTCAGAGAAAAATATGCTCTTGTAAGGCCACTTTTGAAGGTGTAAGTCTATGGCTCAGATCTAATTATTGGACCAAATGTTTGTTGCGGTATTTCTAAACATGCAGTTAAGAGGCGACACACAGAGAGGGAAGAAACAGGACAGGAACAAACCCAATTGAGACCCTTGACCGAGTAGGGCAACATTATTAATGCCCACCGTTTGCTTGACTCACCAATCTCTGTGGAGTCATCTTGGACCAAAATGTGAAATTCTACTATATGTCTATGTGTTTCTGAGAAAGCCTTTTCCAAAAGGAAGCAACATTTAGTTGGTGTGTATGGGACCACAAGGGCTTTTAAGATGAACTCCACCCCCATTTCACTCCACAAAGCGAATGTTTCTAGCTTGGGAGATCACAGCCTTATGGTTCAGAAAGCTGCAAAGTAAGTAAATACATTAGTGGGGACCCACTATGTGTGAGAGATTTAGAAGGATGATGTGATGATCTAAAGCTAATTGGGGGACATTATCCTACTGAAGAAATAAATCCTAGTAATGAAGGAAGTGCCCTGTGGACCCCTGGCTTGTGTGCAGTCTAGAGATCCCATGCAAAAAAGCCGAAGGTCCAGGAAAGGCAAAAAATTAGTTGGAACCTCTTCAAATCTATGGAAGGTCTGACTTCTTAAGCAAGGCTATGAGATAAGTCAGATAAAGACAGATTGAAAAGGAATTTATGCATGGCTGGAATGTAAGAACACCAATTATTTTCTAAAACAAAAAAGCACTGCATTAGCACAAATGATAAAACATTAAGGAATTTTTAATTACTCCAAATATGGGATATCTTTTCTTCCTTAGCAGGAAATGGCTTTCCACTGATGGATCCATTCTTCACCAGTCCTCTTTATGACAAGTGGCAAAATATGTACACGAAGGCCCACTAAATGGCCTAACCCAGATCAGACAGTGATCTTGGTCTCTTTAGTAACAGTGACTTTTAATGATGCTATAACAAGAATAATTCATCATCTTCCTTAAAAGCTCCAATAATACCTATTTAATATTTATATTGCAGGTACCTACTAAACACAAAAAAAGGATTGACGATGTCTTCCTACCCAATGTGTCAGAAAATGTCCAACTTTCAGCTTTTCAAGTTCAAACAGCTCCATCCAGAATCCCATTTAGACCTGACTGGTAATCATAAATCCTTTTCCAACTTTTATCTCTATAAGCACTTAAATAAAAATGATTCTAAACTCCATCAAACCTTTGATCTAATATTATCAGTACCGTGAAGACAGTGTAGAAGGACTGACATGATTATACCTCGAATGTCCCAGGTGAAGTAGGACTTGGCCTTAGATTTTATTTTATTTTTATTTTTTTTAAGCCTAAGAATTGGTTTTCATATCTACCATGTGGGGCTTGCCTCTGGCCATCCAGCAGCCTCAGGATCTGGGTTCTAGAAATACTGACTAGATGAAATAGCCAGGAGAGAGGGCATTGCTACTAAGCAGTATTTACTAACAAGTGGAAAACTTAAATAGATTAATCCAAATAAATTTCAAAGCGCTTGTTTCTATTTGTTTCACTTTAGAACATCATTCTCTCCTAACAGGCTTTTTATTCTTCTACAAATGCCAAAACCCTCTTCAGATTTTTATAAATTTCTAACCCACATCTTTTTGTTCAGACAAGAAAATCTATCTTGGGTAAAATAATAAATAACTGGATGAATGGAACAGAACAGACCAGAGAAACATATTTACATACATAAATTTTATGTTGCTTTTCATAATTAAGGAGAAGGTTGAGTCTATCTGAAGTAGGTTAAATCATCACCTTACACTATACACCAGTGATGGACAACCTTTTGAGCTTGGTGTGTCAAACTTCGCCAAAAAACTGAGCATAACTCGGGTAGCGTGTCACTTTGAGGAAAAAACATTATTTCGCAAATGTTTCATCCTCAGGAGCAGCAAATGTTTCATCCTCGGCATGCGGCCGCCTCAGCGGCCGCGTGTCATCAGAAATGGCTACACATGTCAGTGCTGACACGCGTGTCATAGGTTCGCCATCACTGCTATACACAATGAATTTCAAATGGATTAAATATCTATATGCACATAGACATATACACAAATTTATTACTGAAATATATAAAAAACAAAAAAGCCAAAGGAATATTGATGACTTTGATATCAAAGCTAAAAATTCAACAGGACAAGGTATGGTGCCAGTTACCAATTTACAAACCTCTCCGCTCCAAATGCATCTTTAATTGTCTGCTGCGGAATAATTAATGTGGACCCTGTAAATATTTCTTCTCTGCCAACTGGCAAGATGTTAAAAGCTTTGTCAGTAGAGGGTGCTGGAAGGATCCTGGAGGAGAAAGAAGGGTTTCTCTCCCGGGTTCTGGGGTCTCCTTTGGGCAGGCAGGCTCCTGCAGTGCACATGGCTTCTGCAATGCTCTGATCCAGTGAATCCCTACAATTGTTTTCTGACCTCATTGTTGAAGGGATAATTGGGACTTCCCCTTTCTATCAAGAAAGTAAACTAGAAGCAATGCTGCATCCCTGGAGAAGCTGCAGAGATTACCACCAAAAAGACTTGAAAGCAAGCAAGGGCGGTGGGCTCTATCACATCACATCTTCATTCACCGCTTTGGCCTATGCAGAAAATAGATGGATCTTGGAAAATGACTAGGGACGACCAAGCCCCCACCTTAACCAGGTAGTGATTCCAATTGTAACTGCTCTCCCAGATGTGGTATCTTTACTGGGGCAAATGAGTATGTCTCAGGCACTTGTTATGCAAATGTAACAGCTTTTGCTCCACATCAAATTGCAAGGACCACAAGAAGTAGTTTGCTTTTACCCTACAAGGCCAATGTATACCTTTAAATTCTTCCCTGAAGGCTTTGTCAATTTTTGTACTCTCGTGATCATTATATCCCATAAAATATCATATTGGTTCACTACATCAATAATGCTGATATCATGAGCAGAAAGTAGTTAAGTACTTAGGTATAAGAACTAAAGGGTGAAAGATAAACCCTACAAAAATTCAGGGCCTTTATTTAGCCTCAATGAAAATTCTCTAGGGGCCCAGTGGTTGGGAGAATGTTAAAATATGCCCCTTCAAGATGAAAACCATGTTGCTTCATCTCAGACTATGTATCATGAACAAAAGCATGATGCTTAATAGGCCTTTTTGGATTTTGAAGGCAACATGTACCGTATTTGAGTGTGCTACTTCAACCCACCTAGGAAATTATCCATAAGATTCCTTTTTTGTTGTTGTTAATCCTCACTCAAGGATATTTTTTCATTGACTTTGAGAGAGAGTGGGAGGGGGAGAGACAGAGAAACATTGATGTGAGAGACACATCGATTGGTTGCCTCCCACAGGCACCCCAACCACGGCCAGAGATCGAGCCTGCAACCGAGGTACATTGCCCTTGACAAGAATCAAAACCTGGACCCTTCAGTCCTTGGGCCGCCGCTCTATCCACTGACCCAAACCAACCAGGGCAAGATTATCGATTTTGAGTGGGGACCAGAGTTAGAAAAGGCTCCTTTGTGACTTTGAGTTTCAATACAAGCTGCTTTGCCATGTTCTTATGATCCAGCAATACTAAATATATTAAAAATGTCCTGGTATACAGGAACACTGTACAAAGCCTCTGTCAAGCACCAGTAAGATAATAGGCTCACCCCTAAGATTGTGAGCAAACCTATGCACTCTTCTGAAGATAACTACCCTCCTTTTGTGCCTTAGTAGACAATGCCTAACCAGGGGATACTGGGTGATCATGTAGCCTGAGCTTCCCATCATAACATGCGTGTTGTAGGACCCACCTAATCATAAACTTGAGCATGCACGGTAGATTGCTTTTCACTCCACAGGCATACACAGTCATCCCTCCAACCATCATTTCTAAGGCTCTATCACAGCAGCAATCTATCATCAGTGGAAATGGTATACATTCAACTTAGCTTGTTGGGCAGGTCTGAAAGGTACAAGTGGCTTCCATTGAACATGTGGCTCAAACTATTTCAACACCAGCTCCTGTTGCCTCCTCTCTCTGGATTTGGGTGTTACTATTAGCTAGCCAAGAAAGAAAAAGTCAAACTTGGTTATGCATAGGTTTGCATATGTCAGTTCAAAGCATGATTGCAATTTTCATCCCAGCAACCACAAGTGGTACTGGTTTGGAGGTCTTAGTTCCTAAGGGATGCATTAACCAGGAGTACAACCATGAGTCTATTAAGATCTCAGTTGAGGCCGCCAGTGGCTGTCTTGGGATTCTTATGCCACTACCAATAGGCAGTAAAAGGCATTACTCTACTGGTTGGCTGGGTCAATCCTGAATACACAATGTAAAAATGCTGGAGGCTGATTCCAGCAGGGTCAGAATAAATGCGAGGAGAATTCCTCAAAAGGTTGAACGGACTCTTTCAGCCCTGCAGGTTATTACCTAATGCAGGAACAGCCAAGGCAATTCCCCTAATCTAATGATCCATTGTTTACCAGGCCTTACCTTTGATATGTATATCTGCTTTGTTAGAGGGCAAAATGTGTGAATAAAAAGCCCTGGGTGCAGAGATTCGAGGAGCTTAGTCACTAGAATTAAGTTTCCATCTGGCTCCCCCATGCCTTCCAAATTCATATTTCTTCTCTAGCCTCTTCATTCATTTATGCACAGCCCCTTTTCCAGATTCCTGAACCCTTGTAGATGCGGAAAACATCCCGGCATGAGAAGACAGTGGACATCATTCAAAAGCTGGAAGCAAAAAATGTCAACCTAGAATTTTATATACAATAAAAATATCTTTCAAAAAACAGAGGCAGACACACAAAAACTGAGGTAATCAACAATATCTGTACCATCATAACTAAAAATATTAAAGGTTAAAGGATAATCTTTAGGAAGAAGGTAAATACCATTAGCACAGTAATGGAGAGCACAAGAAATGGTAATTACATGGGTGCCAAGTACACAGGACTTTTTATCATCCAAAAAAACTACTTTGAACCCCATTCTTATCAAAATAATAATTTGTCTCTAGCAACATTCCAGGGTATCTTCAAGCTTGGCAGAGTTTTATATTCACCAAACTTAACCATATATAAGACTAATATGAAACCAAAAGTTCATACTTTCTATAGCAAAATTATTAAATCCACAATCTTCTGGGCTTTAAGGTATACAGGGGAGTATTCTCTCTTCTTAGTCTAAATTCTGGGATGTAATATAGAATATAATCTTGGCCAAAACATGGACCAAAAGTACCTAACTTCACGTACTAGCCATGTGGCTTGATTCTAGATATTTATACAAAGTACTCTAAACAGAAGCCCAATTTTACTCTACATGCAATCTAAACTAAAAGGCAGTTACAAGCTTTTAGTTTTATAACAACAAATGGCAGTTTCATAAATGTGTTACTTGGTGGAGCTTAAGTGGATGATTTCTACTGATTTGTGGAAGATCTTTGCACATCACTCCACAGGTATACAAAGTCATCCCTCCAACTATCATTTCTAAGGCTCTGTTCTCCACTGAAAGAATCCAGTTTAGTTACTACCTGCTGGTCTTGGGGAGCAACAGAAATTGAGTAGACACCCATCTTCAAATCAAGTCATAATGTAAATTCACTAGCATTAACTGTCATAATCAATAAGCAAACACACACTTCAGTTCATTAAAAAGAACAAATCAATTCAATAAACATGTAGATTTATTTTCAATCAGTTTGGTACATGATACAGATTGGTTTTGTAGTTTTTCATGAACTAAAATAGAAATTTCTAAATACAGCAGTGTCTGCCTGTACAACAAATATTTTAAGATAAAATAAGGTATTTTGATAGAACTACACCTGCATGAAATAATCAGATGAAAAATCTGAAAAGGTTTCTATATACCTTCTGGATTAAAAAACCCAAAAATTATTTATGACTCCAGAAACTAAATTGCTAAAGAAAGGAGGGGAAAAGGCTGTGAGTTCTGTTTTAAGAGCTCTTCTTGCAAAATCTAGTTTCAAGTGATATGATTTTGTTGTGAGAGCAGTATTCAAAAGCCTATTTCACAAAAATTGCTGTACGTGTTGACATCAATGTGTGCCAAGGTATTCATATCTAGGTTAACATCTCTAGCCAATTTTTGCCACTTTGGGAAGAATGGAAATTCTGCATACTTTCAAATAAATTTTGCATCTTATAGTACTCACTAAAAACTAACAGCCATGGCACCATAATACAATTTTTGTGAGGTACCTAGAATATTACTAATGAAAACAAAAATGTGAGGTAAACCTACCTTTTCCCAAAAACCTTTGAAGCCAGAGATTTTAAACAATTAAGGCACTTGAAAACATTAGGTGTACGTACAAATGTGCAAGTAAAACAAACTTTAGCTGTACCAGTAACTAAGAAATAAGTAAATCTTCATTAAGAACCTTTAACATAACTATTTAAATGTAAGGAATTTTTGGCTTATGAAATGGACCTAAGCAACTTGTCATTTCCTACCATAAAATATTGAAAACCAAGGGCTAAACTCAGCCACTATAGGCTAAAGAAACTAAAACAACTTTAATGACCTAAAAAAGCAAAAGCTCATTTTAACCTAATTTAAGCCTCTGAACTAATCCAATGTGTCAAAGGCAGGAGGAAGACGTATCCCCCTAAAACAAACAAACAAAAACCTAGTGCTTCCTAAGAAAACAAAAAAAAAAAATAAAAGTATGCATGCTTGCTATACTATAGGAATTGAAACCGAGAAGTTTGGGAGAGGAGGAGGAAGGAAAAAAGAAAGCTCAATCTGTTTATCCAGGGCAAATCATTAAAAATCTACAGTAACCTGATCAACCAAAAATCCTTAAGAGTTTCTGACATTACACTGGTCACATTTGCTGTCTCAAAACTTAAAATGAAAACAAACAAACAAACAAACAAACTTAAAATGATTGTCTCATTTAAAGAATTAATAAATGATTCTAAAATAACTGATTATTTCCTTCTTGCCTCATGAAAGAAATTAATGTTTCAAGATGGCTTGGTGAAAATCCTTTTGTGATACAACAGTGTTAGAATACTTTTTTGAAGTACAAAGAAAAATATATCAATTTTAGGCTCTATTATATTTTTAACAGCCACAAAGAAATACGTTGGGAGGTTCACTATTAAGACTTTCAACTTTGTATAACCTTCTTCAGCTTAATTTACTCAGGTCTAAACTAAAGTAGGCTAAGTTTTCAAATATTAGCAGTATGGTATCTAAAAGCAGTTTACTACTGCTTACATCAACAGTTACATCCTCAGATCAACCTTTTACCTTCCTTAATGGGAACAAATCACAAACATTTTAAGTTACAGTCTACCTTTCAGTCTGTCTTTTAAGGCACTGTTCTTCATTTTCTCAATAATATAAGGTGCTTTACAAGTATTAACAATAACCTGCTATACTTAAATGGTTTGTATCCTTTCCATTCATTTGTTTAAATCTGGAATGTAAATCCCTGTGTGGCATCTTATTTCTAATGTAGAAAAAATAACTGATCAAGCACAAAATTTTACGCTAAGGATAGTTTTCTATATGGATATTAAACTTTAAATTTATTCCATTTTTAAAATGATAGCCAAAACGCCACCTGATTGATGCTGATTTGGCACATTCTTCTCAATTCTGGTCACTAAACTACATCCTGAGTTAGGATAAGACAATGCAGCTTTCAGGCTTAAAAATGACTAAATTTCACTGCCAAGAGTCATGAGGTTGTCTGCGCAGGACAATGTTTTCCATCACTTACAGAGTTACATTTGGCATGTCAAGAAAAGAGAACATAATCCCACAGCAGCAGCCATTTAAAATAAAAGAAGACAGCCACAAGGATTCATGCAGAATATTTTAAATATTCCTGTTGAGCAAAATGATTTAACTGATTTTTCTTCAAGCATGATGCTCCAAAATATCCTATATGCATCCTTTGAAAATTTAAAGATCCTGGAATAGCGTCTTCCATGTGGGACATCTTGAAATATTTTGGTTTCATTGAGTTACACGCCAGTCCTTGTTAATCTAATGGGTCTGTTTACAGAGTGTGGTAGTTTCGTTCTTTTGATTTGCAGAATTTATAGAGAAAGAAAATTACAGCCTGCACACCTAAGACAAGGACAATTCCTCCAATGAAACTGGCTGCATCAAAGGTAGACTTTCGCGTAGGTTGTGAAGTTGGGCTTAAAGTTGTGTTAGTTGAACCTGTTAAATAAGATAGAAGAAATAACGATTAAGTCTCATGAGCCTCTATCATAATTTCAAGACCTACCTGAATTTCTATTTTACAATGTGTTAAATTCTATAATGTCTTTTCTCTTGAGTCAAGTCTTTACAACTAGAACTTATATCTAATTGAGGAAACCATTTATCATTCCTCCTTCGTTCCATCTGGTGATTATCAAGTGGTTAGTGTATCTATACAACTTCAAATATGAAAATTACAGAAAAAGACTCTCCTGATATATAAATTATGTCCTGAAACATGTGAAGCACTTTTAAAATTTGCAATTGCTTGCCCGGCCTGTGTGGTTTTGTTTGAGTGTCAACCTATGAACCAGCTTGTCACGGGTTTGAGTCCTGATCTGGGCACACATGCCCGGGTTGCCGGCTTGATTCCCAGTAGAGTGCATACAGGAGGCAGTTGATCAATTATTCTCTCCATTGATGTTTGTATCTCTCTCTCTCTCCCTTCCTCTCTGAAATCAATAAAAATATATATTTTCAAAAATTTGCAATTTCTTTAGACTAGTATACCTAATTGTTAGAGTAAATACTAATATTTGTTTTTAAAATTCACATAACTTTTTAAAAATATATATTTTTATTGATTTCAGCAAGGAAGGGAGAGGAAGAGAGAGATAGAAACATCAATGATGAGAGTGAGAGAGAACTACTGATCAGCTGCCTCCTGCATGCCCCACACTGGGGATCAAGCTTGCAAGCTGGGCATGTGCCCTGACCAGGAATCAAACCGTGACTTTCTAGTTGATAGGTTGAAGCTCGGTCTCGGAGCCACGCCAGCTGAGCCTCAAATAACTTCTTAATTTTACTAAATATATAAGGTAAATTTAAAAATTTGGTTACAATTTTTCAAATTACAAAAATAATCTTAAGTATCTGCAATTTATAATTCCACTAGAGGCCTGGTGCACGAATCTGTGCACTGGTGGGTTCCCTCTACCTGGCCTGTGCCCTCTCACAATCCGGGACTCCTCAGGGGATGTTGGAGGCCCGGTGCATGGATTTGGCCCAATCCCCGCAGGCCAGGCTGAGGGACCCCACCAATGCACGAATCCATGCACCAGGCCTCTAGTATGCATATAACACCTTTGGTTAATCTCTTCCCGCCCTCCTCCCTGCCCTCTCCCCTCTGAGACTCATCAGTCTGTTCCATGTTTCCATGCCTGTGCGTTGAGTGTCTGGTCCCTTGGGTCAGAGCACATCATAGCTACTGGTCTAACAGTCGCTTAGGCTTTTATATATATAAATAAGCAAATATATCTTATTAAAGTATCTTAAATCTTATTCTGCATATTTTACAATGAGAAAGTTATTAACAAGTCATGAGGAAAAAAGGCACAAAAATTTTAATTCCTTTTCAAGAAGTAAAATGTTTCAAATGGAGCACCACTCACTGAATAAAAAGCAATTTCATATTTAAAATAAATTCTACTTTTTTCTTAAATATCAAATAAATACTGGTTCTGGTGGCTGTATATAATAAGTTAGCCAGCTTGAAAATTAATTAAAACTGTTCTGTATTTCTTCTTGTGAAGACAGAATAGCTTCATTGAAACGGAAATGAAGGTAGCATAAGAATGAAGCCAAAAAAATAACCTATAAGTTGTACTAAAAGGGTTTTGGAAAAACATTATTTAATTCTAGCATGTCATGCCAACTGTGATTACACATTAAAAAACTAGAAAAGGACTCTCAGCAAATCTATCATTGATTTAACAGCCTACTATGTTGTCCTCTATAAGAGATGAGTTTCAGTTCATACCATTCATGAGTAAAACTAGAAAATGATGGCAGAAAGAGTAAAAGGCAACAGTATACATACATCCTGTTTCATTGTTTGTTAGTTTAAAAAACCTCAATTACCTGGCGTAGCAGTTGTAGAAGAGGAAGGCATAGTTGTGGTTTTAGCTGGAATGTAAACAAAATGTATTAGAAACTTAAATTTCTAAACTTCCTAGTTATCTAGCATCTACCTTTTTAAAATTATGCCACCAACTTCAACATGCTTTCAATTTTTTAGAGAATAAAGGCCAAATTTCAGTTAATGGTTCACTAACATCTACACATCCAAAATACTAGCTTTTAAATGTATTTTAAAACATTAAGAGATCTCATAAAATTGTATCCATTGTTAACATCTATATGTAAAATTTATGTATACAACTGGATCAAGTTTGCAAAAAGACACACAGAAGGGCAAAAATTAGTGTTTAGGTGAAGGAACTAGCAGTTCTTCATAAATAATATTGCTTCTAAGACAAAAACTAACTTCAAAAGTCAAGGTAAAAAACAAGTGCAACTCAGTATTTCTTACGTGGGTATCAAGATTTGCTTATCTTCTTCATTTGGGGGGGGGGGGGGTGGTGGCAAACTTTTCTTAAAGGGGCAGAAAGTAATTATTTTAGGCCTTGTGCACTGTGTGGTGCAAAAGCAGCCAAAGACAACATGCAAATAAATGGGCATGGTTGTACTTCAATAAAACTTTATTTATAAGAGCAGGTTCCCTGAGGCCAAAGCTCCCCCAATTTAGATTAGAAGAGCCCAAGGGAAGCTCTACAAACTATATGAGCTCAAATAATTATCTGATGATGCCTCTAAAGAAATGTACACTCATGGGAAGAATTAGATTGAATGTAACATTTTAGGAACTAAAGCACAATATTAAAAGACTTCTGTTAGTGTTGATACTGATGGATACTAATAAATATGTTAACGCTGATGGGTATTTTCATACACATGCGTATTCTTTTTCTCTCACCACCGTCCATATTTTACCCACCCTGCTCTTGGTTGGACAGTTCGGTCACCTTTCATTTCTCCATGCTATGAAAATCTTACAGTAAAATATTTGATCTCATTTCTAATAGGACTGATTCCTATACAGAATTCCCAGCAGATTAGAGGGTATGATTACTTGAAGACTTATAATCCTTTCAAAGTTTTTGTTGCTTATACATCCTGTGTAATTGTAAAAAAATGTACTTTACAAATTAAACATATTAGCAAATTCTTTTTTAATCTTAAAACACTATTACTAATTTTGTCTAAACATTTACACATTTTTGCTTTTGACCAAAGCATTACATTAACAAAATTTTCAAAATTAGGCATTACTTAGTGAATATACCTCCATTATTCTAGTGTATGTTCCTTTCATTAAAAAAAACAAACATAATTCATAGATTATTAAAGCTGTTATTGGTGACAGAAAATACAGTAAAGAAATTTAAGTAATCCCATCACTCTGAGAAGCATGTTTTTTTCCTGCCAGCCATTTTTCTAGGCATGCATGTAACAAATAAACAAATTATACTTAATATAGTTTGTTTTTCACTGAATATATTATGAACATTTTCCATTATATTTCTGGCATAATTTAGTCACTTTATTATAAGTAAGATGTTATTTATAAATATATTTATAATTATACTGTTTGTACTGGCAGAAGACTATTATAATTAACCCCACTGAACACTTTTCTACATAAATCAGATTCTCTTTGCATTAATAGTCCCTTAATTTCTAACTTGCTCTCTTCAGCAGTAGCCATTGAAAAAGATGGTATAAAAGTTTGTTTTTCAACCATTAATTTGTCACTCAATGGGTACATTTTTTGCAAGCATACATCAGGACTCATGGGGAAGAAATTAAAAGTGGACCCACAATGATTTGGGGGAAATAATTTCCTCCTCTCTCCTTCTGTTCACATCCCACCTTCTGGAAATCAGTTTTCTCTCAACATCTATTTTCATCAACCTTTAATTCCTTCCTCGTCAATGACTTCTAATGGGTGCTAAAGGTTTAAAAGCACACCACTGTGTGCTCTCCAAATAAAGTTTAACAGAAATTTGCAGATTTCAATGGCATGAATATTTCCAATGTAGCCATAATCCAAGCTACCAACATGGTCTCACGGAATGTGCAGTTGGAAAGAGCTATGCACAACTGGCTAGTAAAACTTGGTAAAAGCTAGCTCCTCACTGCCTAAGTCTTTCAAAATGAGTTCTTGTCCTTGTTATAGCATCTGACCAGTTTTCCCTCTGAAAAACTACACCTAAATCACACATGCAGTTTTTTGGACACACTTATCTGGACTTTCTTCTCTTCCCATCTCCACTCAGTTTCCTCTCCAGCCTTCTCCCCACTCCTTAGACATTATTATTCCCAAGAATTCGGTCCTCAAACCTTATTCTCCTCCCTAAAAACTACTTCAGTGGACTTTACTGCCTACACTGATTCACTTATCTGTACTAATTTTAGCTAAGAGCTCTCCTATCACATCGCTCACCAAGTCCTAGGCCTTCTACTTCTAAGAGTCCCATACATCTGCAACTCTTCCTATCCTCCTTCTCTAGAATTACTGTAACAGGTTGTCTAATCTGTGTTCACTCCTGTCTTCTTCCAATCTGCTCTCCACATTGTAAGAAAAAAATCATTTTATTAAAATGCAAGTCTCATCACATGACCTATTTTACTTCAAATCTATCAGCAAGGCATACAAAGGCACTTCCCAATCTGGCTCTTGACTTGTTGACTATCTAGTTTCACTCTTCCTCACCTTGTACTGGACACTCCAAATGCAATTCCCTGACCTCATTACATTCTTTCACATCTCCTTCACATGTGCTGACCACCCTGCTCCACTTGGGAAATCCTCATATTTTACCAGGGTAATATCAACACTTGGTCAGTCAGCATACTCAGGAAGCTGTTACCATAAATGCCATGATACTCAATACACACACCTTCCCTTACAAATCCCCGAACACACCGTGCTTACTTACCATCTCTTCACAGTTCCTACAACAGACCAAATGCTATCTTACTTCTGTCTCTGTATCCCTATTATCTAGTCTAGTACTTATACTGGAGTAGATCCTTTAATATTATTTACTCTTCCTATCAAATTGGTGAAGATTTTTAAAAGGAAGGTATTAGCTTATGCTATTGAGTATGGTGAAAAACTTTCAAGTTGATGAAAATGAAATGCCTATCTTTCTGGAAAGCAATCAGTTTTAAGAGTCTTAAAATAACCATTTAGGAATGCTATTTGAATCACTTCTGTCAGAGATGACAGCAAATATTTCCCTATCAGGTATTCCAACCTATTTAACCAAGAGCACGATGTGTAAAGTGTATGCAACAAAGGGACATAATTCAAATGTGTAGGTACATGTTATCCAGTTTCATAAGTTTATGTATTTAGATATACACATAGGAAAGACTAGAAGAACTTAACCACTTTTAAAACATTTTGGTTTGCCTCTGGATGATGGGAATTATAGTGAATCTTAATTTCCTTTAGGCTTTTGTATTTCTGAGGGATTTTCACAAAAAGCAGTTGTACAAAACTATGGGAAATCCACTCAGATTCAATGAATGTGAAACACCAAAGCTATGTGTTACTGTCACAAATGGTATACATTAATATAATTATTGTGATCAAGACTAAATAAGTCTACTAATTTTTTAAGTTATACTAACAACTTTTAGGTTTTTACTAAAATGTTATCAAAAGAGCTTAAAAATCCTAAAAGAAGGAAAGAGGAGAAAAACAGTCAATTATCTTGTATTACCTGTAGAATTGGTTGGCAACGGAGAGGCGGTGGGCACTATTTAAAAAACAAACATATTAAGTCAAAACTTTCTAAAATATCACAACCTATAACACTATTTCCTAACCTGCAGTCATTTGAGTACCACTTTACAATTTTTATATTTTAGTACCACCTATGAAGGAAGACTGACAGTTGCTCTCACACAGAACGACACTCCCCTTCTTTAAAAACAGGAGCAGTAATTTTTAGTGACACTTCCCTCCCCACAGCAGACATTTCTCAATCTCTCCTACAGCTAGGTAGCCATGTGTAACTTCTAAGAAACATATGTAAAGCAGATATGGGCTTCTCTTTCCCTTCCTCTTCCTGCTGGCAGAATAACCAATTATATGGCCGAAACATGAGAACTCACCTTGTAGAGTAAGGTCAAAGCCATTTTTGAGGAATGACAACAAAAGCCTAGAAGGAGCCTGGGTCCCTAATGGTTGTAAGAGCTGCTACTGTAACCCTCTGGCTGCACTTGAGCCAGACTTCCTTTACATGAAAGCAAAGTAAACCTATTTCTCAAACCACTGTAAATTGATAAATCATCAAATAAGTAGAATTACTTGTTCAGTTTTTTTAATGTCTCTTAAAATGTTTTACTTAATCTTGTTTCAAAGCAATATTAATCACAAAATCATGTCTGATATAGTTATTAGGTTTTTTTCTAACACATTTAAATAACTATTAACTTTTGTTCATTTACCACCGAAACCATGTTACTACACTCTACATAGGGTGTAACTGTTCTCATACTAGTACAATTCTTAGTTACAAAGTTCAAGTTGGGATGGGGGAGATGGGAAAGCTCCTACCAAAATTAAGTAAAGGTAGTCTTTCAAGGTTATTGACACTCTTCAGAAAAACCTTTTACTTAATTTAATTATTACCTATGCACCAAATTAGGAATTTGACTTTCCTATTAATTTATAGTCTTGCTAGAAAAATCCACTGTTCCAGCTAGGAATTTGAACTATTTCCTGAGCAAAGAGTAAAGGTTAAAGAGTAATCAAGTTCCTCAAATTAAAGCACAAAAAATGAATGGATCTAGAGAAGATTCACTTAACCACAGCATAAACTATGCTGGACATTATGACATTCACCAGTTCCATAATCAAGAAAGTGCCAGAACAAGACTACCCAGGCCTGTAAAACGCAAATAGAGGGTCTAAACTGCAATGAGTTTCTGGAAGAGTGAAAATAACAACAATAATAATAATGGAGGAGGCATCTGTACATACAGCATTCCACTGTATACCCAAATCACTAAACCAACGTTCAAAACACTGTCCTTTTAGCAATCAATACAAATGCTATTCATACTGAAATTTCTAATAAGATTAGAACTACAGAAATGCTTCAAACCAAATACTGAAATAGGCTTCCTGAAGCAATGATCTTCCTCACCCTAGTAGCCAATGTGAATACTTACCAGAACAGAAATCTGTACTATTCACCACCTTGCAACCAGTAACTGTTGAATTATGTGAGCAGAAGCTTTTACCTGCTATGGAAGAAAAAAAAAACACCACAAACAAGTTAAACAGTACCAATCACTCACTTTTATTATCTCTAACTTTGTTACTCAGCTTCAGAATAGCTTCCCCAAATCGAACTTAAGTCCATCCACAGACCAACAAAATACTGTTACTCTTTTCCCCACTGTTTTAGCAATATTAAAAATCCACATGAACATACTGAACAGATAAACTTAGATCTTAGGATTGTGGTATGACTAGTGTACAAGGAAGGCTACTAGAACCCACAAGAGGGGTGAGTCAGTAGGGAGAAGTGGTCAGGATCTAATAAAGGCTTAGTAAACAGGGGAGGTGCCGTAAAGGCAGCAGGAAGTCCTCTGTTCCAGACCTCTGCGTTAGTCTTCTACACTTTCTAAAACCAATTCCTGGATGGGAGACTTACAGCAAGAGTAAGGAGTGCTTTCCCCAACATATCCTACAAAAGGGCATTCAATCTCCAAAACTTGCCAACTCTGCCATACATGCGGGGTAGGGATATACTTTAAAATTCCATTTTATGACTTAAAAAAAAAGGTGACTCTTATACAAGAGTAACTTAACCTCCGACTGAGCTAATACCCTAATTTTAAGAGTATCTTAAAACTTTGTTAGTGATATGTTAAATTTTTCAGTGAAGAATAAAGAAGCTTAACAGGTAGCTTTGACTTTTTCTTTATATATAAAAAAATAGCTATACTGATAAGAAAAAAAAATGCAAGCACCTTACATTAAGAAAACAATAATTTATGCTGTAATCCCATGGTTCTAACAAAAACCTAACTGGCATTTCAAAGTATCTCCATCTAATTCTTTATCCCTCAAATTACAGCTAACTTTAAAACTTAACAAAAGCACAGGAAAGAATCAACTCTTCCCTCCTCATTCTTCTCCTCAATCTTAAGTTTATAAGGTCTCTCTATAGTTCACCTAGCAGAACACAATGACGATAAATGTCTCAAACATTTTTCTGGGGAAGTTTTCAGGAGAAAATTTCACAGCTAACTTCAGTGTATCCTACACAAAGGTCTATAATCTCTCTTCCTTTAAAACTTGAGCCTTAATTAAGTCTAAGGAATTAAGGGGGGTAGGGAGACAAGAAGAGATTTTAGAGGGAAGTGTTAAGCAATTGGCACTGTAAAGGAAAGTATTTGATTTGCAAAAATATAGTGTACACTATGGTAAACATTCTATGTAACTTTTGAATGTTCAAGAATATTCTGGCACTGGGATGCGGAAGAAAAATATCCCTGCGCTTTCTGTCTGTCTTTGTGGCGGCCCAGATTGAATAAGGGACTACATTTGAAAAAAAAAAAAAAAAAAAAAAGAATATTCTGTAGTATATTTTAAAATGTTGCAACAAAAGTTCTGTGTTCTCAAAAATAAAACAATCCAAAAGTTTCTTACCTTCTTTACATTCCATCCAAAAGCAGGTAGTGTTAGCAATATCACTGCTAGCATTAACACAGGAAGCACAGCTGTTGTGGTTATCACAGATTTCTGAGGTGAGGAGGAATGCATGAAATCAATTAATTGGCAACTGATTTTGAATTTGTATTACTTATCTTTTTTTAAACTTAGTCTTTTTCCCAATATTTTTATATTGGGAAAAAGACTAAGCACTATACACAGTACCACACTTACTAACTCAGAGGAATGGTAAACAGATAAAAGGGTAACAAACTAGGATGGTATTCAATCGTTAAAAGGGAGAAATCCTGTTGTACACTACAACATGGATGGTCCCTGAAGACATTATGGTAAGTAAAATTAGCAAGTCACAGAGGGACTGATACTGCATGATTCCACTTATACAAAGTATCTAAAATAGTCAAATTCAGAAGCAGAAAGTAGAATGGTGGTTGCCAGGAGCGGGGGGAGGGGAAATGAGTATAAAGTTTCATGCAAGATGAAAAGTTCTACAGATCTTCTGTATACCACTGTACTTATAGTCAATACTGTACAGTGCCCTTAAAAATTGGTTCAGAGGGCAGCTCTCATGTGACTTTTTTTAACGACACGCAAAAAACTTTATAAACTGGTTTACTAAGACATTCCAATGATTTTAAATGACAGGAAGCCAGAGTTCACTCAAGAGAAAGGGGGGAAAAACACAAGTTAGTGGGAACACTCAGTACTACTTCATGGTGCCTATCTAAACCTTCCTTTACATGGCAACACTTTCACAGACACCCAGGATTTCTTGATGCGTTTTAAAGCATCCTTAAAATATAAAAATATTGAAAAAAAGACTATTTTAAGGCCAACAATACGGACAGGGAAATTACTGCCCCAAAACATCAGAAAAGACACTAAAATTTTCAACAGTAATAAAGATGTATTACAGGTTGAACCCAAGATTTGATGATGCCCATTCCGAAAAACCCCGGAGATTTGTAATTCATAAATGATCCACTTTCTACGGTCCTCCATAACTGGAGGATGAGACAACATATTTGGAGGGAGCTGCATTCATGTACATGTAATATAACAAGTTAGCAAGGTCTTTTTCAATAATTTAAGCCAAATGGCCAGAAACCAGACTTCAAAGAAGACTAATTACAATTCAATGTCTGGACAAACAAATGGACTACAGAATTGGACTCCATCCATTTCCTAGAAGCTACATGCCTCCAAAAAACATTCTCCTTTGCTTTCTCTGTACCTCAAAAAGCAACCCTGTACAGCACAGAAGTGTTGCATTTCAACATTTCACCATCAGTACTACCAGAGACTGGGACACATAGAGGATGTGTGTGTGTGTGTGTGTGTGTGTGTGCGTGTGGCGGGGGGGGGGGGTCACAAAGCAGAAATAAGTTTATAAGTTTTTCAGAGGTTTCTATACAGGTGAAAAATACTACTTGTTTAAAATCTTTTGTGCTGGATGATGAATGTTTGGGTAGCACAGTGAATGATATTTACAATGAACTAAACTGGCTACCTTTC